>NC_089855.1:22459718-24859718 GCF_036373705.1 Amia ocellicauda | reverse complement strand
GGTGTCTTTTATACAGGTAACGAGCTGAGATTAGGAGCACTCCCTTTAAGAGAGTGCTCCTAATCTCAGCTCGTTACCTGTATAAAAGACACCTGGGAGCCAGAAATCTTGCTGATTGATAGGGGATCAAATACTTATTTCCCTCATTAACATGCAAATCAATTTATAACTTTTTTGAAATGCGTTTTTCTGGATTTTTTTGTTGTTATTCTGTCTCTCACTGTTAAAATACACCTACCATTAAAATTATAGACTCATCATTTCTTTGTCAGTGGGAAAACGTACAAAATCAGCAGGGGATCAAATACTTTTTTCCCTCACTGTATACACGGGGGCGCTGCGACACCAACCACATGCAACCTTGCTGTTGCCGGACTGAACACTGTGTATAGCCAACACCAGGTGCTGGAATACAAGCGCCGCATAGGCCCGTAGGCTTAACCACACCGTGTTTGCCGGGGTTTCCGGGGACACCGGGTGACGCGGAGTCCGGGGTCCGCGGGGCCGAGGGTAGTAGACCACCAGCCGTAGCGGGATCTAAAACCAAGGCACGCACGCACGGACCGGGAGGGCTAGCAGTGCTCATTCTTGGCGAACTGAGAGAGCGAGATCTCCTACAGCCGCAGTTGCGGGCTGTAGTACGGGCGCAAGCCAGCGGAGGTGTACCTTTTAGATCTGCTAGCGCTCCTGCTTTGGAGGAAAAAGCCCTGTGGACAAAAAACCAACACAGCAAGCAGTCGGAATATATAGCACTATATAACCATGACTATTATTTTTAAAAAGGCTCTTCTTGTGAACGAAACTGAAACCGAAAGCGCAGCCGGACCTCTAAACACTAAACACTAACTAAACTAAACACTAACTAACTAAACACACACAAGACAGAGACGATGTGTTGCGAAAACGGTGGTGAACAACACTATGAAGTGAGCCAGCCAGCCGAAATAAGCAGTTTGAATGTTTATTACAAACACAGACACAGAGAGCTTACGTTCCTGAGTCAAGCGAAGAGGCAAAAGAGGACGAACCTGTGCTGACGTCACGTTTTATAGAACAGGAAGCGGGAAGGGACCTGTTCTGAGTCACAAGCGCAGGGGCCAATGGCAGCTTTGATAAAGTGACGTTTCGATCGGTTTCCCGCGGAAGTGCGCAGAAACCCCTCCCCCTTGGGCAGTGCTTCCGACTTGAAAGATAACACACATTATCAGAGGACAAAAGTGAGTAGCCATAGTAAAACTCAACTAAACAAATCGCACAATGGGCGCAGATTAAATCAAAAAGTTGACCCACCCGCTAATAGCAAACTACAAACCTGTTCATCATAGCAGTTACATTTACGATTAGAAGAAAGTGGCATCTTACTTAAAATGAAGGCATAACTGAGTACAATTCTGTAATTTTCTATTAGGGTCAAAGTTTTGATTTAATCCTGCCCAATGGTGAGTTCTAAAATGACAACCCAAAACAAATCTACACAAATTGTTGTACACCACATCCAGCGTATGTAACTGTTACTTCAATGTACTTTGATAGATACTCAGGAATAGGCAGTGACAGTTGTGTATCCAACTTTTTCCTGGTCAACAAATGAAAGGTCCTTTAGACCTATGCAGTATCCCCAGTTTACTATTTACTTTCTTTACCAATGCATTCCTAGGTTAATTCAGAATCAATCCAAAATCACAACTATTTAAAACAAGTTACATACTCAAGAACAGTGCCATCATTTATCTATATTCATAATTTATCAACTGCAGTAGCAATTACATTTTTTGTTGCAAACAGCATGGTTTAAGATTTAGCCTTATTTAGTACCAGCTTATTGACAATGAACTATTTCTGTAATATTTCAAAAATCAGATTTATAGTTATCAGTGTATAAAACAGTATCATTTTTTTTGAAGAATGAATAAAGCAAGTTCAAGCAAATCTGATTGATGTCCACCTATAACCACACTCTGTTTTCAATTACTCAGGTTTTTTTTTTTTTTAACAAATACAGTGCACTTTAAGCTTTTAATTTGTTTGACAAAATCATGTTATCCACCACATCAAAAGCTTAAGTAAAATCAATAAAGATTTCCCCTGTGACTTTACTCTGTGTTTGTTATGGTGATGTCCACTAATCTTGCCTTCAGTCTGAATTATACCATAAGATATTACACAATTAATTGAGGTCACTGTCAACTGTACAGATATCATCAGCCCTAAAACTAATGTGGTATGGATCAGTATGACAGAAGCTAGTATATCATCTACATGAGACACCACTATGAGTATCCCATATTACATAAACACCCTGCAAATTTATACACTGTTTATTTAACTGTAGTTCTAAAGGCATACGTTCATATTCTGAATTTGCAGATGTCTCCTAGTTTTTCTTTGTGAAAGTAGTTGCCTCACAGGCTTGTTGAGTATTGGTTTATTCTCTACCAATTCAAATTGTGTGGCTGCCTGCTGCAATACTAAAGCTTTGTCCTACCAGTTTTCTTTTGGATTTTGTTTTCAAACAATTGTATTTCAGTGTTATGTTGCAGAGGTTTCCTCTATGATATGAACTTGATGTGACAATTGCGTTTCATAGCAAAATACTTGACATTAGACAAGTCCAATCACACGTATTGTTTTGGCATTGCGCATCATGTCTTTAAGCGACTTCCTGTCACTTTCAGAGTTGAAGCTTTAATTGTAATGTCAGCCAGAGAATATAATTTGAATTAAAGTTTTAAACTCTGTGATGACCAGTTACATTCTACATGACAAAGCAAACATGCTTAATGTAATAAACAAAATGTATTCTCAAAAAAATAAAGCATGTTCTTCATTTTAATAAAACGAATGTCAGGAATAGTACCCAATTATTGAAAATTGCTAATGTAGTACCTGCACACAAAATATCTGACAAAACAGAAGAAAATAATAATAAAAACAAATTCTAGCAAGCAATCCAAGTCCGTAATCTGAAATACAAGTTAAGTTCAAGTTACAAGCTTGTTACCATGATTCACTTCAATACCTCTTTGCTCTTCTCTCTCTAGCCCCATCCATACTGAAACAAATGCTGGCTTTTTGGTGTCATTTTGTTGCCGGCAATGTATGTGTGAATGGGTTTATACCTGCATTTTGACACTAGCAATTTTCCATCTCGGGACCTAGTCTAAATGCCAGCAAATGTTCTGGCAAAAGGGTCTCTGTGAATGGAGCAGGAAAATGAATGCCGGTATATGACGCGTCATGTCCTTGGGTTGAACTTTGCTGCAGTATGTCAAGATCCACACAATGCCTCTCATCACGCGACCATGAACCAAGAGCCGAGTCTCATACTGGGTTTACTGGTACAAAAGATCTGTGAATGTTGGGGCCAGTGACCCTATATTGACATATAGTTTGATTTTCCCTCCTTTAGGGAGGGAGGAAGAGCAGGAATGGCAGATTGACAGAGCCACACAGAGAAGAAAACAACCAGCAACAAACTTTTAGCTTTCAGATTTGAACTAGTTTACAGAATGTTATTTGGACTGTTTGCTCAGTGTGCTTTATTAGTTTATGTTTAGAGAGGGAAAAAAATCTCTGTACAGCATTAATGGGATTCTATGTTGAAGATGTTTACATGTTAAAACATAACAATGACATGTCAGCTGAGTTTAACACAGGTTCAAGAACAACACAATTTAAAACATTGTATTGCCCACAAACAAATCTGGAGGAATCCAATAATTCATGCATTGCAGGAGGAATGGCACAGAGGTGGGGACATGTTGGACGGTGGGGATGGTGTTCTTGGGGTCATTCCTCCTCCTCCAAACACGGCGAGTTGAGTTGATGCCAAAGAGCTCGATTTTGGTCTCATCTGACCACAACACTTTCACCCAGTTCTCCTCTGAATGATTCAGATGTTCATTGGCAAACTTCAGACAGGCCAGTACATGTGCTTTCTTGAGCAGGGGGACCTTGCGAGCGCTGCAGGATTTCAGTCCTTCACGGCATAGTGTGTTACCAATTGTTTTCTTGGTGACTATGGTCCCAGCTGCCTTGAGATCATTAACAAGATCCTCCCATGTAGTTCTGGGCTGATTCCTCACCGTTCTCATGATCATTGAAACTCCACGAGGTGAGATCTTGCATGGAGCCCCATTGCATTGTAAACAGGTGCATTGTTATTTTTTCTTTTGTCTCAATGTTGTCTTTGAAGAGTGGTCCATATGAAAGTGATACTGTTGTTATGGTACTGGTCTTTTTCCTCATCAGAGCATGACATTGTTATTGCATTTGGAGTTATGATGGTAGTTTATTTATTGGCCAATACTCCTTCATGAAGCACAACAGGAAAGTAATTAATTCCCTTGAGGTATGCATTTTGTCTCACCTTAAGGGGCAGATTTTGTTGAATGCTGTAATATTGATCTTATATCTCATGTGTAACATGCACTACAGAGCTTTTTCATTGTGTTTCTTTCACTGCCTACTGTTTGCAAATCCACGATGCAAGGATGATCATAAATGGTTTGTTGTAAGCATTGTTTTGCTGACATATTGAATGACCAGCTCATCAACCACTGAGGTACAGTATAGATACACCGAAACATACATAGATACACTATATCCCACCGCACTGACTGAAACAGCCTCGTAGGTCATTATAATTAAAATTAATAAGAACAAGATATACAATGGAGTACTTAGGCATGTTTAAAAATATTACATGTATAAAAAAGAAGACATCAGGACTATATATTCCTATTCTTGTGTGTTCACAGATTATTTAGTGGGTCACATTATTTTTCACTTCTCAGCACCATTTCCACCATGAGAAAACAGCTAATGAAATATTTAAAACTCCAATTCCTTTTCAGTACAGAATGTTGTTTCAAAAGATGTATTTTATGAAGTGTGTAAAAGGTGGTTATGGTCTCTTCGTGACATTCATGCCAGATGGTTGGTTTTCTTGGAAGTGTTCCATAATACTTCATAATACATAAATCTCTGTCTGTCAAAATCAATGAGTCAGCTCAACAGGTGGGGTGCTACTTGTAATATAGCGCAGCTTCTGGAAGATCAACGTCAGAACAAATACTTTTTGACACGCATGGCTATTATAAACTGAAATGTTTTTTAACCAGCTAGTATGTTGAATAAGTGACCAAATATGATAAGGTATATACACACAAATTACTGAATTGCAGGCTGTTTTAAATTCATGTTAAAAGAATTTGTTAATGAAATGTTAACAGTGTGCAATGTAATAAACTGATCAGCCATAACATTATGACCACTGACAGGTGAAGTGAATAACACTGATAATCTGTTATCATGGCACCTGTCAGTGGGTGGGATATATTAGGCAGCAAGTGAACATTCTGTCCTCAAAGTTGATGTGTTAGAAGCAGGAAAAATGGGCAAGTGTAAGGATCTGAGCAACTTTGACAAGGGCCAAATTGTGATGGCTAGACGACTGGGTCAGAGCATCTCCAAAACTGCAGCTCTTGTGGGGTGTTCCCGGTCTGCAGTGGTCAGTACCTATCAAAAGTGGTCCAAGGAAGGAAAAGTGGTGAACCGGCGACAGGGTCATGGGCAGCCATTCAGCATCATTGATGCACGTGGGGAGCGAAGGCTGGCCGGTGTGGTCCGATCCAACAGACGAGCTACTGTAGCTCAAATTGCTGAAAAAGTGAATGCTGGTTCTGACAGAAAGGTGTCAGAACACACAGTGCATCGCAGTTTGTTGCGTATGGGGCTGCGTAGCCGCAGACCAGTCAGGGTGCCCATGCTGACCCCTGTTGACTGCCGAAAGCGCCTACAATGGGCACGTGAACATCAGAACTGGACCACGGAGCAATGGAGGGAGGTGGCCTGGTCTGATGAATGACGAGTTCAAGGTGTTGACTTGTTGTGGGATGTGCTGGCCAAACGAGTCTGATCCGTGGAGGCCCCACATCGCAACTTAAAGGACTTAAAGGATCTGCTGCTAACATCTTGGTGCCAGATACCACAGCACACCTTCAGAGGTCTAGTGGAGTCCATGCCTCGAAGGGTCAGGGCTGTTTTGGTGGCAAAAGGGGGACCTACACAATATTAGGCAGGTGGTTATAATGTTATGGCTGTATATTCATACACGCTTCCTTGATTCCATGTAAAACATTTTTTTTTATATCTGATCTATAACTTACTTACATCTTTAATTGATTAATTATGTCCATTCATGTCACAACCATTATCCATACATTTTATTGTATGTAGCCAACATTCATACTGTGCCATTCATGTTTCATTATCTGTCTATTGTACTTTTTGTTCTAATTGAAATACACATTCCTCTGTTTTCTTAACTCCCAGCCAAAAGTTAATAGATTCAGCACTGAAGTTTCACAATTATCATGAATGTGGATTTTTTTTTCACTATGCTTTGATCAGCCACTTTGTCACAATACTGATCTCCGTGTCAAAGACTTACCTAAATCATTGTGTTTGATGCCTGGTTTGCTTTGCAAGGTGTCTGATCATGCTCTGACTTACGCACTTATTATGTGGAATGCACAGTGTTTTATAATTGATGAATATTTGTCCTTTAGATTTCCCTTTGACTTGTTTCTAAGAGTCGCACTTCTGTTTTAGTAACAGCAGAGAAGTAGAGAAATTACAAAATCAAAAAAAGGTCAAAACATAAGTCAATTTCAGTGATAAAATTGTGTAAAATGCAAAATACTAAGTAATAGTAATCCGATACAAACCACAAATGAGAGTGCCAGTAAACATTCTTTGCCTCTTGTCATCATAATGCAGAATTGAAACTGACTTATTTTTGACTAATGAGGAAAACTGAGCAGAGAAGTGTGCAGCTGAGATTGAAGTGCTGGATATTGTAAACGACTGCTTTCCAATCCATGATCTGATTAAATCAAAACTTCAACTGAGCTGTGAAAAGCACATTGCGGGAACTTTCTATTCGTGGAGGTTTTCTGTTTGCTAGAGGCCTTCTAACCAATATCAAGCTGAAATCAAATACTGATTCTGAGATTTGAGATTGGCAGGTAGGTTTTGATTTAATCCAGGAGAGCACTGGAGGTTTTGACAAGACATAACACATTGGCTCGTGTTTTTTCTAACTGCAATTAATTAAATCAAATGAGATGAGGGGGGTTTGTGAGAAGTTTGTGACCCAACCGAAACACAAAATAAGACACATTTACATTAGATTGGGAAAGTATGAAACGTATGCCTATTTTCACATAGAAACACACATTTAATACGGAAATGTCAGTTATCTTTCAAGTCAGAAGCACTGCCCAAGGGGGAGGGGTTTCTGCGCACTTCCGCAGGAACCCGATCAAAACGTCACTCTATCAAAGCTGCCATTGGCCCCTGCGCTCGTCACTCAGAACAGGTACCTTCCCACATCCTGTTCTATAAAACGTGACGTCAGCACAGGTTCGTCCTCTTTTGCCGGGAGCCAGGACTCCTGCACAACCTTGTAACCCTTGGGCAGTGCTTCCTTTTTCAGATAACCGGGGTTGCATTCGCAACCTATCATTATCTTTCAAGTCGGAAGCACTGCCCAAGGGGGAGGGGTTACTGTATAACACAACCATCGCAAGGGAGGAGGCAGCGAGCTGATAAGGGAGCCTGCCCCGAGGTGTACTGCTAGGGGCCTTGGCAAGACAACTCCAGACAGGAGCCACAGAGGCCCCTTGGGGCCAAACTGGGCTGTCCAGGAGCGAGGACCGCAGTTACGCGGGGTTACAGAGCTCAACTTTTACGCCCTCCGCTTACAATAGTAAGGCTGGCTGCTCTACAAGTGCATCTAGGAGCGAGGCCGTATATCTGCTTGCACAATATATGGTGCGGGCCATCAAGCAACTTGTGCGCCCTCCGCGCATCCAACTCAATAGAACAGTACAGAGTGGAGAGCTCCACTGTGCTGACAACTTAAATGTTGTACAAACTAACTATATACACACTATATATACATCTTTCTCTATGGCACACAGCACCATGTTGATCAAGGAACTATGTACACAGCAAGGCAGCGAAACGATAGGTTGCGTATGCAACCCCAGTTATCTGAAAAAGGAAGCACTGCCCAAGGGGGAGGGGTTACTCTATAACCAAGCCATCGCAAGGGAGGAGGCAGCGAGCTGATAAGATTTTGTACAAACGAACTATATACACCACGGGGCGCAGGAGCGCAGCTAGAAGCAAGGCCACAGCTTGACCATGTTGTGACAAATTAACTATATACATCACGTGTTGCAGGAGCCGGCTCATGCGACACACGTGGAACAGGAGTCAACACCTGCCGAATAGTGCAGCTAGCGCAGGGCAACTACAGCTCTTACCGTGTGAATAAATAAACTATGTACATGGCGGAGAAACTCACGGCATACACAGCCAGAGCGGGCCACAGACCTGCTGACCAAGGAACTATATACACAGTGAGGCAACGAAACTTGAGCGCCATCAGCTGGGAACAGCAGCAGTGAGCTCCTTGCTGCATAGTTCAGATGGAGCCACAGTCCTGCTTTTTAACACATATTATATATATATATATATATATATATATATATATATATATATATATATATGAGTGGGGTACAGGCCAGGCGCATGCACCACCGCAACACAATGTATAATGAACAAACTATATACAGGGCGGCCTCATACAGCAACGTGCCTGTAGGCTGCATGACAGACCATGGGAACACATCGACAGGGCTGTCAGTAAATCCAGGAGCAGCTCACATGGATGCTTGACTGGAAGGCATAGTCCGGTGGAAGGGAAAGACATGGTTGACTACCTCCCTCAGGATGCACTTAACAGGGGCAGACTGGGAGAGGAAAAGGCAGGAGCCAGAGCCCATAGGCTACTGGGGCTTGACTGCAGCCAACACCGGGTTCCCAATGGAAGGGACTGGTCCCGTCACGTCCAACCTATAGAACCGGGCAAATATAAGCAGCGAGGCCCAAGCTGCAGCTGCACAAATGTCTGCCAAGGGGGCGCCTTAAAAACGGGCCCAAGATGTGGCAATGCCTCAAGTCGAGTGGGCCACCAGGTGTTCAGGCACCAGGGTCCCGGTGGACTCGTAGGCCATGGTAATGGTGTCCACAATCCAATGCAAGAGGCGCTGTGTCTGCGCTCCATAAAACACAAACAGTTGGTCTGAACACCAAATGTCCTTAGTGCGTTCCAAATAGCACCTGAGGGCCCGCACAGGGCAGAGCAGGTAAAGCCAAATCTCTTGCTCTGAAGCGAAGGGAGGAGGATGAAAAGCCATCAACTCAATAGGCCTGTTGACATGAAATGGAGACAGCACTTTCGGAAGGAACGCAGGGTTAGGCCGTAGTGTGACCCTGGAGCCATCTCCCGCAAAACGGACACACGATGGGTGTACGGACAGGGCGTGTAACTCGCTCACAAGTTTTGCAGAGGTGATTGCCAGCATTCTTAAGTGACACCAGCTTCATCTCAGCTGACTTCAGTGGCTCACATGGGGCTTGGGAAAGTGCGTCCAGCACTACATCAAGATGGCATGCGGGCAGTGAAGGGGTGCGAGGAGGCCGCAGCCGTCGAGCTCCCTTTAAAAACTGCACAGCCAGGAAAGGAGACCCAGGAGGCTCGCCATCAATCCGGACATGACATGCGGAGATGGCCACCAGATACATTTTTAGTGTGGATGAGGACTTGCCCTGGTCCAACAGCTCCTGTAGGAATTTCAATATGACCCCGACGGGGTGTCTGTCATCATAACTGCTCGGTGGTAGACTGGCCCCAGGGGCACACCGAGGGTTAAATTGCGCTTCTAGCACGCTGAACCAGTTGCCAGGCTTGATGGCCTGGGACATGGTGCGCAGGTTGAGCATCTTGAAGCACAACACCCTGAGGTGGCGGTTCAGGCAAAAACCGCCATCTTTCTTGGGCACAAGGAAGTATGGGGAATAAAATCCCTCATGCTGCCCTGGCGGGGGCACTTCACGGATTGCTCGCTTATCCAGGAGAGCGGCGATTTCAACTCAATGCGCCGCACACTGCAACAGGTCCCTCACTCGTGTCCACACCATGCCCTGGAAGGAAGGTTGACCTGCCTGAAATTGTAGGGAGTAGCCAACTGATATAATTTGAGTCTTGGGTGCAGTGTTGCTAATTTGAGAGTTGCTGGGGGGTGTAAGGGTGGGCCAAAGGCTACTGGAATGCCTCAGGGACGAGGAGGTGGTGGAGGGGGGCGCATGCCTACCAGTGTGTGGCCTGGGAGCCACAGTCGGGGGGCCTCCCCGCTCCGCGAGCTGCCGCAGACAGCCTGCGCTGCTGGGCATGAGGTGCTACGGGGTACACCCGGGCTAGCTGCAGGGACTCCACAGAGGGGCCAAAAATGAAGCCCGGTGAAATAGGGGCATCCATGATGCGAGTCCTGTCCCCCTCAGAGACCCGCCGTGCCTGGGACAAGCCAAAGCTGGCCCTGTCGCCCTTGCCCCCTGGTGCATCACAGTGACGAGCTGGTCCGCCGCCGCTGCTATCTCAGAGATAGGGGGCAGGGTTGGTGATGCGCCATGTTGCTCCGAGGGCTCTGCCAGCTGGGCCAAGTACTGGGCCAGCAGGCTCTCTGTGTTCCGGAGGCGAGCCGTTTGGGCTCCAGCCTCATACGCCCTCCAGAGCAGCGTCTCCATGACGCGACACTGCCTGTTGGGGCAGGTCAGGGAGATCAGCGCGGCTATGGTGGAATTTACATATGGGAACTCCACCAAGCCCGCTTCTGCTGCGTCCCGGGTCTTGGCATAAGCCTCCCCTCTCCTGGCTAGGGTGGGGGCTGTTGCCGGATGGTCCCAGGTAGCCCTCAGTTCGTCAAGGAGGTCAGGCAGCAGCGGGAGGGCCCGTGTGGCCCGTTGCACGCGCTGACCCCTTTCGAATCTGGAGTGCGGCGGGGCAGGATCAGAGGGCCAGGGGAGCTGGAGAGACTCCACAACCCTCTGAATGACCACACAGAACTCCCTGTCCTGTCCCGTGGGAGGAGGGGTGGGAGCGACCAACTCCTCCTCCATGAGCTCCACCTCCAGCTCTGAGTCCTCGTGAGGACCCAGAGACAGGCGGTCTTCATCCCAGGTGGCCTGTCCACTACCCTTGTCCTGGGATAGGGCAGACAGACTCCCCTCAGTCTCCACCGGCGCGGTGTGAACCGACGGTGGAGCGTCATGGTGTGGGGGGGGGCGGCACCTGTTGCGCTGCTTGCGCTGCCTGCGCGGCCAGCAGAGCGCAGATCTGGTCCATCCTGCTATTTGAAGCCAGGATGGCCTGATCACGCTCCCTGTCCGCAGAGCCAGATCTCCAGGCGTGCCGTAGCAGACCCGGAAGTCGCAGCCAAATTGTGCCTGCTGTCGGTGCCCAGACAGACGGGGCATAAGACTTCCCCACTCCAGGTGGGCAAGTTGCACTGGTTGCAAGCAGCACAGTGGCGGGAGCGAGAGGAGCTCATCGCCGAGCGCCAAGCGCACACACGCGCGCACAAGGAAACGTGCAGCAGAGGCGCCGGTCAGTGTTTGCACCAGGGGCACACAACAACTGAAACACCTCTGCAACAAATGGAGCGCCTAGCGGGCCCGCTGCTGTAAGTGTGTCTCCATCTGGCAACGTTTATATACACGGGGTGCTGCGACACCAACCACACGCAACCTTGCTGTTGCCGGACTGAACACTGTGTATGCCGAGCACCAGGTGCTGGATACAAGCACCACTTAGTACCATAGGCTGAACCAATCCCGTGGGTGCTGCAGCCACGGGCTGTAGTGCAGGCGCAAGCCGGCAGAGGAGCACCTCACACGGGCGAGATCTCTTATGACACACCGAGGCTCAGGCCGGGCAGCCGGGTCTCGGATTTTACTGCCGCTGCTAGCGCTTCTGCTGTGGAGGAAAAAGCCCTGTGGACAAAAAAAACAACACAGCAAGCAGTCAGAATATATATAGCACTATATATACACTACTATTATTTTTAAAAGCCTTTTCTTGTGAATGAAACTGAAATCAAAAGTGCAGCCGGACCTCCAGTGCGCAGACAGAACAGAATCAGGATTAGCTATCAAAATAACTAAGCACACACAGACAATGTGTAGCGAAAACGGTGGTCAACAACACTGTTGTAAGCCAGCCAGCCGAAATACGCAGTTTGAATGTTTATTATGTAGCGTAAGGTACACTTATACATTTCAATTAAAGAAGTGAATTTATAGTATCACCTTATCACGAATCCTGGAATCTTGTAGAACTCAATTTCTGTAATAATTGGACGCAGACACCAAAGATATAAATTGTCAAATTTATTCAAAAACAAAGACTAAATGTAGCACTACACTAATTATACAAAAGGGAAAAACTAATTAAAATTCAACTCTAGATCAACAAATCAAAGATAAATCACTTCCATGACCAAATCAAAGATCATGGGATCGCATATGATAACACACAAATCGTTAAACAAAAAAAGTTATAAACACATTGACTACAATACCGGTTAGAAAGACGAAGGTGAGTCTCTCATTAGTAGTGTTAGTCGGACATTAAATAACTACGCAGGTTAGTATTTATGTCAGGTAACTTCTCATTATATATACACTCACCTAAAGGATTATTAGGAACACCATACTAATACTGTGTTTGACCCCCTTTCGCCTTCAGAACTGCCTTAATTCTACGTGGCATTGATTAAACAAGGTGCTGAAAGCATTCTTTAGAAATGTTGGCCCATATTGATAGGATAGCATCTTGCAGTTGATGGAGATTTGTGGGATGCACATCCAGGACACGAAGCTCCCGTTCCACCACATCCCAAAGATGCTCTATTGGGTTGAGATCTGGTGACTGTGGGGGCCAGTTTAGTAAAGTGAACTCATTGTCATGTTCAAGAAACCAATTTGAAATGATTCGACCTTTGTGACATGGTGCATTATCCTGCTGGAAGTAGCCATCAGAGGATGGGTACATGGTGGTCATAAAGGGATGGACATGGTCAGAAACAATGCTCAGGTAGGCCGTGGCATTTAAACGATGCCCAACTGGCACTAAGGGGCCTAAAGTGTGCCAAGAAAACATCCCCCACACCATTACACCACCACCACCAGCCTGCACAGTGGTAACAAGGCATGATGGATCCATGTTCTCATTCTGTTTACGCCAAATTCTGACTCAACCATCTGAATGTCTCAACAGAAATCGAGACTCATCAGACCAGGCAACATTTTTCCAGTCTTCAACTGTCCAATTTTGGTGAGCTTGTGCAAATTGTAGCCTCTTTTTCCTATTTGTAGTGGAGATGAGTGGTACCCGGTGGGGTCTTCTGCTGTTGTAGCCCATCCGCCTCAAGGTTGTACGTGTTGTGGCTTCACAAATGCTTTGCTGCATACCTCGGTTGTAACGAGTGGTTATTTCAGTCAAAGTTACTCTTCTATCAGCTTGAATCAGTCGGCCCATTCTCCTCTGACCTCTAGCATCAACAAGGCATTTTCGCCCACAGGACTGCCGCATACTGGATGTTTTTCCCTTTTCACACCATTCTTTGTAAACCCTAGAAATGGTTGTGCGTGAAAATCCCAGTAACTGAGCAGATTGTGAAATACTCAGACCGGCCCGTCTGGCACCAACAACCATGCCACGCTCAAAATTGCTTAAATCACCTTTCTTTCCCATTCAGACATTCAGTTTGGAGTTCAGGAGATTGTCTTGACCAGGACCACACCCCTAAATGCATTGAAGCAACTGCCATGTGATTGGTTGGTTAGATAATTGCATTAATGAGAAATTGAACAGGTGTTCCTAATAATCCTTTAGGTGAGTGTATTTCAGTCTCATTTACGTTTAGGTGCCGAGAAAGATCCTATCATTACAGGAATCAACAGGAATGAGATGATATTTCTCGGCGTTGACAGATTTTATTTCTAAAATTATCAACAAAACAGTTTAATGCAACACACATTTAAATTTAGAAAACTAAATGATATTACACATTCTAGAGTTATGAATCACAGATTAACATTTCTAATTGATTTCTCAAATGTCATGAATCACAAACTCCAAACTGTTAAACTTATCTGAACTTCATCGCAGAGAGGCCTCTCTGTCTCCGGGCTCAGATAACAGCACACGGCACGAGGTCCGTGTGGTTTGGAACAAAGGCCGTCCGGTTTGGCTTTGTCCAAGAACTTCCACTCAGTCGATGCACCTGGAAGTTGGGGTTTCGCGAATGTAGAGTCTTTTCCAAACAGATTTTCCACTGGTTTGAAGGCTCCAAGGTTGTGCACAAAATCTTCTTTGTAAGCAGGGTTCCACCGTAGTTATTTGAAGACAAAGTCTTTGAGGAAAGCAGGGCCCTGTTCGGTTCCAAGGGTCAAGTTTCTTAACACTCAATAACTATTTAAATGACTTACACTTTCGTGACTTAGTCAATTGTCCAGCTGTAAAACTCCACCGATCAGGTGGGCACAGGCGGGCAGCGCAGTCTGTAAAGTTCTTATTTAATAAAGTCCTTTAAAAGAATTCTTCGTATGGCTCAATCTCCTTCTCTCAGTTTAACTCTTCTGTTGCCGGCAAAGACTTAGTTGGTTTCTGGTTCCGGTTCGGGCAACAGAGCTACAGGTTGAGCTGTGGCAGCGAGTTACTGGTTCAGGTGAGAGAGAGAGAGAGAGAGAGAGAGAGAGAGAGAGAGAGAGAGGCTGTGCGCTGTTCTTTATACGCCTGTCAGATCAATAGGTGATTGGTTCTTGAATTTGTGAGATTGGATTTCTGTTTCAGCCCCCAGTGTCCTATTGGAGGGGGGTTGATTTATGACTGATGTCAATCCATGCCATTATTTGGAAATGCCGGTTGGCCCGGGTTCGTAGCTCTGTGGCGGGATTTCGGCTCTCGTCCATTTCAAAGAGTTTTTATTACCTACAGGCCCCTTTCTCCAGACATCTCACAGCAGGATTCCAACCTATTTGGCCTATTCTCGGTGCCATCCACCCAAGACTGTCACTTTGATGTAAACCAGTTCCCAGCTGATGAGTTAAGGAAATCTGATAACTTTGGGGGGAGAGGTCTTCTTTAGATCAGTGCTTCAGCTCAGAGCTAAAATGCTCTTATCAAAATACACCCATCATAATGCTACAATTACAAACACAGACACAGAGAGCTTATGTTCCTCAGTCTGGCAAAAGAGGACGAATCTGTGCTAATGTCACGTTTTATAGAACAGGAAGTGGGAAGGGATCTGTTCTGAGTGACGAGTGCAGGAGCCAATGGCAGCTTTGAAAGAGTGACGTTTCGATCAGGTTCCTACGGAAGTGCACAGAAACACCTCCCCCTTGGGCAGTGCTTCCGATTTGAAAGATAACTTCTAAACACAGTCTTTCTAATGAATAGGGAAGAGTTGGGCTAATTATATTACATAGTGCCAAAGATTCACAGAGATGGATATCCTATGGAGATATCCTGAATGTAACTTACCTTTATCTGTCAGCCTACATATTGATTAGAAATCACTTATCAACATACTATATGTTAAACTGTTTTGTTAAGACGATACAAAGGAGCATATTAATACACAAAAATCAAATTGACTACCTATTACAAATGTTGTACCCTTTGCAGGTGTCTATATACAACATCTATTTTCTTGCTGGAACAATCACAGGTGAAATTTCTACAGAACAAAACTGAAAAGGTTGCAGGGTTGGTTGAACATTTTCCATAGTGACAAGCATTCAGGGCCTACAATGTGCCCAAGGGGTTTAGAATCTGCTGCGGGCAGCAATATATTTTCTTCTCAAAAACTGCCTTAGGGAATCTGCTCACACAAGCTCAACTTGCAGAAGTGCATGGTTTATTAACTCCAAAGTAGAAATGCTATTTCAATGTTCTGGCTGCATGATCTTTGACACCCTTTGGCAATCATTTTACTCTAGTTTTATCAACTTTTTTTTTCCATGTTACATAGTATCATTCTTATGTGCCATTGAGATCATAAAGAAATTGTTTTCTGTACTGTGCTGTACTTATTTTGATCCTAAAAAAACTCACTGCATTTGATATTTCAACATATTTTTTAAAAGTTGTATAATAAAAAGACATTATTAAAGATAATAGCCCATATTAAAAAAAGTGCAACGTCAATTTAAGTTAAGCAACCTATGTTTATAAGTTGAAAAACAAACATCCAGTTGTACACACACAATAATACTAAATAAATAAAGCATTTTGTTAATTTGTATTGAAGTAAACACACACTTAAAAAGTTATATAATATTTCCTTCTAATTATAGTATTTTCTCCTTAAGAAGAACAGGTGTTACTTTAGTGATGATCCAATTTTATGAATGTGGTCTAATGACTCCTCTATGCAGAGTAGGGGGAGCATGTCAATTCGTCCCCATCAATTCATCCCGCCTCTCCGGGGTGAATTGTTTGGGATGAATTGTTGCGGAACGAATTGATGGGGATGAATTGTCATGGACCCCAGAATAGGTGATTGTCATTTCCAGCTGATAAATAAGTAAGTAAACACATATATACATATAGTAATAATCACCATCATAATCGGTTTAAATTAAACTACTGCCTTGTCAATGTAATACCTAATAATAGTCATTATCATGAGCTATAATACATTTGATAACACTGACATAATAAAGATACATAATTTCAGCATAAGTATATCTAAAGTACACCACAATATACACCAATCAGCCATAGCATTATGACCACCTGCCTAATATTGTGTAGGTCCCCCTTTTGCCGCCAAAACAGCCCTGTCCCGTCGAGGCATGGACTCCACTAGACCTCTGAAGGTGTGCTGTGATATCTGGCACCAAGACGTTAGCAGCAGATCCTTTAAGTCCTGTAAGTTGCGAGGTGGGGCCTCCATGGATCGGACTTGTTTGTCCAGCACATCCCACAGATGCTCGATTGGATTGAAATCTGGGGAATTTGGAGGCCACGTCAACACCTTGAACTCGTGATTCATCAGACCAGGCCACCTTCTTCCATTGCTCCGTGGTCCAGTTCTGATGTTCACGTGCCCATTGTAGGCGCTTTCGGCAGTGGACAGGGGTCAGCATGGGCACCCTGACTGGTCTGCAGCTACGCAGCCCCATACGCAACAAACTGCGATGCACTGTGTGTTCTGACACCTTTCTATCAGAACCAGCATTCACTGTTTCAGCAATTTGAGCTTCAGTAGCTCGTCTGTTGGATCGGACCACACCGGCCAGCCTTTGCTCCCCACGTGCATCAATGAGCCTTGGCTGCCCATGACCCTGTCGCCGGTTCACCGCTTTTCCTTCCTTGGACCACTTTTGATAGGTACTGACCACTGCAGACCGGGAACACCCCACAAGAGCTGCAGTTTTGGAGATGCTCTGACCCAGTCGTCTAGCCATCACAATTTGGCCCTTGTCAAAGTCGCTCAGATCCTTACGCTTGCCCATTTTTCCTGCTTCTAACACATCAACTTTGAGGACAAAATGTTCACTTGCTGCCTAATATATCGCAACCACTGACAGGTGCCATGATAACAAGATTATCAGTGTTATTCACTTCACCTGTCAGTGGTCATAATGTTATGGCTGATTGGTGTATAATGGGTAACACTTTAAAATAATGGACACCAATTCATAATGAATACATGTATGAATCGAACAGGAATAACATATGAAAACCTCATGCACTTCCACTGAGTTCCGATGTTGCTCACATGTATAAGGTCTATCCCCAAACCCAATCCCTAACCCTAACCTTGTAATGATACCCTTAACACAAGTGAAGGTGACCCATGCCTTCCACTGGAGATGTTTGACACTACAGCCAACTAAAGTGAAAATCACAGTAACTTGTTGAGAAATCTTTTTTATTTTATATTTTATGTACACAAGCTTGATTATGAACAGAAATGAAGATCTAGGACAATATATCTACTTACACCTGAGCAGTCATCCATAAATTACAGGATTGATGTTGATTAATCTGTAAGCATTTAAGTCTCCATGCATGGTGTTATCATCTACAGATGTTTGTTACCCCACTTTACAGCTATGAACTCCACTCAAGGGAGCTATATGTCAGGGTTTTTTTGGCTATCATTTCTGGCCTCATCAAACCATCTGTGAAAGTTCCTGTGGACATGCAGGCAGTACTGCCGTTGGAGGTTTGAGTTTGTAATGTGCAGGCACTGGTGCTGTGAGGTTGTTGTCACTTGCCAGGTTACTGCTGACACTATACACCGTGCCACATAAATCCAACAAGGTCCGCATCAATCAGATATCTGTGGCAGTCCTAAAGGGGTTATGCGCTGAATCAAAGTAATAGGATAAAGACATACACGGCCATGAAAGGATTGTACTTTCCTGTTGAAGTTGTAGACAAGTGACAAGGATAATAAGGTGCTCAAACCTTTTTTTTCCATTTTTCTTTTTTTTCTGATTTGACTACTGATGTCCCTATAACCGCAGTAACATATTTGCTTCTGTTCAAGTAGGATAACTGAATTCGAGTTTTTGAACGTGGTTCAAATGTTAGGGATTTCGGGGGTTTGATTAAACAGATGTAACATACATATTACAGTTCAGCAATCAAAATCAAAATTGCAACACACATTTGTTATAAGGTTTAAGTATTGTACATTTTTTCTAATTACTTTTTCAACTAATTAATAATCATCAACTTCTCATTTCATTGAAGCCTGTACATTCTTAGAGTTCCTGTTACATTTGCTGCTGCTGAACTTCTTATGCATTACATCTATTTTTATTTTTTATTACAGCTCAATTTTATAATAAACCGTTGAAACCATGGCAGTGAATTAGTCCTCTACATTATGTAGCATGATCTAGAGGAACAGACCGTGGGAACAATCTATAGCCAATAGTTAACTGGAGGAGCACTCTGTATTTTCACAAACACTTAACTACAAATTGATGCCTTGAGGTGTTACCACAGAGGCACACATGTTAAAGGAAAAACAAGTTTTATTCAACAGTAGTCTCAAGAGACGGATGCTCTTGATGGTAAAGTGGTGTTATTAACACTGTTAAAACTGTTGTTGTACTTTGTTGTTTTCAGTTAAATGAGTACTATTTTGTTTTGTCAAATCCCTAATGTAATAAAACACCTCTTTACACAGAATGGTATGTGGTTCATAATGATGGAAATATAGTTAATGCAAAGAGATGCAAGTTATAGAATCTCTTTGACATGTACAGGACTATGAAAAATACATTTCAGTTGCCTAAAGATAACATCCAGGTAATACTACTAGAGTAGTCGTACACTTCCATTGAAAGCTTTCACTGCCTTGTTCTTCTAGCGTAAGAACATTGTGGTTTAGTGGTTTACTGTAGAGTGCAGCTTATATTTAATAATATAAGATACAGTAAATTTGGCAAATGACAATCCTGATTAAACAAAAGGTGCTCTTGATCTGTTCTCCAGATGGTATGGTACAGCACTGAACTGGTATAAGATGCATAGTAAAGCCATGGAATGTAAGTACTACAAGTGAAGTCTGTATAAGAAAGTTTTACGGAGGCATAGACGTTCAGAGAAGGTGCAGCTTTGAAGTACCTTGGTGGGTGGTTGCATCACAGGAGGGCAAAGGAGACAAATTAGTTGGCACATTAAGTAGCAGAAAGACAGGGAATTACAGCCAAGTGGCCTGCAGGAGATGAGAAGGAGTATGAGGGGAGACTAGAGATTAGAAACAGCAGAGTGATGGAGAGAGTGATTGCTAAGGACAAATAATATGAAATAGGATGTTAGCAGAGGTAGGTTGTCAGTGGAGAGCTCCAAAGATATACCAAAGCGAAGAGAAGTAGAAAAAATACAATGAGATCGCCTGAGTTTGGAAAGGGCTGGTTATTAACACAGGAGGAACAGAAGAGAGACAAATATGTATATACAGTGAGGGAAAAAAGTATTTGATCCCCTGCTGATTTTGTACGTTTGCCCAATGACAAAGAAATGATCAGTCTGTAATTTTAATGGTAGGTGTATTTTAACAGTGAGAGACAGAATAACAGCAAAAAAATCCAGAAAAACACATTTCAAAAAAGTTATACATTGATTTGCATGTTAATGAGGGAAATAAGTATTTGATCCCCTATCAATCAGCAAGATTTCTGGCTCCCAGGTGTCTTTTATACAGGTAACGAGCTGAGATTAGGAGCACTCTCTTAAAGGGAGTGCTCCTAATCTCAGCTCATTACCTGTATAAAAGACACCTGTCCACAGAAGGAATCAAACAATCAGATTCCAAACTCTCCACCATGGCCAAGACCAAAGAGCTGTCTAAGGATGTCAGGGACAAGATTGTAGACCTACACAAGGCTGGAATGGGCTACAAGACCATCGCCAAGCAGCTTGGTGAGAAGGTGACAACAGTTGGTGCGATTATTCGCAAATGGAAGAAACACAAAATAACTGTCAGTCTCCCTCGGTCTGGGTTTCCATGCAAGATCTCACCTCGTGGAGTTTCAATGATCATGAGAATGGTGAGGAATCAGCCCAGAACTACATGGGAGGATCTTGTTAATGATCTCAAGGCAGCTGGGACCATAGTCACCAAGAAAACAATTGGTAACACACTACGCCATGAAGGACTGAAATCCTGCAGTGCCCGCAAGGCCCCCCTGTTCAAGAAAGCACATGTACAGGCCTGTCTGAAGTTTTCCAACATCTGAATGATTCAGAGGAGAACTAGGTGAAAGTGTTGTGGTCAGATGAGACCAAAATCAAGCTCTTTGGCATCAACTCAACTCGCCGTGTTTGGAGGAGGAGGAATGACCCCAAGAACACCATCCCCACCATCAAACATGGAGGTGGAAACATTATGCTTTGCGATTGTTTTTCTGCTAAGGGGACAGGACAACTGCACCGCATCAAAGGGATGATGGACGGGGCCATGTACCGTCAAATCTTGGGTGAGAACCTCCTTCCCTCAGCCAGGGCATTGAAAATGGGTCGTGGATGGGTATTCCAGCATGACAATGACCCAAAACACACAGCCAAGGCAACAAAGGAGTGGCTGAAGAAGAAGCACATTAAGGTCCTGGAGTGGCCTAGCCAGTCTCCAGACCTTAATCCCATAGAAAATCTGTGGAAGGAGCTGAAGGTTCGAGTTGCCAAACGTCAGCCTCGAAACCTTAATGACTTGGAGAGGATCTGCAAAGAGGAGTGGGACAAAATCCCTCCTGAGATGTGTGCAAACCTGGTGGCCAACTACAAGAAACGTCTGACCTCTGTGATTGCCAACAAGGGTTTTGCCACCAAGTACTAAGTCGAAGGGGTCAAATACTTTTTTCCCTCATTAACATGCAAATCAATGTATAACTTTTTTGAAATGCATTTTTCTGGATTTTTTTGTTGTTATTCTGTCTCTCACTGTTAAAATACACCTACCATTAAAATTATAGACTGATCATTTCTTTGTCAGTGGGCAAACATACAAAATCAGCAGGGGATCAAATACTTTTTTCCCCTACTGTATCTATATATATATATATATATATATATATATATATATATATATATATATATATATATATCATCATCATCAGCCTATATCGATCTACTGCTGCATGAAGGCCTCTCCATGATGTTTCTACTTGCTTTAATCTATAGCTTCCTTTTACTATGTCAAGCTTCCAGAGATTATTTCATCATCCAATCTTTTATGTTGTCATCTTCTATATATATCTATATTTTTTTCTCTCAATTAATTTTAATGAGTTTGAGTGAACTTCAAATGACAGATTTTCCAATCTAGAACAGAGAGTCTGAGCAGAACTGCAAAAGAGAGTGTTTGATTTTAATAATAATTAGGACGATTTCCAAGCTGAATCTGAACAATAAAGAGTATTTATCCTTGAAAGAATCATTGTGTTTCTTCCAGGCAACATTACAACATGTGAAATGGGAAAGTGTTCATCTTCAACTTGCTCAGTGTTTTCTCAAATGAAGAACAAACTACTACAATGAAAAGAGAGAATATTGAATGGTTGTGTATAGGAAATAAACAATATATATAATTTATCCGAGAAGCTAAAGCATTGTGAAGGTAAACAACAGCATCGGCTGTGACGGTATTTATTTGAATTCACTTTTCAATGTAGTAGAGGACACAAAACTGCAGTGACTAACTTTTCATTGTTAGACCTACATTACTTCACAAAGAAAACACACAGCTGATCTAAATTCAATAGCAGCCACACTTGGTTTAATCCACAAAGGGTACATGACATAAATAACCTATGCATAAAACACATTTTACAGTTAATAGTTTGTTGCATAATGTTCAAATAGATAAGGGGTTATTGTCATGTGTTGTCACCGGGGGTGAGGGACACTTGTCTGTGTGAATTCAAGACGGGCAGCAGGTCGAGAAAAATAACTTGGTGCAGAGAATTTCAGCAAAAATAGGGTGAAGGCTGTTAAAGAAAGAGCCCCACGCCTAATATGCAAAGAATCCATAACTGTAGTGAAGGAGTATGATGTCAGAGGACATGATGAAACTAAACACACCTCAACACACTCCAAATATACAGGCCTCATACAGGCCTCGGATACTGCGTACCAGTTCAGTGGGTTGGAAAGGCGTCATAGGCACCCCTGCACTAGAGTATGTCAGGATACATGCACTACCATGTGCCTGTGTAACCCTATTTTACTCCAAATAAGGGAGTTTATATTACAATTGTTATATGAAAAAAGACCACGTTCATTCCTGGTCATTTTCTTATAACATAATTAAAGGCAACATAAAAACAATTCAGTGTTGATTTATCAATTGTGATGCATCATTAAAGATGGTCAATATATTTACAATGTGGGGAAGCAATAAAAAAGGCAAACAGGATGTTAGGGTATATTGTCAAAAGTGTAGAATCGAGAACAAGGGCAGTAATGTTCAGACTGTACAATGCACTAGTTAGAGCTCATCTGGATACTGTGGACAGTTCTGGGCTCCACACTTCAAGAAAGATATCGCTGCTCTAGAGGCAGTTCAGAGGAGAGCAACCAGACTTATTCCAGGTCTGAAGGGAATGTCCTACTGAGAGACTGAGGAACTGAACCTTTTCACCCTGGAACAGAGGAGACTACGAGGGGACTTGATTCAAGTCTTCAAAATCATGAAAGGCATCGACCACATCAAACCAGAGGAGCTTTTCCAGATCAGCAGGGACACACGCACCCGGGGACACAAATGGAAATTGGGCTTCAAGGCATTCAAGACAGAAAACAGGAGACACTTCTTCACACACAGAGTTGTCACAATCTGGAACAAACTCCCCAGCGATGTGGTTGAAGCTGAAAATTTGGGAACATTTAAAAATGGACTGGATAGGATCCTTGGATCACTCAGTTATTAATGGACACTAAGCGAGCACGATGGGTGGAATGGCCTCCTCTCGTTTGTAAACTTTCTTATGTTCTTATGTTCTTACCCTAAGTACTATTTCACTGTTTCTGGTTTAATTTTATGGAGACCTGTTAGCAACAGTAACATTTTTAATTTTAAAACAACAACAATCTGAGCAACAAAGATGATTATACCCTTGACATGCAATACTATCCTCACCAAATACCTGGAGATAACACTGTTTTTGTATTTTTCTCTGACATTTAGAGAATTGTCATTTCAATTCATTAGAGTTGCATGTTTTTCTGATATTTTCAGACAGGAAAAAATAAAAGATTACTATATCATTGGTATGTGACATGAAACCTTATAATTTGGACAGTGCATCAGTATTCTACACAGACCTACACCCACACAAACTCACGCGCGCACGCACACATACACATGTTCACACACTCGTCTATACATGTGTATAGTGTTTGAAATGGTCATTGATCTTCTGTAGGCACATGTAAAGTAATTTGCATCATTGATCTACAAGGTTACGTAAACACAAAATAGAGTAATACCAGTATTCACTTCAATATGTGCCTTCAGGAACGACAACAACTAAAAAGGAATTGCCTACAGTGTGCAAGATCTGACTCACCCTGCATAAAGAAGACCATTCTCTGTGGAAAATCTTAGGTATTGCCATGACAATTTCTATTTCTGGAATTGCTCTCTTTTTAGGTTGCCATGAAGATGTTGGACTGAAATAAATCTGCCTTTTTCCCCCCTCTGACAAACAAAGCAACACGCTCTACATATTTATCTCAGTAGTATGTGAAGGGATTTGTTTTATTTGTCAGGTTTTTCTTTATCACCTTTCATCACAAAGAAAAGTAAAAGGTATGGTTTTGCAGTAATAGGACAGGGGTTCCTGAGTAGCTCATCCAAAACGCCGCTCCTCCTGGAGTTCTTCAATGCGAAGATGCAGGCGGCACAATGTTTTTCCAGGGATTGATGAAGCAGGGTCACTGGGGTATCCTTGGCTTGCCATTCTACACCTACTCCTGTTGCTAGCCTCTCAGGGGAGCTAAATGCAGGCTATTATGTTTCTGTTCTGGATTCACAGTTTGAAAAAAATCAAAAAAATATGTATGGCTGTACATCTCAGAGGAAGCCAGTGGGTGTCTTTGGTTAGTCTAGGTCAGTGCAGAAGAATAACGGCATTTGAATAGCCGTTGGCAAATTACAAATCATTTAATTCACTTGGACTATGCAGACCACAGCAGAACTGATATCTCTTTTAGGAACTTTGCTTAATTGCAGTTTCTTCACATCATTGAATGCCAATATTTTGCCCTAGCCACTTATATAAGCATCTACACCAGCCCTTGTTGCATTTTGTGCTTAGTGTTGTATTTCACATATACTGTACAATCTTAACCAAGATGTTTGATATACGGACAAATATGGGACAGATTGGACAAATAAAGTTAAATAGCTTTATTTGTCCAATTTACTACTCATTAATTACTATTATCAGTGGATTCATGTCTATGTCATTTAGTTATGACTGTGTTCATACTACTACTAATACTATACATAATATTATGCATATTTTGTGTGTCTATTTAACAACAATCATGCAGACATTTCTTTATAATCTTACTTCACTTTACTCTTTCCCTTTGCTTTGATACTAGATTAGTCACAATGAGACATCAGAAAGGTTACCAAGAACAGGTTCTTTGAGTCATAAAAGGATATAAAACCTTGGCAAATGCAGCCCCCTTTCATCTTACCTTTATCAGTATACTTTTAAGTGAGGGAAATTTATGTATTTATTAATTTGGAGATGATGACTTGAAATGCCTTCCTCTTCATTTCAGTTCCGCTGATTACTACTTTTGTATTGATACTGGATTCTACAAGCCCTTTAGTGAAGACCCTGGGAATCCTATAATTAAATCAGAAGGTCTATGGACCCTGTCAGTACCACATAATGCACTATGAGTCACACAAGAACTGAGTGGCCTCTATCAGTAACAGAGGAGCCCCAGGGGGGGTTATCAATAATACAGGAGCTGTGAGCCCCTGAACAATAACATAGATATAAATTAAATGAGACCTGGATTATCAATCAGAACAAACAGGAATCCTATCAATAGCAAAAGCACTATTAATGACCAGGGAGTATTAAGGGCTTACCCCAATTATAAAGGGCTCTAATAATGACATACAATATTTGAGGAGAGAATTGGTTACTGTATTCAGGAGCCCAGGGAACCGTATCAATATTTAACCTGCTATATTATATATAACAGTTTTCCTCCAATATCTACCAATTAAATGAGACCCCTTACCCTTTATCAATAATATGACTGCCCTGTGGTCAATCCTATTGGGGTTGTAACTGCTGGAATTCCTATGTTTCACACCCATTTTCTTTTACATTATATGCTGTAACTTCAAGTTTTTTTTTTCTGTATTCATTTTCTTTCTAGTTATTACTGTAGTTTTCTGCTTTTAATCAGTCTCTTTTCATCCAGCCTATACTTGAAGACAGACTTGGCCTAATTGTGTATGCAAAGAATAGGCTAATATTTCCAATCTGTTTTACTATATTTGCCTGAATTAATAACAATCTGGAGGGCATTTAACTAAACACAGCTGAAACTTAACATTGTGCAGTCAGCTAAAAGGACCAAAGTAACATGTTACATCCCTTTGGATAAGGTACAGTAGTAGATTTATAAGTATTCACAATGAAGTAACATATCCATTTCATTTTAAATCTCCTCAAATTTGATCTTTATGTACCTTTTAATAAGCCCAGCACTCCACCCAACCCCCAAATCAGATTATGTTCCTTTTATGGTTTATTATATATCAAGCAGTATATTTAAAAGCCAAAGCACAATGTGATATGTCACATCTTACTGAAACACCAAAAATATCTATACAAAAATACAAAATATTCAGCATTAGTGTCTGTAGAAATTGACATGCTGATGCTTTTGTGACAAATATGTCCCTGTGGTTTGCATTCTAGAGTGTGTGAGTTTTGTGTTCTCCTATTTGGGGTGTTTCTTCCTGCTCGCAGTTTCCCCAAGTGCATGGATGTTGTGTTAGAGCTGGGGCGTCCATGTACTAAACTACCTAGATGACTGGCTAGTATGTGCCAAGTCATGGGAGCAAGTGTGATGGCGGGCTTCCCCACCACAACCACTTATAAATGCCATGACTACGCCATTCTTATTTAATTGTAAGGGAAAGGAAACTTCCAAGACTTACTTACTTTTCCCGCAACAAATTTAGACCCCAGGACAACCAACATGGACACCTGCAACAAGAGGAAAACTCCATTCTCTTCTCTGGAGGGACCATCCCGGTCTCATCCTGCCCTCAGTCCATTTAAAAGCCACAGTTCTAGAACGTTCTCACTCCAGCTCACGTCCACAATCTCCGCCGCTGGGCTGTAGGGGAAGAGAACACAACACAGTCCTGCCCGGTGGGACTAGGCAGACCCAGGGGGTGCTCGGCTCTTGCGCCCCCTTACATTCGCCTGCCACCCGTCCTGTCACTGCTTCCCCTGCTTTCTTCAGTGCACGCCGGCCACTCTATCCTCTACACTCGGCCACCGCCGAGCGTCTGTAGTGCGTTGTCCTTAGGCTCTGTGCGGTCTCTCCTCTGTCTTGCTATCCCTTGCTGTGCCTTCACTCCTCCTTTTTTATCCCCATCAGTCCCTTAATTTATGAATGTGCATCTTATTCAAAACCTACCCTTCAGCTGGGAGAGCAAAACAAATCAATGAGTGCACAATTTAACAATTAAGAGGCAATTTAACCATTAAAAACCCAATTTACTAATTAACAAATAGTGATTAACTTAAACCCTTTTACCATCTGTGACACAAGTGGCCATGCATATGCCACAGCTAAGGGTGGCCAATTTAGCTGAAGCACTATCGACCACGCCACCCTCTATTTAATGAGGGAGGGAACTTGTGCCACCAACCACATGCTGCTCGCAGGTTTGGACCAGGACCCTAGAACACCACAATAGACTCAGGTAAGTAAGTTGTATTTATTCCAATAAACATAAATTAAAGCAGGGCATGAAGTTTGCAATCATAAAACAGTGTGCAAATTCACAATCAATAAAACCGAACTAAAATCACCTTTAATTAAAAGCTAAAACTCTAACCTAATGAAAAATAAATACAAAAAAGAAAACCAAATGCTAGTAAAAATATACAATAAAAATAGCTATACACCACACTGTTTCTCAATAAGTAAGAATGACAATATGTTTCCATAGGCAAAAGAAACACAGATATACAATGATGGTAAGTATTCATCCAATCACTATAATAATGCTTTGTTTGGGGAGAAACCAATTTGCTTGTAACAAAACAGTGTAAGCTAGAATAATAGTCTTATTATCCTTATCCTCCTTCTTATAGTTGCTGTTGCAGAAGCTCTCATCCGGTCAGTGGAAACGTTCTTAGATGAGCTTTACACGGGGGAATACAATGTACATCTTCTTCCTGGTTTCTCTTTGGAGGTTTCCAGCTGCCCTGCATGGAGAAACACCCCATAGCAACACAACCTGCAGTAAGTCCCGTATGTAAACAACACTCTGTTCCTGTTCAATGTCTTTCCCCAACAGATTAAGCCCAAGGGAGAGGGCAGGAAATCAACCCGGCAACTTGGCGTCTTAAGCTTCCCTGTACTTCCATACTCCGTGGGAATAACAAAACCCAAAGTGCACTCACTGCACCCTCTGTAGGAATCCGTCCCTCTCTGCCATGCACTGCGTCTGTCTTTCTGCAGAAAATCATCATGACAAACACCTTCAACGACAGTTGGGGGGCAGTCTGGAATGGTGTGGGTGTTTGCTGGTTATGGTTTTAACAGTACAGGTCTCTCCATGTCTGTGGCTAGAGCTTCCTTGCCCTCCAACCCTTTCTTCCAGTTCACTCGTGCTGATATGGACCAACAACACGTCCGTGGTGGCGTACATCAACCGCCTGGGGCGGCTGCGATTGCAAATGTTATATTGGTTGACACACAGGTTGCTGCTGATTCAGGGAATGGGCCAAGTGATAGACTGCACATAGGGGCCTATCAGCGACTTTTCAGACTTTCAAGTGTTTCAGTAAGGTAAGTTTCCCAACACCCTCTGGTGATCTATTTCAAAACTGAAAGTTAATCAGGGTCACTGCATCCGAACATTGTATATGCTTTGACTTATAACATGTGTGTTCCTTTCTGAAAGTCACATTCACTCTGCCAGAAGCTAATAATTCACAATACATTGTTGTGAGTGCAGTATGAAAGCCAGATTACTCTTATTTGTAATGATGGCATGGTGGAATTGTGCTTCTAACCACAATAAAGAATGGACCTTTCATTAAAAACTGTACTCTTTAGGCCTCTGCCACTGGATTACTCATGTTGTGAATATTCAACCTGCATTAAATATGCATCTGCATTGATGGTCCCATCACCCTATTTTCCTGAAATAACCATCAGTTTGTAATCATAAAAAGCTATGGCATCGAGAGCAAGCTGGTGTTCGGTCAAAAAATGTAGTTCCTCTTCTTCATTCTTCTTGCTTCTGCCAGCAGCCAGATCAAATCTAAGGGCCAGGATTCCCCCTCGGAGAACACACGTGTGCAGTTCACACTCCGCTGTAGCTTAATAGCGACAGTTCTGCGTGGTGAAATATTTTTTTTATGACTACAAATCAATGGTTCTTTCGGAAAAATAGGGTGATGTGGCCATCGAACGTGCATCAAATGTTTTGTGTTTTTGTGACTTTTCTGATTTTCCCCATTGACTTCCCACTAAGTAGCTCCAGAGTTAGCACCTGCGTGATGTCACTGCCTGTTTCTAGATCTCTGATTTCTGGTACATAGAATGAGCTGGACATGATAAGCACACTCCACAGAATTTGTTTCTACATATAGAATAATTATAGAAATATGGAATTTCGGTGGAGTTCACCTTTAAAGCATACAGCCATGTTTAATTCATTTTCCAATAGTGATTACGACTTCAAGAATGACAATGCTATTACCATTTCTCAGACTGGATGTATGTGATGATCATACTGTATGTTAGACAGATAAATAGATACACATAGATATATTTTAGAGCGGTTTATGCACATCAATGACTTGGTTCACATATTAGGGGATAATAACAATATATCCGAAATGCCATTAACAGTAAAACTGTAATAACATTTTATGTGTGGTGGAAGATAATGCAGTGTAAGTATTCCTTTTATTTATTGAAATACTACAGCAGGATTTTGAGTGCTTAGAGCCTTATGTGCTTGCTCAGATACTGATTGTAGCTGCCCAGCCTACGCAGTGCATAGAACTTTTACTTGTGCCAATTCTGTTTAGTTTGAAAGATTAAATCCAAGTTCATTTAATAGTATTTCACAGAACAGAAGATTTCTATTATTAAATTCCTGGAAGTTTGTGATTACCCAGAATTGGAAATGTCTGGTATATGTTATTACATTTTTGTTGTTTCAAAAGTAATTTTGATTCAGAAAGCTAGAAATATATTATTGTTTTTATGATCTTAAAACACAAGTCATTGAATGGGTTGTCACCTAGTCTGCTGATCTTAGGACACCAGGAGACAAATGAGCCCTGTTTCCATGCACAATGTATATCTGAATTTAGAAAGCTTGAATTGCCCCTGTTGCCTTATATAACTTCTGAGCACATAGCTGCTGAAAATAGCTCTGGTTGAGAAGACATTTTCTTGGATAAAGTGACTCTGGGATGCTTTGTTTTAAATGTAGTATCTATCAATAGGATTCAGAAGTCATTTAAGAGGCTAATGCTTGCTGGAATAATTTGTTATCAAGGTAAACAGTTATATCATATAAGATAAAACAATACAATGTTTTAAATAATACATAATAATAATAATAACAACAGAATAAAGTAAAATCACAAGGGGGTGTGTGGGGTAGATGCATTGATTACATTACATACAAAATCCACACTTTTAGCAAAATAATCCACATTTGGTTGAAGAATCCAAACTCAAAACATTTCAATGGTTCAATGCAATTAATAATTAACGGGTTTAATTTAATATAGTTTACTCGCACAATTGGCTACAGACTTTGCAATCCATATTTTACCATTGACTACAATTTTACGTTTTAAATAAATACTACATGCAGAGTATCCATATATGTAAACTTTTTGTTTTATGTGCACGTTGTTGTTGTTTTTTATGTTTTATGCATTACAAAGTTATAACATAATATGTAAATTAAGGCATAAACGGAAAAGGCTGTGTGAGAAAGAGGAATCATTAATTTGTAAAGGGGCGTAATGGTCTTATCACTCTATGGGTGGGGTTGTGTGGTACATGGTTCGAATCCCAAGTGGAGAAAATCTGACCCACACACACATGGTTATATTTCCAGTTATCACTCGAATTTCTCCAGGTCTTCGAATTTCCTTCTTTTACCCACATTTTAAAGAACAGCCAATCTACTAAGATGGTATGCTGTCTGAAAACTGCTCATTAGCAAGAGTATGTAATGGTTCATCTGTAAGTGGGTCATCAAATTGTACACCTTGCTCACAGATTGTTTCTTTGTGCTTCATTTTTACCTTTTTAATTACACATCAGTGATCAACCTCAAAAAAATGATCTTCCCCGATACCCTCTTCATTTGAATCACAAAACGTTATATGTGTAGCGGGATAACTGAATCTGACAAACTTATACCAACAGCACAGCAGAAAAGCAAAGCAAACATTAGAGTTTTCAGTCACACCTGTAACTAATACATGGTCGATTGGTTTCTCTAACAGCTGTGAATTAAAGTGCCGTTTCAACATTCGCCATGGTTTATCCCATACTGAAGCAGTTTGTCTTTAAAATCTATTTCAAAAACAAAAGCAACAGAACAAATTACTCAAAAGTCAAGCATGCAAATTTCTGAAAATACATACAAAATTGACTGAATCATGATTAGAGACAGTATCTAGCACTCTTCTTCTTTTGCCAATGCCAATAGGGCCTACCCTTAAGTGACACAAACTCAATGGATCTGATTCTCTGCTGATGGTCTCAAATTGAAGCAAAACATATGCCTTCATTCATTCATTTATCTTCACGTTAACCTGCTCATCGAAAGTGCATATTCGAATTGTCCCAATAAATGACTGAAACATGTGGTACATATAAATTAAATACAAATATTACAACTGTGTTTTGAACATTGTTTTGTTTCTCTGTATTTCAGATTTGTCTCCCTCTTCGTCTAGATCTTTAACTTTTCAGAGATAGAACAAGTCTGCCCGCCCACACCCATTGGACTGGAGATCAGTCCTCACACCATTGCTCATTAAATTGATGTGCATGGTAATGTTGGCGGGGGTATAAAACACAAATTACATGATCTTAATCAGCATTGCAAAATGTGTTAATTGTTGAAGCCAAGTTGCCTACACCCACTCTATAGAAAAATAGTCCTCTGAGAATTCCTTCCAGAAACAAAATCACACACTCACACAAACTTGCAGATAAATAATTTGTGGTATTCATTTTGTTGAGGAAGGTTATATGCATTTGAAGTTATGAACATTTATGACCTAGAACTGAATAATTGCATTAAATTATAAGTAATAGAAATAGTTCCACAATAAGTACATATTGTTCTGTCTTCCAGGGGAGAACACAGTTTACATAACAATTTGGTTTTAATACATTTGTATTCTGTTTTCTCCCTGTTCTCAGAAATGGTATTGGATTTATCTAACTTGCACACTTCAGTAGAAAGTTGAAGATACAGTTTTACAAATATGTACAGGTATGTATGTATGTATGTATGTATATATTTTCACATATAATGAAGAGTGCAGTTCTTGGCATTATCATTTTCGAAGGGAGTAGTGTGGCATTACATTCTCCCTTTCCCAACTGTGGCAGAGAGTTCAAGACTTTCTCATTAACTTTAACATCTAGTTCTTGACCAGTACTGACTTTTAGAAAAATAAAATACTGATGCAAATACAGATATAGTTGGCCAATACATAATTTATACACATACAAAATAAAGCTTCATTAAATACATCACTATTATTTATCTAAAGAACATAAGCACAGCACACGTTTAGAGATGTGTGTCTAATGTAATTAAATGATGTAATGACCTTGTACTTGTACTGGTCCTTGGTGTAAAAGGACAGTGTCTCAAAGTTCTCGGACACTCAGCGGTGTTATTTTTACCCACTACTAAAATGTGGTGAGCAGTTGGTATGCTGAGAGCAATGTGATTCTCAAAGATCCCTGGCGCATGAAGTTGTTGTCTAGCAATGTGCAATATAAAAACGACGGGAATCTTTCCAGTGTTTCCATACATCTTGGACAAAGCCTCCCACTGTCATCCACAGAAACACATGACTAGTATGTGGACCTTCTGGAAACAGGGTGTATTTACTGAGGAGCTGCACTGGGACATAATGAAAGCCACTGGGATTTTGGTTTTAACATAAACAATCAGCCACGATTTCTGTGATGCTCATTTTGAAGATGCATCACAGGAACATCCTGTTGGTGGAGAACTGATAGATGGTTACACAAGAACATTTCTGGGCTCAGTGCTGTGGTATGGTTTGACCACATACCATGTTGAGGAATGTTTCCATCAATCTCCAATCTCCACCAGTAAGAAACTCAGAGTTATAAAGCTAATATGGTTAACCTGTATTATTATTATTATTATTATTATTATTATTATTATTATTATTATTATGTTTTGGATTAAAGGCTTTGTGGGACACATTCAATATTGCTATTTCAGTTCTTTCTTTTTTAACAATTCTCTGAAAAGGTTGCAATATTATGGTTGAAAGTAGTTTGAGGTCAAGTGGTGCAAGTTTAAGCTAACAGCCATTAGATCGCAGAGTCTTCCAAAATCTACCAACTGCTTTATATTTTGCATTTGCATTTTTATTAGTATCCCTTGTGCCAGATTGCATAATGACACTGGCAAAATACACTAGTACTTGAAAAACAGCCAGCTACTCAATAAATAAAAAATGTACCTGCCACAGGAGTAAATGTAATTCAGTTTTGTTTCTCCTGTTTTTTGGCCATTGTTACATGTTTACTTATTTATTTTGTCTGGTTGAATCTGACCTTCATTATCAAGCTGTGTAAAAAAAAAAAAAAAAAAAAAAAAAAAAACACAACAGCATTGTTAATGAAAACATAACCCTTCTGTTTCCCAGCTATTACTTAATTGTGCATCAAGACTGCCTGTGGGTATGATAGCTGCAATGCTGCCATGGATGACTTAGCTGCTAATTGGCACACAGCAATAGAAAAAGAAGAGAAAAAAATGAAGCATAGTTGTTTTACAAAGCTTAACCATATACACTTGACTTTATATTGTTGAATTGTATTGCAGAACATATACAAAAACAAAATCATAAAGTAATGATACAATTCAATTCCAGTAAGATTTCTTGGACATACATATATATATATTTTTTTTTTTCTTCTTTTTTTTCTCTAAAGCATAGTATGTGGAAGTGAACAGATCTGCCCAAGGGTTTTTCAACAAAGTAATTAGTTGAGCATAGTTTCAAGGACATGGGCTCTCCTGTCTCTTCAGTCGACTTTTTCTATAAAGGCCTTACACCCTTTTGAATGGTTTATACATCATCATTATTCCATTAATGTCAAATATCGAGAGGGTGAAATGAAATGCCGTAACGTTTTGAAATTACAGACCAAAAGAAGAGCAGATCATTTGGTCGATCAATACAAATATATACTTTATTTACTGCATTTTATATAGGCTGACTTATTGGCTGAGCATTCCGTCTTCATCAGAACAATACTGAAATATACACACAAAACAATATCATGCATTATATATACACACAGTGCCTACAGAAAGTCAAAAAGTTTTCCTTCTTTTGCCTTATACTGAGCATGGCATTAAAATGCAATAATCTTGAAACTTGTAGAAAATGTGTTAAAAATTAAAACTGAAATTGGTTGAATAAGTGTCCACCCCCCTTGTAATAGCAATCCTAAATTATCTGAGGTGTAACTGATTGCCTTCAAAATCACACACCACATTGAGTAGCCTCCACCTATGTCAATTTGGTTTCAATTTCAGGATGAATTCAGCAATTCCTGTGTTCTGTAGTGCATGAGCACCAAGGAGCTTTTAAAAGAACCCTGGGACAAAGTTGGTGAAAGGCACAGAACAGGGGATGGGTAAATGGAGGAGGTGTTTCTTTTAACCCTTTAATATGTTCATCAAGGACACATATTTGACCACTCCTACCAGAAGAACTAGCTTGTTCTTGTAGACCCCCTTTTCAGTTCATAACATACATTTTGTATTTGATCTATTGGTCAGATCTATTTGGTTGAGATCTGGAGATTGTGATGGCCAAGTTCATCTGCAACCAAGCTTGAGGTTCTTGATAGAGGGTGCCACAAATTTCAGGCTGGTATATTTTGGAATCCTTATATTTACTATATTTCTAAGCAGATGCCATTATCTAGGTGGAGCCCCGACCACTACTCCACCCTGCTAATTAAACTACATTGCAAAAACAATGTTCATAAATGGATGAAGATGAATAAAGATATGAGTAAACTAAATGTTACGCAATGTGTGATATTGTAAATGTTTCTGTTACAGGTTGCAAATTACATTTTGCCTTTATAATTGTTGGTATCTGTCCTGTGAAATGTTTCACCCATTTCTTTCATTAATGCAGCTTCAAGAGAATTCAAATTAATTGGTTTCCTGGCAGTGATGACTTACAACTCCCTTCTATAAACTCTCACATAGATTGAGATAAGGTGGGCAATTCAGCACTTTGATATCTTACATCAACAGGTTAAAAAAAAAATTCTAGTTATGTATTCTCCAAAAACTGACTTTCACTCTTAGGAGGATTTTCACTTTACACAATTATTTTGTTTGCTGAGTTTAGGTGATTTTTCATTCTGAAGACAAACAAAGAGAAATCACAGTAATTCTCACCTTTTCTTCTTTTTATAATTATTGTTATTAAAAGACATTACTGGTGTTAGTCCTTGACAGGTTTGGTGTTTCATTTCCTACCTCAGCAGATGCCCTTATCCAGAGAAACTTTGTCACAAAATACACTTCTCAAAAGATACATAATTCACATAATTCAGTAAATTCCAATAAATGCAGAATATAATGTACAGGAATATACACCTATCAGCCATAACATTATGACCACCTGCCTAATATTGTGTAGGTCCCCCTTTTGCCGCCAAAACAGCCCTGACCCATCGTGGCATGGACTCTAATAGACCTCTGAAGGTGTGCTGTGGTATCTGGCACCAAGACTTTAGCAGCAGATCCTTTAAGTCCTGTAAGTTGCCTCCATGGATCGGACTTGTTTGTCCAGCACATCCCACAGATGCTCGATTGGATTGAGATCTGGGGAATTTGGAGGCCACGTCAACACCTTGAACATGTGATTCATCAGACCAGGCCACCTTCTTCCATTGCTCCGTGGTCCAGTTCTGATGCTCACGTGCACATTGTAGGCGCTTTTGGCAGTGGACAGGGGTCAGCATGGGCACCCTGACTGGTGTAGCGTAAGGTACACTTATACATTTCAATTTAAGAAGTGAATTTATAGTATCACCTTATCACGAATCCTGGAATCTTGTAGAACTCAATTTCTGTAATAATTGGACGCAGACACCAATTCCAAATATATAAATTGTCAAATTTATTCAAAAACAAAGGCTAAATGTAGCACTACACTAATTATACAAAAGGGAAAAACTAATTAAAATTCAACTCTAGATCAACAAATCAAAGACAAATCACTTCCGTGACCAAATCAAAGACCATGGAATCGCATATGATAACACACAAATCGTTAAACAAAAAAGGTTATAAACACATTGACTACAATACCGGTTAGTAAGACGAAGGTAAGTCTCTCGTTAGTATTATTAGTCAGACATTAAATAACTACGCAGGTTAGTATTTATGTCAGGTAACTTCTCGTTATATATATATCAGTCTCATTTACATTTAGGTGCCGAGAAGGATCCTATCATTACTTGTTACCACAATTTCCCTTAACTGATTATTATTCAATGATTAAGGATAGGCAGGGCCACCAATAATCTAATGTCTATTAACGTGTCAGTTTCAGACTAAACAGTTAAACAGGAATGAGAAGATATTTCTCGGCATTGACAGATTTTATTTCTAAAATTATCAACAAAACAGTTTAATGCAACACACATTTATATTTAAGAAAACTAAATGATATTACACATTCTAGGGTTATGAATCACAGATTAACATTTCTAATTGATTTCTCAAATGTCATGAATCATGAACTCCAAACTGTTAAACTTATCTGAACTTCGTCGCAGAGAGGCCTCTCTGGCTTCGGGCTCAGATAACAGCACACGGCACGAGGTCCGTGTGGTTTGGAACAAAGGCAGTCCGGTTCGGCTTTGTCCAAGAACTTCCACTCAGTCGATGCACCTGGAAGTTGGGGTTTCGCGAATGTAGAGTCTTTTCCAAACAGATTTTCCACTGGTTTGAAGGCTCCAAGGTTGTGCACAAAATCTTCTTTGTAAGCAGGGTTCCACCATAGTTACTTGAAGACAAAGTCTTTGAGGAAAGCAGGGCCCTGTTCGTTCCAAGGGTCAAGTTTCTTAAGACTCAAATAGCTATTTAAATGACTGACACTTTCGTATACAGTCGACTTAGTCAATTGTCCAGCACAGTCTGTAAAGTTCTTTATTTAATAAAGTCCTTTAAAAGAATTCTTCGTACGGCTCAATCTCCTTCTCCCAGTTTAACTCTTCTGTTGCCGGCAAAGACTTGGTTGGTTTCTGGTTCCGGTTCAGACAACAGAGCTACAGGTTGAGCTGTGGCAGCGAGTTACTGGTTCAGGTGAGAGAGAGAGAGAGAGAGAGAGAGAGAGAGACTGTGCACTGTTCCTTATAGTCTGTCAGATCAATAGGTGATTGGTTCTTGAGTTCTTGAGATTGGATTTCAGTTTCAGCCCCCAGTGTCCTTTTGGAGGGGGGCTTGATTTATGACTGATGTCAATCAATGCCATCTTTTGGAAATGCCGGTTGGCCCGGGTTCGTAGCTCTATGTCGGGATTTCGGCTCTCGTCCACTTCAAAGAGTTTTTATCACCTACAGGCCCCTTTCTCCAGACATTTCAAAGCAGGACTCTAAACCATTCGGCCCATTCTCGGTGCCATCCTCCCCAAAACTGTCACTCTGATGCAAACCAGTTCCAAGCTGATGAGCTAAGGAAATCTGATAACTTTGGGGGGGAGAGGTCTTCTTTAGATCAGTGCTTCAGTTCAGAGCCAAAATGCTCTTATCAAAATACACCCAACATAACGCTACACTGGTCTGCGGCTACGCAGCCCCATACGCAACAAACTGCGATGTACTGTGTGTTCTGACACCTTTCTGTCAGAACCAGCATTCACTTTTTCAGCAATTTGAGCTACAGTAGCTCGTCTGTTGGATCGGACCACACGGGCCAGCCTTCGCTCCCCACGTGCATTAATGAGCCTTGGCTGCCCATGACCCTGTCGCCGGTTCACCGCTTTTCCTTCCTTGGAACACTTTTGGTAGGTACTGACCACTGCAGACCGGGAACACCCCACAAGAGCTGCAGTTTTGGAGATGCTCTGACCCAGTCGTCTAGCCATCACAATTTGGCCCTTGTCAAAGTCGCTCAGATCCTTACGCTTGCACATTTTTCCTGCTTCTAACACATCAACTTTGAGGACAGAATGTTCACTTGCTGCCTAATATATCCCACCCACTGACAGGTGCCATGATAACAGATTATCAGTGTTATTCCCTTCACCTGTCAGTGGTCATAATGTTATGGCTGATTGGTGTACAGTATAGATAATATGCATTAAAAAAGTCCACAATATATATTGTGTAAGATGAATGATGAATTGTGAAATTGTTACTAGGGATGTGGATAGTTGGCCAATGCATAAATATCCATAGTCACTTTTGTTCAAAACTATTGCTTGCCTTCAAATGAATAGTGGATTTAATCTAAACATATATACCTTATTTAATATAATTCACACTCACTCTGTCATTAGTTTATTTTTAAATTAAAGAAATCACATCATGACTTTAGGCAGTTTAAAGTACTCTACATCAATATTACAGTGTTGGAGAGACTTTAGTATTTAAAGACCATGGTAAGGTAAATCATTTTTATAACTACATGTTCATCTTTGTTGTCCTTTATAGGTGGAGTATGCAATATTTTCCAGAAACATTTTTTGTTATACTGGTTGAAAGTCTCGTCACATCCTGATAGCTATCAATAATTTAAGTTTTCTAAATGTATATATATATATATATACACTCACCTAAAGGATTATTAGGAACAGCTGTTCAATTTCTCATTAATGCAATTATCTAACCAACCAATCACATGGCAGTTGCTTCAATGCATTTAGGGGTGTGGTCCTGGTCAAGACAATCTCCTGAACTCCAAACTGAATGTCTGAATGGGAAAGAAAGGTGATTTAAGCAATTTTGAGCGTGGCATGGTTGTTGGTGCCAGACGGGCCGGTCTGAGTATTTCACAATCTGCTCAGTTACTGGGATTTTCATGCACAACCATTTCTAGGGTTTACAAAGAGTGGTGTGAAAAGGGAAAAACATCCAGTATGCGGCAGTCCTGTGGGCGAAAATGCCTTGTTGATGGTAGAGGTCAGAGGAGAATGGGCCGACTGATTCAAGCTGATAGAAGAGCAACTTTGACTGAAATAACCACTCGTTACAACCGAGGTATGCAGCAAAGCATTTGTGAAGCCACAACACGTACAACCTTGAGGCGGATGGGCTACAACAGCAGAAGACCCCACCGGGTACCATTCATCTCCACTACAAATAGGAAAAAGAGGCTACAATTTGCACAAGCTCACCAAAATTGGACAGTTGAAGACTGGAAAAATGTTGCCTGGTCTGATGAGTCTCGATTTCTGTTGAGACATTCAGATGGTAGAGTCAGATTTGGCGTAAAAAGAATGAGAACATGGATCCATCATGCCTTGTTACCACTGTGCAGGCTGGTGGTGGTGGTGTAATGGTGTGGGGGATGTTTTCTTGGCACACTTTAGGCCCCTTAGTGCCAATTGGGCATCATTTAAATGCCACGGCCTACCTGAGCATTGTTTCTGACCATGTCCATCCCTTTATGACCACCATGTACCCATCCTCTGATGGCTACTTCCAGCAGGATAATGCACCATGTCACAAAGGTTGAATCATTTCAAATTGGTTTCTTGAACATGACAATGAGTTCACTGTACTAAACTGGCCCCCACAGTCACCAGATCTCAACCCAATAGAACATCTTTGGGATGTGGTGGAACGGGAGCTTCGTGCCCTGGATGTGCATCCCACAGATCTCCATCAACTGCAAGATGCTATCCTATCAATATGGGCCAACATTTCTAAAGAATGCTTTCAGCACCTTGTTGAATCAATGCCACGTAGAATTAAGGCAGTTCTGAAGGCGAAAGGGGGTCAAACACAGTATTAGTATGGTGTTCCTAATAATCCTTTAGGTGAGTGTATATATATATATACAGCGAGGGAAAAAAGTATTTGATCCCCTGCTGATTTTGTACGTTTGCCCACTGACAAAGAAATGATCAGTCTATCATTTTAATGGTAGGTGTATTTTAACAGTGAGAGACAGAATAACAACAAAAAAATCCAGAAAAACGCATTTCAAAAAAGTTATACATTGATTTGCATGTTAATGAGGGAAATAAGTATTTGATCCCCTAACAATCAGCAAGATTTCTGGCTCCCAGGTGTCTTTTATACAGGTAATGAGCTGAGATTAGGAGCACTCTCTTAAAGGGAGTGCTCCTAATCTCAGCTCGTTACCTGTATAAAAGACACCTGTCCACAGAAGCAATCTCTCCAAACTCTCCACCATGGCCAAGACCAAAGAGCTGTCCAAGGATGACAGGGACAAGATTGCAGACCTACACAAGGCTGGAATGGGCTACAAGACCAACGCCAAGCAGCTTGGTGAGAAGGTGACAACAGTTCGTGCAATTATTCGCAAATGGAAGAAACACAAAATAACTGTCAGTCTCCCTCGGTCTGGGGCTCCATGCAAGATCTCACCTCCTGGAGTTTCAATGGTCATGAGAACGGTGAGGAATCAGCCCAGAACTACACGGGAGAATCTTGTTAATGATCTCAAGGCAACTGGGACCATAGTCACCAAGAAAACAATTGGTAACCCACTACGCCGTGAAGGACTGAAATCCTGCAGCGCCCGCAAGGTCCCCCTGCTAAAGAAAGCACATGTACAGGCCCGTCTGAAGTTTGCCAATGAACATCTGAATGATTCAGAGGAGAACTGGGTGAAAGTGTTGTGGTCAGATGAGACCAAAATCGAGCTCTTTGGCATCAACTCAACTCGCCGTGTTTGGAGGAGGAGGAATGACCCCAAGAACACCATCCCCACCGTCAAACATGGAGGTGGAAACATTATGCTTTGGGGGTGTTTTTCTGCTAAGGGGACAGGACAACTGCACCACATCAAAGGGACGATGGACGGGGCAATGTACCATCAAATCTTGGGTGAGAACCTCCTACCCTCAGCCAGGGCATTGAAAATGGGTCGTGGATGGGTATTCCAGCATGACAATAACCCAAAACACACAGCCAAGGCAACAAAGGAGTGGCTCAAGAAGAAGCACATTAAGGTCCTGGAGTGGCCTAGCCTGTCTCCAGACCTTAATCCCATAGAAAATCTGTGGAGGGAGCTGAAGGGTCGAGTTGCCAAACGTCAGCCTGGAAACCTTAATGACTTGGAGAGGATCTGCAAAGAGGAGTAGGACAAAATCCCTCCTGAGATGTGTGCAAACCTGGTGGCCAACTACAAGAAACGTCTGACCTCTGTGATTGCCAACAAGGGTTTTGCCACCACGTACTAAGTCGAAGGGGTCAAATACTTATTTCCCTCATTAACATGCAAATCAATGTATAACTTTTTTGAAATGTGTTTTTCTGGATTTTTTTGTTGTTATTCTGTCTCTCACTGTTAAAATACACCTACCATTAAAATTATAGACTGATCATTTCTTTGTCAGTGGGCAAATGTACAAAATCAGCAGGGGATCAAATACTTTTTTCCATCACTGTATATATATATATAATATAATGGTCATCATCATCAATAGTAGATCAGAGTTGATTAAAATAATACTATTTCCAGCAGTTAGAGATGTACTAAATTGTATAAACCATTATTTTCTGCTTTACAATCTCAGTCTTATGTTGTAACAGAAGCTGTTATGGACTATTGACATTCCTGGGATGCTGGCTACACAGCACTAATTCAGAAGCCTTAAGTAAGTTTTTGGCAAGCTGTTTGACTTTAGTTTCCAAGTGGTCTATTTCAGTTGTTTAACTGAAAAAAAGAATAAAAGGAAAATAAAAATGTAGAATATTCTATTTCACATTAAATATGTAACTTCACTGTTGTTCATTCAGCAGTAAACATGTCGTTACTGCGGTTAAATGCTTTAGGCACGGTCAGTTGCAAAGGTCTTGGATTAATATTTAAAATCAAAGCACACATGCTTTTCAGAAAACAGTCAAAGTGTTTATAATAACACACTCTAGCAGCACTGATGAAAATACAAACTGGACCATTCAAACTATCCAGTTCAGATTATTCTCTCTAAGAAAGTAATTATTAGACAATATCTTCTTGTTGACTTTTCCTTGTCTTGCCTAATGGGTCACTGCAAGAAAAACATAGCAAATCAAAACAATTTATTCATGACAGTGCCTTTAAATATAATGTATCAGAGCTTGCAAATGTTAAAATTGATTAACAATAAAACAATGGAAATTGTATTGTGTTGTGGCATTGATGTTACTCCTTCAGGATCTCGGAAGCATCTACATTAACATTTATTATATACAGAAATTGCATCTACTGTGCATTATTTAAATAAATTTATATATATATATATATTCTAAATATAGTAAAGACAATCTGATATCTCAATACATTCTGTAAAAAAAAAAAAAAAATCTTTAGCATTATGCAGCTTCAGTGGAACCAACATAAATACTTAGTCATTCATATTTCTTTTAGATTTTCAGATTTTGAAGTGCTATTAAAATAAATCTAGAACAATACAATTTATTGTTAAATACATGTATCAGTACTGACATACTGGACTGAACAGAGGGTCCTTATTTTCTTTTCATCACTATGCGTCTCAGATTATATGATTTATAGAAAGAATGTTTAAATTGATGTTGATAAAACTCATTATGGAAGTGGCATAAGTGTATCATATCTGAAGATTAACAAATATTATTAATACCAATACACAAGATTTGCATCATAGTGCATGAAGGAAAGAATAATACAATAAATACAATTCCAGAATAAAATTAATCTTTTAAAGACAGCACTAATTACACTTTATAGGATCTACATTTGTTATACAGCCTTCATGACTTTATCATAGCAAGCATGTAATGTTATGTCAAATACAATTTTTTTTATTTATTTTTTTATTGCTTCTCATTAGGAAATTGATGGGATGTGTGTGAATGTAGTGATGAGTTAATCGTATTATACAGGATTGTTATTCTGAATGTTAAATTTTCCCATTTTGTGTAACACTGAAAGCTAATTTTGCTAAGCATATACCAATTAATGAAACAGAATAATAATGAAACAAACTGGCCACTATGAAATAAATGATATACAACATACTATATAACCCTTATATCTTGGTTTCCTTCTTCTCAGGCTTGAACACACTGATATTCCATCCTGCTACATTTTGCTTAAAAAAAAAAACAATTCAACTTTAAAATCAAAAGCTGAAACTGATTTAATTCACCTATTCACGTACTGCTGTACTTTAATCTATGTTCTAAATCTGAAGCTCATTAAAATGAGACAAAGCAAACCAAATGGTATTTAATTACATTCATCCCTGCGCTAATGATAGCACAGATCATGAGGAGCTTAACTGTTGCCCCTATCCATTTTTTTTCCATATGGCATGAAAGTGTAAAGGCTCAGCAGTATTTCACATACTGGATTTGAAAGGGCTTACCCTGCTGGCTAGCCGTCTTTTCTCCAGAAGGATTTATGGGAGTGCATGGCGAATTCTGGTTGCTTTATTGATTTTTCTAATGCAGTAGGATTTTTTCTGTACTCTTTTAACAGACAGTCAGACTTCCCATGGAGTCCTTATATTAGAAGTATGTATAGGTCTGCTATTGCCAAAGGTCAAACGCATGACCCTGTTCTAAAGACATTGAAGTTACCACTGCTGCTGATTAGTAGTTGACACTGAACAACCTGTATAATTGCTTTACATAGCATTTAATCACTGATAGAGAACGCTGATCAATGGGGCAGATGCAGCAAAAAAGATTTCCTGCGAGTTCCACACACTCACAAAAAAATAAGTTGTTTCGCAGCATAGTCGTTAATCAGATACACATCTACAATGATAACTGCTGTTTTATTTAAAATCTACTGCTGTTTTTTAGTTTTGTTTTTTCACTTCAGTCACAGATGTTTTGGTACACAGTACTAAATTGTAAAGGGATCTGCCAAGAGAGTATTATATTTAATTTTTTTTTTTTTTAGTGCTTTGAAACTAATTGGTGAAGGCTTCACTTCCTTGCAAGATAATTACCCAGAGCACTCTGTGCATGTGCATGAGCTACAGTGCAAAATCAGACAGCATTGCATATTACCAGTCATATAACATTTATACAACACCATTAACAAGACACATAAGAAAGAAATTGCCGTAATATGTCAGGTCAGGTGGGAGGAAGTCTGAAATCTCGGCAGAATCTCTGTAACTATGGCACAAATTGTTTGCTATGCTGATTAAGCCCAGCATGAAACTGTGAGAATTCATATTACAAATGCTCATTACCATATACTCATTATAAAGCTGACCAATTGCTTCAGTCAGTTAAATGTAGCATAGATCAGTCAATGTCGTACATTAGATACTCTGGACATTTATAGGGATTTCCCATGTAGAAACTCAATACAACCATGGCCAAAGTTTGGATATTAAAGCTAGTCGAGATATTAATAAGTAAGTCTCTTTTTCATTTATGGAAATTAATTGGGAAACTGGGAAAGTGGATTATTTGACAGTTACATTTTTATTAGATATAGTGTTTCTCTCTGTATAGTAAATAGGAAGCAATAGGACATTGTTCACATCAAGACATTCCAGAAAATGCAGTATGCAAAGTATTGAAAAGAGCAAATGTTTGTCACATTTTAACAATCCTCAGCACTACCCCTCACACATACAAACATACATACAGCTTATCCATAAATAGAGAATCTGACCTTAGACTTCATTTTTGCACCATTTCCAAGCGGTTTTAACTTTAAAATTAATGCAATGAAACATTCTTTTTGGTAGAGGAAATTGATTTCAAAAGTTGCAAATATGATGCACATTTGGAAAGATTACACGTTCAACTAAACTGAAAAAAAGTGGTTAATATAAAAGTTAAAGTCAACATTAATAATTTACTCAAAACATGTTTATTTTTGTATCTATAGGTGTTGTGCTAACATAGATATTCTATTTATATAGACCATTCCTGATAGCATCAGAGCAATTGAGAAGTAAGAATCCAACCAATCAAAAATATGCAAAATACCACATGACAACAGTCAGTCTGTTGGTTGAGGATAAGGAGTCCTGGGGAACACAGAGGTCACACTATACTGAAATCACTTTCTAAAGCATTTGTGCTTCTCTGTGCACTGTTCTAGATATTGAAGCTAACCTAACTCAAATTCTATTTTGTTCTGCGACAATTAAATCATTTCTGAAATTCCCCCATCACTTCTTTTCTCACATATTTTTCTATGTGTTGTCTTCTATACTGTGGCAAGTCAAAGCAATGTGGCTGCATTTGAGGGCCATTCAGATGTCTATTTTGGTACACCCAGCAGGATGCCCTGCAGCTTAGCAACTGCATATCTTAAATGCACTACAGAGCTTGCCCGATTAGTTCCGTGGCAGTTTTCCGGGATGTGACGGTATTGCCAAGCTGCAATCCTCCGTTAGACTTAACAACAGCAGCTCTTGTAGCAGTGAAAGGGCTGATTTATTTTTCACAACAGTGAAACAGTGTGTACTAATATCTTCAGCTCTATTTATCCTTGAAAATGATCTTCAGAGGGTTTCCAGTCTTTGCTGCCCTCAGTTGTTTGTCATTACATTGTATGTGTCATACATTATCATTCCATTCAGGTCTATAGCTTCAACATTGTTCCTTAAAATGGATCATCTTGAGCATAGACAGTAGGGAACATATGTGTCGGAAATAAGGAATAGCAAACATGCATGTAGTGTGCAATCATGGAACAAATACAACTTACCTATGTGCCTGAAACTGAAATTCACAGTTTTATTTTTACATTTGGATGATGTATGTCCACATACTTTAGAAGTGTACACAATGCATTTAACAGCAGAAATTAATCATTTACTGTTTACAACTATCATGACCTTATAACCTGAATTGCACAAATTATAGGTTTATGCAAAACGAAAACTGAAAGTCCACTCTATGAATGTAAATTCACATTTAGTTCCTGTTTAGTCCGGATTTAGACACCTTATTTGCAGACTCAAGAAAATTGCTTTGTAATGTTGATAGTGCATTCTGTCAATCCATATGAACTTAACAAATCGAGCATTGGAGACACCATCTGCTGACAGAACTGGTATAATTTAGCTGAGCCAAACATTTGTTTTCCTGGTGGTGATCCAAGAGCACACATCCATCCTAGTATTATAGTCGAAACCAAGTCATTTCAATATAATGCATATTACACATTTTTGCTGTGTTTGCTAATGAAAACTTCCATATTAAAAGTGTTGGTGGTTGGCATCTGTTTAAAGGCTTGTGGTGCTAAAGGGCAAATTTAAAATGGTTACATAAAAAATATTTAAGTGTACTAGAGGTGTATAAAATATGGTGTCTGAGTAACACATATCATCACATTGCCATTGCTTGCTTTGTGAGAACACTCTAATGTAAAGCTTTAATGTGCATTAAAAAAATAGATCTCTTCCAGTGAAATCAGAACTACTGACCAGCTGTTCATTCCATCTGATCAGCCACAGGAAAAGTAAAGTTGTACTTTTATACCATAACAATTAGAACAGACTTTGTTGTGGTTATAATGTATACCTTATTTGCATACATAAGGGAACAAGTACAATTCTGTCTAGTCTCAAAGTATTAGTGGGATTATGGAGCAGAGTCAGACCACGCACACACAACACAATCAAATAATTTTCCTTTTTGCTCACACACATCACTGCTTTTGAGGTGTGTCAGGAAATGTCAAGACCTGCCATTAGTGTATTTTACAGTATAGAGTACATACAAGACAAGGTCTGTGGCTTCTAGGAGGCTGCACCAGCAGTCTGATTTGGTACATTGGCAATGTGACATTACAAGGATGTTTGGGAGCATCCTGTTATTAAAAAATGATTAAATACAATCAGAGCAGCAGGGTAGAACCTGTGCATTTATTTATTTATTTTTCTTCTTGATTTTCCCTTTTTACTAGTAACTTAGGAATTAACATGACTAACTGCAAACACAACCTGCACATTTTCACTGTATTTATCATGATTTCATTTAGTCATGTAATGGATGAAAGGTTTAATGACTTTAAAAGTGAGAAAGTATGGATTGTTCTAATAGTTTGATATGCATATCCTTCTTGATTAATTTATATTTTGCTGCAGGCAATGACAAATGGATGCCATGATTTTCAAGTGTGATACTAATTCACTCTGACGTACATGGAATATAACAGTTACAGATATGACTGTATGCAATAGAAAAGGAAAGAAATACATAAAATGATCATTACTATAAATACCATTTTAGTTGTCTGTAAAAACAATAACATGTATGAATTTGACATGTGTAACTTTTAATTAAAATATATAATTGATACAATTTTGAAGATACAATTTCACTAAATAAATAAGATCTATAAGTTGCTTTCATGAACAGAAAAATACAACACTGAAAGTAAGGTTAATAGCTAAATATTAGGGAGTAAATGTTAGAAATGTCACACTGTTTCTTCTATTACTGTTATTTTGTTCTGGTGGTGGATTAGGTACCAACCCAACTAACACAACATTCTCACAACATTGTAGTAAGGTTGGAAACATTAGAAATGGTACTTGACTCAAATAAACATAGCAGCAATTTAATATTGTTAGCTGGGCAAGACATAATTTTCATACTGACTACTCCTTATCAGTACAGGCATCTTCATAGCCATGCCAGTATTGTTCAGCATGTTAAAGCATGAACATTACGCTTACTATATTGTTTACTACAACTGCTATGGTGGAGGAGTGGTTATAGTCTGGGCAAGGTGGTCCCTTGAGGATGACAAAAGAAGTTATCAGGAGGCTCATTGACATCACTGAGTTTGATTGTATCCTAGAAGCCACCATTGAGACCATTTGCTGGTGCCATTAAGGATAATTACATTTTAGTGCTCATCCCCACGCTTATTGTGTGTCCATGGTCTTACTGGAGACAGTCAGAAATTAATTTAGCTCAGATTTACAGAATTTAAACAATGTGCTCAGTCACTGTTGAAAACATACCAGAACATATTAGAAAATAGGTGCTGGATAGAATTTACCTTTGTGCAGCAGGAAGATGAATGCAACCTGAAACTGAAGCCTTTCCACTAAATACAAATACATTTTGTGTATGTAGTTTGTACGTAATCCTTTCTTAGTAGTACAGTGCCTTGCACTCAATTTTAGTCTCATCTGACCAGAGTACCTTCTTCCATATGTTTGGGGAGTCTCCCACATGACTGGTGAACAGCAAACATGTTTGCTTATTTATTTCTTTAAGCAATGGCTTTTTTTCTGGCCACTCTTCCATAAAGCCCAGCTCTGTGGAGTGTATGTCTTAAAGTGGTCCTATGGACAGATACTCCAATCTCCACTGTGGAGCTTTGCAGCTCCTTCAGGGTTATCTTTGGTCTCTTTGTTGCCTCTCTGATTAATGCCCTCCTTGCCATTATTTAAGGGTGTTCTGTGGGATGTTCAAAGTTTCGGATATTTTTTTATAACCCAACCCTGATCTGTACTTCTCCACGACTTTGTCTCTGACCTGTTTGGAGAGCTCCTTGGTCTTCATGGTGCCGCTTGCTTGCTTGCTTGGTGGTGCTGCTTGCTTGGTGGTGCTGCTGCTGCTGCTTGCTTGGTGCTGCTGCTTGCTTGCTTGGTGCTGCTGCTTGCTTGGTGCTGCTGCTTGCTTGGTGCTGCTGCTTGCTTGGTGCTGCTGCTTGCTTGCTTGCTTGGTGCTGCTGCTTGCTTGGTGCTGCTGCTTGCTTGGTGCTGCTGCTTGCTTGGTGCTGCTGCTTGCTTGGTGCTGCTGCTTGCTTGGTGCTGCTGCTTGCTTGGTGCTGCTGCTTGCTTGGTGCTGCTGCTTGCTTGGTGCTGCTGCTTGCTTGGTGCTGCTGCTTGCTCAGTGGTGTTGCAGACTCTGGGGCCTTTCAGAACAGGTGTATATATACTGAGATCATGTGACAGATCATGTGACACTTAGATTGCACACAGGTGGACTTAATTTAACTAATTATGTGACTTCTGAAGGTAATTGGTTGCACCAGGTCTTATGTAGGGGCTTCATAACATAGGGGGTGAATACATATGCATGCACCACTTTTCAGTTTTTTTATTTTTTAGAGTTATTTTTTTCATTTCACTTCACCAATTTGGACTATTTTGTGTATGTCCATTACATGAAATCCAAATAAAAATCTATTTAAGTTACAGGTTGTAATGCAACAAAATAGGAAAAACGCCAAGGGGGTGAATACTTTCACAAGGCACTGTATTTCAGTACGATTTTCCTGTTGTCAACACAATTTGGACCATTACTTTTGCATACAGTATATTACTAACATTACCAGGACAAGTCCGTCTATGCTGTGAATGGATTGCAGTAGAGGCCATGTGCAATGTAAAGGGAATGTGCAGTTGTACACATTTACAATATAAATCATTCTGAAACTCGTTACAGACGATTTTCCAGTTATTTTCTGCCATAATTTATGGATTGTATTTCTATATTAAAAACAACTTTAACTCGGTTTAGAAAATCCTTTGGCTCAACAATTTTTTCACCAATGAGTACAAATAATGTCCCAAGAAACAATGATGAAACTAAATCCATGGTTATTAAAGTATGTGATGTGTGAATGTTTTATGCTGAAATGTGGGAATACCATATGTGTCAAAAATATTGCAGACTTGGAGATATATCTTGATGATTCCAGTTTCTTGAAGATTTCTGCATCATTATACTCCCAAAATATATTTTAATTAGAATCCATGTTTGTTTAACGCATGGGTAATCATTTTTGTGATAGGTAAGTTACTGTCAGAACTGTGATTGTTACTGATTTTTTTGTATAGCTGTCAGCAGACACATAGTGGTTGATAACCTTTTGGCTGAGATTTTTATACAATCCTCTGACTTTCACCATGATGAAGAATGTTTTTGACTGGTTTGTATCACTACCATTTATAGCTTTATTTTGACATGAACAAATATATATTACTGCCCAGAATAACCTAAACTGTACATATTAGTTGAATAAATAAATAAATGAAACTGACAATTAGCATTATTTACAGATGAATGCATGTTTGGACTATTTATCTACAAAAGGAAACAATATGTGCAAAGGTAGAGTGGAATATACTATACATCACAAGTATCTGTGGAAAGGTTGATAAGACAATTTAAATGTCATAAGGTTCCCTACTGACTTGGAAAATGAATGAAGCCCAAATATTGTTTAATTGCAATAAAAAAATTGCAATGATGTAATAATCTGTTAAACGTCAGGTTTCGCTTGTCTTTCAGAAGATGACACTACAGCTAATCTCAGGCAATTGTGCACAGCCAATCTGAAAAAAAAAAGTCAGTTGTCAATTTTTCCATGACTTGTTTTCAAATGCGTTGGATGGCAAGTACACCATGGTGATTGATGCATTCATCTACAATTCATACAAATAATTATTCATTTTAAAGGATGAGGGAAAGATTTGTTTATATCTACATGTTGACTAAATCTGAATTAAAATATACACTGAATATAATTTACAAACTCAATATTAGTTTCAACATAAACAACAAAATAGTTGTGCAAAAGTATCTCACCAAATATACTCACCAACTCAACTGGCCAGCATGATAAGTCTTGGCCAGTGATACACAGATTTTCATCCAACAATGGAAAATGTAATTATTTCTTTATATAGGGATATATAAAGACATAATTATATACATATATTGGAACTACACACACACACATAGAGAGAGAGAGAGAGAGAGAGAAAGAGAGAGAAAGCAAAGGCACAATTTAAAGACAAATATGTAACTAGATATGAAATTTTGTTATTGTAATTATATATCATCACCATCAGCCTATATCGATCCACTGCATTAGTTTTCTTCTTTCTACTTTGGCATTGAGATGAAGTCTGCATCGAACCATTCTGTGCTCGCTTCCAGTATTTGCGACCATGCAGTCTTCTATTATATGTTTACGGTTCGTTAAGATGTAATCTTTTTCACTTTCTCCACTCCATTAGGACTCCTCCCGGTCCATTTTCGTGTTGGCTTTTTCTTGAAGAGAGAATGTGTGATGAAAAGATTTGTATTTTCTGCAAAATTCAACAAATCAGTCACCTCTTTCATTCCTGTCTCTATATCCATATTTTCCTACTGAGGACTCATCATGTTGTTGTTTTCCATTTCTTGAATTGCAGTCTCCCATGATGATTTTAAAGTGTGCTCTTCCTTTTTCGGGTAGTCGTCCTATTTCTTCATACAAATCTTCTATTTCCTCATCAGAGTGGCTTGATGTAGGTGCATATAAGCTTGGACAATCTGAATTTGATATCTTTGTTAGGCAGATAACTATTCTTGCTGCTTTGTCAGAAGCGCTGTCAAATTCTGTTAGTCTTCGGTCTCCTGTGTTTAATGAATCCAACACCACCCGAGTTACCATTTTTTGTTTCAAGATAAAATATAATATGTCCACTCTTCAGTTAAATTTGTTAGTTTGCCTTTCTCCTAGTCCTATAATGCCCCATTTAACTTTACAGAGTTCTTATAAAAGTATGTATAAAAATAAACTTGCAAATTCAGATGGCTCAGAGCAGCCTTTTCTCATATTCTATTGTTCCAATGAACGCAATAGTGATTTATCTCAGTTGGCCATTGTTGTGCTAGAATTTCTGAATTCCTGACAATACAACCACTTTGATTAAAAAAGCTACATTGTTGTGGAGTTATTCATCACTTTTATGTATATATTTCTCCTTTGTGGTAGTATTACACCTCTTTTTCAATATTTGAATGGGAAACATCTGCTTTACCCCAGACTACATTGTCACCAGATAGTGTTGTTTGCAAATTGTATAATAATTCAGACAAACTAGTTTACGTAAATACAAACTGTTATTCTAACTTTGATTCATTAACATTCAATCCAAGCAACATGTTTTTTTTTTTCAAAACTAATGAAAAATTATTCATGCAAGTACAGCACTATTTTATATAAGACCTTTTACAGTGAAATGTACATTTTCATGAGACTTACAATTATTTTCAGAAACTGGTTAATGAATATGAATGATGACCCAGTGCAAATGCATAAAGAGACAGAAGCAGCATATGTAATGGTTAGGGGAAAATAAGTTATATTCATAAAAGTAAGAATTGTTCTGTTTTGTAATAGAAAACAAAATGAATTCTTAAAAAGTACATGTAGCCAAAAAAACAAATGTAGCCTTTGCATTATATTTAATGTATTGTTATTATATTGTATTATAAAAGAATGCATCTTATTTTTAATTAGCATAAAACCCTTTATAAACAATCCACTCATTCGTCTATGGATTAACACCAGTTCCTTGTAGATTAATTCACAGACTAACCACACAGCCGCAGAATTAATTTGTCTACAGAATATGCAAATTGATGCTTTTATGTGACATGGAGTTCACTGGCACAATCTATAAACTGTCAGAGTTTACAAATACCAACAATTATGGGAGGCATGCTATTGGATACCTGCTCATCAGTGCAGATGTAGGCTACTATTCACCAGAATATTCATGGCACATGTTTTGGATCACCACAAGTCAGTTTAAAGACAATTATAATGCATGTGACAGGTACCAGATTTCTATATTGAACCAATTCAAAGAAAGCCTCCAAATAATGTGTATGTATATGTATATATATATATATATATATATATATATATATATATATAGAATGGGCTTTGCAAACAAACAATGAAATGTGATACACTGAAAAACAAACAGAAAATGATTGACTTCCAATGAGAATAGCTTCATTGTATTTTTGTATTAGTTCCAAACATGAAAGCCTCCTTTAGTAAATGACCAGTGTAATGCTGAGCAAAAAGAAAAAGGGAAAACGTCTTCCCTGGTGATTTACATGGGACAGTGTTCCTTGAGTTGTTGATCTTGAAATGTGTTGTCTCAGTAAAATTAAGTTTACTTGCAGCACTTTCCTGTCAGACATGAACTCCACTGAGGCAACCCAACAAAGACTGTTTTCATGTCTTGAGATCAGTACATGTGTGCCATAATAAGTACCAATGCTGCCACAAAGAAAGCAGAATATACACAATTAGAGCACATTGCAGAAAAATCCAATACCAATAAACAAATTAGAAAAACAATCTATGGTGACACATACAAATGATAATTACATTACATTGAATAGGGGATCAAAAAACAAATTGTCTCCACAGTATAAAGCCCCAGTCATCAACATGGCAATTCTTAATATAGCTATTAACAATTTAGCAAAACAGAATCCTAAATTATGTGTATTTAAATGTATGTCTGTTCATGTCTGACCATACAGTTTTCCATTCAAGTGACTGAAAAATCATATATCTGACCCTTTGAATCTGCGTCTACTACTAACAAGAATACATGTAACAGGGGTTTACTCTGCTTTGTCTAGTAATGATGCAATATTTCAGTGTCTTAAAAGAAAGTATTCTGATATTTAACTTGCTTTAAATGTAAGGTTTAGTGCAAAATTAAACCTGGCTGCAGCCTCCACCACTGCTGCTTCAATTTCAGCAAGTGTTTCTTTCTAACCTCTGTAAATTCAACATCATACGGAGAGCTATGTCACGTAAAACACAATAAACCAGGATCATACTGCTGTTAACTGAGGGTTGCACTGTACTGTTCACCCAGAGACATACTGGGTTAACACTATTTTGTGGATTCATTCAGTTACAGTATGAGCACATGTAAAGGAAGATCTGTCCAGAAGAGTTCATTGGGTTGAGCAATGGTGTCATTAGTCACCTCATCTTTGGATATCTGTTACCGCAGCCTATGAAACTGTCATCCAACTGAAGAACAGCTGCTACCTGCACATTACTAAGTCAAGAGGGGAGCCAGTATGGCATGCATGCACGTTTGTGATATATCCATTGTGATTCTGGTAGAAGGGCCTATTTTTGTTTTCGTGTACATATGTTATATGGGTACTTTCAGGCTCAACAATAATTGGAGTGAAAGAAACTGACAAATGAAAAGAAAAAAAATACCTTTATAGAGTATTGTTAAAGTAAAAATGTAATATATACAAATATATATATATATATATATATATATATATATATATATATATATATATATATACAAATGTAATATATATATAAATAAAATAAAGAGACCTGAATAAACCTTTTAGTCTTTTGCTATTGGATGCTTTTACTTCTAATCTTTGTCATATGGGACACAGGAATGTGGCAATAGCATTTCTCAAGCCTTTTCCAGAAGCAACCCAGTAACTACAGCATTCACGGTATCTGCTTTTATATCAAGAGCATGTTACTTGTATTGAAATTATTTGGATCACCTCCGGAAAAGTAAATTTCCTGCCACATGTCCAGCTATGGTGAGTTCTGGCTTTGTCCCATTAAAGCATGGGACCAATGAAAATCTTACATACTGAATATGAAATGATATCCAAAATCTTCCAGTACCTTAACTGGAGTATGAATATTCAGGATTTTGCTAAGCTGTTATATACATTTAACATACAAAATGTGTGTTCATAACACATTATTTTTGTTAAAACTGCCATTAGGTGTCCCCTGTCAACAAAAATATTTAAGTAGTGACTTGATTATCTGTTTTAAATTACACAGACATTGCAGCTAAAACAGCTGTTCCCTCTTTAGTTGCAGCATAATCACTCTGCTTTGCATATTTGCTGATATTGCAAGATACAGAGAAAACAGTTGTTACTGTATGTTATGTTACAGGTCTCTAATGGACAATAGCTTAATTACATTTACATTTTTCTTTACTTTTCATGAGACAATCACTACAATTTACAAAGTTTAAAATTATATTCATGAAGCACTTCTGACTGGGGTTTAAATTTAAAATAATGGACAAAGGAACATATATTTTTAATAATTAAAAAAAGTTATATCATTTTCATTATGAATATAAAACCAATGAATAATACAAATTATCACTTACAATAAGTCAATAAATAATTGTTAAAATTATTTAACAATTGTCTTATGATTGTCCAATAAACACAGCATACCATATATTTAGTTTAGTATTATGTGATTTTATTTATATTTACTATAACTTAACATGAAATCAAATATATACAGACTTTAAATTCCCTATTATAATGTTGGTCTTTTATAGGTTTAAGTTAACATTATCATACTGTGTTTTATGTGCTGTCTCTTCAGGATTCCATTTCAAACCAGATTTAAATACTTAACTGGATCAATGATTAGCTTAATTGGTCAAGAAGAACTTTATATTTAGTGACTAATAGAAGACACCAATCATACCTGAAGGATTGGAGCTGTTGAAAAGCCCAGTTTAAAAATCATGTAGGGATGCACATAATTCACGATTCTATTAAGATAATAATATAAATAAGAAACCCATTACAATAAACTACTTTAACCCCAAATCACCTTATTAAATGGCACACCAAGCATGTTCTGTGGCTGACAAACGAGAATGGAATGCATGCAAAACCTAACATTGTTGAGCAATTGGAAAAGGGTGATTATGCTGTTCAGCTTTGTATTTATTGTATTTTACATTTTTTTACAGTGAAACTTTGTATTGTTCTTATTTTGATTTCTATCTAGAAATATTTTACATTTAATGAAGACAGATTAGACAGATAAAGACAGATAAAAGACATTAGACAGATAAAACTGAATATTTAATTATAATAAACTACAAATAACTGGTGGACTGTTAGACAAAACATGGTTTCTTTCTTTTGTGAAAGATATCAGTATTCCATAGTGCTAAAAACTATTGGTGGGCCTATTATGAAGTACAGTTCAGAGATGTATAAAAAAGTAAACACATCTATTGATGAAAGCACTGTACTCATGTTACTATTTTGTGGGGAATTAAATGCAACCCATGTGTAATATTCATTTCTAAAATAGAATAACATGAGATTATTTAAAATATTATTTTGTTAAATCCAACATAAATAGCAAAAAAAATAAAAAAAATGTCTTCATGACTCAATGGGTGTAGACAAGATCATTGCTCACTGTATTCAGCTATTGAAAATATGGATTCTGAGGGCGTGGAATGACATTTAGATTTAAAAAGAAACTGCCATAGCTGCTAAAAGAAAGGTGAGATTGCTGGTTAAAATATCTCATTACTGTGTGGCTGAACTTAGAAAGCTATACCCAGCAACACAACCTGCTGTTGCTCAGTAGTGATGCCTGTACACTATGACACATCTGCCTCGGTCACCTTTTCCTGAGACAAGACTTGTGACAGCTGCCAGATGATGGATGCGTCACGGGCCTGCCTGTAAATGTCCATTCAGTACTGGTGCTGAATTGCAGTTGTCTGGCCAAAGTACTGTGATAAATTAAACTGTACAGTCTCTTAATAGCATTAAGAAGAAGAAGAAGAAAATATAGAGTGTTTCACGGTCAACAACACTAAGAATTATTCCTTTTACGACAGAGGTATTGAGATTAATTCTTAAGACAATGAATCAATAAGCAATGAAGCTCAGTGACTGATAACATTCGGAGGTTATAATACATTTAAAGGCTATTTAGGAGTTTGGATAAAACAACCTTGGCACCACTAGTATAGTTAGTGTTTCAGTGTAACCATAGCTTACATTTTGTCTCTTCTAATCTCTCCTAACGTTTGCAAGATCTATAGCTCTAGGAGTAAAATGGTGTCCTACATGAAAGGTGCAGTATTCTCAGCAGAATAATAATCACTGTACCCAGGGGAATGGTTTCGACAAAAGGTTCAGGGGGATGGAAAAGAAACTGAAGGGGAACCCTCTTATGTCTCCATGGAGATATATGATGGGACAGTACACCCTGAAGAGTTTAACAAGGGTGATGAATAAAAGCAAATAATTCAAGCTAACAAAAAATGCAATGTAATATTCTATCCATAAATTACATGATTTCCTCTGACTCAATCTCTTTCCCAGATTTCCCAAAGTGGATAATCCTAGGTCTAAGTTTAATAAGTACCTCCAACAATAATACAAAGAAGCTGAACTCGGTTATCTTTGATGAATAATTGACTGCAATATGCTAATTTATTGTTTCAGTAGTACTTTCATGAGCAGTCAATTTAAGACATAAGTACATTGGAAAGCTGTGCGAGAGTGACAGTTTGGGTTGGAAGAGCCTTAGGGTTTCTAAAGCTGATTATATATGATATAGTTATGGTCAAAATGAGCAACTGAAACCTTTTCACTGCTACTTTAACACACTATAAAAACTGCTTACTATGGACACATTAATGCATCAAACTAAAAATATTACTACCTGTGCAGTGTGTACCTCTGAATATAAACATACTACTTTGATATGACATTTGTACCTAATAATAACACTTGCAGCAGATAATACCCAAAGTATTGTAATGAAATAGAAACATAATTATATGTAACGATACACCTTATTCTTCTTATAATAATTATTATGCATTCTTTATAAAACTGACTGTGGCAGGCTTTGTACACTAGTGAAATGTGTCTTGGAGCTCCATTTGATTTATTATTTTAATATAAGGCCTTATTGGCAATAACCCAAGCTTTTGATTGGTGGTAGACTTTGAAGTCTGTTGAAAAAAAAAGCAGGTTACTTTGATAAAAACACATTGCCTTTAAAATGTCCCTTTTCCAAGTGATTCTCTGGTGTTATATTACATTCCAAAAAGAAACAAATTATATCAACTGAACTACTTAAGTAATTGAGTTATTGTACACCACACACTTAAAAAGAAAACTAATAATATAATTGTGTTAATAAAACAGCTCTGTTTTCAGATAGAGAAAGCATTCAATGCCTCTCAACATTGCTGAAAATCACACATGGCAAAACACACCTGGGAGATGGCAAATGTCATACCAATCCACAAGAAATGGGGGTCAAAACTGAGCCAGGAAATAACAGACCAATCAGTCTCACCTGCATTACTTGGAAAATATTGGAAAAAATGAAAAACATATTTTTGGAGATAGTCAACATGGGTTTAGATGAGGCAGAACATGTCTTACTAATTTAGGTGGCTCAGCAGATACAATCTCAGCAGCACAGGCTATTCAAAGGGACACCTGGCAGATGAAATTCAATGTGGACAAGTGCAAGGTATTACATGCAGGTAACAAAAATGTCCACTATAATTACACTATGGGAGGAACAGAACTAGATGAAGTAACGTATGAGAAAGACCAAACAATGTGGGAAGCAATAAAAAAGGCAAACAGCATGTTAGGGTATATTGTCAAAAGTGTAGAATTGAGAACAAGGGCAGTGATGTTCAGACTGTACAATGCACTAGTTAGAGCTCATCTGGATACTGTGGACAGTTCTGGGCTCCACACTTCAAGAAAGATATCGCTGCTCTAGAGGCAGTTCAGAGGAGAGCAACCAGACTTATTCCAGGTCTGAAGGGAATGTCCTACTGAGAGACTGAGGAACTGAACCTTTTCACCCTGGAACAGAGGAGACTACGTGGGGACTTGATTCAAGTCTTCAAAATCATGAAAGGCATCGACCACATCAAACCAGAGGAGCTTTTCCAGATCAGCAGGGACACACGCACCCGGGGACACAAATGGAAATTGGGCTTCAAGGCATTCAAGACAGAAAACAGGAGACACTTCTTCACACAGAGAGTCGTCACAATCTGGAACAAACTCCCCAGTGATGTGGTTGAAGCAGAAAATTTGGGAACATTTGAAAATAGACTGGACCTGATCCTTGGATCACTTAGTTATTTATGGACAGCAAACGAGCACGATGGGGCAAATGGCCTCCTCTCATTTGTAAACTTTCTTATGTTCTTTCTTATGGTATTACATAAATGGACCATCTTGCCACCCTATGCAATAAAGTATGTAATACAAGATAAACGAGGACAATATGCAAACATTAGTCGAACAGATCAATCATTAAATGACCCTCTCCCTCTCGGGGTTTCCATGCTCTTAGTATTAGCTATTCGGACAGCACTCGTGCTATTTTTGCAGGACAATCCCAGAAATTGTGGTTTACATGCGTGGAGAAAAATACTTAAAAAAGACAACACACACAAAACACTAACAACATGAAATCCATGGCTGTCATGTGACATGTTACAATTAAACAGTGTGCAGCTGTGGCTTGTGCCTTGCATCTACTTGTTTAATACCTTGTTTTACTGATCTTTCCCATATTGTTTTTCATTGCAATGATGGTGGCTAGCAAGCCATGAATATAAGTGTTTTCTAAAGTTAGGATTACAACATGATGTAAAGTACTGAACAGTGCACAACAGACCCACAGCAACATAGAAGGCTTAATGATAATAAGCATTCTGCATTGCCATTAACCTGAAATACACCATTGCTAACTGTAAGATATTATTTGTTAGAATATATTTTCTATATTAAATTCTAGGCTATCTGGTTTGGTACAGGAAACAGACTTCTCCCCTTTGATCTAATTCCCTAAAATTTGAAGGAGGCCCTGACATGACTAATTACTGTACACTGTACCTGTCCTCTGATTGGCTCCTAGCCAAATTGCAAAACCCCCGCTTCTAAGTTACATTTCTATCACGCACCCTTCTCATGGTGTCGTGCTGCCAAAATGGATTGGTTGAAAGGTTATATTGGTTATAAAACTAGGGACAAACAAAGAGAAGAGAGTTCAAAGAGAAGCCAATGACAAGAGCAGGAGGAAGAGAGAGAGAGAGAGAGAGACACCCCCTGCCTGACCAGATTGACCCAAGATGCCCTGTGAGAGGAGAAAGGAGAAATCTGGTATTATCTGTTTCTTTCTGTAATCCAGCAGAAGCTTAATATTACTTGTTTTCAGTAATATAATTGAATGATATTCGTTTTCTATTTTTGTCACAAATAAATGATTATTGCACATCTGTGACTTGACTGTGTCTTCCCTCTAAAAAGAATCTTAAAAGAGAAACCAATTGACCTATGAGATTTCAGTTCAACTATTTATTTAGACTGACTGAAAAACCAAGCATATCAAATTCTCTTACATAATCATGAAACGTCCCTCAGCAACTTACTTTAACCCACAATAAACTGACCAGTTATCTTGCATTTTTATAATGCTGTCATTTAAAGATATACGATTATCTCAGGAGCATTTACACATGAAATGTGGGTTTACATATTGCAATGGGCATGTTTTTCATGTCATTTTGTTCTAGTATTTGTGATCGACCTTGTCCTTCTCTGTGGCTGTTTTTTTCTGGCTGCAAACCTGATTCTCTCGAATTATCAGGCCAAATGTGCACCCGTATCATCACTTCACGAGTTAAAACACTGTATGCAATCTCCCCCATTGTCACAACTCCTTTTATTTGAGATTTCTTCTCTTTCACTATTTAGCTATGTTATTTAACAAGTTTAATGCTTTATCAAAAGCGTAACTGTGCATTGCATATCATTCTCCCCTTTATAGACATCCCCTATTGAGTTTAATCAGTGGTTTATGTTTTTTCATCTTAGGGAGCATTGTGATCCAAGAAATAAATCCCTGCAGCAATTCTACTCACAACAAAATTTCAAGTTGAAGAATATGAAAAGGTGCCAAATTCCAATGCAAATTAGGAAAACGGGGACACACCTAAAATAGAAAGGAAATTATTAGGATTCAGATTTGCCATTTTCAGACACTTTGATGTTGACCAGAATTAAATGCAACCCTTTTAATCTTGAACATTTTATCGTATAGTACATATGGAGATGAATTTCTGAATATGTGTTTATCAGATCTCTGTATTGCTTGCTGGTTTTCCTGTAAAGTCACTCAGTGTCTTCCCTCATTGAAAGAGCATCAATTCTAAAGTGTTTGTAGTCAATTGCTCCAAGTACGTTAGTAGAAGATAATGGCCAAGCAATCACCTGAAGTTATGTCTCTTAAAAAATGCAGTCAGTTTTATCATATTGCTTAGGTTACTGTTGTGTTATTATTGTAAAGGTGAATAGAATATATTTCTATCCAAGAGAAACATGACATAATTGATAATATCACAGAAATAAAAAAAAAATCTCAAGCCAATCAATGCATTGACAACTGAAAACTGCATAGATCCACCTGTGTCTCATGATATGATATTCTTTTCAAGCTAAATATTGCATTTTATTAAAATGCCTGACATATTCAAGTATCTGTGTAATTAAGCCTGGATTATAGGAGACATGCACCTTGACTTTCGTCCAGACAAATCTTTTTTTTCTTTTAATACTTTGTGTTTTCTTGTGCAACTTGCTATACTATAAGTAATGCTGCAATTTAAAACAAACAAAAAAGTATTTGTCTCCCAGAACATGGTCATATATGTAATATCCAACATATTAAACCTGCTAATAGTGCTCAGTAAAGCAAATTAAATAGTATTTTTAATCAATATCCTTATCTGAAGTAGACAACTATTTTCCTTTATTGAGCTGCTTTATTTTGGTTTTAACATATATTTTTTTCCAGATGCAAGATCACAATGAATCACAGCCAATACATTATATATACAATCACTTAATTCATATACAGTATACATAATTCATATTTAAATTGAATAATATTCAACCTATTATAATCAGCAAGTCCACCCTCTGTGTCCCACACTATCCTGTGGTAAAATCAAAACACACATACACAGTGTTGGTGTGATAAGAAGAAAATAAAGGTGTTCACTTCATTGCATAATGGTTCAAATCACTTTCTTATTATAAATTCAAAAGTCAAATTAGATTCATTCATTCAGAATGGAATACTTTTTTATCTTTGGCTTTACTTACATGTGTTTGGCAGTATTGCATTTATAATATAATAAAAAAAAAAACTAAAACAAAAAACACTGTAGCTTGACATTTGATCAGCTGGATTTTTGTTTTCCCACTTAGTCAGCTCACATGAACTGTATAGAATATTAGAAAACAATTTTTATACCAACAGCTTCCAGATCTGAAACGGTAAAATGCCCAATTATAAATTCAATAGAATTCAACAAATAAATCAATACACACATATTCCGGCTTAGCAAAAGATACACCAACCACTGTATAAGAGTAACAACTATTCAGCTTTCTGACGCTGGTCTGGAAATGTGAGTGACAGGACAATGTAATGAAAGCTCAATTCGCAGCTACGAGACAGCAAAACCACAGGAAAGTCACAACCGGTCCACAGTTTTAACTTCAGCAGGATCCAAGTGTCATAAACCACTGCACTGTTTTAGCTCTAGCCAATCCGCACCCTGCCAGCTTGAATCATGCCCTGCCTCCAGCAACAAATTCACGCACAATACTCTAGGGACTGCTCAGTAACTTTCTCTGGCAATGTCCAGCTCAACTATAAGAAAGTCTATTGACACAATAGTATTTAAAATTAATAAGGATATAATTTATTGAAATAGAAATAATAATTTTCTGTAGGTGTATATCATTTTTTTAAATTAAAATCACATTGGGAACTATTTTTCTCAGCGGAAGGTTACTGGACAAAATATATATGAAGGTAAAATTAGGTTTTTAAGTTTATTAAATTAAAAAATAAACACCTAATTTGTGTTCTAATAGCAATAGAGCCCACTCGATGCAGGCTCTTTCATTAATAAGGCAACTGTCCCAGTTCAGAGCATTATCAGGTGTTGAGCATGGATCCTCAACCCCGCAAATTAGAACTTTATGCATTAGAAAGTGGTCAAACCTCAATATTCACCATAAAAGCATTACCAAAACTATATAAAAGAGCAACAAACTGGAGCTATTAAAGTGGTAATGTTCTAATTGTTTTTTGTTTATTTGTTGGCTTGCATATTTCCCCTAATGTGTCCTTATGTCCTTATTCAATTTGCAGTATCCTTATCCCAGAGTGAGAACTAACTACCATGTGGCATCAATTCAGAGGTCTGTAACTGGGCATTGTTTAAATTGTCTGGATACACAGAGAGCACCCAGACAAGCTTTTGTCCAGAGGTATGTTATCCAGCCTGTCACAACATTTGATGCAACCTTCTTATAACTTTACAATGGCACACAGTGTCAGATCCAGGGATTAGCCAGTTATCAGAATGATAATTAAGGGGTCAGTGGACGGAGCCAAAAAGCATAAATAAATTGTGAGGTCAGGTTACCAAAAGGCCATTGATTTTTTTATAGCCTAAAAATATGTGAAGCAGAAAATTGGCATGGGAAACTTGTCCCCTGAGGTGAAGAGATCTATGGCTGGTGTTCCAGTGTGCCCCAAAACATTACACATCACTTCCAGTTTTAGTCTGTCAACCTGCCAAATCTTGCCATATGTTAACTGCATCCAATCAAGGACATGTCTTTTTTGAAGTTTGATTTTCAGAATCACAAACTTTTTGGAAGAAACTGTGAACATAAAACGGTGTTCCAAACAACTTGAAAGCAGATGTATTCCTGATGTTATGTCAATTTAATGCAATATTTTACATTTCATGTATACTGATATGCTTATTACCATTGTGATTACCAATGTCCTTATCAGACACCCATAATTCATACAGAGTAAGATACACAAATATAAATGGAAGGAGTTTTGCAGATTTAATGAAATGCTACCCATGATGGCCCAGAGTTATTTTGGTTGTTGGGTCTGTAATATACTTTGAAACTTTTCAACAGCTTAGATCTGGTCATCAGTAGCTGCAGTCATATGGTCTTTCTTTCACCAGAGTTCTTATGATTCGCACACGCTACTCCACTGCTCCGCTCCCTCCACTGGCTCCCAATAGTGGCACGCATTCAGTTCAAGACTTTGACCCTCGCCTACCGCTGTCTTGACCACACTGCACCAAGCTACCTTCAGTCACTCGTCTCTCCATACATCCCCTCAAGACCACTGCATTCCTCCAGCGCCAGAAGACTAACTCTGCCTCCTCTCCACTCTCCCTCCTCCAGAGCCGCTCCTTCTCATCTCTGGCCCCTAAATGGTGGAACGACCTGCCCACTTAAGTTAAAACAGCAGAGTCCTTGACCTCATTCCGGCACTTACTCAAGATGCATCTCTTCCGACAGCACTTGTAATATTAGTCCTCTATCCCTGCTAGATAGCACTTCAGCTTATTATGCTCCTCGCGTTCTTGATTGTTTTCCTCCTTGCTCCCTTTCCCGTAGCCCTAGTCTGTAACCCTACATCTTGACAGCACTTAGCTTTCACCGTCCAGGATGTAGGAAGTCTCTTACTGTACTTGTGTAAATTGTAAATTGGAATCTGTAAAATGTATTTTGAATTGTTATATACACTCACCTAAAGGATTATTAGGAACACCATACTAATACTGTGTTTGACCCCCTTTCGCCTTCAGAACTGCCTTAATTCTACGTGGCATTGATTCAATAAGGTGCTGAAAGCATTCTTTAGAAATGTTGGTCCATATTGATAGGATAGCATCTTGCAGTTGATGGAGATTTGTGGGATGCACATCCAGGGCTCGAAGCTCCCGTTCCACCACATCCCAAAGATGCTCTATTGGGTTGAGATCTGGTGACTGTGGGGGCCAGTTTAGTACAGTGAAATCATTGTCATGTTCAAGAAACCAATTTGAAATGATTCGACCTTTGTGACATGGTGCATTATCCTGCTGGAAGTAGCCATCAGAGGATGGGTACATGGTGGTCATAAAGGGATGGACATGGTCAGAAACAATGCTCAGGTAGGCCGTGGCATTTAAACGATGCCCAATTGGCACTAAGGGGCCTAAAGTGTGCCAAGAAAACATCCCCCACACCATTACACCACCACCACCAGCCTGCACAGTGGTAACAAGGCATGATGGATCCATGTTCTCATTCTGTTTACGCCAAATTTGGACTCTACCATCTGAATGTCTCAACAGAAATCGAGACTCATCAGACCAGGCAACATTTTTCCAGTCTTCAACTGTCCAATTTTGGTGAGCTTGTGCAAATTGTAGCCTCTTTTTCCTATTTGTAGTGGAGATGAGTGGTACCTGGTGGGGTCTTCTGCTGTTGTAGCCCATCCGCCTCAAGGTTGTACGTGTTGTGGCTTCACAAATGCTTTGCTGCATACCTCGGTTGTAACGAGTGGTTATTTCAGTCAAAGTTGCTCTTCTATCAGCTTGAATCAGTCGGCCCATTCTCCTCTGACCTCTAGCATCAACAAGGCATTTTCGCCCACAGGACTGCCGCATACTGGATGTTTTTCCCTTTTCACACCATTCTTTGTAAACCCTAGAAATGATTGTGCGTGAAAATCCCAGTAACTGAGCAGATTGTGAAATACTCAGACCGGCCCGTCTGGCACCAACAACCATGCCACGCTCAAAATTGCTTAAATCACCTTTCTTTCCCATTCAGACATTCAGTTTGGAGTTCAGGAGATTGTCTTGACCAGGACCACACCCCTAAATGCATTGAAGCAACTGCCATGTGATTGGTTGGTTAGATAATTGCATTAATGAGAAATTGAACAGGTGTTCCTAATAATCCTTTAGGTGAGTGTATATATACACACATATACACACACAGAGTAATGCACAATCAATGAATAATACAAATACAATATTGTTTTAAAATGTAGTTTTGATAATGTAATGGTAATAATAAAATATAAAGAAATAACCTTCAGAAACCTTGCAGTGAAAATATAGGCTTCCACACATTTAATTGACTACAAGACTAAAGTTCTGCCTCGCAGAGGTGGATTGATTGGCATGAGAATGTGGTTACATGCCATGCTCTTATTGGTTGGCCAATCAGTTCTGGAGTACTCCTTCAGGCCAATTAAAGGCCCAGGCAAAGGAAATCAGATATGAAAAAGCACAGCGGGCTTCCACACTAACTGAAGAGAACTGGAACAACCAAGTGGAAGAGCAGTAAGAAAAAATATATTCCTTCTGCCAGATATTCGCCTTTGGGTCTATGCTGACCCCCATGTGTTCGAGCCATGTTCTTGTATTACATTGAAAGAAATATAAAAGTAAAACCATACATACATAATGTATGTAAGGGAATGCTTGGTTTGTTCTGAATCCCAGTAGAACTGAATGGCTCAAATAGTGTCTGCCTGCCATATTCAAACGGTTGCAGATCTTTTGCAGCATATTGCATACATTCTGAAAAGTACAGTATACTGGTGCTAATTATACAGGAAGACAATAGCCTCACTGCATTGTGATCTTTCTTACAGTGGCAAAGGGGCTGTGCCACACTAATATCATATCATCTATATTAATACAATATTACTTTGATATCAGGTGGATGAACGGTTATGTAAAGTGAAGCTGAGAAATGATTAGGCTGAAACAGGGCCTTTATTTATATAAATCGATGTATATTCCTAGAATGTAAGGTAAATATATGTAATATATCTTATCCTATCCCATTTCAGCTTTTTGTGAATTCAAAAACCTCAATGATAGTCATGTAAATGCAGAAAAGCACTAAGACTGCTGGATGTTAAAAGCTAAATTGAAAGAAACTGTGGGTGCCAGGAAAACCACAGATTTCAATGCACTCAAAGTTGCTTGTATTAAAGAACAGTGGACATTTTCAAGTGAAAGTGAAGAAGAAAAGGGGGATAACCTAATTCCACAGCATCGTGTTTCCAACAGTACAGCTCCCACATGTCTTGAAGCAGTGTGGCATTATGTTGAGCAGTAGGATGACTCATCCTTGAATGAGATTTTATTTCCACAAGTGCTAAAGACAAGAAGGCAAAGCCAATCAACAAAACAAACAGGCATGACTGACTACTTTACAAAAGTAAAAAAAAAAACTGCTACTTTATTATTATTATTATTATTATTATTATTATTATTATTATTATTATTATTATTTATTTATTAGCAGATGTCCTTGTCCAGGGCGACTTACAAAATATAAGTGCAATAAAAGTGCAATAATACAGTGCAATTCAAGGCATAATACATTTTACAAATTCACAATTGACACAAGTGTATACGAGATATACAGTAAACAATATATAAGGTCTTGCATCCTCAAATGAAAAAGCTGATAAGTGCAGACAAGATGTTAAGTCAAAGTTAAGAGCTAAGGGAAAGGGAGCGTTCCACCACTTAGGGGCCAGGGATGAGAAGGAGCAGCTCTGGAGGAAGGAGAGTGGAGAGGAGGCAGAGTCAGTCTTCTGGCGCTGGAGGAACGCAGTGGTCTGGAGGGGATGTATGGAGAGACAAGGGTCTGAAGGTAGTTTGGTGCAGTGTGGTTGAGACAGTGGTAGGTGAGGGTCAGTGTCTTGATCTGAATGCGTGCCGGTATTGGGAGCCAGTGGAGGGAGCAGAGCAATGGAGTAGCGTGTGCGAATCGTGGCAGAGAGAATACCAGACGAGCTGCAGAGTTCTGGATGAGCTGGAGCGGCGGGTAGTAGATGCAGGTAGGCCGGCCAGGAGGGAGTTGCAGTAGTCCAGGCGGGAGAGAACCAGTGACTGGATGAGCAGCTGAGTCGAGTAGTTGGTGAAGAAGGGTTGGATTCAGTGTATGTTGCTCAGGAAGAATCTGCAGGTGTGTATCAGCGTGGTGATGTACTGAGTGTAGGAGAGCGCAGGATCGACGGTGACTCCTTGGTTTTAGTGGAAGAAGAGGGAGAGAATGTTGTAGATTCTAAGGGGATTGAGATGGAGAGATTAGCAGAAGGTGAGGAAGAGGGGGGAAATAGGAGATCAGATCTGATCAGATCAGATCAGGCTGAGAATGAGGTGGTGTGAGGCAGAGATAGCAGACAAGCAGGAAGAGATGCGAGAGGTGATGAGAGTGTTGTATGAGGGAAAAGACAGGAAGATCTGGGCATCATCTGTGTAGAAATGGTAAGAGAAACCATGAGATGTGATGAGGGGGCCCAGGGAGCGAGTGTAGTGTACTTTAGAACCTGTAACTGTATTTCAGAAATGCATGGATGATGAGCATTTAATTTGTTTTAAATGTTTTGAGAAACACTGTAATACTGTTACAAAAATATATGTAAAGTAGCTTGCCAATAGCCCTCTCTAGGGCACATCTTTACAATATTCATCAGTAACGAAGTTGATAAACTTGCCCAAAAAGTAATTTCAGCCCAGTGTGTGACTAAAATAGTTCAGTGTTTTGGCAAGTACAAGTTGGGCTGTTAAAAAGGGTGTTAGCCATAGAAACATCCATGTAGGTCATTTGAAAAAGTAACCCAAATGATTCTAGTAATGGAAATTTTTCCCTGTAGAACAAACCACATTGTGTCAGATGTGTTTGAAATGTCATCTCTGATGACAGAACAAGGCTAAATCCTGAAAACGAACAGCATCTCACCTTTTTAAAGGTCAATCTGTGAAAATCCTGCAAGATATCTGAGCGAAGATATTTTAAAAGGGGGAAAAAAACAGGACTATGACTTGAATTTTTGTTTATGTCTAAGATGGATGATGACTTATACTTTATTTTGTCATATCTCTATGACCTATATATATTAATCAAGCCCAAAAGATGATATCTGAGTCTGATTCATACCTTCAAATATCAAAGGCCATGCACATCTGACATGCATAACATCAAAGGTGGAGGAACAGGATTATTGAGTGCATATATAATTCAGTGATGGTAATTACCAGTGGTGGAATTATTGCAGTAATCACTGATTTTATGAAAAAGGCTCGCAGTAAGTCAGCGTATACAGATCCCATGATTTTAGTCGTGTCTGATTTGAAACTACTTAAAATTCCATCTTTAGAAAATTTACCCTTTTTTCTAACTCCTACTTTTTCCTATGCGTAGATCATGTTAAATTAGTTGTCATTTGCAATGCTTCCCTTGGCATTTAAAGGACAACTATCACATTTCTACTGGTATGAAGAAAGAACCACATTTCTGAGGAACAATATTTATGTAGTTTTTCCTAAAATATATAATTTCTAATTAAGAAAAAACATCTACAATAAAGCATTTTACATATATTTGTTCTATGTGGTCTCCCTCAGCCCAACTTTGAAATCCCATACGGGGTATTACTGGAGGTTACATTGAATGGTTAGGAAATCTCTTTCTTTATTATATTATTATTATTATTATTATTATTATTATTATTATTATTATTATTATTATTATTTAATATGCATGTTGGTTTGGGATGTCTAAAGATACATATTTTCTTCAAGAGAATCAATAGGAAAACAATAATACCACAACAATCTGCAACTGCCCCAAATCTTCTTGGTTTTATAGATGTACCCTAGGTATGCTGGATTTGCAGTTTGAAAAATAGTCATCCTTCCTAAAGTATGGCAGTAGGTGAGTGGTGTTCAGTAATTGCAGATTGCAAATTGGGACAAAACATGAGGCAGTTAATTCCTAATTCAAAACTGTCTGTCTACATTTTAATTGAGTAGGATATATATATATATATATAAAAAAAAAAAATAAGAGACCACTCCAAGTTCAGAAATCAATGTTAAGTGGTCTCTTAATTTTTTCCAGAACTGTATATACATATTATGTGTGTGTGCGCGCCCATAGAAAGTCTGCACACCCTTAATTTGTTTTTCACATTTTGTTGTCAGTGCCTCAGAGATTCATGCATTTAAATTAGATTTCTTTCCACTTATGTACACACCATACTCATCACTGTTAAGGAGAAAGTTTTTATTGTGAAAAAGAGATATTATAAATACAAAACTGAAATATCACAATTGAATAAGTTTCCACCCCTTTAAATTATTACTTGGTGGAAGCACCTTTGGCAGCAATTACAGCTATGAGTCTGTTGGGATAGGTTTCTATCAACATTGCACACCTGGATTTGGCAATATCTGACCATTCTTCCCCCCCAGTCCCTGCTGATGAGAAACATCCCCATAACATGATACTGCACCACCATGCCTCACAGTAGGGATGGTGTTGTTTGGGTGATGTGCTGTGCTGGGTTTTTGACAAACATAATGCTTTGCATTTAGGCCAGAAAGTCAAATTTTCATCAGTCCACAAATCTATTTACAACATGGCTACAGAATCTCACTGTAAACTCTGTAGCAATATCTAATATGTGTATTTTATTAATTGTATGATTTCTAACATGGAATAGGTTATTATTTTTTTTCAATCTGCAAAATTAGCATAATAACAATGATTATGTCGAGCAGGATTTAGAACTGTTGTTATGGGTATATATTACAACATGTACAGTATTTATTTATATACTATTTAAGTAAGGATATATTTTTAATGATTGAACAATGTCAGTCATCTCACTGGAAATTTCAGGATTTTCTCACTTAGCTTGTTGGGTTTCCCATAAAAAAAAATTACAGCTGCATCACTTTAGAGCTATACTGCAGAGTCTATTTATAGACTAAACATATTGATCACCTACTGCAGCACTTTTTTTTTATCACCTACTGGAGCTTCACATCCAAGATGTATTATTTTATTGCTGCTAAGAAAAAAGAAAGCAGTGTCTTCTCATTACTTTAGTTACTGCATTTAACGTTGATAAAATATTCTAGAGCAACAATAAATAAGAAAAAAAAAATAGAAAAACAATATGCCTTTTAGTTTATATATTTGAAGCCATTTAACTTTGGAAGGGTATCTTTATGCATGTGTATATTTATTTATGTATTTGTTTGTTACAGCATCATTACAGCAACCATTATACAGTCAACACTAGCATTATAATACTGCCCTTTGGATGCATTAGACTTGAGGCAAGATTATATGTAAAATAGTGCAGAGGACAATAAATATATTGGGAGTTGAAATTTCAGATTTCTGATCACAAACATGTTATTGTTGTCACAATAATAAACAAATCTCTTCTCCCTGCATCATTACAAAATAATCTAATTAAAGAGCAGGACATTGTAAGCCACAGCTGTTGATTAAAGTCAATATATTAAAGTGTAACATGTATGATTCCAAAAATCACGGTTTTATGCATCATTATGAGTTTGTAATCATATATAAGTAAGATGTAAACCACTCTTCCAGATCATATAACCAACTTTAAAAATGTTAAACTTACCAAAAAGTGGCCCATGTCAAAACCCAGCATGTATGCTCCTTCAGTTCTTCAGGATGTTTCCTGGATAGTGGAAAAAATACAAAACTATCAGATTTGTTGTCACCACAGCAACTCAAGTGATTCTAATCAAGTCAACCGAGTGTTAGCATTGCATGCATTACTTCTCAATAGTAAATATAGTTTCCATAGACAACATGCAGTGTTGCTATGTCCATGGCTGTAGGACAAAAAGTGAAGACATTTATTATTTTCTATTTACTTGAAGAGGAGATTAATCTTCAAGTAAACAATCCCACATTCAAGAATGGAAATAAATCTGCAGTTATGATTGCAGTGCATTCCAATATTTGATTCACTTGAATCACAACACTTGCCTACGCTGGTTTGAATGGACTGGCTAATACACAGTAATGTACACTACATGGCCAAAAGTATGTGAACACCATTTCTACTTAGTGAATTCTGTTTTTCCACCATAGCCATTGCTGACGGGTGTTTAAAATGGCTGTGTGCTTGATGCAATCTCCATAGACAAGTATTGGCAGTAGAATGGGCCGTACTGAAGAGCTCAGTGACTTTCAATGTGGCAGCATCATTGGATGACAACTTTGCAACAAGTCAGTTTGTCACATTTCGTCCCTGCTAGAGCTGCCCTGGTGAAATGTAAGTGCTGTTATTGTGAAGTGTAAACATCTAGGAGCAACAGCAGCTCAGCCATGAAGTGGAAGGCCACACAAGCTCACAGAAGCACGTAAAAAACATCTGTCCTCTGTTTGCAAGTGTCACGGGCCTGGCGTGATGGACTTAATTAGCATTTTAGTTTTTTTTTTTCACTTTTTGATTTTGATTTCTCTTGCACATTGTACGGTTCATGGGTTGTTTATTTTTGAACTGTTGCTTCCTTTATTCTTTTGTGTGTTTTTTTTATTATATTTCATTTAGTTGGGTGATTGGGATTGATTGTTCCTTTGTCTGCTGCACACCACCAATCAGTATTCCCACATGGATTTACCTGGACTCTAACTCTTGATTGTTTTCACCTGTGCCCTCGTTTCCCTAACTGCCTATAAAGGTTGAGGTTTTGATAATTCAGGGAGCAACTACTGAGACAGATGTAGCATGTATGGAGTGTAGCGTGGTCATTAATTTCAAGTACAGGGCTGGAGGTAGCGTGATGATAGGAGACAGGGAGAATGGTGAGAAACTCCCCAAAGAAGGATTATAAATAATTATTAAGAGGAAACCCCTGGAGACATGAATGGAGATGGAGAAGGACACTTAATCACTGGAGTCCATGGCAAGACTATGGAATGCTAAGTATCTCTAGTTTCTGTGGAAGTTCAAGAAAAGGACAAGTATATACAGTGATGGATTAACTTGTTTTCTTGAGACATTTGAACCAGCTTTCAACAGTTGAAACGAACCAAGGTTGTACCTCTGGAAGAGGGTCTCTGTGCTGGGTTTCCAAAGCTGCCTGCTTTCTCTCCAAATAACCCATGGAGTAGCGTTATACCTGTGAACAAAGACTTAAGTGATCATTAAAGTACTTGGGCATTGTGCAATTTGGAATTTGGACCCAAGTCGTTTCTTGCCTGCAGCTTTGTTGTGGTCCCAGTTTGCCGACGGGGTTCTGGCGTTGTGCTGAAAGACTGTTCAACCTCCTTCGAGAAGAGTGGGGATGTGCTCCATACTTGTGAAAATATTAGAGATTTGAAATTTGGGTTGCTGCTATTTTTCTATTAGTTTAGGGAAATTGGGTTTTATTCTAACCTTAGTGCATTTTTATTTTCTGTTACTTTAGGGTTTTTACTAGTTTTATTGCCCCTTTTTATTAAAGGCAATTTTAGAATAGGTTTTCTATATTTAGCATTCCCTTATTTGTTTCCCATGCTCTGGTACAGTCTTCATGCCCTGTCTGAGCACTGTTTAAAATAGACTGGTTTGTTGCAAAACTTACCTTCTGTGTGGTGGTGTTCCTGGACAGACTCAACCCCCATGAGAGAGATGGTGGGTTCCCAGAAGAGTGGAGGCTGTTATAACAGTAAAGGGGGGACATACTCCAATGATTTTGGAATGAGATGGCCATACTTTTGGCAATTAAGTGTTACAGTGTATGTTCACGTTAAACAATAATTTTCTTATTCCATTTCAATCTCCACATTGTAATTTGTCTGTCATTCCAATGAACACTCCAGCCTAAGATAACTGAGCCACCTACAAAAAAAAGAGAACCTGTATATTCATAACTATCGCTTGTAGATATTACTGCTTATCAAGTTTTGTCAAATTAAATGAAAACTTTAACTTCTGCAGGTATACAAAGAGAACTAAAGCACACAATGAAAAACAACCCAGGTTCAAATGGATTTGTTTGTTAAGAGAATATATTTGTTACACTCAATTTTCACATTATAATAAACAACCAAAACAAAAGTCTGTGAAAAGAAATGGCATATGTGAAAACAGTCTGAAAACAACCAAAGCAATACCTTGTCAAAAATATAATACACATTTTATAGTGCAATGTAAGTGTAAATGCTTTTGGAGACCCTGATCAGCGCCAAGGAGCTGTGTCTAATACTGTTGTGACACACAAATTGCTTTTTATGAGAAAAATAAAAATAAAAATCAAGAAAAGAAAAACTTTAAGCTCTAGTCTGAATACATATTAGAGAGAGAGCTCCTTAGGTGCTAATCAGGGTCTCCAAAAATGTGTTTATAGTATGCTTTAAATAAGGTATTGCATTTTTCCCTTTGTGCTGGTTTTCCAATTTGCATCCTTACTATAAGTATATATATATATATATATATATCTGGCATCTCGCATATTAAACTAAGCTCATCTTGTGAACACAACACTGCTTCCTATAATTGTATGTAATTTCTGTTTGAAGGGAAGTACTAAGGCTATTGCTGTCTGCATGTAAACCCTGAATAATGAGGGACTGTTTAATTCCATTTAAAAATCTAAGCCATAATAAGGGATTTCTGCAGAATTTGGATAGAAAGTGTACATGTTTCATAACACAAATTATTATTTTTTTTACGGTGGATGATTAATAAAGGTTGAATGTGTGCCGCTATTACAATGACGTGTTCCTTGTCCAGTTCACTCTAGATGCATTGCCTCCTGCTGTAGCTGTAGTTAAGATGCTGGTTTGTGAACGGCAGGCTTGTAGGTTCACCCCTCTGCCCCTTTTAAAACTCCATTTATTTTCCTATGCTGCGACCCACCAAAAATGTGTTCCTGACCCAGGTTTGACAAATATACCGAATGCAAATGATTAATCACCCCTAAGAGCTTTAAAATTCAGGCTGGATGTTATTTTTGTTAACATTTAAATAGTGCTGGATGTCTCAGAAAAAAATTAAACAAAATAATTTGCATTAAAGGCAGATAAAGACAAACTAGGTAACTTGGAAAGAAACAGGGTTAAGATTTCATACATGAGTCTGCTTTAGTGTGTGTATATATAGCCTGTATATCATCATAATCATCAACACCAGCCTTTTTTCATCTTTTGGTATCCATTACATAGCTTTCTTTGTCTATCTATGATCTGTTCTTCTTGCAATGTGTCCATCCTGTTGCCATTTTAACATTTTTACTCTTTCACTGGTGTCTTATATTTTTGTTAGTTCTCGGATCCATTAATTTTCTTTTCCATCTCTTTTTGTTATTCCAAGCATACATCTTTCCATTCTTCTTTGAGTCATCCAGTTTCTGTAACAATGTTGTGTTTAATGACCAGGTTTCACAGCCATATTTGAGCACTGGTAGCATGCATTGATCAAATATCTTTCTCTTTCAACATTGTGCTGTTTCTTGCAAATGTACTCCATTTTCAGTCTTCTTTTGATTTCTTCCATAATATCTCCAACTGTGATTATCAGACATAACTTTTGACTTCATCATGTATCTGTTGATATGCTTCAGTTTTCTTAGATTTAACAAAGCTTTAAAATGTGACTTTTACATTCATTTTAAGTCCAATTTTCTTGCTTGTATCAGAGTAATTGAATTTGCAGCTGCATGTCAGATGACAATATAATCGGCAAATCGTAAGTTGTTCCAATATCCTCAATTTATCATTATTCCTTCCTCTTTCCAGTCCAAAGACTTGAGCACGTCTTCAGTAGTTGCTGTGAAGAGTTTTAAATAGATTTTGTCATATGTAGAAGAAGCCATGGTTAAGCCAAATACTTGCCTTAGCTTGGGGAAATCCCAAAAATTAAACATAGACTTTTATATCTAATTTTCTATTTTTGGTATTGAAATCAATAATCATGTCTGGATATAAAAAAATATATAAAGCCTGTGTTAATACATAGAATTGGGTTACCTTTAAGACGTAGTATCAATCACTGAAGAACACTTTTCTAAAGCAATGCAAACATAATTTAATACATTCCATGCATTACAATTTATCTGATGTGCGTGCTGTTAAATTCTCTGGAAATATATTTTTAAATGCCTGAGTATATATGTGGCACTTTTAAGATATTGCTGATTTAGCCATTTTAAGACTGTTATTGTATCTCTGGTAAAAGCAATATTGGTCATTGGTGTCAGCACCTTCAATGCATGATGTTGCAATATTCACCATTTCAAACATTTTAGAAAATGTACATTTTACATTGTCAAAGCTATGTTTTAGCCAATTAAAAAAAAAACATACCACTGAAACAGGTGGCTATTCTACCATCAGATTCTACGTTATGTATTGATCCAAGGAATATTCATTCTTGAAGTATCCTAAAATGCTAAGATGAAATTCATAGTTTGTTAATTTGTTCCAGGAATCTACAATTCTTTGGTATTGAAAATAATTTAAGTCTTGTTTCTGAATCTAATTGTAATTCATTGTCCTGTGTGTTTTCTACCTCTGAACTCATCATTGAAATAATCTTGTGGGTTGATTTGTCTTCTGTTCCCCTTTCTAGTGTTTTAAATATATGTAGATCTGTTTGACCTATACATAATAAAAACATGAACATTCGGAGAAGACTAAGGTAAGCTGTTCCTCATTCAACTTTAATAGCCCTTTGTATCAAATGCAACATTATCTTACGTACATTTTCTTAATAGACAAATTCCCTATACTGTCAATGTAATAAATATATTGTTATTGTAAAACAATCTGCACCTGTGATTATTTAATTTCATTAAAACCTAATTATAATGTTACATCTTTCATAATTGTTGTGTGAATCGGAGACTCACAGGAAATCAAAATATATAATTAATATAATTGTTTTTGCTTTGTTCTTTATGTATGTCACTAAGTGTATTGTCATGCAGATAGCTCCTGCCTTCTGCCCAGGTTTTCAAATCCAGATGCAACCTAAAAACCTATCTGTAGCTTATTTTGCAAAATTGCCATATTTGTTGTTTATTTTCTAAATATTATACACGTTCAAAGTACACAGATAAGTTGCAGTAAGACTTTTTGAAACACTGAAGTTCAGGAAATAGGAAGCTTAACAAGAGTATAAGTATTAAACATACATACCAAACCCATACAGAAAAAGCATAGGCAAAGTGTGATAATTAGTGGTTAAAAAACCCTTATCTAAGGTATCTATGTGTTCTAAATTTACCAGTTATTTATTTACAAGTCTATAGCACATTCATTGTGTTACAGAAAAATTATTATTGATAACAATAAACATTTGATCCCCAATGTTTTCCTCCAGTGCTGTCTGTTAATTCATAATATCATGTATAAAATAAACCTGGAAAATACCAGATCCATCAGTGTGAACCTGTAAACAAACATATCCATACTTGACCCAGAATACTATTTACTATTTAGTTTAGGTCCCTAAGGTATTGGTTTCAATTCTGTGATTATGTTTTATTTTTTATCAGCTTTATAATGTTTGCTTTTTGTGCCAAATTCAAAGCTCCACTTGAAACACTGTTTAAATTTTATTGAATTAGAAGACATGTTTTAGCCATATTGTGACACACTTTCAATTTAAATAAGCACCAGGCAGTTTGAATGTGTTCAGTTCCATTCAAGTATATTAAACGCTTATGAAGTTTTTGGGATATACATTGCATATAGTGACCAGATGCAAATGTATTATATATATATATATATATATATATATATATATATATATATATATATATATATATATATATATATATATACACTCACCTAAAGGATTATTAGGAACACCTGTTCAATTTCTCATTAATGCAATTATCTAACCAACCAATCACATGGCAGTTGCTTCAATGCATTTAGGGGTGTGGTCCTGGTCAAGACAATCTCCTGAACTCCAAACTGAATGTCTGAATGGGAAAGAAAGGTGATTTAAGCAATTTTGAGCGTGGCATGGTTGTTGGTGCCAGACGGGCCGGTCTGAGTATTTCACAATCTGCTCAGTTACTGGGATTTTCACGCACAACCATTTCTAGGGTTTACAAAGAATGGTGTGAAAAGGGAAACACATCCAGTATGCGGCAGTCCTGTGGGCGAAAATGCCTTGTTGATGCTAGAGGTCAGAGGAGAATGGGCCGACTGATTCAAGCTGATAGAAGAGCAACTTTGACTGAAATAACCACTCGTTACAACCGAGGTATGCAGCAAAGCATTTGTGAAGCCACAACACGTACAACCTTGAGGCGGGTGGGCTACAACAGCAGAAGACCCCACCGGGTACCACTCATCTCCACTACAAATAGGAAAAAGAGGCTACAATTTGCACAAGCTCACCAAAATTGGACAGTTGAAGACTGGAAAAATGTTGCCTGGTCTGATGAGTCTCGATTTCTGTTGAGACATTCAGATGGTAGAGTCAGAATTTGGCGTAAACAGAATGAGAACATGGATCCATCATGCCTTGTTACCACTGTGCAGGCTGGTGGTGGTGGTGTAATGGTGTGGGGGATGTTTTCTTGGCACACTTTAGGCCCCTTAGTGCCAATTGGGCATCATTTAAATGCCACGGCCTACCTGAGCATTGTTTCTGACCATGTCCATCCCTTTATGACCACCATGTACCCATCCTCTGATGGCTACTTCCAGCAGGATAATGCACCATGTCACAAAGGTTGAATCATTTCAAATTGGTTTCTTGAACATGACAATGAGTTCACTGTACTAAACTGGCCCCCACAGTCACCAGATCTCAACCCAATAGAACATCTTTGGGATGTGGTGGAACGGGAGCTTCGTGCCCTGGATGTGCATCCCACAGATCTCCATCAACTGCAAGATGCTATCCTATCAATATGGGCCAACATTTCTAAAGAATGCTTTCAGCACCTTGTTGAATCAATGCCACGTAGAATTAAGGCAGTTCTGAAGGCGAAAGGGGGTCAAACACAGTATTAGTATGGTGTTCCTAATAATCCTTTAGGTGAGTGTATATATATATATATATATATATATATATAGTATAAATGAAATATGTAGAATTTAAATTGACGCAAGTAATGGTAAAATTATACAATGCTTCAATATGACTTCATTTAGAATATTGCTTGCAATATGGACACCATTTTACAAAATGAACATTTTTGCCCTGAGGAGAGTTCGAAGCAGAGCAACTAAAGTCTTGAAAAGAGGATATTATTAGAGGATTGATTCAGGTTTTCAGAATCCTTAATAGGATTGACAAAGTCAACTCCAAGGACTATTTCAAGCTCAAAAATGAAACAAGGATTAGAGGTCACAAGTGGAACAGGTTACCCTCACATGTAGTTAAAGCTGACTCTCCTTCACAATACAGCTAGATAAGGGGACAGAGAGATCTGGGATCTGTAGGACATGCAATTCCATCTGAGAATAAGCAAGACCCCTCTAAGGCTAGAATCATGTATGCAAAGCCTTAAATGACATGCCCAGTGATGTTAAAGAACATTTATCAGCACTATCCTTTCTCACTCATAGAAAATACAGTGACAATAATTAGTATTCACGTGATTTTTTTATTTTCCAAATCAATGGCCTGGACAAAATTAAAAATTTGATTCGTTCAACAATTGCAAACACAAAAAAATAAAAAAATCAGTTTTGCTTTAGACTAATATATATAATATATATAGTCTGTTAAACACAAAGCAGTAATTAATTATGCATTAATTAATTACAACTGTTAGGTGGGCCAATGTTTTGTGTTATAGCAGTACTAAATTAATTAATTGAAGCAGAAAAAATATATATAATTATTCTTAATAACATTGATTCTATCACCTTGTTAAGGTTTTCCTGTATTTGTAAGAGAAAGGAATATTTCAAATTAAATAAATGAGCTAAGTCTACATATATATAATCAAAGATATGTAATTATCTTTGAATTTCAGAGGGAAAATCCTCTCCAGTTCAGAGAAGTCATGATTTTATTATGGAAGGGCCTTAGATTTCTGTCAGTTAATTTTATAACCATTAACAAAGCTGATAGTGTCTTTGATAAGAGAAAATTCCTCATATTCAACAACTTTGTTAGAAATTACAAGAAAACATAAGTAGATCAACAGATAATTGAAGAAGTCAAAAGAACTGTTTACTTTGGACAGAAAAATCAATGCAGAAAATCAATGGAGATCTTATGGAAGAAATCAAAAGAGTAAAAATGGGATTGTAGGGGTTGTTCAAAAAGCCACAGCCATAGTCCAGGAAAATGTTTTCATTATTATTATTATTATTATTATTATTATTATTATTATTATTATTATTATTACAGACACTTCTGGAGAAAGAAGAAAGATTATACACAAGCACAATCCTCCTGCTTTCAAATTCATCTCTGAAGTGCAAGTTAAACACACACATATTTATACCCTAAATATATGTATGTCAGGAAGTACTGTCTGTTGCCAATTGCAAAATAATTTCCTTAATAGGTGATTGTAACAGTTTGGACTTAGGGTCTCAAATGAACTTGTTCTTTACATGGAAAACAAGAACAAACAAACCTATGTTACATAATTGACAAAAGGAAAATATTAAAATTTGCAATTACCCAGGTACAGTGCAGAAAGAACATACCAAAGATGGACAAAATAAGCTATATAAAAGATCGTGATAGATGAAAAAAGACTTAGAAGAAGACCACATAAAAGACGGGATGATTAAATAAGATGATTTGCTGGTTTGACCCTTTAAGAGAGTGCTCCTAATCTCAGCTCGTTACCTGTATAAAAGACACCTGGGAGCCAGAAATCTTGTTGATTGATAGGGGATCAAATACTTATTTCCCTCATTAACATGCAAATCAATCTATAACTTTTTTGAACTGCGTTTTTCTGGCTGTAACTGTTAAAATACACCTACCATTAAAATTATAAACTGATCATTACTTTGTCAGTGGGCAAACGTACAAAATCAGCAGGGGATCAAATACTTTTTTCCCTCACTGTATACACCACCATATCAATGAATTAAGGTAGGTTCACCTGACTCATGGTCCTATAGAACTTTGAAGTAAAATGTTTAATTAAAGCACCAGAGCTTCATTCATGTGGAAAGTCGATGGAGATGATAGGGGAGGAGACATATTCAGGAGCAAGTATACAGATGTAAGCTAATTATTATGTCTTTAACAGATGAGCAGCAGAGCAGATGAGCAGCGGTGTATTTGGCACAAAAAAGTGAAGCTGATGGTGAGAAGAGTGCCGTAGTAACTGTGGAGAATGGAGGCGGATATGTTTTGTTTTGTAGTGGTATTTCATCCTCTGGTCCTGGTGCCCTTGTTACAGCTGAGGAAAGGATGGATTCCAAAATATAACAGGATATTTTAGCCAAGAACCAGGCACACCCTCTGCCAAGAAGCTCAAGATTGGTTGCAAATGGACTTTCCAGTAAGATAATGATTCAATTCACACATCCAAGTCTATGACCAAATTGTCAAGGGAGCACATTAAGACATTAAATGTTACATGTTTCCTGGGTTTGAGCGCATAGAGGTTCAAATATTTTAATCTACAGTATATCTACAATTGTATCATAACATTTCCCAGAATTGGTCTATAGTGCTATGAACTGAAAAAAGAAAGTCACGTCCTACAACCTGGAGGAACTGGAGAGGTTATGCATGGAGGAGTGCTAGAATATGCTTCCTCAGACATTGATGAGCTTATTACAAAAGCTACAGTAATCGCCTCCTCCGTGTTATCAAAGCCATAGATTCACAAATTACTGATTGCTGGTGTCTGAATAATTTTGAATATTTTGTATTCGTAACAGTTTTGTCAGATGTGCCATTGATACACCTATCTCTATGATTGAATAATAATCTAGTATTATTCAATCTTCATTCTATCTCCATGATTGAATAATAAAGTAAAAAATCACAGCATATTCCACATCCACCAGAGAGAAAACAGATTAAATATATGCACAAACTTGATGTAAGCAAGTTAGGCATTGTACAGCCAGTACCTGCTTCTCATTATGTAATTTACACATTTAGTCAATAGTGATTTATCTTTACTATGGTATCTCAATCTCTGATGAAATATCCTTCATATAACTTGGTGAATACAAAGGTCATAACTTTTAATTATCAGTGGAAATCCACTTTTCCAATCAACAGTATTTTTGTATATTTTTTCCTGCATTTGCCTTTAGCACACATTTCTAAAAGTGGTATCTACCTCACAGCTGTGCTGTGGCATAAGTAATGGAGAAGCAAGATTAAACAAAATAAACAATTTGTCTACATGACACAATCCCAAATGTTCCTGCAGCAATAACTGTGAGGATGCTGGCACATACTCCTATATAACAAGGACAATTAGCACCCAACCTATCAAGATGAAGAGGAGGAATATCCGAGCCTTGAGATATTCAAATGAGTCTAAGATATCATCATAAACCTTACTCTCTGTCGAAGGTGAGACAAAGTGTGTTTTATCAAATTCTGTTACAGATAAGATGAGTGTAATTAATCATACTATGCGCCTTGAATTCATTTTGGTAACATGAAATACCATACTATTTCTCGTTATTCTGTCATCTGTAACTGTGAGGTGATAAGTAGATTTGATCTTAAATCTATTTGTCTATTAAGTGACACATTATCAAGTGGGGATACCCTCCAGTTAGCAAATTTATAAACAATCTTTTAAATATGTGTATTTGAGCTGATTGGGGGCAGTCAAATCAAATTGATCAGATTTCAAAAAGGACTGGTATAGAAACAGAAAATGAAAAAAACAAGACTAACTGCTGCTCTAATTAGTGCTGTGAGTGGATCATTAATAAACTTCAGTTGAGGTCAAGAATGCATGCACAGAGTAGAAGTTGCTTCTTTAATTGCCCCACCTATTTGTTCATATTTGTATTCATGTGTTCACTTTTCCATGCTACACTGAAGATAAAGCATGTAAACTTTTTTTTTTCCCAGTCACTTGGGTCATAACAATCAATTCCTCAAGAAAAAAGAAAAAAAAAAAAGGAGTTAGGATCTTGGATCTTTGCTGCCAAGTCAAGGAAATGTATATTAGAACATAAAAATATAGTCAAATAATAAGGGGACACTATTAAGGCCTTACCTGAAGATATTAAATACAAAATATGAATTATTATTAACTATGACTAAACATTGCACTTAGTGTATTAAGATAACTATTACATTATTTTTTGCAGTGTTCCTACAATTTTATAACATGAAAACTGCATAATGTTTTACCACAATCTTCTCATATACCTTACATTCTTTCACTATATTGTATTGCTGATTATTTAATAGTGAATTTTGAATACCCTGGTAATATTGTGCATATCTAACATATTGTTCATTAGTGATTTGTTAAACTATGTCACTATTTATAACTGCTATTTCTGTTTTATATTTTATATCATAACACCCATTTTAGTTTCAGTTAATTTGTTTGTTCCTTTTGTGTTTATCAAGTAATGGAAAGATATGTGTATACATTTCCACAGGATCATTTGAAGAAAAGTATGACTAAAATCCTGGATTTAACAAAAAGTGGTTGCAATTATAATTAAAATGTAATATGTAACCATACACATCCCTAGTTGTGAGTACCAAACAAGCATTCATCCTTATCCGTTGTCCAGAAAATAGCTGTCTATACACACAGAAAATATTCTCTAAAGATTTGTGAGATGTAGGAGTTGAAACACGATCTTTTGCACTGGGGGCAGGCTGCACAGTCTCTTTAATCCTTCTAGTGTGGGGGTGCACATACTAAAGTAGTGCTGAAAATGGAAGGTGTAGTGACTGCAGGAGGGTCCACACACATTTTAATCCCCCACGCTATTCCAAGTGGTGCATGACTTATTGGAAAACACTTAATTTTACATCATGATAATAATCCAAAACACTCACTTGGAATAATCTTTTGTTACAAAAGAAAGAAGAAGCTGGAGTCTTTCAAAGCATGGAATGGCCAATTCAAACCTCAAATCATATTATAATTGAAGCTATAAGAAATTATTTGGACAAAGTCTTTTAAAAAAAAAAAAATCCCTGCAATTAAGATTATTTTTGGGAGGTCTTGAAGGAAGCATGGAACTCCATTAGCACATTATTTGAAAGTGTCAATGTATGAATGGTACTGGATTCGAAGGAAAGGTGTGGAATACTGACTATACATTTATATCAAGGTATACTGTGTGCCACTTCTGTTATATAAATATTTGATTTTTCATAACAGTGTTTACATTGAACACAAAATGTGTGTCCTTACGCATCACAGCAGAAAATAGCAAGACTTTTGCACAGCAACATGTATATATTTGTGTTTGTTTGTTTTCATATTTATTATTCTCATAAATGCATATCATAGTATACTAAAAATACTTAGAGAAGATGTTATATGCAAGGTAGGTTTATTGGCGAATTATTTAAAATATGCTTGGTTATGTATGATCATGCTTGATCTGTCAGCAACCTTCAGTGCCCAGAGCTTCTCGTCAATCACAAATTTACTACTCTCTGGACCATTTCAGCAGTGTTCCTCATGGGGCATTTTCAACAACCAGTAGAAGTAATGAACATATGCCTATTATTCTTCAGAGATCAATTTTTAAAATGAGAAGTTTTTTCTTTAGACAAGGTTAACTTGTTATACAACTTGCCAGTTATGATTATTGTGCAAGAAAAACAATACCCAAGTTTAAATGATTCAATCTTATAACAGAGCGTATACGGTATTAACGCATAAAAGCACATTTACGTCATTCACATTTCTTAAATTAGCTTTGATTTGTCATCTTTAATCAATGATAATTTCTGAAAAGTTAGTATTTACAGTATCTGTAGTTTCTACGGACCATTTCCAAAACAGGAATAATGCAAAAACTAAAATAATCTTCTTCAAAATGTTACTATTACTAAAGTGGAGAAGAAAGGGACACACATTTATGGTCCACAGCCTAGAAAACTCACTACATTTATCTTACAGTTTTGGAGTAAGTTAGTTCCAAAGTCAGGAAGATAATAAATTGCTTCCTGGTAGGACACAAGCTCTGCTTTGGCCAAGTAGTTTATATTTGTCTTGATATCCAAAGTTAATGCCATCTACCATTCTTCAAACTTATCTCACATCAAGATCAAATCGAAAGTACAGTGTCTTTCTTGATTTTGCAGTTGGTTTACTTTCACTTGTAGGGAAACGTAGGGAAATGGAAAGTCCATTTTATGTTCATCGATTGTTTTGACACCTAAACATTTGCATAATATTAGTTCCATTCTTTCTTTTGGAAACTTTCATGTTCCCCATTACTCCTTTTCTGCCAATGATAAAGTTCAGCAGTCTGCAAATACAAGATAAGCCTGAACATTTTAAGATACACCCTGACCTTCACGCCAGCCCGGCTAATACTCTGTGTTATTATAAGGTTCATAAGGAATCCTGCTACAGTCTCATCCTTCATTCCCTCTCACTGTTTGTAAATCTGTGATAATGTAAACCCAAGTGTTCTTTATAGCTTAAATGGTGTCAGCAACAGTGCCCACTATGAAACATAAATCTCGTTGCCCATCATCTGCTGCTTCCATCTGTCAGGTTTCATTGCTCTGCGGGAATGGCATTTCCACAGCAGCAGCGCAACATGGCCAAGTCTGGATACAGCCAAATTGATGTATAATTTAGTTTTACACGGAATGCCCTCATTTTGTATATACATAAGTATTGCTATATGTAAATATAATGGCCAACACAAACTGACTTTTTATTCTTTAATAAAAAAATTGCATGTACTGTCAATGATAATATCTTAGTATACTGTAGTACAGTGTGTAAAGGCAAACTGTTTAATTTCATTTAGTTTTGTTTAGTTATTTATCTAAAATCAACATTCATGGAAAAAAGGCAAAAAACAGATATCAAACCACATTAACCATTACCATGGTCTTTACAGGAGTGCAAAGCACACATTTCTGTTTTTGTCAAATCCTCTTCCATCATGGTGATATAGAAATGGTAAAAATGATGCAAAATGGACACAACAATGGTTCTCCAGGGTTGTGTAAGTTATAGAAAGAAAAAAGCAAAATAAAAATACAGTAAATGGTGAATTCATTTTCCTGACATTACTGCATTATTATTGTTATTCATAATAATAATGATGATGATGCCGATAGTGTAACTGCAATATGCAAATATAGTTTCTGATCTTAAATAAAAGTTTTTCTCTTCATCAGCAGTTTTGATAAGCATTTTTACTTTCTAAGCATTTCTGTCACAACAATAGTAAGTGTGAGCTTTCTTATACTTAATACAGGAACATACACTCACCTAAAGGATTATTAGGAACACCATACTAATACTGTGTTTGAACCCCTTTCGCCTTCAGAACTGCCTTAATTCTACGTGGCATTGATTCAACAAGGTGCTGAAAGCATTCTTTAGAAATGTTGGCCCATATTGATAGGATAGCATCTTGCAGTTGATGGAGATTTGTGGGATGCACATCCAGGGCACGAAGCTCCCGTTCCACCACATCCCAAAGATGTTCTATTGGGTTGAGATCTGGTGACTGTGGGGGCCAGTTTAGTACAGTGAAATCATTGTCATGTTCAAGAAACCAATTTGAAATGATTCGACCTTTGTGACATGGTGCATTATCCTGCTGGAAGTAGCCATCAGAGGATGGGTACATGGTGGTCATAAAGGGATGGACATGGTCAGAAACAATGCTCAGGTAGGCCGTGGCATTTAAACGATGCCCAATTGGCACTAAGGGGCCTAAAGTGTGCCAAGAAAACATCCTGCACACCATTACACCACCACCACCAGCCTGCACAGTGGTAACAAGGCATGATGGATCCATGTTCTCATTCTGTTACGCGAAATTCTGACTCTACCATCTGAATGTCTCAACAGAAATCGAGACTCATCAGACCAGGCAACATTTTTCCAGTCTGTATTGTGTTATTGTACATCACCCTTCAGATGTTATATCATGTCTATAGTGATATAGTTAGTTACAAATGTTTAGATGTTTAAAATTCCAGAAAATTACTATCTAATAGGAAATGTTGTTTTGGCATGGGTCTTGAGTGTCTAGCAGTTTTTCTTTCAACCTTTTAATAACATAAACTACTTAAACATTCCTTTTTTGTTTTACCCTGATATGTTTGTGTAATATAACAGTGGATAACTTGATAAAAAGGAAAAAGAAAAATGTCTAGACTATTGATTTTCCCACCACTTAGTTTCTCTCCTTAAAGCAATATTGTACTGTTTTTGTAATAAATTACTCTTTACTTGTATCTACTATTGCCATATAAGAGACACATACTATAGTTCTATGAATTTCAATTTAGTTGATATGCTTTCAATTACAATGATTTTACGTCAAGATGTTAAGAATCCAAATCATGCATTTTGTTTATATAAAGGCCTCTCCAAAATGGTAATACAGATATTACAAGATGTCTTGGTAGAAGCATAATTCATACTACGTGTACCTCAAGCTATTACGTCCCTCCAGAAACAAGTGCTTGCTGACATTGTAGTCTGGATACAAAAATGTTTCGCTAGTGCTGTGTCATTTCGGGAAAAACAAATAAAACACAAATACAATGACAGATTTAATCTTTTCTGATTTCCATTACATAAGGAATATGTGCTTCAAGCTATTTTTCTGATAAATGTAAGATTTCAGATAATATCGCATAATTGTAAGCTAGCGATTTTGTACGTAGTGAATATGAATATTTATACATTTGATTCTGGCAGTCAAAAACTAGGAGATGACTGAATATAGATTTCTTTGTCAACTATATCTTTATTTATGTAATAAGGTTCACCCATATATGCTTTCCCTATGTATACAACATAATTGTACATCAGGGGTGTATGTTGTTTAATGTTTAATGGTTATTCAAAAATATAAATCTTGCAGGGTGCGAGCAGGAGCCATAATATGTAGGGGGCATTCATGGAGAACAGTGTAACACACAAATTAAAATAAGAAAGATGGGTTACAAATTAAAGGAAAAACCTGAATAAACATATCGAATGCAGATGACTCCAAAGAGGTGTACTGCATGATTCAATTAAGCAATTAACATCCTATCATGCTCTGTGGCATTTATAAACATGCCCAGTTGACCTCGATTTTGGATCAAGATGGCAAGAGGTCTAAAAATTCTATGGCAAAAGTCTAAGTGACTTTGAAAGAGGGGTCATTTTTGGGACACGAATGGCAGGAGCTTCCAGTCACAAAGACGTTCAACTGGCCAGTGTTTCAATAGGAACAGTGACTAAAGTTATATCTGCAATTAGATCTATGGGAAAGACATCAGTAAATAGGGTTGGAAATTGTGGTCGAATGCATACATTTGATGACCGTGACGTTCGTGCATTACTGCGATATTTAAGGAAAAACAGAAGAGCAACTCTTTCCCAGGTGACTGAGAATATCAATGCAAGACATGATCAGACTTGTGTCAGCAAGAACAGTCCGTCGAGAACTACACAGAGAGTGATATTATAGTATTGTTGCAGTGCAACATGAGAGTTCAGTGGTGCAAAAAACATAGGCACTGGTCTACAGAGATTTGGAAAAAAGTGATATGGTGAGTCATCCTTCACCATATTCTTGACAAGTGGGCGAGTGCATGTGTGTCGACACCAAGAGAACGGTACAGGCCTGACTGCTTGACCCCTACAGTGATGGAGTCTGGAGGCTTTGTTATGTTATGGGGGGCATTTTCCTGGCATGGTTTGGTTCCACTTGTCCCCTTACAGGGAAGGGTCACTGCAAATCATTATAAAGTTATTCTGAGTGATCACCTTTATCCTATGGGGAAACATTTCTATGCTGATGGGAGTGGTCTCTTCCAGGGTGACAATGCCCCCATCCACAGGGCACGAGGGCTCACTGAATGGTTTGATGAGTATGAAAATGATGTGAATCATATGCTATGGCCTTCGCAGTCACCAGATCTCAACCCAATTGAACACGTATGGGAAATTTTGGACTGACATGTTAGACAGCGCTCTCCACCACCATCATCAAAACCTCAAATGAGGGAATAGCCCACCACCTTACTGAAACACTTCATGTTGTTTTTTCCTTTAATATGTAATATATATATACACACTTATTTCTATGTTGCTCCCTCTCCAGAAAAAGGAAGTAATTTAAACATATATGTAAATTCACTGTCTTTACATGCGAATTATATATATTTATTAATCCAAATATTTCAGATCAACAAATACTGCTTATCTCTAAGGATATCATATTAAAATCATGTGGGGATTCTAGTAGCAAATTATTCCACAATCTCTCCAGGTGTCGCTCTGCCTCCTAGACACTTCGATATAAATTGCCAACTCTATTTGTAACTGTAACTGCAAACTTAACCCCAAGAAAAAACATACAACTCAACTCTATTACTCTTGTGGTGTTTTTGATTGGATGGATCAGAAACCTGGTACTTGTAGTTGGCTGTAGCTATAACTTAATTAACTAATACCTAAGGGTTCTCTCCCTCCTCCTTTGTTTTGTTGTTTCCATTAGCTAATTACCATATGAATTAGTATTTTTCAAGTACCGTAAATGAGAACAATTAAGCATATGAGACCAACATTACTACAATAAGCATGGGAAATATATGTATCCTTCAATATGCAATACAAAATGTCCCAGTAATACCATCAAATATTAAATTAATTATTATTTTCTAATTATCATTTTGTTATATACTTGCAGTTATGCTGTAGTGTTACAAAATATGAATATCTTTATAAGACATTTTTAAATTTAAGTTAATTACAATTATATCGTTGTCAGACCAGTATAATTAATTGCATTATTTCTCAATCTTATTATAGCCCATTATTCCTGCATCTGCACACACTAAACATAAATGTGTTTGCCGTATATAGCATCCAGTTTTATTATAATATTTTTTCTTCCAGTTAGAAAAACCACCATATTGTATGCATACGGGCTGTAGAGTTTCAGAATTCAGTCCACATTAGATCACTGCCATGGGGAACGCAGCTTGAACAGCAAGGCCTGTCTTGGGAATAGTTATTTTCAATAAACCTCCTTTTGTAGAGGTAGTGTTGAGCAGCAATACCTTAAAACAGTCTCTCTTTGTGTTTGTTCTTTTGTAGATGTATTATAATGTGACAGCAGTGTGTCTGGTAAAGCTCTACAGTGACCATGCCTCAGTGTGGTAACATGTTATAGGTAATTTAAGGTCAGTTAAAGCAGCAGTAATTGTAATGTTGCTATAAATAAATGAGTGTGAATCATGCTAGCTGTCTGATAAGTCTCAGTGGTTATGATTCCAGATTGTATTGCACAAAAAGGCATTGTGACAGAAAGAAAAAAAGTATTCTGACTTAATGATGCATTCTTAGAGAACCTTATCTGTAATACACTGGTCCATACAATGAAGTCAATGCAGGAGTTTTGTAGAACAAGTCTTAAAAAAGTAAGTACTATTGAAATTGTGTGTGAGTGTGTGTGTGCATATTATGGGGGAGAAAGCTGGACAGTGATGGAGAATGAATGGTACCTTACGGGGTACATTAGGCTGTAGTGTGCTTGTCTTTGTATTATGTACGCAAAACTCAGAATGCTCCCACAGAAAGTATATATTTTTAATGCTAGCACTTCCCATCTACTTTGGGATTTAAATATCAATGTTGTCCATCAAAGTGTGACAGTGTGCTCAGTGCCAGGTAATATTGTAGAAGACACAAGGAGATTAAATGGGCGGGAGACAAATATAAAAATCTAATCAGACCTCAGATACGTGTTGGAACCTTGCCAGCAAAGCATTTAATTAGTGTGTAAATAAATGAAACAGAACTATCAGAAAGTTACACATTATAGTGACTATGAGTGGAACTAATACTGAATTCATTTTGAATGCATTCATAGATTATATATTTCTTGCATTTGATATTGCACGTTCTTTAAAGTGCATTTTATACAGTCATTGTAGAGCAAATAGAAAGCAGACTAATTATTTGGCATTCCAAGTATTTGTCTAATCTTTTCTACAAATATTGAGTGTCAGTTCCAATTCCATGCTGGTGAAATGAAGCTTTTAAAGGAAGGAAAACTATATAATTTGTTAGATTGTTAAGGTTCCGATTTCATGTATTTGGGTTAAACAAAATATGTATCATATTTATTTCTCAAAGTATTAAAATGGAAATGAAGGTCATTATTATGGCAGCAAGTAATGTGTGTGAACATCTGTTGCAGAACTTGTTATTAACATTTTGAAAAAGCATGTAATTGTGATGTGTTTAATTGTTAATTTAATCTGCATAGTTCATTATGATTTGATTTTCCATTTTAGGCATAGCTGTTACATTTTCTCTATGCTAATACCATATCTAAAAAGTTGACAATCGGTGTGATGTAAGGTGCACATATCAAATGAATCCATAATCGTATGGTTTACACTAGCTCACATAATATGGAAATGTTGACCCACTTCCTCAATTGCAAATTAAAAATGGTTTGAATTAAATAGATGGAGTGTTCACTTCCTCAATAAAAATAATAAAGTAGTGGAGTTTTAATTTTCTGTTTGAGGATGGGTCAAAGTTTTAATTTGGCCTAGGCTCTACTTCTGATGCTTTTGCAAGGGTAAACCGTGCAGTATGTTTTTTTTTTCTCCCTAAGACAGCATTAGCATTGACATTTCAAAACCAATGCAATCCTCCTCCTTTTGACATTAAACAGAAATAATCGCCCTACCTCTTTTTTTAGTAATCCATGCGAGTGAGAGCTAAAGTGTTATTAATTGTACTATAAACATTGCTGCACCAGCTTTGCATGCTAAGTTTTTTTTTCTTCTTCCTTTTCCTGTCTTCATAAAAGTAAGATTATACACAACAGGGCCTAATTAAAGGACTCGCAAATTGGGCCAATTCAAATTACATTAAAAAACAAACTAAGATTTCACACACCAGCACCCAGATTACAATTATATTATTCTTGTTTAAAAACAGAGGAACACTAACGATCTGGAGAAAATCAACAATAAAATAAATCCTTGTGTCATCCATTTTTATCTTCAAGAGTTTGAGCCATGGACAGGAAATAAACATCTGTTAGACTTTATTTCAGGTTGTATATTTTTTGTGGTGATAGAGACGAGTGACAAATTAAAGGAAAAACCAACATAAAGTTGTTGGGCACCACGAGCCGCCAGAGCAGCTTCAATGCTCTTGGCACAGATTTTACGAGTCTCTGAACTCTACTGGAGTTCCACATAGGTCTGGGTTGAGATCTGGTGACTGCGAAGGCCATAACATATGATTCACATAATTTCCATACTCATCAAACCATTCAGTGAGCCCTCGTGCCCTGTGCATGGGGGCATTATCATCCTGGAAGATACCCCTCCCATCAGCATAGAAATGTGTCACAATAGGATAAAGGCGATCACTCAGAATAAATTTGTAATGATTTGCAGTGACCCTTCCCTGTAAGGGGACAAGTGGACCCAAACCATGCCAGGACAATGCCCCCAACAGCATAACAGAGCCTCAGGTGTCTCTTGGTGTCGCCACACATGCACTTGCTCATTGTCGAAAATATGGTGAAGATACATATATATGTTTCGTAATCATAGAAGGATAGAAGAAAAATATAAATACATTAATATGGAAAATATTATTGGACAGTTTTGTCACAATCTATTAGTAGATATCCAATTTCAAAACATATAAAATAGAAAGAAAGCTTATAGGATAATAGGTTTTAGTATTATGATTATGATTATTATTATTACACTGATTCTTTCTAAAGTAAGGTGTGGACCATTATATTCATTCCCATGGATATAAACCAAATATTTTCAGCGAACATGCTGTGTCTCCACCTGGTTTACAGTAGGAGATGTTTTAGATTTAATTGTCAGCAAAGAACTCTTAAATTCCGATGGCAACCAGACAGTGATTTTCCCTTTAGTGGAATGCAAACATTTTCTATTTAATGTGGCCCTCAGATTTGTTGTAAAATACATTGTTTTAGAGTAATGAGTTTTTAACATTTAAATGAACAAATAAGTATTTTAAGTAAGAAAAAATGTTTGACATTTCTCTAATGTTGCTGGAGCCAAGGGGAGACTGTCTGGCAAAGCTAAGCAATTAGCTTCCCTCTACTTGTCAATCAAGCACCACTTGGGAGAAGAAAAAACAATTTAATGTACACTAACATGGAAAAAATAAGTTACCGCAAGTTGTACTGCTCTGGGTATTTCTATACCAATTAAAAATCCAGTAAATTGGGTTTTAGAAAAATAATGTATCATTAAAAAAATTGTACAGATCCACACATAAAAAGGTTCTCAGTTACAAATGTCCTTATGGGGTTGAGAGAACCATACAGAATAGAACTATGCATTTATTATAAAAGTAGTATAACTATTTCCTATGTATTGTTTTATTTAAAATAATAATATTACATTATATTATTATGATAATAATAATAATAAAGATGCCGGGTCTCCTCAATTACATTTTCCATTTCCATTAAAAGATTGTAATTTTGTTGAATTACTTAATTGCCCACTAAACTATAAATTGCAAGATTACACATAAAAGTGTATCCATAGGATTTCCAAATCACCGGATATATTTTAAATGACAGTGCATTGTACAGTGTTTTTTTTAGGTTTTTTTTTAGAGTTATTACATTAGTTCATAAGATGCTGGAATCTTAGTCAAAATGGTATTTTTAAAAGTTAATAGAAAAAAAAGTTCATATTGAGCATACACCCTATGCCTGCCAGGACCGGCTCCGGTTTTCCCGCGACCCTCCCTAGGATAGATGGTTTTGAAAATGGATGGATGGATGGATGCGCATACAATAAAGAAGAATGTTGTGTCCAGCAGAACTGGAAAAATCTGAGGTAATCAAGAAAACCGATGATTTTATTGACCACTATACACAAGAAAGTGTAAGGCTTGGGTTCAGTATAATCAATAATCATTTACATACTTAATCCCTTAAAGTAGTAATTTGTTTTTCAGTGGAAAACTCTTCTAGCATGTTTTTATTCCTAAAAAGGTCCCTCATGTATTTCATTATCAAGGTGCAGCTATTGTAGCAGCAAAAGCATTTAGATCAATGGGGTAGAAACTTCTTACCAGTTCTGATGACAAAAGAGATATCATATTTAACCATATGGCTAATATATTATAGCGTTGTGGGGGTGATGAGAGGGAATAGATCAGCCAGTTGCTTTCTCACTCTCTTCTTCGTTGTGGTTGTCCACAGGTGAAGACATCTGTATGTATACATATACCATATACATTAATATGAATTCACATTTGTTCTGATCTTTACATGTATTGGTTTTGATATTACCTCAGTCATATTATTGTGCTGATACACATGGCCAATGGTTTATTATAGTTCACAATTTCAAGTCACCAGCCAGTAGGAAGCGAAAGCTTGAGGTACTTCATATGTTTAATCTTGGCTACCTGGTTTCACTAAATTAATCATGGAAATGATTTTGCATCATCAAGTCACAGTCCACATTAGACATGTTCAGTGTTCTGCCACCTTTGGACACCTCCTTAAAAGTATACTTCAGGATTTTGGCATTTTAGCCTGATGTCTTACTCACCCAGAGTCATAAGAATCTGTGGAAACCTTTTTTAATTCTGTGCGTCCAGTTTGAAGAAATTATAATTTTTCGTTTCGTTAGCTTAGCGTGATTGCTGTAAGTCCATGTTCGTAAAACACAGACTCACAAAAAATGGCTAATAGACCTTATTAAATACTCAATAGTTGGGTGGATAGCACATTTGTACATTAAGTATTCTATACAAGACTATACAAAATCAAAAGTAATTTGATGAATATGTTTAAAAGTTTTTTCTTTTCTCAGTGAACTACACATCGCATCAGCTGTGATGAGGTCGGCTCAAGGATATTCTCGCTGTGTGCAAATGAAAACAGAGAGCACAGGTGGATCCAAAAGTAATCTGTCAATAAGGAAGTATGTGGAAACTAATTTCTTAGGATTACCAGTAAATTAAGTCAGCATTTTGTGACCATTGACTTCCATCAGCTGTCTAAGGTGACAAAATGATAAAATGATAAATCAAACTAGTTTTAAAAAAAGTTTATACAGATTCGTATGACTCTTGGTGAGTAAGCAATCAGGCTAAAATGCCAAAATACTGAAGTATCCCTTTAAGATGCATCTCTTCAGCTTATAATCTTATTTTAAACCTTTGTTACTCACTTAATGTGTAGATTAATGTAATAGTGTGTGTTAACCTTGTAATACTGTACATATGTAGAACATTGTATGATTGTGTCTGTTCAATAAAGAAGAAAACAGTATTTCCTCACCAGAATTATATAGTACATAACTGATGCTTCAGACACTACTAATTTGAAAATGTTATAATGTTACACACTAGACGCGTTGTTACTTTTTGTAATATGCAGGAATTTAGACATTGTACAAATCTGAAACTTACACCATTTATGGAATTATCATCAGGCAACAGGAAAATACCAAAATGTGAACACCATGCACTGTGACTAGCTCATCCATGCCTCTAACTCATTAGTTGTCAGATTCAGTGTACTGCGGTTTGCCTGTTGTAAAGTTTGCATTTCCATTAAAGCAAATTCCTTAGACTGCAATCCAGACAATGGCTCAGTGCCAGCCCCCATCTGGGTTCATTTCGGTAGAAATACAAGCAAAGCATAACACTTGCACAGCATGATCTTCTGGTTATATTGGACACAGTGGGATTTTCCAATTTCTGAGGATACTGGTGACCTAATTGACAATGATTTTATTAACCATGAATTGGATAAAAAAGTCCTGGCCAATAAATACCAATTTCACAGAATATATAAACCTAAACATTTACAGGAGTTCCATGGAATACTATGAATATATCCGTTAGTTGCTTTCTCTAACTATCGAGCTTTAAAGACAATATGTCGCATTTAAAATAATTAATTTTATTTTGCATACACACAAAAGCATGTCCATAGGCAACATTATAAGATAATAACATTTTAACATCTCTTTTAAAAATAATTGAGCTGACATATTTGTTTTAAACATACCTTATTTTTTTGTTAAGCTATACTGTTCTGTTTTTCTGGGTAATCATTAAACCAGCTGGCTTATCTCGAGACCTAGTTGTGTTGTGCACATGGCTTACTATGCTCCTGAATTAAAAAATAAATAGATATACTTCCAAAGAAATACATGTTCTGTGTGAAAATCTGCTTAATTATATATTATGAAAAATTCTGTATTCTTCTTGTTTGTGTGTGAGTGTAAAATGTCATTGCAACAGAAGCAATTTTGTACTGATTCGGAGGAAATGCCATTGACTGCAATAAATGGAAGTCATGGATGGAAAACCTTGTTGAGCATGCAAATTGTATATGAAATAAAATAATAATCACTTCACTGTTCATAGATTTTATAACGCAGCAGATTTGGTCCTGCTATAGGAAAAACTGGAGTCACTGAGAAAAAAGGCATCCTTCAAATTTACTGTATATACACACAGCTAATGCCAGAATTAATGGCAATAGAGGATTGTTCATCTGCAAATCAAGCAATAGAAGACTAGTTACCAGACTCCCAGAGTGAGTAAAGGAGACTGTTAGTGTTTTTAGAAATTACCACCAGTCATCTTTGAGTTTACTACAAAAAACACACAAAAAAGCATCTTCCCAAAAAATATCTCAGGTGAGGGGCCCATTTCATAGCAATCTAACAATACATAGAGCCCGTAAAACACCATTCAGAGTAACTGTGTGATAAGAAATTGTTAGAGAACACCCTCTCAGAGTTGGTATTGTAAGTTTTCTTAAACAGATTAAATACAATTGCTAAGACTTAGTAAATGTAGGGACAATTATTTTCTTTTTAACCTTTTATTATTAAACATTTTAAACAATAACATTTTCAAAAGTTAACTATTTCAGCATTTTCTTGAAATAAATATTTTCAATTTCCCCAAATCCATTATAAAATCATAAAGGTGGTGTAACACGGCTCATCTTATACATGAGCTTGTCAACACACACTCTATTCAGTTGACCAAAATACCACCAAACTCCGAACGAGCTACAAATATAACTAGATCTATAACTTGCTTCATCTGTAAGGATCTATGCCGGTACAGCATGGCAGACAACGAGGGTTTTCAAACTATGAAAAACACGTTGGAACCAAGGTACGCCATTCCGTCTTGTCAGTTTTTCACTGACACAGCCATGCCAAGGCACTACAAAGAAGTGAAGCTGAAAGTCCTGGACTCCTTGTGCAAAACCAAAAGGGCAGCAATTACTAACAATGTCTTTTCCTCTAGGGCAACTGAGTCCTACGTGACTATCACTGCTCATCATATAACGCAGTTGGCAAACTACCTCCACATCAAGTGTTTTGCTCATACAGTCAACCTGGTCTCACAACATGCGTTACGTGGCACGGCTCCTTGGGAGAGTGAGGCATGTCACAACTTTTTTCTACAAGAGCACCTTGGCCAAACATGCTTTAGAAACAAACCAGAAGATGCTGGAGCTCCCAAGGTGGAACAGTGCCTATGAAATGGTAGACCAGTACCTAGAGCAACAGCTTGCAATCTGCAACAGCTCTTCTGTCTCCAGAGATGAGACAGAGTGGGAGTAATGTCTGCACACTCAACGAGGGGGACATCACAAATGCTGAAGAGGTGGTCAAGGTTCTTAAGCTAATGCAGTCAGTGACAAAGATCATGTCTGAAGCAAAGAATCCTACATTGGCTGTCATTGCTCTGCTTCATGCCCAGCTCCTGCATGACACTCAGGACAGTGTTGGTGACTCACCAATGGTATGAGAGATCAAAGAGGCCATCAATCAAGATTTGCAGAAGCGGTATGACAGTACCTTGGCGAAGAATACTCTGTACACTGCCTCAACTCTTGACCCTAGGTTTAAAACGTTGCCATTCCTGTCCCTAGAGGAGATCCAGGAGACCTATGCCAGAGTGGCTTTAGAGGCTGCAAATCTTCAGGTAACTATAATAACCAGGTATCAGTCAGGCTCAATGATTTTATAGGATGCCAATATTGTAGACTTACTCACATTTTAATTAAATTTGATTATTAAAAGATGTCGATTAGGCGGAAAAAAAACAACTAATATATATTTTTTTAATAAGAAGCAATGTTTTGTGTATTTACCTCTACTGATTTCTTTACTACAGGGAGATGCAATGCAGGAGACCAACCCTGATGCCATAGAGGAGCAACCAATACTGGAGTCTGATGAGGAGGATGATGCCTCTACTTCTGACCCACTACCAAAGCAGCAGATATCGTCTGCTCTAGGAGACCTACTTGGGCAGACATTTAGTACTGCTAGGGCTCCATCTAAGTCGACATTTGCGACTTAGATACCTGTGCATTCCAGGGACCAATGTGTTAGCAAAGAGGGTGTTCTCCTCTGCAGGAGACATGGTTACAGCTCAGAGGAGCACACTCACCCCTGAACATGTGAACCAGCTGCTTGTTTTAAGTAAGAACATTATTTTAATTATAGCACAGCTTTCTAAAGCAACTATTGTTGGATTTGTGTCATGATTTGGCACCTACATTGGAAAGAGACATGAAATGCATGAAACCTGAATATGTTTGCAACATTGTCATGCCGTGTTGTGTGCTCCATAACATTGCCATCAAGCACGGCATCCCACGGCAGCAACCTGCAAGACGTGACGACCCTCTGACTGACGCACAGCCTCCACCACCCCATGTTGTGGCCGTTCAGATAAAAGCAAGTCTTATACAGAGATTATTGGTGAATCTGCCTAAAAATAGGCAACGTTTTGTACATGAGTAAACCTAATTAATTTTGCAGCATGGGACATGAACACCTCACAGTTGGATAAAAAAACACAGCTGGTTCATTTATTTAACATTTGGGTAGCACATGTAGCCATTAAAGATTAGTCAATCTCACTTAAAACATTACAAAAGTCTCTTGGTTTATCTTTAATTTAGTTTAATGACATATTTATTCTTGGTTTTGCAGGACTGTCTCAGTGAGCACCCTTGGCTGTAGTCGCAATGATGGTTTAGGCCTACCCTCCATATGGGTTATCTTAGAACAGGGCAATTCAGAGATGTTTTCTACAAAACATTCACATTAGTTAATAGCGCAAATAGCAGTAACATATTTTTGAAAATAATCTGACCAAAAAGCTTTGCTGTTTCTTTACCTTCAAGTACATTTTTTTAATCTGCTTGGTCTGTAATGAGAGTAGAAGGGTTAACAGTGTCTCCAGATAGCAGGACATAATTGATCCCAGAGAGCGCTGTATCCCCAATAATGCTGGCAATGCGCTGGTCCATAGGGGAGAGTGTTGTATCACTCTGTCCCCGCACCACACCTGTTCCCACGCAAGGTTTTTCTTTTTGTTGTTTATGGCAACCCTAAGAGAACCAAAAAGTAATTTCTGTTTTGAGTCAACATCAGCTATAAGCAATTCTATGTCACTATCTGAGAAATTACGTTTCTTGGCCATCTTTGCCATTATGCACCTTTCTTCCCAACAGAGTAGCACATTTGCACTCTTAAAGGGATATTTTTTACCTGTATTCAAATGATCACAAGCATGCATGTGCAAGGAGATTACGATCAATTCGTATTTATCAATGTTGATTACATTGTCATGCGTACAAGTCATGTATGCATGCATTATAAATCCCGATGTTCTTGTGCGTATTTTTCTACACAATGTTGCTAAATGAGGATCATGGTCTTTTGGCATAATGGGCTTATCACTTTACTGGGTTGAGCTGTGCAGTGCAGACTCTGTGGTGTGGTTTTGAATTCCATACAGGGAACTCCAGCGTACACCAGCTATATTGACTTGGAAGAGATCAGCTGGATCAATGTTTTATTCAACTGAAAAATTGTTTGTGGATTTTATGGATTGTATTTGAAAACAATATGTAATTGAAGCACTAAAAAAGGGCCCAATAAATCACATATAACTTGCAAGGAAAATGCATTAAATGAGTGAGGATGCTTTTAAATGCATGTTACTACTTGGTTGCATATACAAAATAAGCAATGGTTCTAAATGCAAAAATGTCAATATTATTGATTGTTTCATTTATTTGCTAAATATCAGGAAAGAAAGCTATAATATACATAGAATATATTTTAAAGTAAATAAATAACATGAAAGAAACAACTTGTACATTATAATATAGTTTTAATATAATTAAACTTGAATAGAAACAATTAAATGCTGTTTATTTTTAAAATGCAACATCAGAGTAGCTCAGCTTACTTTTTATTTCTAGTGGTGGTAGTAGTAGTAGTAGTATTACAAAATCCTTAAGTAAAATAGTATATTTCATTTTTTTGTAATGGTATATGTTACCACATGTGGTAAAAATGTTGACTTCCACTATAATGCTGTGTAATTCATTATAAATTCATGCCTTGAGGTTTCATTTCAAAGGATGTTCATAATTTCTTCACAGAAGAAAGCTCTTGGGCATTTGAAGGAAATGAAAAAGAATGCATTAGCAACTGAAGCAATTATGAACCTGTAAAGGGAGGCTGGGCAAGCTATGTCTGGGATTGTATCTACCTAAGCATTCAGGATATGGATGACATGCTGGTAATTAGTTATTTTGTGATTAATAAATTGGTATATAACTTAAGAAAACATATATATATATATATATATATATATATATATATATATATATATATATATATATATATAAAATATATTTGTCTAACATAATTCCTTAAAACAATGTTTACAGTTGTTAAACATTAATATATGTGGGTCATTCTATGGCAATAGGACAAAATGCAGTCCCAAGAAATATGGAAGCACTGCCCAAGGGGGAGGGGTTTCTACGCACCTCCGTAGGAAACCTATAAAAAACGTCACTCTATCAAAGCTGCCATTGGCCACTGCGCCCGTCACTCAGAACAGGTCCCTTCCCACTTCCTGTTCTATAAAACCTGATGTCAGCACAGGTTCGGCTAGACTCCACCACGACCTTGCAACCCTTGGGCAGTGCTTCCTTTTTCAGATAGCCGGGGTTGCATTCGCAACCTATTGTTTTATTTGTTCAAATGGGGCTTGGGAAAGTGCATCCAGCACTAGATCAAGGTGCCATGTGGACAGTGAAGTGGTGTGAGGCCGCAGCCATCAAGCTCCCTTCAGAAATGAGGAAATGATTTCGCCATCAATCTGTGATGCCCTGTGGGGGACAGGTGAGGCTCTGTGGGGGCGAACACGACATCCATGCACATCCATGAAAAAGTGCGTGGGGTTTGCAACAGGCCAAAGGGAAGAATAGCAAACTCAAACGCTCGGCCCTCGTAGGTGAAGCGGAGGAATTCCTGTGTACCTGCACAATAGGGATGTGAAAATAAGTGACTTTCAGATCCACTGTAATGAACCAGTCACCGGGCTCGGTGGCCTGGGACATGGTGCGCAGGTTGAGTGTGCTGAAGCGCAACACCCTGAGGCGGCGCTTCAGGCATCTCCAATCCAAGATGGGGTGGAAACTGAAATTTTCCTTGGGAACTAGGAAGTGTGGGGATTAGAATCCCCCGTGCTGCCTCAATGGGGGCACTTCACGAAGTGCCACACACTGTAACGAGACCTTTGCTCACGGCCACGCCTCAGAAGGGGGGTGGACGGACCTGAAACTAGCCAACTATTATAGTCTGGAGTTGCTGGGAGGTGTACCGGTGGGCCAGAGACAGCTGGAATGTCACAGGGTCGAGGCGCAGGAGGGGGAGGGGGCGGAGGTCCACCAGTCATCCTCCTGACGCATGCCATGCCAGACCGCCAGGGGACTTGAAAGATAACTGCAACTGCAGTATCAGGGGTGAGGGTTATACTGTCTAGGGGTTCAGAGATGCATGTTTGAAATAATACAGAGGTTTTGTATGTTTTTTTCACTGCTTAATTACTTTAAAGTGTTAAAAACATATATATACAAAACCTCATGCACTTGCAAAACATACATTTATGTTTAATTTTAAAAGTAAATATAAACTAAAACTAAGTTTTTCTTCTAAATATGAATTATTACTTTGTATTAATATGTAATTATAATAATTAATAAATGTGTTGTGTATTTTTATTAGTGTTTTGGTAATGACAGATGCAGTCTGAAAAAATGAAAACTCCCAAATATATTAAAATATTAAAGTACATTTCCATACAGATAAGATATGTTCATTGAAATACTTCATTCAGATTGTTTCAATGAAAAAAATTACATCAATTAAAAAAATATTTGGAAACAATTTGTCCCATTCCTGTATGACCCATATACCTCCATTCCCTCTCTAGAAAAAATAAAAATAATCTATGTATCCTTTCACACAAATGACACAGTTCATCAATGTCCGGTCAGTCAGATTCAAATCCCATAGGATATATTTGCTTATTTTCAATCTCCTAGCACAATTATCCATTACCTTAAACTGATGGTTTAAGGTCAGGACACACATTTGAATGTCCTGTGATATATTTAGGGTTGGTATAATACTGAATAATCAACCTCTCACATGAGGGGATCGCATGTCGTTGAAAAATGTATGAGATTTTTCCATTATAAATGTGCCTTATATTTTCAATATATCCCACTTTTTAAATCTTGAGAAACAACAGTGAACTTAATTGGTTTCAAGACACACACGCAGCAAGAATAAAGGGGTTGGTGTAGGAGTGAGTAGGAGTGAGGCGCATAGGAGCATAGGAGTTGGAGAGTGAGACAAACAGAAGAAGATAAAGAATACTTATAACTGAACTTTGGCTTTTGGACTTCAGCTTGCATTTGGATTTGTGATTTGAACCGGTAGCTGTGTTTTTTTATTTTATTTTGTATTGTCTCTGCACTTTGTTTGCAGAGAGGGATAGAGGAAAGTGTAGTTCAGCTCAAACATGAAAAAGAATATCAATGAGTACTTGAAGAAGTGAACAGTTATGTCTACCTTGGACAACAAATCAGCACAGATGGAGAAATCAAAATAAGAGTGAAAATGGGATGAAGTACATGTATATATACATTGGAATAAAAAAAACATATAGATAAGAAATTAATGAAGCTGAGAACAAACATAAATTTTTGACATCATTGAAAGCATGAAAATGTTAAAAAGGCAATAATTTAATTAATCCCAAGAGATTAAAAAAGACATAGAATATCACATAAAAATGGGAAGGAACCTTGCAGGCATGACATGGAACAGGGAGCTTTGCCCTAACTTAACCTCTTACACTGATTTCACTACTCTACTTCTGTCACATTTACATCAGTAAGCTACCTATTACAGCTCTCTTAAAATACCTTATGTTACAGATCTGATTTCTCACATTTTCTTGCATCATACTGTGAAAAATCATATCACTTATTCAGAATTTGATCTGTCAGTTACTGACACAGCAATGTCCTGTCAAAATCTGCTCATGCTGTTTTTTTTTTTTTTTTTTAATATAAATTATTGATCCTTATGAAATGGAGCACACACAAACACACACACACACATATGTGTATATTACCAATTTGCCTGAAGAAAATAATATTTGGTCAATGCTTACTACCAGTGCTCACTTATAGCTGTGAAACCTGGTCACTTATCAAAAATGATAGAGAAACTGTGGATGTCAAAATGAAGCATGGAGGGATGTATGCATGCAATAACAAGAAGAGAAAGGAAAATAAATAAATGGATCCAAGAACAAACAAACATATGTGACATCATTTACATAATTTAAAACTAGAAAATGGTAATCTTTAAATTCTTTGGCTGTAGAACAGACTTCGACACATCTCTGGGTATATTCTATTGTCTGCAAATATTGTCTCAGACTGTTGTCCAAACAGCACATTCTTGATGTACATGTTATGTTGTTCTATAACAAATCTGTAACAATCACTTGGCCTAATAAACTAATCCAAAGTGTTTTTTGTAAACTAATCCTGAATACAAATTTCATTTACATTACACAATTAAGTTAATGTAAAACAATAATCAAATAGAACACACATTTTCTTTTTAGTTGTTATTCTTAAGGAGATCCAACTGCACAGTAGTAGAAGCTTGTTCTTATGTTGGTACAAATCTAGTGATTAGGATCCTATTTTCAAAGTGCATTTAAACCATAGCATTGCATCACAACAATGTTCAACATTGTGGGTGGTTTGAACCAGATTCAAATTAAGCTGAACATTTCTCCATTTAAAAATATTTTAAATATCCCAATTTTACACCTTATTGAGTTAACTTGAGGTGACTATTGGTTTCTGAGGAAATTGCAGAATTTAAGTAATGTATACAGTAAATCATTTCACCAGTGATACAACAATAAACATGCCTGATTAAAAATGTGTTTTCCACAGCATTATTTTCAGCCTGTTTCAAACATGAAAAAAATAAAAATAAAAAACAGTTCCTATCCCTTTATGTTTGTAATCATCAGTGTCCATCTATGTTTGTACATGATAGTTGACATAGAACCACTTACAGAATGGTGAAAATGTGTAAACTGCCAAGATAATAAAAATATGAGTAGGTCATTTATTTTTAGGTGAATGCTGCATATTGCTTAATTCAACCTAATTGCAAAATAGATCTCTGAACTTCAAAATGAATCTAAAACTTTTCTATACTCCAAAGGCCTCAATTTCCACAGGACAAAGTTAAGGTTTCCATAAAAATAAAAAAAATAAAACAGATAAATTACCCCCTTGCACATTTCTCAGTGACATTTTCCCTGCCAAATATGTGCATCTCTCAATCACTCTGTATCTTTTTCTTCCAGCCTATCTCACTTTACCCAGCCCCCGCAAAAATAAGTGAATGCTGTCTATGTGATAAATACATAGACATTAAATTCACTTAATATTTCAAGTCTGCCAAACCTGCATGAAATCTCTTCATATCTATGTCTACACCAATATAATTAGTTAAATTATCAACTGTCGTTGATCAACTGTAAAAAAATAAATACAAAAATAAGTCAGTCAAATTCAATGATAAAACTGACTTGTAGATATTATGAATTGTCACTGGGTTGTATACTTGTTACCGCAAGAATCTTAAACATAAAAATAAACAATGGCACACAATTACAGGGAGATTATATTTATTCTACCCCTTAATTGCAAGGAAAGCTTGTGTGGTTTGACATTCATCAGTTTAATTTATTTATCAACATCACTGGGCAATTTATTCATCAAACTGAAGAAAGGAAAGTCATTTCTTGCAACTGTTCACTCATATTCTAACAGACGTCATATTTTTCTACTGCTGATAGAATGAAAAAAAGCTTTGAAATCACTTCTTAGGACAGATGTAAATTTGGTACAATAATTGACAGTAAAGTATTTGTTGTTGGCTACACAGTAAATATAAATCAGAATTAAAGGCTCTGTAAATTCAACCTTCTTTTCACTAAGAGTTTATTTTGGGTTTCATTCATTGTTCATTTTATATTGAATTACTTATTTATTGTCAGAATGCATATGAAGAGCACGTATTACATTGGTATCAATGTGAAAATAAAATTACACTTTATTATGTTCCTTGGATTGGGGTGCTCCAGTTTGAGTATGTCAGTGTAGGATGGTTTGTATAAATATAGACATACATGTATGTAATAATTTGGTAGAGTTGGTAAAATACATACAAATACACACAATATATCCCATGGCCTTTATAGAGTGTGGTTACACAACAGGTAAATTACTAACTAGAAAGTGTACAAATAACAGAGGGTCTGTAAGGTCAGATACTCAGTGTTTTCATTTAATTTCTATAGTAAAGTGGTTCCATCATATAATATGCTTCTGTGTTACAAAAAGGAATAAACTCAGATTTAGACATGAACACAAAACTACAGATAATCCAAGCAATAACTCCAGAGAAGTGAGAAGTGAGAAGTGAACACCTTCTTCATTAGAACAGCTCTCACTAGCAAGGAAACTCTTTAGCTTGAGGCCAATGGCATCAGCAGACTGAAGGTCAAAGTAATAGTTTGTGTGAACCTCTACTAAAACATAAGTACTGCAGTGCTGGAGATGCTTTAAAAGAAAGTTCAAACTCTCCTGCTTTAGACCCATAGGCTAAAGGGTTTCTCTGCCACACCATCTTCAGTCATTCAGGGCTGATGTAGCTATGTTCCACATTCACTATAGCGCTCTGAATCTGATATCACAGTTAGACAGATGCATTTAACCCAAGCTATACATTTTAGAATATGGGCAAAGTCAAAGCCCTCATTACTTCAATGGAGATCACATGCAATAGAGTTTGCAGACTCAGTACATACCTCACATGTGTGATCATTATTAGACGTAAGAGTTTTCATTAGAGTTTTCGTAAGAACCCTTTTGTTTTTTGTTTTGTTTTGTTTTTTTAATGGTACTTTAATATTAGTGTCAGTACACTCCTAATTAATAGAATGTAACAAAGTATTTCCTTCAATTACAATTTTCATGATTAGTGGCTTGTGTTTGCCTGTTAATGTTCTTAAGAAAACTCTAATGAATATATCAGATATTGATTATAACATGCCAAGTGCTTATTATATCATTTTGTGTCAGATCGTAAATCAAGATCTAATCATAAATAAATAAATAAATAAATAAATAAATAAATAAATACAATTGTTTGCTTCTTTCTGTGTTGGAGCAGTCAAAATCTTCACTTGGTAATTCAGTGGAAGAAAACAGTGCTGTCTAAGCCAAGCAATGCCATTTACATTGGTTTGCTTTTCTAAACAAAGATAAGAGAAAGGCTCACTGTTCCAACTGTCAAAGTCGGCTTCACTCCCTGCTGCTGGTGACAGTGTGACACAAGCTACAACCACCTGTTTTTCATCTCCAGAATAATTTAATTTCAGTCATTGTGTACAGTATATTACATATTTATTATACTTTTTTTCTTTATATATATATATATATATATACAGAATATACTGAACAAAAATGTGAATGCAACATGTAAAGTGTTGGTCCCATGTTTCATGACCTGAAATGAAAGATCCCAGACATATACACAAAAAGCGTATTTCTCTCAAATTATGTGCACACATTTCTTTACATCCCTGTTAGTGAGCCTTTCTCCTTTGCCAAGATAATCCATCCACCTGACAGGTGTGGCAGATCAAGAATCCGATTAAACAGCATGATCATTACACGGGTACACCTAGTGCTGGGGACAATAAAAGGCCACTCTAAAGTGTGCAGTTTGTCAGACAACACAATGCCACAGATGTCTCGAGTTTTGAGGGAGCATGCAATTGCCTTGCTGACTGCAGGGATGTCCACCAGAGCTGTTTCCTACTGTAAGCCGCCTCCAGCATCGTTTTAGAGAATTTGGCAGCACACCTCACAACGGCAGACCACGTGTAACCACACCAGCCCAGGACCTGCACATCCGGCTTCTTCATCTGCGGGATCGTCTGAGAGCAGCCACCCGGACTGCTGGTGACACTGTGGGGTTACAATAGAACAATTTCTGCACAAACTGTCAGAAACCGCCTCAGGGAAGCTCATCTGCGGCTCGTCGTCCTCACCAGGGTCTGGACCTGACTTGGGCATGATTTATTTATTTAAATTGACTAATTTCCTTAAATTAACAGTAAAATCTTAGAAATGATTGCATGCTGCGTTTATATTTTTGTTCAGTATATATTTATATAAATTTGTATTCATAACTATGAGTTTTACAGTATATAAAAACAGTTAAACAATATATAAAATCTTAATACATAAACTCTGAAGATTGTAACAAATACTTAATATTAAGAGGATTTGTATATCCTTATATAAATCAAAGCAAATGGTCAAACCCCATACACACTTTATTAGTACTGTAAAATGTGTAATCTATATTATCTTTTACATCAATATCATTTCCATTTGTGCTTTGTATAATAATGCCAGCTTCATCCTATTTGTTCCCAAGAATGTGTGATTTCTCAACTCTAAATTAATAGTAATAATAAGGAACATACTCTGCAAAGGATGTAATTGATAGCAATCGAAGAGTGTTAAAACCAGAAAAGTTTTCCTCATTAAAAATCTTGAATATTTTGCACCTATTGTTTTCAAGGTACAAATGATCTGCAGAAATAAGTCAATATGCAGTTTCAAGCCTTAAAAACCTAAGACAAGGTTGTCTATTAAAAACATTCCTTTTGTTTACAATACTAAATCAAGTGAATAAATAAAACACCTCGAAACTACAGAGATTGAACCCATGACAAATGATATTATACACAGATCTCCTAACCTCAGCAAATGACCTTTACAGAGTTATTAAAGTTAAACACAGATATACAAATCTCTGTGAAAGGTAGTCAACATTGCTCTATTTTCCATTTGTGATGTGTGTAATCGGATTGCATCTGCATCTGTTAGTTAAGTGTTATTCAAAGTATATTAGAAAATGTACAGCTTTGGAATATAAATAAGACAGAAAAGTTATGTTGAGCTCAGCCATCCATGGTAACTTTTTGGGATAATATTAACATAAATTACTGTAAAATAAATCAGATTTTGCAGGAACAGTAACCCAAGCATCCATTAGGTATGTTGTGCTGTTCCTTTGAAAATGTGTTCTGTCATAAATATACCACTCCGGGAAAAATAAAAAGTTTCCAGAATCACTGCTATATACATTATATATATATATATATATATATATATATATATATATATATATATATATATATAAATTTCCTTACTGGATATGAAATATTAATATATTGTTTTAAAGTTGTTAATTGTATCAAAATGCTTGCAAGGTCGCTGCACTGTTTGTATCTTTCTTTCTTTTTTATGTGGAGTATTATGCAGATTTGTCTTATCTACTTAAAGATTTCACATTTTGCATTTTTGGACAGAACCTGTGAATGCTGGATTTTCATCTTAATTTGCATTACTGTCTCTAGGTAACTGAACGATCCTTTTTCAGTACTTTCCCCATTCTTTTATAGACAGCTTATTGAAAATGATTTCCTTGGGTGCAATTCTCAGCATGGTCTTGACTACAATTATTATTAGTAGTAACCAAAAAAAAAACTAAACTAATTGAGGGCTCTGTGGCTTAGTGTATATATATATATATATATATATATATATATATATATATATATATATATATCATGTATGTATTAATGTATTTTTCTCATGCAGCCCAATGTAGATTTACCAGATTTAAAGGTTCTTGGTGAGAAAAAACCAGCATATGTTGGGCAAAGTGAAAATTGCCTTCTAAGTGAATCAAATCATCTTCAGATAAGATGTATGTTGACAACACATCCCCACTTCCTTAACTGTAACAAAGTGCTTGTCCATGAGAGATGATAAACAATAACCAATCACTTGAAACAAGAGAGAAAAAGAGAAAGAAAAAAAGTGTGTTTATATGTGAAGATTAGTTTCATATAAAAACATATCAGAAGGTAATATTTTCAAATGTACTTTATACCATATATTTATTGGTATTATAACTTAATTTTGGTCAAATCTGATAAACATATTGATTGAAAAGCTAGAACTGCAGTAATGGACAATGTATTGTGGCACTATGTGGGGACGATACTGGGGTTCTTATAGGTGGGGGTTAGGAAAACTCAAAGCAGGGTACACTGCAAAGACGGCAAATATTTGTTATGCACAGCGCCCTCAGTGATCAAACACAACATAGAACACCCCCCCCCCCAAAGAAAAGCCTAAATCTTATTTTAAACAGAGATCGGTCTAAAAACAACACCACCAAAATGTATATAATATTATATATGTATTAATCATGTATGCAGTAGCTTCTATTGTTGAAAAAGAACATAACATTGAATACAGTGGTACAAAAAGTCGCAGGCACCATGTCCAATATATACAACATAAGCAAAAGCAAACCTATGTGAGTAGGCTAGGTATAAAGTTCAAGAGTTTAGATCCTTTATCTGTCATTATAGCTCTTCCATGGATTTAATGGAGAGCAGTTTTTCAATTCTCCTCTCTAAAAGAGCTATTTACTAAAGGCTGGGCTTAGGGTCTTATTTGACTTTTTAAATTTCATGTCAGCTCTTTCTCAGCAATTGCTTCAGACTGGGAGCTCAATAAGAACTTTGTCATTTTCTCTATTTCTTGTTGTGTGAGAAGTCAAGGTAATTTAAGATACAAAATTTTGCAATTGTCTCCTGTCTCTGCTATTGGCTAAACGAATGCTGGATTAAAACAAAAACACATATATGCATAAGTATTTCATAGGAAATGGCTGGGTTTATATGGACCTGATAGTCACCTCCAACAATATGATTGTGACATAGCACTACATAAGACACATGCCTTGACAATAAAACAAAGGCACATCCATTAGATTGAGTGTCTGACTAGAGTCAATCACTTTCTCAGGTTTAAATTAACTTTAAAATGCTATGTGAATCGAATCTGGAATTGTGTTTTGGACAATCCTGGATACCTGGTTCAATATCTTGTTACTCCCCAGCCCAAAAGCCTTGTCAAATCACCAGAGATGAAAGTAACTTTCACATCCTACTGGTACTGAACTACTCGCATACCTTTTATGCACAACTAGAGCTCTATCTTCCCCGCACCATTTCTTTTCTCAGTCATACATAATGAACTCCAAAAATGAATACTAACAGAATACATACAAATTCATGTATACAGTAGAAACAGTCATCCAAACAGCCTGGGGGATATAGAAGCAGTTTTGTATAAAAGTAAAAAAAGAAGAAAAACAACCTGTATACATACTTACATACACTGTACTTCAAATGTCTCTTTAAACATTACAATTCTTCTCACAACCACAAACAGAGATTCCTTTGTATGACATGGTATCAATAATAACAGTAAAGTGCTGTATTCTTTAAACATAAAAGCACCAACATATTTAAATAATTGATATCACTTTAATTAAGCCAGCACTACAGGGTCATGTCTTATTAACATTTTCAATACATTAAAAACAAAAACAAGAACTGCCACTTGTAATACTCCACATGCATGTTTGTGTTTATAGTTTGACTAACAGGATTACAAGAAATAAACAATGTTGATAATTACAAATGTATGTGACAACCTGGAAATGATTATCTGTTTTAAATACTGGAATCTACATAGCAGCCCAGGAAGCCTGTTATTCTCAGAGTTGTTCATTCCTCAGTCAGTAGGCAGCTATGGAAACTAACATTAACATTACATGAGAAAGTTAACCCACAAGGTGTTTGAGCCACCATAAACCATAAAGCTTGCCATCTTCATACTTTCTTCATACGTTCATTTTGTAATGTTGCGATGTATGAGTTTTTATTCATACTTCAGAGCAGGGGGACAGATCTAGCTGGAGTGTTTCACTGCAGTACAGCATTGTTTACTAGTGAACTGTACAAACTCAGGCATGGAATTCCAGCCTTGACAGAGCAGCACGTATACATACTCTTTCATATTTTAGCCCTGTGAAGCTTGCAATTTATACCCTAGAAAACCCATTGCTCAAAATCGGTACATGCCTGATCTCCCTTGATGCAACTCCCCAAACACCAATATAATTAAGAGCGGCTCTTAAAGAGTAGAGCTATATTAAATTCTTGATTAAGAACGTAGATGGACTGCTACTGAAGCGGTAAGAAAGCGATAAGGTAGGGGAAAAAAGTTCAGAATTGGAAGTGCACAAGGCCATAGCCACAATAAGAATTGATACATTTGAAGACAAAAATATTTTTAAAACAAGTTTAGTTGCCCTCAAGTTAAATACAGAAAAACTGACTGAATGTACTGTAAATTAATATATTAATAAACCTAGGGAACTGCATTCATTATATTTCCCATTTTCCAATTCAGTTTCCCATTTTGTTGAACTAAAGCTGTTTTATTACTATAGGAAACTCAAGAGTGCAGTGTGAAGTTTTGGAGTTTAAAATTAAAAATTGATTGGTTCATCACAATTATAAATTAAGGTACTGTTCACTTGGGGACATTGCGAATTCATGAGATTTCAGAGGAAGGTTAGCTTTCTTATTTGATTTTTTTGTCTTTTGTTTTGTTTAATGAATTTTTTAGCGTATTTTCAACATTCTGTTGTGTTATCTGAAAACCTCCTCAAGTGTGTAATGCAGTAAACATCTGGAATTTTAAATGTTTTCTGTGGCTGACAGGACAAATTAAATCTTCAGCACTTTGTGCCAGATGTTTGTTGCCATGGTTGTTTGTTTGTTTTCAAAGAATAATTATCCACACATTCCTAGTGGATTGTATCTATTTAAAATTGATATTTGTTTTGCATTCAGTCAGATATGTTCCCTTTTGTAACTACTGATGTGAGATAAAATGCATTATTGGAAACTTTGTGTAAAATACATTTGGTGTGAAAAATAGTTTATTTATTGCTATATTACCTTCTTGTGGAAATGTACACTTCATTGCTCAAAGTGGTTGGTTGAAATCCAAAAAAAATCTGAAAAGTGCAGAAATAGATTAGATTGCATCTACACATAATGCTGACAATGTGTTTCCTAATACTGGTATTAATCATAGGCACTGTTTCACTAAGACATGTGGATTATTCTATTTCTCGACCACTGCCTGCACCAGTTCATTTTGAGAAGTTGGAATGAAGTCCAGGTATACAGAGCTCCTCCAATCTTGGCTTATTCAGCTGACAGATTTCCCTCCACCACAGAGAAACCAATCATGTGGAAATATAGACCTCACTTGTGGATATGTAATATATACAGTACACACATTTTCAAAAGTGGTACAATGAGAAGCTGGTCTCAAAGTGTTTTTAAAAACCTGATGTATGTATTTTAAAACCATATGAGGATTTTGAAATTATTTTGCAACCAAATCTCATTGTGCACCTTTTGAATACCATGTTAATAATGTATAAACAGACAAAACAAAAGTAGAAAGTGTTTGAAATTAAGTGTTTGTTTTATATTTCAAACATAACTAGGAGTTGACATTACTTTGTGATTATGTTATTACTTTGACGCATAGGTCTGCCATTATCATTACTGATGGTTTATTCAATGCTATAAATGTAAACAGTGTTGTGACTGGGAGTGCCGTTATCAGTTTTTGATACAACATCTCTGGAACAGTGTACTGTGTTTTTTACATGTCTACACTTGCAACAGTAGTTCAGTAACCTGCATTTATTTTTGTGTCATTTTAGCATGTGTTATAACAATGTTATTATTATGTTATAATAGTATTAAAGGTAATTTACATTTTTGTGTCAGACAGTCAGTTATCACTGTTGATAATTTGTTATTAATCAAAAGTTAAGTATTCCCATAATTGATTGTGATGCAGTGGAGTAAAGCTATAGTGATTCCAGTAAATAAAGCAGACAATAGCTTATAATTCTGGCCTGCATACCAGTTAATCAGGGTACGACCAACACGACGTGAGGTCCAAAAACACTCTGATGTTTGAATGTCAGTATGTCTTCTGCAGTGTTTTATTCTATGCTCTTCAGTAATGGCCTTCAAGAGCTTCAGAGAAATGCCTTTGTGAAATATCAAATATTAATTAAGTCAAGCAATATATTTATTAATCAACCTGATGTGGAGCCAATTTAAAGGTAAGCTAATGTAGGCAACACGTATAAGGCAACATCAGAGCACTTCTATCAGAGTGTAAAAGAACACACATTTTAAGATGAAATCTGTCCTTTCTTAAAGGAGAACCTTATTATTTTTTGTCCCCAATGCCATGGTCTGACCTTTTGACATAGCTGGTTAGTGTACTTCTTGCTAAACATCCTGAATAAGGAAAGGCAAAGATCTGCTGGTGCTAGCTATGGGCAGGGACAAATGAGATACATGCTGCTAGAAAAAGAATGAACACTGCATATATATTCAATACCTTGGTCTTGATTTATATAAATTCATATTACATTCACTAGGTGAAATGTGTAAATTATGTGCATTTGCCCCAGTAATAATACTAAGAAAAGAATAACATAAAACAATAAGGAGATCAAGATGTGAGATAGGGCACAGACATTTCACATGAAAGAATATATTTAAAATGTTAATAACCCTTTGCTGTTTATTACCTAATTAAACTGAGTTAGTGAATGATCAAAAATCATTTGAAGCATGCTCCCTGCATAGCTTTTTATGTTAATATTAAGGAGCAAGGGCCTTGTAAAATGGAACTTTTTAATCAAATTCGACAGGGCCTCTAATGACAACAGTTCCTTATTCAAGGACGGGAATGTTGTGATGCTAGTGATCTATATTGGAGCTGTGACAGCAGCAGTAATTACCTTTGTCTTTTGGTACTGTGGATGAAGCTGTCATTTGTCTCCATTATAACAGTATGCTGTAGCTGCCTTCCACTTTGTTTAGCAAATGAAATGCTTTTACACCTGACTGCTGAAGAAAGTCAAGACAAGACATTATCACAGACAAGGATGAGTGAAAGTACCTGCATTTCATGCTGTTTCACTATATCATTTGAGATAGTGACAAGTGGTAATGCAAAAAGCTGGAAATAATATAGGAGAGACAATGTGTCAAGTGATTTGATAATAAAACAAATATGCCTGTGTTTAATGGTTTAAATAATACAAATAATAATAATAATAATAATAATAATAATAATAATACAACATCTCTATTTTGACTCCATCAGTCTAAAAACTTAAATTTAATGCAAAAAAATAAAATAGAATTATAACACTGAAAGAAAATGCATACATACAAAGGCATTGTGCACAACGTGAAGCAACCTTTGATTACTTGCATTTTTCCCTTCCGAAGAAAAGCTTATTTGAAAGCCCTTTAAGGCATATTTTCTTCTAGATTGGATACGTCTAAAAAATGATGATTGTTAAACTTCCCAAATAGGTGAATCCAATCATAGTAATATGTCAGGATAAGTGATCTCATTGTACACAGCAGACAAGGCTGAACTGTGTTCAGGTCATGGCATGCCCCTCGATTCCCTTCTACTAACAAAACAAATGTGTTAATTAAATAGTGAGAGCGAGAGAGCGAGAGAGAGAGAGAGAGAGAGAGAGAGAGAGAGAGAGAGAGAGACACTGTGGATTGCATAAGTATTCATATTTTGTAGTGGTACAATCTGTATCTAAAATGGATTTAATTAGGATTTTTTATCACTGATCTAGGCAAAGTATTACATAATGTCAATGTTGGGGGGGGGAAATCTATTATCTTTTTTTAATTAACTACAAATACAAAACTGAAAGTCTTGGTTGCATAAGTATTCACTCCCCCTGCTATGACACACTTAAATAAGCTGCAGCCAATTGCCTTCAGAAGTCACATCATTCGTTCAATGATGTCCACCTGTGAGCAATTAAAGTGTCATATGATCTCAGATTAAATACACCTGTTTTTGGAAGGAGTATGTCAGAGAGCATATCAAAACAACCACACCATGAAGACCAAGGAATTTTCAAAAGATGTCAAAAAGAATGTTCTGGAATAGAACCAGCAAGGGTTGCTTTTTGTTTTTACTTTGTACACAAGAGGAGCACTGGAGAGAAACAAAACTGTAGATATGGTTTCCTTACTAAAGCAACTGATGTGTTATATTAGTTTATTTAAGAAAGTTTACAAATGAGAGGAGGCCATTCGACCCATCGTGCTCATTTGGTGTCCATTAATAACTGAGTGATCCAAGGATCCTATCCAGTCTATTTTTAAATGTTTCCAAACTTTCAGCTTCTACCACATCGCTGGGGAGTTTGTTCCAGATTGTGACGACTCTCTGTGTAAAGAACTGTCTCCTGTTTTCCGTTTTGAATGCCTTGAAGCCCAATTTCCATTTGTGTCCCCGGGTGCGTGTGTCCCTGCTGATCTGGAAAAGCTCCTCTGGTTTGATGTGGGCGATGTCTTTCAAGATTTTGAAGACTTAAATCAAGTCCCCACGTAGTCTCCTCTGTTCCAGGGTGAAAAGGTTCAGTTCCCTCAGTCTCTCCGAGTAGGACTTTCCCTTCAGACATGGAGGGTTTAATTTCAGTGCTTCTGTTTTGTCAGTTGCTTATTTGGACACTTTTGAGGAGGAACCCAATGAGAGGGGAGTGTTTGTAGCATTTTTTTCAGACGTGGATAAGGACAGATCTACTTATAAATCGTTTAGTTTAACTTCTTAGTTTCATGTTGTTTATTGTGTGCCTGGCATAAATCAATACAAATGGCACTGAATTAACCCAGAAAATGTCTCAATAGTTTCAGAAACACCATTAATATTCATTCATTCTAAGAAATACAAATACAACTACTGTTGTTAGTAGATAACAAGAGACGTCTTGTGTAATTTTTTTAATCATTCCTGCTGCCTCTCTTTTGCTGTATGTTGTCATAGTACCCCTTGAAGGAAAGTGTAAAGACACTTAATAAAATTCAATGTCAATTATGAGATTATAGTGCCTGCTGCAGAGGGCATTAATACTATTATAAACCAGACTATTATAAACTTCTTCTTGTAATTATTTATTTATTAGCAGACACCCTTACCCAGAGCTACTTATAGTTCCAAAGTGTTACAAAGTACAGTCAATACAATAAGTGCAAAATTCTATTGGCATATATCCTAGTGCAAATTACCTCAAACAAGTGCAGAACATAATAAGGTTCCATCCCTAGTTCGTGCCAAGGGGCAGGGTAGTCATAAGTATAGAAGAATTTGAATGATTAAATGTGCTGAAATCCATAAGTAATCAGGAGCACAAGGGAGCATATGAGTTTAATCAGAGAATGCATAAAAGTGCTGAGATATCCAGGCGATGTTGGCTGTGGTATTTTAATATCATAAAATGTTACCAAACCATTGGGGAGCGTGAAACTAAGTGTGCAGAGAGCCCATTAAAAAAGTAACTATGATGAATCCTATCACTATAAAATTAGGAGATTACTCAATTATTATTTCTGCTTGGTAATTTTAGATAAAAGTAATAAACAACACTGCCTTCAATGCTTAGTACCTTTAAATTAAATTGGTCAAAATGTATGTTTAAAAGAAGACATTTAAGTGATTTTTAATCAAACAAGGTTGTTATGGACATTCTTGTCATTACTGTATATTTGTCATGAGTTTTAGAGATTTAAAACCTTTGAAATATTGTTATTTTTTCCCAATGCTTTGCTTTGTTGCAGTTATCAGAGACTAATGTCTGCTATAGTTGAACCTGATTATCTAAGATGATCTATGAGGTTTATAATTCATTATAACAAACTGAAACCTGACAATTATTATAGGTTTACATTGGTTTCAATTATGGCTACAATTATTGAAGCAGATTCATTGCATTTCATGTCCTTCCTTTGAGCCACATTAACACCACATATATTATCATGATGGATAATAGTTTAATGAGACCATTAGATGGCAAACAATCCACCGTGTATATAATATAAGAATGTTTGTTTATACATAAACACACTAAAAATGATATCTGACCCCAATGTAGAAGCTCCAAAACCTTATATGTTATTGGGAAATGTTATATAATACAAATGAACTATCAATGTTAATCATATGGCTACAGTCTAGTAAATTCCATTGTGATCGTGTGTGATATGTTAAAATAAATCCAATGATGGCTTGCATGATACGATGTGCAGCCTATATGTTAATATAGACATAACCATGTCCAGGGGCACTGAGACTTTGACAAGTGTGAATATAACAGAGAAAGCCTGAGATTACACTGTAATCAAAACCTTAAAATGCAAGTTCTCTCACCATTCCCTTTGATAGCACTTGCTATTTTTTATATGTATTATATTATATGACATATTGAATATATGTGAATATATATACCCATTTCTTGCTACTCGTGGCCATATTACCCTCTTCTCAATCAGACGCTATAATAAACAGAGCAGATAATACCGTAGCTACAATAACTCAGCTGATAATAAAAAAAAAAATTACAACAGCATACATGTTGTAAAAACTGCTGAGACAAAAGTTATCAGCATTTTCCCATATTCCTTCATTTAGCTTACATTTTCATACTGCTTATCTCTGAGTAGTTTATGAAAAGTTTTGTATTGGATTTTAAACTAGCATTATGTAATTTACCAAGTATTTCCTTTCAAGATGTATGTATGTATGTATGTATGTATGTATGTATTTGCAATCTATTTTTCAGTTTAAGTGCTCCAATGATAGTGAAAACAAATGTTGTTTATAATATCAAAATGTATGTTCTGAAAGGTGTATTTTAATTGAGAATCTTTTTAGATGAACTGCCTATCCATCTTCAAAAGACTGAACCTTTGGTATTTCATTTGAAAACAATTTAAATATTCACCCCAGTGGGAAATGTTTTTGTACTATTGAATTAAATCCCCCACAATGAGCAATGACATTGCAAGTCAGATACAAAAATTCTAGCACTTTCACATGTTGCATAGCAACAGAAAGACATTTTGATATGCTGAAAAGCAGCACTGAGAATCAGGTTGTTCCGCGTGATTAGCGTTAAGTAAACACATCTAGTTATAAATTGTGAAATTATGATATAAAGAGTGAATGGTAAAATCCTATAAATCTCTGCTTTCAATTCATGCACTTGAGATGGGCATTCTTCAAAACAACTTATACATATTGCATGTATTCCCTGTTTTCCTGATGAAGCTGTGCATCAACCTGTTATGCATTGAAGAATTATCAGATGTTTAATCCAATTCTTCCTAAACAGCAGAATACAAGAGTAGGTTGCTAGAGTTAATAATACAAAAAAAAAGATGAAATGCAGGTAGAGTGTAATGGGTTTCAACTGCAACAAGAAAATGCATAAATCATAGTTCCTGAGAATAGAACTTCTAGAATAGTATGGTTAGGTCACATTTTAATGTCCATCACTCGCATGTCTATAACATGTGCAGAAAAAGTATGAGGTACATACTGTACAACTGTGTTTTTAAAGGGTATAATCAGTACTCATACAAAATAAAACTTAAATTATTTTACATTGCTTCTCTGAATGTATTTGATCCAAAACACCTGTATTATGTTGTTTGTTTCACTATCACTGGAATAGTGCTGCCTTCTAGAGACTTGTTTTCCCTCTACGCTGTACTATGGTTGCATTTTGTTGTTACACAGAACAGCTTGAACACACCCTCAAAGTTGTGTACGTAATGCAACAAAGCTTGTTTTCTTGACTTGATACAAACCACGGGTGGCTGACACTCAGATCAGTGCATGTGCGAGCAGCTGAGTATGCAAACAATACCAACAAAATTGAAATTGCAGCATAATTGGAACCAACAGTGGTTTTATTCAAGAATATGTGCCAAGTAGTCCTTCAATATTTAGCATTCCCCAGGTATTTATTTATTTATATCCCCATCAGGCTCCTATTCATTTCTGTAAGACTTTATCATCCACCTACCTTGTTCTTTAGATCATTTAGATAAACATATCTTCATCATTCATTATAACTAAATTGAGTGAAATATTTGGATCTTCTCTTTAGATCCAGATACAAGACTCAAAAACTGTACTTTTCTAGCCTACATTACACACAATAAACTGGATTTACTTTATTTATTAATATAATTCTAGTTTCCAAAGGCATCTGCATCCTGTTTCCTCTGATTGTACCTATGGCAGTGCTGATGAAGATGATTGAGATCCTGAAGGAAAAGATTTTTAATAAAACACTAGAACTTCCTATTAGTGGTGGTATTAGAGTGTGATAGCTGAATACTATAACAAACTATTCCAAAAGAATACCCAATTTAAAGTATGAGAGTGACAGATGATATTGTGCACAGCCGTATCATATGGTGAAAGTCTCAGTGCAGTTCTTTTGTGTGCTCAGTTGTTAATTAAGCCTATATGGGAACACCGTTCCTTGAGAATGGTTCACACCCACACAATCATTCACCCCAAGATTGATGATTTATGAGGCATCTTGCTTGCTTGGTCAATCCTAAAAATGTCCAAAAAGAGCAATGACACTAGGATATTAAGCAGCATAATAACTATTGCAGCATGTATAATAAAAATGTGTAGCATGGCAAGAGGTTTGTTTGGAATTACAAGAAGAGATATATGCATCAGCGAAAACAAACAGCAGTGTGTGATATCCATGAAAGAGTGTGAAGGTGTTAAAATGGCAATAGAAGAAATACAAGAAGAATAGATCAGACGTAGACTAAAGAAGCTATAGAATGGATCGCAAGATGTGACAAATTACCAATAGACAATTACCTATAGATGATGGCAAAATGAGATCAGGAGCTTGTTTTGTGTTACCAGAAAAGAGATGATGCAATTTCACGATTAATATTTAAAAATATTAAGAAAAAAGATACAACTCTCCTTTAAAAACTACTGTCTTATTCATATTTTATATATGGAGAAGCAGACCGCAGGGGTAATGTATTGCAGCAATCAAGCCTTTCTCAGTGTGGTTTAGTTCTCCACAATGGAAATAGTAATGTAAAAGTATTTTAACGAGTGCTAGCTTTTTTCTTCTTTTTTGATCCAATAATTGGGGGGCTTCAGTGCCGACAAAGAGGTTTTCTTAATTATTTGAGCTGAGAGTGCCTTTTGTGAATAGTGAATAGCCCATCAGTATTTTATTCAAATTGGAAATAATTATCCTTAAGTGACCAGTTATCAGAGGTTTCTTATTTCCAAGTCTTTCGAGGATGTGTGCAATTGAGCTGCAGTTGGTTTGCTGAGTTGAAAAGATTATCTGAGTACTTAATGATTTTTAATTCTAAGTATTCACTTTATCTGTTGTAATGACAACCTGTTGGTTTGGATTGAACTGCAGTTTTTTGTATTTCATACAAAAGCTTGTTTTATCTATTATAGTTGTCTTGTATGTGTAATTGTATTTTACATTGTATGTAAACAGACAAGTTATAGACTAAAAGTATAATCTGGTGATACTGTAGCTTTAGACATGTTATCATCATAATAATATAATCTACAAAGTGCAAAGCAAAGTGTGCATTATGTAAAAAAATTATGAAGGGGCTACATGTCTTTGTCAGGGCAGGCAGCTGCTCTGTCATTAATTAGTTGATTGGCTGTATTTCTGTATGGCTGGAGCTGTCTGACTGATTGATTGACTGCTAGAAAAAAAGTAATGAATTTCCATAATTTCATTGCAGATGCAATCAGCCAATCAGACACATCTACTCATATAAGACTTAGGTCAGGAAGTGTTGGGTTCAGTAGAGCCTGTTAAAGGAAAAGTGTGGTGAGAGTCCCCCCCCACACACTCCCAAAGGCATTCCTCTATAGACTGGCCAGCATTAGAATGTAGCAAATGACTGCTTTGTGTATGACTGGTCAATCAGACAGTTAACCCCATAGAAAGGCTCCACATCTTACTTAAGGAACAGCCCTCTCATCTGAGCAACTACTGTAAAGAAACATAAAGAGTGCCAAAAACTACAATAATAAAAACCTGTAATGTTGATATTTGTTATGCATGTAATAGTCAAGAAGAATTCAAATTCAAGTGAACACTGGGTTTGAGATCTTGTAGCTGTCCAAATACACTTTGCATTGTGCTTGGGGATAGATTTACTAAACTGACTTTTTTTTTTGAGGACCATTGGAGAATATCCTCCAGGACTTGGCTTTGTAGAATAAAAGCCACAGTAAAATGAACACATATTTGATTGTTTCATTTGAATTTGCCATAAGAAAAAATACAAATTAAGTCTTATGATTAAAGTTTTGCTATTAAGAGATGAAACACAATCTTCAACCTTGTCACTGAAAAAGGGGAGATCACTGAAGAGGTAAATCAATCCCATAGTCCTGAACCAAAGCCAGGTATGCTTTCCTGTATGATACATTAGGTGCTATGAAGCATGAAACCAATCTTCAAGCAGCATTTTTTTTTTAATTTTGCATAATATGATTAGAATGTAAAATGTATGCTTACTAGATATTTTAACTCTTCAACATGACTTCTTTATATTCTTAACCCATTTAAAAATATATATTATTTTTCTTTTTTAAATCCATTCTTAAGTATATTTTTTATAAAGTCGGTGATTATGTGAATGTATATTAGGAGAGCCTTCCACCCCAACCTGTTGTGGGCAATTCTAAAGAGGTTTCTGCTTTTAGTGATTGCATTTATGTATTAATTTAAAGCTTCAAATTATATTGTCCCTCTCAATATAACTGTTTCTGCCCTTCAGAAACATGACATCTCCCAGCACCACCTCCCATAACAAGAGATAACAAAAACAAGTTTTATTTTCAATTTCTCTCAAGACACACAAATCTGATACAGACCAAAATCAAAGACATCAGATACTCCAAATACATGATATACACTCACCTAAAGGATTATTAGGAACACCTGATCAATTTCTCATTAATGCAGTTATCTAACCAATCAATCACATGGCAGTTGCTTCAATGCATTTAGGGGTGTGGTCCTGGTCAAGACAATCTCCTGAACTCCAAACTGAATGTCTGAATGGGAAAGAAAGGTGATTTAAGCAATTTTGAGCGTGGCATGGTTGTTGGTGCCAGATGGACCGGTCTGAGTATTTCACAATCTGCTCAGTTACTGGGATTTTCACGCACAACCATTTCTAGGGTTTACAAAGAATGGTGTGAAAAGGGAAAAACATCCAGTATGCGGCAGTCCTGTGGGCGAAAATGCCTTGTTGATGCTAGAGATCAGAGGAGAATGGGCCGACTGATTCAAGCTGATAGCAGAGCAACTTTGACTGAAATAACCACTCGTTACAACCGAGGTATGCAGCAAAGCATTTGTGAAGCCACAACACGTACAACCTTGAGGCGGATGGGCTACAACAGCAGAAGACCCCACCGGGTACCACTCATCTCCACTACAAATAGGAAAAAGAGGCTACAATTTGCACAAGCTCACCAAAATTGGACAGTTGAAGACTGGAAAAATGTTGCCTTGTCTGATGAGTCTCGATTTCTGTTGAGACATTCAGATGGTAGAGTCAGAATTTGGCGTAAACAGAATGAGAACATGGATCCATCATGCCTTGTTACCACTGTGCAGGCTGGTGATGGTGGTGTAATGGTGTGGGGGATGTTTTCTTGGCACACTTTAGGCCCCTTAGTGCCAATTGGGCATCGTTTAAATGCCACGGCCTACCTGAGCATTGTTTCTGACCATGTCCATCCCTTTATGACCACCATGTACCCATCCTCTGATGGCTACTTCCAGCAGGATAATGCACCATGTCACAAAGATCGAATCATTTCAAATTGGTTTCTTGAACATGACAATGAGTTCACTGTACTAAACTGGCCCCCACAGTCACCAGATCTCAACCCAATAGAGCATCTTTGGGATGTGGTGGAACGGGAGCTTCGTGCCCTGGATGTGCATCCCACAAATCTCCATCAACTGCCAGATGCTATCCTATCAATATGGGCCAACATTTCTAAAGAATGCTTTCAGCACCTTGTTGAATCAATGCCACGTAGAATTAAGGCAGTTCTGAAGGTGAAAGGGGGTCAAACACAGTATTAGTATGGTGTTCCTAATAATCCTTTAGGTGAGTGTATATATATATTGGATTGAGATCTGGGGAATTTGGAGGCCAAGTCAACACATTGAACTCATGATTCATCAGACTAGGCCACCTTCCTCCATTGCTCCGTGGTCCAGTTCTGATGCTCACGTGCCCATTGTAGGCGCTTTTGGCAGTGGACAGGGGTCAGCATGGGCACCCTGACTGGTCTGCGGCTGCGCAGCCCCATACGCAACAAACTGCGATGCACTGTGTGTTCTGACACCTTTCTATCAGAACCAGCATTCACTTTTTCAGCAATTTGAGCTACAGTAGCTCGTCTGTTGGATCAGACCACACGGGCCAGCCGTCGCTCCCCACATGCATCAATGAGCCTTGGCCGCCCATGACCTTGTCGCCGGTTCACCGCTTTTCCTTCCTTGGACCACTTTTGATAGGTACTGACCACTGCAGACTGGGAACACCCAACAAGAGCTGCAGTTGGAGATGCTCTGACCCAGTTTTCTAGCCATCACAATTTGGCCCTTGTCAAAGTCGCTCAGATCCTTACGCATGCCCATTTTTCCTGCTTCTAACACATCGACTTTGAGGACAAAATGTTCACTTGCTGCCTAATATATCCCACCCACTGACAGGTGCCATGATAACGAGATTATCAGTGTTATTCACTTCACCTGTCAGTGGTCATAATGTTATGGCTAATCGGTGTATATATAATGTTTTACAAATTATTTTACAATTATAATATTAAACACATTTAACTATAATACGAAAACATTTTAAGCATTCAGTTCTGTAAGGGAAACTTTTTGGATTGCTTCTGTCAGTTGGTCATTAAAATGTAGTTTTCTGTTGAGCAATGTTTAAACCATTTTTTAGCAGTTGCAACCAGCTTATCTGCTTTGGGAAAAGTATTTGCCCAGATATTGCTGGCAAGAGCTATTCTGTGGGCAAGTCAAATGTATTGAATTTGGCAGTAAACCTTGAAGAATGGCATTGTATGCCTTGATCATGTAAATGGCATTATTGGAGATGAATCCAGCCACATTATAAAAATTAACTTCAAATGTGTTTAAACATTCCACAACACCCTGTGCCACCATTGAGTAATTCACAGAATGCAGATTAACTGTATTGGTGTATATTATTTTCAGTTTTGAGGTATTTGTTAGTCCTAAGAGAACAAACAAAATGTGCAAAATACACTGATATTTTGCATCTGTAGACTTTGGGTACACTGTGAGATATCTTAGTCAGTTTTCATCTTGTGCAAATCAGAAATTTCGGGTAGATATTCTCTTCTCAGTTGACCTGCTGTAGGAAATGCTCCTTCAATTATTATATGTTTGTTCAGAAATGCACATAGTCTAAGATTATCATTTTCTTCCAGGGGGATTTTAGCAATTAGCATTGTGTCTTTCTGATGCGAAGTTTTGGTCTATTGTTAACTTTCAGTGTTGTCCAAAGATAAATTGAAAATTCTGCAAACTAGTAATAAAGGAAATGCATGTCTCTTCAAATAAATGTCCATAGCTGCTGACACTTAATCACTGCACCAATGCCTTTTACTAGAATGACTTATTGAGATGATTAAAGGAATTCGGTAATTATTAATCAATACGTGGTTTAATTAAGCAGATTACATGACCACCTTGCTGTAGAGGGAATAAAGTGTAACCTAAGAATTCAGGTCAAGTAAACACAGGGCCGTACTGATATGAAAGGAATATGAATAGACTTTTATTGTGCAGTCCATACTACCTAGAGCTTAGATTCAAAAAGTCAAATGGACTGGTCCTGTAAACGAACATCCACTGAGATTATCAGGCTGTGGCCTCTTCATGTGACTCCTTCAAGCTTGCTAGTGCAGAATACTGGTCCCAGTTGAAGTCAGAAGTCGATTTTACTCCAAGAAGTTGTAAAGTATGAGCTCTTTTAACCAGTTTATTATAACAGGTGGGAGAACAAGTCTGCATTCTTCCTTCCTCAAACTCATGACCACCTTTTTGGTCTGAGCTTCAGCTGAAAGGCAGCATAGATTTCCCAAGTCTTCTACTGCATAAACAGCTGCTTGGGTCTGGCCATGTAAAGAGCCCATCAACACTTCAGTCAACGTGAGGTCTTCAGCATACTGAATGAAAGCAGGCTTTATAAGATGTTCCAATCCATAAAATATTCACTTGGACAGCAAGTTTTTTAGGCATGTTTATTAATTTATGTTAGCATGTGTAAAATATACACCCAACAGACACAGAACTAGTTGATCAGCTTGAACAAGGAATAAAGTACTTCAAAAACAGCCTTAATACATCCTTTGAACTCAGTCTGTTTTTCTGAGATGACAAATCAGACCCTTTGCCACTTCATGGACACCTCCAGGAACACGCTCTTGTTTCTTGGAATGTTAAATATTGTTGAATTTGGAACACACTGAGATCTCTAATTCACACAATTTTCACCTCAGAGAACTAACTAGGAGTTTTATGGGAGTGTTTGAAACATCAGAATTACCATCTGCATCATTGATATTAGTATCTTGTTCAGGACAAGCTTGCAGGTCCAAACAGTACAAAGGTTTGTTGAATAAGCTGAGAACTGAAAGCTAACATTTCTGAAACCAGGAACTGATAGCACAAAAGAATCACTAAAAGATACAATTACAAAGAAAATAATTCAAAGCAATTTAGAGTTTGGTTGGATTTAAAATCAGAAGTCACCAGGGGCCCTCTGGACCAAGAATGGAAATCCGTGGTCTACGCTAAACCATGCAAATCTAATTTCCGTTAACAATGAAAGCTTTTATCAAAGACCACCTTCTTCAGAATGACCATTAAGATACATTACAGACATTTTTGAAAAACAGATGTTTTATCTTGCTTACCAAAGCAGTTTCAACAATGTAGTGGGGCTGTCCTTGTAGGAGATACTTTTTTTGTCTTGCATTAGATGATGATAATCTGAGCATCCATGCTGTGTTAAACATCTTTCAGGGATTTTCAATTACTTGCTTTTTACCTCCATAAGGATTTAAGATGTACTGATAACATTCCATACTGCATCAGTAATTTCAATGTAATTATACACAATCATTTTGGTTCATTTTTTCCCGTCTGTACTTTCACTTCTTTCCACAATATAAGCCTATTTGTCATTAGTATTTAGTGTAGTTATTTTTATTTCTTAATGGTTCAGTAAGCTGAGATCTATTTGGGCGCCTTTAATGTGTAACATTTAACAGAAATATGACTGATTATGTAGATCTTTCTCCACGGTCCAAAAAACTGATAATTAAATATGATTTACACTACTTCTGTAATTTTGCATAGACCCTTTTTATGTTGAAATTTATAGGAATATGTCAGTCAATAGTCTTTGTTACAAACAAAGTAGCCTTAGAAAGAGAATATTAATTACTGGGACAAGTTATTGTGAGTGATGTTTGTATTTAATGAGTTATCAAATTAATTCACCAACCAGTTTCATCTATACAATCAATTATTGCTCTACAATATATCTTGCTTGGAAACCTGCCAATATGATTTCTCATCAAAAGAAAGCCATTTATTTACATTTTACTGCTTTCTGGAGACAAACAGAAGAAGAATGCCACCACTTAGATTTTGTTTTTCTTTTTGGTATTGATTTCTGGGCACAAAGCTCATGAGCCATATATCTAATGTTTACTATTGCTGGTTAGGCGTAATAGGATTCCTTCCCATTCCAGTGTAGTTCAGTCAGATCTAACTACAATTGAGTTCTGTAAAATAAATAGTTTCCTCCAACCTAGCGAGTGAATTACAGCCTATCTTTGTTTGCTGTCAGAATGGTAATTAAAACAACGAACAAAAAAAAAGTCACGCTCTCCGACTTTATTTAATACGCTTGTTGAATGAAATGCATTTTTCTGAAGAGCAAAGAATTTGAGTAGTATCTTCTACTATTGAACACAAGTAAACCTTTTGTTAAATAACTCAGTATATATCTCTGCAAAATGTTGTTCAATACAACTGAGATTAGTGTATTTATATTTACATATTATAGACTGTAAATTAGTTTTGGATTTAAACTAATTTCCTTTCTGTTGGACTTTTCCATCTTAGATCACATGCCAAACCATTTGTTTTTGTTTTTAGGATATTGCAACAACCGCACAACATCAGTGTTTGATAGCAATAGACATTTTCTCCTAGGACACAATATAGATTGACTGCCAAAGCAAAGTAAAAAAATAAAAATGGCTTAAATATTTAAAAAGGAGATTTCAAATAAAAAAAATAGGTTTAACTCTGAAAAAATATAAGTTAAACAAACTAGTTTAATTTGATCCAGGAGGATATGTAATTCAAAAAGGATACCTGCAAGAGTGTATGTAGCAAGGTGACATTGGACTTGCATAAGATTTTTGTATTTATTTTTGTTATCTATAAATATCACATTTTGGAAAATCATATTTATTTTGCATTGTTAATTGCACCAGTTAAAACTATACCTTTAAGGTTTTGCCTTCTCCATGCCCCCATTGCTAATTGACAACAGATTTGGGATTGATAACATATCGGCACACCTGCATATATACAGTGCATGTTTTATGATGTCCACATGTGTAGAATCAAGTATCAATCAAGGTATGTAGGACTGTATTCTGCATTAGGTCCTAACTTCCAATTACATCAAATGTTACCTGACTGATTTAATAGAATTGTATTAGTGTAAAAAGCAGGGCGAGAGACATACCCACTCTCATAAAAACATGTTCATTTTTTTTTTCTTCTAGTGCAACATCTGAAGGCAGTGAATATTGTTGATGTCATTTAATAGAAACAAAATACAATAACCACCATTTTGTAAGACTTTTTATTATAGACTTCACAGATTTGAATCAATACAAAACCATGTAGTTGATTGTACTTTTTGTAATTCACGTAAACCCATTCTTATCACTATTGTATATTTATAGATGTTTTTCCATGCAAGCCAACAGATATTTATGATATTTTTATTGATTTTTCTGAAGGGTTTGTGCTGACACAATGCAACCTATGCTTGATATTGGGAAGTTTCCCTAGTCATTAATTGTAACCAATAAATCCTGTACACCGTATATTTTAAGCACAGATAATTGACTTCTATCATAGCAGTAAAGGACTGTCCCTGCAGAAGAATGTCACTGACTGAATTGAAAGGTCCCCCATTAAACCTTTTATGGATTTCTGGGTTCCATCGTTTGATGGCAGGCATAATTCATTTACAAATTGATTTCACCTATTGTTAAATGTAGGAATCAACTTTATTGCCACTTAAATTACCATATCTATAGATTAAAAGTAGGTGTTAGTTATACATGTTAGTTTTAATTTACCTCCTTTCCAAGTTGGTACTTTAATCTACAGACACTATAAGACAAAATGACTTATACACAAATGAAAGCCAAACTTCCAAAATATGTACAGTATATATATTTTTTAAATCCACAACATTCACATTCAGAAATATATAAGGACAATAATGAACTATAAGATGATACTGAGTTGTTAGTGAACATTTTCTGCATCACTTGTGCACAGTTTAAAGAGAACAATTTGGAGGCATTTTACATACCGTTAAGCATTTGTTTTAAACTGTGACAACATTGTTTGTTTTGTTAATTGACAGCTGTTGAAGAGCGCTGCTGTGGTGAGCAGGACCAGATTAACTATTAGTGTGAAAAATGCAGTTGTCTAGGGGCACCTAAATGTCAGAGATTGCATGGCCAGTGTATCTTTGTTTTTTGTTGTTTTTAATTCTAAGCTTACTCATATGATCCATTTACCTTACCTTATTCTCTCTGTCATTATTTTCCAAATATCTTCTATTATTATATCGTCACTGCTCCTCCTCACGCCTCAGTGCTCCGACTTCAAGTCTCCTGCTCAGGTATCAGGTATCAGTTGTCAGGTATCAGACATCAGGCATCAGGTATCACGTATCAGTTATCATGTGTCAGGTGTCAGGTTTCAGGTGTCAGGTGTCAGGTGTCAGGTCTGCTCCTCACGCCTCACTGCTGTTTTTGTTTTTTTGTTTTCTTTTAATGTTAGGAAATCCCAGCTCCCAGCTGATCCAGTCAATCTTCATTTACATAAGGCTCGGCTCTTAGACGTGCGGTTGGGTCACTGCGCTGCGGTGTAAGAGTCCCGGCTGGGAATCATTGATACAATACTTTGATTTTTACCTTTCTTAATTAATAGAAACGCATCTTTAAGCAAGGAAATGTGCTGTGTTTATGTAACAACCCTGTGATGCATTTAAATTACTGTATTGATCATGCCTTTACATATTTTTAAGAATATGGGATGGAAATACAAGACTATCCTTTAAAAACAAATAGGAATTGCTCATTTAACAGAAAACGTTATATGTCAACATATGTATAGCATATAGCACACTGCAGCAGTGTTGCTCAGATAGTGATGACTCACAAAGATCTACTGAAGTGAAGCCTTATCTTTGTAAGTCTTCTGCAGAGACAGAATATATTCTATAATGACAACAAGTATGCCTTTTTACATTTTGTATTGGAAATCAAAATATGAAGTAGGGGATTTCATTTCAAGTATATTGTTTATATGCTTATCTATCTGTATATGTGTCTTCAAATGTGTTCTCTTGATAAGTTAAATTATTGGTGTTGAAGTATAAAAATGTAGATTTAGTAGTTTACTAAATCAGAAAGTAGAAATAAATTACATATAGTTGGATATATTGTATAGAAAGATATGCCATTTTTACATTACATTTACAATTCAAAATTCCTCTTTTGGCTCCACTAATCTAAAGCAGGTATTTGCTTCATAGGTTGTCATTCCTCAGGAGGGTTTTATCTCAAACATCTTCATCTTCCAGTTTATGGTTTTATGTATCTTTAGCATCCAAAAAGATCAGCTAAATACCCACTGATTACCAGCACATGTTACATAAAACAAATGGTAAATAAAAGAAAGGGACACTGGCTACTAACATATTGTAATTCCTTCAGTGGATCACCAGCTTTAGGGATACCTTCAGTGGCATTGTACAAATATTTTATTAATTCACACATTCATGCAAAAATGCTAAAAATCTGAATTTTATAATATTAATTTGATAATTTAACATGCATGGCGTCAATTTGCAGAGTTTGTTTGCAAGATTCTCCTGTCACTCATCATATTTGATAATTTCTTATAATAATAATATAAAATTAAAATACATTTTAAAACTATTCAGAAAGGGTGAATAGTTCTGTGGCTACCTACACTGTTGTGGGCAATGATTGGCATGGAGGAGGTTGATTTCGGAGTGTTCCGGGTGTCTAATTAACTACTGTGAGTATGATACACAGTGTACTATTGTTAACTGTTAAAAAGTACCACAGCAGCAGCCTTCAAAACATTCTTTTCAAAATACTACATCTCATAAATACAAAAAACAAGGTCACAAACTAATAGAATGTGATTGTATATAGTTTGATAAGCAAATAGAGGATACTCAGAATTCACCTTCTCTTCTGCGAAAGATAACATTTGAGAGAATTCTCTTCTAAAATGGAGTTACCATGAACAGATTTCACCAAATTTCCATATACATTCCCAGACTTATGTTTCCCTTACTTTTGTAATACTCTAAATGAAATTGCCTGGTTTATGTATTTATTAAATATGTGTGTTTTGTTTTGTTTAAGCAAAGCAATGACTTAGGAGTAGGAGAAGGAGAACACTGGAGTTCCTACACTGAGCAGTTTGTACATCCCAACGTTCTTGTAGGATAGGGGGCAAAAGCTGTATTGTACTGTGCATTGTAATGTAGTGTAACCAGACAAACCAGTCCTATGAGAATCACACATTTTATGAAGAACCTGTGAATGTCCTGCAGGTGTACTTTTTCCTGATAACATTAGTGGTAGCAGAGAGATTTTAGATTTCACAGGAGAAACCAAGAGAAAGCAGAAACAATCTCTGGGTTTATAGCTGTTCTTTATAAGCTTGCTGAGCACCGTGAATTTGATGCTGTATTGAATGATACCCTCTGAGACAGGCTTGTCTGTGGACTGCAGAATGAAGCAATACAGAAGTGGCTATTGACAGAGGCAAATCTTACTTTAAAGAAGGCCATAGAATCGGCAGTTTCCATGGAACTGACAGTGATAAAAGCTGAACAGCTGAGCACATCAACCAAAGTTCACAAGATTTTAGCAGAGCTCACAAACTAGTCAGTAGGGAGCCATGAATGTTGCAGTTGCAGAGAACACGATGGGCACTATACTTCACAATGTTTGTATAAGGACTTGGTGTTTTGGCAGTGTGGTGTAATTCAATACACTGAGCATGCCTGTAAAGATTAGAACATTTTAAAATGAAACTGGCAATTGGGCAAGGAGAAATATGCATACTATACAGCAGGCAGGAGGAACTGAGAGACACCAAGTCTGAAGCTGATGTCCTGGCATATTGGGTTTACTACAGGTGGCTTTTATGCATACTGGGCAACGGGGGACAACGACTATGTATTTATGGAAGTGGATACACAAACGGGTCATAAAACTACGTTAAAGAAACAAGCTGTTGTAATGAAAGATTATTTAGATGGCATGAAAGGAATCACTGTTGATCTGAGTATCAAACCTGAAAATAAGCCACAATGTTTGAAAGCCAGAACCATACCATAATCCATCATGTCAAAACATAAACCAAACCCAATCAAGACAGGAATCCTAGATCCAGTTACTATCAGTTATCAGTTGCACTAGTCCAATACTAAAGAAAAACAGACATGTTAGAATCTGCAGAGATTTTAAGATGACCATTATCCCAGTATTGTGTGCCGAACAATGTCTACTCCCCCACACCAATTATCTTTCTGGTGGTTTTGCTAATGGTCAGCATTTCAGCAAAACTGCCCAAATGAAGCTATACAAAATAAGGCCTGCTTGTTGTGATATGTAGAAAACAGAATCATCATTTGGTTACCTACCTTACAATGTGATGTTTGATGTATGTAAGCTTTGACACACAACTTCCAAATCCCATTGTTATGCACTACAGGAAATAATATGTACTATGCACACCCGCATGCATGCACAAACACACACACGCACACACACACACACAGACAGGATTAAAGGAAATTAAAGGAAAAATCAACATAAAGTGTTTCAGTAAGGTGTTGGGCACCACGAGCCGCCAGATCAGTATCAATGCTCTTGGCACAGATTCTACGAGTCTCTGGACTCTACTGGAGGGATGAACACCATTCTTCCAAAAGATATTCCCTCATTTGTGGGTTTGATGATGGTGGTGGAGAGCGCTGTCTAACACATTGGTCCAAAATCTCCCATAGGTGTTCAATTGGGTTGAGATCTGGTGACTGAAGGCCACAGCATACCATTCACATCATTTCCATACTCATCAAACCATTCAGTGAGCCCTCATGCCCTGTGGATGGGGGCATTGTCATCCTGGAAGAGACCACTCCCATCAGGAGAGAAATGTTTCACCATAGGATAAAGGTGATCACTCAGAATAACTCTGTAATGATTTGCAGTGACCCTTCCCTCTAATGGGACAAGTGGACACAAACCATGCCAGAAAAATGCCCCCCACAGCATAACAGAGCCTCCGGACCCCCTCACTGTAGGGGTCAAGCAGTCAGGACTGTACCGTTTTATTGGTGTCCCACAAATGCACTCGCCCACTTGTCAAGAATACTAGCCAGTCTTTGTGACTCAAGCTCCTGCCATTCGTGCCCCAATAATGACCCCTCTTTCAAAGTCACTCAGATCCTTTCCTCTTGCCATCTTGATCCAAAATCGAGGTCAACTGGGCCTGCTCAGCATTTTTATACATGCCACAGAGCATGATAGGATGTTAATTGCATAATTGTATCATGCAGAACACCTGTTTGGAGGCATCTGCATTCGTTATGTTCCTCCACTCATTTATTCAGGTTTTTCCTTTCATTTGTCCCCCGTCTGTATGTATTTGGTCTAGAAACGAATTTAAAATAAAATGTTATGGCAATTTATATTGTTTCCATACTTAATAACTTGATACATTATGTAGGTAGTTTGCAGATTCTGTAGACTTTCCCTCCTCTTTACTTTTGTGTATGCAACTTTTGTTTACTCTGTGTTTCCACTTCATTTTTAATAAAATCTGAGGTTGTAATGTTGTTTTCCTGATTGTACTTTTTCCCTATGGGTTTCAAAGTCACTATTCAAATTGCCTGGTAATAAAAGTTAATATCCATCCCTGTAGACTTACCCTAAGCACAGTAATCACAGTGCCTTCTATTAACATGCATAGGGCAATAACTACAATCCAGGTAAACAAATTAGTTACCACAATTTCCACATGGTGATACAATTTCAAAGATATTGTTACAGAAATACATATTGCTACTCATTAGTTATGGTGTATTAAAATGTCAAAACGCATTGCATTAAAAGTTTTGATTTTTTTAATTATTTTATTTTTGTATTTTAAAACACTTAAAAATAAATGTACCTACATTTGTAATATAATTTATATTGTTGTTGTTCTCTAGATTGTTTTCAATTGTGCATAAATTGAGATTGCTGATATTCTGATTTCAGGTGTAGGCTTGTTTAGTTATAAAATCTAGTAGTCAGTAACAAATTGCAAAACAATTACAGACACAGAATAATTTATTTATGTTTTCCCATCGCTAAATAATTTAATTCTAATGTAACAACATAAACACTAACTGGTGTGCTTCTTTAACTTATGGAAAACATAACTATTGATATATATATTGCATTTAAAGTCAGAGACTAAATACCTGTACGATATTAGATACTAGCATTCATGATTTATCTGAACTTTTACCATTGAATAACAAATTACAAACCTGTACCCTATCTCGGTTTTATTTATTGCCAGAAGCCACTTCCTTAACTTTCTGCCACTTGTAAATTACATGATAGGGTACAAGTTTGTAATTTGTGATTGAAGAGTTGGTAAAAAATTGGATTTGGTCTAGAAAAAAATAGGTCACTGTTTATTTGTTTGGATCATACCTTTATCCAAGGTGATTTATAAAAGTTGCCAATTCTGATCAGTTGTATAGAGTGTGTACAGCAGAGTTTGGGGTTTATAAACAGTGGGTTGTGAATCCAAATATAGTCCTGGAGGGGGTTCCAACTAGCAGTATTTTAATCTTCAAGCAGTATTTCATTGAGATTGAAAACTAACAGTGGAAATATGATCTGTTAAGTGATTGTATGTATGTGCATAGGTAAATCGTAAAGCAACAACTCATCACTGGAAACATGATGCATGCACTCACAGTGAAGTTAGATAAGAATGCTAAACAAACAAGATGCAAGGAATATGTTTAAAGAAAATACAAAGCCTTTTGTTGCACTTGGTTTTGCAAGTGTTGTGGTAGACAATGAAGGAACAGCCCTGTATCTTCTGCATGCCAAAGTGTTATCTGCAAAAAGCACAAAGCAGCAAAAACCACTCAAGCCACAGTTACAAACACACCACAACAAACTTCGGAGGAATTGGGCCTTTTTTCAAGCATTGCAAAGGAAGGCAATTACTAGCAACCTGGACATTACATCATTCAGATGTATACAAAATACAAAGCATTTCTAATGGAATTAGTCATTAGCATTCAGGGATTAACTGTTACTGCCACAGGTTTGCAAACCAAATAAAGTAAAGTACAATTCCTGTCCTCTGATTGCTGTTTAATTTAGACTCCTTGATACGGGGAGGGTATCATTTTTGCTTGTGTTCTTGATTTTCTATATATTGCTTAGTGTACAACAATAAGACTATTACCACCTTCTCCTTCATGTACCTTTATTCCCAGTCTTGCTTCTTTTTGATAATTGTTTTTGTGTATAATTTACTTTAAAAGTAATGGTCCTTAATCATTAAGTGATTATATTATAGAGCAAATAGTGAGATTCTGAAAACTGTATCATTACAGTTCAACACACTGCATCAGTATGTATTTTATTTTATTTTCATTGTTCACATCCTGACAGTATTTTTGTAACTTTTAAGTCATCAGTCACAAGCATTTCTGAGATGTCTGACTTCATGAAGAAGGTATGTGCTTGAGGCAGATGTCTGTCTAATGTATCTGACAGCTGTTGAAGACACACCAACTGCACACGCTTCCATATCAGCATGATTTGGTGAATTTTTATAATGGTTGTAATTGACGTCAATCAGATAGCAACCTCCATGGCACCAGCCCAGCAAGAATATGAATTGGCATCTAGAAAGTCACTGCATTACAAACAAATTGTAATGAAATCAATAATACAGAAATGCTACATAGCTGAAGCAATATATGGTGATGTATAATTCTGCATTCTTGGGAATCTCAAAAATTTTCTATTAATGTGCTTATTTAAACATGTTAACTATCACACACCTGGCTGCTTACAATTTGCCATTCACCTGCTGAAACAAATAGTACAACTGTGATGTTTAGTCTACTGCATCACTATAGACATATAATTTGATTTAATATTTCTTACATAAGTATCAGAAAGACAAAAAAGTGTCTAACTCCTGATGTGACTAAAGAGAGTGATGCACAGTTTTCATAGTTTTAGGACTGAGGACTGAACTTTAAAACATAGGTAATTCATTTTAAGATTAATTACTGATGCTCTGGGCTAGATGAAAAATCTATGAAAACATGTCAGAGCTGGCTTACTTTGTTGTGGTGATTTAAATTCTTCGAAAATATAAGTGTAGAAATTATATTTATAAACAGAATCATGAGCTTTGTATCATGTTATTTAATTTTGCCAATTGAGAAAATGATAAGCTTGCTGTTTCTCTTCATTTTTGACATTAAGTCTACAGGATTAACTCTATTCAATGTTTTCCCCAGAGCCATGAGCACAGCAACATGTTATGTTGTCTATAGAAACTATACTTACTATCAAGAAGTAAGAGTATGGAGGAAGAAGCAGGAACACTCGGCTGACTTGGCTCAAGTTGCTGTAAGGAAGACAAATCCAGTGTTTTTGTAGTATTCCCTCCTGGCTGGCCTGCCTACAACTACTACCCGCCCACTCCAGCTCATCCAGGACTCGGTTCCTTGTCTGGCGTTCTCTCTGCCTCACACTTTTCACAGGCTACCCCATTACTACGCTGCCTTCACTGGCTCTCAATCTTGACTCACATCCAGTTCAAGAGGTTGACTGCAAACTTAGCTACCTACAGTCTCTCATCTCTCCTTACACTCCCTCCAGACCTCTCCCGTCCTCCTGCAGCAGAAGACTCACTTTACCCCTTTCTCCAGAGCCCCACAGTCCCTGACCACCTTCCCACGATTACTCATGATACACTTCCAACTTTACCTGCAATACTGCAGCTTATTCTCCTGAGCTGTTCAGCACTCTTGCTATTGTGCACTTTATTTAACTATGCTTCTTTATGCTCCAGTGTACTGATGTGTTGTTAGTACTTCTATTGTTTTACTGTGATTTCTCCTAGGTCCCCCCTCGCTTTAGCACTTAACTGTATTATGTCTGCACTTGTTACCTCATTGTACTAGGATGTATGCTTATTGTATTTTGTATTGATTGTATTACTGCACTTCTGAAATGCTTTAAAATGTTTCTTGTGTATACTGGATAAGGGCATATGCTAATATAGAACTAAATAAATATATAAATACATAAATACACAAACAAATAAATAATCAAACAAATAGCAAAACGACTCATTCCCATCTTCTGGGCATTCTTCACTACATAAACATATTTTTATTAAATAAATAAATTCCAACAGAATTTGATACACTGCGACTCCAAGGATAGTTCTTATTCATTTCTCCCCTACTATGGATGCATATTTTTTCCCCTGGCTATTTCTGCCACTAGGTATCAAATAACATCTTTGACTGTAATTTCTGTGACTTTAGATGTACACTACTAGAAAGTGACATAAACAGGGATTTTGTTTTAAGCCATTACTGTGGTGATAAAAACAGATTTTTTAATTCCATTGTCAGTTTTTATGTTTAACACTAAATATAAACTTTTCTTGACTGCCACTGCCATTTAGTTATATAAACTTAATCTATAAAGAAAAGCACAATTCCTGACCTCAGTTTGAATTTCCCGAAAGACATTTTACATACTTTGGAAAGACAGTCTACATACAAAATATACAGTTTAATTGATACAGTTTCAGATGCATCAAAACATTGCCTGTTGTAATGTAGGATATCCAAAAAGACACTAACCCAGATGTCTGAGGAATAATTACAGTAATAAGGATTTACCAAAAATCTAGTATGAAAACACTGTAATAAAATGTTTTCATGACCACACAGGACATTTTTATACATTTTTACTTTTTTCCAAATAATTGACACAAATAAGTGCCACAGATATTTCCAAATTCACATCATAGAAACAACACTGTAAGAGACACCCTACCTAAAATGGAATGTTTTAATACAAGACAATATTGTAGAATATCTCAGAAATGTATCCTTGGCAGATTTGTGTAACTGCAATGATATCACATTCCTACTATATGAGGACAGTACATATCCTACAGGGCCCTGGAAATTCACTCTGCCAACATAGTAAATACCTGATTTTTAGCAGTTATTGATGGACTAATTGCATGGCACAGTGTCATATACATAAGAGGAGTGTTTACTGTAGAATTCTCCAGTGTATGGTAGCTTTAGAGGAAGGACTTTGGGAGTAGGTTCCTCTTATCAAAGGAGAAAAATATATCTTTGTCTTTTCAGATTGAACTTGAAACAGATGGTAAACACACTCTTTTTCTATACAGCTCTTTAATTTACAGTTGTAAAAGGTTGGTTTTTTTTTTCCAGAAGAAGTATTACATGAATATCACATGAATACTGTATGCTAAAACATCACAATCTACTAGAAAAGTAGGACTTTTTTAGTTTAAAATGCCTACCAGGTGATTGGAATTGATAAAATGATTAATTTTTAATGGCATACAACCACATGACAGATTGCTGCATGGAAAATTAACAACTGCTTGAGTTATAAAAGGTACATGAATACTGCTGCTTGCTTGACCTACCTCTGCACATATATTGATTTTCAATCTACAGAAAGTCATAGTTTTCAGATTAAATGCTTAGCGGGTCTGAAAACATACCACTTATTCATCTTATAAATGTTATACAAACATCTGTAATTTGATGGTTAGGCTTCAAAACATTACGGTAAAATATGGAAAATAGGTAAACAGCATATTTTACAAAGCCACTAAACATGTAGTTTAATATCCTGAGTATCCTTTAGCATGTCCAGAGGTACAAATTTATATTTTTAATATCCCAAAAACATCCTGTGAAGAGCATGTAAAAGCTTTTTTTAATAACCACAGTGTTAGGTCCTCTTTCACAGAAACGTAAGCTCATCTGTTTAAAAGCATAGATAGGATAACTGTGTCTCAATCTAATAAAAAGGGAAAGAGTCTTCCACAGAGTTGAATGTCAGTAACAATGCAACACTGACAGTAACAATGTCATGATATTGCTCTCTGAGGGTCAAAGGTCTAAAAGGTCTAAGAATGAGCATTCTTATTTTCTAAGCTGTGCTGTGAATTTCAGTTTGGGTTGACTTAAAGTATAACACAGGCAGGTCTGGGTTTACCTTCATATGTTTAAGAGGGTAACAGTGGAGAGATTGCCATGCCATTACAGCTGAGAACAAGCAGCCCTCGAATTCCTTCTGCGCTGTTGCCTGCTATGGCTGGGAGCTCAATGAAGGTGCACAATTGGTTGAGAACCACTACGGTGTCCATTTTAGGACATCCTCACGCATCAGTCGTCCTCGAGTCAAGTATCAAGCATCACCCACTCAAGTCTCCGGTATCAGGATCGTTACTCACCCCTCCCTCAGTCAATCGTCACTGTTCCTCCTCACGCCTCAGTGCTCCGACGTCAAGTCTCCTGCTCAGGTATCAGGTATCAATTGTCAGGTATCAGACATCAGGCATCAGGTATCTTAAAATATAGCATAACAACCTGAAAATTACTACTGCTTGTCTGTTTTAATTTAATTTCATACACTGAAGACAGTATCATACCCTGTTTATCAAGGAGAAAATGTCACAATGGCTTTGAACTGGCATAACTTTAACTACAGGCGGCTGTCCAACTACTATGCCTCAATCCCGACTTTGACCTAGACCAAATCAAAACTTTGACCTACCCGGGAATCACAAATTACAAACTTGTACCCCATTACATTTTGATTTATATAGAACAGAAAGTGGATTCTGACAATAAATTAAACCACAGTAGGGTATAGATTTGTAGGCAGTTTTCATTTGGTCTTAGCCTTTTATATTTAGTTTTTTTTTTTTTTTTTTTTTGAGAGCTACAATCACAGTCACTGTTGCACAGGCTTTGTCAAGGGCCACTAAAAATGACACCTTGGCAATACTTTCACATTTAGGAAATGTGTTTCTGTGAGCCACCAAGCATGCCACATCCTGGAACAAAAAACAAATAAATATCAGCCTGATATAATGTGTTGTCTGTTGTAGACCATGACAGTCATATTGGCCAGGACATACTGTATTTAAAATGTTTTGACTTATGCCTTATATAGTTGGCATCCACTATGTCTTACAAATATGTCCTTCAGTGTCCTACAGCTTGTGGTCTTCTGTGCATACCCAGAAGAAGGTGTTGCTCTATAAATGTGTCACACAACACAACATTTCCTGGTAAATGTATACATTTGCCAACTAGGCACCACAGGAAATGTGTATTTAAAAAAAAATGGAACCGGGTGCTATCAGGCAAGACTTTTATTTTCCATATATCGGGGTGGGGAAGTGCTTTTGGAGGAATAGTGAATGAATGTGTATGTTCATTCGGAGTATGTTGTGACAATGACAGCTGACTGTGTCACAAAATGGAGACAGAAAAGGATATAGCACTCTAACTGGACAAAACAATATCAAACCAAATATCTAGGATTCAAACTTTTTATAAGGTTATACACTCACCTAAAGGATTATTAGGAACACCATACTAATACTGTGTTTGACCCCCTTTCGCCTTCAGAACTGCCTTAATTCTACGTGGCATTGATTCAACAAGGTGCTGAAAGCATTCTTTAGAAATGTTGGCCCATATTGATAGGATAGCATCTTGCAGTTGATGGAGATTTGTGGGATGCACATCCAGGGCACGAAGCTCCCGTTCCACCACATCCCAAAGATGCTCTATTGGGTTGAGATCTGGTGACTGTGGGGGCCAGTTTAGTACAGTGAACTCATTGTCATGTTCAAGAAACCAATTTGAAATGATTCGACCTTTGTGACATGGTGCATTATCCTGCTGGAAGTAGCCATCAGAGGATGGGTACATGGTGGTCATAAAGGGATGGACATGGTCAGAAACAATGCTCAGGTAGGCCGTGGCATTTAAACGATGCCCAATTGGCACTAAGGGGCCTAAAGTGTGCCAAGAAAACATCCCCCACATCATTACACCACCACCACCAGCCTGCACAGTGGTAACAAGGCATGATGGATCCATGTTCTCATTCTGTTTATGCCAAATTCTGACTCTACCATCTGAATGTCTCAACAGAAATCGAGACAACATTTTTCCAGTCTTCAACTGTCCAATTTTGGTGAGCTTGTGCAAATTGTAGCCTCTTTTTCCTATTTGTAGTGGAGATGAGTGGTACCCGGTGGGGTCTTCTGCTGTTGTAGCCCATCCGCCTCAAGGTTGTACGTGTTGTGGCTTCACAAATGCTTTGCTGCATACCTCGGTTGTAACGAGTGGTTATTTCAGTCAAAGTTGCTCTCCTATCAGCTTGAATCAGTCGGCGAATTCTCCTCTGACCTCTAGCATCAACAAGGCATTTTGGCCCACAGGACTGCCGCATACTGGATGTTTTTCCCTTTTCACACCATTCTTTGTAAACCCTTGAAATGGTTGTGCGTGAAAATCCCAGTAACTGAGCAGATTGTGAAATACTCAGACCGGCCCGTCTGGCACCAACAACCATGCCACGCTCAAAATTGCTTAAATCACCTTTCTTTCCCATTCAGACATTCAGTTTGGAGTTCAGGAGATTGTCTTGACCAGGACCACACCCCTAAATGCATTGAAGCAACTGCCATGTGATTGGTTGGTTAGATAATTGCATTAATGAGAAATTGAACAGGTGTTCCTAATAATCTTTTAGGTGAGTGTAGTTGCAAATAATTTTCTTATTGTGATTTTGTCATACTGGTTATGTGCTCCTGCATTCATAATGTAGAAAGTGAAAACATACATGAAAAATGCTCTCAGATGTAGGGTTTAACACTCCCACACTTTCAGTTTGCTGAGTCCTACAGTAACAACTTAATATCCCAATCTGGCAGATTTATTGGAAAGTGCAGTTCTTTGAAATTCAGTTATTCTTTTTGCAACAACAGCAGGAAAGACATAATTGAGGAACCTGACTGTATTTTTCTTTTATTTTTTTGTTGTCTAGAAAATCAATAAGACAGTCTGCAAATTGGGGAAACACTAATTTACATGAGCTTTGCATATCAATTGTAATTGGATTGCTTTCCACTGCCAAATATTTAAAATGTAGTAAGTACAAAAAAAAAGAAAATAGCTTTCTATTTTTGTCTACATCAAAAAGATGGGAAATCGCTAACAAGGTGTATTTTACAGATACAGATGTCTTTGTGTTATGGAATAGGAGAACTCGTACATTATGGAAAATTAACATTTTCTAGGTTGTATAGTGACTTTTTTCAGCTAATTACATGTGCATTAGAAAGCAAAGGCAGATCAGATCATGTACACCCTTGTCAGTTATATGATGAATCTAAGCAATATGCAGTATTTTATGGAAAAGTAAATGCACCATTAAATATAATATATATTTGGGTGTTTGATGAGTTTATAATAGCTACTGTTGAAATGTTTTAAAACTCTGGTTCACACTAGGTTGCCATGAAAGTTAAACCATATAAAAATATGCTGCATAATGTAGTGAGGAGATTTAGATTTGTGCATGTTGCTTCAGCACCAAAACCTGCTCAACCCCAATCTAAATCAGTTATTGACATGGATGCTCTTGAGGTGAGAGTTTCCTAATGGTATAATTGTGAATTGTGTTATGGCATCCCCCTGTGGCCATGTTACATTATTAATCTATCATTCAAAAGTAATTTGCAAATCACACACAATGTTAAGTCACAGTCCAATTGGGATATTACAAGCCCTTCATATCCTGGATGTTTAGAATGCTAAACCAATAGAACAATGAGTTACTCTGTTGAACAACCTTAACCATGATGATGGTGGTTTCAAAATATCTATGAGCAGGACAAAGACACCCACCCACAAATAACACTGCTCTGAAAGTGCAGTAAAGTAGTGCCTCTTGGTGGAAGGGGGGGTATGGCAATGTGACAAGGCTGTACAGACTCGGAAACCACATCTGCCTAGCTGGATCTGTTAAAAACATAAATAATTCAGCTTGATCAACCAAATATTTCCTCTGTAAGTCACCTTATACATTCAACTGACTTGAGGTATATGTTAAATGCAGTTCGTTTGAAAACAAACCTAGAAGGAGGTCATTGTGTGTCTTGTTAATAACTTGCTTTGTCAAACAGTGGCATTCTTCAAAGCAATACCGAGTATATTGTGTCCCCCAAACATCCTGACCCAAGAAAGCAAATGCTTCTGGCAAACTAAAACATACTGTTTTCTAGGGTTCTTTATTTATTCATGTTCTGTTTAAAAGAGATATTACACCATATGCATTGGGATAATGTAGATGTGTATGTGCTTTGGTGATATTAATTGTTGTTTATCATTAAACAAATCAGTTCTAGAAGTTATGTACTTTCATTAAACACTTCAAATTAGTTCAGTTTAATCAGAATGGCTTGAATGGACATTTTGTGGTTTCAGAATTAACTGACAAGTATGTAAGGTTGTGGAAATGAATAAGCATATTTCATAGGGGATTATTTTAGATACATTAATTCTGCACAACACTTGTACATGATCCCTACAACAGAATACTGAAGACATATTTGTGTGGCAGTGTTTTCATTTTTGGGATAGAGAAATACTGAGAAAAAAAAGAAAAGAAATTCATTTTTAAAACAGACTTGAAACATCAGTGAGAGTGCAATCTCTTATGACATGAAGAATAATGAAATGGCATGATTTTAAAATCTGTTAGTCATTATGCTTATTATTGTTAAACATACATTTTTTTGACATTACCACATTTCTTATTTTTCATCTTCATCTCTTCCACCTCAGGGGTCACATAAACACTTTTTAAATGGGATACAAATTATATACAACAGTGCATATGTCTACTGTAAGGCTTGTTCATTTTCCAAGTTAACAATGACAAAATCTAGACACATCTCTGAATGAGTATTTATAAACATGTTACCTGCTGTATATTTATGTGACCTGGCCATGCATAAATTATCACACATTTTTGACGTGCAGTCTGAAAACTGTTTATCCAATCGTGAAAAGATTTTGTGTGAACCTGTCTTATCTAAAACTCTTAACTCTGCCAATCGTGTCAAGTTGCATGACATTTACATATGATATTGCATTTCTAAGAAAAGGTGACAATTAAATAAAACCGTTTTCATTGACGTCCACCAGAAAAAAATTAAAATAAAAACAGTGTGCTTATATTGCGTTATCTTTTAATTATGAATTAATACATTTTACTGGGAAAACATTTGTTTTGAAGCAGCACAACCTGCTGTGACCATAGATTGTCATGAAGTGAATGACCCCACTGTAAATGCAATAGTTTAATTTCTCTTTAATGTAGCTCCAGTTCCGTGCAAGTCATAATCATAGACATAGGTTTTCTGGTGTCTGCAGAATCATGTCATGCCCTTCCATGTTGCCATCCCATCTGGAAATCTGGAATGAGCAGCGCACATTTGTGTTTATTTCCACCTAAAGCACAGATGCTGCCCAACAGATATTCAAAGTAAATTTCTCCTCACTCTTGTTGTTACTGTAAATTCTTGGGTCAGCACATTGTTTCACTGTTAGGCAAGTGCAAAAATGAATAAACTGTTATCTGTATAAAATGGTTGTGTCACATTGAGTAGTGCTTGCATTAAGCGCTATAGTGAGCGTGAGAGGGACTGGCCTTTATTTGTGGTGGGGTAGTGGTATCGTTCTTGCTTCACTTAAATGCACTGCATATTGGTGGTAATTGGAGGAAAAGAGTGCAGTGGGAGCAGAGCATAGTGTGCAAAAATGAGACAATGAGGCTGCGGGCCCAGGACCTCTCACGGTTGACTACATTGCATGCAGCCTTCAGGCAGCTAGATAATGAGTGGAGCTCCTGCCAATAAAATAGACAACTACAGAAAAGGGCATTTGAACATATTTTGGAGAATTAGGAGCCTCATTGCTACCTCAGCATGCGTGCATGTGCGTGTGTGTGTGTGTGCGTGTGTGTGTATATATACATATATTGCATGCATTTTCACAGTATTATTATTATTTCAGAGCTTTGGTTTCTTTTACATTTATTGCACAGAACAGAATGTCATAAGAACAAGACAGTGAAAACATTAAATATTTATAATGAGCAAAAAGCTGGATTATGATAAATATACATCACCACATGTTGCTTCAGCTTTCAATATTATATGTCATTTGCCATTCTTTATACTGTGATGAGAGAATCCAATGCAGTCTGTTTTGGGGCTGGAGGGGTGTCTTATGAATGCTGCAACGACTAATTATGTTACAGCCAGCGTGCTAAGAAGGCAACAGAATATGGAAGTGTGTAAAATGATGTTGTTTCTATGGTAGGCATGAAAGCTTCCTGTAGTTCATAAAATCCAATAGTTTCACCAGAGTAAACCGCTACCTTAGGCAATCAGGTACAGCTGAGAGCAGCATCTCACCTCCTTAATCTAATCTACAGCTAAACAAATAGTCAAATCAATTGACTAAGACTCACTAGGGTATACATCTCTTTTAAGATTCATACTTATCAAGTATGAACTGAGCTAGTGATCTGGGGTTAGACCTATGTAGCAGATTATTTGATCCTGTCAATTACCATTACAACTGTATACCCACATGCCTAGTTTTATATAAAAAAAGTCACATGTTATACATGTACATTGTACATGTTACTACATGCTATACTACACATTCACTCTTTCATAAGGTATTACAGATAAATCAATTCAGTCCTTTACTGTATAATGGTTTATTTCCAGGACCCTGTTACTGATATGTAAATTATTCCAGCAAAATGTATGTTTATCCAGGCTTTAACATTCCAAGGGGTTAGGGGAACACATGCAGGTTCTTATCCATGGTTTAATAAAATAATAATATATACCATTGTAGATTTCACATTCCTATTTAAAATTGTATGAACTGTCTTAATCAAGAGGTATCAATTACATAATTGAGGAACCACATGTAATCCAGGCTGTAACATACCAAATTAGATTTCTGTCAATGTATCTCATCTTATCTAAAAATGGAAACTGTCCAACAGCTTTGCATAGCAAAATGACGGATCCTTGCATTAGCATAAGTCTTTCTCTAAGATTAGTCCCTTACACACAGCTAGTTCAGTGACAATGCAAATGGGTTATTATGCCAGGTGTACCAATACTTACTGGTGTCATTCTCTCTTTTTTATGAAAGTAGATTTCACTAGTGTATATTTATCTTGTATATTGTAAAACAAAAAAGCTACAGTATAATTAAAATCACGTGCCTGAATCACTGCCACAGAGACTGGTCTACTAATAAGGGCAATCAATCCTACTCTATCTAAAGTCTTTACTTTTTCTCGGTACTGATCAGCTAACTCATATCCCCAGAGCGGTGTCTCATAATGAAACAGCAACCAGAACTGGCAACTAATTTGGCAGAATTTAACTAATGATGCCATTAGAATTATTGGTTAAAAAAGGGTAAATGTAATACTGTATCAAATGCATTGAGGCATGCATCAACTTATATAGTGGACTATTCATTGTGGTCAACAGTCAACAACTGGAAAATTAGATATATATTTAAGAATGTATTATTATAATGTTTTGTATTATTATTATTATTAGTAGTAGTAGTAGTAGTAGTAGTAGTAGTAGTAGTAGTAGTAGTAGTAGTAGTAATATTATACTATTACATCTTAAACTTTTACATTCCATTATGATGCACTAAATTATGTAACATGTATTAACTGACTTAGTGACACTGGAGACTTAAATTATGGATGGAGATCCTTCTGGACCATTTTGTAATCTTACGGCTCTCTGATTGAGCACAATTTGCCTAATTTGGCTCTTGCTTGAATCTTCATTGTTATTTGTTAGTTTGTTTTTCTAATTTTTCCAACTTTTTTAAGAGAGGAGATTGTTCAACGATATCATATATACCTACATCAATACATTAGCATTGTATGCTTTAGAAAATAATTATTTAAAAAAAATATACATATACATATATATATATCCATATATCTATCTATATCTTACTCTCTCTATGTATGCTGTTTGTTATTTTCAGACCTGCTTAATTTGCAGATGTAGCCCCAATTTAATTAGCTTTTGTAAAAGGAGAACAGTATAAGGCATTCAAGCAGACCACAAAGAACAGGCCCCATAATGACCCTTTCTTTATCTCTTGGAGTACATCAGCAGAGTGTTATGCCATTCCCTTTTTAAATACTCTCTATGTTGAATTGCTGCTAATATCTAAGATTACAGCCTCTTATAACTAAAGGGGTTTCACAATCTACTGATATAATGAACTAATTAAATAGAAGGACCTGCCATAATCCTCTGCCTGCTTATTAAAAAATATGAGAATAAGCCAAATTAGAATCAAGAGGTGAGAAAAGCTGTGTTAAAAGGAGCTGGTCTACATTTCTTGAAATGTCATGAAAGAAACAGTAGATAATATATCTGAACATGAACATTAAATAAATGTATATTTCGGAATAATATCTATGTTACTAACAAGCTATAACAAGGTATTATATCATTTTATATTCATCTTATTTTTCTCTGTCATGTATTCATCTTTACCTCCAAAATATATCAATGCATAAAGGGAAGCTAGATATTAAATATAATATGTAAGAGAAATTGAAAACAGTGATTTTGGGCAACATAAAGTACAATAATCAGAGAATAATCAGTCTAGTCTATGCTAACTGTACAAACAACAGAGTACATCTCTTGTATGTTTTGCAGAAAGTTTACAAAGAGAAAGATAATTAAATCGCTCCATGGTGACTAGAAAACCTAATCTATTTTGACTGCAGTTAACTGCTTTTCATAGACATATAGATATATTATCCTATCAACTGCTTCTTCTGTTCAAATATACTAGCGAGCTCTACCATTAAAATGGCACACCTCACAGTTTATTATGTTAGCACTCTTTGACAGCATAAGTGAATGATACAATTTTCTTCCCTGCAGCAGGAGGAACAAAAGCAATTTTTCCCTTAAAAAAAACAAAACAAAAACAAACTAACTGTCTCTATAGGAAATATAGATGTACACACTCCACTCCTATTACAATGCCATTTACTTAATAATTTTAAATGCAAAGTCTTATTCAAATACAAATACTAGCATATACTAAGAATCTATAGGTTGATTGCATACTGCGTTTGAGATCGGATCACATCTAGGATTTACTGATCCAAGGTAGTATCTCAGCTTTATGTCTGCTGGGCATTTTGAGATTGACCACGGATCTCTGAATCTGAGATTAATTCAATGTTGTAGCGGTCAGTTCTGGACCATCGCCAGTATTTGAGTAGTGTATCATCAATATGGTACCCTCAAAGATGACCCCATTTTCCATTTATGAAAAACATATTTTGTCCAATAACAATTGACAATTTAAAGCATATAGTTGAAAATTAAATAAAGAACAGGCCACTCTTTCTCGAAAGCAAACTGTCTGGAAACTGATTTAATTATTACATTTAATTCCCATAGTGGTGTAAATCAATGAGAATTAAAACAAACAAACAAACAAATAAATAAATAAAAAATATAATAATTCCTGTACAACATTTTTTTAAGCAAAAGTGAAGAAGGAAATTGCTAGAGAGAACCACATCCAACATGGTACTGGTTTGTTGTCCACCATGCATGTTTAGATTTAACAAATATTTTTGAATCCTTGCCCCAGCAGTTTACATCCTTATCTAGCCTATAAAACAATTATGCAGAATAAAATCAGGAAGTTTCAACCAGGGTAAATAAAGTTAGCTTTATAGATGAGATTTAGAAATAAGCAAAAATAGCTACATATTTTTTATTGTTAATTGTATTTTATTTTTTCAGTATAATCATTTTTTTAATGTGAGACAGCTCTTTATTGACACAAAACTTAGACAACTTTGTTACAACCTGTTGAAGGCCTTTCTGATTTGTATTTAGCAACAATCTTGCTGTAAAGTAGGGTCTGTAATATGGAAAGCCAAATTATCATTTAGAGGTATATCAAAATGCATTTCAAGATATCTTCAAATATACAATTATAAGGCGATTAATAAGTCTATTACACAGCTTCTCTTAACTAATACTGCATTTCAATAGCATGGTTAAGGCAATGTGTAGCAAATGTAGGACAAAACAAGGTAAATTAACTAATTGATATCCAGTTAGAGTCGATCATTAATTGAATTCAGACAAATTAAATTTAAGAAATTAATACTACTACTGCTACTACTACTAATAATAATAATAGGACATCCAGATATGTACTGAATTTAATAACGCTTATGTAAAAAGTTAATTACAAAATAAATCACCCATTAGCTTTGTTAGAAGGACTGTAAAGAGATAAAAATAAACTCACTTCCTGAGTAAGTTAGCTAAATCACAGAGGATATAGCGGTAAGGCTACACAGCACTGCAGTAGGTGCTAGACACATTCATGTTGGAGACACACCAGTAGTAATGTACATGTCACGGATGGTGTAAATAAGTTCCTCAATCACTAATTGTGTTGTTTACTTACTTTGACTTTGGTTTTTGTGTGTTCTTGAGATTTATATTCCTTTCTTATATTTAGATTTTCTTCTTCATTTTGTGGTTTTGTTTCTATGCACTAATTATCACTTATAAACACTTGCACGTGTGCCTTATTATTGTTTGTTTCTTTTGAGCGAATCACTGCCCCACCATTCTGACCTGGGTCCACCCGCATTCCCCTACCGAGTGTCCTCACTTGATTTCCCTGCCCTCAGAGGAGTATAAAGGAGCAGCCCGACAATATTATCATTTCCAGGACTCCTTGTTCTTCTTCATGCTGAAGATAGTCCTCCTCTGAAATTTTTGCCTGGGAGAGACCTTGCTGATGCAGTATAACTACCTTGTGTCTTGTTGCTGTGCTCAGTCTTGCCATGGTGTATGACTTTTGACAGTATACTGTGAAAAGTCTACTTTTGGCTCTACTTACATACAGTGAGGGGAAAAAAGTATTTGATCCCCTGCTGATTTTGTACGTTTGCCCACTGACAAAGAAATGATCAGTCTATAATTTTAATGGTAGGTGTATTTTAACAGTGAGAGACAGAATAACAACAAAAAAATCCAGAAAAACGCATTTCAAAAAAGTTATACATTGATTTGCATGTTAATGAGGGAAATAAGTATTTGACCCCTTCGACTTAGTACTTGGTGGCAAAACCCTTGTTGGCAATCACAGAGGTCAGACGTTTCTTGTAGTTGGCCACCAGGTTTGCACACATCTCAGGAGGGATTTTGTCCCACTCCTCTTTGCAGATCCTCTCCAAGTCATTAAGGTTTCAAGGCTGACGTTTGGCAACTCGAACCTTCAGCTCCCTCCACAGATTTTCTATGGGATTAAGGTCTGGAGGCTGGCTAGGCCACTCCAGGACCTTAATGTGCTTCTTCTTGAGCCACTCCTTTGTTGCCTTGGCTGTGTGTTTTGGGTTATTGTCATGCTGGAATACCATCCACGACCCATTTTCAATGCCCTGGCTGAGGGAAGGAGGTTCTCACCCAAGATTTGACGGTACATGGCCCCGTCCATCGTCCCTTTGATGCGGTGCAGTTGTCCTGTCCCCTTAGCAGAAAAACGCCCCCAAAGCATAATGTTTCCACCTCCATGTTTGACGGTGGGGATGGTGTTCTTGGGGTCATAGGCAGCATTCTTCCTCCTCCAAACACGGCGAGTTGAGTTGATGCCAAAGAGCTCGATTTTGGTCTCATCTGACCACAACACTTTCACCAAGTTCTCCTCTGAATCATTCAGATGTTCATTGGCAAACTTCAGACGGGCCTGTACATGTGCTTTCTTGAGCAGGGGGACCTTGCGGGCACTGCAGGATTTCAGTCCTTCACGGCGTAGTGTGTTACCAGTTGTTTTCTTGGTGACTATGGTCCCAGCTGCCTTAAGATCATTAACAAGATCCTCCAGTGTAGTTCTGGGCTGATTCCTCACCGTTCTCATGATCATTGAAACTCCACGAGGTGAGATCTTGCATGGCGCCCCAGACCGAGGGAGATTGACAGTTATTTTGTGTTTCTTCCATTTGCGAATAATCGCACCAACTGTTGTCACCTTCTCACCAAGCTGCTTGGCGATGGTCTTGTAGCGCATTCCAGCCTTGTGTAGGTCTACAATCTTGTCCCTGACATCCTTGGACAGCTCTTTGGTCTTGGTCATGGTGGAGAGTTTGGAATCTGATTGATTGATTGCTTCTGTGGACAGGCGTCTTTTATACAGGTAACGAGCTGAGATTAGGAGCTCCTAATCTCAGCTCATTACCTGTATAAAAGACACCTGGGAGCCAGAAATGTTGCTGATTTATAGGGGATCAAATACTTATTTCCCTCATTAACATGCAAATCAATGTATAACTTTTTTGAAATGCATTTTCTGGATTTTTTTGTTGTTATTCTGTCTCTCACTGTTAAAATACACCTACCATTAAAATTATAGACTGATCATTTCTTTGTCAGTGGGCAAACATACAAAATCAGCAGGGGATCAAATACTTTTTTCCCTCACTGTATGGTAATGACTCGGTAATTGGAAACATGCAAATGTATTCCGGACTGACATTAAACATGCACACAGTGCAATCTGAATTGTGTAAAAGCCCTAATTCAGCTCAATATACCAATTTTTGTGTGATATTTGCTGGGTGCATTCATCCAATGACTGCACAAATCTGGCTCACACAATGAGAATAAAAATCCATTGTGGAGTGCACAGGCGTTTTTGCGAGGTGCAAGCAGATTTGTGAGGCACATATAAAAAATGCTATATTCCAATGTCATGCAATACTTTGCACCATGTTATAATATCTCTTTTTTTGGCAAATCACATTTTCTTTTCCCAGACACACATTTTGCGGGGGAATTGCATGAAGTTTGAATATCGGGCCCTATAATCCCAAATGTGAATTTGGTGGCTCTAGGACCCTGGCGGTTGAGGAAGGTGCACACCATCTTGAGTAAGGAGGCTGACATTAAGGTGGCCATGTTTTTAGAGGCTCTTAAGGGTGTAATTGATTTCTGTAGGGAGGGCTTAATGGGATGATGGGAACACTTGGTCACACTCAAGAGCACATGGGGAACAAGGGGACAAGCAAAGGATTGGTGTGGCTGGGTGAAGAAGACTTATTTTATTTTATTTTAGCTTGGGGAAAACAGGTCTAGCTGTCCCTGGTGAGTTTAGTTGATTTTGTATAGTTAAGGATATGAAGACAGGCTAGATTTCATCCTATACCTGTGTGCGTTCCTTGGATTAGAAGAAACAAGTCAGAGGCTGGAAATGCAATCAGCAACAAGTTTAGTTAGTACATGGAATCTATCTATGCTAGATAGTCACACATATGTATAACAAACATTCAAATAATGAATAGAACTGGATTATGCAAAATACAATAAATTGTGTGCTATATCAGCAACACTTAATATGCAATATTTATTGAGTTCATCAATAACAAATTTTGAATGTTCAGATGCTTAACATTATGTTCTAACAGCTTGGCATCCTAGTCAGGAGTTTGACAGAGATGCAGGCAGGGACTCAAGGAGTGTGTCTGCACGATGAGGAATGATGGTCCAGTGATGTATATCTGAAAGATGATTGTGCAAATAAGGGGGTTCAGTCACATAGATATTCCACTGAAGTGGCATTATTTGAATAAACTAAATAAAAAAGAGAAGAACCACAGCTAGGCACACAACCAATACATTCTAATTTATTCAAAATAATGGTAGGGACATTTTACGAGCAGTGTCCTTAGTGAGCAGTATAACTTGGATGTCCACTCTGGGTAAAAACGGAGCTATGTTTATTGTAATCAATGTTGGGGGAATTGAGAGCATATCTGACTGATGATTGACCAAGACATTCCGTTTTTTGGCTGTATACCGTTTGATTCTAACCTCCTGGAGCATTTCAATGGGTCTCTTGCTTAGATATGACATGATTGCTACGACAGTCGTGACTGAAGATAAATCTTTCTGCAATATGAACAGTATTGTGATGCATGCATGAATAACACCTTAATCCTACTCATATGCATCCTGGTTTCTATACTGTACATTATTTCCAGTGAAAGTAGTAAAACCCAATCAGGGCTCCCTTTGCTTTACTCTCTTGTTATTAAATTAAGGCTATGGCAAGCAATACCACTGTACAGGTCAAATGGACTATGTGGTTCATTTCAGAGAGTTTACACACACACAAAACAAAAAAACAGTGAAGTACATTATTAAGTCTGTGCAGAAATGTTGCTGTTGTGTGTTATTCCTGTCACTATTGCAGTGTGGTACAATATAACCACGTGGAGCTGGCAGTTCAACTATTGTTTTGTTTTGCTCCTTTATTATTTTTGTAAGTGAAACATGTGGTTTCTGTCATGTCACTTTCCATTATCACGAGGTCATAGACTCTGCCCCACATTGCCCAGAAGAATAAGGATAAAAAGCATTCAGGTGGATCCTGACAGTTTAAGACAGTTCTATGATTTATTGAATTTATTTCCTTTCTATTTGTTTTTCTTTTTTGTGGTTTCTTATTCCGTGAAGCATGTTCTTACGCTAGTTAAAATACATTTTTTGTTCCACAGACAGGAAAGTACTGCTTAGTTTATTTATTTGCTTGACATTGTGTCCTAATTCACATTTCTGAGTTCAATGTCAGTTCTTATTTCTACTTGTATTGCTCTGATTTTTAATACATTTTTAAGTCTTCCTGCACAGAATTAATCTTCCAAAAATAAAAAGTTCAACCTATTTTACATTTTAAGCAGCTTTTGTTTTTTAAATATACAATGAATATACCAGTGTTGAGAATTAATATAAATTCCAACCGTAATAGTGCTGTGTTTTAAAAGACTAATCCAAATAGCAAATGTGGCATTTGTCATATCAAATTAATTACAAAATCAAGAAGGAAAAAAAGGATTAAAGCAAGCCCTCTGTTTTGTACACTGGAAGCTTTTTGGTTTACAATCATTGGAAGGATTAGAAAGCCATAAATGGCTCAACACACTCCAAGAAAGCACGTCATTCTACTATTGCCTACTGTTTATCATGCTCCACAAACTTCAATCCTGCATGTATTCATGCAGGAAAGATATAAGAATTTTACAAAATCTCTAAAACATGCACTGAAAATATTGTAATTTATGAACATTTTGGGGTAAATTGGTAACAGCTATATAACATTTATTTTGCTGTATTTCATGAAAAGCGCAAAGCAATAAAGCAATTGTCATGACATGTATACAAGTAACACATGGAACGAGTGGGACAAAAATCCAGATGGCAAGCCTGCTGTAGAGTCCATCATTTTGCATGAGATACCATACTTAAATTTGCTTTGCCCCCAAAAATCTTTCTGATTCAGTATTGAACTTTCCAGATTAACTTTTTAACAAAATAGTATATATAATATAGAAACTATATATATATATATACACACTCACCTAAAGGATTATTAGGAACACCTGTTCAATTTCTCATTAATGCAATTATCTAACCAACCAATCACATGGCAGTTGCTTCAATGCATTTAGGGGTGTGGTCCTGGTCAAGACAATCTCCTGAACTCCAAACTGAATGTCTGAATGGGAAAGAAAGGTGATTTAAGCAATTTTGAGCGTGGCATGGTTGTTGGTGCCAGACGGGCCGGTCTGAGTATTTCACAATCTGCTCAGTTACTGGGATTTTCACGCACAACCATTTCTAGGGTTTACAAAGAATGGTGTGAAAAGGGAAAAACATCCAGTATGCGGCAGTCCTGTGGGCGAAAATGCCTTGTTGATGCTAGAGGTCAGAGGAGAATGGGCCGACTGATTCAAGCTGATAGAAGAGCAACTTTGACTGAAATAACCACTCGTTACAACCGAGGTATGCAGCAAAGCATTTGTGAAGCCACAACACATACAACCTTGAGGTGGATGGGCTACAACAGCTGAAGACCCCACCGGGTACCACTCATCTCCACTACAAATAGGAATAAGAGGCTACAATTTGCACAAGCTCACCAAAATTGGACAGTTGAAGACTGGATAAATGTTGCCTGGTCTGATGAGTCTGGATTTCTGTTGAGACATTCAGATGGTAGAGTCAGAATTTGGCATAAACAGAATGAGAACATGGATCCATCATGCCTTGTTACCACTGTGCAGGCTGGTGGTGGTGGTGTAATGGTGTGGGGGATGTTTTCTTGGCACACTTTAGGCCCCTTAGTGCCAATTGGGCATCGTTTAAATGCCACGGCCTACCTGAGCATTGTTTCTGACCATGTCCATCCCTTTATGACCACCATGTACCCATCCTCTGATAGCTACTTCCAGCAGGATAATGCAGCATGTCACAAAGGTCGAATCATTTCAAATTGGTTTCTTGAACATGACAATGAGTTCACTGTACTAAACTGGCCCCCACAATCACCAGATCTCAACCCAATAGAGCATCTTTGGGATGTGGTGAAACGGGAGCTTTGTACCCTGGATGTGCATCCCACAAATCTCCATCAACTGCAAGATGCTATCCTATCAATATGGGCCAACATTTCTAAAGAATGCTTTCAGCACCTTGTTGAATCAATGCCACGTAGAATTAAGGCAGTTCTGAATGCGAAAGGGGGTCAAACACAGTATTAGTATGGTGTTCCTAATAATCCTTTAGGTGAGTGTATATATAGATAGATATAGATAGATATATAGATTATGGCACAAGACACACTTGTGATTTTCCAGTCAAAACAATTACATTAGGTATATTAAAAATTAGGCTTGGTTGGTGAAATTGTTTACATTTGTAAGTTAATTTCTACTTGCAAAAATCTTCAAATGCATGGATCAGCCACAATATCTGAATTAATTGTTACATAGAAATGATTCAATGACACAGGACTGCAGATGAACCCATGTTTATGTATACTCTTCTGTCATGGACTTTTATAGAGACTGTTACCTAATTGTATTAAGTGCTATGCAAATTAGCTTTGTCCTCCACTGAATTTGTTGGAAACCAGCCATCTATATACACAGGCATGTTCTGCTTCTTTGAAGAATTTGAACAGAAGGGTTAATATTACCTCCTGGATGTAAAATCGAATACTATAATAGGTGTTGCATTGTGAACTAAAAGTACTTCAGTACTTCACAATATGTTATCCATCTGTACAAACTTTTTGTGATTTCAATATGGATGGCATTATATTTTTTAGAAGAAACTGGATAAATAAGGAAAACACAAAGCACTTGTATGATCACTGTATATGTGAATATTATAAATGAGGTAAATATCATCTATCTCAGTAATGTGGAAGTTGAAGATTTTGACAAAATATAATAAGAAAATAGCTCTCCAACAAATACATATAAGTTTAACTGTGTAGCCTTGTATTATTATTATTATTATTATTATTATTATTATTATTATTATTATTATTATTATTATTGTTAGTAGTAGTAGTAGTAGTAGTAGTAGTAGTAGTAGTAGTATTGCAGTATATTAATCACCTGATGAAATACTGCTACATTAAACACAATTATTGGCACATCAGCAGAGGTTGTGGTTTTATGCAAAAGCAAAAAGATAATCTTGTTAAAAGTCAACATTTGCAGATATTTAGTTATGCATCTGTTTCAGTTTAGCCTATGACCAAAACAGTGTCTGTTTTATATATGTATTTAATGTTTCAAATATATTTTGCAGTTTAATTAATTATTTCTAGCTATTTAACTCAACTAATAATGTATGCAACTTCACATTACTTTTTTCTATTTTCATCCAATGTCAATCTTTTCAGGTCACTATACACATTCTAATTAAAAGCATAAGGAATTTGATGAAACATTTAACCATCATTAAATTGTTATACCAGTGGTCCATCTGGCCTGTAGGCATAGAGAACTGTATGTGAACAATGATGTATGCATTGAAAGGTTGTATTTAGCTTCAATTGTTAATGCAGAAAGTAATTTGCACACCTGTACTAGATTCTTTAAATACAGGTCTCAGCATAGATATTATATAGAATTATATGTTGAACAACTAATTCCCATTGTCAGACACTGACACAAAATGCACTTATATTATTTAATTATACTTCACATCTTACAACTTTTTTAATGGAAGGCTTCGACTAATAACGGAAAAAATATTCCACCTTAATATTTTGACTGTATTGGCAGAGACCTTACAATTCGGAAACGTTGGCTGTGAAGCTTCAAATTAACAATTTAGCATTTAAATTCAAGAGAGTAAGGTTCCATAGAGACTGCTTCGTTGAAACCTTTTAAAAAGCTTCCTCCTCTCTCTGACAGGTGCAGACCCCCATACATCCAGTTCTCTAGTTATTGCTGGTACGGTATTCTACAGAGGTTAGCCCTCTTGCAGTCAGTCTGCCAATCCAACCTGAGGCATGTTCCCAAAAGGAACTGTCTTCAAAGGTTTTATGCTTGCTCATGCCAACTATAAAATATAATTTAATAGCTTTAATGTTAAGAAAATATTGCACTATGTACATCATTTTGATTTACAGAGCTATAAAAATTAGCACATCAGCAGTATCAAATATTCACAGGCTTGATATCCTCTTCTAATTAGAACAGGATGTGTTTGCATGGGTTTTAATGAGATAGAAAGATTGGCAGAAACAATCTGGAAACTTTTCCACTGACCAATTTTGTATTGTAGACTGCAGCCTGTTCCCTATCAGAAACCTTTTAAAAGTCAGTACAAAAAGTATTTTACAGAACCTATTAATGGAGAAAACTTATTCAGACCTAGATATTCAATATTCAAAAATGAAAAAATATACATTTAAGAAATTACATTCAGTGACTAATAAATACAAATGCAAATACAATTAATTATTATCAATATCAGTATTGTATAGATCCATCACATATCTGGCAATAATTGTGACATTAGTTTCTAAATATACAGTGTCAAAAGACAACTGTTGCATCTTACAGAAATATAGGGCTGGATTAAATCAAAAATTTGACCCACCCGCTAATAGAAAACTACAGAACTATACTCTGTTGCGGCTTCATTTTTATTAAGATGCCACTTTCTTCTAATCATAAATGTAACCGCTATGATGTACAGGTTTGTCAGGGTTGGGCAAAATACTCTGTAAATACATTTATGTATTTCATTACAATATACTCTGTAACAATTGTATCAAAACAGCAAATATAAATTAAATATATAAATTAATTTAAACAATGAATAGCACATACATTTAAACATTTTCAGGATTTGAAGTAAATGAAGTGCATTTCAATTTTGGAAATAATATTTAATCACACTTGCCCCTGGATCCTTGTTGAACATTTTCTGGGAATGCCCTGATGTGGTCATATTCTGGAATATGTGACTTCAGACAAGAAGAGGTATGATTTTTTTTTTTGCAACAGCAACTTGGATGACAAGACCAGACAACAACATTTTAACATATGTGTTTATAATGGCAATTAGAGCATTTTTGACGTAAATGTCAGATTTCCACATAGTTTTTTTTATGGCAGTCGTAGGCTTAGGGAAGCCTAATAATAATGAAACATCAATGTCCACCCCCATGAAAAATATATTCTCATGATCTTGTGTTTTCAAAAGTTGGCAGGTATGTGTTCTATATTTGTTATGTATAGAACCTAACAATCATAGCTAAAATGGTAACAATAATAAAATACCTAACTATACATCTGCTAAACACTTTTCTTACCTGCTGTTCTGAAATGTTAACAGGTTTTTATGCTGTGGTTGTCAATCGATGACTCGATGTTTCAAAATGAAACTACCCATATGTATTTTGTGAAATACAGAATTATTACATACAAAACTAGTGTTGTCGATAAAACATACAAAACCACTTGCAAAATAGGCTTGAAGATACAGATTACAAAATGAAATATAATGAAAATAGATACTTCAAACCCCTGTATTTTCGATACTGCCCATCCGTGAATATACTGTAAACGCCACAATGTCCCAATAATAAGAATAAACTACCTCTAAGCCAGTGCTATTCTCATTAAATAATGACAACATTAGTTAAAAAGAAGTAATGCATCAGAGTGACACACTAACAGATTGCCTGACTGATACAGTGGTTGATGTGCTGACAGTAAACTTGTTTTACAATTAAACAGGATTTGTGACACTTACAGTTGTGAACAAAGTGCAGACATTTTGGTATTTGTTTTTTAAATATATTCAAATCTATTCTATATCTGAATGATGCCTGTCATTATATTATTATAACATTTTGAAGAGAAGCAGTTCAAGAAGAAAGAGTATCCATTTTAATGCAGCAAACATCACTTTTCAAAATTGGAATTCAGTTTTTGCCTTATTTGGAATGGATCCCATGTACCATTGTTCAAATCAAGTAATTCTGAGAAGAAAAGGTAGGTCAGGAGGCCATCTTGATTTTCACAATACATCTTTCTAACATTGAAATTGGCAATTTTGATAAGAGTCAGCTGTCTATCTTGTCAGAAAGGGCAGGGGTCCATCTCGTTAAAGGAAAACAATGTGGTCAAGAAAAAATGACCAATAAAATGAATACACATGGAAACTCCACAATTGTCATAGAGCATTTCTGCCCCCAGCTTATTTTCACTACAAGCATTTCTGCCAAAAATGTCATCTGGCACAGATGGACAAAGTAGTCAAACCCCCTGCTTTCCTTATTAATTTAAGGGACATGAGAGAATAGTAAATAACAGTACATTTGTAACAGGGTTGTATACAATTACAGGGGGAAGAACACAACAGCTGGTCACAGTTTTTCCATGTATTTCTCAGCTTCAAAATTGTGTTACAAAACACATAGAGGAACCACAAATGAAAAACATTCTATTAATTTTCATTGCACAGTTACAAAACCAAAAACAAATTAATGACCAAGGATCATTCACTTATCTGAGGACACCCTTGCCTAGCCAGACTACACATGCCTCATTGCATAATCCAATGACACAGAATGCTTCTGTGGGGAAGAATATGTATACATATATGCATTGATACATAACATTGAAATGTCCAAGACATTAAAACGCCCTTTTACCTCGAGGAGACATATTTAGCAGATGTTCCATTTGCTGTATGATTAGGGCATGTAATAATATTCCCATCATTATGAATTAATGTCACAGCAAATTTCGGATCCCTTCCTTGAACAATTACAAACGTGAGAAACAAAGAACATTTAAATGATATCCAATGGTACATAAAGATTACATCTACATATACTCTCCTATTGTACCTGATGTACTGCCCTAAGAGAAATTAACTTGCAAGGTAATTAGACTAAATGTTCAAATTTGCTGAAGAAACGAGAATCTGGAGAGCATAGTAATGGATCACAACCAGAGATGGGCCTCTGGCTAAAGAAAATCTGTCACATCCAAGGGAAGCCATATCTCATACAAATAAAAATGATCATCCAGACTAATAGGCAACTTTCAAGTCTCATTTGGAAATGAAGAAAATAAATCAAAAACACATTGTGAAATTAAAGTAAAATAAATGGAAAATTATGACCTGGTTACAAGTGACAATTGTATTAGAGTTACATTTATATTAAGTCAATATTTGACCATAAAATATCCTTGGCGATTAACAATTGAAGCAGGTTTTCAAAATGAAGGACCATCAAGGACTGGTCTTGGAGCACTGCAGTCCTGTAGATTGTATTTGCTTGCAGACTTGGAAACACTGCTTAGTTTGTTCAGATAACTATAAAGTCTGAATACTTCATTAAGCACTCAAAACAGATCACCCAGTGTCCCCAGGACCAGAGATGTCCACCACTGACATAGACAGTGTATCAACTGATGTGAAAAACAAAACATGCATCTCCAAAGGCTTTATCTTTAGATAACATATAGCTGGCATCAGTGGTAGCAAATAAAATACAGATAAGGTTTATCAGACAAAAATGATTAAATGGCACAAAAACACATGTTTTGACTGTTATTGTTTAGTAATAGATATAACATATATAACATAACATAATGTAGTTTATTTTAAGTGATCTGCAGGCTACTTGAACTGAAATTACTTGCATTTTTAAGTGTACAATAGTAAAATATTGGGAGCAGGATAGATAATTAATAGACTAATAGTATTTTTTGAGGCAAAACAGAAACATGATGTACTCTATAAATAGATAAATAGCAGAAGGGATCAAACATCATAGTAAAGTAGCACAGAATTAGTTATTATTGATTTGACGTTATCTTCTTGGTGAATAAAATAAATATAGAAAACAATATAAAACAGCTGTGTGAATTCTTCTCAATGCCCATAGCAAATTCAGGGAATTCCTTCCACAATATCCTATGAGCAGAAGACTGTAACATGATTTGAGATGGGTTTGGCATAGTTGCATAGTCTTGTAATGTGTATGAAGGTGAAGGATGGGGCTCCATTAAAGCTGTTAAATGATACAATAAAATGCAAAACATGTACACTTTCTGAAGTAATTAATACTTAAGCACAATATTTTGACTGCTCTTTCTCAAGAATGAATTTTGTTCTTCTGTATTTCTGCTAACCTTTATTAATTAATGTAGTTATTTGAAAATACAATACATATTTTGTTTTCATTTATTTGAAACATCTATTATAGAATTACCATAATTGACTTAATTATCATTGGATAAGTAAGTAATTAGACAGAGGCTGACATATTTAAATCCTTCAAGTATATTTAATTGGTGCTGCTTGATTCACATTCAGTATTCTGACTGAAAACCAGGTGAGTTTGTTGTTCAAATGTATGGTGTGAATTTGGCCTTACTAGTGATGCATCTACTTCTTGCTTTGCATATGTTAATGAGACTAGTTCCTTAGTGTCAGAACTCTGGTTATATTTCAGGCATAAGTCAGATTTTTTTTTTCTCATTCATACATTTTTTATCACACATGACTCACATTTATCTCTCTCCCACCATCTCAATTTCTGAAAAAATAACTCAGACAGGGAATGTCATAAATACACTAAATCTAGCCATGAGATTTTTGATGTTTTCCAAGCCTCTCACCCATATTCATTATATATCAGTAGGAATATAGTAGGTAAACACAATACTCTGTAATCATATAAAATTATGTATTGGTGTCTGTTTAAAAATAAATGAGAAAATCTTGTAGCATTATGTTGGGAGCATTTTAGCTCTGAGCTGAAGCACTGATCTAAAGAAGACCTCTCCCCCCAAAGTTATCAGATTTCCTTAAAGTGTGGAACTGGTTTACATCAAAGTGACAGTTTTGGGAGGATGGCACCGAGAATAGGCCAAATAGTTTGGAATCCTGCTGTGAGATGTCTGGAGAAGGGGGCCTAAAGGTAATAAAAACTCTTTGAAGTGGACGAGAGCCGAAATCCAGACACAGAGCTACGAACCCGGGCCAACCGGCATTTCCAAAAGATGGCATGGATTGACATCAGTCATAAATCAAGTCCCCCTCCAATAGGACACTGGGGGCTGAAACCGAAATCCAATCTCAAAAAACTCAAGAACAAATCATCTATTGATCTGACAGGCGTATGAAGAACAGCGCACGGTCTCTCTCTCTCTCTCTCTCTCTCTCTCTCTCTCTCTCACCTGAACCAGAAACTCGCTGCCACAGCTCAACCTGTAACTCTGTTGCCAGAACCAGAACCAGAAACCAACTAAGTCTTTGCCGGCAACAGAAGAGTTAAACTGGGAGAAGGAGATTGAGCCGTACGAAGAATTATTTTAAAGGACTTTATTAAATAAAGAACTTTACAGACTGCGCTGCCCACCTGTGCCCACCTGATCAGTGGAGTTTTACAGCTGGACAATTGACTAAGTCGACTGTATACGAAAGTGTCAGTCATTTAAATAGCTATTTGAGTCTTAAGAAACTTGACCCTTGGAACAAACAGGGCCCTGCTTTCCTCAAAGACTTTGTCTTCAAATAACTACGGTGGAACCCTGCTTACAAAGAAGATTTTGTGCACAACCTTGGAGCCTTCAAACCAGTGGAAAATCTGTTTGGAAAAGACTCTACATTCGCGAAACCCCAACTTCCAGGTGCATCGACTGAGTGGAAGTTCTTGGACAAAGCCGAACCGGACGGCCTTTGTTCCAAACCACACGGACCTCGTGCCGTGTGCTGTTATCTAAGCCCGAAGACAGAGAGGCCTCTCTGCGACGAAGTTCAGATAAGTTTAACAGTTTGGAGTTCATGATTCATGACATTTGATAAATCAATTAGAAATGTTAATCTGTGATTCATAACTCTAGAATGTGTAATATCATTTAGTTTTCTTAAATATAAATGTGTGTTGCATTAAACTGTTTTGTTGATAATTTTAGAAATAAAATCTGTCAACTCCGAGAAATATCTTCTCATTCCTGTTTAACTGTTTAGTCTGAAATTAACACAAGTTAATAGACACCAGATTATAGATGGCCCTGCCTATCATTAATCATTGAATAATAATCAGTTGTGGAAATTGTGGAAACAAGTAATGATAGGATCTTTCTCGGCACCTAAACGTAAATGAGACTGATATATATATAACGAGAAGTTACCTGACATAAATACTAACCTGCGTAGTTATTTAATGTCTGACTAACAATACTAATGAGAGACTCACCTTCGTCTTACTAACCAGTATTGTAGTCAATGTGTTTATAACCTTTTTTGTTTAACGATTTCTGTGTTATCATATGCGATCCCATGGTCTTTGATTTGGTCACGGAAGTGATTTGTCTTTGATTTGTTGATCTAGAGTTGAATTTTAATTAGTTTTTCCCTTTTGTATAATTAGTGTAGTGCTACATTTAGTCTTTGTTTTTGAATACATTTGACAATTTATATCTTTGGAATTGGTGTCTGCGTCCAATTATTACAGAAATTGAGTTCTACAAGATTCCAGGATTCGTGATAAGGTGATACTATAAATTCACTTCTTTAATTGAAATTTATAAGTGTACCTTACGCTACAATCTGATATTCGCCCTAAAAGTTCTCAATCACAAGGGTGCAGTAAGCTTTCAGAATCCTAACTGATTGAATAAAGATAATCGTGTCTGTTAATTTTATCAGTGGGGTCTGTGAATAGATGCTAAAAGAGAACTGAAATGTAAATACGTTGCAAAGACCAAAAGCAAGGAAATCAAAACATTTAGCATCTATTATTACCCTCCATAAGGAAGGGTATTCTGTGAGGAAGATGGCAAGAAATGTCAAACTCAAAACTTTCAGCTTTCCTTAACAGATTAGAGCTAATTGTCTCCTAAAATAATTTATTTTTGCCGTTACTGCCACAAAAGAACTCGCCATATCAAAGGGAGCAGTTCAGAGGAGAGACTACTGAAATGTTTGATGTATGTTTGCAGTGCCGACAGTTAAACATGGGGGTGGTATCACAAATGCTTGGTGTTGATCTGGCAGTACACAAACAGTATTTATAGTAAAAAATGAATTTACATTTGTAAAGGAAAATATCTTTCTACTCTTCAATGTCATGGAATACCCTCAGGAACACAGCTTGTTGAGGAAGGCTCTAAACATGGCCAGACTAAACCTACAACGCTTAACTTATAAAGTCTTCTGGCTACTAGTCTGGCTTCACCAGTCAATCCATCCCTAATCGCATTACAATGTTATAGGATTAGTTTGACAGGAGATTGCAAGGAATCACCACAACCATCAAAGATATGCCCTGGAAGATGATTTGTACTGAACTGGAAAAACAGATGGTGATAGACTGACATTGATTAGAAGAATGGCTTGCATATGCAGCTGTGAGTGCTAACAACGGTTGAGAACAGTTTTGAGTGAAAATGTTACTAAAGCCAAAGTCAAAATCTAGTCTCCTCTGTGTTATAGTTTGAGTTTAATAAATGTGCATCAATATTTTACACTAGTATACTGTTATAAGGCACCTACATATAGATTACTGTCCATTGCAAAGTAAATAAATAATTACATAATGAATTAATCGGCTTACGGAGACCAAGGGCCAGAGAAGCAGATTCCTGGGTTCCGTTCTTCATACTTGGATAAGTAGGTTAGCCAGCTAAATTTCAAGATAACTTGGCAAAAACTCTGGATTTTCCATTATCCGAAGCGAGCGTAAAGTTACCATAGCAACAAGTCCAGCATCTCAAACCTGCTCCCTGGCAGGTTAATTTGAAGTTATTCGGCTAAGAGTCTGAATATATTTAATCTGCCCAATGATATGACAGCAGACGCCCCCAACGATGACGGGGCCGTTCTTAGCAAATGCAGTACATCTTAAAAGCATGTTTTTCGGCAAGAATTAATTAATATAGTTTAAGTTTCTTTAAATCATACAGATTATTTATTTAAGCGTTACAGGTTTGGTTGCCTAGGAAATATTTATCTAGCTGATTAATTAGGACCGCACATCAGTAATGCCGCCACCACAGTTATGCACTGACACAGAGCCGCAGACCCTCTGTGTGGCTGCGCTACTGAGCCAGTTTCTCGACACTGTAGGCAACGCAGAAAATGTTGCAATGCTGTTCTGAATTTTGTATGTCTTATTCTTATACTGTGAAGATAATACACTAGTTTGGGTTATTTCAGTTATAACATTTATTCAGCACCCACTCCCCCTAAATGTATTCCCATCATTTAGTTGAATTCAGTTTTTTGATGATAAGTGTTGTCGAGAAAAGTGTTTTCCTTTCCCCTCCATATATTGCACCAAAGGGATCAGCCTGTGAATAGAAAGAAAGAATCAGATCCAGTATTTTTTTTTAAGTTTGAAACCTTGATATTCAAATGTAGACATGATAACTAAATATCCCAGGCCCAACTCATATTCCTTCTCCAACTTCCCCATCTTAAAGGAACTGTAATTCAAATATGCTATAACCAAGATCAAACACAGTACATGTTCCAACAGCAAAATGTCGAATATATATTTATACGGTATACTGTATACTGCCAGCACAGAGCTCTATGTAATATCTACATAAGTCTGGGAAAAATTATATTGAACACAACAGCATTTTAGGGTCATTATTTTTACAACCCCAATTCTGAAAAAGTAGGGACAGTATGGAAAATGCAAAAAACAAACAAAAAGAGTCATTTGAAAATTCAATTCACCATGTACTATATTGAAAACACATTATTAACACATTATGTGATGATTTACTTTGTGAATTTAATTTATTTTTGAAAATATACACTCATTTCAAATCTGATGAATGCAACACACTACAAAAAAGTTGGGACAGTCGACTGTTTACCACTGTGTAACATCACCTTTTCTTTGAATAATACTTATTAAGTGTTTGGGCACTGAAGACACCAGTTGGTTAAGTTTAGTTTAGTTTAGTTTATTTTGCGCTTCACAACTCGCCACACATTCTCAGTCGGAGACAGGTCAGGACTGCAGGCAGGCCATGCTAGCACTGACACTCTCTGCTTACGCAACCATGCGTTTGTAATCCAGGCAGAATGTGGTTTGGCGTTGTCCTGCTGGAAAATGCAAGGACGTCCCTGGAAAAGACAAAGTCTGGATGGCAGCATATGTTGCTCCAAAATGTGTATATATCTTTCTGCATTAATGGTGCCCTCACAGATGCGTAAGTTACCCATGCCATTGGCACCGACACACCCCCATACCATGAAAGATGCTGGCTTTTGGACCTGACGCTGATAACAGCTTGGATGGTCCTTTTCCTCTTTGGCCCGGAGAACACGATGGCTGTTTTGTCCCAAAACTATTTGAAATGTTGACTTGTCGGACCACAAAACACGATTCCACTGTGCTACTGTCCATCTCAGATGAGACCGAGCCCAGAGAAGTCAGCAGCGCTTCTGGACAGTGTTGGTGTATGGCTTCTGCTTTGCATAGTAAAGCCTTAACTTGCATCTATGGATGCAGCGGCGAATGGTGTTGACTGACAAAAGGTTTGCCAAAGTATTAAGTAGTAACTGAGCCCATGTCAGGATATCTCATTACGATTTTTAAGACAGTGACGTCTGAGGGATCGGAGATCACGCGCATTCAGAAGTGGTTTTCGGCCTTTTATTATTATTATTTTTTTTTATTATTTCTTGGCAGGCGCCCTTATCCAGGGCGACTTACAACATAAGTGCAAAAATACAGTAAGTACAAGGCATCAATCATTAAATTCAATTAAACTAAAACATAGCAAAATAATACATTTTACAAATTCCAAATTACAATTTACACAAGTACAGTAAGTGAAGTCCTACATCCTGGACAGTGAAAGCTAAATGCTGTCAAGACGTGGGGTCACAGTCAGGGGTTATGGAAAGGGGAGCAAGGAGGAAAACAATCAAGAACGCGAGAAGCATAATAAAACTGTGAAGTGCTATCTAGCAGGAATAAAAGGACTAATATTATGAGTCTGAAAAGATGCATCTTGAGTAAGCGCCGGAAGGAGGTCAAGGACTCTGCTGTTTTGACTTCGGTGGGCAGGTCGTTCCACCATTTAGGGGCCAGGGATGAGAAGGAGCGGCTCTGGAGGAAGGAGAGTGGAGAGTGGAGAGGAGGCCTTGCCCTTTACACACCGAGATTTGACCGGATTCCTTGAATCTTTTAATTATATTGTGCACTGTAGACGGTGAAATGCACAAAATCCTACCGATTTGTCTTTGAGGAATCTTGTTCTCAAAGTGTTGGATTATTCGCTGATGCATCTGTTGGCAGATTGGCGAGCCTCGACCCATCCTTGCTCTTGAGGGACTAGGCCTTTTTTGGAGGCTCCTTATATAATATGATTACACGATTGCCTCACCTGTTTCACATCACCTTCTTATTTCAACTTGTCACATCGCTGTTAGTCCTAATTTGCCCCTGTCCCAACTTTTTTGGAGCGTGTTGCATGCATCAATTTAAAAATAAACGTTTACCTTAAAAAAACTATGCAGTTGATTAGGTAAAACATCAAATACCTTGTCTTATAAGTTTTTTGTTTAAATACAAGTCAAAGTACATTTACAAATCACTCCTCTTTGTTTTTATTAGCAGTTTCCATACTGTCCCAACTTTTTGGGGAATTGGGGTTGTATTATTATTATTATTATTATTATTATTATTATTATTATTATTATTATTATGTATTTATTTATTTATTTATTTGCAGACGCCCTTGTCCAGGGCCCTTGTCCATTTTACAAATTCCAATTTACACAAGTGTATATGAGATATACAATAAACAATATATAAGGTCTTACATCAGTAAGTGAGGGTCAGTGTCTTGAACTGAATGCGTGCCGGTATTGGGAGCCAGTGGATGGAGTGGAGCAGTGGAGCAGCGTGTGCGAATCGGGGCAGAGAGAATACCAGACGAGCCGTAGAGTTCTGGATGAGCTGGAGCGGCGGGTAGTAGATGCAGGCAGGCCGGCCAGGAGGGAGTTGCAGTAGTCCAGGCGGGAGAGGACCAGTGACTGGACGAGCAGCTGAGTCGAGTAGTCGGTGAGGAAGGGACGGATTCGGCGTATATGTTGCTCAGGAAGAATCTGCAGGTGCGTGTCAGCGTGGTGATTGAGATGGAGAGATCAGCAGAAGGTGAGGAAGAGGGGGGAAAAGAGGATATCAGATTTGGAGAGGTTGAGCTTGAGGTGGTATGAGTGCATCCAGGCAGAGATAGCAGACAAACAGGAAGAGATGTGAGAGGGGATGAGAGGTAATAGAAATGGTAAGAGAAACCATGGGATGCGATGAGGGGGCCCAGGGAGCGAGAGTAAAGAGAGAACAGGAGGGGGCCCAGGACAGAGCCTTGGGGTACGCCGGTGAGGAGAGGTTGGGGGGTGGATGAGGAACCTCGCCATGTAGTTCTGGTCATTGAGGTAGAAGGAGAACCAGGTGAGAGCAGTCCCAGAGATTCCAAGGTCAGCGAGGCAGGAGAGGAGAATGGAGTGATTGATGGTGTCAAATGCTGCAGAGAGATCAAGGAGGATGAGGACTGTGGAGAGGGAGGCCGCCCGAGCACAGCTGAGGGAGTCAATGACTGCCAGGAGAGCCGTCTCAGTGGAGTGAGCTGTGCGGAAGCCGGATTGCAGAGGATCCAGGAGTGAGTGATGGGAAAGAAATGCAGAGAGTTGATGGTGGACAGCATGTTCGAGGGTCTTTGAGAGGAAGGGGAGTAGGGAGACAGGGTGGTAGTTCTGAGGAGAGGTAGGGTCAAGGGTAGGTTTCTTGAGGAGTGGGATGACAGCAGCTTGTTTAAATGCAGAGGGGAAACAGCCAGAGAGGAGTGAGGAGTTGAGGATGGAGGAGATGTAGGGGAGTAGATTAGGAGCGGTCGCTTGGAGGAGACGAGTGGGGAGAGGGTCCAGGGAGGAGCTAGGAGGAGAGAGGAAACTTCAGAGTCCGAGAGAGGTGAGAATGAAGAAAAGGAAGCTTGATTGGTGGGAGACTTGGGCGGGATGGGAGAGGAGGAGGGACTGTTGAAGAGCTTGCAGATGTCTGTGATCTTGGAGGAGAAGAAGGATACAAAATCATCTGCAGAGAGAGACGAGGGAGGAGGATGGGGAGGGGGGCAAAAATGGAGAAGAAGGTGGAGTAGAGTTTGCGGGGGTTGTTGATAGTGGATTCAAAGAGTGATTGGAAGTAAGACTTCTTGGCTGAGGTGAGTGAGGAGGAGAATGTAGACAGTAGAGAGTGGTAGAGTTTGAGGGCAGCTGGGAGTTTGCATACATTAACATCAATGCAATTAAAAAATAATAAACTAAAGCTTTTAACTTATTTGCAATTGTTTGTCAGGCTTCTTCCCTCCCTGCTATTTAGAAAGTATAGTTACAACTTTTAATGTAAAAAAAAAAAACAGTGATGATACCCCACCTTTAAAGGATACAGTCTTGGATTTCCATCCCCTATTCTTCAAAATATTGAAAGGAATAATCATTACAGTAATTTAAACAAATCACAAGGTTGTTAATTGTATTGCATTTCATTGCAGTAAAGGTGTGTTTCTACTAATTAAGAAATGTTATAAATAATATATTCTATTGGGGTTCCAGCAAAAATGGGATTTCCCACACCACTGCAGTGACCTAATCGCATCACTAAGGCCCATTCATTATAATTAAGTAAAGTTTAATTGAATCAGGGGTGAAAAGTGATTTTGCACCATAAATACAATACAATAAAATAAATAAATAAATAAAACAGCAGTGAGCAATGTTGTGTGTAAGCTGGGCTGGCTTTTGCAGATGCAGCAGTGCTGTTTTTATTCAAAATAATGTTCTTTGCCACCTCATATATTCCATAATCCCGGATATCAGTCAGCCCGTTTGCTTAAGCTGGGATAAGTCAATTTAGCCTGGATTTGTTAAACCACGTACAAAGAACGGACCCCTGGAGTGGCACATCAGCATCCTTGCCCTAACCTCTACACATGTACCATGGGTACCTCCAGCAACAAGGACCAGACACAGACATCGTTTAAACCAAGCATTTATATGATTTATTCCCAAACAAGCATTTTATTACATATAACTCCTATGCCTTGTCGGTCTGCTTCTTCATATAAGTGGGGAACAGGTATGCACAGGCATGAATACTTGTCTGTCTCATACACAGGACGCAATATTAACTAGGACAATGAAGGTGGGGGGGGGTACCAATTACTGAAATTCTGACACCATCTTGTGTACATCGCACCCTGCTGCAGTGGTCAAGTTTCCCACATGTAAAACACGTAAAATCAGACAATATAACTTTAGGCATAAACCTCCCAAACTAGTAATAAGAAGAGTAATAGTAATAAGTAATAATAAGAAGAGTACATGGGACATGGGACAAGAGTGCACTCACCCCTGCAACACCAGATATACCCCTTACTGCGTAGGCGGGGCCAAGAGCATAAACAGACCCTCATAAGCGGAGAGTACTGACACTGCAATTGCACTTCAACAGCCCTGCCCCAATCTTGTAGTGAGAACCTTGAATACAGGTCCTAATTGTTTATGGGTAACCAATTGTTTGTAGTGTGAAGTCTTTCCATTCGGAACTGTCATGTCATATCACAGTTCAGAAAATAGAATTTTGTTATTAATTAAGAAGGGAATGTTTCTATGTTTATGGTCGGTTGGTAACCTATCAATGTAAGACAATAAAACACCACACCAGTCTTTCATTCTGTCAGAAACTCATTTAATTTCAATAAATAAAAAGTTTATTTTGTTATGTATTTATTAGTTTATTCTCATGCGTGACTTATCACAAATTCTGTATCTCATCTGTTCGTACCTGAAGGCATACCGATGTGCTATGTCACACTGGTTAGGAAGCATTGTTGTAATCTGTCAGGCATTAACTGGCTTTTAGTTCATAATATCTGTAAAAAACAAACTAAAGTGAATTATTGTATTATACTTATGTAATGTACTTCTCTGTTACTTCTTCAAAACAACTTTTAGATGGATAATAGCTTAACTTTTTTTTCTTCTCAAGTCATGGATTGATTAGAGCTTTGCAGTTACAAAAGATCTTATCGTCTTTTGAAAAATGCACTGTGAAGTATGAGGACTGTGGGTAAGGCACACAACTTGGTTGAAGTAGAAAGAAATAAATTACATTCCCAAAGAAAGGTAGCAAGATTTTTTTTAAATGATCAGCTAAAGAAATAAAAGAGCTACAAAACATGCTGCTACAAACATGACAGATAAGATCAAAGTGTTTCTTAGACAATTAGGAGCTGCAGGTCGAAAGAAACCCTACATCAGTAAGGAGAATGTGTCCCCCCATTTTGAAAGAAAATACAAAACCACATCATTAATTCTTTAGAAATGTTTTGTACACTGATGTAAACATGAAAAATATAGGACATAAGGAATGAAAAATACCCCAAAGGCTGCGAATACATAAATAAATCCATAAATACTGCACAAATACAATAAAATGCTGACCAACCTTCACGCACTATATGTGAAATATGGATTTCTTGTTTATTTTGCAGTGAATTACCATACATCTTGTTATATTGTCAGTTTCAAAACGGCTAAAAAGAATACAAATATGCACACGAAAATGAACTGATACGTATTTTAGACCACATGGCTTTTTAATATTATTTTGTGGATTCACATAAACATGTTAGAAATGGACATACATACTTTATATACAGATGATATAGGGAAAGATTATTACATTCATCAGCTTTTAAATGGAACTAGATGTTTAAAGTTTATGAAGATACTGTATGTACATGTCGAGAAACCGCCCAGAGGGGGAGGGGCTATGCAGTTACTCATGGGAACTCTGTGAACGTAAGTGTATCAAAGCTGCCTACCGGACCGGGGCGGGTGTGTGTCCCCCCCAGCAGACCCCCTCTACCATCTGCTATAATTAGTGGGGGACACACCCCCATTCTTCCTCTCTTGCCGGAGCTAGACTTCCACACGACAACCCAGCTTTGGGTGGTTTCTCTTTCTTGGATAACGCCAGGCCCTTTCCCACCAGCCCCCAAGAGCGCTTCCCATGCTGCCTGACTTCCTCTCAGAGTTGCAGGTCTCCTGTCCTTCCCCTTGGTGGATTCAACCATTGCCACCCTGGTGTCACTCCCGCCAGTGTCAGCTGAACCCCAGGACCTCGCCTGCCCTAACAGGCAGTGCAGGGCTACAGAGTGCCTTCTCCTAAAAGCTTATGCAGCTGGGTCCCAGGTGGCATGCCTGCAGAACACTGCCAGCCTGTTTGCTCTCTACATGGCTGGCTTGATAGAGACCCTTAGCCCTGAATCTGCGGGCCTGCTCTGAGAACTGGCAGCTACAGGTGACCTCCTGGTGGACACCTTGCATCATGGCGCCAGGTCCACAGGCTGGTCCTTGGCAGCGATGGTGGCTGCTAGACACCAGCTGTGGCTATCCCAAGCCAGACGTGTCCCGGAGGCGGACAGGGTCTGCTTTATTGATGCGCCTATCTCGCCATGGTTCACATCTGGCCCTGCGGTCAAGGCCATGCTCACCCACTCACTGCGAGCGAGGGAACAGTCTGCCCAGCTGGCTCAGGTCTACCCACAACACACTCCTCAGGTGCCACCAAGACCTCGAGCGCCCCGCCAGCAGCCACGACCTGCGCCGCCGTCTCACAACCTCTGCCACTATCCCTGCCACCTGATGTTCTTGCGCTTCAAGATGCTCACAAAGCGCAGCATCTCCCATGCCATTCGGCCATTCAACATGAAAGACGCTTACTTTCATGTCCCAATCGTGCATTACCACAGGACGTTTCTACGCTTTGCCTTTGAGGGCAAGGCATATGAATATTCTGTCCCTTCAGGCCTGTCGCTAGCCCCTAGCACTTTAAGCAAGTGCATGGATGCCGCCCTGCAGCAGTGGTTTGCTGCTCTTCACATGCATCCATGACGTGTGTGTCACTCTGGCGTGTTGGAAGGAACTCCATTGGTGGCGGAGCCCTTCGAATTTGACCCATGGTGTGCCCCTCGGGCCTGGTTTGCCACTGAGTGGTTGTGACAAGGGACGCCTCAGACCACGGCTGGGGCGCTGTCTGCAATGGTCGTGGAGTCAGGGGCGTGATCAGGAGCGAGAGGGCCACAGTCCTGCTGGTCGCCCGCAGGTGGCCACACCACCCCTGGTTTGCGGACCTTGTGTCCTTGTTGGACGGGGAGCCCTGGTGGCTCCCCCTCTGGGCGAACCAGCTGTTGCAGGCCCAGGGCACCCTGTGGCATCCGAACCCAAGCCTCCTGCAGCTCTGGGTCTGGCCCCTGAAAAGGAATGCCTCTCAGCCCTAGGGCTCTCAGAGGCAGTGGTGGCTACCATCCAATCGGCGAGGGCTCCCTCTACGAGGTTGCAGTGTCGACCGCTGGCAGGTCTTCCACTCCTGGTGCCTAGAGAGTGCTCATGACCCGGTCACCTGCCCTATAGTGGCGATCCTAGAGTTTCTGCAGGAGCTGTTGGACGCGGGCAGGGCCCCATCCACCCTCAAGGTGTACTTGGCAGCCATCTCTGCGTGCCATGTCCACATTGACGGTGCATCACCTGGAGCACATTTCCTGGTGTCTCAATTCCTGAAGGGCGCACGTCAGCTTTAGCCTCCCCATGCTTCTTCTCTACCAGCATGGCGCCTGGACGTAGTGCTGGAGGCACTTTCCTAAGGCCCCCTTCGAGCCACTTCACTCAGCTGAGTTGAGGCTGGTCTCGATGAAAACCACGTTTCTGCTGGCCATCACATAAATGCATAAGTGAGCTGCATGCATTTTCAGTGCACCCATCTTGCACTCGCTTCGCTGGCGACAGGTCCAGGGTCACACTCTGGCCTAACCCTGCTTTCCTCCCTAAGAACCTCTCCCCCTTTCATGTCAACTTGCTGGTGGAGTTGATGGTCTTCCATCCTCCGCCTTTCTCATCCGAAGAGGACAGGCGACTGCACCTGCTTTGCCCGGTTAGGGCTTTGAGGTGCTACATGGATTGCACTAGTGGGAGCCGCGCTATGGACCAACTCTTTGTGTCTTACGCAGCACGGATGCTGGGGAAGGCCGTCTCTATACAATGGCTGTCCCACTGGATTGTGGACACGATCACTATGGCCTACAAGTCAGTGCGCATTCCGGTACCCGGACACCTGGTGGTACGCTCCACTTGAGGTGTGGCGGCTTCGTGGGCCCTCCTTCAATGTACCCCGCTTCCCAATATCTGTCCTTCAGCGAGTTGGGCTTCGCCGCACACCTTAATTCGCCTCTACAGACTGGACATAATGGGCTAGGCTTCCTCCATAGGACATCTGGTCCTCCTAGTTTTCTGTCCGTCTGTGCACCACTGGTCATGCACATCCTCGTAGGCTATGGCCTCAGATGTGCCCCTCTACTTTCTTCACAGTAGGGATCAGCCCCCGGCCTCTCCCCTACCTCGGCTGTTCTACCGATGAAGTTGAGGCCTTGCCCTATCTGGCCACGGCCTTGCGGAAGCCTCCTTATCTCTCTGCTGCTGGCCTCCCACACAACGCATTGTGTATACACTCGCCCCTCCCTCTCTGGGCGGTTTCTCGACTCGAATGATAACGTTAAGTTGCGAGTGCAACCCCGGTTATCCAAGAATGAGAAACCGCCCAGTGCTGGGTTGTCATGCGAAAGTCTAGCTCTGGCAAAAGAGGAAGAATGGGGGTGTGTATCCCACTAATTATAGCAGACGGAAGAGGGGGTCTGCTGGGGGGACACACCCCCCCCAGTCTGTTAGGCAGCTTTGATACACTTAAGTCCACAGAGTTCCCATGAGTAACTGCATAGCCCCTACCCCTCTGGTCAGTTTCTCTTTCTTGGATAACCGCGGTTGCATTCGCAACCTATCATTTTACATTCTGTACATTTGGATATTATTTTTTTTTAAACATGTTAAAATTGTGGTAAAACAATGGTACGATCATGATAAAACAGGGTAAATGTATGGTACAGATTTGGTACAAACATGGTAATGTGGTAAAAGCATGGGGGAAATATGGTACAAATATTGTTGATCTTGTTAAAAGCATGGTTAAATATTAGTGCAAATTCTGTAAAATAACTTTAAAAATGTTATAGGGAATGGACTAAACTCAGAAAATAGAAGGAATATTCTAATTTTATTGGTATGGCTTGTGTTGGTATAGCAGTGATGAGTCTGTAATTTGTGCATGCATCACGTATAACTCCAGTTTTGTTTAACAGATCCGCACAAGCAAGAATAACACACGCTGTAGCTATATAACTGTAAAGTTTCAGGCTAATAGGTACAAAACTGTAGGAGAAGAAGCAGACAAAAGATCCGGTATAAACGAAAAGAAGAATAAAGCTCACGTCCACGCATACATAATAAAGATTCTGATACTATATCATATATCACACAATAATAATAACGATTTTGCAAGAGAACAACACACCATGCAAAACTAATTAATGCTATAGCTAGATTTTGTGCATATGCTTACTGTTAATCCTATAGAACAGTGTAATCAATTAACATCCAAAGCAATTCTGTGAACAGCATCTATCACATAATTGCTGGTATACTACCATATTATTAATGTGTGAAACTAGTCTTGATGTGATTGCATCAAAATACATTAATTTTAGCATTTTTTTCAGATGCGTGTATTTCAAGTGATGAATTAGTATGCGCATTTCAAGTGCATTTCAACTATGCAAAGATCCTCTTGTCACTTAGCATTATTGTAGACTTATATAAGAACTGCAATCTTCTTCTGTGCAGTCAATTTAAACAGTTCGTAGATCATTCATCTTTAAAATCAGCAACATAGCAAATCAATCCATTTTCTAGCTTATTGATCATTCTAAATAATTAAAAATTGCATAAGTAAATGAAGAAGACAAGTGCAGTCAATTATTCCGATTTGAACACTCAATAAGTAAACAAATTACAAATAATCAGCTTATATCTTCATCCAAAACATTCCCACTGCTTATATTGATTATAGTTGTAGTTTTCAAATAATTTAATACACTACCAACATACTTAACATTAGTTAAGTTACAAACAATGTGAGAGTCTGTGTGTGGCAGAAGCCCACACAATGATTTTACCCACTGTAGGATACATGGTAAAGGATGTTGCTTTCAACACCTGCTCAGTGCTTAGCCCAATCCCATACAACTCCAGTCACCTAAGATTAACTTTAATGGTGAAACAAGAGGAGATTGCAGAAATAAATGTATTTTGCTGCAGTAGAAACTATACTGGGAGAGGGATGTCCCAGTATCCCTCTGGACATTTATCAAAATGTGCTGTACAGTTACCCTTTGGATAATAGTGTCTTTGTGTGTATATATTTTACAAAAATGGGCACCAATTCTAAATTAATTGAAGTATGCGTACCACAGTAATAACACATGGATACCTTATACACTTATACACATGTTTAACAATGTTAGGGGTCAGGTGCTAGGGACAGGGTTACAGACAAGTGGCCTGATTTAATAAGCAATGTTTGTGCTGCAAATTGGTCGCAGAGGCATTAGCGGCATTTCGGCAAATGGGTTTTGCCCTGCTACAGTTTCGTGGTATCAAATCTAAAATGATTTGCGTTGTCACACGACCTTTTTGCAGATCTTGTTTTGCACATCAATGCCGTGGGAGTAGTCATATTCTAACGGACGACATTGAAATTGTCTGAAAGCCTCTCGTGGTTATTCCAAAATGTAAACAAAGCACATTCAATTCAATCATTCAATCAGCAAATGTGAAAGGAACACAAGTGTCACAGAGATATCCACAGACCTCCTTTGCTTTTACCATTAGGTTTCTTCTGTCCTTTTCCCACGAAACCTGGAATATATATATAATAATGTATATATTTTTTTCTTTCTTTGAGAGACTAGTCCAATTACTTTCCTGCATCTGCCCTAGGTAAGTTTAACTAAAGCTTGTATGTGTTGTACATGAAACTAGAATATCTCTTTATGTAAAATTGCAGACGCTCTTACAAAACATTTCTTTCCAGGCAGCAGAATTTTAAGTGAAATGTTCTACCTACCAGTCTTAATAAGCAGTATCTTGTGGCAATCATGCTTCATTTTATACTATAGGGAGAAATCCTTTAATCTTTTGCTGTTGGAGGAGTGATTCATCAGGAACGAATAAATCTGCAGTACATGTTAAGTAGTTTTGATCTAAGCATTACCATGACCTCAGCATCAAGGGCTCAGAATAAGCAGTGTATATCTCCTTTTAATTAACTGCAGTTTGAACAGGGCAAAAGTGTTGCAACAAACCCCAGAATTATGTATTAATTTAGTTTTCTGTTATGTGTTAAATATTTAATCGACAACAGAAATTGTAAACCTTGAAATCATTTTTGTAAAGCCTTCTGCTATATATTATTGCCAAAAAACAAATGCCATAAACTAAAAGCTGCATTTACTTTCAACTGTACTTACTCAGTTCAAAAGAGCATCATAGTTCAAACATGTGTGGGTGTTTAAAGCAGCATTAATAATACATTCACTCTTAAGTGGATTTTATGCTCTATTAATGTGAAAACTATTATTCTTATTCAGATGTTATTCAGATGTCAGAATATATTTAATGAAATTAACATGCTTAAGAAATTAGTAAGGGGAAAAGTATTTATTTTATATTGTTTCATTAAATTGTTTTAATTGTTAAGTTATTAAGCTGTTATTGCATCTGTGTCCATCAATTAAAAAAAAAAAAACACAGGTTAGATAATCTTGAAAACAAAAGTTTTTTTTTTTTTTACTGCAGATTGCTCAGTTTTCTATTTTAACTATGTTGTTTTAGTGCTGCAAAGTTTTTTTGTATGCATTAATTCTATTTCTACTCTACTATTCTACTATTTTTATCCTATTTTTCAAGAAAGTATTCAATATATATTAATAGTCCATAAATCATGGAATGAACAGTTCACTAAATAAAACCTTTAGGCAATCTTACTAACACACAAAAGCCAATACATCTCATGCATCACTGTAATTCATCTTCTGACTGTTATGCTTAGATGCACAGAATTTAGAACTTCTCATCATCGGCTACTATTTTATAAGCCAATATGTGTTAACATGTATATACATTTCAAGTTTCAACAAACCTTCCTCTGTCTTAATTCCATACATTTTTCAAATAAATACCTAACTTGTGTGTATTATAAAATCAAACCATATATACATAATTTGAATGTGGGGATTTATTGATTTATTATTCATATCTCAATAAAGCATTTCTCATTGACAGACCCTCCAGTGGCATCCAGGACTACATTGTTTGGGCATAGCATTGTTTTAGTGACCTTAAGTAATGTATACTCCACACCAGCCCACTCCAGTAATTTACTCCACTATTTTGCTTTCCTCTGTCCTATCCCCAGATATCCATCCCATTCCCAGTCAACCTCATACAAAACCTTAAGTAAACCATACAAGAAACAGCCATAAAACCCTTTAGGTCAAAATTTCCAGTAACAATCTATAGGTGTTTCTAATGTAGTTATTAACAAACATGCACATTGCTGTATGTCAATGTGAAATCATCTAGGGCAGTGGTTTTCAAACTTTTTTAGAATGACAAACCTTCACGACCCAACTAACAATGACTACACAAAAAAAGCAATGAACATGCAATCAGACAAAGTTTATATGCCCCAATTTCTCATTAAGGACAATATTGTTATTATATCACTAGAGCATTTGTTCTTTCTCATAAAGTAGGATTGCTACCTGGCCCCACAGTCCTGGGACACTTTTCAACAGCACAGGATTTTAAAATTGCTGCTAAATTTAAATACATTCACGTGTTAATTATTCCTACACATTTGCTAAAATTATTCTATTGCTGAACTACTGTGTGCAATAAACAAGTCATTCAGATCAGTTCAACGTCCTGCCTCCAAAAAACGGAGCAATATTACTGATTGGGAGAGTATATGAACGTTATGGTGATTTAATCTTAGCCAGCGGTTGGTTTAATCTTAATATTCAGGTTTGCAATATTGCTGTCAATTAATTGGCAGATATTGTATTATGTTGGGCATTTTTTGCCAATCTTAGCTAATCAGGGGCAGGATAATAGAAATATAGATTTGATGGGATAGTACCTGGGAGATTGCGTGTCTGATTTGTGAGATTTGTTTTTGTGTGAACAAAATATGATTAGCCTTATTTGAAAGCCATTGCTCACTGTATCCGACACATCATGTGTCCGTCACCTGAAAAGTTGTCCGTCATGGACATTGCTCATTGGATACGTTTTAAACCACGCCAAGCACACAGCCTTTCCAGTTTCTTACACTAGTGTGTGCTTTGCAAACTACACCACTGTTTCTTCTGAACATCTGAACTACAACAATAATAATTCATTTTATTTATAACACGCTCTTATCATACATAAAGCGCAACGAGTCAAGCAAGAGTCAAAACATCCATCCATCCTTTTTCGAAACCGCTTTTCCTGGCGATGGTCGTGGCAGGCAAGGAAGAGTCAAAACAGACACAGCAAAAAGATAAAACAGGCAATATGCAATAGCAACTCAAACATGCAGACCACAATGAAAAATACACCAAGCTGCACAGTTTAAACATACAGACAAAACAAAGCAAGAGAAGACAAGCAGGTTAACCAATAAAGTGGAACAAGCATTAAAAAAGCAATAAGAGGATTTAAAAACATGCAACTAACAGAGATCCTTAAAAGCATTCTTAAAACTAGTATCAAGTGCTATCCACAGCCGTGGCACAGTGCTATTGAGGCTCTGTCAGCCATCATTTTGAGTTTGCAATGCTGCTGCTGAAAAAATAAGGAGTTCTTCATTATTTTTACAATGATTAAAAAAAAAATAATAATAATCATTAACAAAGGACACCTCACCATAAAGAAAAAAGCAGAATGCAACGTTCAACATTAAGCAAATCTTTGTAATTAATGCATCACATTTTTGTTGTTTTTCTGTGCTTTCCCACTTTCTAGGAGAATCAGAAGTGTCCTGCTCCTACATGATAGCTTGCCATATATTTTCTGTCTAATTACTTGCTTTGTTGTAAACTTAATTCTTCATGGTTAGACAAGCAGATGATAAGCTTTTCCATCAATCCATGTGTATTCTTATCGTTTTCCATTGGTCAGTGTTATTTGTAGCGCAAGTGAAATCGGATCGAATTGAACTCGTTGACTCTCCTCTGTCGAGCGACAATGACGGCCTCGGTGTGCAAGGTGCAATATGGATGTACACTAGTTTTTTTCTCTTCAGTAAAAATTGGATGCATCATTGAATCCAGTGTTCAAAGGGCTAATTGCAGCCCCGGCCCTGGCCATTTGAGCGCCCTGTGAGACAGCACTATTCGTCGCCCCTCCCGGCGTTTCCTCAGAAACTGCGACACACCATTACAGAAACAGTTCAACCATTGACCATGGTCGGAGGTTAAACAAAGTAATCACGTCTTTGACTCTATGAAACTTAAGCTTGATCATATCTATATCTGCATAGACAAAATATAGACATCATTCTAATTTGCACAAACCTAACCCCCCAAAAAACATTCACCAGCAGCAAGAAAGCAAAAGTATATTCTTACCACTAATGAAAGTTTACCTACCTGGCTTTTCTCCTGCAAAGTTGAGTACAGACTCATTAAATCCAGATTGCTTCCACAAGGTTTCCAAACGTCAGCATTACTTTCTACTGGGTTTTTCTTTAAAATAATTCTAACCTGTCAAATGCTCTCTGCACTGTCACTCTGCTTAGTCCTGGAAAAGTAAATGAGCCAATCAGTGAAGCGAGGCTTTTGAAACCAACTCTGTTAGGACAGAACTGCTCCAGGGGCAGAACATATATATGATGTTTCTTATTGGTTACTTGTCTTTAGGAGGACATACATGACACAAACTTAGTTTTGACAGGTTTGTAACCTTGGAGATGTCTTGTAGCCCTGTGCGGCTGTGTACACCTGCTCACTGGTTAGATCTTTCTAAATGCGTGCATGGATTTCCAAAATTGATGGGACAGATGAGCTGCTTGTTTTTTGTCAATATCACAGTCCAGTCAGGTGTGCAGGATGAGAGGGCAACGCGCATATCAGGCAGAGTTCACTCTATTTCTGTACTTTGTTTTTATTCTTGTCAAAACGGAAATCCATATAAGTTGTTGTGAAAGGCAAAATAATCCAAATGCTAGTTTTACATAGCACTGTATATTCCGATGAGATGCTAATCCAGAATTATGCTAATTTCACGCGTATATGCATTTATACAGGGAAGCACTCAATAAAAAAGTGATGGAAAATAATGAAGTGACGTAGTCCTAGTTCAGTGTCAACCAATTTCATTTCTTGTACCAGTCTATGGGATCCTCCTAATTGCTCTCTTTTAAGGTGGATTTCACATGTTTTTTTTTTGTTTTTATTGCGGCATTGTCTCTTATTTAGGAGCAAAGCTGTCTCCATCCCTGCTAACACACAATGTTGCCACAACGTTGTAGCAACGTAATTTACCATGTGTTAGCTGGGATGTCTGTTCTAATCAGTTTGGGTCTAGACTTGGCGACGGATGACACTGGTGATCAGGACAGCTTGCTGTCGCTGAGTTTTTGGTCCAGCAATGGACTGTTTCAGTTGGGTGCTCACTAAATAGCCATGCTCACAGAGTGCTCTGTGGTATATTGCCTCATGTGGCTATCAGGTGTACTGCATATAGTATTATTATATTTCCAGAGAAAACCAGAGAAAAAATATATTTTACATTTTGTTTTGGCAACCCATTTTTAACCTAAAAACGATGATCTAGGGAATATGATGTTCCCCAGCCCAGCTCAACAACTGATACTGCTAGTGAGCATGCATTGCATTTTGAATTCATAAAACATACACAATATTTAAGTTAAATGCTGTTATTTTCAACTACCTTTTCAGGAGATTTTGAGTAATTTTTGGAAAGTTGATTATCCTCTTAGGAAATTCTTTAACATGAATCGTTCAACTTTTAATTGTGGAATTGTTGTGGAATATTTAATAACAAGCAAAACATTTTTATATGCCTCAAAAGACTTTGTAAAGAAACAGTCTGTGTTAAACAGTTTAATGTTAATTATTAATGTATTTCAGTTTAATGTTAACATGTAATATAACAACCACTGAGCACCCGTTTCTAATATTTTACAACATCTCCATAGACTGACACTAACCTCAGATCTGTAGCATTACTATGTTCGTGCAAATCCCGCTGTAATGTCTGTGCACAAGTGGAGCGGGTAAGGCCTATTAGATAAAAATATGACCCACAGACATGATTGATTCTTGAGTTTTACTGCTCACCAACTATATTTTCCTACTTTTCTGAGATAATTTAAAACATGACTTACATACAGAGGACTATAGATTACCTGCCTTTCACTCTTTTTATTAATTTGCTGTCCTCAACTGCTAAAACAGCTAAAGATTTCTCACAAACCCTGTATGACTCCTCACAGAAGCTGTGGAAGACAAGATTGCTAGTCTCAAAACTCCACTGCCAGAAAACAAACTGCTAATAAATTATCAATGACAGGGTAGCACATATAGAGGAAAAGTTTGATGATTTTAAAGACCATGACAGATGTAAAAGCATACGAATAGTGAGCCCAGCTGAAGGAGCCAACGAACAAGAAGTAGTGTAGTGCACTCTCTGAAATATCTTGACAAAGAAGACAGTCAATACTTTCAGAATTAAACGAGGGTGTAGACAAGGGCTAAAAGCTCCAGTTTATTCAGGATCTGTCTTCAGAGGTGCTATGTTAGACAAGCTAAATAGCCGAGGTCAGTCTCTCTACTGCTAGCTAGCTCTCTGCAGCCAAGAGAGAAAAGAAAGTTAACTGACCTCAGAATTTTAAAAGCCTTGCCTGTCCAGCCAAACTCTGGATTCTGTACAAGTGGAGGATTAAAGTTGACGAGATCGCAGCCTTTGTGAACAAGGCTTTTGAAGAAGTAACTCCAAAACCATCCTCAGGATCCCCTGGAGTGAAGCTGGAATACACTCAAGATTTTTTTTTGTATCATTATTATTGCAAAGGGTGGAGGTAACATACTACTAATAATAAAAAAAAAAACATTATCTTCCTTGCTTGACTTGCATACTGTGTAGACAATAAGATCAGCTGGCAATTTGTTTATTCACTTGCTGCATCAGACGAACTAAGTTTTTTGTTTTTCTTCTTCTCTTTCATCTTATTTTGAAGAAACATCTGCGGTCACATTGCTTTGCTTCATGTGCATGTAGACAAATAAGGTACTTTATTTAACCACTTTCATATTTTATGAAGCTTTACATTTATTACACCTCTTACCTTCATGAAACTGCATTGACTTTTGATCATTTAGAGGGAGGTGAAGGAAAAATTGAAAGAAACTGGGATTAATCTACTCCATTATTGTCATATTTATTATTTTTTGTGCTTGTATTATCATGCTGCTGTGATTAATACTGTTGTATTATATCATTTGTTAAATAAGTAGCAATTGCTTGCTTTAATTTGGCCAGAAAATACGTGTTAATCCTGGTTATGTTAAGGTATAATGATTCTAAAAATAATGTCATTAGGGGCCTTTTTTCAAATTTCGGATTGTATTTCTAAAATCCAAATACTGCATTATGTAGCGTAAGGTACACTTATAAATTTCAATTAAAGAAGTGAATTTATAGTATCACCTTATCACGAATCCTGGAATCTTGTAGAACTCAATTTCTGTAATAATTGGACGCAGACACCAATTCCAAAGATATAAATTGTCAAATTTATTCAAAAACAAAGACTAAATGTAGCACTACACTAATTATACAAAAGGGAAAAACTAATTAAAATTCAACTCTAGATCAACAAATCAAAGACAAATCACTTCCGTGACCAAATCAAAGACCATGGGATCGCATATGATAACACACAAATCGTTAAACAAAAAAGGTTATAAACACATTGACTACAATACTGGTTAGTAAGACGAAGGTGAGTCTCTCATTAGTATTGTTAGTCAGACATTAAATAACTACGCAGGTTAGTATTTATGTCAGGTAACTTCTCGTTATATATATATCAGTCTCATTTACGTTTAGGTGCCGAGAAAGATCCTATCATTACTTGTTTCCACAATTTCCACAACTGATTATTATTCAATGATTAATGATAGGCAGGGCCATCTATAATCTGGTGTCTATTAACTTGTGTTAATTTCAGACTAAACAGTTAAACAGGAATGAGAAGATATTTCTCGGCGTTGACAGATTTTATTTCTAAAATTATCAACAAAACAGTTTAATGCAACACACATTTATATTTAAGAAAACTAAATGATATTACACATTCTAGAGTTATGAATCACAGATTAACATTTCTAATTGATTTCTCAAATGTCATGAATCATGAACTCCAAACTGTTAAACTTATCTGAACTTCGTCGCAGAGAGGCCTCTCTGGCTTCGGGCCAGATAACAGCACACGGCATGAGGTCCGTGTGGTTTGGAACAAAGGCAGTCCGGTTCAGCTTTGTCTAAGAACTTCCACTCAGTCGATGCACCTGGAAGTTGGGGTTTCGCGAATGTAGAGTCGTTTCCAAACAGATTTTCCACTGGTTTGAAGGCTCCAAGGTTGTGCACAAAATCTTCTTTGTAAGCAGGGTTCCACCGTAGTTACTTGAAGACAAAGTCTTTGAGGAAAGCAGGGCCCTGTTTGTTCCAAGGGTCAAGTTTCTTAAGACTCAAATAGCTATTTAAATGACTGAACACTTTCGTATACAGTCGACTTAGTCAATTGTCCAGCTGTAAAACTCCACTGATCAGGTGGGCACAGGCGGGCAACGCAGTCTGTAAAGTTCTTTATTTAATAAAGTCCTTTAAAAGAATTCTTCGTACGGCTCAATCTCCTTCTCCCAGTTTAACTCTTCTGTTGCTGGCAAAGACTTGGTTGGTATCTGGTTCCGGTTCGGGCTACAGAGCTACAGGTTGAGCTGTGGCAGCGAGTTACTGGTTCAGGTGAGAGAGAGAGAGAAAGAGAGAGACCGTGCGCTGTTCTTTATATGCCAGATCAATAGGTGATTGGTTCTTGAGTTTTTGATCTAGAGTTGAATTTTAATTAGTTTTTCCCTTTTGTATAATTAGTGTAGTGCTACATTTAGTCTTTGTTTTTGAATAAATTTGACAATTTATATCTTTGGAATTGGTGTCTACGTCCAATTATTACAGAAATTGAGTTCTACAAGATTCCAGGATTCGTGATAAGGTGATACTATAAATTCACTTCTTTAATTGAAATGTATAAGTGTACCTTATGCTACAATTAACACCTGAAGTCCTGGAAGACTTCTAACAAACTATCCAAATTAGATGGGTACCCAGTGAAGTGTGACTAGAACTGATATTGGTATTTATAAACATGCTTAGATTTTGATTTGTTGCCAAATTATTAGCCAAAACATTAGAGCAGGGGTGTCAGACTCAAATTAGGTAGTGGGCCGGATTTCTTCAAATGAGACCTCATGGGGGCCGGATATTTTTTGCTAAAATCAATTTGACTCTACACATGGATATTTAGGCTGCTTGCACATTTATTATTTGAAATCATTCAAGAAGGCCTACAGATACCAACCAATGCATTGTTGGCACATGAAAATAACACACAATGTATTATTACATAATCCAAAAGAGAGAACTGCAACAAATACATGTTGAACAGAAAGCATTTTTCTATGCAACATTGACAAGAATACATTTCAAGTATAAGAGAGATGTGCAACAAATAGCCAATCATAAGTGCCATAGAAAGCATGTTTTTTATTAATATTAACTGTTAATAAGTACATACTGTGTTTGAATATCTGTTATTCATTAATTGTACATTTGAAAAAATGCAGGTTAAAGTTATAAAACGCCAAATGTCTGTCCAGAATAGCTGTACCAATCAATCAGAAATTGCATGTTGGCACATGAAAACACCAAAATGTGAAATTACAAAAAGTAGAAGAGAAAAGTGTAACAAAAATGCCTATTATAAGTGCCACAGAAAGCATTTCATACAACTATTAACAACAATAATTACATATTGTGTTTGAATATCTGAGTAATTCATTAACTATACATTTGTCCAGAATATCTGGTTCAGATACCATGGTTAATCCAGCTGCCCTGTGATCAGTAGATATAGAATCCAGTGTGCTATAGGGAGGCTATGACATTTTCACTTGCTAGTTTGAGCTCAGATTGAGTGGATACAGTGATTACCTCCAAATAAACTTGGATTCGAAAGGAAAATGAAGAGAGCTTGTTTTGGAAATGCCCTGTATATGAACATGACTGATTCAGGGGATATCAGTAATACTGGAAATGGCAGATCATAAATGTAAATGTTGGATTTGATATGATGGTTTGCTTTGATTATCATATCACAGCTGTTAAAGAACTATCGGTTACAAAGACCTGCTTTGGCACTTGTAGGTAGTTTGAAATGTCGGCGCTTCTAGTGTTAATGTATGATATCATAGAAACCTGTTACTTTGCTTATTACACATAGTTGATAATAACTGTATAAAAACTTTTTTTTTTTTTTACCCAAAACATCTCGGGCCGGATTAAACCTGCTGGCAGGCAGTATCCGGCCCGCGGGCCATATCTCTGACATCTCTGCAGATATTCGCCCCTATAACAATTTGTCCCCATGACAATTCGCCGCCATTGTCACCGGGGCGAATTGACAGGAATGAATTGTCGTGGGACGAATTGTCATGGACCCCTGCATAAGAGTCACTTAGGAAAGCAACCTGGATCTGATTGACGTTATAAACGACAACTAGGCCTCTGAAAATATGTGTCCATAGTTGCATATCACTGATCAAATAAGTATAAAAACTGCAATGATGCCAAGTGTGGAGAGGATTTGAAAAAGCTCAGCTAGGACTGGCTTTTTACAATATATTAAATCAATGCATTCTTCAAGAATTACATTCTATCACAAAGTAACTTCATTAGTAGATAACAAGAGTGTTCCTTGTCCCTGGGTATTTTTGCCTCGGCAATTGATCCCTTCACTGAATCCAAACATCTTGTAATACAACTGGTGATATTTAAAGTAGACCAAGAACAAGAAACAATGTCTTTATGCAGATGATATTCCCTTATATTTAACACATCTTGACAAATCTGTGTTTTTATCAAAATAGCATATTTTTGACCTCATTATATTGCTGGTGTTAGGGTACAATACAAAAAGTACAATATATATATATATATATATATATATATATATATATATATATATATATAATATAATATATATATGATATAGAGAGATACAAAAAAAAAAAGGAAAAGTCACATACTTTATTGCCAGCTTTAGTTTTATTGCAGGTGCCAGAAATTATAATCAGGGTAGCAATACATCTAGAAACACAGAAAGAAATAGCAGGCTAATACAGTCCATAGTGTAACCATAATCCTGTACTGTGCATTTTTAAATGATGCACTACTGCTTTACAGATAAAAACGAGTAATCACTGTAAAGCAGATATCAGCAAACGGTAAAAGTAACAAATTGCTCTGGCCTCCTACAATTCAAGTCACAGTAGCTGTATACACTCACCTAAAGGATTATTAGGAACACCTGTTCAATTTCTCATTAATGCAATTATCTAACCAACCAATCACATGGCAGTTGCTTCAATGCATTTAGGGCTGTGGTCCTGGTCAAGACAATCTCCTGAACTCCAAACTGAATGTCTGAATGGGAAAGAAAGGTGATTTAAGCAATTTGAGCGTGGCATGGTTGTTGGTGCCAGACGGGCCGGTCTGAGTATTTCACAATCTGCTCAGTTACTGGGATTTTCACGCACAACCATTTCTAGGGTTTACAAAGAACGGTGTGAAAAGGGAAAAACATCCAGTATGCAGCAGTCCTGTGGGCGAAAATGCCTTGTTGATGCTAGAGGTCAGAGGAGAATGGGCCGACTGATTCAAGCTGATAGAAGAGCAACTTTGACTGAAATAACCACTCGTTACAACCGAGGTATGCAGCAAAGCATTTGTGAAGCCACAACACGTACAACCTTGAGGCGGATGGGCTACAACAGCAGAAGACCCCACCGGGTACCACTCATCTCCACTACAAATAGGAAAAAGAGGCTACAATTTGCACAAGCTCACCAAAATTGGACAGTTGAAGACTGGAAAAATGTTGCCTGGTCTGATGAGTCTCGATTTCTGTTGAGACATTCAGATGGTAGAGTCAGAATTTGGCGTAAACAGAATGAGAACATGGATCCATCATGCCTTGTTACCACTGTGCAGGCTGGTGGTGGTGGTGTAATGGTGTGGGGGATGTTTTCTTGGCACACTTTAGGCCCCTTAGTGCCAATTGGGCATCGTTTAAATGCCACGGCCTACCTGAGCATTGTTTCTGACCATGTCCATCCCTTTATGACCACCATGTACTCTGATGGCTACTTCCAGCAGGATAATGCACCATGTCACAAAGGTCGAATCATTTCAACTTGCTTTCTTGAACATGACAATGAGTTCACTGTACTAAACTGGCCCCCACAGTCACCAGATCTCAACCCAATAGAGCATCTTTGGGATGTGGTGGAACGGGAGCTTCATGCCCTGGATGTGCATCCCACAAATCTCCATCAACTGCAAGATGCTATCCTATCAATATGGGCCAACATTTCTAAAGAATGCTTTCAGCACCTTGTTGAATCAATGCCACGTAGAATTAAGGCAGTTCTGAAGGCGAAAGGGGGTCAAACACAGTATTAGTATGGTGTTCCTAATAATCCTTTAGGTGAGTGTATGTTGTACTATATATTACAAAAAAAGGCTGTAAACTAATGAGGCTAATTGTATTAATAATTGCACATAATTAAAAAAATTAAAATTAAAAAAGAGCCAATTGCTTGTGTGTAATGACTATAGAAATGTCATCATTGAAATTCACATTGTGTTTCCCTCCCCTGCCCCCTTGCACTCAGTTGGTAATTTAAATATTATTTTAAAGTATTTTAAGTTTGTATTTTTTTAATTCCATTTTAGGGATATTTTCTTTTTATGCCTGATAACACTAATGAGAGCAGATCTTTAATGACGAGACATTTCTGGGCAGCTTGAGCACGATTTGTTGGCAATTTAAAATTGTTCATAACAATTGCCGACCTTGCATGACCTGTTATTAATATTTCACATTGAATCCTCACATAAATAACAGATTTGTTTTTTAATTTTATACACATTGAGAGTGTCTTAGGTCACTGCTCTCTGCATTACACAATCAAAATAAACTAATGAATATATATATATAGTACTGTGCAAAAGTTTTAGGCAGGTGTGAAAAAATGCTGTAAAGTAAGAATGCTTTCAAAAATAGACATGTTAATAGATTATATGTATCAATTAACTAAATGCAAAGTGAGTGAACAGAAGAAACATCTACATCAAATCCATATTTGGTGGGACCACCCTTTGCTTTCAAAACAGCATAAATTCTTCTAGGTACACTTACACATACTTTTTGAAGGAACTCAGCAGGTAGGTTGGCCCAAACATCTTGGAGAACTAACCACAGTTCTTCTGAGGATTTAGGCAGCCTCAGTTGCTTCTCTCTCTTCATGTAATCCCAGACAGACTCAATGATGTTGAGATCAGGGCTCTGTGGGGGCCATACCATCACTTCCAGGACTTGTTGTTCTTCACACTGAAGATAGTTTTTAATGACTTTCGCTGTATGTTTGGGGTCGTTGTCATGCTGCAGAATAAATGTGGGCTTCTGAGGAACCCCCCCCTGCCCTCACTGGAAAAAACTCCGCCCCCCCCAATCTCACCGGAGAAATCTCCGCCCCCCCCCCAATCGTTTGTTGTGCCTGGGGCCCCCACAGACTCTAGCATCGCTCCTGATTGCATGATGGATAAGTATCTGCCTGTAAATCTCAGCATTGAAGAGACCATTAATTCTCACCAAATCCCCAACTCCATTTGCAGAAATGCAGCCCCAAACTTGCAAGGAACCTCCACCATGCTTCACTGTTGCCTGCAGACACATATTCGTGTACCACTCTCCAGCCCTTTGGCGAACAAACTGCCTTCTGCTACAGCCAGATATTTCACATTTTGACTCATCAGTCCAGAGCACCCGCTGCCATTTTTCTGCACCCAAGATCCTGTGTTTTCGTGCATAGTTGAGTCACTTGGCCTTGTTGTCACGTCGGAGGTATGGCTTTTTGGCTGCAAGTCTTCCATGAAGGCCACTTCTGACCAGACTTCTCCGGACAGTAGATGGGTGTACCAGGGTCCCACTGTTTTCTACCAATTCTGAGCTGATGGCACTGCTGGACATCTTCCGATTGCGAAGGGAAGTAAGCATGATGTGTCTTTCATCTGCTGCAGTAAGTTTCCTTGGTCGACCACTGCATCTACGGTACTCAACGTTGCCCATTTCTTTGTACTTCTTCAAAAGAGCTTGGACAGCACATCTGGAAACACCTGTCTGCCTTGAAATGTCTGCCTGGGAGAGACCTGCTGATGCAGTATAACTACCTTGTGTCTTCTTTCTGTGCTCAGTCTTGCCATGGTGTTTGACTTTTGACAATAAACTGTCTTCAGCAACCTCACCTTGTTAGCTGAGTTTGGCTGTTCCTCACCCAGTTTTATTCCTCCTACAGAGCTGTTTCTGTTTCAGTTAATGATTGTGTTTCAACCTTCATATTGAATCATTAGCACCTGTCTGGTATAATTGTTTAATCATACACCTGACTATATGCCTACAAAATCCCAGACTTTGTGCAAGTGTACCTAGAAGAATTGATGCTGTTTTGAAGGCAAAGGGTGGTCACACCAAATATGGATTGGATTTAGATTTTTCTTCTGTTCACTCACTTTACATTTAGTTAATTGTTAAATATAATCTATTAACATGTCTATTTTTGAAAGCATTCTTACTTTACAGCATTCAGTAACACCTGACTAAAACTTTTGCACAGTACTATATGTATATATACAGTGAGGGAAAAAAGTATTTGATCTCCTGCTGATTTTGTACGTTTGCCCACTGACAAAGAAATGATCAGTCTATAATTGTAATGGTAGGTGTATTTTAACAGTGAGAGACAGAATAACAACAATAAAATCCAGAAAAACGCATTTCAAAAAAGTTATAAATTGATTTGCATGTTAATGAGGGAAATAAGTATTTGATCCCCTATCAATCAGCAAGATTTCTGGCTCCCAGGTGTCTTTTATACAGGTAACGAGCTGAGATTAGGAGCACTCTCTTAAAGGGACTGCTCCTAATCTCAGCTCGTTACCTGTATAAAAGACACCTGTCCACAGAAGCAATCAATCAATCAGATTCCAAACTCTCCACCATGGCCAAGACCAAAGAGCTGTCCAAGGATGTCAGGGACAAGATTGTAGACCTACACAAGGCTGGAATGGGCTACAAGACCATCGCCAAGCAGCTTGGTGAGAAGGTGACAACAGTTGGTGCAATTATTCGCAAATGGAAGAAACACAAAATAACTGTCAGTCTCCCTCGGTCTGGGGCGCCATGCAAGATCTCACCTCGTGGAGTTTCAATGATCATGAGAACGTTGAGGAATCAGCCCAGAACTACACGGGAGGATCTTGTTAATGATCTCAAGGCAGCTGGGACCATAGTCACCAAGAAAACAATTGGTAACACACTACGCCGTGAAGGACTGAAATCCTGCAGCGCCCGCAAGGTCCTCCTGCTCAAGAAAGCACATGTACAGGCCCGTCTGAAGTCTGCCAATGAGCATCTGAATGATTCAGAGGAGAACTGGGTGTAAGTGTTGTCGTCAGATGAGACCAAAATCGAGCTCTTTGGCATCAACTCAACTCGCCGTGTTTGGAGGAGGAGGAATGACCCCAAGAACACCATCCCCACCGTCAAACATGGAGGTGGAAACATTATGCTTTGGGGGTGTTTTTCTGCTAAGGGGACAGGACAACTGCACCGCATCAAAGGGACGATGGACGGGGCCATGTACTGTCAAATCTTGGGTGAGAACCTCCTTCCCTCAGCCAGGGCATTGAAAATGGGTCGTGGATGGGTATTCCAGCATGACAATGACCCAAAACACACAGCCAAGGCAACAAAGGAGTGGCTCAAGACGAAGCACATTAAGGTCCTGGAGTGGCCTAGCCTGTCTCCAGACCTTAATCCCATAGAAAATCTGTGGAGGGAGCTGAAGGTTCGAGTTGCCAAACGTCAGCCTGGAAACCTTAATGACTTGGAGAGGATCTGCAAAGAGGAGTGGGACAAAATCCCTCCTGAGATGTTTGCAAACCTGGTGGCCAACTACAAGAGACGTCTGACCTCTGTGATTACCAACAAAGGTTTTGCCACCAAGTCGAAGGGGTCAAATACTTATTTCACTCATTAACATGCAAATCAATTTATAACTTTTTTTAAATGCGTTTTTCTTGTTTTTTTTGTTGTTATTCTGTCTCTAACTGTTAAAATACACCTACCATTTAAATGATAGACTGATCATTTCTTTGTCAGTGGGCAAACGTACAAAATCAGCAGGGAATCAAATACTTTTTTCCCTCACTGTACACCAATCAGCCATAACATTATGACCACTGACAGGTGAAGTGAATAACACTGATAATCTTGTTATCATGGCACCTGTCAGTGGGTGGGATATATTAGGCAGCAAGTGAACATTTGTCCTCAAAGTTAATGTGTTAGAAGCAGGGAAAATGGGCAAGCATAAGGATCTGAGCGACTTTGACAAGGGCCAGATTGTGATGGCTAGATGACTGGGTCAGAGCATATCCAAAACTGCAGCTCTTGTGGGGTGTTCCCGGTCTGCAGTGGTCAGTACCTATCAAAAAGTGGTCCAAGGAAGGAAAAGCGGTGAACCGGTGACAGGGTCATGGGCAGCCAAGGCTCACTGATGCACGTGGGGAATGAAGGCTGGCCGGTGTGGTCCGATCCAACAGACAAGCTACTGTAGCGTAAGGTACACTTATAAAATTCAATTAAAGAAGTTAATTTATAGTATCACCTTATCACGAATCCTGGAATCTTGTAGAACTCAATTTCTGTAATAATTGGACACAGACACCAATTACAAAGATATGAATTTTCAAATGTATTCAAAAACAAAGACTAAATGTAGCACTACACTAATTATACAAAAGGGAAAAACTAATTAAAATTCAACTCTAGATCAAAAACTCAAGAACCAATCACCTATTGATCTGGCATATAAAGAACAGCGCACGGTCTCTCTCTTTCTCTCTCTCTCTCACCTGAACCAGTAACTCGCTGCCACAGCTCACAACACAACACAACACAACACAAATCGTTAAACAAAAAAGGTTATAAACACATTGACTACAATACCGGTTAGTAAGACGAAGGAGAGTCTCTCGTTAGTATTATTAGTTAGACATTAAATAACTACACAGGTTAGTATTTATGTCAGGTAACTTCTCGTTATATATATATATCAGTCTCATTTACGTTTAGGTGCCGAGAAAGATCCTATCATTACGTGTTACCACAATTTCCCTTAACTGATTATTATTCAATGATCAAGGATAGGCAGGGCCACCAATAATCTAATGTCTATTAACTTGTGTCAATTTCAGACTAAACAGTTAAACAGGAATGAGAAGATATTTCTCGGCGTTGACAGATTTTATTTCTAAAATTATCAACAAAACAGTTTAATGCAACACACATTTATATTTAAGAAAACTAAATGATATTACACATTCTAGAGTTATGAATCACAGTTTAACATTTCTAATTTATTTCTCAAATGTCATGAATCATGAACTCCAAACTGTTAAACTTATCTGAACTTCGTCGCAGAGAGGCCTCTCTGTCTTCGGGCTCAGATAACAGCACACGGCACGAGGTCTGTGTGGTTTGGAACAAAGGCAGTCCGGTTCGGCTTTGTCCAAGAACTTTCACTCAGTCGATGCACCTGGAAGTTGGGGTTTCGCGAAAGTAGAGTCTTTTCCAAACAGATTTTCCACTGGTTTGAAGGCTCCAAGGTTGTGCACAAAATCTTCTTTGTAAGCAGGGTTCCACCGTAGTTACTTGAAGACAAAGTCTTTGAGGAAAGCAGGGCCCTGTTTGTTCCAAGGGTCAAGTTTCTTAAGACTCAAATAGCTATTTAAATGACTGACACTTTCGTATACAGTCGACTTAGTCAATTGTCCAGCTGTAAAACTCCACTGATCAGGTGGGCACAGTCTGTAAAGTTCTTTATTTAATAAAGTCCTTTAAAAGAATTCTTCGTACGGCTCAATCTCCTTCTCCCAGTTTAACTCTTCTGTTGCCGGCAAAGACTTAGTTGGTTTCTGGTTCCGGTTCTGGCAACAGAGCTACAGGTTGAGCTGTGGCAGCGAGTTACTGGTTCAGGTGAGAGAGAGAGAGAGAGAGAGAGACTGTGCGCTGTTCCTTATAGTCTGTCAGATCAATAGGTGATTGGTTCTTGAGTTCTTGAGATTGTATTTTGGTTTCAGCCCCCAGTGTCCTATTGGAGGGGGGCTTGATTTATGACTGATGTCAATCCATGCCATCTTTTGGAAATGCCGGTTGGCCCGGGTTCGTAGCTCGGGATGTCGGGATTTTGGCTCTCGTCCACTTCAAAGAGTTTTTATCACCTACAGGCCCCTTTCTCCAGACATCTCAAAGCAGGATTCCAACCTATTTGGCCTCTTCTCGGTGCCATCCTCCCCAAAACTGTCACTTTGATGCAAACCAGTTCCAAGCTCATGAGCTAAGGAAATCTGATAACTTTGGGGGGGGGAGAGGTCTTCTTTAGATCAGTGCTTCAGCTCAGAGCCCAAATGCTTTTATCAAAATACACCCAACATAACGCTACACTACTGTAGCTCAAATTGCTGACAAAATTCATGCTGGTTCTGATAGAAAGGTGTCAGAACACACAGTGCATCGTAGTTTGTTGCATATGGGGCTGCGTAGCCGCAGACCAGTCAGGGTGCCCATGCTGACCCCTGTCCACTGCCGAAAGCGCCTACAATGGTGGCCTGGTCTGATGAATTGCGAGTTCAAGGTGTTGTCTTGGCCTCCAAATTCCCCAGATCTCAATCCAATTGAGCATCTGTGGGATGTGCTGGACAAACAAGTCTGCTCCATGGAGGCCCCACCTTGCAACTTACAAGACTTAAAGGATCTGCTGCTAACGTCTTGGTGCCAGATACCACAGCACACCTCCAGAGGTCTAGTGGAGTCCATGCCTCAATGGGTCAGGGCTGTTTTGGGACCTACACAATATTAGGCAGGTGGTCATAATGTTATGGATGATCGGTGATTTGCCAAATTATATGTTTTGTTGATTTGAAAAGAAGTTAAAACAACCTCTGCAGCAACCAAACTTAAACTGGACAGATGTCCTCAAATTTCAATGCACAGTTACTACTTATTGTCTGAACTTTCAATAAAGAGGATACTCCAAAAGGTGGGGGTGGCAGGTGGGGGGCTGGAGGTGTAAGCAACAAAGTGGTATGACAATTTATTCTTGTCTGAACAAGAAGTTATGAGTGTAACATTCAATCCTTGGACCCTTATGAAACATTATATAATGTACAAGTGCAAATATATTAAATAGGTAAATAAATAACAGCACTTATTCATTCAATACATGGTTGTATGGCATAAAAAGTGCACAAATGCTTTACCGCAGAAAAACAATCAATATAACAATCAATAACAAAAACAATAAATAACATGAACGATTAGTATTCTCTTTTCAAAAAAATGATTTGCAATGTTTGTTTTAGTTAATAAATTAATGTGAGGCGAGCATGCGACTTGCGGGCAAGAGAGAGGTACCATTTATTGTATTTCTTTCATCAGCCTGCACCCCTACGACAGATGGCGCCCAAAGCAACCGCCTTTTCCGGCTATGCCAGGAGCCGGCCCTGGGTAACTGTATCTCAAAATAATTATATTTTGTAACAATTGTGTTAATAATATGATTAATATTAATAGTTGTTAAGAATAAAAAATATACAGGAAAAAATTATGAATATCCAAAATCAGAAATACATTCTGATAATTGTATTGATAGGTACTGACGAAGGTAGGTATGGTCTGATGTTTACATTTAGTATTATGGTGAGTTATTTAGCTACATTATGCACTACAATTAATTGTATTGACACATTTAGGGTTACATTATGTTCCGGGCTAGGATTAGGGTTAGAGTCCCCGTTAAACTTGGACTTTCGTTAAGGTTAGGGTTGTTTTTCTGCTGATTTAACTGAATTGGTTGTATATCAGAAGACTAACTCTGCCTCCTCTCCACTCTCCTTCCTCCAGAGCCGCTCCTTCTAATCCCTGGCCCCTAAATGGTGGAATGACCTGCCCACCGAAGTCAAAACAGCAGAGTCCTTGACCTCATTCTGGCGCTTTACTCAAGACGCATCTTTTCCGACAGTACTTGTAATATTAGTCCTCTATCCCTGCTAGATAGCACTTCACAGTTCTTATTATGCTTCTCGCGTTCTTGATTGTTTTCCTCCTTGCTCCCTTTCCTGTAGCCCTTGACTATGACCCTACATCTTGACAGCACTTAGCTTTCACCGTCCAGGATGTAGGACCTCACTTACTGTACTTGTACTGTACTGTAATTATTTTGAATTGCTATGTTTTAGCTAAACTGAATTTGTAATGATTGATGTCTTGTACTTAACTGTATTTTTGCACTTTGAATGGACTTGTGTTGTAAGTCGCCCTGGATATGGGCGTCTGCCAAGAAATAAAAAAAATAATAATAATAATAATATTTGTATGGGCCTAGTTTGACATTTTGGCATTGGCCGGGGCTGGGGCTGCTATTCGGGACTAAAATGAGGCCGGTACTCTGTCGGGTTATAGAGAAGAGTCTCTTCTCTCTGCACTATAATGGAGGATAAGAATTGAGCATGACATGGGAGTTAAGCTGATTCATTGCTGTATCTGCATCATCTGAAAATGTGGATGTTTAAGAAAACAATTCCCACCAAAACAACGGAACATGGAAAATGAGAATTTACCCGAACAGTTATAAACCAGTTTAGTTTTAATATGCCATACAGATGAAGGTAGGACTGGTCTAAATCCTGCATTTAGATTGTCCAGAGCGAAACTGTGACATCACTTCCTGATTGTGACATGACCCATTGTTGCACGTGGTATCCATGGCAACAACTTAATAAGCTTCCAATTTCTTGTCATGGTCAACCAGTCTGTACAGCGAACTTACAGAGAGACGCATCTTCATCCTCAACCAAATCTATAGAGAGAACTTGCAGAGAGCACCAACATGAATGGAGGTTTTTTAAGGCATAAAATAAAGAACTTTTTTGGCCAATTCAAAACAACCCAGGCCCAGAAAGAAGAACCAATGGAGGTTGATAAAGCGGTGGAGGACGAACCAATGGAGGTTGATTGTTTTGTTTCCAAAGATGTGGAAATGATGACCGTGGCTCCCCTGACGATTCCACACAAAAATATAAGTCCAGGAGAAGATGGAGACACAGAATGTGCCCATACCGACGCCATTAAGTGGGCAGTCCCCGAGGCTGTGCAGCTGGAGGCTCAGCCGGAGGGCTTCATGGAAAAGTGGAGGTGAAGGTCTGGACCTCACTGTGAAGCAAACAGCCTCCTTCTCCCCATGCTCCTATTTTTCAAGGACCAGGCCCATCTGCACCCCTCCCTCCTCCATCCCCGAGGCTGTGCAGCTGGAGGCTCAGCCAGAGGGCTTCACGGCGGAGGAGGAGGAGATGGAGATCTGGACCTCACTGTGAGGCAGAAAGTCACCTCCTGCCCATGCTCCTATTTTTCAAGGGCCAGGCCCATCTGCTGGTCTCCCCCCTCCGTCCCCGTGGCTGTGCAGCTGGAGGCTCAGCCAGAGGGTTTCACGGAGGAGGAGATGGAGATCTGGACCTCACCATGAGGCAAACAGCCTCCTTCTTCCCATGCTCCTATACTTCAAGGGCCAGGCCCATCTGCTGGCCACCCTCCTCCATCCCCGAGGCTGTGCAGCTGGAGGCTCAGCCGGAAGGCTTCACAGAGGAGGAGGAGGACAATAAACTTAATTCAAAATCATAACATTGATTCATTGTATTATTGTCGTCACCAGCATGTTGGTGTCATTTCCATCACATCACATGTAGTTGTGGTTATGACATCACATCAATCATTTCGAGATTTCCGCAAACTACTGTCTGTTCATTTACAGATATCTCTAAATAATTTTGGGAAATCTGCAAATTTCTACCTGAATATAATGAGAACAGATCTTTATTTATTGGCAATTTCAAATTGTTCAAAACAATTGCTGACCTTGCGTGGCCTGTTAATAATATTTCACCTCACTTAAAAAATAAATAAATAACAGATTTTATTTTATTTTATGCACATTGAGAGTATCTTAGGTCATTGCTCTTTGCATTACACCTTTATAGATTGATTGTAGGCTGAACAAAATAAAAACAAAATAATACAGACAGTACAATATATATACAGGTGACAAATTAAAGGAAAAACCAACATAGAGTGTCTCAGTAAGGTGTTAGGCACCACGAGCTGCCAGAACAGCTTCAATGCTCTTGGCACAGATTCTACGAGTCTCTGGACTCTACTGGAGGGATGAACACCATTCTTCCAAAAGATATTCCCTCATTTGGTGTTTTGATGATGGTGGTGGAGAGTGCTGTCTAACACGTCGGTCCAAAATCTCCCATAGGTGTTCAGTTTCGCGATATCTTCAAATTACTTGCTGTATGTAGCCCAAGATTATCACTTCCTGTTTACTTGTTTACTAATATCTATGTAACTGAATGAGGAAACATACAGGAAGTAATTTGAAGATGTCTTGAAATGATTTGCAGATATCTTTAAATGAACAAGAAGTAATTTGCAGATATTTTAATGATTTAGATATATCTCTAAATAATTTAAAGATATCTGCAAATCATTTGAAGATTTCTTTAAAAATCACCTTCTTTACATATCTTTAAATGGTTTAAAATTAAATTCAAGATATCTCAAAATATTTAAAGATATCATGAAATGCATTTTGAGATATCTCTAAATGATAATTTGGCTTGACATACTCAGGCTGCTATTCAAGCAGGTAGTACATGGGGTTAGAATGAAAAGTCTGAGTAGTTTATGTTGCAATACAGTAACAGAGATCAAAGTAAAGGTTCTGCATGTTGTTGCAGTGTTGGGCTCATAATTGTTTTCCTGTATGAAGTGAGGGTAGCAGTGTGGAGTAGTGGTTAGGGTGCTGTACTCAATCCCAGGTGGGGGACACTGCTACTATACCCTTGAGCAAGGTACTTTACCCAGATTGCTCCAGTAAAGACTCGGCTGTATAAATGAGTAATTCAGAGCATTGATGACCATGGGATTCACAATCCAAGAGACTGAGTGGTTAATGAGCAGGCCTACTCCTTTACAAATTGTTAGTGTTTTCCAGATTTGTAACCACTAGCTTGTTATAGTAGCCTGCAGCAGAAACAAGTAGCAATTATTGATGGTGCCTGTTAACAAATAACTTGATATAGACTTTTCATACAAATAACTATTATAAAAAATGCATATAAAAGATTGTATGTATTTTAGGGTGTTCAATTGTGTTCTTATGCTTTTAGTTATGTAGCATCTAGCTATAATATTTGAGTTTTTCTTTCATTTCAAGGTTTTGGTTTGTTAAATGCTTGGCTAGTCAACAATGATATTAACTTTGTAACAAGAATAATGTTCTCTGACTCCGGCATATAATCTTATCTTATGTTACAAAGATGGGTTGTATATAATGTTACAAAGACAAGTGTGCTGCTGCCACATCTGTTTAATATCTTACCATATGCTCAGACAGAGACAACAAATCCATCATGTTCAATTTTCAATTTCAAACTGTCCACAGTAAATTCCAAAGAAATACATGCATTTTATACACTATTGAGAAATGTTTACATTGCTAGTTGGTGATCTTTACATTGACTTACCCAGCTGCATATTACTGCCTTGTTCCCATCATATGTCAGCCATTCCATGTTTGTGTATAGCTGAATTTGTATTTAAATTGGTTTCACAGAGTACTATAATTGGCAATGCTTAAAATAGTGTTTCAGAATTGTGCTTCTATACTATACAAGAAGAAAAATGTGAAATTACTTAAACACTGAAACCAAGATTTTCACTAGGTTTTAAACCCTTAAGCAATAAGTGTTTCCTACGAGTAAATGCAGCATTAAAAAACAAAGAATTTGTGAGAGACCACAAATATATATATACAGTGCCTTGAAAAAGTATTCAGACTCTCTTAGTCCAGACCACTTCACAAAACTAGCCTTTATGACAGGGTGGCAAGAAGGAAATCATTACTAAATATAAGCCATCTCAATGCCGATAGAGTTTGCCACAAATCACCTGAGTGATTCATAAACAATTACGTACCAAATTGGAACATTTTATTTTGCCAAGTGTGACGTTTGGTGCAGACCCAACACATCTCCCAGTCAACACCATCCTTACAGTCAAGCCTGGTGGCAGCAGCATCATGCTATGGGGATGTTTTTGCTCAGCAGGGACTGGAAAACTTGTTAGGATTGAAGGAAAATAGATGTAACAAAGTACAGAGGAAAACCTCTCAGTCTGCTAAAGACTTCAGATGGTCGAAAATTCACCTTTCAGCAGGACAATGATCCAAAACAAAAGTTCAAACCTACACTAGAGTGGTTAAAGAATACTTAACCCAAACAGACTGCCAATGGTGCTTCCACCAAATATTGAGTTGATGGGTCTGAGTATGCAATATGCAGCTTATGCAATCAACATATTTTAGCTTTTTCCAATAATTTTTGCTGGCATTTATTGTAATTTACCTAACCTTTAAAAGTTTTCAGTTTGACTATTAACTTTTTGAATAACATTAAGTTAAATTCATGAATATATGTAAACACATATTTTTTTTTATTTCAAAACACTACAATCAATGAAACATTTTCTGTCATTTATTTCCCAAGGACATATATTAAAAGATGCAGAGGAGCTTGGTGGAGCACAGAAATACTTTTTTATAAACAAAATATTTTCTAAAACTATTTATCTCCGTTGAATATTTACAAGATCAAACAAAGAGCATGCTTTCAAAATCAGACACTAAAGCTACTCATTTCTACTAATGATTCCACCTGGATGAACTCTTACATCTGCGTCATATAAATTGTTGAAACATATTATACTTCTAGGTTTAAATCATATTTGTATGAGACGTTTTTGAGGTCTATGCAAATCAACATAATGAATGTACCAGTGCTAACTTAATGACAATTATTGTTATGGGAGCTTATTAATACTGAGGTTCTTCAACACTACAGTGTTTGTTGAAATGTGCATTTCCTTTCTACAAAGCCTGTATAAAAAGGGATTTACAGCATCAGAATACCAGTTCCACCATTTTATGCATGGCTCATGTGGGAACTTTTTGGGTAAAGTAAAGACTTCTTGTCAGGTGGTTTTTAAAATGTAGTTTACTACTTGAGCAATGTATAGATATGGTTGCAACCAGCTTGTCAGCTTTCAGAAAATGATTTGCCCAGATATTGTTGACAAGGGTTTTTATGTGGGCATTACAAGTCAAATGTATTGAATTTGGCAGTAAACCTTGAAGAATATCATCGTTTGGCTCGATCATGTAACTGGCATTATCAGAGAAAAATCCAATCACATTATTAAAATTAACTTCAAATGTGTTTGAATATGAACTGTATCGGATAATATTACTTTCAAGGCTGAGGTATTTGATAGTCCATGGAGAACAAACAAAACTGTACAAAACATGCTGATCTTGTGCATCTGTATGTACCAGTTGTACAATTCTGTCCTGTGAAAATCAGCAATTTGGTGTAGATATTCCCATTTCAATTGACCTGCTGTAGAAATGACTCACATTTGTATTACATGTTTGTTCAGAAAAAATACATAGTTCAGGATTATAATGTTTTTCTAGAGGAATATTAGCACAAACAAATGTCTCTGTCAGAATGATAATAATATCTTGTATGCATGCATATCTTTCTTTCCGTTACTGGAGGAGGTCATTTAATAGCTGCCAATTTCTGCCTTTCATTTTCTGTGTGTGTGTGTGTGTGTGTTTTTTTTTCTGATGATCAATGTTTAGCTCTATTGGTGCTTCTTTTAAAGCATCAAATTATTGAATTACCATTTATACTGTGTAATTACTTTTTATTTTTCTGACTTGTCAAAGCGCAATTTGTTCATTAATTAATTGTGAATTAAATTACTAGAACTGGGGAGGCTGCCGAGATATCTATCTATCCATTTAATTACAATTGTGTCACAGAAAACACAAGGCCATATATATAAGATCAAGTAAAGCTCTGGCTCACCTGTGGAAGTGTGGGCAAGGTGGTTGAGCTGCCACCCTTTTCTCTGTGGATTGGTACCAGCTCAGACTGATTGCACCCAGGTATAAAAATGGGGGTGTTAGGGGACATAAAAAGAAAGAAGAATAAAGAAAAAAAAATGAAGATATTGTATGACTGTTTTTCCTCTAATCACAGAAGAATAATATTGCACTACAGCAGAATGTAACAATTTTCGGTCCTGCAAATCAAAATGTAGTTTGTACAATAGAATACAATCTTGGTTCAATACATCTAATCTTAAAACATGGAGTCTTCAGTGTTTGGGTCATTCAATATTCTACTAGCCTCCTGCAGAACATATAGGAATTACAGACACAGACATTTTTTTAAAACATTTTAGTAATAGTTGGTCAGACATATTGAGTAATCACAGTCCATTATCTAGAAACATTGTGTGCTGTATTCCAATTGTGCATTGACCTAATCCTATGTATTGATATAACCTATTGACATATAGTGTTTTATATGGCTAGTTATTTCGTTTTCTTATTTATTGTGATTCACTTGCATATGTTGTAATAGTGTGATAACTATCTTGCAGGCATGAGTACTTAAATAAATCATCTTAAAGTTCTTAATTACAATAAGTTTTAAATAAATGTATAAAATTAATGTGAGTAACAGTGAGTACAGGGAGGTCGCTCTTAACATGGTTAAATCTACCATGGTTTCGGAACAACACGGTACAAAAATCACTGAGCACGGTCAAGGTTTCAGATGAGCATGGTTTGGGGCTGGGTGGGAGTGTGCTGACACCAACATCGACAACCATGCCCCTCACCAAGTTTCAAGTCACTCACTGCATTCTCTCTTGCCATTTTGGATTATAAGTATTTTCTAGGGTAAATGATTTAACTATATTTATTTGTTACATACTATATATAAGGCTAATATGCCAAGTTTTGTCTGTTTCCTACACCTGTTAAACATTATTTATATTTCCCTGGCCTCCACTGGAACGCGTCTACTTTTATAATATGTATTCCTATGGAGAAATGGGTTTAATTTTACACATTTCAGCTAGCACTGTCGTTTTCAGGAACGCATCTACTGTGTTAAGTGAGACCTCCCTGTATATCATAAATCTTAATTTGGGGTACAATATGAGTAATAATTAAAAATAAAATGTAAATACATCTCTGACAAATCCAAACTACTAATGGACTGAATTCAATGTAATAAGATGTATTGGGGAAAATTGTTGGGATTAGGCCAAACCAAATTAGAAATAAATAAGTAAATATATGTGATGCTGTGATGCAGTTAATTTGTTTTACACAACATGCCTTAAATGTGATCTTAGAAATATACAAACTTCAATTTTCCAGAAAGTTTATTACAGCAGGAGACAATCTTCTGGCACTTACACAGAGCACTTGTAATTTAAACACAATTACAGTGGTTGGATACAGATTTCTGTCTGCATGAATATTTTAAGAAATCATTGTCCTGTGCCAACAAAAGCAGCAGCATTCTGATTCAGAGGATTTGTTTTACAGACAGGTAGGATCTTTTTCAATCAAATCAAACTGGTAAAACCATAATGTGTGTTAAAGGCATTTTTTAACAATGGGCTTTTCCACATTGGAACATACTCATTTATGGATTTGAATTCCTTGTTTTAAATTTCAAATCTGTATACTATTTAAAATAAGTTCCACAAAGCTTTTGGGAAATGGGAAAAGGGGCAGTATTTATGTAGTATCAGGCAAAAGTGAAATAAATGAGTTTTTTTAAGGTATTGACTGTGCAGTCATTTTTCTGCATGATTTCTTGCTACGCCGGTGCAGTGAAATAGATATATTTTTTATTTCCTTTGGCCAAATATCATTGTAAAATGGTACCATTTTTGTATTTAATAAAACAGCCATGGGCAGAAAAGAGGTTTATGCAGTGTCATGCTGTGTAAGACATATTGGGTCACCAACCACTAGAGTTTCTGGAAATTTACTATATTCGTGTTCCTACTGCTGAATATATAAATAAAAAAGCCCTTTCCCTCTGTTCATCGAAGCTAATCAAATTTGATTAAAAAGCAATAAATATAATACATATTGATATTCATAAATGATCTATGATGACAGGCACTCGCCACTAAACATTTTATGAACAGGTATATGGACATTGAAAAACTAAATCTACCTCAACATCATCAGCGTTATAAATATCCCTTAAGGCCCAATTGGTCATTGATGTGAACAGAAATTTGGATTCTCATCTTTGCTATGGATAAAAAGCCTTATTTTTGTATTTTTTTTATAGTTTATATACTTTTTGTCTGCTTCTTCAAGAAAATTGATTTATATTTTATGGTTTGCAACACTTATATAATGTATTTCCTTATCAGAGTAAACAGAAATACATTTATCTGCACTACGTTGTTAAAGTATACATTTTAAGGCCAAGGAAAAGTGGACTGTATGAACTGCACAATGCCAAAAGTCATTTCTTACTACAAGATTTTTTTTTCTTCTGTGAAGAAAAAAAATCTTACCTGAAGATCAGTGGGCCAAGAATTTTTGTCTTGGTATATTTTTCTTGGCTCAAAAATTTATTCTCATCCCATGGTTATGTCAATTCCATTCAGAATTTACTTGCAACTAGAAATTATTTATTGTGTTCAGAAATTATTCAAATTCCTTTTTTTTTTTTTAAAGTGCTTTCTTAAAACTTTATTTTAAAAAGACTTTCTTAACTATGTGCAAAAGACTAAAATCAAAGGAACAAAATTAAGGTTGCAAAACACACACACAAAAACATCAATGGGATGTTGTATTAAATTGAAGATTTCATTTATTGATCTATCAAAATACACGTTTGGTAATGTACAAACTGGAGCAGCATCACACTCTAGCAAGACGGAGCAAATGTTCCTGCAGAAAAGAGATCTGGCAGTATGTGAAGAGCCTTGCTTGTCTTCTAGAGCAAAGAACAAACCTGTTACTCCAGCATTAATACTATTCATTTTAAATAAGTGGCATGCATGATGATTCAATTATGTCATTGTTGACTTTTAAGCACATCTGTGGAACAAGATGGCACAATGTTACACTGCCAGACGATTTCACAATATGGACTGACAGATTGAAATTACCTAAATTCATATTTTTGGGTGTTCTTTATTGTACAGAAGAAGTCATCTCATGCAGTTTGCGTAAGCAGACGACAAAGTTATTTAAACTTAAGGCTTATTTCATATGAGACACATTACACGAAACATTGTATCTATATCATTGAGTTTTTAATCTGTAATAGGACTAATACCAATACGTTTACATGCAGTTATGGAGTCCTGAGTTTGAACTGAATGATGTGTTATTTCTAATATTACTTTATGAAACAGCGTTCAAATACACAATTTGTAGATATAATTTGTTAACTCGCAACAACAATATTATATGAAAAATACTGAAATTAATAGGTTAATGACCTCTGTGTTATCTAATTATCTGTTAGTGTTTTCCGTTTTTGAAAGCTAATCCAAGCATGCGTTGGAAATTACTGACCCCCAATAAGTCTGCAATCACACTAAAATCGTCTTCATTTTTTGACAGAGAAATATTGACAGCAGTTTGAGTGACCCAGTCAGTGATTCAGTGAAACACTCCTAATCGCTGTTCGTTGGTCTGCCATCTATCTTAGTTATTTTTCCAAATATAAAACAATACATTAAAAACCGTCTCTTCTGAATTCTCGCTTGTGCTTTGAATTTTGCACGGGAACCTGTGCGGAGTGAAAACAAGCAACTGACGTGGCAGTGTTTCATTTATTATATTTTCGATGCTTTGACATTGAAAGTGCATGGGTCATATAAATAATATACACTCACATTAACCAAGTTTTCATAAAACGTGTAATATAAACCAATGCCCCAAAACGCACAAGTGATCACCACCGACTAACTTAACCAAAATGAACATCCATCATTAGTGTATAAGGAAACTTTAAATATAGATATTTTTTTCTCACATTGATTTACCTTTGATCTTTGTTGCATTTTAAAAGTGTACAATATTTTGTGTTTGTACTGACGTCTTTAAACATGTTTTCCTTTTATTTTTAACCCCTTGTTATTTCATGAACAAAATTATACATTTTGAAGTAGATATTCGATTTGTATCTGCTAGGACTGAAATATTTACTACACTAAACAAGATCTTATTGTTTATTGCACTGCTGTTACTGTATGATGATTCTTGGAATGTGTATATTTAGTTTAATCTGTAAGTTTCCCATGGTAAGGTCATCTGCTAAGAAAAAATATATAAATAATAATAATAATAATAATTAATTAATTAATTAATTATATCCCCTGGAACTGGAGGTACTGTTTTACGGCTTTATTTAAGGTTAAGTTAGATTTTACTTGCTGTAATAAATGACTGCTCTAATTAAATTCAGTTTCTTACACCAAGAAAACACAAGATGTTTTAACTTGTGTGAGCTTATCAAAATAGATATGTTTTTCTTGTTCCAAGAAAATTCTTCTGGTAAGAATCTCAAGAAATCTCCTTTGGTCAAATTCTCACACCAAGAGAAATCAAGACGTTTTTTTCTTGTGCTGTTGGAATAAATAAGCATTTTTTCTTGTTCCAAAAAAATTCTTCTTCTGGTAAGAATCTCAAGAAATCACTTTTGGTAATGCACTTACTGATTTGTAGTAAAAATAAATATAGTAGTACATAGTGTAATATATAGTTATTACTATTAAAGTTTTTATATATATATATAAAATAATGTCTACTTTCCTCATACGTCTTTCTCAAGAAAAAATGTATAATGTCAGAATTCTACCTGATTCATTTCAGATGGTCTGTAAAATAATAGCCTGGTCTGGAAAAAATATCAGGCAGAGATTAGTAGATGTAGGGGTGATGAATAAAACCTTTACACTAAACATTAAATTAATATTAAAACAACATTACTCACCATCGTATTTATAACTACCCATGCTGATAAACAATATATAAAATATAAAAGATAAATCTTTTATTATAGCAATGACATCTAGGTCCTATTCGGATATATTTAGGTCATAGTTGTTCATACCCTTAACCCCTTTATGTTTGCATATTAATATTTTAGATCTAAGATCACGAGTTGGATGCAGTGGTTATTGACAGTGAATGGATGGATGGATGGATGCTTGTAGGGACAGGCATGCAGAAACAGAAAGATGAAACATAATAAAGAAAAGAAAAGAAGTTTTGGTTTTGTAAACATGGAAGAGGCACTTACTTACTTAATAGTTAATCAACTTCCCAAGTGGCATGCATGCTGGACCACTCCTCCATGCAAAACCTCTTCAGCTCCACCAGTACGTGGCTTTTGCTTGTGGACCAGGAACCAGGATCAGAGAATGAAAAGCAGCACCAAAGCAAATCCTGCATGCTTAACAGTGCCTAAGGTGCTCTTCTTCATAAAAGCTACATAATTTTTTTCTCACCAAATACACTCCATGCATGCATGATAAAAGAGGTGTGTATTTCCAAAATACCACCTGAATTAATCTCAAGTTAATTTCATTCATTTTTTATGGGCAGATAAAACCAAAATTGTACTTTTTGGACACCCTGATGTGTGTTTTATTTGGTACACAAAAAGTGCATCTTATGTGAATAACAATATTATATCCACTATGAATCATAGAACCTGGGGTGGGGAATGTGCCTCCTGAGAAGTAGATGGAACTAATAAAATTCACTATATATGTAAATATATATATAAGCATTTAAACTGTGTATTTTAATTCGTTTTGACATAATACATATTTTTTATATTCTAATTCCATCACTCAATGTCCTGTGTTCTAATATTTAATAATATTAAATATTACCGAATAAAACAAGAATGCTGAAATGTTTAATGGGACTTGGAGACTGCTTGGAATATACATGGTTCTTCATCTGAATGATTCAGTTGTAGCTAAGATGGATGTGTAGTTTATGTCAATAGTTCAATTAAGTGAGACCGTTTACCACATATTTTGTTACACTTCATAATTTAGTTTTTGTTAACACCTAGGGTCCAATCCATCTCTTACATTGGATAATACTGCAATACAAGCAAGATCTTTTATATGTACTGTTTTTATATGCAGCTGGTTTTGAGTGCCTTATGTAATCTTTGGTAATTCTGCCTTTAGATTGCACTCCTTAGTTAGTGCTGCACTAAACAAAGACAAATCCTTTAGATTGCTGTCAAGATTTCAAAATGTATCATTATTTTGTCTTCCTCTCTTCAAAGAAAACATAAAAAACAAATACAGTGAATTAAATCAGTCATTTGAGAAACAAATAATATACATTGTATTAAGTTTTATATTCATTTGGATGCTTTTAGTAACTGGTTATGTGTCTTTAAGTTGTACTGTAATATTATGTGATGAAGAGAAACCATGAAGCAAACTATAGAAATCTTGCAGCAAGTGTTACCATAGTTACAAACATCAGTGATAACATTAATACTTCAAAGGCAATGGGTCTATAAATGCATACCCAGATTTTTGCATTACATCATATATGAAAACAATAAAAGAATAACAATAAAATGAAACAATAAAAATAACTACATTGTTACACAGTACAAAAATATATATTAATTGAAGTTTGATGTTACTGCTTCAATTTAAACTGAAGATAATTATAGTGTTGTGTATTCACTGAATTTGTCAGCATTCTTGCAGTGTTTCTACAGATATTCATCTTCTATTTTTAATTAAGCAATTCATGCAACCCTCTTAAGATTTATTCTTGAAGAAGGTAATCCACTGTGCATTGTTTGGCTCAGCTTTTCTCTGCAGTGCCTATTATATATATATATATATATATATATATATACATACATACATACATACACACACATATATATAAAAGTGAATATAAAGTGAATTCCCCATATGAACTTGCTGTGCCGGTCTGGGAGGCTTAATTGACTGATTGGCCAGCATGAGAATGCAGTGCATTGCTGCCTCGTGTATGGTTGGACAATCAGTCAATTATCCCCTGGGTGGCTCCACACCCTTTTTAATAGAAGGAGACAGAGGGAGGGTGTGGACAGTAACAAAGGATGGGTACTAAATACAGGAGCGTATGGTAATGCTTTTGTTTCAGGACCATGTGCTGATGGTTTTGTTTTTGTGTGTGTTTTTATTTTTAATTTTTGTATATAGAATAAAACAAATGTCTACCTTTTCAGTGCCAGCTCACTATATAATTCCTGGTAGAGTTTCAGATTAGGCACGGGTGTACAGGCTCTGGTGAAACAGAACCGAAACTTAACTGAGTCTAAACTAAATACACACATGGTTCCCTGTCTACACGATTACTAATAATGTAGTGTGTGTGTGTGTGTGTGTGTGGGTGTGGGTGTGGTATAGATTACTCTGACCTGCACACTCTACACACACTGTAGAGTGTGCTCATCTTCTATTTCGTTTGAATAAAAAGCACTGACAATGGCACATGTTTTTATTAAAGGTATTTCTAAAACTCTGTGTGGAAACGGGTGCATTCACACCAAGCAATTATCACATACACTTTACAGAGAGGTTTATTTTCTTTTCATTTTAGCAGTATAATTATACATCTGTAATCATCTGTGGCAATCTGATGAGTGAGAGAGAAATGGAAAATGTCATAATTGAATCTGATGCAGTGCATAGGTATGCCTTTTCTCTTTTGCTGTGGAAAGGATGCAGACCATTAGTTCTAAGAGTAATTGATCCAGCACAGAGTCAAGGTCATCTCAGCAACCGCAGATGGCAAAAACAAACAAAAAGGGGGGCACGGGACTTACTGTGCTCAATTGTCCAAAATTGCATTGGTGTTGGTATTAGAGTTTCATCTCTGTTCAGTTATCACAGGTCAGATTGCAGCCCACCCACCAACTGTCTATTTCTAGAAGATTTTTAGGATCACCTAATCTCTAGTCACCTATGGCAGTCTCCTGGTACTGTTACTATAGTTTCTGAATTTCAACATGTCTTTATTTATTTATGGTTATTTCAAGAAATAGATTTAATGGGAGGGAAGCATTCATATTGTCTTTTGTGTATAGATGTAAATTTATATGTGTTGGTCCTCTGCTTTCATATATTCACCTAAACAAAAATATAATTAATCAAAGCAGAATATATATTTCTTAAGTGTATGTACCCATGCTCCCCTGCGATGGACTGGTGTCCCATCTAGAGAGTTCCCTGCCACTGGATTGGTGGAAGTGAATAGAAAAGTGTGAAGCCATAAACATGATTTCAATTAATACAGCTTGTCTTTCATTCACATCTCAAAGAAAAAAGATGAACAAAACATTTGCATTTAAAAGACAATATTTGAATCTGTTATACAACATGTAATTTATTGTGCATCAGGTAGCATTATAATTATGGAAACTCATTAACTTTCATTTATCAGCAAACTTACTAGATCCGTGATAAGATATAAGAAGTGTGTTTGTAACTCAAAGGGAAAATGTTTGTAAAATCTCATGGGCATTTCTTGTTAAATAAAAATGAAGCACATTGAAGTTGTTGGAAGAAAAGCTGTATAACATACTTACATTTAATACTAATATTGAAATGGGTGAAGAATACATTGCAAATAGTTATCAGTATGTAGCACATAATTCATATTTACTGTTTTTAAAGCTGGTAAAAAATGTTTTTTGTTTTACTTAATGCTCATCTAACAAGAAGACTATAGTTTAAGAATCTTTTCACTAACCCTAAAAAGGAAATAGAGTGGGTGTGCTTGTACAACAAGATCGGTGCGTTACAGGAGGCCTATTACCAAAACAAAAGCAGTACAAAATGACCCCTGACTTCATGTACTCCTCTCCACCACACACAAAATGAAAAACAAATAGGAGTTAGCTTTCTGTCACATCAGTACAGCAGTTGACAATGCCCCATTGATAATCAGCTTCACTTTCTTTTTCCAGAATGTAATGTCCCAGGCAATTCAGTGCAAAATTGGGGAAAATAAATGAAATATTGTTAAGATCCACAAAATGGGGGAAGGGAAAGATAAGTGTTGATACTATAGAAATGTAATAGGTAACCATCTGTGACATTAACACATTGTGCCAAAAATAATACATGTAAAAAGTAATACAGTAAAGGTGAACTTTGAAATGAATAATTGTGAAGCGTGTTTCATGAATCAGATATGTATTTTTGAAATACAGTAATGGAATTGCAAGTCTTGCATCTAAAGGCAACATGATTAAATCTGCTTAGTATGGATCATCTCTTGATAAAAAAGCTTGACGGTGCATTTGTACACATTTAAATTCTACAGTACATTGTTCTATACTGTCCTTGCTAGAATAACATTATAACTGTTTGATGAATTGGCTGTGTTCAAATAATTTATTTTGCTTGTTTTTAAAAAAATTGCATTAAAAAGAAAACTTTCAAAAGAGATGCCTTTTGTGTCTGGGGTAAATGTGTCATCAATAATGATGTAAAGCAGATTAAATGACTACACTGAATTTACAATTGCCAAAAAAAAGTCTAAAACAAGCCTTGTTCAATTAAATAATTTAAAATCTGCAAAATTGTGGCTCTCCAGGACCAGCTGAGCCTCACTGTTACTGTGTAATGCAAAATGCACACTTTGTACTAACTTTTGGGAGCTCTTACATCATTAAAGTAGCAGCAGAACTTCAAAGCACAAGAGCATTGTCTGATATTCCTGTACTAAAGGAACTGAGACTGCAATTTGCAATCCTTACCTAGTAAATATTTAATTAAAGTTCTACCTATTCATTTTCCCACTGTAGTGTGTTAATCTGTAGGATTTCTGGCATAACACTTCTAAAATGGATGGATCTCTCTCTTATTTATATACAGTTAGGAAAAAAAGTATTTGATCCCCTGCTGATTTTGTACGTTTGCCCACTGACAAAGAAATGATCAGTCTATAATTTTAATGGTAGGTGTATTTTAACAGTGAGAGACAGAATAACAACAAAAAAATCCAGAAAAATGCATTTCAAAAAAGTTATAAATTGATTTGCATGTTAATGAGGGAAATAAGTATTTGATCCCCTATCAATCAGCAACATTTCTGGCTCCCAGGTGTCTTTTATACAGGTAACGAACTGAGATTAGCAGCACTCCCTTTAAAAGAGTGCTCCTAATCTCAGCTCATTACCTGTATAAAAGACACCTGTCCACAGAAACACTCAATCAATCAGATTCCAAACGCTCCACCATGGCCAAGACCAAAGAGCTGTCCAAGGATGTCAGGGACAAGATTGTAGACCTACACAAGGCTGGAATGGGCTACAAGACCATCGCCAAGCAGCTTGGTGAGAAGGTGACAACAGTTGGTGCGATTATTCGCAAATGGAAGAAACACAAAATAACTGTCAGTCTCCCTCGGTCTGGGGCGCCATGCAAGATCTCACCTCATGGAGTTTCAATGATCTTGAGAACAGTGAGGAATCAGCCCAGAACTACACGGGAGGATCTTGTTAATGATCTCAAGGCAGCTGGGACCATAGTCACCAAGAAAACATATGGTAACACACTGCGCCGTGAAGGACTGAAATCCTGCAGCGCCCGCAAGGTCCCCCTGCTCAAGAAAGCACATGTACAGGCCCGTCTGAAGTTTGTCAATGAACATCTGAATGATTCAGAGGAGAACTGGGTGTAAGTGTTGTGGTCAGATGAGACCAAAATCAAGCTCTTTGGCATCAACTCAACTCGCCGTGTTTGGAGGAGGAGGAATGACCCCAAGAACACCATCCCCACCGTCAAACATGGAGGTGGAAACATTATGCTTTGGGGGTGTTTTTCTGCTAAGGGGACAGGACAACTGCACCGCATCAAAGGGACGATGGACGGGGGCCATGTACCGTCAAATCTTGGGTGAGAACCTCCTTACCTCAGCCAGGGCATTGAAAATGGGTCGTGGATGGGTATTCCAGCATGACAATGACCCAAAACACACAGCCAAGGCAACAAAGGAGTGGCTCAAGAAGAAGCACATTAAGGTCCTGGAGTGGCCTAGCCAGTCTCCAGACCTTAATCCCATTGAAAATCTGTGGAGGGAGCTGAAGGTTCGAGTTGCCAAACGTCAGCCTGGAAACCTTAATGACTTGGAGAGGATCTGCAAAGAGGAGTGGGACAAAATCCCTCGGAGATGTGTGCAAACCTGGTGGCCAACTACAAGAAATGTCTGACCTCTGTGATTGCCAACAAGGGTTTTGCCACCAAGTACTAAGTCGAAGGGGTCAAATACTTATTTCCCTCATTAACATGCAAATCAATGTATAACTTTTTTGAAATGCGTTTTTCTGGATTTTTTTGTTGTTATTCTGTCTCTCACTGTTAAAATACACCTACCATTGAAATTATAGACTGGTCATTTCTTTGTCAGTGGGCAAACGTACAAAATCAGCAGGGGATCAAATACTTTTTCCCCTCACTATGTATGTATGTATGTATGTATGTGTATATATATAATGTCTTCCATTCCTTTGGGTATTCAGACCCTTCCTATGGTGTGCCATTTTGTGAAATGTTATAATAATGTATACACTTTTTAAGAAAACATAGTGTTTTATTCTAAACTTCAAAGGGTTAGAATTGTGGGTGCAATTGTTGTCCAGTCTTTTTGTCAGATTTGCTGAAGCTCTCTCAAGTTGCTTGGGGGTTGCTTACGGGCAGCAGTTTTCAAGTCTTTCCACAGATTCTCCATAGGATTAAAGTCAGGACTTTGACTCAAGGACATTCACTTACTTTAGCCACTCCAGTGTCGTTTTGGCCTTGTGTTTTTGCTTTTGATTATTGTCCTGCTGTTTCGAGTCTTTGCCAGACTGGTATATCTTTTCCTTTAGTATTTGCCTGTACTTTGCTCCTTCCATTTTTCCTTCAATCTTAACAAGCATTCCAGACCCTGCTGAGAAAAATCCCCATAGCATGATGCTGCCACCACCATGTTGTAGGGATGGTGTTGACTGAATATTCAATCTGTTCCAAACTTAACACTATGTATTTAGACCAAAATGTTCTAATTTCTTTATGTACTTTTTGAGGATGGCTTATTTTTTAGTAATGGCTTCCTGCTTACCACCCTGCCATACAGGATATTTTTGTGAAGTGCTCTGGATATTGTTAACTGATGCACATTTTCTCCCATTCAGCCATTGAACTCTGCAGCTCTTTCAAAGTTTTGTTGACCTCACAGTGCCACTTCTGCGCTTTTCAATGATTTTATCCCTGACTTACTTTGAAAGCGCCTTGTTCTTCATGGTTGAGTCTTTGCTTGAAATTCACTACTTGAATAAGGACACTTACAGAGACAGGTGTTTGTATTCTGAAATCACTATTATTGCACACAGACAGAGGCCATTCAATTAATTGTGTGGCTCATTAAAGTCATTTTGTGCATCTGAATTAATTTAGGCAAAAGTTTTGAATACTTAAGCAATCATTCATTTTCCATTTTTGTCACATATGTACTTTTTGTTTTTGCTTTGAATGTGTGGAGTATGATGTGTATATAACAAATATATAATTCCTACTTCAAAGTGACTGCAAGGTTTAAAGCATCTAAATGTGAAAACTCTGAAAGGGTCTGAATACTTTTGCAAGCCACTGTATATATGTATAAGGTTAAGGCTAACTGACTAGTATGAAGCAAGATATTCTTGTCATTTAAAATCCAACAATTACCAGGGTTTCAAATTACCTGTACTGATTAATAAATAAGCAATAGTTGACTTTTCATTTGATGTCTGGTGATATATATTATTATATTTTATTTTATTTGATGCTTTGAATTTTTGATGTCATCTATAAATTCTTGATCTTGCTGCTTCTAAAAGTGACAAAGGGTATTCCAATTGTGTTGATGGTACAATTATGAATAAGATCAATATTCATAAGATGTTACTCTGTCACATCCACTTTGTTCTTCTAAAAGGTGACACAGTCACAGCTGGGAATAATGAAGCTGTTGGGATGACAACATGGTCCAACTTCAGCACTTTAATAACTTGAGCTTAGAAAATGTCTAACAAAGACACCTCTATATCTAAAAAAATAACCAGTTAGTTCAGTAACTTTCCATAAAGTAAGGGTATTCCTGGAGCAGTCTGATTGGTCATCTTAGGGAACCAGGCTGAGGTCAAAGTGTGCATAAACTAGGGACCAGGAGGGCAGGGACCTCTGACAATGGGAGATGTTCCACTAAGGAAAAAAACAAAAACAAAGGGAAACTGCTGGTATAAGGAACAAGATGTTAGACCTAGAAGCCACAGTGCTGGCATGTGACTATGATGTTGTAGGAGTGACAGAAACATGGCTTACAGAAAATGATGGGGATGAATACAAGTTGAAAGGATACATACAGTTTAGGAGAGACAGGCAAAATTGAAGAGGGGTTGGGGTAGCATTATATGTCATAAATTACATTGAGGCAGAAGAACTCAAATCAGATCCCAGTAACGGAACAGAATCTTTGTGGGTTCAACTTTTGAATAAAAGATCTGGAGGATTAGTGGTAGGAGTGTGTTAGAGACCACCCAACTCAGATATTCAGATAGATGTTGCATTGTACAGTGTAATAAGGACTGCATGTAGCAAGGATGTGGCTGTTATAATGGGGGATTTCAATTTCCCAAATAGACTGGGAAAGCCCAGTTGGGACTACAGAAGCAGAAATAGAAATGGTTGAGATGGTAGATGACTGCTTTCTAACTCAATTTATCAGGGAACCAACCAGAAAGCATGCATTGACTTGATCTTTTCAAATGACCAAGACAGAGTTAGAGGGACAGTAGTTAGAGAACCAATGACAAATTGTGATCACAATATGGTTAGCTTTGAGGCATTATTTAAAAAAAAACAAGGACCAAGTCTAAAACAATGGTCTAAAATTTTAGAAAAGCAAACCTTGAAGGTATGAGGCGGCACTTAGGAACACACTGGATACAGATTCAGTGGAAGATGGATGGTTATATTTTAAGAATATACTACTTGAGGCTCAGGAGAAATCTGTACCAAAACTTAGCAAATTGAAGACCAAAAAACATTGGTCAAAATGGTTTCATAGAAGTATGCAAAAAAATATCAAGAGGAAAAAAAATGTTGTATAGCGCATACAGGAGGGATGGAGACCAAACAAAATACAAAGAATATGTTGAACTGCAAAGCAAAACAGATAACATGCCACAGGTTAACAACCTGTCCAGTCAAACCCTAAGAGAGATCAGGATAAATGAGGAGGAGGTACTACAGGGACTAGCAGAATTAAAAACAAACAAATCACCTAGGCCAGATGGTATATTTCCAACAGTACTTAAAGAAATGAGGGAAATTATTCATAGGCCGCTAACTCAAATATTCCAAATGACACTTAGAATAGGGGATGTGCCAACTGACTGGAAGACAGCAAATGTCATACCAATCCACAAGAAAGGGACAAAACTGAGCCAGGAAATTACAGACCAATCAGTCTCACCTGCAAAACTTGTAAAATGTTGGAAAAAATTATTAGACAGAAAATAGAGCATCTTAATGAAAACCATATTCTTGGAGATAGTCAACATGGGTTTAGATGAGGCAGATCATGTCTTACTAATTTATTAGAATTTTTTGAACATGCAACTGCAGCTGTACATCATATGAAAGCATATGATATGATATACTTAGATAAGGTTCCACATGAAAGACTGATCCTCAAATTGGAAGCTGTAGGCATTCAGGGTAATGTAAGTAGATGGATTATGAACTGGTTGATGTATAGGAAACAGAGGGTGTCGATTAGAGGAGTTGCTTCTAACTGGAGTGAGGTTGTTAGTGGAGTTCCACAGGGATCAGTACTAGGGCCTTTGCTTCTTCTAATCTATATTAATGATCTGGACTCTGGGATAGTTAGCAAACTTGTCAAATTTGCAGATGATACTAAAATAGGTGGCTCAGCAGATACAATCTCAGCAGCACAGGCTATTCAAAGGGACTTAGATAATATTCAGTTGTGGGCCAACACCTGGCAGATGAAATTCAATGAGGACAAGTGCAAGGTATTACATGCAGGTAACACAAATGTCCACTATAATTGCACTATCGGAGGAGTAGAACTAGATTAAGTAACGCATGAGAAAGACCTAGGAGTCTATGTGGACTCCTCACTTTCTCCATCCAAACAATGTGGGGAAGCAATAAAAAAGGCAAACAGGATGTTAGGGTATATTGTCAAAAGTGTAGAATTGAGAACAAGGGCAGTAATGTTCAGACTGTACAATGCACTAGTTAGAGCTCATCTGGATACTGTGTACAGTTCTGGGCTCCACACTTCAAGAAAGATATCGCTGCTCTAGAGGCAGTTCAGAGGAGAGCAACCAGACTTATTCCAGGTCTGAAGGGAATGTCCTACTGAGAGACTGAGGGAACTGAACTTTTTCACCCTGGAACAGAGGAGATTATGTGGGGACTTGATCCAAGTCTTCAAAATCATGAAAGGCATCGACCACATCAAACCAGAGGAGCTTTTCCAGATCAGCAGGGACACACGCACCCGGGGACACAAATGGAAATTGTGGTTGGTCTGCTGGGGACTTGGATCACTCGGTTATTAATGGACACCAAACGAGCACGATGGGTCGGATGGCCTCCTCTCATTTGTAAACTTTCTTATGTTCTTATTTGAATTGGTGGACTATGCTTTTCCCGTGTTGTAGCTGCCTAACTGGGTCTTCTGGGTTCTGTGATGTGTTTATACACTGTATGTTGAAATTAAATAATAAACATGGCTGAAGAACTTGCTGTCCGAGTCCATATCTTACAGATTGGAATATTGTACATGATGCAGTAGGCCTACAAAACAGAATTTGCCATATAACGTACCATAACTTACCACTTACCATCTTGGGTCATATATATATTTTTTTATATATAGGTCTCCAAACTTGGACGTGTCTCAAATGCACTAACAACCATAGGAGAGCATAGGAATTAGTCCCCTGCAGACCAACCACAAACCCTGCAGGGATGCATTGATATTAGTTATGGAGAGTTAACAGTGGAAAAAGCACAAAATCAAAATTCCCCTCATCCCTGGTCCCTCTGTACATCATTTGCAGTTTCCAAACTTTTAACATGTACAGGTTTTACCCCTGTTTTGTATTTCTGCCAGTATGTTCAAAGAGTGTTAGATGGCTGTAACCTCAGATGATTAAACACATTTTTCAACAATAAGTACACTTGGAATGCTTTATCATAAGGATTTTTTTTTTTTGTATTATGGATTCCTCAGATGCAATCATGGAGTGAGATCATGATAAGATGAGATGTATTTTGTTTTCTTTTCCTGAGAATCTGTAATAATTTTCTGTAACAGTGATACATTAAGTTGTAGTCTAAATGGCTGTGCTCATGATTAGGTATGGAGTAATATTTAAAGAATGGATAATACACATCAAAATATATTACAGTATCTCATAATACATTAAAGAATTTTCAATCTTGGCATTTTCACTCAGTTTCAATAATCTTTGATAGATGTCTCTGTCTATTGTCTTTTATATTTTTATAATTTCGCCAAAGCCCAAATGTTTAATTTTTTTAATTATTATTTTAATAATAAAACAAACACACACACACTCACCCTCTTTAAATAGACTATTCTCAAACACAAGCAGAAGTCCCAGTAAATTCCTTCATACATATTACTTACACAGTCATACTAGGATGGCAGATTTTGTCAACACTGTATGTAATCATATATAAACAAACACGTACCTAAATGAATAATTCCTAGATATGAGGGAGCCCCCCTAATGGCTCAGGTTTCCCTGAAAATTATATCCTGGTTAGGAAAGCAAATTACAAAATTGTTAAAATGACTCTTCATACTACGTTGAGCCTCCTAGGCCTCTTATTAAGTTTACACTGAGCTGGTCCCCATTTCTCTGGGTTCAGTGGCTTGGCAAGGCCAGGTGATTACATTTATCACTATAAAAGTGCCCTGGCTAAATGATGAAAGAGATCTCACTCTTGCTCAGACCCTTCAGCGTTTTTGTCCTGCTTTTTTAAATGTTTTATTTTCCTGATGTAAAATCTGCACTGAGCATTCCTGATTGCAGTAATTGTGATTGTTGGTGTGAAAATCTATTTTCTTGAATACTCCTTTAGAACAGATTAAAAGGAAAACCCCCATAATAGATTGTATGTCATTTTATCATGTTGTTATGAGTAATAGAGATCAAGATATCTCACTTATGGTGATTTGTATTATTTAGATTTTGTATATTCTTATCATTCATATAAATCCATACACATGTACACTAACAGAAAGTTAAGGCTTTGCACTGTATTTCCAAAAATGTGTAATTATTGCCAACTGATCTGGAGACCACTGGTGTCTTGTCTATTATGCTGTCTTTCCTGAGTAGGGTACCCTTACATCAGCCTTGCATTTAACGCTTATTGGTCTGTTATGGATGGTCTGTCTGGATACACTGGTACCCCTCGTTCCTCTTGAATTACATACCAATTTTCAAAGTGTAAAGTTATGGTCAGTGGCCCAGGTTGTGCATCTTGAACTTCCACTTCTGGACAGTTAATACTTTTTGTAATACAATTATGTAGTCTTAATGTTCTGTATCTTTTATGAATCTACCTGTTGAATATGTTACATTAAACAAAGATGTCAGACAAATAAATGAAGAAGATCTGGTAATAAAGTGTATGAAACTGACAAAATAAAATGTGAAATGCAGATGTCTTTCTGACATATTTTGCATTGTGTTGTGTTACTTCAGAGCAAATTATCTTTGTATGTGCATAATCAATACACTTCTCAATAAAGTTTTTCATGCCAGCAGGGGTGTGGGTATGCAAAATGGATCTTCTTGTTTTGTTTTTTTTAATAGGTGACAAAAGTCTTTGAAGTTAACACAAGCTAAATAACTCCAAATGATTATAATTTAGATTTGGGTTACTTTCAAAAAGGCAGTTTACACAGTCACATTACTCGATAACTTAAATTGATTTTTCAGTGTTTGGACATTTTTAGACATTGAACAATTTCTCAGTTTACTTATTTTGTAATCACTAAAATAATTCTGTATTTTATTTTGTGTTTGTTTGCATGTTGTTGTTTTCAGGCATATTCTCCCTGAGATTTCGCCATCTGGGAAAATGTGAATAAACAGATTGTTAAACATTTTTATCCAGACTGTAAGGTGGCGAATCTTTAGTCACTCGAGGATTCATTTTTTGGTTGTGTGTATGTCACTTATTGCAGCAGAACAGTGGTTCAGGGACTCCATGAAAGGCAGTAACTGAAACATGTTGAAAATAGTAAACTGTACTTATCAGCCCAGCACACCGCCAGCTGGACAGCTTCAACAAGGAGACATATATAGATATATGCTTCCCTGTCTTAACCAAGGGAAGACACAACTCATAATACTTGCAGAATGATTCTTAAACTTTTGTTCCCAAATGTTCCCAGTGTGCAAACAACAATTTAAAGTTTTTATTTTGACAAAGATTAGGACATTGGGTTGCATTCGGAGGTGAAAAAGTGCAGCACATTTTTCACTGGAACAACAAAGGCTTGGAAAGTTGTTTTGTCAATTTCCAATCAGGTCACCTGTATTTACATGAGTCTCCGCATCGTCTGTAGCTAAACATTGCAACTTAGCAGTCTCTGTCATTCTCAGAATTGTCCCACACACTATTTATATATGAAAAAGTGAAAATCAGATTATGATCAAAAGTCAAATTGTTGAATTGTTTTTGTTTATACTGTTGTTGTTTTTTTTTAGATAGCAGTCCAGATTTCTACCCTCAGGGCAGAATCATACCAATGTTTCTAAGAAAAGAAAAACTTAAAAAATAAATGAAAAAAGACAGAAGCTTTATTCATAAGCATTCTGATGGGTGCATAGCTGTCCTGTCCAACAACATGTTAATAATGAGATATGCCCCAGGTAGCTACTGTCAAAGAAAATATTACCCGCTGCATATTCTATGCAATATAAGGAATAAACAGTGTAATCACACAGAGCAATACCAGGTTCTCTTATTAAATTTAAAGAAAAATATAGCAATATCATCTACATAAATGCAGTATATATGATTTCACATGAAATTATGACTTTCAAATGATTTACTCTCGTACTCTGCATTTTACTGGTCTTATTTTTTTCTGGTATCAGAAATAAAGACTGGGGTGTTTACAAATCTTATTTTGCCGATGTGAAATACAGATCGCATTTACCATTGACAAAACCAGGCAGAATTCTATGACTGGTTTCACATTATACATCTCACCTTTTCATTAATTTACAGTTGCTTGTATTTCAACTTAGAGTCCAAATAAATTAAATTTGCTCTCTGGTTAATCTATAGTGACAATGATATTCTGTGTAAATACATGGACCTTCAATTGAGATCTGTTTCATTACTTATTAGCCTGTAGGCTGGATCTGAAGGAGTCACTGTTAATTACCGGAGACATCAGCAGAAGATACATATTGTCAGTGCTGTTTTGCATTCTTCTACATGACCTAGACAACTGCTTGGAAGTACACCAACACAGAAAAAAAAAACAAATTGATTAGAAAAGAACAGGCAGGATCATTCTTGGCATTCTCCTTGTGTTCATTTAAGGTAACGAAGAAATGCACAGTGGGAGACGAAGCAACAAAGAACACTAGAAAGGTTACAGATGAGAGAAGATTGTTTGGTTAATCTTGCTCATTTTCCTCATCTGGCTGTTGGTAACTAAATGATCCAAAAGGCCCTTCAAAATACCCTTAAGGACCTACTATCCAGTTTGTTCCAAACATCCATAACCCTCCTGTCACTTGTTCTCAGTCCTGAGTTTAGCTGTATTTAAATCATGACCAGTTCCAAATCCCTTTTAGAATTACAAAAAATGATTGGTCAATTTGAGTTATTTGAATTATCATTTCCAGACTAAAATTATGTATTAATTGATGAACATATGAAAATCTTCAGATTTTGTATGATCCTGGGTAATTATCATGGTTTCCCCCTACACGTTACACTAGACTTAGCCAAAACATGGACCCAGCGGAGAAATCTGAATTACAGTCTGCCACGGCTTCTCAGGATGCCTGACTGACCGACCATGACACCAAACTGCAACAAATCACAGACGCATTGAATCGTCTGCTTCAGCAGCTACAACCAAGCACAGCTACAGCCTCTCCGCCTGCTGTACCTGTCACTGCAAACCCCGCCGCTGCTCTTGCTGCTCCTGGAACCACTTCCCACTCCATCTCGACCATGGTCTCATATAGCCATTGACTTTGTCACGGATCTCCCCAAATCGCAAAGTTATACTACCATTCTGGTTGCTGTGGACCATTTTTCAAAAGCATGCCACCCTGGAGACATCAGAGTTCCTTTTCAATCATGTGTTTCAGACATACAGAATAGCCAAGGACATCATCTCGGACTGAGGTCCTCAGTTCACCTCGCGTAAAGTGTCCATTTTAGGACATCCTCACGCATCAGTCGTCCTCGAGTCAAGTATCAAGCATCACCCACTCAAGTCTCCGGTATCAGGATCGTTACTCACCCCTCCCTCAGTCAATCGTCATTGTGCCTCCTCACGCCTCAGTGCTCCGACGTCAAGTCTCCTGCTCAGGTATAACGTATCATGTATCACACATCAGGTATCAGGTATCATGTATCAGATATCATGTATCAGGTATCACGTATCAGGCGTCACGCGTCAGGTGTCAGGTGTCAGGCATCAGGTCTGCTCCTCACGCCTCACTGCTGTTTTTTTTTTTTAATGTTACGAAATCACAGCTCACCTGCTGATCCAGTAAATCTTAATTTAAATAAGGTGCGGGTCTTAGACGTGTGATTGGGTCACTGCACTGCGGCGTGAGAGACCCGGGTTTGAATCCTGCGCTGGGAATCATTGATGCAATACTTTGACACCTGACGCCTGACACCTGATGCCCGATGTGTGACGCCTGATACGTGATGCCTGATACCTGAGCAGGAGACTTGACGTCGGAGCACTGAGGCGTGAGGAGGAGCAATGACGATTGACTGAGGGAGGGGTGAGTAACGATCCTGATACGGGAGACTTGAGTGGGTGATGCTTGATACTTGACTCAATGACGACTGTACTCGTGGATGTGGACAGCCTTCTTCAAATTCCTGCAGGTGAACATTAGCCTTATTTCGGGCTACCATCCACAATTCAATGAGAGGCTCAATCAGGAGATCAGCAGGTTCTTGAGATCATACTGCAGTTCGTCCCAATCAGATTGGAGTCGCTATTTGCTTTGGGCTAAATGCGCCCAGAACTCCCTCACCAGCTCCTCCCATGGTCTCACATCCTTCCAATGTGTCCTGGGGTACCAGCCACTTCTCTTCCCTGTTCCTGCTATGACAAAACTGTTTTAAAAAGAATGATGAGGTATTGCAGGCTGCACATGTCCATCTCCAATAGGTGGTGCACCGTCCAAAGCTGAAGGCGGAACGCTGGAGTTGCAAGGCTCCCCTCTATCATCCTGGCCAAGAGGTTTGGCTCTCCACTAAGGACGTCCGTCTCCATCTCCTCGTCACAAACTCAGTCCACGGTTCATCGGCCCCTTCAAATTTCTCAGTCAAGTCAACCCCATTGATTACCGCTTACAGCTGCCATCCTCATATCGCATCTCCCCAACGTTTCACGTATCCCTGCTCAAACCTGGGGTGCCCGGTCCATATCCTGCCTCTGACCCGCCAACAGCTCCTCAGCCATCCTCCTCGTCAGCTCCTCCTCCTCCTTTACTGCTAGGTGACGGTTCTGTGTATATGGTTCGGACTCTCCTTGCCTCCCATCACCACTGGACTGGTCTGCAGTACCTTGTGGATTGGGAGGGGTACGGTCCAGAAGAACGGTTGTGGGTTTCAGCCTCAGATGTCCTAGACCTGTCCCTGATCAGTGATTTTCACAGGGTCAACCCCTCGGCTCCAGCGCCCTGACCACGGGGTCGCCCACTCACCGCATTCCTGACGCGTCTGGTGCCACCCGTGAGGAGGGGGGTTCTGTCATGGTCTCCCCCCCGCATTTCTCTAACTCGCCACCAGAGGTCATCATCACCAGAGTTCTAACCATTGCAATCCACATTCCTCAAACCCCATGCACCTGTTATTCCACATTCCTCAAACCCCAGTACACACTCTCTCATCTCCCTCAGCTCTCATTCACTCAGCACAGCCCCAGCACCTATTGCCTTCCATCTCCTGCCCTGTATATAAACCCCTTGGTCACTTCAACTCTTTGCTAAGTCTGGTATTCTTTTCAGTCCGTTATTCTAAGTATTCCCTTTGATTATTGATTGCCTGTTTTTGACCTCATTGTGTACCCTAACCATCGATTCCTGGATTCTCCCTACCATCGTTGACCCTTGCTTGCCTTATCGACCTCGCCTTCGGGTTCCCCTGGACATGGTTGTTTGCCGGTATTGACCCTCACCTGTCCCTGGACTCCCTTAAATCCGCACCTGGATTCCTCTCGCCCGAACTGCTACGTTACAGTAATGATCTTAATTATTTTCCAATGGAGCAATCTATTTATTTATTTATTGCAGATTATTATGAATTAACTTAATTATGTTTATGAATTTCATTTAAACATGCAATGCTGAATTTTGAAGTGAAAAACAAATGTATGATCAGAGAACAGGAAAAACGTACAGTTTGTGACATCACAGTAGAAATGTGAGAAAATAGCAATGAGATATCATAAGCTATAGAATGGATCCCAAGAGATGAAAAAAGACCAAGAAGACTATATAGAAAATAGGAAGATGATAGGCTTTGCTGACATGACCTGGAAAAAAGACACTGTACATTTAGCCTTCATCCAGCAGACTGGATCAATCAATCAATCAATCAATCAATCAATTTTTATTTAGTATAGTGCCCTTCACATGGTAGTCACAGAGTGCTTTACAGATTGAAAATATACAGACAAAAATAAACCATTAGGCACAGAGGAGAGACAAACAAGAACTACTATAGGATGACATACTATTATAGGAGAACATAAATCTCTAGGGGTCCACAGCTTAAGGCCTAGGCCTAATGGCTGCCTCCCCTCCAGGCAGTATAATGTTTCTGAAACATGTAGCAAGAAGATCAGAACATTTTTTAACTGGTGCTGCTAGCTCTGGTCTTCACTCTTGGGGGGGTGGGGATGGAACATCATTAGCCCATGGGTGGGGACGACTTGGGTGGGGGTGTATTATCAACCCTCCGGGGTAGATGTACCTCGTCTGCCCTCCATGGTGGGTGGTGTCTCGCCAGTCCTCCAGGGTGGGAAACAGGATGGAGGGGGGCTATTGCTGGGAGACAAAACGAGAAATTGTGCTCAGCTACTGATAGTGAAATGCATTACTGTGCATTAGCCAATTCATGCAAACCAGCGTAGGAGTTCAAAGTGATCGTTGCTGATTGCTTTTTTTTTTTTTGTGATTACTTGCAGTCTCCCCTGCGGATTAATGTTGTTTGAGGTAACAAATAATTGACTGGATTTGCTTGATAATACAAGTTGCCATGGGGAAGACATGCGATCCAGGATATTAGGACATTTTAGTGAGCTTACATGCTGCAGTGTGATATGCGCCATTATTTGGTAAGTTTTAAAGTTAAAAATTATAAAACTTGCTTAGATGATGGACTTGATCTGGAAGTGTAATATCTTATGTTAATAATAATAATAATAATAATAATAATAATTATTATTATTATTATTATTATTATTTATTAGCAGACACCCTTATCCAGAGTGAAAAGAGCATTATTAAAGTGCAATACGTACTTATGTATCTAACTTATACATAGCAATACATTAAAATGCATAAGACTATGATGTTGGAACTAGTAGGACATTTCCTTTAGGTAGAATTCAATATATAACTTCCCCAGGACCAGGTAATGAATTGGTATTTAAGAACTAATACAGGGGGTCTCCTAACCTGATCCTGCAGAGACATAGTTCTCGTGGTCTTTTAGGCAGATGTCTATGCTTGATGAATACAGACCTTGAAAATGTGTAAACCATGAGCTCAACTCAACCAGAGGACCCTTCGGTCATCAGGGCTACAGCTCTAATACGTTATAGATGGCCACAGCACCAGTTTGGGAGTCTTGAATAAAGTGGTGCATGCCAACAGTATCTTCATTTGCAAATTTCTTCCCCAAGTATTAATTAAATACATTAGCCATTTCATTTTCATCATCAATAAAAATCCCATTACTATCTCTTATATATTTTTTCTCCTTCACTGTTCATTTGCTGTTATGGTAATTGAAAAACCTTTTGGGATTATTTTTAGCACTTAATGTAATGTTCTTTTCTACAACCCTTTTGGCATTTCTCATTTTTTTCATTTTCTACTGTTAGCATTTCTTTACATTCATTGTCATGAAAAGGAACATTATTTATTTCGTATACAGATAAAATGCCTTTCTTCTCTTTATAATATTCATAATGGAGCTATTAGCTGGACATAGCCTACCTTAGAGATAAATTTGCATAGCTCTTCTTTCAGATTCATTGACCTTTATCCATAAACTACATAATAACTATTCTAGCATCTGTTATTCCAGTCCCACACTCATCCACTTAATCTTCATTTATTTAAAGACAACTTTCCTGAAGTTGTGAACCAATGTTCAAGATGTAACCCTGTTAAAATAAAATAGCCACTTTTCCCCTGAGGTTCATCAAGTTGTGTATTTAATTGTGTACTTGTAATCACCAATCTCGGTAAAATACATACAATTATGTAATTATGTAGGTTGGTTTTTACTTTGGAAAGTTTATAGCTATCCTTAGAATCTGTCTCTCTCTTTCTTTCTTTCTTTCTTTCTTTCTTTCTTTCTTTCTTTCTTTCTTTCTCTCTCTCTCTCTCTCTCTACATATATGTAAATAGTACATAAAATAGCAGTCAAACGATTAAATTGTTATAAAAATAAACTAAAACATGAATAATATACAATTTTGCATGGCATTCGTAATTGTTACATTGTTGTATTTGTATTAATATTTTGTACAATAATGTGTTTTGTTTTGCTTTTAGTTCATATGGCAAACAATGACACTTAAATACTTAAAACAGTGATTGTATGTTTGTCTGGGCTGTTTTCTGTGGCAGTAATGTCAAGTCAAGGATGTTTTTAGTCTGTGAATTATTTTGTTATTTTAGCTATGCACATTATCATACTTAATTAATGTAAAATCTTTTAAATAATACATTTAAAAAAAGTCTGAACAGCTTTTCTAATTATGTCAAGTAGGATTAAAGTGTTGGTTGAATATCATTGGATTAGCCCATTTAAGCCTAGTTAGTTCACATTATATTCAAAATGGAACTGAACTTTAAATAGACTTTACTTTTAGGTTAACTTTATAAAATGTTAAGCCCTTTATAATGATTAAAGATTAGTTAATAAATGCTTTATAACCAGTTAAAATGTGTTTACTGTGCTATTGGTTCTAAGCAGGGCGCCGGTTCGGTTCACACTCACTATCAAGAATAAATAATCAGGAAGGAAACGCAAATGATATATCATTCTAGGGTGAGTTTTCACACTATGACCAGTTCATTAGGTTTTATTGTTGTGTGGGCACTGGGTCCAGTGCTCACAGATCATTTCAACCATTTAACCGAGTAAGAGACTCTTGGTTCATGATCATGTAACGAGAGGCATTGTGTGGGTCTTGACATATACTGCAGCAAACTTAAATGAACTAAAATAAATTAGAAAAAAGCATGACATTACATTATGTGAATATCTAGATCTAAACCAAAAGTCTGGGTGTGCAGATCTGCAATTGATTGCTCAAAACAACTTTTACATTACTGTCTGTTGAGGACCAAATGCCAGATGTTAGAAAAAACAGGAACAGTTGCAAATAGGAAAAAATGTACAATTTATTCATGGTCACTTGTTATTAAAAACTGACAAAAGGAATGAAGATGTTTCTAACAAAAACTCAGTCCAGGATAGAAACAAAAACAAGAAAAGGACAAAAAACAAACAAAACGACAAGCAGGATAACTAATGCCACAGAGCTTCCTAGCCTCAGGTTCGCAGTTACCTATACGTTTAACATAGGCCCTCTGTCACATCCTATCCACTCCAGCACAACCTCCCCCACTACCTCCTTGGTCCAGCTTTTCCACTATAGTCCACTTAGCCCCACCCCTTGGACCAAACCATTAGAAAATAGTGGTGGTAGAAAGAAAGATAAAATCACATGACCCCAAACATACATTCCCAGTTGCTGCAACATTATTATTTGATTTTTTTATTTGAACCCTTATCCAGGTTGTTACAATTGTTACAAGATATCAAATTATTTTTTTACATTTACCCATTTATACAGCTGGGCATTTACTGGAACAATCTAGGTAAAGTTCCTTGCTCAGGGGTACAACAGCAGTGCCCGTGGTATTGAACCCACGGTATTGGGTTCCTGGTATTGATATGCCGCATAGACCCTTTCACACAGACCTTGTTAGCATCAAAATACCACAAAAATTTCAGAATAAGTTGGTGTGAATGGGGCTAAAGATAGATAGGTAGAAAAATAAATGAATGGATCTGAGAACGAACACATATGTGACCACATTGAAAGAGTGTAAATTTTAAAATGGCAATGGGCTGGACACATTGCAAGATGAATCGATCAAAGACGGATAAAGGAAGCTATCAAATGTAATTTTGTTATGTTACAGCCTTATTCCGAAATGGATTAAATTAATTATTTTCCTCAAAATACTACAAACAATACCCCATAATGACAACGTGAAAGAAGTCTGTTTGAAATCTTTGCAAATTAAAAAAAAAAAAAAAAAAAAAAAAGCACATACATAAGTATTCACAGCCTTTGCTCAATACTTTGTTGAAGCACCTTTGGCACCAATTACAGCCTCAAGTCTTTTTGAGTATGATGCACCAAGCTTGGCACACCTATTTTTGGGCAGTTTCTCCCATAGCGCTTTTCCACCAACAAGGAGCCGGTGCTGGAGCCGGAGCCGGTGCTCGGCCTGGGAACCAACTGATGTTTTTGTGAACCGGCCCGCTTTTCCACCGGTTTTGGAACCGAACGCTGACGTCACTGGATGTGGGCGTTCCCAAGCACGGAGTAGAAGAGAAACACAGTGATAATAATCAGCACCGAGGCGACTGCGACTTTAAACCCTATTTAACATCACAATTAAACTCATTATAAAAAGCAAAACAAAAAATGCAAGATCACATGTAGCCATCAGAAACGCAAATACAGCTATACAAATAAGCTAAGATAACTCAGCCTTTTATTTGTATTGATTTTTATTGATGCACTAAGGGATTTACACTGATTAGCTATTTCAAACACTTTTACTGTATTGAATAAAAGACATGCATTCATCACCGCGCTCACAGTTCATTACAAATATACTTTGTATGAGTGGATACATTTTCATTCATTTTGTGGCGTATTTTTACTTTTATTCTTGTTTAAAAAACAATGACTATAGGCTAGCCTATTGATTATGGATGCGGCTGTTTTGGGGGTATTTGCGGCGCAGTCCTGGGTAGATCAATAAACTGTGCTTATTGATGAAGTCTGGGATGATGGTCCCAAATCACTGTTACATTGTCCCTGTTGCCAGACACGCAGCAATGCGCTTGTTCTGAAAGTCGCCCTGGATAAGAGCGTCTGCTAACAAATACACAATAATAATAATAATAATAATAATAATAATAATAATAATAATAATAATAATATTAATAATAATCCATTGTTAGCACTGCTGGCGTGTAAGCACAAAGCGCATCACTGTAACAGATCTTACTGTGTATTTGATCTTCTCTTACTGTACAATACGTATGTTTTGTGTAATTGTTTTTATGAATTTATTCATAAATTATTAATCATGCGCAAACCAACCCGGGACACATGACTTGTAGGGGCGCTGGATTTGGCATCACACCGGACCAGTTAATGACCAGTTCATTAACAAACAACATTTCTGTTCAATCTATATCGTCGCATTAACTCTCATCATCATCATATCGCTGTAACACGTCTTTCTTTTCACGGAAGCTGCGCTCAGTTGTCTCTCATTGCTGCCATTTGCCAACAACTAACTAGTTATTGACCTGGTGAGACCATATTGTTACTGTAGTGTCTCTCTCTGACAGACCGCTGTTCGCTGTTGATTTCGCTAATTTTTAATCAAAACTCTCCTGACTGCTCGCGTCTCTGCTGGCATTTTAAACATGGCGGCTGCACTCTGGCAAATCACTTTTTGTGGAGATGTCTTTACTCCACCCCCTGGCTCCTGACGTCACGGGTTCTTAGGTTCCAGACCAGCAAGTTTTTGGTGCCAGAAAAAGTGGCTCCAAATTAGGCACCAGCTCCGAAATGGCACCGGCTCCTTGTCGGTGGTAAAGCACTACCATTCTTCATTGTAGGACCTCTCAAGCTCCATCAGGTTGGATGGGGAGCGTCGGTGCACAGCCGTTTTCAGATCTCTCCAGAGATGTTCAATCGGGTTCAAGTCTGGGCTCTGGCTGGGCCACTCAAGGACATTCACAGAGTTCTCCTGTAGCCACTCCTTTGTTATCTTGGCTGTGTGCTTAGGGTCGTTGTCCTGTTGGAAGATGAACCTTCACCCCAGTCTGAGGTCCAGAGCGCTCTGGAGCAGGTTTTCATCAAGGATGTCTCTGTACATTGCTGCATTCATCTTTCCCTCGATCCTGACTAGTCTCCCAGTTCCTTCCGTTGAAAAACCCACAGCATGATGCTGCCACCACCATGCTTCACTGTAGGGATGGTATTGGCCAGGTGATGAGCAGTGCCTGGTTTGCTCCAGACATGATGCTTGCCATTCAGGCCAAAGAGTTCAATCTTTGTTTCATCAGACCAGAGAATTTTGTTTCTCATGGTCTGAGAGTCCTTCAGGTGCCTTTTGGCAAACTCCAGATGGGCTGTCATGTGGCTTTTACTGAGGAGTGGCTTCTGTCTGGCCACTCTACCATACAGGCCTGATTGGTGGAGTGCTGCAGAGATGGTTGGTCTTCTGGAAGGTTCTCCTCTCTCCACAGAGACACGCTGGAGCTCTGTCAGAGTGACCATCAGGTTCTTGGTCATCTCCCTGACTAAGGCCCTTCTTTCCCAATCGCTCAGTTTGGCAGGGCGGCCAGCTCTATGAAGAGTCCTGATGGTTCCAAACTTCTTCCATTTACGGATGATGGAGGTCACTGTGCTCATTGGGACCTTCAATGCTGCAGACATTTTTCTATACCCTTCCCCAGATCTGTGCCTCGATACAATCCTGTCTCGGAGGTCTACAGACAATTCCTTGGACTTCATGGCTTGTTTTGTGCTCTGACATGCACTGTTAACTGTGGGACCTTATATAGACAGATGTGTGCCTTTCCAAATCATGTCCAATCAACTGAATTTACCACAGGTGGACTCCAATTAAGTTTTAGAAACATCTCAAGGATGATCGGTGGAAACAGGCTGTGAATACTTATGTATGTGCTTTTTTTTTTTTTTTTTTTTTTTAAATTTGCAAAGATTTCAAACAGACTTCTTTCACGTTGTCATTATGGGGTATTGTTTGTAGAATTTTGAGGAAAATAATGAATTTAATCCATTTCGGAATAAGGCTGTAACATAACAAAATGTGGAAAAAGTGAAGCGCTGTGAATACTTTCCAGATGCACTGTACATACAGTGCCTATAGAAAGTATACATCCCCTTTCAAAAGTTTCACCATTTGGTTGCTTATAGCCTGAAATTAAAATTATGATTATTATTTTATTTTCCTTTTATCTACACATCCTACCCCACAACTTCCAAGTGAAAAAAATGATTCTACCAATGTGCAGAAAATTAATAATAAAAAAAAAAGTATCCACCCCCCTTCTGACAGCAATCCTAAATTGTCTTTAAAATCACACACCAAGTTAAGTGGCTCCCACTTAACATGTTAAACTGTAGTGATTAATTTGATTTCAGGATAAATGCAAGTTTTTGTAAGTTCCCTCTGCTGGGTAGTGTACTTCCAAGCAAACACTAAACTGTGAGCATCAAGGAGCTTTCAAAAGAACACGGGTTAAAGTTTCTGAAAAGCACAGATCGGATGATGGATATAAGAAAATATCAAAGGCCTTGGAACAAGGTCAAGACGATTATTAAGAAGTAGAATGTATATGGCACTACCAAGGCCCTGCCTAGATCAGGCCATCTCTCCAAATTGTATAACCGAGCAAGAAGGAGACTGATCAGAGAGGCCACTATGAATGTAATGACAACTTTGCAAGAGCTATAGGCTTTTATGTCCAAGACTGGTCAAAGTGTGCAAGTGACAACAATATCAGGAGTGCCTGAGGGTAAAATTGAGGTGGGCTTTTTGAGAACTTTAAGATATTAGAGAGGAAAGAAAGAGAGAGAGTGGAGTGCAAACCATTTATTGATTGCTTGACCCCGATTTGGATAACTGACCTGGACCAGACCACACACTTGATTACAGCTTACGACCTATGCTTCCACACCTCTGAACCTATGCTGGAGCTTTGCGATTGGGAAACTGAGTAGTGGCCCAAAAGTATCCATTCACCTCCATTCTGCGCCTTACAGCCCAGATCACACACTGTGTTGCAGTATATGTTGCATGTGTATATTTGTTATGGCTATTTTCCTAACCTATAGTCCTCTCTCATTATACCAGAATGTTAGAGACATTTTAATTGTATAACTATTAAAGACAAATGGTATATGACCTTAAATATGATAACAATAACAGCTAAAATATAAATATAAATATAATATATATAAAATATTGAGTCTAAAAAAGTATAGAAATAATAATAAAAACACACTATCTGAAACATGAAATTAAATTGAATAGATATTAACATTATTTTAAAACAATATAATTGTCATATTAATGTACTATAACATTGCCTTGTGTATGTCATATGTATACCATATGTATTTTAAGAGCAATTATATATGACTTAGTTCTTTTCATGCTTTCAGTAATCCATCCAAACCTGTATGCTTACAATAAGAGTGATCCATGATGAGATAATAGTAAACAGTTGAGGCCATTTTCAGCTCAAATTGACTTTCCATCTATGAAAGAAACATAATTCATGATCAGCACCAGAAAGAACAATGAAACTAGTTTGATTAATGACACATGGTTCAAAGCATTTAAGTCATCAATAACAGCTAAATTTCTTTATATTATTATTTATTTTCGAGAAAGACTTCAATATTGTTGTGCATCATTTAGTACAGTATTGCTGTGTTTATTGCTGATTACACAAGAGGCCGTGGTCTCGGACTAAAGATATAAATACAGCTGCGTATCTAAGAGAACAAAGTATCATTGAAACTGTTAACTTTTAAATGTAATATTTGGCAAAACTGCAATATCTACAAATTATCATATTAATATTAGTTCAAATGTGAACCGTAAATATTATTTATTATAATTTTGGAAAGGTAAGGTAGGGAAAAAATGTATTTGTAAATTCCAAATAATTTGATGAGAAAGTATTGTGGTCTGTGTGGGGAATTCTGTTTGTATTTGTTTTTGGCAATTAACGTTTGCAAAACATTTAATTTAATGGCATTTCCCATGTTTGGTAATATAATGTTTGTTAAGGAATGTAAAGGACTGTTCGTTCATGTGCTTTGTAGAGTGATGGGTGACTGTTCTTTATTTTCCATTAGTTGTTGGTAATGATACTTTCAAGAGCTCATTTTCAGCTTGTGGGGTTTTATTTAGTTTCCTAGAGTTCAATGGAGGAAGTGTCAGAAATTGCCCTGTTAGGGTATATGGGCAGGACCGCATTGAAGGACATTTTCTGGAGGCTGGCTGAGATCTTATAAATAGTGGAGACTGGCTTTTATAGTAATAGCAGATAGAGCAATGATTGCTGTAGTTATTACGTTGCTACTGGAAAGGACTTGAGGGTAAATCAATGTTGGACTACAGCGCCCCTCGTGGCAAAGAGCAGAATTGCTGGCACCTAAAATCAAACACTGAGGGGAACTCTAGTTGAATATCAATAAAATATCTTAATTTTCGTTTGTCATACTGTTTTTGAAGTATCATTTTCATCCATGTCCACGCTCAGAGTTTAACATTGATTAATATTTCCATATAATAAAAATAATTAGTAATTAGCTATCTGCAGTAGCTGTTAACCTCACTCTAATTAGTTAAGTAGTCTGGCTTTTTGGCAGTTGTTTACCATTTTCTTTCTCCTTGGATCTGATGCCGCTCCCATTTGAGAAGAAACTATCTTGGACGAACTGCATGGAGTGTCAATTATGTAGGTATTCCCACATTCTTTAGCTCGATTCTTTAAGCGTACATAGAAACATTTGATAAGATAAGGCCCTGCAATGTAGAATATATTGATTAGCAACAGGATAGACAGGTGGCAAATGTAACCACTGTCCCTGTGAGAATTCATAACTCAGATCAGACACACCAAGAATGAAATATGTATGGCATTTCACCTCAAAGTAAAAGGCCTGGCACACACTCCTTACACAACCCGATTTCTAGGTTTTGTGAGGAAAACCAGACTGAAAGATTCTTTGAGGGATGTCTAAGGATATGAAAAAATATTCAGATGCATTCTCTGACAAGTTAAGTGTGAATTCTTCAGTCCAACAGATGGCTAACTTTGAAAGAGTATTAAAATACAGTCTTTCTCTGAGGCAAAAAAGTACTTTGAAAGCAATGTTTTATTTGCAGGTTTATGGGAGCAAAGTCCTTTATAATTTAATTGTATTTATGGAATGGTCTTTAATTGTCTTAAACAATGTTATTGACTTTTCCATTGCTGTCTAGCTAGACTTCCATTTAGGCATATTTAACATACCTGTATTGTTTTCGATAATGTCTGCTGAGATTATTATTCATTATGGTAAGTGAGTACTTAAACCGAGAAATGTAAGAATATAATGGAATTGTAATTATTTTCAGGACAAAGCAATAATTAGGCAGTTTTCAGATTTAAGTAATCTCCCCGAGGAGGTGAAGTCAGCAAAAGCCCAGAGAACAAGAACAACAGTTGTTAAAAGTTGATGGGGAGTGTCAGTGGTACACAGATATGGTTGCCGAAGCACAAAGCTCCATTTCTCCTCAGAGACTGCTTTGAGAAATATAAAAGCAATTCATGAAATATTCACTTTCACTCATGGTTGAAAAATCCCCAGCAGATCCAATTCTTTGGGGATACTCTTCAACCTGATGAAATGTAGCGTAAATACTTATGATCACTTTGGAAATACCCCCTTTCAAATATATTTAAAATATTCTTTAGCATTTTTATAATCTAATTATTTTAATTTATCAGACATTTATTTCCTTTAATTGTTTTGTGCCCCCCCCCCCCCCCATTAACTTTGAGGCATGCAGATGAATAATATCAAAACACCTGTTATATCGAACCACAAAAAAGGTTTTCTACAATATATCCAATTTATACCACAACCACAATGAATCCAGTAGTGGCTTGTGACCTTTTGACAGCCAATTAAAGGGATTTCTGAATCAGCCCTCTTAGAACACTGTGTAAATGGTATTATTACTGAGAAATGGCAGGAACCTGTTTAAAAAACGTTTTCTGACAATGTGGAAAATATGGAACTTCTCTGGGCATTTTAAGCAGGCTAATTGTTTGTGGATGATAGAATTTCACTGCATAATCTGCCTTTTACTCAACTTCACCATTGGATAAATGAACAGTTATAAACAGCATATAAAAAGCTCATAAAATGTGCTGAGAATTTTGATGATTTATATTGTCAGATGATGCTCTCTCTGTATCAGTAATTGGTACACTGCTAGCAATCATACTGTTTAAACAGAAAGTAAAAAGGAGCAAGCAACACATCATATCACAATCAGGAACCTAATTCATAACTCATGAGATCATTTTTATTTTAATTACCTTAAAATTAGTTAATGTTGATTTTGGGATATGTAGAATTCAATGAAAATGTGTAAATATACGATTACAATTAACAACAACAATTTGGTTCAAGTTGGTATAATACAAGTTGCAATGTATTGTCCTTAAAATATTAGACAGTGGTAATTGCCAGGATATCAAAATGTATAGTTACACTTTATATAATTGTGTCATTAATACATTATTTGTAAATAGTTTATAAAACATTTAGGAACCATTAATAATTTGAATTATAAATTACCAGTTAACCTTAATAAGATATTATTTATTGTGTATAATAAAGATTTCTAACAAACTAGTGTTTTGGTAGCTCCCAAAACACTATTTAGTTTATTTTTGTATAAATTATAAATCATCTTATAAAGGTTTATGGATAAATTATAAATGGAATTATTAATGGTTCCTAGCTGTTTTATAAACTATTCACCAATCATTTATTAATGACACCATAATATAAAGTTACCAAATGTATGAAAGTACACAGCAGTGTATCTATACATTATTTGCAACCTCTGTTTCTTTAGAGGATATTTTATTGTTAAATGTTCAGATTCCTGACAATTGAAATCTCACTCTCACGTTTAGAATTGACCTCATAAAGCTGTTACATTGACACAGACAGCATTTTTGTTTTATTTTATGCATAGTCGGTTGATTCGTATGACCAGTTGTAGTGAGATAGTTGCTAACCAATATCTCAGTTTGTATAAAACATTGCTTTGTGAGTGAATGTTGGGTCTTTAAGTCGTTTATACATAGCAATTGCTGTTAAATACACATCTGAGACAATGATGGTGACTGCTGTTTTCACCTATCCACAGCAATTAATCTGTTGTGAATAGCTGGCTGGATTTATTAACTGCGTACAACTAGGCCGGACATTGGACTATAAACTGTTACATTAAAAGCCTTGGTGTATTTCTTTCTGGGGGGACCTCCACTTAATTTCCAAAGATGTTCTCAGGTTATTTTTTTCTGTATTTGAGTTTTAAGTAAGTAAGTAGATTTGATTTTTGTTGTCTTATTTTGTGACATTCAGTCCAGAACTGAAGTTTCCTGCAACCAGACTTGGCGATTTGGACAATTAAATGTATTATTATTATTATTATTATTATTATTGTTATTATTATTATTAAATTATCATCATCAGTGTACCAGTTTCAAAGCTATATTTTATGCCATATGTGCCAAGAATCCAGGACCAGCCCTTTTAACTGTTCTGTACAGTTGGGGTCACTTGAGTTAAAGCCCAGGAGGTTTTTCTACATCTTCTAGCTTCATTGCATATTTTTCTGTTAAACAATTTTCTAATTCTACATATAAGAACACAAGACAGATTTGAACGCAGAAAAGGCTATTCAAACAGCCTGGCTGGAAGCTTTGTTGCAATATGAATAGTTATAAAGTGAGCAATTAAATCAAGCTAACTGCCAATTCAAGCTACTTTAAAAATAGATTACAAATAATGTAGTTTCATTATAAAATTATACAAATAATAATTAAACATTATAATGGACAACTTTTTTTCAATTTCTAAAGACACTAAAGATTAGCTGTAAAATATTGTGTATTTTTAGAATATCATTGCCTTTTTGCCTGTCAGGGTTGATCTGTTATGTTTAGTGAATCTCACCCTTGAGCACACTGTAATAGCAAATAGTCAGAAAAGCTCAGGCACAAAAATAAACTGAGCAGAATATATTTGACCTCATCAATTAGACTATTGCAGTTGGGAAACACACCAAAAGCAAGGCTCTAATGTGACCTGTGTGATCTTGCATGATGCACAGCACTCCAGCTAGCTAAACTCTGACCTGGACAGGCAACTTCATTAATCAAGTGGCAATTTGTTTCTCGTCTTCTACTCAAGAAGCATGTACTACATTTATTTTTAGTTTTACAATCTATGCAATGGAGCATATCTGTTTCACTAAGCAGGTTGACAAAGTTCATGTTTAAACCTTGTTATAGTGACACAAATCTTATTTCCATCATAGCCACACATCTGTACCAGAAAGCCTCTTTCAGGATGTGTTGTGTCAGAACTTCCTCGATAATAGTAAAAATACAAAATCACTAACAAGGAGTAAGACTATGGAATATGAAACACTAACATTCGGTTGACTTGAGTTGCCCCCCATTGATATTGTAGTTTTTCCGCTTTGCAGAAAATTATGACACAACATATCCTGAAATACTGAAGGAGCATACATGCTGGGTTTTGACATCCACTATTTTTCATTAAGTTTTATATTTTCAAGTTTTAAAAGTTGCTTATATGATAGAATTGAACTGGAAGAGTGGTATGCATTTTACTTATACAATATAGCCACAAGTAAAAATGCATACAATCATTTTTCGTTACTGTGGCCACTTCCCTTTAAGTACATTGTGATTCATTCAGTGTTTAGCAGATTGTTATTTTAGTTTATTCTTCAAAACCAGAGGAGACAAAATAAAAAAATTAAATAAGTTGGATCAGAGTGCTCTGTTGTCTACTTATTCTGGATAACTGAATAACTGATTCAATAACTCAAGCTGGCAAAAACAGAGATTTGCAATCCCTGCTTTGAAGTTTGAGATTTTATAAAGCCCTCCTTTGGCCAAACGCCAAAACCTGGTCGCATTCCTTCCCTGTAAACCAGAGGTATTAGTGCTTTAGTTGACTGCAGAATATGAGAGCTCAGAAAGAGAGCTACTGTTTTATTGATGAACAGTTGTTGAGTCTTCCAAGTTTGAACTTGTGCTTTAAAAATAAATTGTAACAAAGCACTTGAGAGCTCTATTTATTTTAATGTCCTGTTAAATGTGTAGTACATTAAAATAAAGCCGTTTTGCTTGCCTCAATATGTTACCTCATTCCCGTAGAATACCTCTTTACATTACATGATTAATGGGAGATCACAGTGTAAAATCGGGTTCTAAAGGAAAGAGTATTGATTAACTAGAAGCTGCACACCAGCCTCTGAGCCAGAAAATCTAACCCAATATCTCATCATGGTAATAAGGAGTGCTATATTGTTCTCCAATATATCAACTAGTCTTCCACTTGATGCATTAATGCAAGGCCATATGTACTGACTGAGGGTACAAAGATATGACCTTCTCACCTAAGATCAGGAAGTAAAATATAACCAGGCCCAGACAGAATCTGCAGAAGTTATTCTAAATTCTGCAGAACTTTTTCTGTAAATTCTGCAGGAAATCTGCACATCCATTAGATATGAAGCCTTCAATTATGATACAAACCAACTACATGTGTTTAAACAATGAAAATATTTTACCAGCTAAGGTAACATGTTTGAGAATAAGAAACAGAGCAATTTGATCTAAACAGATGTACACAAAAACTCAGCCAGTATCCCCTTCACAGCAGGGATGCTAAATCCAATCCATTAGGGTAGTTTTGTTCCTATCACGGTCATATTAATTTTATCATTATAGGCTATTTTAGCTTTGTAAAAAGATTTTGTATTTTTATGACCTGCGGGGAAGCTTTTTTGGACTGCAATGTTTAGCTAATATGATCGGGCATTAGGCTACCATTTAAGTTTTTAATGACCTGGATCAAAGTGTTTTAGAATTATAGTAGTTGCATTGATAAAGTACATATACACACAATCGTTTGAATTCTGCACTACAAGACTGCGCCCAATGGCTTCCTCACATATAAGTTCTGCATGGAAATACTTTGACAAAGTAAATGAAAACACTGTTAAGTGTATAATATGTGCAGTGCAATTAAACTACCACAAATCTACAGCTGGTGTGTTAACCCATCTAAAAGCTGCATACACAGCCAGCTATTGCTATTTATTTTTAATTCGCTGGAACTCGAGTGCACAGGTATGTGCACTGCAGAACATAGGCATAATATTGACCAATGGAAAGGAAGTTACCAGGTATATGTCCTTGTAGCGGGGTGGCCAGGAATGGAGGCTCGGAGACAGACCACAGGTACCCAAAAACAGACTTATTTTAATCAACAAAATAAACAGGCATGAGGGCTAACAAAAACGGTCCACAAAACAAGTAAACAAAAAGACACCAAAATACCCACAGGCTAGTCAAAGGACTTCACTGTGTAAAAAGACCACTAAACAAAACCACAAGCCCAAACAAAACAGCACACACCACTGGGCAGGTTTCCTCCCACACTCAACTCTCTATCCCTCCCTAATGGGAGGCTGAGGCCTCCTTATATAGCAGGTTGCTGGGGTTGATTGACCTTAACTGATCTATCACCGCAGCCACCTGCAGTCCATGAGCAGGCAGGGAGGGACAATTAACCCCCTCCCTGTCACACACCTCCCCTCCCCGTACAACGTACGAAAGGCTGCTATCGGCCACCTCCTCCCCAGCTGAAACCCAACGCTGAGTGGAGGGCGGGAGGGCCAAATGGGAAGACCACCACCTCCTCCCCCAGGGTCATACACCCTGGCACTGTCCTCCCTCATCTGTGACCCTGGGTGAGGCAATGGTCCCTCTCCCCATCTGGGTTCTCCCTCCATTCCAGATTCCACCTCCCTAGCAGTGGTGGTGCCCACTCAGGGCACCGTAGCAGCGACGACACCTGTACTTTATCCCCAGGTGGTGCGGGCACATCCTCCCCGGGCAACGGCAGGCTGGCAGACCCTGGCGGTGTGGGCACGTCATCCCCGGGCGGCGGCAGCAGCAGGCTGGCGGCCCCGGGCACTGCGGGCGCATCATCCCCGGGCGGTGGCAGCAGCAGGTTGGCGGCCCCAGGCGGTGTGGGCTCAGGGCTCACCTCTCTCTTGGGCTCAGGAAAGTCAACTCCCTCAGGCTGCGGAGGCAGGAGCAGCCGCAGGTCCGCCTCAGAAGGCAGAGGCGGGAGCGGCAGGACGTCCCCCTCTGTCGCTGTGGAATTTTTTACCCAATCACAGACCGTGACTATCTAGCCAATCCAAAGACCCTCTGAAAGCCCTGGAACTCAGGTGTCAGATTACACGGTGCCTCAGAGCCCACTGGTCAAAAAGTAGATGAGAGAATATTTTACAGTGCATGTGTTGCATGATATGCTATTACTTGGGGGATGATGTTGTTATGTTACAGTAAGTAATACTTTAATTTCACTCATCATGTTTTAAGTTTTATTTTTATAAATCTTCCATGGGCTTGAGTGGATTCTGTGGGTTTGAGTGGATTCTGTGCTTTTTCGTAAAAAATCTGTGCTCCGCAGATTCCGTCTGGCCCTGGTCATAATATAAAAACATTCAAGCAATTGAAAATAACATGTTTCCTCTAAATTCCTTTTTGATGATTTTCAAAAATCTAATTTGCAAATGTCAATGCAATTTTATTAAGTTACTTTGTCCTAGGCCAAATGAAAACTTCAACCTACCCACGAATCACAAATCAAAAACTTGTACCCTTTTGCATTTATATTTATTTGCAGAAGAAAGTGGCTTCTGACAATAAAATAAACAGTAACAGTGTATAGGTTCATGATTCATATGCAGGTCAAAGCTTTTTATTTTGTCTAGGCCTTTATTTTACATTCACATTGATCTATGAATACATGTAATTTTATAAACCACTTTATATAATCCAATCTGGACCTTTTGACTTCAGGCTAACAGTTTTCAAATCAGAAATGAGATTTTAAAATACTAAAATAATGTAAAACATCATTATCAACATCAACAACAAAAAAAACAGTCAATCAGTCTTGCTTATGTTTTTTTCTTGGGTTGTTCTGTAGTTATGAGTGAATCAACTTTGATCTTTCCAACCATGGTTTGATTGAATCTTGTCTTTTAAGTGAACGGAAAGGTAACAATTTCTGAGCAGCAGTCAAGTTCTGGATATACAGGAAGCCAAGTGTAGGCTATGCTTCAATGATTTCAGGATTCAGAATGTAAAAGGCTCTCTGAAAAGCTGTCACAGGTCAAGTGTAAAAAAAATGTTTGAAGCTGAAGCTAATTGGGTTCCCTTTTGCTTCTTTGACCAGGACTTAGGCTTCAATGAGCTGGAAGAACCATATACACCTGGTTGACAGTGAAGGAGAGTGAATACACAACTACTTTAAAAATGAAAATACAAATATATGTATGTGTGGGATATACATATATATATATATATATATATATATATATATATATAGTATAAAAGTAGTTGTGTATTCACTCTCCTTCACTGTCAACCAGGTGTATACATATATACACACATACATACATATATATCTGTGTATAAAGTTTTGAAACATAAATTTGTATTTATTTCAGAGTATATTTGACAGTTTGCTTTGTCTTCAATTGAAATGAGCAATGAACTGAAACAAGGTTAATGCTGAAGGTTTAGATCATCATATAGGTGTTTACTTCATTCAAATAGCATAGCTGTTGGAAGTCTTAAAATATCTAATGGTAATATAGCTAATAGTTCTCAAAGAAAAGCATGTGATGGTACAGTATTAATCTTAGAATTCTACAATAATGGACTGAAATTCCAACTTAAGGTATGAATACTACAGCAATAACACTTGAAAATCTCATCAAGACCAAGAAAACAAAAAATACCAAAGTTTCAAACTAGTGTGAAGGGGGGGTCCCTGGGGGACATGCAAGATCCTTGTGCTGGAAGAAAGATTTGGAGTTGGAAGTTCTAATCAGAATTTATTATGTGCAATGGAGAAATCAGTAGAACACAGCAACAGAAAGTATTAGACAAGTATAATGCTATTTTTCCAAAGAGTTCAAGGAAGTACAAGGAAGTTTTATTCCCATTTTGGGACACACCCTCAAGGGGTTTGACATTTAACATACAGTGTCTCATTGGTCATCTAAATAACTATGATAGTAATTTAAAGATAGGTTTGAAACAATTAAACTTTAATAAGAAACAAGTAGAGAACGTAAGTTGCTGATAAACTAAAAAGGAGTAACTGAGAAGTTAGAAAATAACAGTTTCTCATAATTCATTGGAAAGAATGCGGACAAATTAATAGTTACTTGCCAGAAACCTCCAGGGTCACAGCACACAAAGCACAGCAGCACAAAATGATTTCTATGACTCTGTAGACTATGCCACCCAAGTACTTTTAGAATGGTGAGGTGGGGGAACCTCACAGTCTTCCTTGCAGGTTCTACACAGCGGTATGCCAGAGGACCACCATGGACGACAAAGGCATCAAGTAAACAATCAGTTTTTTGCTTCTCTGTACCAGGAGCTTCAGGATTCACAATCTTTGTGTTCCACTCCGATTTGCTCCTGCAGCCCAGTCCCACCTGGCCTCTGCTGTGTCCTCTTTGTTCTCTTGCTCGCTGCTGTTGCGGTGTAGCTTCTTTTGCACTCTTCCGTCCCAGTCGGGGAGGGAGGAAGCCTATACAAAGGGTGGTTCAACCCGGGCAAGTCAGACCAAAAACAATGGAGGCAGGGACATGGGGCGCAGAGCACCCGACTCCTACTCGCCCGTTTCCCAGGCCCCCAAGTGAGCGGACAGGGGCGCTAGATGGGGGGCTGCCTTTTTTCCACTCATGCTGCCACAGGTGCTACCATGAGCAGTCAGAATCAGCATCTACCTCCTGCTCACCCATCTTCCTTCCACTCGGCCCCAGGCGGAGAGAGCTGGGTCTTGCCCCTTCTCATCTCCCTTCCTCCATCTGCCTCCTCTCTCTCTCTCTCTCATCCCCGTCCTTCCCGAGTGTGCCACCCCCGCCTGTGCTGTCCTCCCTGTGCCCTTCTCTTCCCTTTTTCCCCCCCGACCTGCTGTGCCATTCCATATTCTCTCTTCTTCTGTCCTGGCCTCATTTTAACCCGGGGCCTCTCTCGGAGGGGGGGAGCGGAGTTGGTATGGCGTCAGCTGATTGGTACAGGTGCAAGTGCTCAGTGAACTCAAAGGAACAATTAAATGATTAAAATACACACATGAAATAAAGAAATGTGGAAACAATATAAAGCACTTTTACGCTTTAGTGGAGAAAAACCCCAAAATTCGCAAACCAATAGAAAAGTAATCATAAACAAAGAAAAACCCAAATAATTAAAATAAAAGGCTTGTCACCTCCCGTGACACTAATGCACCAGGAGCAACATCCGTATTCAAAAGGCACAAAAACTGTACAGTGCAAATTTAGTAATGTAATGCCTGGTAAAACTTTTTCTTTTAGAAAAAACACAATTTTCTTGACTGCCTTGAAATCCCTTTTTATTTACTCTAAAGGGCATGTTTATAATGACATACAGTCCTGTCCCGGTTAGGTTAATCTCAACTTTCTTCTAAGTAATCTTCCCATGAATCATCACAGAATGATAAATGTAATTTTCCCTCACTGGATTATTGCAAATCCACATTTAAACTGCCCTCTTCGTCACTTTCTGCCTCCTTCCCACAGCCATACCAGTTCTGCACAGTTGATGTCCTGTTCTGTTTCCCTGATGTGCTCACAACCATCCTCCCTATCTCTCCATCTCTCTCTGTTGTTTGCTTTTCATCTTATCCAGGTTATGAAGGCTTACTCAGCTGTATTCGCCTTTCTTCCAATGAAACATGATTAAGGAACGCATTATTTTGGGATTGGATAAGAGCCGACAGGACCGGATAAAACAGCTTTTTCCTGTTATGTTGTCCTGAGTCCAATATTGGACTGGAAAGAGAATTTTGCAATGTCACATGAGACCTGACACTGGACTGCAAAGGAAAGTTTGTTTGCATCCATAAGTGCATTTGCTGATAGTGCACAGTAAATAAAAATGCAACAGTATGAATGTCCAATTTTGTATGGAGGATGATTTGAGTTCCATCAGTGCAACAGTAATAACCAAAGCCATATTTCTGAAATATTTGACACACAAAGTAAAATTTTGATTGAGAATATAAATGGGGCTAATATAGATCCCTGTGGTATTCCTGAAAAAAATGTTGTTGCAAAGGTAAAACAACAAATAGAAAGAAACTGTGTTCTTTTGGAGAGATCAGACTTGAACCAACAACAAAAAGCAGTATCAGTAATAGAGTGCCTATCAAGTCTTAAAGCTTCTTTAAAAGGATGTCATGATCAACTGTTTCAACAGCAGCACTCAAATCTGACAGTCCACGTTTAGCTAACGTAGAAGCAGCAGCCATCAACACATCATTTACAACCCTGACTAAAGCAATGTCTGTGTTGTGCTTAATTGTAATGAAGGAGCTGCCTGGGAACAAGTCATGACAATCATACCACCACATTAAATGCATTAGTATGTACTAGTGTTCGACATTCACAATCAAGTTCTGTGTTTTGGACAAATAAATGAAATTGAATTGTTTCCTACTACTTGTTTTTTGTCAGATGGCATGGACACAACTGACCAAAACTCTGAACCTTATATTGATCTTCAATATTGTTCTTCTAATATCCTGACATGAGGAATTTAAGCAAAAACATTACCAACTAAAATAGAACTAAGAATGATAACTGAAGAGTTTAATCAAATGTGTGTGTTGATTAAGAAGAATACCATGAACAATTTGGTTACACGTTACAATAGGTCTCCCAAATTAGTTTATTACATGTTAGTTACGGAGTAACTGAATGCAAAGGCTTACCAGGGCTTGAGCCAGCAAAGGGCCCATGCAGCTTGGGGAAAATGTGTTACAAAGTATTATGTATCTATGTCGTCTTTGCGTATGGTCGGGTTTGCTCTTGTGTGAGCATGCAGCGTGGTATCTGTGCCACCTGACAGCCTGCAAGGAGCGGGGGTTGAGAGACGCAGATGTTTGATCTTTGCTTTCCTACTTTGCCAGGGTTAAAAAAGAAAACCAATACAACAAAAAAATATATTCTTTGATTGTGAATGGTGCATGGACCACGGAAGTGGGGGGGGGGGGGGGCAAATGTGGAGGCATCATCTTCAGCTTGCTATGTGTGGACACTTCAAACTGTACAAAAACTGCGTATTGCTGTGTGTGAATGGACTGTAGGGGTTGGTGGTGGGGGGGTGCTTAGAAGGGGGGGCTAGAAAAATGTCACCTATAATGCCTTGTTTAGGCATCCTTACCAGGCAAATGTGTACTTACATATGTCATTCATCATGTTTACACATTAAGTGCATGTTAACAAATGTTTAATTACACTGTACCTGCTATGTTAATAAACTGTAATGTGGGAGACCTATTGTAAAGTGTTACCAACAATTGAATAAGCAATCACAGTATAATCAGCTAAATCTGGTTGTTTAGGCACTTTTATGAAAATGAAAGTGTGGTAAGCATGCTTTCTTGGAAATCACTTTATGCACAGATATAAAGACCTATTTGCAGATATTAAAAACAGGAAAAACAATAACTCAGATGTATATAAATTAACTTTGCAAGACAAGGATTCACAGATTTAAATCAGAAAATGCCATGAATAAAACTGCAGTATCGCATAGAAAGAGGGGTGTGGTAGGTATTCATAGTTTAAGATTTTGTAATAGACTTCAAGTGTATGCAAGACTTGGCTTGCATCCACTCTGTATTTTCTCCATTTATGTTATAAAAGTGAGCAACATTTTACAAAGTATCATACAGTATACTTTAGTAATAACTAGTTTTAAACAACTGGATTTGTGATTCTACTGCAAATGATTATACAGCCTCATTATCTGCAAATTTGATTTCCCCACATGGAGAAACCTTACTAATTGCACAGTCACCCCATGTGTGATTTAAAATCAGCTTGACCTCCTAAGTTCCTGTTCAATTTCTCTGCCTGTGCTCGCAATATCGTACCCGAGATCGGGACTCCCTGTTGATGTTCCAGCAGAAACCAATTGAATAAATTAGAGACAAAATCATTGTCTTGAGTGGAGCCCACTTTTTTCTTCAAGCAGACCTTCATGGAGTCTTATAAAAGAAATCTTTGTCCTTTAGCCATGGTAATAATGTAGATTCTTCAACATGTAAAAAAAAACCTAAAAAAAAAACCCATTATTTTAAACAGTTCACCTGCAAACTGGTATTAGTTGTCTTACCTGTCAGATGCCTTGCAGCTGCAAAACCTTACAATGTACAGTGCCTTGCGAAAGTATTCACCCCCCTTGGCATTTTTCCTATTTTTTTGCATTACAACCTGTAATTTAACTGGATTTTTATTTGGATTTCATGTAATGGACATACACAAAATAGTCCAAATTGATGAAGTGAAATGAAAAACAAATAACTTCTAATTTTCTAAAAATTAAAAATCAGAAAAGTGGTGCATGCATGCATATGTATTCACCCCTTTGCTATGAAGACTCTAAATAAGATCTGGTGCAACCAATTACCTTCAGAAGTCACATACTTAGTTAAATAAAGTCCACCTGTGTGCAATCTAAGCATCACATGATCTGTCACATGATCTCAGTATATATACACCTGTTCTGAAAGGCCCCAGAGTCTGCAACACCACTGAGCAAGTGGTAAGTTAAACATTACAATTATTTTTAATGAGATATCTTTTATTCGTATTTCATCTTTGGCTCTATTGTAATATCTCAAAAATGTATAAAAATAAATAAATACTTTTATTTCAATTTTTTTGTCTTTGCAATCCAGAAACATAAATAATTCATTTTATAAATATTAAAAAGAGAAAAGGAAAACAGATCATGGAGGCACACAGAATAATATATTTTGAGAGCAGAAGAATTATGATTATATGCTATATGGAAAATCACCATCTGTCAAGTGAGATTCCATTACATAAGTTAATTATAAACATGCAGTCTTCTCAATATTAGAGTGCAAGTGGGCTACAATACATCACTGAGAAAATCAAATTAGTGATAACCTTCTGTTGCCAAATTAGTACAAACCTGTGCAAGTCAATATACATGTATTGACATGTACAGTGCCTTGTGAAAGTATTCACCCCCCTTGGCATTTTTCCTACTTTGTTGCCTTACAACCTGGAATTAAAATAGATTTTTTGGGGGTTTGTATCATTTGATTTATACAACATGCCTACCACTTTGAAGATGCAAAATATTTTGTTATTGTGAAACAAACAACAAATAAGACAAAAAAACAGAACACTTGAGCTTGCATAACTATTCACCCCCCCAAAGTCACTACTTTGTAGAGCCACCTTTTGCAGCAATTACAGCTGCAAGTCTCTTAGGGTACGTCTCTAAAAGCTTGGGACATCTAGCCACTGGGATTTTTGCCCATTCTTCAAGGCAAAACTGCTCCAGCTCCTTCAGGTTGGATGGGATCCGCTGCTGTACAGCAATCTTTAAGTCACACCACAGATTATCAATTGGATTGAGGTCTGGGCTATTAGGCCATTCCAAGGCATTTAAATGTTTCCCCTTAAATCACTCGAGTGTTGCTTTAGCAGTGTGCTTAGGGTTATTGTCCTGCTGGAAGGTGAACCTCCATCCCAGTCTTGAATCTCTGGAAGACTGAAACAGGTTTCCCTCAAGAATTTCCCTGTATTTAGCGCCATCCATCATTCCTTCAATTCTGACCAGTTTCCCAGTCCCTGCCGATGAAAAACATGGGTATGGTGCTCTCGGGGTGATGAGAGGTGTTGGGTTTGTGCCTTGATGGCCAAAAAGCTCAATTTTAGTCTCATCTGACCAGAGTACCTTCTTCCATATGTTTGGGGAGTCTCCCACATGCCTTTTGGCGAACAGCAAAGGTGCTTATTTTTTCTTTAAGCAATGGCTTTTTTCTGGCCACTCTTCCATAAAGCCCAGCTCTGTGGAGTGTATGGCTTAAAGTGGTCCTATGGACAGATACTCCAATCTCCACTGTGGAGCTTTGCAGCTCCTTCATGGTTATCTTTAGTCTCTTTGTTGCCTCTCTGATTAATGCCCTCCTTGCCTGCACTGTGAGTTTTGGTGGGCGGCCCTCTCTGGGCAGGTTTGTTGTGGTGCCATATTCTTTCCATTTTTTAATAATGGATTTAATGGTGTTCTGTGTGAATTTAAATTACAGGTTGTAATGCAAGAAACTAGGAAAAATGCCAAGGGTGGTGAATACTTTCTCAAGGCACTGTATGTATGTAAATAATATATGTAAATAGAGAGACAGAAGGTAACATGAGCAAATCAGATGTGTGTCCAAAACATAGATGCATGTTCTTTGCAAGTAAACATACAGTAAAATAATAAAAATACTAAAAAAAGGAACAATCTTTTTTACCTATCCTATATTCTAAAACGTGTTTCTTTTTACAGTTAACATTTTCCTTTGCCATTTCCAAATTAGAATGCATAGTTTGTTTTTCTTTCAAAAAGACGTTTGCATTATTTTTATCAATTTGCCATTCGCATCGTTTGGATAGAAGGTTTTGAGTTAGTTCTGTCCTATTTGCAAAATGCCTGCAGCAGAAATCTAGCAGCATAGTTCACCTAATTCATCTTGTACTTGATAATTACCCTGTAAAATATTTATCCTTGATATTACCCTCTGAAACTGAAGCTTTTTCAAACATGGGTCCATGATTATATATGTGTGTGCAATAATAAATTGAATGGGTTTCATAACAGTTGGGATTATAGCATGAAAATACATTATTTGGACTTTATTATTTGGCTAATGAAACTGTACCACAGTCAGAGGTAACCAAGAATAAAACACAGGCATACACATGTTATCTACACTTGATTTGAGAACAGATACAGACTCTTTTATACTCCTTACTTGCTGCTAGGAGTATGACCTACATTATATTCAGTTTCTGTTTGATAAGCTTTAATGCAAAATAGACAATTAAGCTATTATTTTATTAGATAGGTTTAATATATTGCACACTTATACACAATATTGCAACAAACATAATTCCATTGTACTTTAGGATTTTAAACGTATAATTTCTACAGTTTAATATCATTTATTTTTAACCTTAAAGAGAACAGATACATTTAGACCTTATTGCCTCATCAAGTAATATTTCATAAACAGTTATTTAAAAGTTTTTCATCAAAATAGATACAAATAGAAGGACATTGAATGCTTTGCTTACTGAAGTACAAACTTGGATCAGCACCTACAGAAAAACTGGACAATATATAGTGTTTTATTTTTTATTTTTGAAAGTCCAGCAATAGTGCTTTCCTCTTGCCATTATTTCACATGCACATAAAATCTGTCAATACAAAAGGAAATATGTGCTGTGCCAAAGAAGATGGCAGAATTGTGTAGCTTTAATGGGATAAGCAAAACATCAGCTACACTTAGCAATGAACACTAAAACATATAAATGGTCCAAATTGCAGTGTTATAGGCACATTAATCAATATTTGAGTTGTTTTCATCTGTAATAGGAAACAGTATGTGAGAAGAAAACCAGAAGGCAGATTTTAAAAGCATCTATGATCATGATCTTAAACAATCTGAATCTAAATTAGGAGGAAAGGAAGAATGGAAGAGATACAGGTGTTACAATGCATGCTCTAATCTTCCCAGTTTCCTGACCTTACTCTCATTGAAATGTATGGCTATAGTAGACTGTTGAGAAAACCCTGCAGTAAAATGGCAACAAAAAAGCCTCCGTTCCAGTTTCTTTTGAGAACATTAATAATCGCTCATAGGAAATTCATTATTTTAATTTTGATTGTTGTTTACTGTAGGTGATTATTCAGGACAATTTCTGAGTGATCCCATACTTTTGACTGCCCGTGTAGACATCATGAAACATCTACAGAATAAAACATACTCTAATTAACATGAATGGATTTTGTTGGACCAGAAGGTATCCAATGAGTTATAGAGGGTTTCCATCTCCACAAAATAATGATGGTCATTTTTAAGCTTTATGGTTTATCATCTGTTTATTTTGTATATATTGTTCATTTACGTTTATACACACTGGGTGGAAAGGTTGAAGAGTCTGTAGATCCTATTAAACCAAAGGATGTTGCTAAAGAATTGTATATCCCTCTGCTATGAGACAGGTCAGTTCTGGTAGACTGAGCTTCTTTTTCTTGATTAAATCCACAGGGATAGCAATTCTCTCACACTACTTTGAGCACTGGACTTAAGGTTTCTTCAGTACAGATTTTAATAAACCATTCTATACATAAAATTTGTATTTTGAAATAATACATGTGCTAACAATGGAAATAAGTGTTTTAAAACTATGATTATAAACCACAGGAACACGTTTAGAATGGTTAATCTGGAACTGCCTGAAAGACAAATAAATTAAATGAAACATGCTAGTTAAGTATATAAAAGTTGATGAAAACATTATACATTATTTGTTGCACCCTGACATTTCTTGTTCTATGGATTAAACATCATTAACTTAGGCCCAGGTGTGTGAAATATGTCTCTAGTTATATTATTATTAATAATAATATTTTTATTTATTTATTAGCAGACTCATTTATTTTCTAATCAATTTAAAATTGTAAGTGAGTGTGTGTGTGTGTGTGTGTGTGTGTGTGTGTGTGTGTGTGTGTGTGTGTGTGTGTGTGTGTGTGTGTGTGTGTGTGTGTGTGTGTGTGTGTGTGTGTGTGTGTGTGTGTGTGTGTGTGTGTGTGTGTGTGGACCCCCCACAACTCACGTTCAACCCCACAACTATGCCTCCTTGTTTTTTTGAGGAAGGGGACCTCATTATAACCCCCTCACCCCATACAGGTTCGAATCCCGGTGGGAGTAACACATACAATGAAAGGCTAAAATCAGTTTATTTTTCATAGCACAGATACAGACAGAGCACAAGGACTTACTCAACAACAGGGGTATATTATACATCTCATTCATTAAACACAAATTAAAAATACCTTTTCTACACAAACAATCACTAAAAAGTTAACAGTCGTAATTAGACTCACAAAGCCACAAACCTACATACATCTACTGAAATCCCCCTGTCTAGATCCAACCCCATTCCCATACATAATAAGTCAAACAGCAGCAATGATTTCCATGTCCATAATGCAACCAGCTCTACTCTGGAGGGGTACCCTCGAGCCAGTATTATCAGTCCTCAATTAGTCAATTATCAGCGGTTGCTCCTGTCCACCCCTCCGGTAATCAGTCATTGAAAAAGGAAAGGAAAACCTATCATTCCTAACACATCGGTAATCCTCTTCGCATTCCTTTGCATCTTGAACAGCATACTTTTAAAGGGGAAGGTACTTAACTTAACTGGCCAGCAAAACTATTAATTAAATAATTTAAATAATAATATAATATAAAACAATCAGTACAACACAATACACAACTAGTTGTCACCTCCCGTGACATAATGACACACCAGCCTTGAACAGTAGGCTAACATTGTGTTAAAATAACCTTTTTACTTTATATGTGATATACTATATATAGTATGAATAATTTGGACTGCTAATTACATTTTAAATGACTATCAATATAATCTTAATTGTATTAAAATATATTTTACTAACAAACAGAACCCCCTGCTCTGTAACAGATGCTTACAGATGTTATTTCTACAAAATATATTTTGGGACAATTATTTCAGAATAATTGAATATCAAAATAACCCTCTTTCCCACTGAAATGGTGTCATAAACATAACTAATACGTACATGGAAAATCCTTTTTAATTGTCTTATGTTATTAGCATATTCACATCTGAATCCCCAGGGGTGTGTGGGGGGAGGGGGCATATGAAAAAAATCTAAATTGATATTCTTGCCAGAAAAGTATTGGATTTAGTCCTAAAAATCACATATGTTCTGTAATAGATAAGACTAATAAGGGTGAAAAAATGTTTGTATCATGCTGTTTAAGTGCTGTCTTGTGGTGTCTTGAGGAAGGTAACACCATGCCTGCACAGTTTTGTTTGGAGTACTTGCAGTAGCTATTATTCATTGTTAGTTTGTCCATGTTCACAGCACTAGGTAGTCTTGCCTCTATAGACAATCATCATTTTACTGTCAGAATTGTCAAAATAATAGAGCTCCAATAACTAAGAATGCTAACACCAAAGAACCTGTAAGCTTTATTTCTAAGCAGCCTGTGAGTATAAAATGTTCCTTTAGTTTAGTTGTATTTTTTTTACGACAATTCATCATATTATTAAAAAAAAAAAAAAATGTACATTGGGGGAGTTCACATGCAGTGTTTTTAACTTGTGAAGAGATGATGCCACATAGAAGGACAGGTTCAATCCCAAATACTCCATACAAATGGAAAAAAAGGCCCATGTCCTCATGTAAACCCACATTTCACATGTAAATGCTACTGTGATAATCGTATATATCCTTAAATGACTGCATTTTAAAAGTGCATGATAACTTCTCAGTTTATTGTGGGTTTTAAGGTAAAGTAATTTGCTGATGGACGTTTCATGGTGTATTTCAGGTTAATGGCAATGCGGAAAGCTGTTTTATTTGTTTTTTTTTTTTCCTATTATCATTATGCTCTTTATATTGCTGTGGGTCTGTTGTGCACTGTTTAGTACTGTACATCATAACTGTTAAAAACACTTCTATTCACAGCTTGCTAGCTCCATGCGTGACGTGAAAAACCACTCGGGTAAGATCAGTAAAACAAAGTATTAAACAACTAGTCACAGCTGTACACTGATTAATTTGAACAAGTTATCACGTGACAGCCATGGATTCAGTAATGTAAGCGTCGCAAGTATCCTGGTGCATGTACACAACCCTTTCTGGGATTTTCTTACAGAAAACATCACGAGAGCTGTACGTAGAGCTCATTTGCATATTAATTAACTCCTCTGTCTTTAATTTGCATCCAGTAAACAGCAGCTTGTCCCGAGTGCAATAAACTAAAACCATGTAAACACCGAGAGGAAGAGGGTCATTTAATCTTTGACTCATTTAAGCATATTGTCTTGAGTGAGGTCAAAACACACAAGTACACTCCGCCATTGTTATTGTTAATGGTGATAATAATAACAATAATAATAATATTAGTAGTAAGAGTGGTGCCAGTAGCAAAATCAGGAGTAATTCCTTAAATTAAATCAAAATGCCAGTACAGGTTACATCTTATAAACATGGCATGCTAGATTTATAAAGAAAGGAGGATAACAACATATTGTCATTAATTAGAATGTTTTGTCAATTTCCATTTAGGTTTACACTACAGGGTGACCTTTTATTAAAACAGACACCAAAATTTCACAATTGATACTGGTGAAATTCCTTTAATCTTTTTCCCGCTAAAGCCCAAATGCAGTCAATTTAGCTACGTTATTCTATATAACCAAAATTGTTGACATATTAAACCTAGCCACTATATTCAGTTAATACAGGCCCATGTGCTGTGGTAAGAGTGTGATGAAGAGCCAATGGTATATTTTTATACACATGCAGGATTTCATTGGAAAGAACACTTTATGTATTTGCTGATTAAGCATCCCATTACAAATGCGTGTAGTGTATAGGCATTGTGATTCTTTATTTTCTGTGACTGGGTCATTTAAAACAATGTTGGATAGATCTTGTTTATTCTTCCTTCAGTCTGTACTAGACTAATACGTAGTGGTTATTTTTTCTTGGTAGATTATGATAGAAACCCAATTAAATATTTCTTCCTAGCGCTGTTTTGGAAGAAAATGGGATGTTCATCAGTTCAGTCAATTTCTACAGTCCTTGGATGTTTATTGTATGTACTTTAATGGATAAATCTATACAAGCCCTGTACAAGCTATGGAAAAATGGAGAACAGAAATCATTCTCTTACCGTAAATGTGTATTCTATTACAATGTAATTACACATCTTTGCAGCAAAGGCAGATAGAGAAGATATCACCTTGCCTCACTTGGAATGTGTGGTGAAGAATTGATTTAATTAAAGTTCTTAATAATATATCTATATATAATAACATGTAAATGTACATAGCCTTACATTTCTAAGTGTTTAACAGGTTATTCAATGCTCAGAATTTCTGTCATTATTCTTCAAAGACCTTTTCAGTGTATATTTCAAATTTCAAGACTACAAAATGAATCCCATGAAAATACAAGTTTTATTCTCTCTTCAGGGGGTTTGAATATAGATTCAAGAATATTTTTTTAGTCTATCATGAACTTGTAGCATAACCATGCAGGCTTTAACCTTGAAATTCTCTAGACTGCCTGTGCATTAAAAGAGGGTCAGGAACAATTTTGTGTTGTATTTTGGAAGTTTCACTGAGAGAATTAGTCTTATTTTAGATACTGCAAGGAGGCGTCACAAGTAGCACACAAATCTGAAGTTGACACTGCTTGTGAAAGTCATTAGTCAGCTCAAAGGTTCTGGAAGTAAGTCATGTTTTATAGCTTACAGTACGTTATACAATCAAGCATTATGCTTTCTGTACTTAATATTTAGGCTCAACTAAGGACATATACACCGATCAGCCATAACATTATGACCACTGACAGGTGAAGTGAATAACACTGATAATCTTGTTATCATGGCACCTGTCAGTGGGTAGGATATATTAGGCAGCAAGTGAACATTTTGTCCTCAAAGTTCATGTGTTAGAAGACCAGTCAGGGTGCCCATGCTGACCCCTGACCACTGCCGAAAGCGCCTACAATGGGCACGTGAGCATCAGAACTGGACCATGGAGCAATGGAAGCAGGTGGCCTGGTCTGATGAATCACGAGTTCAAGGTGTTGACTTGGCCTCCAAATTCCCCAGATCTCAATTCAATTGAGCATCTGTGGGATGTGCTGGACAAACAAGTCCGATCCATGGAGGCCCCACCTCGCAACTTACAGGACTTAAAGGATCTGCTGCTAACGTCTTGGTACCAGATACCACAGCACACCTTCAGAGGTCTAGTGGAGTCCATGCCTCGACGGGTCAGGGCTGTTTTGTGAACTACACAATATTAGGCAGGTGGTCATAATCAGGGATGGGCAAAGATACATCAAAATGTATTTTAAAATAAGATACCAAATACCTTAATTTTAAGTGTATCAAAATAAACTACAAAATACTGCAGCCACACCATATATCAAAATAAACTACTGTATTTTTGTATTTTAAAAATACTAAAAATACTAAAAAATACAAGGGAGCATGAAATCACTTTGCAAACCTTCCTTCTATCGGCCTATTTGATCTATCCCTTCACCAGTAAACTGACTCAGTTGATTAAGTAGACAATGTTTGATAGCAACAGCTTTCCTCTGCCTAACGAGTCGTGCGATAAATATGACATATGCAACCAGTTAACAGATCAAATATTCATATATGCCTGTGATCACCCAGATGAAGGTTAGTTTTAAAGTAACCAATAGTTTAATGTTTAACTAACAGTTTGCTAATGACTCATAATTGTATCCTAATTTAGTTACTTGGTGTTTGCTAATGAAGGGCCTACTTTTCATCAGCAACACTGACTCAATGACAAACAAGTCATTCATAAGAAGACAACTGATTGCACCTTTATTCATAGCAACTAGTTTCTAAGTAATTAATCATTTGATTGTTAATCATAAATATAATAAATTATGTATCAGGCAGTCATTCATGCAATGGTATGCAAAATCATGATCCTACTAAACAGCTACTTCAATTAGGGTACAATCATTTAGCATTCAATTATTTATTTATCAATCATTGGACACCTATTTAGAGGTTGAAAACAAACATTTTAACACTTTGTAAACAATTATTAAATGATCATTATGTTTTGATTTTAAATGTAGCCAGAAACATAATCAGAAAGTAGCAACAGAGCTTGCCAAGGAGTGGTGGATGGGTTGACAACCTGCTCTTTAATGGTGTTGCAGCACAACGTTGTTAATGACAATAAGGCACACGTGTGTGCATTTAACAAGTTACACCATATCGTGGTATTATAATGTAATATTGTACAACACTGAAATGCTTTTATTTTTTTTGTGCACAACCAACGAAAACTTAACATAGGCTGAAAGTAGCAAGCTAACGTTAACTGTGAGGTCTGCTACTGTAGGGTTACATTCTATTCCGGGCGAGGGTTAGGGTTAGAGTCCCCAATAAACTTGGACTTTCGTTAAGGTCAGGGTTGTTTTTCTGCTGGTTTAACTGAATTGGTTGTAGATTTATATGGGCTCATTTATATGACATTTTGGCACTGGCTAGGGCTGGGGTTCAGGCTGTTATTTGGATCTAAAATTAGGCTGGTACTGTTGAGGCTGTTGTTGTAATACAGTGGATTATAGTGAATAGTCTCTCCTCTCTAACGATATAGCATGACTTGGAACTTAAGCTGATTCACTCCCGTATCAGAATCAACTGAAAATGTGGATGTTGAAGAAAAAATTCACAAGAAAAAAGGGAACATGATGAATATTGCCCAACCAGTTAAAATCAGTTTAGTTTTAATATGCCATATAGATGAAGATAGGAACGGTCCAAATCCTGCATTATGATTGGCCAGAGCGAAATAGAGTGACATCACTGCCTTACTGTAACATGGCTCATTGTGACACATGCGGTATCCATGACAACAACTTTAGAATGCTTCACATGTATTCTAATGGTCAACCAGTCAATACAGAGAGAGCCACGCCTTCTCATTGTTAACCAGACCATACAGAGAACCTAAAGAGAGAGCCAAGATGTGTAGAGTTTTTCTAACACAGAAAGTTAAAGACTTTTTTGGCCAATTCCAAAAAAACAGGCCCAGATGGCTACAGAAGTACCCATGGAGATCGATGAAATGGAGGAAGAACCCATGGAGATTGATTTGAAATTTCCTATATATGTGGAAATGTTGACTGTGGCTCCCCTGGCTATTCCAATCAAGTACAAGTCCAGGAGAAGATGGAGCCACAGAATGCGCCCATACTGACACTTAACTGGGCATGGTCCTCTCCTTCAAGGCCAGGTCCATCTGCTGGCCTCCCTCCACCGTCCCCGAAGCTGTGCTGCTGGAGGCTCAGCCGGAGGGCTTCACGGAGGAGGAGGAGATGAAGATCTGGACCTCACTGTGGAGGCAGGCGGCAACCTCCTGCTCATGGTCCTCTCCTTCAAGGCCAGGCCCATCTGCTGGTCTCTCTCCTCCGTCCCCAAGGCTGTGCAGCTGGAGGCTCAGCCGGAGGGCTTCATGGAGGAGGAGGAGATGAAGATCTCGACCTCACTGTGGAGGCAGACAGCAGACCTGCCTTTTTCCAAGTCCAAGTGTATTCGACCCATGCTTTCTCTTTTGATGACGCCTTTTGGATTTCCTTGATTTTCTTGTTCGTTCGATTGCCTGACCTGCCGACTGTGACCCCACTACGCCTCTTGCCTAGCCCTATTGTACCACGCACCGGATTCCTGACCCTCAGTCAGTTTTCTGACTTATTCCCAATACCTGCACTTGGATCCCCTTCTCTCCTGTCATTCGTGATCCCCAAGTGTGACAGAGGGAGTGAAGGCTTCCTGGTGATGGCCTCTGCACTGCCTAACACCCTGCTGGCCACCATTCGGCGGGCTACACCTCCCGGATCCAGGCACTAGACGTGTGCATGGGGCCTGTGCTGCAGGGCTTCCTGCAGCAGAAATGGAGTTCCTGTTTGGGGCAATATATAGAAAAACCAAATGGAGAATCAAATCTCTAATAAAAGAGTAAAATATATATATTTTGTGGTTCTTGTTTTCCATCTTTGTTATTCCATTTTCTTGAACTGGTTTGATTACAAATGCATCCAACTATGTGTCCACAACCTGATTTTTAAAGGGGAATTTCAAAAGGTTTGTATTTTGTATTTTTTATTTTTTTACAGTTCATTACACACCTTGCATTTTATTTGTGTGTGGGGGGAGAGGGTGGGGATGGAACTGAACGAGCCAGTATTTACAAAAATCTCAGATATACTTTTTATGCCTTCCTAGCGCATCCTGCCCCGATTCTTGTAACTTTTTGCGAGGTTCCATTTTTTAGTAAACATCTCAGTTAACGTAGCACTAATTATGTTGTCCTGTGCAGTAGGGTAGGCAATGCTCCAGGTTTGCTGGCTCCGGCTCCGGAGTGGCTCCAGAGTCTCAGTTCTAGCTCCAGGCCGGCTTAAATCAAATGGCGACATTTGCAAAAGTCAACACTGAGATCCCATCATTTGAAACGACTCCTCCCCTGAACCCATATGAGTACTTTTACAAGTATGTGCCAGTTGAGATGACATAGATCAGTGGTTCCCAAACTTTCTTGGTGGAGCCCCCCCCCCGCCATGTCTCACACGGTCATATTTATACTAACATTTATTTTTTTGAAAGCCCTAATGCTTAACAAGGATGAATACACTTTAATACGTGTTTGCAGTTCACTTTTCACAATCTTTTTTGGCCATTTACATTGGAATCTCTCTGCATGAACCTATTCTTACTCCATCTAGTGCTGCTCACTTGAATTAATGAGACGGGTGAGCCTGAAGATACAGTAACACCCTCTTACCATTTTGTACAATTTTACCCATTTTATATATATTTTCGACTATTCGGTCTCATCCCTAATTATATATATATATATTTCTATGTTAATGCGTTTCCAAAATATTGTAGCAGAGTCCCGGTGAGCTCGTTTCCCACGACTCGATGACATTTTGGTTATTATTCTTATATATTTATTTTACCGTAATTATCACCTCACACGCTGTGTATTTTGGGCTGAAACTACCAATTAGCAGCTTTAACAGACGCTGCTCTCTGACAATCCACTATTCTCATTAGACTGAATCTCATTGACTGGATATGGAAGAGTCCAATAACCGAGAACTGATTTATTATTCGGGACAGTACAGTTTGTTTTTAATGTGTGTAAGTGTGAAAAAAGTAATTTCATAGAGATAGGTAGATGCAAAAGAAATAAGATTATCCAATCGCGTGCCCCACAGTTTGGCAACCACTGGCATAGATGACCAAAGTGTGTGCAATACAAAGTGGAAAAAGAGCTTTGAAGAATGTGTCCCAAGGGGAAATCAAAGTTTTAATTGGGCTTCACCTGGCTATGGGTGTCCTGAAGCTCCTTTGAGTTAACATGTACTAGGACTCCAGTATTGATTTTGGCATCTTCAGTAATACTTTGAGCGCTGACCGGTTCTTCCAGTTGCGCTCACACTTGCACTCACACTTGCACCTTGTCAACCACCTGGACAGGCCGGCTGAAAACAATGATGTTGTCTTCAAAGTGTGCCCACTGTATGACTCCATTCAGAAGTGCTGTTTTGTACTCTCATTGGAAGGAAATCTTTGTGTTGATGAACAAATTATGCCTTTCAGATGGGCACTCTCTGTGAAACAATATGTAAAAGGAAAGCCAAATCCATGGGGTGTGAAGCTCTACTTCCTCTGTGGCAAAAGTGTTCTTGTGTACAATTTCCTCTTCCATCAAGATGCTACTATGGAGCTCTCTCAAGACAACAAGAAGCGTATGGGTCTTGGAGCTGCTGTACAAGCAATTCTACCATATCACATGAAGAGGAACAGCCATTGTTGAAACAAACTCTCTGTAAAGATGGCCCTTACCAGAGATCATGTTTCTATGTACTACATTTTAAGAGTTTAGCTACATTATGCACTGAAATTAATTGTATTGACAAATGTAGGCAGGGATGGGCAAAGATACATCAAAATGTATTTTAAAATAAGATACCAAATACCTTAATTTTAAGTGTATCAAAATAAACTACAAAATACAGCAGCCACACCATATATCAACATAAACTACTGTATTTTTGTATTTTAAAAATACTAAAAATACTAAAAAATACAAGGGAGCATGAAATCACTTTGCAAACCTTCCATCTATCGGCCTATTTGATCTATCCCTTCACCAGTAAACTGACTCAGTTGATTAAGTAGACAATGTTTGATAGCAACAGCTTTCCTCTGCCTAACGAGTCGTGCGATAAATATGACATATGCAACCAGTTAACAGATCAAATATTCACATATCCCTGTGATCACCCAGATGCAGGTTAGTTTTAAAGTAACCAATAGTTTAATGTTTAACTAACAGTTTGCAAATTACTCATAATTGTATCCTAATTTAGTTACTTGGTGTTTGCTAATGAAGGGCCTACTTTTCATCAGCAACACTGACTCAATGACAAACAAGTCATTCATAAGAAGACAACTGATTGCACCTTTATTCATAGCAACTAGTTTCTAAGTAATTAATCATTTGATTGTTAATCATAAATATAATAAATTATGTGTCAGGCAGTCATTCATGCAATGGTATGCAAAATCATGATCCTACTAAACAGCTACTTCAATTAGGGTACAATCATTTAGCATTCAATTAATTATTTATCAATCATTGGACACCTATTTGGAGGTTGAAAACAAACATTTTAACACTTTGTAAACAATTATTAAATGATCAATATGTTTTGATTTTAAATGTAGCCAGAAACATAATCAGAAAGTAGCAACAGAGCTTGCCAAGGAGTGGTGGATGGGTTGACAACCTGCTCTTTAATGGCGTTGCAGCACTGTTGTTAATGACAATAAGGCACACGTGTGTACATTTAACAAGTTACACCATATCGTGGTATTATAATGTAATATTGTACAACACTGAAACGCTTTTATTTTTTTCGTACACAACCAACGAAAACGTTGCAAGCTAACGTTAACTGTGAGGGCTGCTACTCTGGTTTTGAAGGAAAGCTGGCAACCTACACGTTTCTCACCTTGACCTTCTTCTTCAGGTATGGATCAATTTTCTGTTCTGTTCTCAACAAGTCTGGGCAAGTAGGCACCAATCAGAGGCAGCATTTTTATGATGTCATCATGTAGACTTCTCACAAAGTATTTTACAGTATTTTAAAACTACAAAATACAAAACACTAAAGTATTTTGATACAAAATATGAAGCCATTTCCATCAACCCTATCAAATACAAATTACAAAATCCTATTTTGTATTTGAAATACGTATTTTAAATACATGTATCATAAATACTGCCCATCCCTGGTCATAATGTTATGGCTGATTGGTGTACATATGTGTGTTTGTGTGTATACATAAATACATACTGATAACTTTATGAGCAGGGCAAGGCTAGCTATTATTTTAATACTCAGTCTGCGATAGACTGTTAAGATTTATCTCTTTTTGACACAGCAAATACTGCTGGATATGTATTTCGGTTATCTCTCTGAATACAATTGTAAGGTATTGGTTTGGTTCTAACTGGGTTTTTGAGTAATGTGATTATATTTTGAAGTTCTAAATTATCTGTATATTTTACAATTTGAAATATCAAGTTATCATCCAGGAATAATGATTCATATAAATTAAACTGGACACATTTTGGATTCACTGTATTTCAGCTTTTAAATGGAATACACATCATTAGAATGGAAAAGTGTTGTTTTTGCATAGAAACATAACAATCTTTGGCACATAACATGTTCCCATGTGACCTAATTGCAAAATCTGATAAAATTCCACTAAAATGTGCAACTTGAATTATCCCTGACAGCAAATTTATATCAAGCTTTCTATAAACCTAAAGTATGTCATGTACAGCACTCTAATAAAAAAATAACAGAACACTAAAATAACTGCATGTGGTGGAATATACAAGATCTTTTTGTGGAAAAGATGCAGAAACAAATATAATGAAAAAGAAAACAAGCTTCTGTAATTGGAATACAGAGCTTCCCATTCTTTCTGATCCTTAAGACAAGAAAACGAACATTGAGAATTTGCTGTTACATTATCTCAAATGAGGCAAACCTCTGGTGTGAACAGCTCCTCAGTTGGACATCAGAACATTAGAAAATAATAAATAATGCAGACCATGTTCATAAAGCCATTTTCATGTTTAATAAAACCCAGCTTTATTCTGGCTCACAAACAGATGTACATTGCTGCAGCCTTTGAAATAAATATATAAGAAATGTGTTTCCTCAAATCTGTTCAGAGGTGCATTATAGTCTGTGAGTCTGGGTGCTCCTTGTACATAGTACATAGACCTGGTACATTGATTATTTACTTTATGAATACTGTATTCAGCTGCGCCTGAAGTGTATCTAAGAAATTGATAAAGTCGAAATTTACATATGTACTGTCAATTTTAAAAATATGTATAATATAAATTATGGTCTAGCTTATTTTTAAATTAAAGTGCTACATTTAAACTTGAAACGAAAGCGTTTAAAGTCAAAATCAAAACAGAATATGAAATACCAGAAGTTAATGGCAGGTGTCACTTTGACTCAAGGCTTCATGTAAAATGCATGCATTATCTTTTCTTGTGATACCTCAATAATGTATATTAAATAAAAATATATATATATCACATCCAAGGCAGCAAAATTGAAATACTTAAAGTAAAGCCATTGATGTTTCATCAGATTATCATTGACTGAAGAATATATTCTTAACTTCCTTATGACATGACCAAATTACCTGCTTTTACTTTTTCAGTGATTTTACAGATATGTTTAAATGTATCACAGGGCATTTTCTAATATCTCCTAGAATAAATTAAATGTATTGGCATAGGAATATCAACAGCATGAAATATATAATATTATATATATATATATATATATATATATATATATATATATATATATAATGGTCTTTAATTGCTAGAAAAGTCTATCTCTGCTGTGTAGATGTCACATGACATACTGTAACAGTTGCCAATGTTTCTTGACCTTCGGCCAGTCAAACTGAAACTAGGTAAGAAGTGGTTGTAGAGTGTTTTAGAATTTATTAACAGGTATGTGAAGGACTATACATGAGTTTAGATGTCAGACAACCAATCAAGTGAAATAATTTGAAAAACAGATTTCAGTCAATTAAAAGAAATGAAGTTGTACAGTCAGGACCCTGTGGAATTCAAATGCTACACTATACTGTTACCAGGCTACCTGTTGGAAACAGATACCAGCATTCAACGTAATACTACTAACATTAGCCCAGATCAACAAAGAAAATATTTTTAAATAATAATAGCATACTACCCATTGAAACCAATCTGCCAAGATGCCTTTTTTATTTACTAGTGAAAATGCAAAAACTGTAGGTTAGACAATAGTTATATAAAACTCTTTCAACAGGTTACATTTATTCCTTTTGAAATTCTCATCATATCTCATTAAGACAAACTGTGTTTCAGAAACGATTGAAATCTTTTCAGACCGATTTAGATTTTACATTTAATTTGAATGGTCTTTCGTTTTATGTTAGTATAACTGTTTCATTTCTGGAATTTTTGTACCTGATTAAATATGAAGGGCATTAGATGATTTTTCTTCTTTTTTTCTAAATGTAGTTAGATATTGTTACATACACCATCGATGGTCTCTGTCCTGCTGGATTAGGATGAAACTATGGAGCCTGCCATAGACATTACAGGGTTAAATACACAAATTACATTTCTGAAAATAAAAAAAAGATATGTAACTCAAGCTAAATTCAATATGACAGGACATTGTGGGGTTGCATTGTGAAATGTAGTGCATTGTAGCATGAAGGAGGTCAAAAAGGGTTTGAAAAGGTCTCTTTGTAGATTTTGAAAATGTGAGGAGCATGCTACTGAAAAGATTGCATTGACAAGACAAGTAGATGTACTGTATGATTTCTTGCTATTGGGAGGTTTCAAGGGTATACATGGGTTGGAGGGGGGATTTGTAGTACATACATGCACACACACACATTTTGTTTTTTAGTTTTTTTTGTATCAGTTGGATGTTTGGTGTTTTGCTCCAAACATGTATTCTGTTGCACATATTACATTTATTATAATAAAGGTATTTTTTCTGATTTACCTACACAGAGGTCATGATGTGTACAACGATCCTTATTTAAATGTTTTCATTTTATAAATAGAGGGACTGACTGAGTTTGTGAGAGTGTTGTGTGCTGCCGCTGAAGGAGATCTATTGATAGGTTCTGAAGGGGTTGATTGAGGGCAGGGCTGGCGCAAGGATAAGTGATGCCCCAGGCGAACTGTCTCCCTGTGCACCCCAGGGAACGTTTAGATATAAACATTCAAGGATGTGATAGGGGATTTAAAAAAATTATAACCAACCAAGTTTGTAGGAATGGTTTGGTTTACACAAGGGGTGAAATTGTATTGCATTGAATAATGCCCTGGTTCCATCTCTACTGAGAAAGAGAGAGATATGAATAGACAGGGTAGGATTTGTGGCTGCTAGTTGTTTAGGAGGAGTTATTGTTCTGACTGTAGTCATTTATGGATAGTTATGTATTCTGATATTTGGTCAGAGGTCTTCATTATTATTTTATTCTGTAACATTTTGCATATTGTATGCTTTACAGGGGGTTATGAAGTATAATTTCATAAAGTAAGACATTCCCATACAAATTTAATGTCAAAAATCTCATTCTGTGTAGTCTTATAATTTTCTTCACCCTGGGTAAAAAATACAATGTAGAATAACATTACTTTTCCAGAATGACAGGATCTATGGGAAATAATTATTTAATTTCATAGCATTTTATCATGCTTCTTGCGTTAATGATTGATTTCCTCCTTGCTCCCTTTCCAGTAACCCTTGACTGTGACCTTACATCTTGACGGCACTTATCTTTTATTTTCCAGGATGTATGTCCGCATTTACTGTACTTAACTGTATAAATTGGAAGTTGTAAAATGTATTATGTCTTGAATTGCTTTGTTTAATGTAAATTTGAATTTGTAATGTTTGATGCCTTGTACTTAACTGTATTCTTGCACTTTGTATTGCACTTATTTTCTAAATTGCCCTGGATAAGGGCATCTGCCAAAAAATAAAATAATAATAATACTAATAAATAATGAATGTGCTGTAGACTCATCATTTTGAGATTGGTATGATATCCAGAGAAGATATATTGTTGATGTACAGGCCTTTTGTTGAATACAATGTAAAGTTTGTATATTCTGTAAAACTGCAGAAATACACAATTATTTTAATCCAGTAATATTATCCAGTAAAATCTCTTTCCCTTTTTCGGTAAATCATGTTTAACTAAATGTCTCTCTCTCTCTTCCTCTATATATATACACCAATCAGCCATAACATTATGACCACTGACAGGTGAAGTGAATAACACTGATAATCTTGTTATCATGGCACCTGTCAGTGGGTGGGATATATTAGGCAGCAAGTGAACATTTTGTCCTCAAAGTTGATGTGTTAGAAGCAGGAAAAATGGGCAAGCGTAAGGATCTGAGCGACTTTGACAAGGGCCACATTGTGATGGCTAGACGACTGGGTCAGAGCATCTCCAAAACTGCAGCTCTTGTGGGGTGTTTCCGGTCTGCAGTGGTCTGTACCTATCAAAAGTGGTCCAAGGAAGGAAAAGCGGTGAACCAGCGACAGGGTCATGGGCGGCCAAGGCTCATTGATGCACGTGGGGAGCGAAGGCTGGCCCGTGTGGTCCGATCCCACAGATGAGCTACTGTTGCTCAAATTGCTGAAAAAGTGAATGCTGGGTCTCATAGAAAGGTGTCAGAACACACAGTGCATCGCAGTTTGTTGCGTATGGGGCTGCGTAGCCGCAGACCAGTCAGGGTGCCCATGCTGACCCCTGTCCACTGCCGAAAGCGCCTACAATGGGCACGTGAGCATCAGAACTGGACCATGGAGCAATGGAAGAAGGTGGTCTGGTCTGATGAATCACGAGTTCAAGGTGTTGACTTGGCCTCCAAATTCCCCAAATCTCAATCCAATTGAGCATCTGTGGGATGTGCTGGACAAACAAGTCCGATCCATGGAGGCCCCACCTCACAACTTACAGGACTTAAAGGATCTGCTGCTAATGTCTTGGTACCAGATACCACAGCACACTTTCAGAGGTCTAGTGGAGTCCATGCCTCGACGGGTCAGGGCTGTTTTGGTGGCAAAAGGGGGACCTACACAATATTAGGTAGGTGGTCATAATGTTATGGCTGATCGGTGTATATATATATGCATACATATACATAGTACATGGTAATTGATGATATGTCCTTGAAAGTGGTTAATGTATCCTTCTTGCCTTACTATTGCATATAATTCAGTGTTTATGTTTGAGTCTTGCACCAAAATAATATCAAAGGCATCTTTCAGCTTTGATGTATGCTATTAAGAATTGCTTAACTACTGTCCTGAGGAACAAAACTTTAAAGTATGATATCAGGTTGACTTTTCATTATTATGTAATTGAAATTTCTGGTTCACTTTTTGGGAAGCACCATTTCCCTCTGATGCTTTTGACTTCCTTGAACTGGTGTACTACCATCTCTAAAGCCCGCAATATAAGAAGTTTGACTCAAGAGATGTTGAGGAGATGTCAGGGATAGTGAAACAACAAGTAATAACTGGTATGATGGCAGATTGTGGTATGGGCAGGCAAGATATAATGGGTTCTCAAGTTTAACTTCATTTATTCATTTCTGAAGTTATTACATTTTGTATTATTATTGCACTGAAATATTATATTTCTATCAAATGTCATGCTTACATATTATTTTTGTTTAAAACAGAACACTACTGGTGTGCAGAAAATAAACTATTATTTCTGGCATCATTTTTTTCAAGAATTCAAACCATGGGCAGGAAATAAACACCTCCATGACATCATTTCGGAGGCAAGGACATCTGGCAAGACACCTGGACAAGGAAACAAGAAAAAACTGGATGGAACTTACATGACTGTGATATAGGCTACATATAGAAAACTGCTGGTGACAATGTAGATATACTTGACACTTACTAGTCTCACAGAACACAAACTCTTGCTCTGAACACAAACCTATATTTTTTCAATGTCTGGGATCCTTGATTATCATTGAGTGGAGATGGCATATGCTGTTTTTAGTCAATGTGGTTATAGCTATATATGTGGCATTTGCTGTTATTGTCTGTTTGGGTTCTATCATTATTTATGCTTACTCAACACAGAGTCTGGTCCCAATGGATACTTCCTACATATTACTGCTGCTTGCACCTTGCAAATTATTATTTTTTTAAATACATATTAAGAACACATATCACTGTACCCATGTACAGGATGTATAATCGCATGGTATATTTAAGGAAAGCATTATGTATGAATGTTATTACATAAATAGTTGGATAGTTGGCAAGGAAGCTGTTTTCAATCACCTCTTAGCGTTTCAAGAAACAGGGATTAGAGTGTCAAGAAACCGGGATTAGTTCATTCACTGAAGTAACTGTATAAAGAAAATATAATAAGGAAAACACACTTTGTTGGGTTAGTCCCACAAAATTGTTTATTGCCTTTACAGGCAAGATTTTCTCCTTTCTGGTGAAGTAAAATGACAGTTGTGTTGTTCCACTTATCTGGTATTTGTTAAACTTTTGTAAGAATCTTCTACAGCTTCTTTTAGGATCTCCACTGTTATTCCATCATCTTCAGGTGTTTCTCCATGGTTCATCTTCTTTATGGCATAGCCTACTTCTTCTGGAATCACATCTGGTATTTCACTTGGGTTCATTGAGACCCCTTCTTCTTTACTGCTGTCATCACTATTATATAAGCTTTTTGTAGATATAAACACCTGGAGTCTTGTGACAGGTTTGTTGGAAACAGTCAGCATCAATGCAAAACAAGTATATTGAATAACACTGAAAACTGAAAGAAAGAAAGAAAGAAAGAAAGATACATTCACACACTCACACAAATAATATATGTTTTGAATAGTCACCTCCAAAATTATTGGCACCCTTGTTTTCAGTACTTTTTATCCTCCTATTTTTTTTTTTATTATTAATGAAATTGGAGAACACATTGGATCTTAGACCATTCCTCCATACAAAATCTTTCTAGGTACTTTATTTCCTTCGGTCTGTGCTTATGGACTGCCCTCTTCAATTCACACCACAGGATTCTTTTTGGATTTTGGTCCTTGTTTTTGGCATATATATCTATGTATGTGTGTGTGTGTGTGAGAGAGAGAGAGAGAGCAAGAGAGAGAAAGAGAGAGAGTAGATACATTGAACTTATTCACATGCATTAACAATTAACCTCCGTTCACCTCTGTCTAATCGATGCAGTGCAAGTCAGGTCTTCATAGGTATTGTTCATTGTTTGTGATGTCATGGAAATATACAATAATTAAATGCTGTCTGGCACCTGTTTAAGGCTGGGGTAAGTTGATTCAATAACCCTATCTGGAATCTCTGCTGTAAATATTCATGCTCAGCATTGTCTGTGAAGAAAAGGTATCTTCATAAAAGCTAATTTTCTTCCAGTGATTTTATAAATGTCTGTTGAGTTCACTCAGGGCAATTTACTCAATCCAATTAACAGAAGGAACTATTAATATCATGCATGAAGCCAGCAGACAGTGTTTTAACAGCAGTAAAGTTAGGAAGCAGTCCATTAGAAAGGCCTAGCTAGGACGAATGATTTAAAACACTAATGAATCTGCTGCACTAAGGGTTTCTAAAGCCAAATTTAAACACCTTAAGCATGCTAAATAAACACTATTGAAATAAATTAGTTTCTATTAAAGCCTTTATTATGAAGGAATTATTAAACAATGTAAGTATTATAAAACATTATTATTATTAATAATAATAATAATATTATTATTATTATTATTATTATTATTATTATTATTATTATTATTATTAATAATATTTTAACCTCAGGTAATTAAATTGTGAAGGCACAGTGAAATGGACAATGACATTGAGGAAACCTATATAACTCTTTAATATATCTACAACAATGCTACATCAACAATTGGACTCCACCAAGACACCGACCAGGTCGAGATCTGCAAAGGATTACATCAAGGAAACACAACCTCTCCAAAACTCTTCACTGCAACTCCTGAAGAAGTGTTCAAGACTTTGGACTGGAAAGAAAGAAGAATCAAGTTGAACTGAGCTGATTTGAACAACTTATGATTTGCAGATGGCATCATTATATTTGTGAAAACAACCATAGACCTGCAGCTTCAATTTCAAGAACTGTCAGATGCAAGCAAGAAAACTGGACTTAAAATGAACCTGAGACCAAAGTCATGTTTAACAGCTCTGTTAAATCTAAGAAAGCTTAAGTAGATCAACAGATACTTGAAGAAGTCAAAAGTTATTTCTACCTTGGATAACAATTATGGAAGAAATCAAAGAACAGTAAACATTGGTTCAAGTGCATTTGGAAGAATCAGAAAGATGTTGAAAGGAAATCTACCCATTTGCTAGAAGAAAAAAAATGATTTAATGCATACTATCAGGCTATGAAATCTGGTCACTAAATGCAAAAATATTACAGGAACTGCCGACAACACAAAGAAGCAAGGAAAAATGTATGCATGCAATTACAATAAGAGAATGAAAAATATGGATGGATCTGAGAACAAACAATAATATATGACATAATTGAAAGAGTGAAAATGTAAAAATAGCAAAAATGAACAAAGGAAGTTATTGAATGTATCCCAAAAAAGATCTAGAAGATGACCACATTAAAGATAGGAAAATGAAATAATAAACTTTGCAGTGGTGACATGGAAATGGGAAACTTTCTGGGTGGCGCCCCCAAAACATTTGGGTCACAGTGTGACAAACTAACAAACAAAATAACAAACACACAAACACCTTGATAAAAACATAGTAAACACCAAAAAAAAAAAAAAAAAAAAGATGGCTCACAAATTAATCTGCAGGTGACCTTCCTCAACCCCCCACAACACACACACCCCCATACCATTAGGAACATGTCCAATTGGTGGTACATACCTACATATGTTCTGTAAGAAAAACAAATCCTTCCCAAATATATAAGGGCTCTATATAATATCTTCACCTTCCCTATGTCTGATGATATCCATTTTGTAAAGGCTTGGATTCGGCAACTTTAACCTTAAAAAACACATTCTACTGTAGTCAGTATATTGTCTTTTTTTGAGAGTATAGTAATTTGTCATGAAACCGTTGAGACTGTCATCATTAAGGTCACCTCAAATTATTACCAGACAAGACCCACCTGCATTTCAGCTGATTTCTATTCAGTATCTTTTCAGGAAGGCTGGCAGATTATCTCCTCTTAAACTGCTAGTTTTGTCACATGAACAGCAGCAATGTCAGCATCCTTTCATAGACAGCAAGGCTTTCACACTTGCATTATTTCTCAAGACAGACAGAAATTACCAGCAATTTGCAGATAAATGGACTCACATCAGTTTTACAACCAATTTAAAACCAAGATGAATATTTCCTAAAAGCTTAAAAGCCTTTTTTAGTTTCAATTATAACACACAGAATAAAAAGAGATATTAGTTATCCACATCCCTTGTTCATTTTTTCCCCAAGTTTCTAACTTTCATGTGAATGGTTTATATTTAATTACTCTAAAATGGCTTGGGGCTCACTCAGCTGCAGTTCAAAGATGTAAACAACACTGATGTTAGAACTGGATTGTGAAACTAGTCTACTATAATGGTTCCGCTTTGCTATCAATTTAATATTTTGTAAAAATTACATGTATAGACATATTTAATGCATTATATATATATATATATATATATATATATATATATATATATATATGAAATCATGCCATAAATTACTTGTGGCATATTCAGCTCCTATTCAAAGATGTAAACAAGGTTAGATGAGTTTAGATTTTGCATTTCCAAACCAATTGGCACCACTTTCCCTATATATTATATACATAGATAGATTAATATCATGTTTATTGAAGCCTTTTTTTTCTGCATATAGCCTTGATATCTGCAGATTACTTTAGAGTTTTTTTATGTAACAGGGTACAGCTTTGATAAGATTAGAAGTGAATGTTAAACAATACAGCACATATGTTTTTAAAATGATTCTCATCTATCTCTTGAAGATTTCCAATGATGAGAACTGCACTGCCCTTACATATTGTTATTACTATCAAATTAATCTTCTTTTTTTTTTTAATTCCAAAATAAAGAAATATAATTGTCAGCTGTTTAAAGTAATTGTCTTGATCTACAGCTCAATACATATTTGCAACAACATCCTAGGTACACATATATAGTGCTATTATATAGTAAGAGCTTGCATTCCCTTATGAAATAACTCTTGTAAGATGTTTGACCAGTAGAGCTCAATTCATTAGAATAGATCAGACACAAATTCAAAAGATATAAACAACTCTTATTATAAAACAAAGGTACACTGACTCTACTAAATTATTAAAATAATAGATAAAATAGTGTTTTTTTTTTCTTAATTGTCAATATTGTTACTCCAACCCTAACTTCATATCACTGGAGAGTTCTCTATTTCATGTCTGTCTCACTAGAATTACGATTAAGCCCCAAGCGTCCACATAACGGTATGAATAAATAAGGGTTGGTTTTCCTATACTAGACCACCCTACTAAAACTGTGTCATGAAGAAAGGATAACAGGTTTAAAAAATATTAACACATGTATTCAGTACTGTAAGAAAAATATTTGCTGTCAAAAATAAAGACTAAATCTGCTCTACTGCTGCCAAGAAATGATCTTGTCACAATAGGACAGCACTTTGTGTGATTTCCAAGCTCATGACATGAATTGAATTCAAAACTGTCTCTTTAATGACTCAACCTACACATCTGATAGTGTGGCCTTTTAATTAATTCATTAAAATAAAGCCATGCTCTTAATGCAATTTCACACATGTGGATTACTCACATAACCTTACAAATGAAAAGGCAGCCAAGTTTTAATAAATATATGTAAAAATCAACCACGGTCATACTTTCCTAGTTATATACAATTTTCACATACCGTGATGTTTTTAGGTCAGAAATGTATGTTTTAAAAAATGCGTTATGAAATGACGTGTATTGTGTGCCAATAATTACCTATGATGGCAATATTATCTTTCAAGTCGGAAGCACTGCCCAAGGGGGTGGGGTTTCTGCACACTTCTATAGGAACCAGATCGAAACGTCAATCTATCAAAGCTGCCATTGGCCCCTGCGCTCGTCACTCAGAACAGGTCCCTTCCCACTTCCTGTTCTATAAAACGTGACTTCAGCGCAGGTTCACTTGCCATTTCGCTGGACCTGTGAACGTGAGCTCTCTGATTTTTTGATTTTTTGTCCACAGGACTTTTCCCTCCAAAGCAGGAGCGCTAGCAGCAGCAGTAAAATCCGAGGCCCGGCTGCCCGGCTTGAGCCTCGGTGTGTTGTAAGAGATCTCCCCACGTGAGGTGCTCCTTCGCTGGCTTGCGCTTGCACTACAGCCCGTGGCTGTGGCTGTAGGAGATCTTACTCTCTCAGTTCACTGAGAACGAGTTCTGCTTAGCCTCCTTGTCCACATGTGCAGACCTCGATTTTAGACCCCACTTCGGCTGGTGGCCTACTACCCTCGGCCCCTGGCACACACGGTGCGGTTAAGCCTTCGGGCCTCCTCCCACCCCCGCCATTGTGATCTCGATTTCGTTGCCATGCTCGCCACGCTGGCACCAGAGAGAGTTGTTTCCATACACACGTGTCTCTCCCTCTTCCGACTGAGAGCAAGTGTCAGGGTGTCCCTTTGCCAGAGGCTGCTGGGCCTCCTAGCGGCTGCATCACAGACCCTCCCCCTTGGCCTCCTCCAATTGAGGCCTCTGCAGTGTTACAGGCTGTACTCCTTGGACTGTGTCATTTTCTGCCAGTCCTATGGGATAGATACATACTGGTCCGGACGGACAAAACAGCGGTCACCTCGGGGCAGGCTCCCTTATCAGCTCACTGCCTCCTTTGCGACAATTTTGTTATACAGTAAGCCCTTCCCCTTGGGCAATGCTGCCGACTTGAAAGATAATGATAGGTTGTGAATGCAACCCCGGTTATCTGAAAAAGGAAGCATTGCCCAAGGGTTGCAAGGTCGCCTGGGAGTTCTAGCTCTTGGCAAAAGAGGACGAACCTGCGCTGACGTCATGTTTTATAGAATAGGAAGTGGGATGAGATCTTTTTTGAGTGATGAGTGCAGGGGCCAATGGCAGCTTTGATAGAGTGATGTTTTGATCGTGTTCCTACAGAAGTGTGCAGAAACCCCTCCCCCTTGGGCAGTGATTCCTTTTTCAGATAACCGAGGTTGCATTCGCAACCTATCGTTTTTTGTTATTTTTAAGCAGTTACTGGGTATTGAAAAATCATGAAAAATACTCTATTATCAAGTGGAATGTGAAGTTAATGTTTTATTAATAGCTTCAAACGCTATTATAAATATTATGTGAAATTAAAATATATAGCAACTAAACCATTCTGTTTCTTTACAGTGTATTAAAAAATAATGCACTTTCCAAAACGTGAAGATGTTTAATTCAAAGCAATCTGTGAAATACTGGTACAGTGTCAGTCTTCTTTCAAGCCGTTCCTGTGTTAACTTTAGAGACAGCCATGGTGCATATTTTCAGTTCTCACAGTGCAACCCTTTACTTTGGTCTTGTTCCACCAAGATCATCTATATTTAAAGCACACATAAAAACATCACTGGTATCACAACATTCAGAGGTTAGTTGATTATCAGATTATACCATTAATGGGCTTCATGGAGTATACTGCCTCTGAAGTGATTTTTCAGCATTTTACATGCATGTTTTATATCAGTTATCTTAGTATTTGCATAGACAATTTGCAATCCAGATTGCTTTTAAAATTATTACAATATTGCTTGATAAAATCTTGTTATACTCCAGCGGAGCAATTTCCAGCAATTCCACTGAGTATCTATAACCTCTAATATAATGTACACTATTAAGAAGTTTGCAACAACTGAGCATTAATTATTTCTACAGAACTCTCTGTACAGTAAATAAATAAATCAGTTCTCTGACAAATTAATATAGTTTTAAGTGTCCCCATAATAATAAATAATAAATGAATACATATGCATTGCAGAGGACTTGTACAGTCGCTTTAAAGCTTGCATTCAATTTTTCTCATCTAAATTACTCTGCCCTGTTTCATAGGTGGAAGAATCACTTTATTGAGGATGATAACTTAAAAGAAAAAGTAAAAAAGGAAAGATGGTCAAATTAAATTCTATCACTACAGAAATGTAGCCATCAAGGTGTGTTCTATACTTGATCTTGCATGTGTGGTACTTCTGGTCTCTTCAAAGTTCCCATTGTTGTATGCCAATTGTACGCCAAACCTAGCCTACACCAAACAATTAAACCTAGCTTTTCAATGTTCCTACACAATCTCTGAGCTAATCAAATTGTTTGCAATTGACATCACCCTATGATGAATAAAATTATGGGAGCTGTGATTCATTTTTTTTTTTATCTGTCTTTATCTGTAGGAACATCAACATTTTATTTGGACGGAAAACAATCCCTGCCCTCTGTGTCAGTTGTGATTTGGTTACTACCTATTGTCTTTGTTCCCCAATTAACCACAGTCTGATACTGTTTAGTATTTTAACACGTGTCTTAGTCAGTCTTTTGGGAAGTATAAGGTAGGTATATCAACAAGAAAAAATGTTATTTGTGTTTTAAGATACTTCAGATACATTATTAGTCTCTGTTTCCCAATGACATAATACTTTAACCAACAACAGGACAAAAAATAAATTTATTTTACATATAACTCAGTGGATACAGCAGAAGTAAATTCAAGACAAATATATATTATATAGAAGAAGATAAAAGGAGTATCTGAACATTAAATCTGAGTAACATTTATGTTCCTTATCTAATTAATTTAATCTGATGTCAGAGTTATCTGATTTATTTTGTAATATTAATATGTTGATGGCTGATATATCTTATGCTTTGCAGATAATTCAAGTCCCTCTCTCCTTCAAACATAATTGATTACTTATCAGCCTGCTGGGTCTGCTAATTAAAGCATAATCAAATTTGTTAATCACTACTAATGCGATACTTTTCATTCTCATTTTCTAGTTCTGTTGTAATACGCCTTTAGTGGGTCAAATCAGTGATTATGATATTAATTTATAACCCATAGTCTGTTATTACCTTTACTTAAAAGTGCTTTTAATTCCCACTCACAAAATGTACAAAATGTTAGATTTTCAGATTTAACACTTATATCAAGTACATTTTCAGTTTTCTGTATCAAACACTTTGTTACAATAGCAGGATAAATTAATATTACATTTAAAAATAACCAATCAAAACTGAAATTATATATTACAGAGATGTTTGAAAACCACCCAGGTGTATTTCATCAGTTCTCATCAGGATACTCAGTTCTGTGTCTTTTTATACATTTCCAGCTGAGTTATTGGCATTCAGAAGCATGGTTGGGCCATAATGTAAGAGGCAACTTCATAAAATCCTTTGAACAATAACCTTTGTCTGAAAGGCTTCCTCTCAAGTATAATCTTTATTATTTTTATATTCAATGTATACTTCTCATGCTGTTCAATATGAGATCACAGCCACTGGGGTGGTAGAGTGGAAAAACAGCTCAAGGTTTTAGGAAATAAACACTTAAGCAAACCCTCCTGTAAAAAGAAAGGATTAACATTACTCTCATTCCGTTCTCTGCTTGCGTCCCATTTCACCGATGGGCATCTAGTTCAGCATAAGCCAGATGGCACAACTGCATGTTTAGGGTATCGCACCATTACCTATTAATCAACCTACTACATGGTTTAAAAGAGAAGTGAACTTTCCCGTAATTTGTTGCATTAGTAAATGTAACTCTGATGTAATATACCCTGTAAGCAATCTTCCTTTACAGCTAAAGATACAATTCTTCAGCTCATCCTCTTTGCAAAAAAAAAGAAAAGTAATCATACTTCAAAGCAAAGATGCCTACTCCTTTGCACAACACATAATGGAGTCAATAGATCATTCAGAACATTGCTAATTACAACATCAACAAGACTTGCATAATTTATTTAAATAATTAATAATAAGTGATAATTGATGGTAAGTATGTCTGTGAAAAACTAATTATCCCTGGACAATGCAGAAGGCCCTAAGTGTCTTTTTGGTGGCCAATTGCTGGTCCAGAGGTCACTAAAGCTATTACAGAGAGATACACATTATCCTGTTATTTTACAATATATTTACTGGGTTATTACACCCTAATGCTCTTGATATAATACTGAGAGACAATGGTTTAGAATATATATTATTATCAAAACCATTTAAAGAAGCAAATAATTGAATTAAAAAAAATAATAATTGCACAAGCGAGTTCATTGAACACCAGCTGTGGATGCTTATCCTTATTAGTATACTTACTTAACTGTAGCCTATAATTCAGACATTATAAATATACATATTTAGAGGATTACATGTTTGAATGTACATTAGGAGCCCATGCTTTGGAGCTGTATTATATACTATACTGTACAGATCAGTTGTTTTTGAACTGCTATTGAACAGAAAAAAACTAAAAAAAACATAATCATAATGGTGTAAAAACGAAAAAGAAAATGTTAGAAAGAGACATTCAAGTAATTTAAGATTAAATATAAATCAATGCTTATATATAGAAAGTATCATATGTATAAAAATACAACCTTCAAAACATGCAAAATACTAGAAGACCCACAATTGTGCTACATTGTAGTTTAATCTGTGCCGCAGTTTGGAGAACTTGATATATTTGAGTGGGGAACATACATTAATTCATAAAGAGTGTGTATAATAGCTTATGTAAGTGTTCAGTTAAATTGATTATCTATTTACTTTATACCTTTATAGAATTAATAGAGTAAGTATGATAGCAATTGTACATGTGCAATGTGTGTGGCTATACTAGCAGCCAAAACCAATGGTTATCTGAAAAAGAGAATACTATGTTGTTACCATGGGACCTTGGTGAACATATTTTGTATAACAAAGCTGCCTATTGGCCACATGTCACTGTACATGTCACTCATTCTTCTGCTTGCATACTGCAATACTTAAATTATTCAATATTATATGACAATTTTAATAATTTCACTCACAACCACAAATTACCTTACAGCAAAGTGCCTCATAATATGAATTACTTTTCTGTGATTTTATTTTGAGATATGTTATTATAATACAAAACGACAACAAATAAATACGTCAAGCTCAATTATGAGTTTGCAGACTCTGTATAGAATTAATGCAATTAATAACTATGAATAACATAAAAAGGGACAGGATCTACTAGAATTACATTAAACTGAGCTATATTGTTATAGCTCACACAGTTATGCTCATGTTTACCTGGAAATGTAATTCAATTTATACCCTCTGGTACTAAGTTCTAATTGAAAAACTTTCAGTATTTGCATTGTTATTTCTAAGGATTTTATAGATTATAGTCAGTTACATTACCCCTTATTGTTTTCTGGACTAAACCAGTAAAAACATGCTGACCTCCCATTTATAGGTCACACAAGTTACAGCTGGTTGCACAGACCTGTATTACAATATCAGTATCTCAGACAACCTTACAATATCTCTGTGAGGCACATAAAGATAAACGCTACATTTAATTTGAGTAACCAACTCAGAAAATGATACATTTGATCAGTCAATGTCAAGGCTCATTTCCTTCCTATATTATTATATCAAAATGTATCACATTTATATTTAATTGCAGTGTTACAGTATGGTGTGTTTGAAACACTTAGATCAGTGGCACCTTGGATGTGAAATGTTTCAATCCTTTGTAAGTCATGTTTCAGATACATTTATATAAAGTTTTCCTATAGGTTTCTATGACAACCTGCTGAGGCTTGTCTTTATGACTGTCACATTGATCTGTTGTTCTCTCTCTCTCTCTCTCTCTCCCCCCTTTTTTGCACACTTCCTTCACTTTCTCTAGTAAGCAGTCCTGATCGACACATTCTTTTGAATAGTAATATCCACCCCCATCCCTGCTTTTAAATTAGATGGCAGATGTTTCGTCACTGGCTTGTTCTTCCAATATCACAGTTTCATATCCTCCTCCAGTCATATTTCTTCCAAAGTAAGGCATGATAAATATCACATCACAGAACTAGATTTTGTAACAACAGGAAACAATGTTAAGAAGGAGAACACTTTAAGTATACAGCATTTATTTGGCTGCCTTAGAGTACCATGTGAATTGAAAGACATTTCTATCACTGCACATAGGGGGTAAAAATGAATAATTGACTTAATTATTCAAAAAGGAGAATGTTGGATGGATTTACTGTAACAGAACGTTATGAAAGTTAAAAACTGTTGGTTTGAAGTAGTACAATCCCAAAACACGATAGTAATGAGCCGACATGTTATTACAAAACTGAACCTCTTCACTTTTTAATTTACTTTTGAAAATAACAAATCTAGGGAATTAATCTGGAATAAAGCTACACAGCTTTAATAATACTTACCAGTGCTGAAGACTGTTACATTTAAGTGTGATCAAGAGACATATTATGCCCCTTTCAACCTTTCTATTTTCGATGTTTCACACAAAAAGCTATCAGTAATTCCACATAAAATCCAGGAAACCTCAGTGGGTAAGGAAATGGTATAACTGCTTCTTTTTTACTTTACTTGAAGAACAATGTACTAATAAGTAATGTTTTCTTTATTTAGAATGTAAATATTTTCTTAATGGGTTGTATAAGTAGAATGGTTGCATCTGCTCTTGAGGTCACATCTTAATACTCTACTCTAAGAGCAAGTTTTGAGAGACTCTGTATTTATTCAATTATCAAACCATAAGCTGGATCTTTGTACATCTTTCTGAATTCAAGGCTGCATTATGGCTGCTGAGATACACTAAACCATTCATTTAGGTTAGTGTCATAAAGCAAAGAACAAAATAGAAAGAAACATAGCTCTTGGAGCTAAAACTAATGCAAAGAGCTTTTTTTTCAAAACTACAACAGCAAGATGTCAATAAAGGAGGAAGTGAAACAGATAAAGGGCAAAAATGGAAGTATCTTGTAAAACGAACAAGATGTGTCAATGATCTAAACAAGTATTTCACAGAGGTTTCTACAAAAGAAAAACAGATAACATGCCACAGGTTAACAACCAATCCAGGCAAACCCTAAGAAAGATCAGGATAAATGAGGAGGAGGTACTAAAGGGACTAGCAGAATTAAAAACAAACAAATCACCTGGGCCAGATGGTATATTTCCAACAGTACTTAGAGAAATTAGAGAAAGCTGTAGGCATTCAGAGTAACTGTAACTGGTTGATGTATAGGAAACATAGGGTGTTAATTAGAGGAGTTGCTTCTAACTGGAGTGAGGTTGTTAGTGGAGTTCCACAGGGATCAGTACTAGGGCCTTTGCTTTTTCTAATCTATATTAATGATCTGGACTCTGGGATAGTTAGCAAACTTGTCAAATTTGCAGATGATACTAAAATAGGTGGCTCAGCAGATACAATCTCGGCAGCACAGGCTATTCAAAGGGACTTAGATAATATTCAGTTGTGGGCTGACACCTGGCAGATGAAATTCAATGTGGACAAGTGCAAGGTAATACATGCAGGTAACAAAAATGTCCACTATAATTACACTATGGGAGGAACAGAACTAGATGAAGTAACACATGAGAAAGACCTAGGAGTCTATGTGGACTCCTCACTTTCTCCATCCAAACAATGTGGGGAAGCAATAAAAAAGGCAAACAGGATGTTAGGGTATATTGTCAAAAGTGTAGAATTGAGAACAAGGGAAGTAATGTTCAGACTGTACAATGCACTAGTTAGAGCTCATCTGGATACTGTGTACAGTTCTGGGCTCCACACTTCAAGAAAGATATCGCTGCTCTAGAGGCAGTTCAGAGGAGAGCAACCAGACTAATTCCAGGTCTGAAGGGAATGTCCTACTGAGAGACTGAGGAACTGAACCTTTTCACCCTGGAACAGAGGAGACTATGTGGGGACTTGATTCAAGTCTTCAAAATCATTAACAGCATCGACCACATCAAACCAGAGGAGCTTTTCCAAATCAGCAGGGACACACGGACCGGGGGACACAAATGGAAATTGGGCTTCAAGGCATTCAAGAGAGAAACAGGAGACACTTCTTCACACAGAGAGTTGTCACAATCTGGACAAACTCCCCAGCGATGTGGTTGAAGCTGAAAATTTGGGAACATTTAAAAATAGACTGTATAGGATCCTTGGATCACTCAGTTATTAATGGACACCAAACGAGCACGATGGGTCGAATGGCCTCCTCTCATTTGAAAACTTTCTTATGTTCTTATAAATAGATGGACATAAAATCATTTGATTGGATTTCTTTTTATTTGATTTGCTCGCACTCCAACTGTGATTCAACTAAAAAGACAGTTGAGGTTCTGGTACATCTTGAGATCTTATCATTTGTTTGGGTAAAAGTTCTGTCTGTCAAGATTTTGCAGCGATCCCATGGTAACCAGCCTTCAACCTTATCTGGAAAATGTATTCAATATCTGCCTACTGTAACTACAACTAATGTTACATATAAAACACCTGAGACAAATTTGAAGAAAAACTATATATTACACTGACTGATGGACTAGCTAGCTTCTGTACCAATGCAAATTGAATAAACTAGACCAGCACATGCATGGCTAATGCTTTTTAAATGTTTGTGGTTTTGAAAGACTTAATAAAATAAAATAAAAAATAAAAAGATGAGGGGAAAAAATATTGAGTTTGATATTGTGTAAGTGAATGTTCACACATATGGGTGAGGTAATGCGTGTCAAAGTGTTAATAATATATGGGACATTTCAAATGTATGTCACAAAGAAACAAGGGGCAGCAATATGAAAAACATTAGAATAGCTTTTCGGTATTATTTATCTGTTCCAAGGTTGTTCTTATGAAAATAGTTTGCTGTATTTGAGAAAATTAAATTATGATCACAAAAATACTGCAATTAGCAAATTGGCTGTGTTAGTTAGCATTTTCAGTCCATCTTAAAACTGTTCTAAGCAGTAATAGGGTGCTGTTTTCATGGATGAGAGGTTTTCAAGCCATTGGTTTTCTAATTTTTGACTAATTAATGTCAGTTAAATGAGTTTTACCATCTTTTTGAATGGTAATTAGATTTTTTTTTCTAACTCAGTGCCTGTATGTCACCACTGGGTATAAATTAGCCCAAGTCTACTTAATTGTGTCTAAGTACATCCAATAAAACCATGCAAGATGAAAGAGATAATTGCAAAAAAATATTTACAGTGGGATGTCTCAGATTTTACACTGATGGATAAGAAAATTACTAAATATCTCTGGTTAATATATATATATATATATAGGGTGGTTTACTATACCTTTACTGTATATATATATTTCAACTGAAATTCCTACCAATTTCAACTAGAGATGTGTCAGTACACATACAATCTTATCCACATCATTCCTTATCATAGACACATTGTGCCTAAGAAAAATATATGAATGGTATGTTTCCTATTGTATGTAACAATTTTGACTGTACTCATAATTATGTTTTATTTCTGAAACTTGTATGTCTACTTTGATTCTGGAACAGTGATTTAACATATCAAACAATAATAACAATAAAAACCTTACAAACAATATCCAAACCTAAAAGGCCTTCCCCAAGATATTTCTGCTTGTTTTGAACTACATCATCTCTTTTCCAGGTTACACCAGCAAAGCTTCTGTTCTCATCTTCCCATCTTCTATATGGTGTTCATATTATTTTTTTTTAATTTCTTTGGGTCCATTACATAGATTCTGTACTCCAACTATAAGTTGTTCTTGCAATGTGTTTAGGCATAGATGATGATGTCACCTGAAAATCTGGAATGACTCAAATAAACTCAATTTATCTTAATTCCTTTTTCTTCCCAGTCGAACTGTGAAGAGTTTTGGAGTTGTCTGCTTGATAAACTCCATTCCAGAGTTGGATTTGTTCAGTTCTTGGTGGATTTTGAATTGGTGATGTGGTATTGTAGATATATTTGATGAGTTTATATATGTTTCCTCCATTACTGATAAATAAATATGTAGGCTAAAACAAATACTTTCTCAAATTCGATAAAGGCCTGGCAGAGGGGAAGTCTGTATTCTTGGCATTTTCCCAAGACTTTGTTTACTTGAATATGATCTTCTGAATTCTGCTTGTTCTTTTGGTTGGTTGAAGTAAAGGGTGTCTTAATAGTTTTAATAGTAATGTGTTGATACTTTTTTAAAAAATACTTCGTATATGCTGGGAATTAGATAAATGGGCTTTTAATTTCTTCATATCTTGTGAGCAGGATGACAGGTTTTTTGTTTATCTGGGGTTTTCCTTATTCTGAGACACTTTCTGAAACTTTTACAAGAATCTTCTGTATTTCTTCTCCGGCTTCTTGCAGAATCTCAACTGATTGATTCTGTCATCTCTGGGTGTTTTTCCACTTTAGTGTCTTGCAACTATAAGGCGTATTTATTCCACTATATACTTCAATCATATAGCTATTGTAATATAATAATTTGCCATTTTATGTATCTAATAAATTGAGTCAATTCATATATGAAACATTCATCTAATCATATTTGTTTAGCAGCTTTAGATTTACTGCAAATGGATCCCTTGCAATTTTCTTAAATAGTTCTTTTCAGTGATTTTTTATAAATTCACAGGCTGGGGCATTTCTGAGTCTCACCTTTCACAACTGGCTGCTCAGGCAATTTGATTTCCTCCCAATGCTTTGCTGAATTTGTCATCTATTATAAGTACTTCGCCAGCTGCAGAGAAATTGGAAAAGGTCATTCCATTTTTTATTTATTTTTTGTTTTCAAATAAGGAATACATTGCTCGATGCAAATAGTCAACCTATGTTTCACCCTGCATTCTACACCAGTCGGCAAGTAAAAAAATATTTAACTGATTTCATAAACATAAATAAACACCCCTTACATTGCTGACCCCCTTGCTTAATCTGAAACATAATTATTGCTGATATTTTCAGTCCAGACCAATTGTTCTTGATAATATTCACCAAACTCCCTAGGGTGTGTGCTGCTATTTAGACAGTTAAAATATCTCATTAATTGAATCACCATATTATTTCTGCTATCTAGTGACATAATCGTATTATGTTGCTTCGAGAAATGTATGTTATTATGAAATAATAGAAACCAAAAGCATTACTATTCAAGGGAACATTGTGTATCTTTGGGATTTATATTTGTGCCATGTCTGTCATTTGCATATAGTTTATTATTGCACACAAAATACTAAGTACTTAGAATGGCACAAATAACAATACAGGTGAGTCCAAAGAAGAGACAGAGGGTTAGAAAAAGATCATTGTACATATTTTGCGGGGGTTTAATCAAAAACACTATGATTTACAATAAAGGCTTTTCAAAAGGGATCATTTAGGCCCTGTCTAACTAAATAACAGACATAACAATACATAACCGATCTTGAGAGCCATACTCAAATATGATCTAATTAATCCAACTCAAAGCCCCCACACAAAATAATGATTATATGTTTAGTTCTGATTACTGTATCCACATGAAGTTCGGTTACAGCCAGAAGTGGCACTGCAATATTCATAGCTGTACCCCTTTGCTACTTTTCATGTTAGCGGCATGCAGATTTGTTTTTATTTAACCAGGTCCCTAGTTTGCTTCCCTGTTGTACAGTATTTGCAGTGCCCTTGCACCAAACATAACCAAGCATTTTGGGAATGTGGAGGACAGGCAGCAAAATTCAATCAGTTTTATGTCATCCACACTTCTGACTAACCACACTACCTGATACAATCTAATTTAGAGCTGGACTGTAGATTACCCCCTGCGGAAGTCTTGAGTCTAGTTCTCAAGTACTGTATTCAATTCTCTGTCTTATAGATGCAACTGTATTTTGCATGTTTAAGTCAGTTAAAAGCCAATTAATATCGTTTAAATGCATAGTGTACACAGGGCTACATTATTTTTCATCCAATAAACATTATCTTCAGTCTCTACTTCTGGATACTTCACATAATTGACCATATGACAGACAGTGAACAGTTAGTAATAGATGATAGGAACAAAAAATCATGCTTATTGGTCAGAAGGAAAGCTTGAAGCCCCAAGGTCCCCTATCATTCCCCAGGTTTTTTTTTTTTTTATATATATATATACAATAATGTCTAATAGTGTATTGTATTACATTGCTCTGTTTTTTTATTTTTACCTTTTCTTGTTTCATTGTATTTAATGGCAGAGATTAGGGATTAAGAAAGTACAACCATAATCATATAAGCAGAAATCTATGCATTGTTATATGAAGACAAGTCCAGATATTGTGGCCAGGGTTTAGCAAATTGTTTTTATTCACATAATTACAAGTAAACTTGGGTGGGCAGCAGGGGCATTTGCTCTGCTCTGCTCTCCTCTCCTCTTCTCCTTTCATCCTATCTTCTCACCAGCCCTCTCTCCTCCTCTCCTCTGGTCCTATATTCTCCTCTCCTCTCCTCTCCCCTGCTCTCCAGTCATCTCTTCTCCTTTCCTCTGCTCTTCTCTCCTATCCTCTCATCTCCTCTACAGGCAATGACATGTGTTTTGACTTGCCTTTCTTCAAGCAAAGGATCCAAAGGCCTTTTTACACTTATCGTTGACACCGATAAAAGACTGGCATATTCCTTCAAGGTCCAGTCTGTCCAGTTTCTCCTGGTGCACGTGACACATGGCCACATTATTCAGCCTTGTTTGACTCAGCAATGATCTAACCCATGGCTTAAGCCTCCTCAGGGCACTAAAACTCCTCTCAGCCTCTACAGAGGATGCAGGGACGACCAGCAGAATCCTTACTAAGGCTTCCACCTGACTGAAGAGACCTCTCACCTCTGGCACCATTTCTTGAATAATGCTAGCAACATCTGAGCTCGTTTGATATGTGTAATTAGCCCCAAACATGGTCAGCTGCACCTGGCCATGTTCAGTAGACTTCAATTCAGGATACTTGCCTACCACCTTGTCCGTGTCTCTGCGTAGCAGCACATTTTCAAGCCGCTGCAGCTTGTGGAATCCAGCTTGATCAAAACATGATCAACATGACATGCTCCATAGCCTCCAACATGCCTGAAACGGTCTGTTTCATAAGCTACAGCGAGGTGTTCAGGCACTCCAAATCCCCCATCAGGTCTTCAGCCATTACAAGGCCATGAAGACCATTAGCCTTAGTTGAAGTGTTAGATGAGCTGCATGATGCCATTTCTTCATGGGCTGTCAGCATTTACTCATACTGGCTGAGAACTGAGCAGATGGCAGGGGTGCGAACAGTCCACCTGGTGGGACAGAGAGGTTTGAACGAGGTGAAACCATGCTTTGATTTTGTGATTTCCTGGAAAATCACCTTGAACTTGCCTGATTGATTGAAGAAGCCCCCGAATTCATGCACCAGACCCATTGAATCACTTACTAGTGGAGAGGCTACACATGCAGCCTGCGTAACTAAGTTCATGCAGTGTGGACCACATTGACAATACATAGACAGTGTTTGTTTTTTCCTTAAAATGGCTTGCACCCCCTGCAATCATGCAGCCATGTTTGCAGCACCATCATAGGTTTGTCCTCGAAGTTGGGACAGAGGAAGGCCTAGACGCATCATCACATCACATGCCATCTTGGCTATATTTTGCCCTGTTGTTGATGACACTTTGTAGAGTCCCAGGAATTATTCCTTTGGTTGTAGATCTGCATCTACAAATCGCAAACATATTGACTCCTGCTCAATTCAACTGATATATCCTGCGTGCAACCAATGATAAGTGTGAACTGGACCACTGTCATTGATGTTATTTCCAACACAATTTCTTTGATGATTGTATTGCCCACCAGCTTCAATATTTTGTTTTGCATTTGGTGACTGGTGAAATCAAAGTGACCTTTCAGCCAGGTGGTCAGCTCTGCATCGCCCTCTGCCTTGTATTTAGAAGCTGGCTGAAATTCCCACTCTCCTTATCAACACCTCAAAAAGCCTGACCTTGCCGCGCCAAGTACTTCACACCCCCAACAATCTTCATAAGATTTCTCCTCGCTTGTTGCTGCTGTCTTTCAAGCTCTCTCTTAAATGTAACCTCAGTGGCACCTCTGCCTAATCCTAGCCTCAGTTGTGCCAACATTAATTATGATGTTGTAGGAACAACAACAACACAGTGATATCAGATCAGTCATCAATATTTGCTCCTTTTCTCACTCACCTCCATGTCACCTGCTCTCCCTGCCCTGTTGGCATCCTCATGCTCTCTCTCTTTACTCTGAATGCACCAGAGTGAACATGAAATCAATATTATCAGTAAACAAGTGGTTATTCTTACCATGATGTTCAGGAATGGATTACTAACCATTTCTGATCTGAATGACAATGATTATTATATCAAGAAACATCATCTGACTGGTACTCATTTTCTAACTGCTCTCAACTTACTTTTCTTCTTTTCTGAGGCTGCACAAAAAAACTGATAAATGTCACTGCCACCCTTCCTCTTCCTCATGATGACACTCACTGTGAATGAAAGCTGACTGTAATAAAACTGCTTGCACTTTAATCAAAGCAAGTAAGCAAGTACATCTATACAGTATACTACACCAATCAGCCATAACATTATGACCACCTGCCTAATATTGTGTAGGTCCCACTTTTGCCGCCAAAACAGCCCTGACCCGTCGAGGCATGGACTCCACTAGACCTCTGAAGGTGTGCTGTGGTATCTGGCACCAAGACGTTAGCAGCAGATCCTTTAAGACCTGTAAGTTGCGAGGTGGGGCCTCCATGGATCGGACTTGTTTGTCCACCACATCCCACAGATGCTCGATTGGATTGAGATCTGGGGAATTTAAAGTAGCTCGTCTGTTGGATTGGACCACACGGCCAGACTTCGCTCCCTACGTGCATCAATGAGCCTTGGCCGCCCATGACCCTATCGCCGGTTCACCGCTTTTCCTTCCTTGGACCACTTTTGATAGGTACTGACCACTGCAGACCGGGAACACCCCACAAGAGCTGCAGTTGGAGATGCTCTGACCCAGTCGTCTAGCCATCACAATTTGGCCCTTGTCAAAGTCACTCAGATCCTTACGCTTGCCCATTTTTCCTGCTTCTAACACATCAACTTTGAGGACAAAATGTTTACTTGCTGCCTAATATATCCCACCCACTGACAGGTGTCATGATAACGAGATTATCAGTGTTATTCAGTGGTCATAATGTTATGGATGATCGGTGTATATGAATATCATGAACCCCAGGTATGGCAAAACCACTTGGACAAACCACACGCAGAACTGCAGTACACCGTAATACTAGAACCGTCAGTAATAACAATGGCAATTTATTAAGTTTATTTATGATAATGATTACATTTGCTAATTATTTTTTCGGACAGCGGTGCGTGATTGAAAGTCATAGCATTGCACATTTTTATTTTATTTATATTTTATATATAATTTTGTGTGGTATACTTGTCCCCCCAATATATATTATAATTATGGCCCTGCAATCTATTCCATCCCATACTGATTTAATTCATAGTAAAATCAGATTTTAAGTGACTTTATAAGGGATGTAGGCTTTTTCAAATACACACAGAAATATGCATAAGATAACATAATTCACATATTTTGCAGGAAGGAAGGTTTAGAAATGTATGTCATATTTATTTTTTATCAGTTTAATTTGTGTAAACATCTCTTTCTCTTTGTGTCCCAGGAAAATTATGTGTGGTCAAATGCAGAGTAAACAACAAACAAAGGAAGTAGATTACAGAATTGTTTCCCAAAGTCACACCTACTTCCATCAAATATCTGCTCACCCCATTATACCATTTATACCAAACTTAATTTCAGTGACCTTAAACTGGCCCTGATATACAAGGTTGTGTAATTATGGTAGGAATATCTATTTATTTTTCTTATCTGTGTCCACCCAAAATTAGAAAATTAGAAAATTGTAAGTCTTAATTAATAGCAGGTAACCTAATGATATATTGCAGTGGTGTATAGTGTAAAGCTAATGAATTGCAATATCTATGTGCAAGATGTGGATGTTTAAGAAAAAACAATAAGAAAATGTTTTAATTCAAATTAATTGATTCACCTATTGATGTAGCAAAACAGTTTAAACTTTCAGGTCTTTTCATTCGGCACTGCAATGAAGGACTGAAGTAAAGGTATCAAAGCCCAGTTGAGAAAAATGCAACACCCTAATCACTATGTATTATTTATTCATATATCTTTTAAGAAATAGTCTTTAGTCCTTCTTGCCATAGAATACATAATTTACATTTACTTTAAATATTTGTGTGGGTATTCAAACTTTAAATGCAAAGGTTTTATGTGCTCTTATATTAGTGCTTGACTATAGTTACGTCTACTGAAGTAAAACAAAACATCTACTGAAGTTAAACAAAACATCACATAAAGCATGCCTTTGCAGTAGTATTTAATCAGCAAGACTGGTTATTAAAACGTTTTGAAATTTACTCTCCAAATATGGCACAGATGATACGTTGTTATGACCCTAACAAATGTATCCCTCCGTGTCTAAAACTCAATTTATATTCCTGCAATTTTTATCTGCCCTGTCATTTTAGTTAAGGAAACATGTTTAATGTTTCTACTGCCCTATTTTCTTGGGTTCAGTACAATTTTAATAGCATAAAAATAGGATATATCCCACTTTCTGCATTAAGCCAGTTTTTTTTTTTTTTTCACACTGGCATGCTTTGAAGCCCTCAGCTTCAAAACAGTTTTTGTTACTGTGACCAAGTAAGAATATCCAAACTGACACCAGAGCTGTAGTAAGTCATTTCAGGACCCGGGGCAGGCCATCATCGTTTGCACCCACTCCCTTCACATTTTCGGTGAGGAAATTTGAAATTGTTTAAATTGCATTCAGATGCAGGTAGATACTACTACTTTTATAATATAATTCAGCACCTAAATAATTTGGGAAGTACAACACTCAGTACAGGTAATCCCAAACAGTGCAATGGTTGGTATTGAGTTCTGAACTTTGGAATTCAACTCAGCTTGGTTCTGTAGTCCCACACATTCCCCTGATTACCCTGATATCTATGTCATTCATTGGAAACACAATGCAATATTAACATCTACTTGCTCTTGGGAGGTAATCCCTCTAACCCTCCACTTTGATTGACATTTGAGTGTGTAGAATGAATTAGTAGTATCCTTTTGTTTAATTGCCATAATGCAGGTAAAGTTCAAACAATTTGCAAAGAAAGATCAAAGTCCAGTATGATCAGGAGATTAATGAGGTGGCTAATCTTTTGTGCAGCTCCCCTTTATTTCTTAATTAAAACTATTCCCCTGTCTGTGCAGTTATTGGTATTGGTAATGTTCTCTCTCATTAGCAGATCAAATGTCTCTAAATGCCTCAGAAGAACTGATGCTAATTACATGTCTTACCTTTAGTTAGTTAGTTGGTAGAGTTTTATGTAGAACTTATCAGACCCAAAAGCATTAGAATGCTTCTCAAGTTCTGTTGAAATGTACAGAAATGTTGTAATTTCTTATAATGCATTTACATACATATGCTTCTTTGCAACAGATGCTGCAGATTTGTTTTCATTTTTAATAACAAGGGTCAATTTAAATAATTATAAAAATACTAATGTAATGTGATTAAGGGAGTGCAGTATTTTTTAACACTTCTGTACAAATGTTCTTAACAAATAAGAGTAAACTTAACATCCCGCAATAGAGGGTTCCTTATTGTATGTATTGTGAGAGGGTGAGCTCTCCCCTGCCATATTACCCAATTTCTTAGCAGATACCCTTATCTTGGGTGACTTACAATTGTTACAACATATCATATTATTTTTACATATGTACCCATTTATACAGCTGGGCATTTACTAGAGCAGTGATTCCCAACCTGTGGGCCGCGGCCCACTAGTGGGTCGTAGAGGTACTGCAGGTGGGCCGCAAACATATATTTTTAAATGCTTTTAATAGGAATACATTTTTTTTTATTATTATTATAATAATTAGGCCTGTCTTGGAAGGTTCGAAGGTTCATTTGGTCTCCAGACCTTCGGAGGTTTTGAAGGTTTGACACGTGACAATCACATCATTTTTTTTTTCTCTTGTTGATAAAAAATGGCTGTATTCGAAACCGCATACTACCCATACTACACGTACTACATACCAACATTTCAACATTACTAAAATGTTGATATGTAGTACGTATAGTATGGGTAGTATGCAGTTTCAAATACAGCCATTGACTTCAGATGTCACTTGTAGTCTATCTACATTAAAACATTTGATTTGTATAATGCCCATTACTTAAATAAAAGTTAAAAACCATTGTGTCAGCAGGTATTGGACCAGATTAAATTTAAACAATGAATTTTGAAAATGTAAGATTACACTGATAATTTAACAATTTTTTCTTCTGAAAGAGTACTATCCCCCATCTATCAGAATGCATGTGGACCACTTTGTGTTATTTTGCATTATTGTTTCTTTATCTGCCATTGTGCAAAGTGTTGTGCAATATAATGCAAACGTAAAAAAACTAAACAAATGTCTCAAAAAACATCTGCTGTTTGGGATTTTTTTCTAAATGCACAGAAGACACCCAAAACGTTGAATGTAAGATGTAAAACTGAAAAGTGGTATATCACGGAGGAACTACCAATCTCCGAGATAATTTAATCAATGTAAATTTAAATTAGTATGCATAATTTATTAGAATTAATGGGTCAATTGCAACAAACTGAAAACAGCGCACTAACTGCAGATGATCCCGTGGTTAGTAAGCAGCTGTGTACTAAGTTCATTGCAATTTACCCATTATTATTATTATTATTATTATTATTATTATTATTATTATTATTATTATTATATACTGAAAAATATATAATGTTGACACAAACTGTAGAAGGGAGTCTTTTTCTTTAGTTAACCCAACTATTAAGGTTACTGTGTTCCAGTGTCTTTCGTATTTATTACTTTCAGTATAGTTGTCTTTTTTTAATGTTACTAAACACCGGGGCTTATTCATCAAGGGTTTTACACCGTTTTATTACCGATTCGTTATTTCCGACACTATTTTCTGTATTGAATAAAATACAAATTAAAGATAACATGCATACATCACCACACATAGTTTATTAAGAGTAAAGTGCTTTTACTGGAAGGTTAACATGTTTCATGCAAGTTAAATCAATAGCCTACCTATATATAAACTGTGTGCTTGTAAAAATACATGAAAACATGATTGCTGTTCGACATAACACATTTTAAACTACAAGGGGATGTTTTATTTTGTTTATATTGGTTAATTGTAAAAAATAAAATAAGTATTTTATTCAATTCTATACACTTACTAGCTAATGTGATGTCATTGACAAATTATGCAAAAATATGTCATGTATTTAAATTTATTTAAAAATGAGTTTTTGAATGGATGTTGTGGGTAGTGGGCCTCAAAGATTTATGATGTTGATCAAGTGGGCCTTGGAATAGAAAAGGATGGGAAGCCCTGTACTAGAGCAATCTAGGTAAAGTACCTTGCTCAAGGGTACAACAGCAATGCCCCCCCAGCTGGGGATTAAACCCACAATACTTCAGTCTAGAGCCCTGAGCAGTAACCACTACTCCACACTGCTTCCCTATGGACTTGTTGTACTGGTCTGGGAGGCTTAATTGGCTGATTGGACAGAATGAGAATACGGCACATTGCTGCATCATGTATGGTTGGTCAATTAGTCAATTATCCCTGGCACCACACCCTTTTTAAGGAGCCTCAGCTTCTCAAGAAGAGAACAGTGGAGTAATGAGAAATTAAAGGGATTGCAAGAGATACTGAGAGAAAAAGAGCACTTGAATTTTGGTATTTCGGGCTTTGTGCCAGTGGTTTGGTTTGTGTTTATATAAATCCAAGTATTTTGTTTAATTTAATTGTTTATATCGCCTATGTGCCAGCTTACAAATATATATTGTTTTTTTCTCCTCCCCCCCCAAATACAGCCTTTTCAAAAATCTATGAGGGGGAAGATCTTTTGGACTTGATATATAATGGATTGTACTGAATAGAAACTGTTCATGGTAGTTCAAGAATATATAAATATATACTGAATGTGTCAAAATACAGTATGTGATTCCTTGATAATTCAGTTCCTAGTTACAAAATATGCATAGTGGTTCAAAGGGCCTCTTCTCATTTTATAACTATTTTCTGTTAATTCCACACCTATGGATGGGTGACAAATTAAAGGAAAAAACTGAATAAATGATTGGAGGAACATAACGAATGCAGATGCCTCCCAAGAGATATAATGCATGATACAATGTAGCAATTAACATCATATCATGCTCTGTGGCATGTATAAAAATGCTGAGCAGGCCCAGATGACCTGGATTTTGGGTCAAGATGGCATGAGGAAAGGATCTAAGTGACTTTGAAAGAGGGGTCATTATTAGGGCATGAATGGCAGGAGCTTCAATCACAAAGATGCTCAGCTGGTTAGTGTTCTCGACAAGTGGACGAGTGCATGTGTGGCGATACCAAGATAACGGTACAGGTCTGACTACTTGACCCCTACAGTGACGGGGTCCGGTGGCTCTGTTATGCTATTTTCCTGGCATGGTTTGTGTCCACTTGTTCCCTTAGAGGGAAGTGTCACTGCATATCATTACAAGGTTATTCTGAGTGATCACCTTTATCCTATGGTGAAACATTTCTATCCTTATGGGAGTGGTCTCTTCCAGGATGGCAATGCCCCCATCCACAGGGCACGAGGGCTCACTGAATGGTCTGATGAGTATGGAAATTATGTGAATCATGTTATGGCTTTCGCAGTCACCAGATCTCAACCCAATTGAACACCTATGGGAGATTTTGAGCCGATGTGTTAGACAGCGCTCTCCACCACCATCATCAAAACACCAAATGAGGGAATATCTTTTGGAAGAATGGTGTTCATCCCTCCAGTAGAGTCCAGAGACTCATAGAATCTGTGCCAAGAGCATTGAAGCTGTTCTGGTGGCTCATGGTGGCCCAACACCTTACTGAGACACATTGTTGTTTTCTCCTGTAATTAGTCACCAGTCTGTATGTTGTCTATAGATGAACGCTATTAAAATGTGGCAGTACTTAAAAAACACCAGTTTATTGCAGAACAAAAGGCTTTGTAAATCACCTGTAAGTCTCTAGCTTTCTAATTATGAATGACTGGTCTAGAGGCGACTGATCACAGGAGCAGTAACATTGTATACAGTAATAATGCTTCTAATATTTAAAGTAATGAAGAATAATTTGACAATCTGTCTTGTGCCTGAAAGCATCTATCAAGCTAGCACTGTATGTCAAACATCAGTTGTCTAAATGTCTTAAAATTTGAAAGGAGATCATTTTACACTGGGTTTCTCATACACTTATTCATTTTTTAATTTGTCCTGGGGCCGATATAATAAAAGACTGAAATGTTTCATGAACTCGACATACAGACTTTGTCACCTAGATGCTCCCTTTAAGTACTCTTAAATCCAGCAGTAATAGGTTTAAAGATACAGAAGGAAAGCAAGAAAGTTAATGTTACAGCTGACTGAGCATCCTATCAAATAAAAAGACAGGTAAGTAATTCAGCCCAGTTTGCCCTGCTATGAGACTGCAGCAACAAATGGACTACAGTATTATGGAAGACTATGGTACATCAAGAACACATTGAGAAAAATAATTAAATAAACTGCAGTGAGACACCAAAACTTGTGTAACAAAGGCTATGCTGGCTATTAAATTACATATACTGGTAACTATATTGTAACATAAGTAACATTTATATTTATCTAATTCATAACTGAAATCCTATAACATATAAAGTAAAAGTCAGTACAATTTTTGTTACTCAAGAATATAACCTGGACACTGAATGAAATTGATATGTTTTCATACAAATAAATAGCATGTCAGCTAACACATGTTTGTTATAGTATGTAAGTTCTGTAGTTCTGTATAGTATGCAATTCATTAGCTCAGGCTATGGAAGACTGTACATCTGTACATATGTCATTTGAAAGCTCCAGGCCTCTAGTTTAAAACAAGTCATGAACCTGTATATTTTGTAATTTTGATAAAACCTCAATTAATTTATTGGATCACCAATGATCCAAAAATAATACAGAAACTAAAGTGCTTCTGACATTGCTCCACCATTTTTTTTTTTTTTTTTTTTGCAATGTGAAAGCACATTCTTGTTCACATTGGAAACTAAGTGCTCCAAACAGCAAACCAAACTGTAAGTGATGTACTCAAATGCAAAGGAATTGCCCAGCCTTGTTGCTTTGTTGAAATCCTACGAACTACTACCAGTGCAGTACTTGCAAAAGGTTGTTTCTTCTGTAGTTAAACAATAAGAGCACCAAATGAAGGAAAGATAGAGCTAGACCACAGCATGTAAAATATCCTCCAATTTTGAAAATGTTTTAATTTTGATTTTAGATCAAACTTCTGCTCAAGTGAACTGCAAGAGAACAGAACCGAGTACATTTGGAAAGTGAAACCAATATAATTCTGGTCCGCATGAAGCTGCAAGTGAACTACACAAATAAACCTGAATTCATGTTTCTTGGTGTAAATCAATCAAACTCTTTTTTTAAGTTTTAGGTTTTGTTTGCAAGTAAAGCAAGATTCAAATTATTTTAAAGTAAAGTAGGTTGGAGAGTGCCCTTAAGAATCACTAGAAGATGTATAGCACCTCCATATAGCACTGCCTCTTTGGCTAAACTACTAGATTCTTTATGCTATTGGCTCTACAACTGGATACATTTTACTGTTGTGAAACACCGCTCTGTTTAAAAAATAACAAATTGACGAACCTAGAAAACAAGCTTTTACCATTATTTGATGGCTTTTCTTTTTTCCACGTTAAGTGGAAAAACAAACATTTATCTAATTGGCAGTTTCCTAACAAAGTAGAGCTAGAAAATAGAAGCTGTTTACACATTCAAATGCATTTAGGTATATTATAGTATACAATGGGGCCAAAATAAAAGCTTACTTGGCAGTAGGTCTCTGTCTGAATTCAATTCTAATCAATCTTTCTCAGATACCTTAGCCTGCATTATGAAAAACATTGTGTGCATATAAAACAATGAAAATGTAGAGTTCTATCACTCTACTCAATATATAAATAAATGTATGTATGACAAAAGCCTTAAAATGCACCTATAATGACTTGAAATTCATTGCTGCAGTATCCTATTGACTCTTTATTTAAATTTTTGGTCAGATTTATATCTATATCAGATTTATATCTGCCTCTACAGGAATTGTATGCATACATATTGTGGCAGGGAGAGGTTTCACCTGTCATAGAAAGCAATAGATTTAAATTTATTCTGATTGGCTTCATTGACTGATTGCCAATTAGAAAGTGAGAGAAACACATGAGAGCCAGTACTGAGTGACTGTGTTCATCTTCATCTACATGGCCATTGAATCCAATAAAAAAAATACAGTGGTTAGTTGTATATCATCAGAAGTGTTTAATTGTACTTGAAGGAAGCTGAATCAAGGAAGGCTGAAGAAGGAATGCTGGTATCCATGTGTCACAGGTGACAGTGATACTAAGTCCCCCTCATGTACCGACTACGCCACCCCATGTATTGTCCCGAGGATCAGGAGCCTCCTTGTTACCCTTTATTTCATCACTCCCCAATACAAGCTCTTTGATCTTGGGGCACTGACACAAGATGGACTCGAGGAATAAAAATAAATTACATGCATTAATTACAAACATGAAGATTAAAAAGTATGTGTCCATTACATTAGATGTATCACTAATGTATTACCCATGTCACTCCCCTAAAATCACCTTTATTATTAAAACACTTCCTTAAGATATCTGATAACAAAATTAGCGCACTTTCAACAAAAAATAATTCTTATAATTTCTAAAACCTACAATCAATCAGCAAAAGGCAGTCAGCAGCAGCAAATACAAAACTAAAGTGCAATGCATATGAGTCTCATGATAACTGGTCCATTAGCAGCAATAACCAAGTTATCAGGGTGGTAACGACTTGCTGAGAGGGGAACAAGGCATCAGTCCTTGGACTCGACCTGTCCATTCAGAGGTGCACAGGGCCATCCAGGGAGGGAAACTAGCCCACTTCCTTTTTCTGGGCCTTCATTGGTTGCAAGCAGCATGTTGCATTGGTAACATCTTCCACCATTTTGTCCCTAAGTGGGAATCTGCTGGTTGCCTCTGCTTTGCCCACTGCCTCTTTGACTGGTGCTTGGTCACACTCTCTCTCTGTCCTGCTGCATCAATATCCTCTCTTACTCAGGAGATGAGAACACAGAGCAACAGCTACTTATTTCGGGTTCCCCAGCTTGACTCTGACCCACTAGCACCCAGACCCTAGCTCCCTAGCTATGGTCCAGTCACAGTGTCTCCTGGGAGGCCCTTGCCTCGTTCCACACACTCTCGGTTCTGTCTTTTATTTTTTTATTTTCTTGTTCCCACAAGTCAAGTTAGTCAAAACTAACGCCTGCAATCTCTGTGTTGCTTGCTTCTTAGCCTCTATCCCTAGCAACCTGCTTTTCCCAAGCCAGCTGCATCATGGGAAATCAAAAACAGGTGTGCATCATCATTGGCAGGGGAAGCATCTGAGAAGTGTACAAGGGGTTAGCCAATTAACAAACCAAACACAAAAGAAACAGACTAAAATAAATTAAAGTACTGAATCCAATCCAAATTAATTAACCCCTGTCACCTTCTATGACACATGCTATATTTTAATGTGCCCTTTAGTTTATGAAGGGAAGCAAAAATTAAATATACATATGAATTCCAGTTTATTTCTAATTATTAACTTAATTTGAATCATATATCCTAATCCAAACCATAAGTGTAGGTCTAATGCCAACTTTAGATGAAAAACATACAAATATTACCCTAATTAGACCATAACTAGAACATGACCGGCTATAAGTGAAACCACTAATTTAGCACTAAGCATATCCGTAATCCTACCTAAAAACATACTCTTATCTTATCAGTAGCTAAAATCTTTACACTATCCATAATCATAAACTACACTGCAGTCTTGGAAAGTCTGATTTCAACTTTAAGTAAAATTGATGCAATGATAAGCTTATCAGTGCCTCCACTGCAAACCATATTGAAGTGATTGACTGAAGTGTCTCATTACTATTCTGCGGATGTGCTGGGATGTAAAAAGTGGTCATTTTATCTGTATGCCTCATTAGTCTTCCAGGGCAGAACACTATTTGTTTAAATGGGGTATACTCCATTAACATTTCTGTTGCAAACAACATTTTTTCCAGGTTTGTAATATCATGCAGCTGTCTGCATTGTGTCTGGTAGATAACTTTGCCCTTTAAATACACAGGGTATTCAAACTTACAGCCCTGTCAATGCAGATAATTGTCTAATGAGATGTGTAACTTAAATAAACATGATCTGTTTTGCAGGTATCCTGGCTGGTATTGTCCTTTGACATCAACATGTTGTGTGCATAAAATTGTCTGCAAATGGTATTCAGTGTTTCCCTCAGAAAATTACATAGGCATGGCGGTCTGTTTCTGTTTTGTTGATGGGGCAGGAGGAGGGGGTGCTGGCGAACAGGGATGGGGGGGATCCTGGTGGTAGCAAATTAGAGTGGGGGGTTAATTAAGGGTGCTTGTGTTATTTTTTGTACTTTTTTATAAACGTTCACACATTTGGTTGGCCAGGCTGCACTGATTTTTGGCAGAAACCACAGAGCTTTAACACAAAAAATCTATGTATTAAATAATACAGCATCAAAGCTGTTACATCTGCCTTATGCATCAAATATTCTGTTTACATCAGTGGTACTTAATTAATTCCAGTGACAATGCAAAGATGACACCAACATGATCTGGCCAATTATCAGACTGTATCACTCACATTGTCTGAGCTTTACTCAACTGATCCCTGCATACATGAAATCATTTGCTCGAAGTGGAATTTAGTCCTGCTAGGATTATTTCTATACATAATGTGAAAGTATCTGTGTTATTCATAAGTAGATACCAGGAAATGGTAGGTATATGTTACAGGTTGTCCCCATCAAGGCACAGCTGTCAGTGGAGACAGGATTGCCTCCCATCAGCGCCGACAGCTGCGGGTCGCTTTGGTCATCAGCAACACCTTAATGGATGCAGAGGAGGAGGCAGGCATCACAGGCAGGCCTGGCTCAGCTTGGCTTGGCACAGTTCTGCCAGTGGGAAAGGGTGGGTATAGCCTGTATTGAGCTAGTCTCTCACCCTACTTATGTTATAGCAGACTGGGACATTGCAGAGGTTCTTGTATAACTGGGGAAGCAGGCTAGATTGAAGGGTTTATTGCACAATACAGTTTCATGATGTCCATTGTTTCAGTGTGTTATTAACCTTTGTTTTCTGCTTTGCAATTAAGTATGATTCAATTTCAATTTTCTTTCGGAACATGCCCATCCTATTACTTCAGACTTTCCGATGTCTAGTTGAGATGTCTGGTGCTTGCATGTTCTGGAGTTACTTTTAATCAAATACAGTAAATCTGTATTTAAATGTATTTCAAGTGTAGTAAAATAGGGAGTAAAGAGCTCAGCTATCAATAAAATGCAAGAGATTCCAAAATACTGCTGAACTACATAGTCAAAGATAAATGATAGAGGAATCCTGTTGTCAACTTGAGAGATCAATTGAAAAGGATAATACAGTAGAACTGAAATAAATGGTGAAAAATTGAGTAATAGCTATAAACTGAACATTTCTTGACAATCTTAGGAGCACTTACTTCAGATATAAACACACAAAGCAGTCAATAAAACACCATTTGGAACAACAGAAACAGTTTTGCCATCAAAACTTTAAGATTAAATCATACAAAACAAGCCTTTTAGCCCTCCATGTAGTCTAAATCTGAAGATACGTGTAGTTCAGATTTACTTCCAGAACTCTAAGAAAACTGAAATTACTTTAAATTATAATTCCAGTAATTTATGAGATCAACACTTTTCACAGGATGTGTTTGCTTGATAACACAAATCTTTACTGGGATTTATGAATAGGCCTACTGCCAATACACTATCAAACATTCAGTAAATACATATGGAATAAAATGAATTTCAGAAAGCATGATGAATGTAAAATGAATAAGCAGTTTTTCAGAAAGGTATATTGAATGATTGAGCCTTCAAGTTAGCTGTTTTGGTGTACTGGTAGGGCATGTGTGCTGAATTCCTGAGGATCCAGTTTCAGATCCCCCCTAGAACTCAGAGCGGTGGCCCCATTACTGCTGGAAAGCGAAGGGATTTAACAACTCTTTTTCAAGTAAGCTACTGCAGTATGTGTATTTAAGTGCTGTATGCTGTACGACTCCTAGCATCAAGTAGCTTGAGGTTTCATTTAACTGGGGGTAAAATTATAATTAAAGGGGCTTACCTACCTGTAGCTCTGTCAAGCAGGCTAAATTTCTTCTTTTTAATTTTTTTTTGGTTCAGCATGGTTCAGGGTAGTGAGGTGATGTTATACACTACTGGTGCTTTGGTGGTTATTCTAAACTTATGAGGAAAAATGTAACAGAGAAGTTTTTTGAAGTTAGTCTCTTCCTGAAATGTCTCACTTCAACTTCTTTGTATTTCTTATTTAACCAAAAGAGCACCAACATTATAATAATAAAAAATACACATCATGCTTAATATAGTATTTATATGACAAGCTGCCTTAACTGCTAACTGAGTTCAATACAGACTTACTCATTTTTATTTTGGTTCAGAAAAAAGTCTATCTTTAGATCCTTTTCTGTATTGTTTGTGTTCGTTCTTCAGAAACACTCATGTATTCATTTGTTTGAACTTGTCTCGTTTCACTTGCAGTAGTAAGCTTTATTGGTGTGGAAGCTCATCCGGAGGGACAATTTCATATGAATCCTTGGCTGCACGAAGGACCTAATCCATATTATGTTTGAACTGCTAAAAGGATAAGGAAATGTAAATAAACATGATCAATGAGAGGTCTCACAAACAGCCCCAGTCTTTGAGTAGATAATAAGATGTGTCTGAAACCCATAGATTTTTTTTTTTTTCATTTTCAGTGCAGCTTAAATTGAAAGTTCAAATAAAAGGTAATCCCATAAAATTGCATTGCTGTGGAAAATGCAATGCATCAGAAAAAGTACAGCATGAAAAGAGTATTCCCACACTCTTTAAAAGAAGGAGATTTTAGACTAGACTTCCAGTATTTCTTATATTTCTATGTCTGTGGTAAATGTCTCTTTAAGTTTAAGAGAGGATGAAAGACAAGGTTAACACAAGGTAAACTCACTTCCTTTTGGAGCATTTTTCCTGCAGCAACATGTGTTCAAATGATTAGATAATAACGCAAGATATAAGAACAGGATTTTTTTTTTATAAACATCTAGTTCCTCCTGACGATTCAATGTACACTACACTGTAGACATGACAGAAATGTTGAACAATGCCAGACAAAATAAATGTGAATGAACAGAGGCAAAGGCTTTCTAATATTATAATAATATGTCTGGATTTAAGCATTTGTTATTGTGGAAGAATGTTATATAAGAACTGAGAGCAATGTCTATTGTTTTTTAGATTAATCTTGATGATGAATAAGAAAATGACAGCCTACCTCCTGTAAACATAAGATTTATTTTTAGTCTTGCTCTTCCACTAAAATTCAATGCTTCCCGGAAATCCACTGGGCAGCATTGCAAGATGATGAAAATCAGACATTACCAAACTCTGTTGTTGGTTCATATACTCTATGTTCATTTTTTTTTTCTGCTTAATTCGCTCCTGCTTATCTTTCACTTGTGTTTTACTCAACATCACCATGCAGCGATTCATTTAGTCTTTATACTTAAGTAAAAATTGAAGAGTTGTTTATGTTTACAGCTTTTCTGGAGATTTACTGTTGAATGTTCAATTACATGAATGCCAACAATGAATGAAATATGTAATATGTAATGAAATACAGTAGAAGAAATAAATGATAGACACCTTACCATCTTACTGAAATACTACTATCTGGGAAATTGTAAGGAAAGTGACTGTTTCACACAATGAAATGCAGTCCACAGTTTAGAGATACATAAATAAAATGGGAGCTAACCAAAACAAGAGGTAGAAAGAGAACAACTAAAAGAGAATATCAGCTGTTTATGATAGTGATTAACACATCATAACGTGTTCTTCAAACATTTATCAATATAAAGTAAAGCTTTTGTGATCAACCAATAGTTTGACAAGTGTCAAAGATATCCTTAAGCCAAGCCACCAGGTAACTATAAATTACAAGATCTGCTCTCACCAGCTTCCCACAGTGAAATGGTTAATCTGTATGTAATAGTTTGACCTTTTTGACACTCTGCATCATTTTTGCATAGGACTCGCAGGAAGGTAAATACTTTGTCTTTGATTATATTAGTTAAACATAAGACGGATAATCATCTAATTGTTTGATTAACTTAAATTCCTCTAAGCTTCATTTATAGGAATTCAAATTGCTCATTAAACATTTAATTGCTCCTAAATCCACTCTTCTGATCATCCAATATGTATTATATAATTGAATCATCCTAAATCCTTACTATAATCCACAATATAATAAGATGGCAAAACAAATATTTTTTGTGATTGTTTGATAATACAAAGGCTCATCAGATTTGTGTATAACTTTATTAATTACATTTCATTTTTTAATATGTGGTTCATACCTATACATAAATTAAAAAATATAAAATAAAATAAACACCATGTGTGCCCGTGACCCCTCTGGCCTCTGCTCACGCCACTGAAACTGTGCACCTATCTGACACTGACTCGCTAAACTCTGCTTGTGAGGCCTCGCTCTCTTCTGTCCTCATCCTTCATGGATCTTTATCCACACCACAACCTTTCCTAAGAGGTGTGCGCCAAGGATCTGCCCTTTGCCCCCTTTGTTTTCTCTCTACACCCACTCTCTGTGGCCCCTCATCACATCTCATGGGTTCTCCTACCACTTCCATGCAGATGACACTCAGACCTTTATTCTTTTCCCTTCGCGGACCCTCTTGCATCTCTCCCTGTCTGCCTGCATCTGCTACCAACCCTCCCCAGCTCATCCAGAACTCGGCTGCTCTTCTAGTGCTCTCTGACCTGATTCACAAATGCTACTCCACTCCCTTCACTTATTCCCAATCTGGACTCGTGTCCAGTTCAAGACTTTGTGGCTCTTACCTGTTGTGGTCCCAACTAGACTGCACCTCGCTATCTACACACCCTCACCTTCCCTCCATACCAGTCCTCCTACACCAGAAGACTCACTGTATCGTCTCCCTGCTCTCCTTCCTCCAGCGCCCACTCCGTAACTACCCTTACCCCTAAGTGGTGGAATGACCTTCCTGCACAGTCCCTGACCTCCTTCCGGTGATTACTCAAGACACATCTGTTCAGTCTAATCTTCTGGGCACTCTTGCTATTTGCACTTTATAAAACTATGCTTCCTTATGCTCCTGCATTCTTATGTCTTGTTAGAACTTCTATTGTTTTACTGCAACTTCTTCTATGCCTTCCCTTCCTTTTAGCACATACCTGGGACTTAACTGTATTATGTCTGCAGTTATTACCTCATTGTAGTACGATGTCTGCTTATTGAATTTTGTACTGATTGCATTACTGCACTTTTGCAATGTTTTAAAATGTTTCTTGTGTAAACTGCAAGTCTCTCTGAATAAGGGCACCAGCTAATAAATAGATTCACACACACACACACACACACACACACATATATATATATATATATATATATATATATATATATATATACTCACCTAAAGGATTATTAGGAACACCATACTAATACTGTGTTTGACCCCCTTTCACCTTCAGAACTGCCTTAATTCTATGTGGCATTGATTCAACAAGGTGCTGAAAGCATTCTTTAGAAATGTTGGTCCATATTGATAGGATAGCATCTTGCAGTTGACGGAGATTTGTGGGATGCACATCCAGGGCACGAAGCTCCCGTTCCACCACATCCTAAAGATGCTCTATTGGGTTGAGATCTGGTGACTGTGGGGGCCAGTTTAGTACAGTGAACTCATTGTCATGTTCAAGAAACCAATTTGAAATGATTCGACCTTTGTGACATGGTGCATTATCCTGCTGGAAGTAGCCATCAGAGGATGGGTACATGGTGGTCATAAAGGGATGGACATGGTCAGAAACAATGCTCAGGTAGGCCGTGGCATTTAAACGATGCCCAATTGGCACTAAGGGGCCTAAAGTTTGCCAAGAAAACATCCCCCACACCATTACACCACCACCACCAGCCTGCACAGTGGTAACAAGGCATGATGGATCCATGTTCTCATTCTGTTTACTACTACCATCTGACTCTACCATCTGAATGTCTCAACAGAAATCGAGACTCATCAGACCAGGCAACAGTTTTCCAGTCTTCAACTGTCCAATTTTGGTGAGCTTGTGCAAATTGTAGCCTCTTTTTCCTATTTGTAGTGGAGATGAGTGGTACCCGGTGGGGTCTTCTGCTGTTGTAGCCCATCTGCCTCAAGGTTGTACGTGTTGTGGCTTCACAAATGCTTTGCTGCATACCTCGGTTGTAACGAGTGGTTATTTCAGTCAAAGTTGCTCTTCTATCAGCTTGAATCAGTCGGCCCATTCTCCTCCAACCTCTAGCATCAACAAGGCATTTTCGCCCACAGGACTGCCGCATACTGGATATTTTTCCCTTTTCACACCATTCTTTGTAAACCCTAGAAATGGTTGTGCATGAAAATCCCAGTAACTGAGCAGATTGTGAAATACTCAGACCGGCCCGTCTGGCACCAACAACCATGCCACGCTCAAAATTGCTTAAATCACCTATCTTTCCCATTCAGACATTCAGTTTGGAGTTCAGGAGATTGTCTTGACCAGGACCACACCCCTAAATGCATTGAAGCAACTGCCATGTGATTGGTTGGTTAGATAATTGCATTAATGAGAAATTGAACAGGTGTTCCTAATAATCCTTTAGGTGAGTGTATATTCAAATGTTTTAAGGATTTTTTTTCTTATTAAAAAGTAATTGATTTGATCAAATATGTTTCATCTGAATATTTGTATCTGTGCTTTTTTTCAGCTCTGTAAATGTGTAGTATAGTAACACTAATGGGATTTAAACAACAAAGCAGGTTCTTTTTATCATGCATATTAATACAATAATTGTATATACTAACAACTGACAAATTAGGCTAATATTTAACGATAGGTTGCATATGCAACCCCGGTTATCTGAAAAAGGAAGCACTGCCCAAGGGGGAGGGGTTTCTACACACTTCCATAGGAACCCGATCGAAACGTCACTCTATCAAAGCTGCCATTGGCCCCCGCGCTTGTCACTCAGAACAGGTCCCTTCCCACATCCTGTTCTATAAAACGTGACGTTTGCGCAGGTTCGCGCAGGTTCGCTGCCAGAGGTCACTGTCCCCAGAGTTTTAAACAGCCTTCCTGACATTCCATTCCTCACCACCATGTGCACCTGTTCCAGCATTCCCAGTCCCTCATTGGTCCGGCTCTCCATCCACTGACAACTGTCCTCCTCTGATCCACCTATATAAACCCCTTTGTTTCCCACACCTATTGTGAAGTCTCGTTTGTCCTTGGCAACGTTACTGAACATTTACCATAGTTATAGATCTCCCGTGCTTCTGACCCTTGCTTGTTTTTTGTACCTTTGCCTTTTGGAATTCCCTCTGATACTCTGGTAGCCTAATCACCTCCTGCTCGTGACCCCGACCACATTTCTAGCCTTGTCCCTTCTACTCTGTTCTCTGGTTAATATAACACTAAACTGTTCCTGCCCCGTCTCCTGTGCTCTGTACTTGGATCCTGTACACCCCTGCTACACAACTGTGACAGTAGATACACCATTATTTTATTATAGGATGTATATTTTGAAGCCTTGTGTACTTGTTATGTATACTTGTTATGTATAGGAACTAAACCTTAAAAGTGGCAGAATACAAATGTCTTGCATCAAAGTAATCAAATTTTAACCTTTATATGCCATGTACATATTATAATCCTAATATTGCAGGGACTCTGGGAATCAGTAGTCGTTGATTAGCAGTAATACTAATAATAATACTAAAGAAGTTTCCCGAGGGCTACTCCTGCCTTGTCTAAAGTATTACATGCATGTTGCCATTTTTAGGACGAGACAGTTATGAACATTGGCCTAAAGCTTTTGTCGAATTCTCAGTGGTTGAAGGCTTTCATTCCACAAGCTACCATTTAGTCTCAATGACAAAGAGAAGGCAACAAACCTGAATGAAGCCAGTAACAACTTTAAATAATTATAGTACAATACAATATACAATACAAATCAGATTTTGTAAGCTGCTTCACAACCTTCAAGCACTGTATAAAATCAACTTTAGAAACGATTTTCCATTATAACTATACATAAGCATGTTTTGAAAACAGACGTGTTTCTATAAGGGGTAAGGGGGGGTTCATTTTTCAGAGTTGTTTCACAAACAGAGAGCCCTTCGCAGAAATGCTCTGCACTTGACTGTCATTACTTTCATTTTACACAAATGTAAGAATGGAAACCACATAGGGGGGCTCTGGGGGGTACTAATCAGTTCAGGAAACTCAGGTAGCACTGTTCCATAAAGCAATTTAAAATTGAGAAAATACATGCTAAAAGAAACAGGAAGCCAGCTGGGTATTTGGTTATTGTAGCGGGAGGTTGGCTGCCAGCTCATTACTAACTGTAAGTGTCTAACAGTTTTTACAGAGTTGGTTTAGGTAGTCTACTGAATAAAATAATGTTACAAAATGGATACAACTTTTCTCTTCACATTTTGTATGTGTGTAAGTGTAAATAATTACCTAAATCTCAATCTGCAGATGTATATCCTTCCCCAGTGTCAGCCATAATGCAACCAACACGGCAATCTTGAAATTGTAGTTCTGATTCACTGGCAGAAAAGAGATTAGCCTCATAATGTTTTTAATTGCTTGAGATTTGGGCTCATGTATTCAAAAAGATTATCTCCGAATAAAGACCTCTGAGCGATTGCTTGGGACTCTCTTATCTTTTTTGCTAACTAGAGGAAATCAGATGTGTGTTGGTCTGTGACTGTAGCAGCATTAGTTAACTCTTATATTGATCTATGTTTTTTATGCACAAGTGTGCAAATGATCTCCTCTATTAAAGCATTTGAGAACAAAGGATCACTGAGTTATTGAACATAATCGGGTGGTTAGTGGATGTCAGTAGCTCAGAGCACAGATATCAAACTCTATTTCTTGCATGTTTCAATTTCAATTCTAAGTTATTTAACTTATCTTACTATTGTTCTATGCAGAATCAAGAATGCCTGGGGAACAATGTCTGGGGAACCCTTGGTACATACCTTGACTTGGGGGCCATTTCTCTATAACGATACTACCTAAGGTCCCAAGATCATTCTCATGATAAACAACAGCCAACTTCAATTCAATACATTTCCATCAGCACCTTGTAAAACTGCAGGCAAAGACTGAGCCTGAAACAGATCGCAGAAGTTGCTGTTCCAGTAAATGTGCTGAAAAGGATGGGGAGTCAATCACAAAATAATCGATTTGTTCAATATATTTCCTGTGATTGTAATAAATGTGTTTTAAACTGAGGCTCATATTGTATGACTGAGTTAAGCAACAGATTAAAATTTAATTTAACCATCTTATAAATCTCTGACAACCATTTTTCCACATAATTGTTTTATTCACACCAGGATAATGTAACAGTTCAACAGGCCTATATATTACGCAAACTACCATATACTTTACATTGTGTGCCGAATAATCGAAAGCAATGATCTTATTTTACAATGGAGAAGGACACCACACAATGAAGACACATATTCACCAAATCTGAGTTGGAAATTCTTGTCACTGAAGTAGAGGCCTACAGAGATATGTGTTATATAGCAAGCTAATAACAACCTTATGAATCAAAAGAAACATAAAATATTGGAAGAAATAGTGACAAAGGCCAATGCCTTACTATTCTTACAAGTATAATGTGCAGGCAACATTTACAATTAATACTTTGAATAATTCTGTGCCATACTTCCACATTTATAGAGAGGGAGCTGTTCAAGCAATGCATTTATGTACTTTCACATTTCTCTTCACAACTGCACTACACCTCTCATGAACTGATGAGAGTGTTATTTACAAACATCTTAACTAATGACAGTGTTTGGAAAAAGCATCACATTTAAAGTGTTGCACTTACATTGATCTAAAGATGCTCGTTTGGCTCACGTTGCTTCTGGAAATGACTCCCAGGTCAATCAAGAGGTCATCAAAGTGCAAGAAAATAACGTACAATGAGGGAATCCATAATGACTGAAAGGGGATTCAAGGGAGTTTAGCGGAAAAATACAAATAAAGAAGAGATTATGAAGTAAAGATTGTGCTGGGAGAGTTAAAGAATAATTTACGAATCATACCTTTATTAAAGAAACTTCTCATGTTTAAAGTCTACTTTCCTAGAAATCCATGTTTCTTAAATCTTACTTTAGTTGAGGGTCTTTCAGTTTTCAAATAAGAAAGTATTTAATGGTACAAACAACTATAGAGCTGTTTCAGCCTGCAAGTGTTAAATAAAACTTCAACATTTTTGATGCACAGATGAAAATAAATAAATAAATAAATAATAAGGTTGAGTGATATATGAGTGTGGGTGTTTCAAAGATGGTGAATCTTAACAAGGCATTAAAAAATAATGTTGGTACATCAGCTGCAAGATAATGTTTGTCATGAGAAAAAATATGCTGAAAGCAGTTCCATATGCATATTGATCTGCATTATTGCATATTTAAGAGTTAATATTGTAATATCATACATTATTCATAAATATGTGGATAAAAAGCTTGACTTGAAACTTGATGGGCCCTTTGGTTAATTGCACAATTGTAAGTTAATTGCAGAAATGCTGCCTACATTTATTGCAAGATTTGTGATTTTAAGCACCAGTAATAGCTTTCTTATCCAGGCATTATAATGTTATGTGTGAATAATTGCTCAAATCCCAGTATACAGAATGATACCCACCCCCAATTTCAGGCATAACGCAGACAAGATGGCAGACTGGGAATTGTAGTTATGGTTCAATGGCAGTGGAAAGATTAGTCTCATGATATTTCTTCTTGTGAACAAACATCATTGACTTCAACTGTGTTAATAAGTCTGTTTTTGTGTTTTTGCTTCACAGATGAATATACATTTAAATTGAAGTCAGAATGAACTGCAAAATTACACAGATCATTTAACTTGGAAAACCTTATTATAGATTATTACAAAAATGTTTTCAGATTATTTAACCTGGAAAGAACAATTGAAATATCCATCTAAATGATAAGGGTTTCCTGTCAAAAAGCAACTGAAAATATTATATTTTAAAAGCAGTAAAAAGCAAAGAATTCAAGCAACAATAGAGTCCAAATAAATTGATAATACAAAAGTATAAATAATCAGTCAGTACCCTCCATCCCCCATTAAACCTACACCTATAGAATGTATACATACATATATTCCATTACAAAAGACTGCAATTTATTGATTTCATTTTTGATGTATTGAGACAACAGTCTATATCTTCTGTTTTGTGCTCCACAGTGATGCAGGGAACCCAGTAGGAATCCGAAAAACTGACCTACTGCCATAAATTGTATAGGTATTGTGTCATTTTATGCAACACAGCACTGCAGCATGTATACAATCTCAAGCTGTGGCAGTTGATAAACCAACTTAGAGTACACAGAAAATTAATAACACACCAAGTGACTTGCTCTCCCTTTATTCATGAATGGTATATTTGTTGATGTATACAATTTAACCCCTCTTTATGAAATGCAAATATAATAAAGACAACGGCATAAATCCAATATCATGTTTATATGAAATTTGAAAAGTTAATAAAGTGTACTACATCTTCTATTTATAAGCTTCTACTGTATAATTTTGTGCAAGCTGGGAATGATAGCTGATCTTTACATTCCTTCTTTAATAATTCAATCAGACATTTTGAATTTCTGGCATCAGACTGTTACTGTCTGGTAGGCATAGTCAGTTTCTAATTTTCTTTAACATCTTACTTGTGTCTTTTCACATCCTGGCAACTGACTGGGTACTGACCCATTTAGGTATGCCCCTTGGGATGTAAATCACAAGCAGATGATTCATGAAGTGAGTTGTTAGTCTCTGTATTGCTTCTGCAGTACAGATTTGTCCTTGGGATTCTTCTGTTACTAAAAATGTTTCATGGTCAGTTGTTTTTATTTTTAAAGCGCTGGCTAAAAGAAAGGACTGTCAAAGATGAGAGTATTTACTTGTCTGTGTAAACAATGCAAAATTAATAATATCATACTTAATGAGGTTCACATTGCCATTTGTTTTATAAAATATGAATCTTTCTTACAAATACAACAATACAATTCCTATTTCAATATAATAGAACTGCAAAAACTGATATAACGCATGTCCAAGGAAATCCATGGTTTTACACCTACCAACACTAGTAATAGAGTGGTTAGTCAAATACTGACAGAAATACATATATACGTACTGCCAAACAGCAATTTAGGCCTTTTTTTTTTTCAAGCCGAGGCAATCCAAGCAAATGAATTTGAAGAGTGAAAAGTGGTAAAAATACTTATTTATTTCTGACTAAATACTTATCTGTTGGTATTATCCATTTGTATTCCTAAAATATAAAATACAAGAGTTGTATATAAAGCTCTAGCTATATAAATTATATCTATGGCACGGCAGGCCCATCAGCCCATCTGTCAAAGCAAGATTAAAAAATAAAAATTAAAGAAAGAAAGATTTAAAAAAATACTGAATTCATCAGTTTCCCAAATATTCTTCACTGCTGGAGAACACAGCAAAATGAAAAGAGATTTTAGTGTCTGTGCATTAATAAAATAATATCTGATTCAAGATTTCCAATTTGTCTCGGGGTCCAGTGAGAGGCACCCCATACTATGTTGGTTGAGTATGCTTTACATCGTTCAAGTTTTAGCAACATTATGTGTTACACTATATTGATATTATTCCTGACATGCTGCTCTTTTGTTTGATCTCTTTTATTATTTGATTTAGTCTGTGAACCTCACTACTACAAAGCATTGTGTTGCTTCTTACTCTTACCATGGACCCTATTGACCACTAAGCTATCCATGGTCATATGAGTCTTATAATATTATATAATATAATTTTCCATTAAAGAATCACTTATGTTATTTATACTGTGAAAGTGAGATATATATTGCATGCATTTGACCATTTTAAAAGTACATATGTTGGCACTTTATATATTGTGCTTGTTTTCCATGTTGCTAAGTACTCTCAAAGTACTCTCAAGTACAGTGTGGAGTTTCCCAACATCCAGATAAGAGCAACTGTACAAATCTTTTGAAACATCTAATTTCCATTTCCACTGAATATGAACCTACACGATATTTAAATGATTTTATTGGAAAAAGAGTTTGTACCGTTTATTAATTCTTACTCTATTTCCCCAGTCACTGCTTGGGCCAACCCACGTAATGTATCTAATTAACAGTCAACGAACAATCAATAACACAAATTACCCAATTAAATTCAGGTTACTATTTGCCGCTTAAATCGCATTACCTTCATTAGCTAGTAACCCACCAGGTGGTAACTGCATCCACAAAACAGCAAGCAAAAAATATTAAAATGACCTGAATGTACCTGTATATACAGTTCCTCCACCTACTTTTTGTCTTTGTTTGACAGGGGGATGGTAGCTGAATTGCTCCCTTGCCCCAAGTTCGCTGCTCGGCATCAACGTCTCTCTGTGGGCAAAGCACCTCAATGTGCAAGGGCATGGACTTAAGAATGTTAAATGGCTAAAGCTATGCTCTGATAAACGCCTTATCACAAGTTCTTCCCACTGAATGCAAAACTGTCATCTCTGTTTACAAGGACAGGGAAAGGGGAAATGTCTGGACTTGAATTGCCTGACAATGCTACAGAGACTATAGCTGAGCAGGTGCAACAGTATTCTCTAGGGGAGAGCAGTCCTCTAGGCACAGTAGCACTGATTAGGTTTAGTAGAAATTGTATTTACATCAAGTCCTAATCTGTGTTTTTTGTATTAGTTTTAAATAGGAGTTTTTCAGGGAATGGCCCCTTAGGTTTTTCTATCTTGATTCTAATTTGCCGACCATTTTAGTTCATATTTGTTGATTGAAACAACACGATAACAATTCCTCACAAAAAGATCTGATGTTTTCTTGCCATGTAGAGGTATACTTAGATCCTTATTACAACAAGATTTAGTATGACCTTTAGGCTATTTTCCTTCTCAATAAGATAACTTTCAGAGAAATAATAAAGTAATCATTATAAGGGGGGAGGGGAGAGTGGTACTGTGGCAGTCATGCTGGTCTTACAACCTTTTTATTATTATTTGTTAACAATATACAAGAGTTGTCATTTATTTTTTCCACAACGATTTGCACAAGATATTGTTTCTTTCCATTTTTCATTATCATGAGTATCATCTTCAAACTAAACAATTGCTACACACAAGCACATAAATATTTTGAGATTCCATAGATTTACTAAATTTTAATGCCCTTTAAATTTAAAGTAAGATTATTCTTCACAGCTGCATTGTAGTCATACTTCAACCTGTCAGGCCTATAGAAAATATTTAATTTTGCATTCTCTTGACACTTCTGCTGACAAAAAAAAACACTGTGCTTTACAAATGTAGCACATTCACCCTGCAATTTGTGCCATGTTTTTTCCCAACATTTCTCAAGGGAGATTAATAAAAAGTCAGTCCTCTGCAAATTTCAGAACCCCAACAGACCTTATGACAAAACTAATATAACGTGTAATGTATCAGCATGTGGTAAGGAAACAAAACTAGCTTTAATCGTCCATGGTAGTATGTTAAAAAAAATGTATTTGGGGTCTGTTTAGCTATACATCCAATGTCCGAAACTGCTCATCGTGACAATTAATAAATATGTATGTATATATATATATATATATATATATATACACCGATCAGCCATAACATTATGACCACCTGCCTAATATTTGACGCCAAAACAGCCCTGACCCATCGAGGCATGGACTCCACTAGACCTCTGAAGGTGTGCTGTGGTATCTGGCACCAAGACGTTAGCAGCAGATCCCTTAAGTCCTGTAAGTTGCGAGGTGGGGCCTCCATGGATCGGACTTGTTTGTCCAGCACATCCCACAGATGCTCGATTGGACTGAGATCTGGGGAATTTGGAGGCCAAGTCAACACCTTGAACTCAGACCAGGCCACCTTCTTCCATTGCTCTGTGGTCCAGTTCTGATGTTCACATGCCCATTGTAGGTGCTTTCGGCAGTGGACAGGGGTCAGCATGGGCACCCTGACTGGTCTGCAGCTACACAGCCTCATATGAAACAAACTGCGATGCACTGTGTGTTCTGACACCTTTCTATCAGAACCAGCATTCACTTTTTCAGCAATTTGAGCTACAGTAGCTTGTCTGTTGGATCGGACCACACGGGCCAGCTTTTGCTCCCCATGTGCATCGATGAGCCTTGGCCGCCCATGACCCTGTTGCCGGTTCACCGCTTTTCCTTCCTTGGACCACTTTTGATAGGTACTGACCACTGCAGACCGGGAACACCCCACAAGAGCTGCAGTTTTGGAGATGCTCTGACCCAGTCGTCTAGCCATCACAGTTTGGCCCTTGTCAAAGTCGCTCAGATCCTTACGCTTGCCCATTTTTCCTGCTTCTAACACATCAACTTTGAGGACAAGATGTTCACTTGCTGCCTAATATATCCCACCCACTGACAGGTGCCATGATAACGAGATTATCAGTGTTATTCACCTGTCAGTGGTCATAATGTTATGGCTGATCGGTGTATATAGATGGCTGTGAAAGCTGGTCACTTAATGCAAAAATGATACAGAGGCTGCGCACGACACAAATGAGCATGGAAAGATGTATGCTTGGAACAACAAGAAGAGATAGAAAAATAAATGGACAGATCCGAGAGCAAACTAAAACACGTGACATCATTGAAAGAGTGAAAATGTTAAAATGGCAATGGGCCGGACACATTGAAAGAAGAAAAGATCAAAGATGGAAAAAGGAAGCTATCAAAATTATCCCAAGAGATTAAAAATGGCCTAGAAGACGACCACATAAAAGATGGGGGAAGACGAAATCATAAACTTTGTACGTGAGACATGAAAAAGATAAGCTGTAGATCGAAGCATGTGGAAATTTGGGAGGCCTTCATCCAGCAGGGGATCAATATAGGCTGATGGTGATGCAGATGGTGATGAGATATATATAACAAACACAAGCAGAAAACCTTTTATGCAAAATATAAGCATGTGCTTCATGTGCCCCATATGAATCTTACAGCTGGTGGCAACAGTGAAATGTGCCAAATTGTATGGTATGGTATGGTATTGTATTGTGTTGTAATGCCTTGTATTATATTGTATTGTATTAAGGATCTGGGTTTTTATAGATGCCAAGCTAAAATTCCCAATTTAATCAGCCACACAATATGTGTAGTATGGTAGATTTGTATATAAATGTAACATCTTAAAGTAGTGCTATAAATTGTACTGCATTAATAATCACAGGATGTAAAAATTGCCACAACTACCAATACATGATAATAGAAATCAGTGCTGCAGGAGTTGCTTGATCATGAAAAGGTTTCAGACTTGGACTTGGCATAAAACCTTTTTGCATTGTTGAACTCCATGTTTCATTCATCTTTAATTAGCAGCGGACCTATGAAGCTCATTTCACCCTCCATAGGATTATTAACTGACAGAATTATTGTGTCTGGAGCAAAGAACTTCCAGATGCAATTTATACTGTGTCACTCTGCCTCCTAAAAGGAGTATGTGGTGTAGTGTCCTAGCATTAGTGAATTATAATGTTAAATTCCGGTGGAAACCATCATGAAGAAGCAACACCAGATCACCTTCATCCAGGGTGGCACACTTCACAACATTGCCATTACTGTGAAGGATTTACTGTTAAACACATTTGTCCAGAAACACATTACCAGCTGTGGTTATCCATCTCAGTAACCTGCAAGACCACCTGGACTTTTTCCACATGTCGAGGATCTGTGTACCAAAAATGTGAATTCCAAATAATTTGAGATTGCAAAGGTGACTGCAACATTACGTGTGTAGTTTTACACTATTTAGAATTCACATGCCAATGATCTGCATACCCTTTAAATTCCAAATGATAATTATTACTATTACAGAGCTTATAACATTGACTGCAGTTTTTAAGCCCCCTGTATGTGTGTGTGTAGTTTTACACTACTGAGCTTGCTCTCTTGATTCAACGCTCTATCTCTTCAAATTACTGAAACAGTAAGCATGATTTTTTTAATACATTTACCATTTTTATTATAATTACTGAAGCATCACAATTACAGTGACTATAATATATGATAACCATTTTATGCCAAGAATGGTATTTTTTCCTGTACTTCCAGTTAAATTATGCATTTTTGAAAGAAGATGCCTTGTTTGTTTAGGCACTTTAAATAGCATCCTTTGCCTGAGGCGTGTTGAATAAATTGCATACCACATATCACATTCATTGTGACTGCAGATATTTCTTCAAATAACTGGCAATAGATAAAAGAAAATGTTGTGGCAACACACAATGACTAGAAAACACAGTATCTGATAAAAAGTGTTAAGTATGTACTACAAATTTTTTAAGCAAATCTCCACTGAAAATGATGTGAGTGTGAAGATGTCTGTGGTTGTTTGATTATATGTGTGTAGAAAGGTGAAATAAGGATAATGTCTGGATTTTCTGTTTAATACAAAGTATTGGCATTAAAAAAGAATGGGTTGTCCTGACATTATCCTTAACAATGAGTCAATCATAATGCAAGTGGTTAACAAAAGGGAAGTAAACTAGTTTATGTATGCTGTTTTTATATATACAGACATAAACCTTAGGTTAGCTTGTTCATATTTTATTGCAACCTTGTTGTAATTATGCTTTGTTAAACATCTGATTTTACAAAAAGAAACAACAAGACGAACAACAATAAAAAGAGAAAGAACATTTTAAAAATGTATGATTTTTATGCAATACAAAGCTTCATTTTGTTGCCAGTATAATTATGTACTTCACCAGAGACAGGTGTCTCACTGCAGCTCCCAGACCCAGAAAAAGAATTTCAGTCTGCACTTTATGACTCATAAGAAGCATTATTCCAGCACCCAGAGCCATAATTATGATGTGCTTCTTCAATGTTCTCTGCAGGCAACATTTTGCAATTTACAGTTATTAAGGATGCTATATTGCTTTTCCATTAAATTATATTGTTTAAGTATTAATGGACCAATATTCTTGAATACAATTCAAGACATCTTAAAAATGCATTTTAAGCATCTTATTAAAGGTGTTCATATATTAAACTGCATTGACAATGCGTTTACTATCCATTTGCATGTAGCACTTTTCACCTTAATACTAATTGGTAAATAGCAACTACCTACAATTCACTTGTCAATTTTACATTTGCATTCTTTAAAGCCCTATTGACAACAAAGGTTATAATTCAAACAAATCAAAACTGATCACTCTCTGGTCTGCCAAAATATATATGTGGCAGGGGTGGGTGATACCAGAAGCGGACTGGGACCACAAATTGGCAGGCCCACATTTATGCCAAAATCAACATACCAAAATAATAATGTCAGCACATGCAGTGTGCCGTCCTGATGAAATATAGTTAAAACAACAACAAATAGTTCTACATTGTTAATGTAGCCAGCGCAGGTTGGAGCTCCCCATACAGGATTTGAACTAAGCACCACAGGATCCTCCAAACTCCGCACCACTGTTCAGTGATAAGCACTCTATGCCAGAATACTGGGTGTTCTGGTGCTGGATGATTAACACTATACTGATTTAGAGGGGTTATGTCACTTGTAATGTGCTCGTTCGTTTTTACCAAATGAGCCCCGTTACATAAGCATGTTTACACCTTCAAAAAAAAGTTGATTGGAGTGTACTATGTTCTGCATTATGTCATTCTGTTACTGGATGCAAATCTCCCTCAAGCTCTCTCTGTACTGACATACTGTGCACAGTGTGATGGGAACTGAGGTGGAGTGGAGTATCTTGTTACTGTAGAAGATCTTTGACTGACATGACACTCATCTACTATCAATACAATAGATTCAAATTAAAGATGAAATCGGTTCACCAATCCCTTTGTAAGAAAACTCAATCAGGGTTGGCCACTCCTCCCCTTAGATATTACCATATAGAATTCACCCAAGCGATGATTGGAGTGATGATGTGTGCGTGAGAGAGAATGAGATGCCCAGTTAATAAGTGTGTAATTGTCAGCATGTAACAGAAAAATAAAATATAGACCCACGCAGGTCCAAGCAGACTGGCCCACCGGGGATTCTCCCACACTTCCCGATTGCCAGTCCCCCCCTGGGTGACACCCATGACAGCACAAAAAGGCTTCTACGTCAGTAAGGGTATCAGCATGCCTTGGGACAGATATTTGTATGCAGATCCAAGACTTGCGATGTCTGATATGGGCAATTTTAAATCGTCCCTGTCCTCAGTTATGCTACATTGAATATTTGGAGGAAAGGAACACATATCTCTTTACAGATCTCCCAGATCTGGTTCGCTTAGGGAAATCCTAGATAACTGGGAAAGTTTGTGTTTAATGTTTTACCAGTTCTTGCCCTAATGTGGGTGAAATAATGATATACAAGTCTGTGGTGTTTCAGATTTTCATTTTTTTATAATAACAATATAAAAAACAAGGTTTGAGCTGCTGTACACACCTGCTGAGACACACCTCAGTCCACTGAAAAGACTAAACTCATTCAAGATTTTCCATACCTATTTGTGTTAGATGAACAATATCAGTAGTGACAAGAGCATGATTTGAGAACCATAAACATTTAGATAATCCTTTAGTTCACATTTTATTAGTTCATAACAGGATCATTTGCATTCATAAGAACAATATTGCTTCCCCTAGAACAAAAACACAGGTAAACCCATTGTGTGCCATTTAATGTATCCTGGCATTTAACATTCCTAATATTACTCTTCATGGCACAATAATAATGTAATCAACTTGATCATGTTTGTGCTTTTTAAATAAATGTGTATGCTTGTTGTTTAAAGTATTATAGTTTGCATGAACCCTCAAATTATGGAACTAATAACTAGGTCTAAGTTTTTATGATTATCATTTTTTAATGTACCAAATATAATCTGAGGATGCATTCATATTTATATATTTAATTTATAAATTCATAAATGTTCATTTATTGATAAGCTGTAAAAGTGTGGAAAATATATTCTCTAAATGTAACCCAACACTGCTTTGCGTTCATCAGGTTTCACAAAATGAAAGGTCATAGGAACTTTTAAAAGTCACCTTGATTGCACATGCAAGCAATCCAGTCAATATCGTTCATCATACAAGGGGAAGTCAGAAAATAAGCTTCCGGTAAAAGGTTATTGACCTCCACAAGCCTGGTGACAGCTATATAAAAACATCCAGTCCCAGGTTTGTACATAGAATCCATCTATGCTAATAGAGGACTTGAGAATGTTTTACTCAAATTACACAGAAAAGTGTTTGGAAGGCTGAAATCCAAGGTTACCGACACTTCAAGTACTTCTGGCGTCACCGACCTCTCTAAGACTACTATTTGATGTCAGTTGCACCTTTCTCTTCAATAGTTCAGCAAAAAATGCCTCTCCCAATGTGAAAACAACAAAGATTACTTGAAAAAGGACAAAACATCATATTATTTTGAACAAAGCAGACCAGGAGGTACGTTTGACACAGAAAGGATAAAGAACATGTCAAAAGCCCTGGAGGCATACTCTGGTTCTGATGCTGGATAGACATAAATATGAATAGTGTTGGGAAGTTGAATTTCAAAGTATTCTAAGGTAATTTTGCAGTAAACCTTGTGCTCTCTGTCAGAAACTCATGTTTGGTTGCAAATGTCAAGCATAATGATTTATAGTGTCCATCACATATGGAACATACATTAAACATTCTTGATTGGCCATCACAACCTCCAGATCTAATTGTAGAAACTGGAGAGAGCAGCTGAAAAAGCCACATAACTAGGAAGCGCTACTATGGTTCTGCATGGAGGAGGGGTCATAAATCATGACTGATGTTCAACTTGAAATTCATAAATACAATTTCAGGAGTAGACAACTCTGATACTTTCGCCCAATAAAGCATAATTACACTGTCCTTATCACACACACCCAGTGTTCGTTGTTTCACATCCCACTACATCCCCTGTCACCGCCTCTGCAGCAGCTCCTTGGCTCAGTCCCTGTAAGTGTGTGTGTATGGGGGGGGGGGGAACCTGGTGCCAGACCGTCATTCCCTCAGCCAAGCGAGTAAGCCAAACCTAAAATTGAAACCCCAAATCACAAATCGGTGTTGTGAACTACTGGACTATTAAAAGGCTACAGGAAGTATGGTCATGAGGTTGTCAAAACAGAAACACGCAGTGTCATTTGTCCAGCATATAAATGTTACTTTTTATAAAAATTCTATTAACTCAGAGAATACTGATACTAGATGTACATTTTTCAGATTTTATTTATTCTGGAAAATACTATATTTTTAAAATAAAGTTTTAGTTATATTTTATGAAGGGTATGAATATATTTCAAGGCAGCTGTAAATGCTATAGGGAAAACTGAAAGCAAGAGTTATGTGGTATGGCATAATTTAAAAAATGGTGGAGTATTACCATGTGCTCCAACATTCTAATAAATATTTAATAACATTTTTTTTTTCTTCCAGAGAATCTGAACAGATTGTGAGTTTAAACATTTCCTTTGCTGTTCATTTATTGTGTTAAAGTTATACTCTACTGGTTTGGCCGAACAGGAAAATGTTTCTAAAGAAGATGGTGACATTTTAATAACAATAATTTATTTATAACTCAGACCACACCCACTACCTTCATGTTGTTGTTCGGGTATCACATAACCCATGAGTTAAATAATTAAACATTGTATTTATTATTTACATCATAAGAAGAATTTCCCTGAACTTCAGGTAGAAGCCAAGAGATGCGCAGCTGAAATGTGTTGTTTGATTTTAAAATATCATTCGTTTTGCTAAGTCCATAGCAACACACCATAGATACGCTTTACAATATGAAATGACTAAGAAGTGATTACACAATCAGTTCAAGAGAAGAAAAAAGCTTTTAAAACAGAAAATGATTAAAGCTTATAATATATTTATCTTAATGTTAAGAGAACCTGTCAGCAGGTATTGGAAATATGTTAGGCATGCTGTTTCATATTGAATCATGTTAGATTTAATTCCACATGGTAATGCTATGCTATATAATATAAAGCTATTCATTTATATTAATAAACGAAAGCTGATACTATAGTAAATTATTCAATAATTGTGCTTCCTGAAAACATGAAACCATTTTGTATGTGTATGTTTGGAGCAGTCATTTACTTTTCATTTCATACCCTTTCAGTTTGGAAAATAAACTCTGTTAATATGCTTAAAATGAAGGTAACATGGACATGCCCTCTGAAACATTCACTGCTCTTTTTCACACAGCGCAAAAAAAAACACAGGGGTGAAGCATTGTGGAGAGGACTAATAGTGTGCTTATATACAGGGTCACAGGTTCCTAATAATAATAGGGGTCGCAGTTTTTTGGAAAACCTTACTTACAAATCCACCAAGCCTCAGCAGTGCTCAGCCAATTGTACACCACCTCTGGGAGAATGTCAGTGTGCTACGACAATAAATACAGCTGGAAATGTATAAATTCTATGAGACAGAGCTGCCTCATTTTGTGTGCATAGGTTGTCGTTTTATTTAGGGAGTGATTCAGGCACAATGCCATCTGCGTGAAACAGGAACGTCTTCACACTAAGGTTCTAAAAACTGCATTTGAATAGTTCAGTAATTGTGAAATATTTGTGTAACATCCTTCACTGGGTACATTCATCAAGGCATGCATTCATCTTTGTTCTCTTCTTAACGCCAGAAATTTAGTTGGATAACTTGGATACTTGCTTCAAATTTCTCAAAACAAGGGCTATATAATATTATGCACATGCAAACAAAGTCTTTGAAAAATGATAATGGACACTCATGCCCCACTCTTCACCTTTCTTGCCTCCTTTATTTAGTCTTTAAATATAATTCAAACTCATTTAATCATTCTAACTTTCCTTTTACTGTCTAAACAATGTCTGCATTTGGAAGCTTTAATAACAGTAGCCCTGCTGAGTGGAAAATTAATCTTGACAATGGAACAGGAGTTCGAAAGCATTCAGCTGCCGCTTGTGGATACATGTATCGGTTGTTAATAAATTCACACTCTTAACATGTCTAATATGAGGGGCCGATCAATTAAAAAATAACAGAAAAATAAATCATATACCAAAGTGGATAGTTCATATAGCAGAAAAAATGTCACTCTGAAAAAAAATATATACCAGAAAAAATATATCTCATTGCAAAAAATATATATACCAAAGTCCCATGGTGGAGATGTTGGGTTGGACATGCACAGTGTGCCCAGCTGGTTAGAGATGAGGGCAGATCCTTCACAGGGTCACAGGCATTAGAGTCGAATGAGGGAGAAATCGATCTGGACATTCATGCACAGGCATTAATGAAAATACCATTCATGAATCCTAAATTAAAGTTCACAAGTGTACACTGTTTTATTGTATGCTGTACTTTATTATTAATAGGCTACGCTTTTATCATGTTGGTGTTTTCAGAAGAAGGGTCATTATTACCCAAGGCGATGGACTCAAAATCTCACTCTATTTATGATAGGACTTCTAATACAACGTGTTCATTTCCTTGGTGTAGAGCCAGTCCCTGAACCATGATACTGACACACCATTCTAATAATGACAAGCTGTGTGAACACATTATTAATCCTATTATAATTGTTCCTTCTACTCTGATACCGTTAAACACAGGGAATTATATATATGTTTATATTCAAAAATGTAATTAAAAAAATCTGTACATAAGAAATAACATTCACACATTGGGAACTGAACCTGCAACGCTGAACTCACAGCGCTGTTCATAACCACTGCGCCAACAGACAAAGAGGCAAAGAGATCCACGTCCACCCTGCCGAAACGGCTCCACAGTTGCTGTATCACAAGCAAGTGGAGGCGCCATTCCGAGACCGGGGGGTCTCCCTGAGAGAGGAAGTCCGTCGCCGTGTTGGCCAGGCCTGGGAGGCCTGATGGAGCGGAACCGTGGCTGCGCCCACAGAAGCAGACGGCGTGCTAGACAGTACAGTCTGCGCGACCAGAGACCTCCTTGCCTGTTGATATAGGCAACCACTGCTGTGTTTCCGTCTGAACCAGCACATGTCTGTCCTACAGGACTGGCAGGAAATGAGACAGTCCAAGGAGTACTGCTTGTAACTCCAGGATGTTGATATGGAGGGCCTGTGCGGGCTCTGTCCACCTGCTTCGGACGTCCTCCCCAACCCTGCTTGAAGGTGTCTGTCATCATAACTGCTCGGTGGTAAACTGGCCCCAGGGGCACACCGAGGGTTAAATTGTAAGGGCTCCGCCACCAAAAGTAAGTATGCATCTTTCAGATCCATTGTGGTGAACCAGTCGCCGGGCTTGATGGCCTGGGACATGGTGCGCAGGTTGAGCATCTTGAAGCACAACACCTTGAGGTGGCGGTTCAGGCGCCTCAGATCCAAGATGGGTCAGAAACCGCCATCTTTTTTGGGCTCAAGGAAGTATGGGGAATAGAATCCCTCAGCTGTCCCAGAGGGAGCACTTTGCAAATTGCTCGCTTCTCCAGGAGACTGACAATTGCAATGCAAAGCGCCACACCACGCATCGGAAGGGGGGTGGACGTGTTTGAAACTGCAGGGGGTAACCAACTGATATAATTTGGAGCACCCAAGAGTCTTGGTTGGGGAGTTGCCAATTTGAGAGTTGCTGGGGGGTGTAAGGGTGGGCCAGAGGCTGCTGGAATGCCTCAGGGATGGGGCTCGGGTGGTGGGGGAGGAGGGGTCTGGCCAGGCCCCCTCCTACCACGTGCTGCCGTGGGCTACTGGGGGCCAGTGCTGCAAGCCTGGGGAGGGCGCCTGCCTGCCAGTGAGACGCTGGCGAAGATCAGCAGGTTGGAGAGGGCTGTGACCTGGCTGTGGCCTGGGAGCCGTGATCGGGGGGCCTCCCTGTCGGTGAGTTGCTGCAGGCTGCCTGCGCTGCTGGGCCTGGGGTGCAACGGGGTAAACAGGAAAGACCAGGTCCTCCTCCATGAGCTCCGCCTCAAGCTCTGAGTCCGTGTGTGGTGTGGGAGTGACAGCCGGTGCAGCAGCAGGTACAGGCATAGATCCAGCGCCCCCAAGACCACCAGTCACTCACCAGAGTGGAAGATCGTGGAATGGCGGACCTCCTGGCATGCCGTAGCGGACATGGAAGTTCTGGCTAAATTGTGCCCACTGTCGGTTTCCAAGGCGGGCAAGGAGTGAGGAGCTCATCGCCGAGCGCACATGCACGTGAACAGGGAAACGTGCAGCAGGGGCACCGGTCAGTGCACCAGGGGCACACAACAACTGAAACGCTTCCGCGACAAGTAGAGCACCTAGTGGGTTTGCCGCTGTAAGTGCGTCTCCACCCGGCAACGTTTATGTACACGGAGGCATTGCAACACCAACCAAACACAACCTTGCTGTTGCCAGACAGAACATTATGTATGCCAAGCACCAGGTGCTGGATATAAGCATCATGTAGGCTTGTAGGCTTAACCACACCGCAGGGTCCAGGGTCTGAGGGGGCTGAGGGTAGTAGACTACCAGCTGAGGCCTGCACACATGGACAAAGAGGCTAAGCAGAGCTCGTTCTCAGCGAACTGAGAGAGCGAGATCTCCTACAGCTGCAGCTGCCCTGTGGACAAAAAACCAACACAGCAAGCAGTCAGAATATATAAGGCATTATATAAACACAACTCTTAATTTTAAAGTGTTCTATTTGTAGCCGAAACTGAATCCGAAAGCACACCGGAGCCCCGGAGCACAGATGGAACAGAGTCGGATTAGCTATCAATAAAAACTAATGCAGTACAAATAGAGACACAGACACAGTAAACGGTGATGAACAACAGAGCCATGAAGCCAACCAACCAAACAATAATTGCTAAATAACAATAAAGGGTCTAGTGCACAGACAAGACACAGAGAGCTCACGTTCTCGGTCCAGGCCAAGTGGCAAAAGAGGACGAACCTGCGCTGACGTCATGTTTTATAGAACAGGAAGTGGGAAGGGACCTGTTCTGAGTGACGAGCGCAGGGGCCAATGGCAGCTTTGAGTGACGTTTCGATCGAGTTCCTACCGAAGTGCGCAGAAACCCTTCCCCCTTGGGCAGTGCTTCCGACTTGAGAGATAAACACTTTGGTATATGAATATATTTTTTTGCTATATGATATATCCACTTTGGTATATTCATTATTTTTTCTACTATATGATATATCTACTTTGGTATATGATATATCCATTTTGGTATATATATATATATATATATATATATATTTTTTTTTTTAATTTTTTCTGCTATATGATATATCCACTTTGGCATATGATTTATTTTTCCTCTTATTTTTGAATTGAACGGCCCTTCATAGTCTAACTGTTGAGTGAGTTATGTCTGCTAGTGTTATTACATTTACACATGTATGTCTGGACTGTTCACAGCACGGCACTTGGAGAGAGTCTACTGTAAAAAACTGGAGAGGACATTTCTGTAAAGCCAGTGTCTCGGAGGGCAATTAATTATAAGCACTATAGTATATCTGAAAGCCTGCAATTTCAGAACTGGACATACGAAGCAGTCCTCTGCCCCTCAGCTGTTGTTAAAGGCTTATGGCAGTCATGTATATTGGGACTGAAGTGGATGATTACATGCACCTGCAGGAGCATCAGTAATTTATCTGGGAGTATCAATTAGTGAACCAGGCCTTTGTGAACTTAGGAAATAGGCAAAGTTGTTGGTGTTGTATAACAATAATGTATATGGATGCTTATCTGTTTTCTTGTTGTACCTTAAGATATGACATATGGGTAGCTTGTTGTTGTTGTAAAGTGCACAAGCTTATTTTCAGTTTATACATTTAATGTACTTCTTTTTAAATACTGTACCTGTATAGTTGATTTGATATTTGTTATATGTTTGCTTGTTTGTTTTTTCACCTGTTTAATTGTGTGCATCCGAATGTACACTAAACTTATTAGTCATTGCATGGTAATTATTTTTTAAATGAGAAGTGTCAAGAGTCAGTAAGTAAAAAGTTTGAGGTTAGCTCTATAAGTATACTTAGCAATGATAGAGGTTAAAGCTTTTCATACATTACTGTTTGATATTCATTTCATTTTATTCAATAGTTCCGCTAAACATTATGGAAGTGCATCATTTATGTGTGTGCACATGTGTACAGCTAAAATGTAACACTGAACAATAGGTCTCCCAAATTACAGTTTAGTAGTTAAGTATTATTTAGTAGGTTACTTGGTAATGTCAGGTTATTTACTCTTAAGAACATTATAATTATGCATTTGTTAACATGTACTTAATGTGTAAAAATCATTAACGGTATATGCAAATACACATTTGTCTGGTATGGATGCCTTTGGAACTTTACTGAGCATTGTAGATGTTGAGAGAACCTTAAATTGTCCCCCCCAACATTGTATTCCCGGCTCCATAGGCATAGGGTACACCCCCCCCCCCCAGTTCTGAAAGGAAACCTATGCCTCTGCCAGGCCTGACCCACTTTTTACATATTAAGTACATGTTAATAAATGTATAATTACACTGTTCTTATGAGTAATTAATATGTAGTTACTGAGTACCCTACTATGTTAATAAACTGTAATTTGGGAAGGCCTGTTGTAAAGTGTCCTTCTGTTTTATATGTCAATTTGGCTGAATGTAATCTGCACTCTAGAAATACATTCTCTGTATATTTATAAAGTTGTGTATATATCTTTTATTGTCTTATTATACCAGATACTTGATTGCACTCTTCAGATAATCACAAACATTCCCATTCCATTCGTATTCAAATTATTTTGATGTCAACTGCTATCTTTACATGATTGAACTGCTTTTTAAATTATAGATTTGTTGTTCATATTGTATTGTACATTTTGTTACTAAAAGTATATTTAAATTGTATTATTTGCCTTACCTAACCCCGTCAGAAGCATATTGACAGTACTGTCAGATATTTGCATGTAGAAGATACAAATTGCAGAGGCCAAGGACACATTTTAAATTTCAAGAAACAAATGTTCTCTTTGAAACAGCTCTGGAGCCACAAGGATGAGTCTTCATTATCACCAGCAGCACTGTAGCAGCACTCACATAGTAACTAACTCCCCCCTACACACACATTTTCCCTACACCTGTAGTTAACCCATTTTCTCCCTGATATAGACCACGCTACATAGCTTTCCCTTTATTTAACATGACTCCAGACTCTCCAAAACAAAACCAAGAGTGTATTTCTGCCACAGTCCACCCATGCATCCCCCCAACCCCATCCGAAAGCAATTAGTTCTCCCCTGCCTGATTACCTGTGGCACGGTACAGAATAAATCCAGTCATCTGTAAGTTGGTTGAATAAATCATTTTGAGAAATTATTTCTAGTGAATGTGGTTCTTAATAAAGGTAAGAGCTTTACAGATTCCCATTAGCCTGTATACAAACAAGAATTAAAAAAAAGGCCACTAAACCATTCTTCAGAGGTCTGATAAATAATTATGACTGCATAGAATTCCACACAATAACACTTTAAAAACATTATTAAATACAAATTGGATTACAAACTGCAGTAAAAAATGTTTGCTGTTAAAGTCACATGTTTATGCATGGGTGTTCAAAATGATGGTAAGATTCAGAATAAATTATTGATTTCCATGAAAATGTATCATCCATCTCAAAAGCAAATGCACCAGAGGACATGTTGTCAACAAATATCCCCTCAACAGACACAGCTGCACATATTCAAGTCCCAAACCTAGAACAGTAAATTGCAACATACACACATACACACACACACACACACACACACACACACACACACACACACAGACACACACATATTGAATCTAGTTAAGCTTTAGGTTTAATCTAGCAGTTTTTTCCAACTAAACTGCATAATACCAAGAAAGCTTGTACTTGGCTATAGGAAATTTAGGTTGGACAAAGGCTTTTAATGCATATGGCACTTGACAGCCTTATCCCTGGCTCTGTTTTAGGGTCATTTTTAAAAAATAATTCTTCAATAACAAGTTGGATTTCTTAAAAGTAATGAATGACTTCCGGCTTGCTTTTTGTTGTTGTTGTTGTTGTTGTTGGTGTTGTTGTTGTTGTTTAAATCAGTACTACAAGAAAATATGCAATATAGCATTTTAACTTTATTTTCCTATTCTAATTGCTTATATATGTGTCCTTATAATACATGTTTTCAAGGTACAACTTTATATTATAGCAGCTTCCCAAGGTCATTTTTTTAAATGGAGTGCATTGCATTTTCTGATTTCAAGGGAAATGTACACTCTGGCAGTCTGTACAGGACAATGGTGTTTACCTTCCTTTCATTGCCACCATTCATGTCTTTGCAGAAACAGGAACGACAACATAGTACAAGAGCTGACAGAAAATGGGGGTGATGGCAGATGAGTTGTGTTCTACTTTTAGATAACTTATATAAACACAATAATGATATACCAATACAAAACACACACATATTAAAACAAATATTTGCAATAGTGTCTTACATAAACCAAATTATGCATGCACATACAAAGTTTAAGCTTAGTGAAGGATTAAGTCATGTCATTACTTAATGTCAGTTTACCTAACAATAAATTTTCATAGGATACTTTATCACTCAATCAATTAATCAGTCAATCAGTGAAATACACATAATTTAAATCAAGCAAATTATGAACTGCAACCTATTATACTGTACACTTGACACATGCATGTGTTAGTAGTCAAACATGTTCAAAACATTTAGGTGGAGATGAATGGCTTTTGTACAGTCTGTACTGTGAGAGAATCAAATATGCGATCCCTCTGGTGCTATGTCACCATTGATTTAAAGTGAGGAGAAAATGTCTGATTACGTAAAGTAAAAGTGAAAAGCTGAGCTATTTATAAAAAACAATACATCACATGTTTCTGCAGGGTAGGAAAGATGGAAGAGGTGATGCACTGAAGTAAACAAAAGTCATTAGAGTTATTTGGGTAATTGGGTATGAAATAAATGATGACTAATAATTGACAAATTCTAAAATTCCCATAAACGTTTATTGTTTTTGATGAATACTAAATAAATACAAAAAATACAATAAACAATAACCTGATGGGTCAAACCTCTTGGTGAAATGTGTATTTTCTGATTTTCAAAGGGATATGGCACAGTGATTTATATAATAGGCTACATCTATTAAATATTTTGCTGCAATACAATTAACAAGATGAAATGAGACTTGCTGCAAGCATTCAGGATTGGAAAATCATCAAAAACAATATTCCCTTTTCCTAATTTCTGTAAATGTGTTTATCTTATGTATAGAAAATATTTTTAAATGAACATATCTATTTTGGGTCAAAACTGCAAACAGTCATTGAGCAAAGGATTTAGTTTCCATATTTAACATAAGCTATATGATAAAAATGTTGACAACTCCTACACCCGTTAAATATATTGTGATGGCGTGTACATTCACAGAGGGGGACAGGGAGACTCTAGGACCCTGGGGGTTGAAAAAGGTGCATTCTATCTTAGGAAAGGAGGCTGAAGACAAGGCAGCCATGGGAGCACATCAACTCGTGCCCTTCAATTCGCCCCTATAACAATTCTTCCCCAACAACAATGCTCCCCCACGTCAAATTATGCGTTCTCCACTTGAGCATTTGTAACTATGAGTGCATTAACTTATTTCAGAGCCATAGAACACACATATGTGTATATATAGTAGGCAGGCTATAACAATACACATACACACACACACACACACAACTATTTTGTATTATTTATTATAATGTATGTTTTTAATGTATACATTAATTAGAGACTATAACCCCAACAATTAAGTTTTATACAATTAATCACGATAGCTGGCAGCGGCAGCTGCAGGCTACTTACAATAGGTTTCAGGCTAAATTTGTATATCGCTTGGTGTAGTGGTTAGGGAACAGTGCTGAGAACTGATGTGGGGATGAATTGTTATAGGGGCGAATTGTTGTGGGGACCAATTATCTTGGGGATGAATTAAGATAATTGTACTTGTGACACCTGTTTGTAAAAATAAGTTAGAGCAGCCAAATCATTATAGATCAGCACAGAATGATTACTGACATATAGTAGCCTTGTACTACTGCTGTAACCAATAAGGATTCTTGCCATATCACTTTATAATATACTGATAACATATAGTAATAATCATAATTTGTCTGGGTTTGTTGTTGTTGAAGTAATGAGTAATATATTGTCAAGACACCTGCACAGCTTCTTTCCACAGGCCATAACCCTCACATGCAAGGTCCATTCCCACATCCCTCTTCTTTGACCCACTGTACATTTGTACTGTACACATCTGATACTCAGTAGTGTAGACAGGAATTCACGATGGGGGGTCTGGGGGTCTGGGGTCTGGGGTCTGGGGTCTGGGATCCCCCCCCACAATTTCTTTAAAATTAAATACCTGAAATGCGTGATTCTGAGTCATTTCAGTTGTAAAACTTAACTAAAAATCTACATGAAATCCATGAAATCACAACCGCATATCACTAACATATAAACCACATCATTCACATATCACAAAATTCACACATCACCCAACATTATGCAGGCAAACTAGACGCTTGTTAATCAAATATATCTATTTCGGTGGAGCTCTGTAATTGAAACGGATGAGGATGTACAATTTTCATTTTGTGCCCCTGCAAAAATATGGGTCTTCATTTTAAATAAGCTGTTTCTGCCACTGATGTAGGAGTTTCTATGTGAATGCAAGTCTCCTGTTGTGATGCCCGAATTCATCAATAACATCAACAGACATTAGTGTGAGGTCCGTTGCGCCCAGCCCATAAAGTCTTTCTTCTGTCATAGTGGAGCACAAATATGTTTTGAGTAGTTTTAGCACTGAATGATCGCTCCCCTGTTGCCGTCATAACTGGTATGATATATAAACAAATTACAAGTGACATAACTCTCCAAAAAAATCAATACACAGTTAAGCCATTCTATATCAAAGTATAATCCCAAATGGTTCAGCAGGTATAACATAGCACTGTGGCACTTGAAGTGTGTGGTTCAAATCCCAAGCATTTGCATTTTGTTTTTTTAAATGCCCTCCCCTACGCCACTGCTGATATCTATATCTAACTATAACACTCAATTTGCACTCCAGCGGTACATTTATAATTCAACTGTACAATTGTCCATTGCACATATCTTTAATTGGATAATTTTCATATTCATAACTGTATTTTGTATAGTATATATTCTTCTTATATTTCTTCCTTATGTTGCTATAATTCATGTTGACACCTACACCAAGACATATTCCTGGTACATCTTGTACATTGGTGAAGAAAGTATCTGATTCTGAATCTGAATTATTTCCTCCAAAAATATACTACAAACAACACTCCACCAAAAAACTTAAATATCTTCAATTACGGCACTCGGCACTCTTTGCAACAACCAACCAATGACAACCCAGGAAGTAAGGGGGGTTTCGCTTGCTTATATACAACCCAACACTAATGCAAACTGTTCACGTGGTTCTACAGAAAGTGAGGCCACGTTTGTCATCAGTGACGTGATTCTCTGAAAACGATACATGCCTCGAAGCGGGGCTTCAGTGGAGACTGCGTGCTCAAACACGCCCTTCGAGGCTTTGGTATCGAACATAACATCACTAGTAAACAGATGTAGCTGTCCCTGGTCAGTTTATTTAATTGACTGTATATTTGAGGACCCAAAGAAGGGTTAGGTTTTTGTTTGTTTGTTGTTGTTTTGTTTTCAATAAATACATGCCATAGCATTCCCACTTATATATGTGTGCGTGTGTTTCTGTGTTTTGACTATATAGGGAAGCTGATCCGTCACTATATATATACAGTACTGTGCAAAAGTTTTAGGCAGTTGTGAAAACATTATGTAAAGTAAGAATGATTTCAAAAATAGATTATATGTTAATAGATTATATTTATCACTTAACTAAATGCAAAGTGAGTGAACAGAAGAAAAATCTAAATCAAATCCATATTTGGTGTGACCACCATTTGCCTTCAAAACAGCATCAATGAACTGTATTATTATTATTATTATTATTATTTGTCAGTTTGTAGGGAAGCTCTATGTGAAACGTTTCAGCTGTGGGAAAAAAACTTAACTAACCATCATTATTAGAGAATATTGGATATTATGATTTTATGATGAAAAAGCAAATGTATTTGATTTACACTTATTCAAATAACTGTTAATGCCAGCCATAATAAAACACTGAGTGGCCTTACACATACTTGCAATTTGCTTCCACAGTCAAAACTTTGAGATGTTGCGTGCATGTATCATGCAAATATTTTATGAAAAAACATGTTCTCAGGAAATGCATGTCCTTCAGACAGTGTTTCTTTAATGGCATGGTTAATCACTTTCTCATGCTTAAAATAGCTATAAATAGTTATGTAAACTGAAGCAGTAAACTCACTTGGGTGGCACAAGATTTTACCTGCTTGCGCTTTGTAATTTAATTTTAATTTCCAGCACAAAAGCCAAGACAAAATACCAGGTACAAGGTAGCTTTTATTTCAGTACTGTATTACCCAATCCCCACAGCATACCAATATGTAAATACTTAATACATTATAACAGTATACACGCATTCATGTATGTCTTAAAAGCCCTGTAATCCACATGGTTTGGAGGAATAGCAGTTAAAATAATGAACAATCTGTTAAACAATTTTGGTGAAGAAAAGCAATCCATGTATCTCTCATGTTTGTTTAAACTAAATGTGTATTGAAATACAACAATTTTCTAACAGACACAAGCAAATCAGGATTTTGCCTTAAATGTTTTTTGTTTGTTTGTTTGTTTGTTTGTTTTTTTGAAGTTGTTTCAAATTGCCAGGCTGAATTTAAACATTGATGACACACACACACATGAAAGTGCTAAGAGAAATGAGTTGGAAGGAAAATGAATTCATTAACCAAGCATACTGTTAATTAATTTTTTATCGTAATAGGAGATATCAAATGACATTTATATTGCATTTAATGAAAATGAATTTCCATAATTAACTCGGAAAGAAAGAGAAAAACGTAGTGACAGTGTTTGTTAATTTGAATTTAGACAGCAATTCTGTATAAGGGTTTGAATCAGATATTAAACCTATTTTCATCCTAATTAACTGAAGTATACTGTTTTACATTAAACAGTATTATGCAACAGTATATGATGACATAACACATTACAAGGTTTACATCCCTTTCACATAGTCATTTCACAATTTCATTATGCCATTAGTCCTGTGTATCTTTCACCTGAGTGCAATACCACCTAGTTGAATCGAATGTGTAGGCCTACTGGATTCTTGCTTATGTATAGCTTACTTACATAATTCATATTTATATAATAATAATAACCAGAGTGGTTCAAAATAGGTTGCAGTACCAATAGATTAAAGAAGTGACACTGATCTCCAGTTTGGACTCTTCAGAAATAATAATGCAGTTTAGCATTTTGATTTATCTCAGTATAATCATAGTTAGACCACATGTTTAACTGTTCATTGGAATTAAAATATGTAAGTAAGGGCCCCCTTGATTTTAAAAACACACATCATAACCATTTGATTATATTCCAACAAATGTATACCTATAACATCTGAACATATACATTTATACCTATATATAATCATCATTGATATCAGTCTATATCAGTCCACTGCTGGATGAAGATGTCCCCAAGATGTTTCCATTTGCTTCAGTCTACAGCTTCTTTTCCATGTTACGCCTGCAACTTTAATTATTTCATCTTCCCGTCATAAAAGATGAGGAGATATATCCCCAGGTGTCTGCCAGGACCTGTTCTCTCTCCTCTGCCCCACAGTGGTGAAATGAGTTGCATAGTGTCTTAGTATTTTTTAATACCTCCTTAGATTAAACCTGTAGACCATTCTTGATTGCTTATGCAATCGATTTATTGACTGTAATTTGTACATTTATTTGTCCTAGTTATGTCGTTACCTTTCCAATGTTGTGTAAGTAGAACATTGCATGCTGATGTTTGTGTCTTAAAATATAATCAGCTTGCTGGAACAAATCACTCAGACTTCATCCTTAGTACTGTAGTAAAGCTGGGGATCAGATCATACTCGAGCTTGTGCCACTTCATCTGCTTGGGGTTGATCCTGATATAGTGTTGTATTAGGTAGCATGCAACATACTGTAGTATGCAGCTCCATACGAAATCTGCAAGCCTGTTGCACTTAAATCTCTATCTTTAGTTTTCTCTAAGAACACCAAACAGAAGAAAATAAATCTGTCCTTAACATAGACCACCACATTACTATTTTAATCTCAACATGGATATAAAAATGTCTATGTGGATGAGCTTCTGTGTTTTTTATTTTTTTTCACTTTGATTAAGCATTATTTCCTTGTCAAAGAAATTATCATTTTGAATAAATGTAGATGACAGCGCATCACTTAGGAAACTTGTCTCTCAAACAACTGCCCTCCTTTCTCTTCCTGCTTCATCAATGCGGAATTTGATTGAAAATGGATATGAATACATAATATAATAATACTCCATATAAAAATAACAGAACTAATCACAGCAGTCAATGGTTCATGGCCAGAACACTGTATTATTCTTTGCAGGCTTTAATTTGTAATTTGATGATGCAGAAATAATAGTAGCAGAGATAATACACCCATGCTAAAATTTACATTTTAGTTACAGAAGCTGATTTTTTAAAACCTTCTCCAGGATTCCTAGTCAAACGAAGACATGAAAAATAGTTATGTATAGACCAAATGAAAGCAGTGTGGGCAGCAGTGTGGAGTAGGGCTTAGGGCTCTGGACTCTGGAGCAACAGGTCGTGGGTTCAGTCCTTGAGTAACTTCACCTAGATTGCTTCAGTAAAAACTCAGCTGTTTATAAGAATTTATTGTTTAAAAGAATAATGTGATATATTGTAATATATGTTAGGGTGTCTGCTAAGAAATATAGGAAGTCAGTTTGTATATGTATAGGAAATAATTTGAATATATCTTTAAATTCCTCATAATTAATATATGAATACCACTGGATAAACACATGAATATGTCATGCACTTCATCTGAGTTAATCACATGTATTACAGGGTTAGGGTTAGGGTAAGTGCAGGTTCATGTTCTCAGCATCAGAACTCATGAGGCGTTGATGTTTTAATCCTGTGGTATTCATATACTAATTCATGAGGAATCACACCACGTTATTATAAAGTGTTACCGACAATTTTGTGCAGTTATACTACATTATTTTTATGAAAACACAAATGTGAATCAATAGACAATAATCTGCTGGTAGCACAGAAAGTTTGGTAGAATACAGCTAAAGTTTAATGAACATGTCACCGATCTCAAAAGATAAATTGATGCTTACGGAGGGAAAAGCAACGTATCATATCATGTATCTAATATATTTATAATAAATCTTTCTTTGGCGTAGTTCAAATTAAAAAATAAACATGATTTATTCATTTTAAAACTGGACCCCATAGCAACCTTCTTTCTTTCCATTGTAGACCAAAATCAATGAGTTCTAAAGATGTCTCTGCATTTTTGCACAAGCAATTTCTACTGAAGTACTCAATCTTGATTTAATCACTGCTCATGGCATTTCTTAAAATTGAAATATTTAGGGTTTTTATTAATATCTGACCTTCAAATTGAAGTGGCCCACAGTGTAATGATGGGAATATTATCTCCATGAACTCCTTTCTTTACAAAGCAATGTTATTGTAGATTATATATATATATATATATATATATATATCTATGTAGCGTAAGGTACACTTATAAATTTCAATTAAAGAAGTGAATTTATAGTATCACCTTATCACGAATCCTGGAATCTTGTAGAACTCAATTTCTGTAATAATTGGACGCAGACACCAATTCCAAAGATATAAATTGTCAAATTTATTCAAAAACAAAGACTAAATGTAGCACTACACTAATTATACAAAAGGGAAAAACTAATTAAAATTCAACTCTAGATCAACAAATCAAAGACAAATCACTTCCGTGACCAAATCAAAGACCATGGGATCGCATATGATAACACAGAAATCGTTAAACAAAAAAGGTTATAAACACATTGACTACAATACCGGTTAGTAAGACGAAGGTGAGTCTCTCATTAGTATTGTTAGTCAGACATTAAATAACTATGCAGGTTAGTATTTAATGTCAGGTAACTTCTCGTTATATATATATATATCAGTCTCATTTACGTTTAGGTGCCGAGAAAGATCCTATCATTACTTGTTACCACAATTTCCCTTAATGATTATTATTCAATGATTAAGGATAGGCAGGGCCACCAATAATCTAATGTCTATTAACTTGTGTCAATTTCAGACTAAACAGTTAAACAGGAATGAGAAGATATTTCTCGGCGTTTCTAAAATTATCAACAAAACAGTTTAATGCAACACACATTTATATTTAAGAAAACTAAATGATATTACACATTCTAGAGTTATGAATCACAGATTAACATTTCTAATTGATTTCTCAAATGTCATGAATCATGAACTCCAAACTGTTAAACTTATCTGAACTTCGTTGCAGAGAGACCTCTCTGTCTTCGGGCTCAGATAACAGCACACGGCACGAGGTCCGTGTGGTTTGGAACAAAGGCAGTCCGGTTCGGCTTTGTCCAAGAATTTCCACTCAGTCGATGCACCTGGAAGTTGGGGTTTCGCGAATGTAGAGTCTTTTCCAAACAGATTTTCCACTGGTTTGAAGACTCCAAGGTTGTGCACAAAATCTTCTTTGTAAGCAGGGTTCCACCGTAGTTACTTGAAGACGAAGTCTTTGAGGAAAGCAGGGCCCTGTTTGTTCCAAGGGTCAAGTTTCTTAAGATTCAAATAGCTATTTAAATGATTTATGACTGATGTCAATCCATGCCATCTTTTGGAAATGCCGGTTGGCCTGGGTTCGTAGCTCTATGTCGGGATTTCGTCTCTCGTCCATTTCAAAGAGTTTTTTTTATTACCTACAGGCCCCTTTCTCCAGACATCTCATAGCAGGATTCCAAACTATTTGGCCTCTTCTCGGTGCCATCCTCCCCAAAACTGTCACTTTGATGTAAACCAGTTCCAAGCTGATATCTTTGGGGGGCAGAGGTCTTCTTTAGATCAGTGCTTCAGCTCAGAGTTAAAATGCTCTTATCAAAATACACCCAACATAACGCTATATATATATATATATATATATATATATATATGCTTTACAAAAGATAACAAAATAATTGATGGGACAATACTGACATAAACATTGTATTTGCTAGGATCAGGACTAGCAATGAAACTCTCATCCTGCTTAACATTTACACATCCTATTAGGATTTTCTTTCCATTTTCTTTACAATAAATCAAGTAACTTTTAAATATAGGACCCAGAGTAAGTAGATGTTATTAGGAGTTACAATTTATTGATTAATAATCAATACATTTTCAACAACCAAATGGCCTGTTTTCCCCAAATAATGGGACTTCCTCTGTTGTATTTTGGTCATGTCCAACAACAAAACGTACTGCAAAAACAAATAAAGAGATATGAATACATTTTTTTCCAGTTAGTGACTGTGAGCCTATGTTGTGACAACATACATATAATGTTGTGACAACACACATGTATTGACTACAGTGGTTACATTGAACTAAACACCAGAATGGTCAAAACACATCAAAACACAAATGGGTGTGTTAGGAAAACATACATTTTGGTGACTGGACTGCAATGATCTTTTATACTATTGTGTATAGTATAGAATTGTCGGTAAGGGAGCTATAACTTTGTACTGTAAGCATGCTCATCTCCAAATTGAAAAAAAAAGAAATCCACACATAATACAATTACAAGTAGATACTTACAACAAATGTAAAGGCACAAAAAAAGAGACCAGAGTCATTCCTATAAACCAGTCTTGAGTTCTACTTCAGTTCAGTCTGCCAAACAAGCCTCAGTTTCACTGAACTAAATATCTTACAGGGAGAATACAGAAAGAGTAACCACAACATCCAGCACACAGACTGTATATATACACACACATTACAGATGGGTATGGACAGTGGTCGGGGGTCAGGAACATTGCTCCCCAACAAACACAGACACTGTATGTGCTTGGAGCAGCATCTTTTCAATGTAAAATGAATACAGATCCATTAACATAAAAATATACACCAGCATTCAGATAAAGTATTTTCTATTCAATCAAGCATGTGGAAGTAAACCCCATTAGCTACTAAAAAGTACAGCTGTTAGAAAATATGCTATGCACATTGTAAAACTGACAACTTTGCAGCAAATATAGTATTGTGGGTAGTTTAGAATAAATAAAATCTGGCTTTTACTGCTACTGGTGATTTTCTTAAAATATTGAATTATAATTGTATCTCTCTATGTGGTCTTTATGTTCCATACTTCATTATTGATGGCAAAGATTTTTATGTTTTGTTTTATTTTTTCAGCTTTAACTTATATATTGAAATCTGGAGAATAACACATGTAACATTGCTTGAACACACATTTAGACATGTAGCAAATTACAAGTTGAATTGGCAAACATATGGCTATTCTTGTAACTGGATTGTCTATTGAAAAATTGTTGACAACTCAAGTTGTCAAGTACTGACATGCAGTCATTCTTGCTGCCAAATCTGAGTTGCCAAGAAAAAAATGCTTCTGCATCTCTAGTCTTAAGAAAACTGACCTGACCTTGAGCTGCAACAAACACAGACAGTGTTATTCTTAGCACCTGGTTACACATTTAATTCAGGTGGTTTTTAGTCTACCAAAGCAGAAACTGGGGGACTGACCTGCTTTCTACCAATCACATTCTTACAAGCCACTTCACTCATTTATGAGAAAATTATGGTTTGATTTAGCCAGTGCACTGCAGTGAAAAATACAGATATGTCCCATGCCAATGCAAAGTTAAATACATTTTACTTGTGGATAATAAAGCAATATCTGAACTTACCAAACCATCACTGCACTGGCCAAGTTTCCATGTTCATGCATGTTTAGGAAAATCTTAAAATAATCAGTTCTGTGGTTTAAAGAAATTGCCATGGAGAATGTTGAAGGTTGATTTTTTAAATGTAATTTCCATATGTAAATCCACTTTGTTTTATATTAGAGCTATGGTTTACAGCTTTCATAGTTGGAGGTGCAGTCTCAACACTAAGACATCAATGTAGTCGTGAGAAGGCATTTAGTACAACTCTCCATAATCCTAAATATGTGCTGGTTTTAAAGCACTGTGATCTGTAATACCTGGGTTGTACATTTCCAGCATAAATCCCAGTAAGCTGAATATTATTATTATTTGAAATATGGGCAATGGGACTATACATAAGATATTTAGAAATCACATTTATAAGATATTTAATCCATGTTTTTATGCTTTAATCTTTTTCTTTTCTTTTTTTTAAGCAAAAGCTCTCAATTTCATTTAGAACGTATAAATAGAACTTAAAGATTCTTTTGATTCTGGGTACACTACATACAAATGAATGTATTGCATATAGATGTGTTTAATTCTTTCAGTTAATCAGCTAATTATAGCAATTCTGTTAGAGAGCTACTCCATTTGGAGCCCCTGCTTTAAACCTTAACATCCATGAATTCCCTGCAAAGATGGTCATATGTTAACATGTCTTGAAAGCATTTAATGTAACACTTCAGTTCTCCTGCCAAATTCATTATTACTATCCCTGAACTGCTTCTATCACCACCACCCCTTTACAATTCAGTGGCTACAATAAGCCATTCCTGGGTTTTTTATATAAATAATCTATAGGTGCCAAAGCAACAATGTTAACAAATAACATCTGAGCAAAATGAGAATACACAAATTGGATACAGAAGGACAGCTGAGTTTTTAATTAATCTTTCAGGCAGGCAAGCTGTGCATTTATTCACATTTTTTTATGTATGCATTGGGCTTGCGAAATGAACTCCCCAAATCAGCAGTATTTCTTCTATTGTCATTGCTATCTTGTACATCTTCAGAAAATAGGCACGGTTATTTTTTCACTCTTTTTGGCTTGGTCAACCAGCTTTTATGATTATTTTAAATTTGTTTTTAACAGTCAGATTCCAATTGAAAGTTAAACTTTTAAACAATGTGATCATCTGAGTGTTTTAGATTTTTTTTTTTAAAGTGGTCACACTTTACAATAAATCATAGTGATTCCTCATGAATTAATATATGAATATATATGCATGCACTTCATCTGACTTCTTATGTTAATCACATGTATAACAGGGTTAGGGTTATGTTTTAGGGTTAGGGTTAGGGTAAGTGTGAGTTCGTGTGCTCAACATCAGAACTCAGATAATGTTCATGATGTAATGATGTTTAAATCCTATGGTATTCATATATGAATTCTAGAGAAATCATGGTACCCTGTTGTAAAATATTACCACAAAGTGTTTTTCATTTTTATATATTCTTTACATTTCCAGTGCAGTCATTGTACATGTATAGACAAAATAAGGATGTAACATCCTCAGCTTTCTTGTGAAAACATTAATTGACATGAAGTGACATGTTTGAGAATACTGGGCCAGTACAAAGCTGACAATCACTTTTTAAAAGAAACCACAGTGCTATAATCATTGTAACATTTGTTAAGACATGGGCCTTTTTTCCAACAGAAATACATTTTATTTTACCAATAATGCAGTTGAAACAGGAAAAGGTTCAAGCATTTATTCATCCACATGGTTGTGGTCTACATTGATTTTTATTTGTAGGTTGGTGTATAAGGCATTTTAAATGCATGTATGCAGTTGTAATTGCATACAATATATGTGTATAAACACGTTTAAAATGTGTTTTAATGTAAAAAAAAAAAAAAAAAAAAAAAAACGATATATGTATAAGAATCTATCTATATATATCTAATCTATTGAAAGGTTCCGTACCGGCAACTTGAGTGGCATCGTTAGCATCTCTCCTGAAAGGTGTATGAGACTGATAAAACAAACTTTGAAATAATGGTTACACTTTAGATTGCTGCTTATTATCTGGAATACTGTGTGCAGTTCTGGGCTCCACACTTCAAGAAAGATATCGCTGCTCTAGAGGCAGTTCAGAGGAGAGCAACCAGACTTATTCCAGGTCTGAAGGGAATGTCCTACTGAGAGACTGAGGAACTGAACCTTTTCACCCTGGAACAGAGGAGACTACGTGGGGACTTGATCCAAGTCTTCAAAATCATGAAAAGCATCGACCACATCAAACCAGAGGAGCTTTTCCAGATCAGCAGGGACACACGCACCCGGGGACACAAATGGAAATTGGACTTCAAGGCATTCAAAACGGAAAACAGGAGACACTTCTTTACACAGAGAGTCGTCACAATCTGGAATAAACTACCCAGCGATGTGGTTGAAGCTGAAAGTTTGGGAACATTTAAAAATAGACTGGATAGGATCCTGGGATCACTTAGATATTAATGGACACCAAACGAGCACGATGGGTCAAATGGCCTCCTCTCGTTTGTAAACTTTCTTATGTTCTTATTAAATGTGTTATTAGTGATTTATAAAATATTATTAAATGATTAACAGATACTTTATAAAGCATGAATAATGCACTATAAATTAGTTATACGGCAGTTATAGCACTCCATGGAATGGTCACAACGTTTAACAGGTAGCTTAAAAGTGACCCTTTTCTCTACTGCTTTGACACATTCATAATCAATTTTTTTTTTCAGTTTTGGATCATTATTTTTTATAGGAGAGACACATTTTAGCTACCTGTTCGACTGTGGCCATTCCATGTATTACTATAACTGGGTTATAACTAATTTATAATGTATTATCGATGCTTTAAAAAGTAGATATTACTGATATATTAAACGTTTATAAATCATTAATAACACATTAATAAGCAGCACCTTATTATAAAGTAGAATAAGTAGAATATTGTCTCTTTATCATACAATATATCTAATTAATCAAATTTAGATTTATCAAAATCTATTTAATCTGTTGTTTTAGTAGTTTTGCATAGTCATTATACCTTTGTCGTTTCTATCTTTTGAACTTGTGTTTGTGTTCAATCTATTCTAATGAATTGAGCTCTACTGGTCAAGTATATTATGAGAGTTATTTAATTGGGGAAAATCAACTCTTACTATATAAAAGCACTACATTGTGCAGCTCCGCTGAGCCGAAGCCAGGATTTGATTACAGAATCCAGGGAGCGCAAGACCCCACACACTAAAAATCTACTTTTTTCAGGCCATAGCTATGTGTGTTAGCTCATAACAGTGCTAAATCACTACACATTGTAGTGCACCTATGAAAAATGTGAAGTTCTACAAAGTGTAATCAAATGAAACATAGTTTACCATTACTTGTTTAATGTTTGTATGTATGTATTAGAAATGTTACGGCCCCATTATAAGTCTCATTGCCCTTCCCCGCCCCCCAGTTATGAAAATACCACTATATATAAGTTTAGATAACACTATATACAATTGCTTTTAAGTCCTGCTAAAGAAAATCTGTATCAAAAACTCATTAATATCAGTTTCATTTTTAAGTTGTTGAAGGAAATTATCTTTTAACATCACACTAGTCGTTATAGTCTCATAAACCTGAACCCAAGAGCTCCTTGATTGCATTTCCCTTAAGTCATTTATTTTTCTATTCAGCTTCCTAAAATGATGAATAAGAATAAGATTTATATTCATGAGGTAACAGATATGGCTGGTTGCTTAAGTAATGTAATCCTGGAATCGGTCCAGGACAAGCACACAACTGGTGAAATTGTGGACCAGGAAATGACAACAATGAAAGAAAAATACTGCAAACAGATGTACATTACACCTATTGTAATTCTTATTCATTCTCTATTAGTCTGAAGCAGTGAACCAAGTTGGGACTCTAAACTCTAGAAAACATCATGTTTATAAAAAAAAGAATGTATGTATATATACACTCACCTAAAGGATTATTAGGAACACCATACTAATACTGTGTTTGACCCCCTTTTGCCTTCAGAACTGCCTTAATTCTATGTGGCATTGATTCAACAAGGTGCTGAAAGCATTCTTTAGAAATGTTGGCCCATATTGATAGGATAGCATCTTGCAGTTGATGGAGATTTGTGGGATGCACATCCAGGGCACGAAGCTCCCGTTCCACCACATCCCAAAGATGCTCTATTGGGTTGAGATCTGGTGACTGTGGGGGCCAGTTTAGTACAGTGAACTCATTGTCATGTTCAAGAAACCAATTTGAAATGATTCGACCTTTGTGACATGGTGCATTATCCTGCTGGAAGTAGCCATCAGAGGATGGGTACATGGTGGTCATAAAGGGATGGACATGGTCAGAAACAATGCTCAGGTAGGCCGTGGCATTTAAACGATGCCCAATTGGCACTAAGGGGCCTAAAGTGTGCCAAGAAAACATCCCCCACACCATTACACCACCACCACCAGCCTGCACAGTGGTAACAAGGCATGATGGATCCATGTTCTCATTCTGTTTACGCCAAATTCTGTCTCTACCATCTGAATGTCTCAACAGAAATCGAGACTCATCAGACCAGGCAACATTTTTCCAGTCTTCAACTGTCCAATTTTAGTGAGCTTGTGCAAATTGTAGCCTCTTTTTCCTATTTGTAGTGGAGATGAGTGGTACCCGGTGGGGTCTTCTGCTGTTGTAGCCCATCCGCCTCAAGGTTGTACGTGTTGTGGTTTCACAAATGCTTTGCTGCATACCTCAGTTGTAACGAGTGGGTATTTCAGTCAAAGTTGGTCTTCTATCAGCTTGAATCAGTCAGCCCATTCTCCTCTGACCTCTAGCATCAACAAGGCATTTTCGCCCACAGGACTGCCGCATACTGAGTGTTTTTCCCTTTTCACACCATTCTTTGTAAACCCTAGAAATGGTTGTGCGTGAAAATCCCAGTAACTGAGCAGATTGTGAAATACTCAGACCGGCACGTCTGGCACCAACAACCATGCCACGCTCAAAATCACCTTTCTTTCCCATTCAGACATTCATTTTGGAGTTAAGGAGATTGTCTTGACCAGGACCACACCCCTAAATGCATTGAAGCAACTGCCATATGATTGGTTGGTTAGATAATTGCATTAATGAGAAATTGAACAGGTGTTCCTAATAATCCTTTAGGTGAGTGTGTATATATATATATATATATATATATATATATATATATATTATTACCTAAAGAATTATTAGGAACACCTGTTCAATTTCAACAGCAGAAGACCCCACCGGGTACCACTCATCTCCACTACAAATAGGAAAAAGAGGCTACAATTTGCAAAAGCTCACTAAAATTGGACAGTTGAAGACTGGAAAAATGTTGCCTGGTCTGATGAGTCTCGATTTCTGTTGAGACATTCAGATGGTAGAGACAGAATTTGGCGTAAACAGAATGAGAACATGGATCCATCATGCCTTGTTACCACTGTGCAGGCTGGTGGTGGTGGTGTAATGGTGTGGGGGATGTTTTCTTGGCACACTTTAGGCCCCTTAGTGCCAATTGGGCATCGTTTAAATGCCATGGCCTACCTGAGCATTGTTTCTGACCATGTCCATCCCTTTATGACCACCATGTACCCATCCTCTGATGGCTACTTCCAGCAGGATAATGCACCATGTCACAAAGGTCGAATCATTTCAAATTGGTTTCTTGAACATGACAATGAGTTCACTGTACTAAACTGGCCCCCACAGTCACCAGATCTCAACCCAATAGAGCATCTTTGGGATGTGGTGGAACGGGAGCTTCGTGCCCTGGATGTGCATCCCACAAATCTCCATCAACTGCAAGATGCTATCCTATCAATATGGGCCAACATTTCTAAAGAATGCTTTCAGCACCTTGTTGAATCAATGCCACATAGAATTAAGGCAGTTCTGAAGGCAAAAGGGGGTCAAACACAGTATTAGTATGGTGTTCCTAATAATCCTTTAGGTGAGTGTATATATATATATATATATATATATATATATATATATATATATATATATAATTCTTTATAGTGGTGGCTCTTTATTTGTTACCTTAATCATCTGCTTTTCAACATTGGTAATTTTCTAAATGAACAAAAATGGGCTAGTCAGAGGGTTGTGATTTAACAGAGAGAAAGGCTTTATGGATCTCTACACCAACAATGTAAATATCATTACTGATACATGTCTGTTTCTTGCCATACCACCTTGAATCATGATTCCCTCAGATCTCAAAATAATGCAAAGCTGGAACTGCACAGTACAAGGACAGCCAAGATAAAAGGATCAGACTGCAGCCATGGCCAGTGTTTGTAACCAAATTTGGTTTCTGTAGGAGATTATATTCCATGTAGGCTTGCTCAGTCTCTTTCCCAAACACCCCTCCAATTGATCTGGCTACATAATTCACCTTTTCTGGAGTGTATTGAACCAATGGTGTAAAATCGGTGTTGAGTCCAACTCCAGATGATGAAGCAACTCCCCACCTACACCAAAAGATCCTTTGGGATACAAAAAACAAAAACAATCTATAGATATGGATTCATAATACTATTGCTTCTTAGTTTGTTTACATCAGTGTTCATTTTGGCAGCTATTTTAGATTTAGTTTTAGTCTTACTCTTTTGACTAAAATGTTTATCAGTTTTAGTCACATTTTAGTCATTCCATCTTTCATTAGTTTTAGTTATTATTAGTTGACGGAAACTCGTGTCATTTTAGTCTAGTTTTAGTCAATGTCATTTTAGTCACATTTTAGTCAATGTATTTTTTTTTACTTCATTATCACTTTTATACATTATGTCCGATGTTTACATCAATTAGTTGATGGATGCAAAACATAAACATATTGATTGACTTAATTTGAAATTAATTTGATTGACTTAAGAGAAGGCATTTATTTTTAATTATCGTTTTTTCTAAGTATTTTGTCTCGTTATCGTCATAGTTGTCATCACTGAAAATTAATTTGCTGATAAATATTTTTCTTCATAGGTTTTGTTGACGAAATTAACATTGGTTTACATATCCTATTTGCAAAAAGTGAGTGTTTTCTGTTGTTGTGTTTGTATTTAATCTAGACAATACTGCATTTTATTTTTGTATCAGTTGATATTCCCTGCAATTTAATTTGGGGTTGATAGATACCAGTTTAGCCATTTAGCCATATTTTGATGATGATGCAGGATTGTATATACACAGAAAGAATCAATACTGAACTCAGATGGCTGCAAGATGTCTGTTTACAAATTTCTGCAGACTTGAGTGAGTGAAGGTGTAGGTAAATATGTATTCTGTCTGTAACTGATAATACAATTAGCCATGCCCAAGGGCATAGGTTTGGTTTGAACATTGGTGGGGACACAATATTTGGGGGGGGGGGTTGAGTCATGGTTGCTAGGGGGGTCCGAGTGTGTGCCCCCCAGGTTAAGATTTTTTTTTTTTTAAACACCATTCAAAATGCTTGTTTTTTGTGACATTTCAGGGGGGATTCAAGCATTTAAAATATACTACTGAATATACTACTTCAACTGTGAAGTGCTTGATATTGTTGGAAAAGACCAATTAAAACAACAAGAATAGCTAGAAAGTACATTTTATGGGGAACACATCAAAGGGCAGCTGAAAAGTTTCATTATCTGACAGATAAAACTTAGAGTAAACTTAAGTTACTAAAGTAGTGGAATATTACCTTTAATGGTATAAGTAGTTCACTAACAAGAACAAATCATTCAATTCATACAGCAACATGGTAAAAAGTGCAATGTTTGTGTTTGAATGTCTCTCAATCTATGGTTGTGTCACTCCTCCTGTACGGAAGAAAACCTAGATTGTGCAGTTCGCCTAAAAATGTATTTTCATTATCTCTAAAGTCAGGAGAATTCACTTTCCCATTCCTATAAGTATGTATGCAGACTCTCACCCTGCTGGGGGCCATGTTTGATGAGAATGACGATTGATAGTAGCAATGATCTAGGATGCCTGATCTACACTGTGTTTTGATGTCAGTGAGAAAAGAGTATCTAAAAATAATTGCAAGCGTGTCATGAGCATGCAGTGAGTATTGTGCGTATTTGAATTTTGACAGTGAATTCACTCCATACATCAAGACATGCTCGCACACGTAGACTCACACACACCATGATCATGATTTTAGCTGTGAAACAATAGCGAGCCACCAAGGACAAACGCCCCACTGAAATGTATTTTAATATCTGCTGATATGACAATGCATTATTAAACTGATTATATGTATTCTTGTGTTGTAAATAGGCACAATATACACCATCTAAGAATGACTGGGTTTTTTATTTTATTTTAAACCGGGATAATTACCGTTTCCTCCAGAGTCCTCATACACTTGCTGATTTTTGTCTGATTTTATGGTTAGATTTTTTAGTCAATACAGTTCCTTTTAAAACAAAAATACAGTCCAAGAAAGTAATGTAACCTTTTTTCTTCTTGTCATCTTCTTTGTGTGTTACTACTACTAGTACTGTACATAGTGTCGGACATTGTTCTTATACGTTAAATCAAGTACAATATCCTTGTCCATTTCTGGCTCAGCTCCAGCATTAACTGACTGGATGTGTAAATGACTGCAACCTTTAATTTGTGGCTTGACATCTTCTAAACAGTTTGGCTACTGTGGGTCAGAGAATAGACAGTTAGTGTTTCTTTGTTAATGGAAGGCCACTCGGTCTGTTTGTAATATTTATAGTGTAGAACAAGCCGGTGTGCTGGTTGACGATCTGCACTAGCTGCACTAATTGCACAATTATTCATTTGACATTGCTCTCACAGGTGCTGCAATTTTATAAATCCAACTGCTGATGCTTCTCAGCCATATTATCACAGAGCACAAAACACCCTCCTGAGATATATGCTTTTACATAAGTACATTTCAACATGGAAGGAAAACTATTGAAATAGTAATTGACTTTGTGCAAAGTATGTATTAGGGTATTCAAATATAACATTTGTGTGCACAAGAATAAACTTAATATCAATAATAGTGGCAGATATCAAAGTGTAGGCGCTGTGTATTTACCTAAAGCATTCCCAAATGAAAATTTAAATCGGCCAACCTCACCACAACCATCACCAATTGTTCTGTTCCTCCTCAGCATTCGTAATCCCCATTGACATGTAGTCTGCATTTTAACCAATAATTTCCAGGCTATAAGCTTTAATGTACATTCTGAAGAGATGCTTTTTCACTGATATGCCACACATTGGTCTGCCACATATTAAGATTATAGCTGAAAAAAGTAAAATTTAAGTTTATCAGATGTGGCCAAACCATGTTCAACTTTAATGCACATTTGAATACAGTACATTAGATTACAAACACTGTTACATAGTGTGCATGGATTCACTACCGTTTTATTGTTGTTGTTTTTGTCTGTTGAATGATCCTGCAGTCATCCCTCATATCAAAAGCCTATTCCAGCAGGGGGGGTGTGAATTATCGAAAACCACCAGTATTTACAGTAGTTTACAGTCAGCTTTCTAGTCCCTTCTCAACTTCTCATCTTACTGGATTCTATATTGTTGTTCTACCTGTTCATCTGCATGTACTAATACTCTATCCAAAGGATGTTGTTTCTCAAAGCAGAAACTCTGTGTACCAAGAAAATATTGGAGTAAGAAAAGTGAGAGCCTCTAAGATTTTGGAACCATGACTGCAACTAAAATGGATTGAATAAACTGAAGCTGAGCGATGTCACTAAATTATTGATTGTGGTTTGTTAGACCTGGATTGTTTCATTCTATCGATTCCTTACAGTACAAGTGCAAGCTGTCACTTATAACAAGTTTAGAGATATGTTTTCTTTGAGGGGTACTTTTCATTTGAATGTGTTGTTTTGTTTGTATTGCTTACCTTTTGCTACCACAATACATTTACATAAAAAAACTAAATATCATTAGTTTAGTAGACATTAGTAATTACTTTCATGTTATTAAGAAATCTGCAGTTGAGCAATTGCTCAAACATAGATGTGATCTCAACAGAATGCACTAAACTACCTCTTCATGAATGTAGCTGTTGCTCTGTTACAAATTAATAGCCTGCACAGTTATTGTTTTGTGGATATCCAGATTAATTTAAACTGTGACTAAAACACAAATATCATCCTCAATTCTCTGGGATTATTTTTCCATGCTAACCTGGATTCTTTCTTTCCTTGAAAAATCCAATGGGTTCCAATTGCTACTCTCACATTAACATCCGTCTCTATTAGAGGAACTTCTCCAAACTTTTTGCCCACAGGGTTTATATAATCAGCCAAAGGCATCTTCAGTAATGTTTAATTAGCACTTAAGGTGACTTCAAACCTAGGAATCCACCATATCAACACAAACCATTACCCCTGGCAGATATTTTCTAATTCCATGTGTACAAAAATCTCAAAGGTGTTAGTGTCTAAAATATAACATGAATCTGAAATGCCAAATTACATTTAAGATCATTTGTTATTGATAAAAAATAAATACACCTGAGGCAATTGCAGCTATTTAACAGCACAGATTACAGCTTGTAATGTACTAATAACTACACCCATGTCTGATGCCAAGACCCTGGAGCATTATAATTTATTAAGTGAACACTATTACAGGATCCTAAGTAGAAATGAATGGTCATGTTATATTCTAGAGAATTTAATTTAAAGTGAAGGTAGCTTTTTTTAATGTTCATAAAGTTACCTCAATGTACCTATAGCAGATGTGCTTTCACAGCATTTGTGAGGTGTAACCTTAAGCACATTCATAATTTAGTATGTTCCATTACTGATTCATGATTAAGTTGAAACCACAGTGGCTGTCACTAATTCAAAAAGTGGTTATTTAACAGATACACATTAAACCGGCTCAGTAAGAAGCAGAATTAATTATCTGATAAAACAAAGTATTGGATCCACCAGACACATTGACCACCACTCAAAGATTACAGTGGCACTTAACCACATGTTTAAAAGATAATAATATATATATATATATATATATATATATATATATATATACATATATATACACTCACCTAAAGGATTATTAGGAACACCTGTTCAATTTCTCATTAATGCAATTATCTAACCAACCAATCACATGGCAGTTGCTTCAATGCATTTAGGGGTGTGGTCCTGGTCAAGACAATCTCCTGAACTCCAAACTGAATGTCTGAATGGGAAAGAAAGGTGATTTAAGCAATTTTGAGCGTGGCATGGTTGTTGGTGCCAGACGGGCCGGTCTGAGTATTTCACAATCTGCTCAGTTACTGGGATTTTCACGCACAACCATTTCTAGGGTTTACAAAGAATGGTGTGAAAAGGGAAAAACATCCAGTATGCGGCAGTCCTGTGGGCAAAAATGCCTTGTTGATGCTAGAGGTCAGAGGAGAATGGGCCGACTGATTCAAGCTGATAGAAGAGCATCTTTGACTGAAATAACCACTCGTTACAACCGAGGTATGCAGCAAAGCATTTGTGAAGCCACAACACGTACAACCTTGAGGCGGATGGGCTACAACAGCAGAAGACCCCACCGGGTACCACTCATCTCTACTACAAATAGGAAAAAGAGGCTACAATTTGCACAAGCTCACCAAAATTGGACAGTTGAAGACTGGAAAAATGTTGCCTGGTCTGATGAGTCTCGATTTCTGTTGAGACTTTCAGATGGTAGAGTCAGAATTTGGCGTAAACAGAATGAGAACATGGATCCATGATGCCTTGTTACCACTGTGCAGGCTGGTGGTGGTGGTGTAATGGTGTGGGGGATGTTTTCTTGGCACACTTTAGGCCCCTTAGTGCCAATTGGGCATCGTTTAAATGCCACGGCCTACCTGAGCATTGTTTCTGACCATGTCCATCCCTTTATGACCACCATGTACCCATCCTCTGATGGCTACTTCCAGCAGGATAATGCACCATGTCACAAAGGTCGAATCATTTCAAATTGGTTTCTTGAACATGACAATGAGTTCACTGTACTAAACTGGCCCCCACAGTCACCAGATCTCAACCCAATAGAGCATCTTTGGGATGTGGTGGAACGGGAGCTTCGTGCCCTGGATGTGCATCCCACAAATCTCCATCAACTGCAAGATGCTATCCTATCAATATGGGCCAACATTTCTAAAGAATGCTTTCAGCACCTTGTTGAATCAATGCCACGTAGAATTAAGGCAGTTCTGAAGGCAAAAGGGGGTCAAACACAGTATTAGTATGGTGTTCCTAATAATCCTTTAGGTGAGTGTGTATATATATATACATATTTGTGATGCTGTCCTGGGCGGTGAGAGACTGCCCGGATCTGCCCTGCAGGGGAACACCTGACCTGCATTTCTCTCAATGACTGGCTCCCCCATCAATGAAACAGGAAGTGACAGGCTTCCTGTTGATGAGAGCCTGAGAGTGTGACAGAGAGACAGCATTAGAATCACGGTGACAGACTTGGGGGCATGAACTTGACTATGATTTCAGATTATGGACTTTGATTGTTTGCCAGAGTTGTTGTCGTGTTTGTATTATTATTAGTTATATGTGTAGTGCGGGATCGGTAGAGGTGTAGTTCAGGCATGAGAGGAGCTAGGTGCTATTTGATTTGATTTTTATCTCTGTGTATTTGGAGCACCCGTGCACTGTATATCAATAAACCTGTACTCTTTCACCATACCCCGCCCCATGTTTCCTGAACCCGAACCTCGTCTCCAAACCACCCTGATCCGCTGTTCAGTCCATGACTGGCTCCCTCCTCGATAAAACAGTGTGGAGAGAGGGAGACTTGGAGAGACAGAGAGAGAACAGCAAGAGAGAGAAAAGAAGACGATAACAGAATTTTTGATTATGGACTTTTACTATGATTTCGGATTAAGGACTATGATTGTTTGCCAGTGTGTTCATATTCATTAGTTACATATATATAGTTTAAGGATCCTGTTTGTGTGTTAGTTTAGGCTCGGAGAAGATATGGTTCAGGTTTGTTTTTTGTATTTCTGTTTACTTTGACCACCCATGCAATGAATATAATATAAGCATGTTGTTGCCCCACATGCCTGCCCCAGAGTCACTTCACACAGAGAATTGTCACAATCTGGAACAAACTCCCCAGCGACAATTTGGGAACATTTTAAAACAGATTGGATAGGATCCTTAGACCACTTAGTTATTAATGGACATCAAACAAGCACGATGGGTCGAATGGCCTCCTCTCGATTGTAAACGAGTTCCTAAGTTTCCTAAACCCAGTCTGAGAGCCCCGGACGCCATGTCCAATCATTACAAAATTATTCATATACGTTTTTTACCTTCATATTTTATTCCAAACTTGAATGTTCCAACTGAAGACTTAAGGCTAAGATAAGATGCAGTAAATGTCAGCAAAAACTAAAGAGAAAATGAAACATGTTGATTGCTTAAGTATTCAGACCTATAACTCAGACACAGATTCTTAATAAGATTCAAGTCAGGACTTTGACTGGGCCACTCAAGGCTTAAAGGTGAATTTTTGTGCCAGTTTTAAGTCTTTAGCATAAGAAGGGTCTGAATTTGTTATAATTTTGCAAGACGCTGCATATATACACACACACTCTTGGATTTTACTTACTGGGAGCTTTCTTTTGCTTTCTTTTATATGATTTACATTGGGACTAATTAATTAATGTCATATCTCAACAGACTTTGATATATCAAGCACACTTGTACACACTTGTCCTCTCATTGTCCATCCCCTAACCCCCATAAGTTACAGCTTCTCCCCTTCAGACACTCTAATACATTTGAGGGGATTTCAGTAGTCTAAGTCATTGCTGTGTAAATGATTTTGGAATGAATACCTTTTAAACAATCTCAAGTTGCTTGTGTGTTGACAAACGTTATTTCATTCATTAGGTGATTTGCATATAGTTATGGGGATGTTATATGCATATTGGGCACACAGGTGCTTTTTCTTTCCCCTATTGCAATCTGATATTCTTGCATGCACAGATTTGACATTGGTTCTCTGTGCTGATTCCATTGCATTGGTTTAATCTTGCAACTGTTGCACGTGTTCCCATTTGCCTCTGATGATCATTCCATGTGCAAAAGATGAACTGATTTCAAAAAGGCAAAAGGAAGGTGGGAAAATGTAGGGAAGGAATCCAAGCAGGTCATGGGTTGAATTGCAATGCTGCATTTCTTATAGGTTCTCCTGCATGAAGTCTTCAGCACAAAAACAAAATGGGTTCCTCTTTATGAATATTGGCCCAGGTTGCACAGATTCCAAAGACCTCTTCATATCTCCTCCCAATTGGTAAAGGACAGTGCATTCATTATTCATAGTTCAAGTAATCTTCACAATTTCGGGAAGTCAAGGATTGTCACATTCATATTCTGTCATACTCTGTGTGGATCACACTTTATTGAATACCAAGAGTATTTTATAGAACCTCAAGAATGGTCTGTGTCTTCTATATCGAGGGGTTCAGACTTCATGATCATGTCATTTTCCAGCCAGAGGAGAAGTGAACAGTGGACCATTGTTCTCTTCACTGATTCATGATAGTCTGCAAAGTACAAACCATAAGAGCACCTCTTTAATTAACATATTTAAGATATTGTGGCAAAAAGAGAAAATTATAGTAGTGGCAGCATATGGGGATGGATTATTTCACTCCTCACTGAGCCAAGTGGTTATTTTTATTGATTACACTACCGAAATAATGACCAGATAGCCTCATCTCTGCATCACTGAACATGCAAGTTCTTTAATGACTAAAGAACATCCTTTCATTGTCTGAAGGAATATCGGAGGATAATTTGAGTAATTTGAAATATGATTTGCACTTGAACAAGAGACATTTGTTCAGCTTCTCGATTCAGAACAAGACATGCTGTTGACAGTCTTGCATGGCTTTCAAGATGGCCACGTTATGAACAAGAATAACTTTGTTTAAATAGTTTGCAGTCTTATGCACATGATTTTAACAGATTTGAAGATGTTCTTTGTGTTTTGGAGAGGAAAATTGCTTTTTTTTTCTTTCTTGAAACTCATACATGGAAACCATCCATGTGCGTTCTCCATCCAGTTGTCATGGGAATCACATCTGCTATGCTTTTGCTCTTCCCTGTTTCACTGATTGAAGTGGTGATGGCACATCTCTCCCACCTCCCTAATGACTAGGTTATCAGCTCTTCCATCTGTCTGTCAAGGTCTACCAGACTTCTATTTGTTAACTTTTATTTTAGATCTAATGTCTTCCTTGTAGCTATGTCGTGCACAGTTGTGTTATGATATAAAATGTGTCTTTATCTTTTTCAACATTAACTTCTATCTGCTTTCTATTGTGTTGTTAAAGATAAAGTGTTATTTAACTTTATAATGGCCACATACTTCTGTGCTTATCTGTTATTCATGATTCACAACCAAATATCATAACTTATATGAATAATGATCCTATTCAAACATGATAACAGTATCATTTGATGTTTATTCACTGTTCAAGTTTGACCAACCACAGAAAAAAGAAAACAAATGCAATATACAGATGTATGTGTATGCATTGCTTATATTATTGGTGAATCACAGATTTTTATATTACCCAGTTCAGTATTGGAAACCTGCTGGATTTTACCTTCTCCCACTTTGAGAACTTCCAATTCACATGATTGAAACCTTCAGAACCCATTTACACTTCATCTACATTTCCTGCAGCATATGCTGTTTGTTTTACAAGACGTATTTAATTTACAACAGCAAAGCGCTAAACTGACCCATCCCTATGCATTATTTCTACAATACACACCGCCTCTTCAATCACAACACTGCATGCACATTGTTCACTACCCATGGCAGATGTTGTTTACTCAGCAAAATAACAGTGTCTACAACTTAACTGATTTACAAGGCAACAATGGAATATGTTAATCTAAGGACAACATTCCTGTGAAATGTGTTAATTGCTATGTGGCTACAAAAAGTGCAGTATTTAATAGATTCTTTAAATTGCATTTCTGTTGTGTGATGTTCTGTACATACTATCTTCACCTAATACCTACTACAATTTCTTATAGTTACAAAGTGTAAGTAACAAGTAATTCAGTGTCATCCATTGCTAAAAAGCCTATGGGTTTAATCAGAAATCCCATGGGATTTGTCAAAACCGGTAAACTTCTAAATAATAACTGATAATAATGCTTTCCAGTCCAAGATTTTCTCATTCATATTACACTTTTCAAATTATGTATTTATTTATATTATGTTTTAACATCTTAAGCATGTCTGAGATAATAATAGAAAGACTTTAATTATCTGTCATGTTTTAGTGGCATGAATTTACACCTTTAGTTTTCCACTTTTTTCTTCCCCTGTACACCTATTTTGTTGTTAAAAGGTTAAAGTAATTTGTTTAAATTATGCACATATTGATATATTTAATAATGGCTTGCAATAAATCTAATTAATTAACAAGCTGAGTTATTAGTAGTTCTACTTACAATTATTTTTAAATGTTATACTTAGAAGGGCAGCATTTCCTAAGCATATTCTACTAATTTTACAGTATAATTAGGTTACACTTTGCTACATGTAAAGGGGCAAAGCTATGAGCAGATAATCTAGATAAGACAAAACATAATGAAATACATATATTTGTAAATTATGATTTGGTTGTTTTGTATTAATTAGCTGCAATAATCTTCCTCCAGCTGACATAATGAAGTCAACATACGTTTGAGGATATTTGGAATCCTTATACTGAGTAGGCAGGGCCCCAAAATAGGTGCTATGTATTCTGTCTGGTCATTAAAAGTGAAATCAACAAGTAGCCTACATTGCACTGAGCTGAACCAAGCTAGATGTTTATTTGGAGAAAGTGCTACAGATTTTACATGAGATCGAACCACTTTGAATTCATATTTTTATTGAAAGGACACTCGATTTGATTGTACTGTAATGACACTTAACCCTGAAAAGAGCACATGACCAATGCTGCCATAAGAGAACCAAGGTATATACACTTTATTAATTTTGTACTGCATATGTTCAATATTTGCTTTGAAAATATGCAATCTTTTAAGGATAAATATTTTATTAAGAATAAGAATAAGAATATATAAAGGGTAAAAATGTATAAACAGTTAAATCAACATTTAATTCCCTTTTATTAAAAACATAATTGCTATTAATTTGAATTTCCTAACAGGTACTAGTGTGCTTGTGTAACAGAGCTCATTGTGTATATGAGCACATTATGGTGACGAAATTCCTCTCTTAATTCAGGAGAGTGTGTAGAACTCCCGCATCAGAAGAGCGACCTTTTGGTGGAGTGGGTTTGTTGCTCTGCTGCATGCAGCTGTGTAATATGGATTGCTCAAAGGTGTGCTTGGGACGGTGCGCTTCAAATCTGAGCAGGGGCTCCGACTTGCACTAGCTACCCTTGTAGTACCAGTTTGCATTTGTATATTCCAATGTAGGAATGAGAAATTTAACAATTAAGTTAACCTTATGTGAAATAATAATAATAAAACAAATCTTAATTATCTTTCTTATGCCCTGACATTTTGATATTCTCCTGTCACCAATGTTTTTATTTTTTCTTTCTTCTAAATATAGGTCAGGATGCAATTAAGTTACCTAATCAAAGCATGTCAATTACTGCTCTCTTATTATGTATTCTGCATAAGTATCTGAACTAATTAAAAGTGTACCACTCTAATTCTAAATACAACACTTTCTAGCTCAAATGCATTTAAACATAAATAGACCATTGTTGAAGAAGTCCGTGCCATGGTAGTAAACAGAGAAACAACAAACTGAAGCACATCCCAAAATGTGGCCCTGATTAGACAATACGTCTGTATGCCAAGCAAAAATTAGTCAGCATGCCTTTGGCAATGTACGTTGCCAGTCCCTGCATGCCAGGCAAAACAGTGGTGCTGTATTCATGCTACTTGCTTCCCTGCAGTTGGTCTGTGGAAATCAGACACATAATAATTTATGTAAAATAATCTAAAAATGTATGTGCAGTCATAATCAGTTAAATTAATTAAATCAAAAATATTTGCACTGCAAATCATTCGCAGAAGCATTAATGGTATGAAATAGAGTAATTACTGTGGTGCACAAATTCACAGTATTAATACAATAAAGTTATGAAGTGCAAAATGAGCTTCTCACAGCAGTGGTCACATTCTCACTGCTTTTATATCCTTCTTGCGGTTTTGCCAAAAGGTAAACAAAGCAATCCACTGAATATAACTGCAACTAAATAAAGCATCCTCACATCTCCTACTGTAAAAATGAAAACCGCTTTCAGTTACTGGAAATAAAATGTACACAATATTCATCAGAAGAAATGCAGTTTTGTGTTTTTTGGCTTCTGATTAAATGTATAAACTGGCCATGTGCTGAGACAGAATATTCAAATTCTTTATTGCATTCACTTTGAATTATGATCAGTATGAATAAGGTAAGGTGGATGTAGTAAGGCAAACCCCAGGGGAATACAGCTGTCATGTTAAATAAATAAACTAAAAAGTAAGTAAATAAAAAAAACAATAATAATAATCTGAATTCAAAAAACAGATTGAACACCTGCAGCACAACATGGGGTCAGCAGTATCCAATATACTCATCTATACATGAAACCATTGACCCTGAGCAATCAATAGCTTTGTTCCTACAGTATACTGTATTCTTTAGAAAAATCTGTAACAAAAGGTTGTTGTATTTTTGTTATTTCAGTTTCACGTGCATGTCATATCAGTTATATTCTGCTTCTCTGTATATTCATCATATGCATGTTCAGAGTTGGACAGCAAAACATATTGATAGATTCAGTAATTGCAAGGACATTGTCAGGCATATAAAATACAGTGAATAAACACTGTAGTGTGATTATCCTGTAATGGATCTTTCCTTTGGGAAATGTTGTCATAGACTTATGTGAATTTCTTCCAGACTTGAATATAGGAACTTGAATGTATTTGTACTTTCTCCAAAACATCATAAATAGCTATGTTCTAATATAACATATTTAAAAACATTAATAAAAAAAAAACATACATCTATATTTTCATTTTAACTTGATCCTGTGATCAATTATTAAATTTGAGAATTCCAGCTGAACTGCTTTATATTCTAATTTGTTCTTTGCTGAGATAAAAGAGGTATCCCAAACTTCAAAATCAGAAACTTCTGCAGAGTTTCATTAAGTTTAATTCCACCTTATATATGCTTCTGAATATCTTAGCAGTAGATAATCCTGTGATCTGAAAGCAGTATGCATTGCCTGAGATGGTAAACACACAGGAACATGAGCTATGCATTGCGAGATAAATAAATAGACTTAAATTTCATAGACTTAGGAAACAGCAAAGTTCAAATGGTCATTGAAGAATCCTGCATACCCAAAAGTAATTTACTCTGAAATCAAAGAACATACATGACTAGAAAAAAAAAAAAATTAGAAGAAGAAATTTCGAAGGCATAGGCAGCCACTGAGGGAATTGAAGAAGTGAGAGGCAGGTAGTTATATAACAAGGACTAAAGAAAATAAAGGGAAGCATAAGGGCAGACTACAAAGGGCGAGATACGGACGTTTATAATGAATAGAACTTCCTGCCAGGCAGATATATAATTAAGAAGAAAGAAATGCTGATGTTATCTTTCCCAAGGGCTCCAGTGTCTGGAAGGTTCTCTCTATTATAACAAAAAAATTGGGGCTGCACCTAAAGGTTATTGAACACAATTGCAGGTGAGATTGATTTGGTTGAACGAGGGGATGTATGGAATATGCTTTTGTCTTATGCTATTATGTAAATGCAGTAAAAACAATTATAACCAGTCACAAAAGGGGACACAGGACTGTCCTCAAAGGTTTCATGGGATGGCTAAGGTTCAAATTAGAATTTAAATACACACTCAAAGATACTTGTCATCTAAACTGCAGGGTTAATTAGAACAACAGATCGCTATCAAACCTTTTAAATTACCATATTAAGCATCACTTTGTGCTAGATATTCAGCTGCATGCTGTTTCAGTCAGTAGGCATATATCAAGGTTGTCTTAAAGTCACTAGGTTTTGCTTTGCTGGTGCATGTAGCTCATGCAGCCCCATATAGTTGTGCTTTTTAATTAAAATTGTGCCCTCTGCTAGACACAATTGGCGGATCTATTATTAATTATGCATTTGCTAATTGTACGTATTTCAGAATACAATAATACAATTCCCAGGCAGCCGGTCTTTAATGGTTGTAGATTTCATGACACAAAGGCATTGATTGCAGTTTATATGAAGCAAAGGACCAGTGCTTATTTGGTGTTGAATAGTGAATTACACTCCATGTTATAAATGCAGCTGAACCTACCTACCTCACATAGTCTGCTTTAGCAGAATCTAAGAAGTATCAAAGTATTTACCATTGTGACTTTCTTGCCTAAAGGTAAATTAATTATCTGAAAAAAAAAAAAAAAAAAGAACTGTCTGCTTTACTAGTATTGGATCTAGCACTGAATTGCTCTCAGTAATCATTCAAGTTATTTTGTTTCAGTCACGCTTTATATTAAGGGGTTATTATTTACATGTATATGCTGTAAAACACAAGTTTATAAATACATTCATACAAACTATATAAACAATTAACATAGCTATAATTAGTTTATTATCGCATATTAATGGTATCCACTAGGAATGTCATTATCATATTAAACAATTTATTATAGATGTATTAATTGTTGCTACTTACAGTTAATGTGTTTACAGTTAATGGCAAAAATAAATAACTTTGTAAACACAAGTATTAGTGTAGTCAGCATTGAACGTTTAATCTTGATCACCAGTCATTGCCCTTGGGATTAAGTTAGCCTCCTGGATTACTTTTGTTGCTTACTTTGTTGATTACTTTTAATTCTGGGTACACCTTTTTTGTGTCTACTTGGTGGAAGGGTAGTAATTCTCCTTGAACTTCTCTGAGAGATGTTACTTTTGAAATGGGGATGTACACCTTTTATGTAGGATCTGTCTGAACAATTCTCTGACTTTCCCCATGAAGACAAATGGTACTCTTTGGATTGCTTCAAAGCACACATTCATTTTAAGGAATGTGACTTCCACATCGTATATGCTGCATTTTATTTGCTAAATCAACTTATAGTTATACCTAAGCATACTGTTAAATGTGGAGGAACATTACCCTTACCCTGCCTGCCCTTAATCTGAACTTGATTTGCAAACTAAACTGTAATAAAATGATTCACTTTGTTGAACTGTAGTTTATTTTCAATGTTAAATTCAATGCAAAGTATATGATATAAAGCCAGTCTAAAGCAAGCTTACTTGTATTTTTAGGTTAATCTCAAGTGCAGAACTGCATATTATTGTTAGTATGGTTGGAACTGCAACCATTCATTATACATTTTCCATTGTTATCCACTTGCTTTTTGAAACATCAATGTTTGCCTTCATTTTAAATATCTCATGCACTGTCTCTATTAATATGAATAACCAACTATCCTCTCTGAACAGTCTTTTCTTAACCTCCTCCAGGGCTGTACAGTGTCTTACAACCTTGCACCAACTCCTAAACAAACATCTGTTTAGATTATATGAATAATCCTGTAGAGAATGTTTTCAATGCTCTGAATTGCTTTTGGCAACATATCTGATTGGTTTTGGTTCGAATACTAGGCAGCTGCCCTGTCTCTAAGTAGTTAATTGGCTGAAGCACAGTCTCTTTGGAGCTGTCTGATTGACAGACTGATTGGGCTGAGAATGCAGTCTTCATTCTCATTGTACAGACAATCAGCCATTCAGATACCAGGGGAAGATACCTCCAGGAATATAAGGGCAGGCTGTAGGCTTTCCTTTTATTTCATTCTTGAACTTGATTATAGCTGTTAGAAATAAGGCTGAAGTCTGTTAGGGTGTAATATAAGACAGTGTTGTTTTATTTATTTATTTCGAGTACCAACAGATATTTTGAGCTAATGTATTTTTCATTTTCTTTTTTAAAGATAAGTTGCTGGCTTGCAAAATGAGACACATTGGTATGTCTATACACTACGTGGTCTGGCCTGACTACATAAGTCATTGTGTCTCAATAATTTAATTAATTTGTTTTAGTATGAGGTGCAACATTGTTTTATTTAGGTGATTGTGTGCTCTCTGTATAGTAAACAATCATTCACAGGGGAACATTATCAGTAAGCCATCAATTTCTGTACATCACCAGCCTGAGGAAACAAGCAGTTATAAAACTTGTACAATATAAGTCTGAACTCTTCAAAGCATATGCAGTTCTACATTAAATATTAAAATAATAATTTCAACTTAACTTCAGCTGTAGAATGTATGATTGAGTGCTTGGAATTAAATGTGTAGAAGTATGTGTAGTTTATGACATTCATACCTCAGATTTGAGACACAATCAAAAGCTGTCTTCCAAGTACCTGATACACAGACCAGTGCCAGTATGCATACAACATCTCAGAATTACTCATAGGAATCATGCTAAAAGTTAGTTTAGGATTGAAATTACTCATCACTCAGAGCAGGAGGTAGAAGTTAGTCATAGCTGGGAGTAGGATCCAATCATAGGATATTTTTTAGTACATTTTCATGACAGTTTAGGTTAGAATACCATTCACCGTGACGGCTCACTGTGACAGGAGATCACATGTAGACAAGCAGAAGCAAAAAGACTGATATGAATATGCTAAGCTAACACAGTATTTTATTTATGTATAATTTGACACAAAATAATAAGTGTTTCCCCATTATGAGGATGTTAAGATGCTATATGGCATTAAAATGCTAGATTATTTTCACATTCATAATCACAACCATAAAATATACATAAAACATATTAAATTCAACACTATTTATCCTTCTGTTGTACATAGAAAATTGAAAACCCTGGAAACACTGGGATATATTCATGAAGGGTTTTATACCGATCATTACTGCTACAGTGCTGACAGTGCCGCATTTCTGACAAAGGCGGAAGACACTGCATTTCTGAACGGTTCAGTAGCAACAATATTCATATTCATATATCGTTGCATTAACTCTTCATCATCACAACGCTATAACACCTTTCCTTTCACGGAAGGTGCGCTCAGTCGTCTTCTCATTGCTGCCATCTCCCAACTCCTAACTAGTTTGGAGAACTCGTGAGTTAGGAGTACTTTTAATTCGAATGAATCTTTATGAATCTTTATGAAAGTAGGATCAAACTGACGGCCCTCTCAGATATTTCAGGCACTTAGGACCAATTTATAACTCTCAGGCGCTTTATGAATTCCGAAACACAGGGCTAGTATTCCATTTTAGGGGCCTATTTCCTGTATGTTTTCTAGACACCTTTCAGTTAACAAATGATTATGTCCTGAAACAGGTGATTTTAAATATTATTCTCATAATTAATTCAGTTAAGTAATTAAGGCCTGAGGTGGAAAAAAAATAGAAACCCATGGTCCCTGAAAGACTGGAATTGCCTCCCAACTGCACTACACTGAAAGACCTCAAGCCCAGGAAGATTGTACATAATCTAAACTCTTTGGGAGTGATGTATCCAGAACAGGCTAAAGTAAAAAAACAACCATTATTAAATATTAAACACAGAAAACATACTAAATTATATAACTACAAACAATATTATATAAATACAGATAATGAATTGTGACAGCTCTCAGAGTCAGACTATGACTATGCTGTCAGTGTCTTCAATTAGTAAAGCAATTTTCAATTGGCCCTGTTCAGTCATAACAGCCACAAACCATTAATAACAGCAGTGTTAAAATGCTTATTGAAAAGGGGAAAATAAAAAAAAGCTATTTTCCAGTCTCCTCAAGTCTGATGGAAAGTAAATTCAATAGGTTTCATAAAATAATTAAAAATGCTTTTATGCTTGTATGTAACTGCCAGGTTTATTAATTACTCCAAATTGAAAAACAAGTTCAATTGCTCAACACCAATTCTGAAAATATAGTTATGCCATCAAATTACAGTGAGGGGAAAAAAGTATTTGATCCCCTGCTGATTTTGTACGTTTGCCCACTGACAAAGAAATGATCAGTCTATAATTTTAATGGTAGGTGTATTTTAACAGTGAGAGACAGAATAACAACAAAAAAATCCAGAAAAACGCATTTCAAAAAAGTTATAAATTGATTTGCATGTTAAAGAGGGAAATAAGTATTTGATCCTCTATCAATCAGCAAGATTTCTGGCTCCCAGGTGTCTTTTATACAGCTAACGAGCTGAGATTAGGAGCACTCTCTTACAGGGAGTGCTCCTAATCTCAGCTCGTTACCTGTATAAAAGACACCTGTCCACAGAAGCAATCAATCAATCAGATTCCAAACTCTCCACCATGGCCAAGACCAAAGAGCTGTCCAAGGATGTCAGGGACAAGATTGTAGACCTCCACAAGGCTGGAATGGGCTACAAGACCATCGCCAAGCAGCTTGGTGAGAAGGTGACAACAGTTGGTGCGATTATTCGCAAATGGAAGAAACACAAAATAACTGTCAGTCTCCCTCGGTCTGGGGCTCCATGCAAGATCTCACCTCGTGGAGTTTCAATGATCATGAGAACGGTGAGGAATCAGCCCAGAACTACACGGGAGGATCTTGTTAATGATCTCAAGGCAGCTGGGACCATAGTCACCAAGAAAACAATTGGTAAACACTATGCCGTGAAGGACTGAAATCCTGCAATGCCCGCAAGGTCCCCCTGCTCAAGAAAGCACATGTACAGGCCCGTCTGAAGTTTGCCAATGAACATCTGAATGATTCAGAGGAGAATTGTGTGAAAGTGTTGTGGTCAGATGAGACCAAAATCGAGCTCTTTGGCATCAACTCAACTCACTGTGTTTGGAGGAGGAGGAATGACCCCAAGAACACCATCCCCACCGTCAAACATGGAGGTGGAAACATTATGCTTTGGGGGTGTTTTTCTGCTAAGGGGACAGGACAACTGCACCGCATCAAAGGGACGATGGACGGGGCCATGTACCGTCAAATCTTGGGTGAGAACCTCCTTCCCTCAGCCAGGGCATTGAAAATGGGTCGTGGATGGGTATTCCAGCATGACAATGACCCAAAACACACAGCCAAGGCAACAAAGGAGTGTCTCAAGAAGAAGCACATTAAGGTCCTGGAGTGGCCTAGCTAGTCTCCAGACCTTAATCTCATAGAAAATCTGTGGAGGGAGCTGAAGGTTCGAGTTGCCAAACGTCAGCCTCGAAACCTTAATGACTTGGAGAGGATCTGCAAAGAGGTGTGGGAGAAAATCCCTCCTGAGATGTGTGCAAACCTGGTGGCCAACTACAAGAAACGTCTGACCTCTGTGATCGCCAACAAGGGTTTTGCCACCAAGTACTAAGTCGAAGGGGTCAAATACTTATTTCCCTCATTAACATGCAAATCAATTTATAACTTTTTTGAAATGCGTTTTTCTGGATTTTTTTGTTGTTATTCTGTCTCTCACTGTTAAAATACACCTACCATTAAAATTATAGACTGATCATTTCTTTGTCAGTGGGCAAACGTACAAAATCAGCAGGGGATCAAATACTTTTTTTCCCTCACTGTACATACAGTTTGGTAAATTATAAGTTTATATTTGTAACATGTTCAAATTTTGCTTTTCATATATTATGTAGTAATAATAATATGCTGTAACATGTTCTTTCTTACTGAGCTCACTTTGAAACATAATTAAGTAAACATTTATTCTTGACAGTTCTAGGTATTTAAAAACAGAGCTGTTCTCATATTAACACCATAAGTATAATTTAATTTAAGACTGGTTGGCTCCAAAGTGTGTTGCTGCTTTTACATTTAGAAAATATATACAATTATTATGAAAAAAAAGGTTTAAAATTGTTTACCTTTTATCTTTTATTCATTTTCTGTATGTCATTTACTGCACGGGACCATAATTAACATAATGATTGTCTACACCTCAGAGCGGGAAACAAAATGAATTGCTGGTATACGCTAGGCTAGACCTTTGAAGAGAAGGTAAAATGTTTTTTAAGTTTGTTACAATGTGTAATTATTCCAGACATCAATATGTATACTGCATATTGATACAAGATTAAGTGAATGAAAGTGAGTGTCATTATAACCAGTATTAAGTCTCGGTCAAACAGGGTAAAACACTTAATTCTTTAAAATGATTTGATGTTGCACTGCATGCAGAGGGGGTGTTATTTTATTGAGTCCAACAGTGTCTGATTGTTGCTTATTGTGCGTTGTTGGTGTCTAAGTTATTGTGCACATTCACCATTTCGCCTACATGTAAAGTTGAGTTATTTTGCATGATGTGAAGATTGTTATGATTATAATCATTGCTAGTATTTTTTTTTCAGTAATAGTTACTCCCATCTCCACTCTGTCATAGTTATTTTAATAGAGCAATAACCTATACTATAGCAATAGACACTGCCTTTTGCAATAACCTAATGGTACAAGTTGCTACCAGGTTACTGCCCTGAAGAAGAAGGCAAAGAAGAAAAGTGTAAAATTATCACCTCTCTAGCTTCCAAGACTACAAGTTTTGACCTTTGAATGAAATTTTTTCTGGGTAGTCATACTGATACTGCAGTAAATCAGTGATTATAAAATGATTGACGGTTTTCTCATCTTCGAAAATCTTTTTCATAAGGTGTATATTTTCAATAAATGCTTATCACAGTTAAAGCTTTGCATGATTATTTTGCAGTTAGAGTTTGTACATAAGTCTATTTACCTATACAATTTATTGATATTTTTCAGCAATTTCTCCCCTTCTCACATCGTTTCTATATATAATTTAACTTCATTTCAAGTCTACATTTGACCTTAACAAATCTGATTTGTCTTACCTACAGGTATGCCATCTGTACCATCTTATGCAAGTGACCTTATTCTTAAGAAAGGTCATATTCACAGTTAAGTCACTGTACAACAGAACATTTGAAATGGACAGGCAAGATCATTTTAAATTACTGAACTTGAATGGAAATATGCAATGCATCATGAAAAATACAGGGAAAAAGTCATAAAATTACCAAATGTCAGAAAGCATGCCTTTGGGCTTTCTTTTCCAGTGTTGGAGACTCTCTTTTCATTAGTTTTGAGTCCATATCTACTCTGTACACCGTAAACAATATGTACAGAGTGGTTGACAATATTAAATAATTGTATAAGACATTTCCTGCAAGATATATTTATTGCTTTAATATGATTTAATATGTGAATACGGTGGCTATTCTAATGTAGGTGCCCTGAAAATCCTCTGCCCCCCACCAGAGGTCGTTGTTGTTTCCATCCCTCCCTAGATAGATGTTCTCCAACACCCTAATTATTCCAACTCTCCCTTGTAATTCAATCATCCAGTACACCTGTCCTCTATTATACCCCTTGCTCCCAGACTTCACTGCGAAGTGTTGTTTACACCTCTGTGACAAGCATCTTTTCCCTGTGTTCGTCTTTTTAGTGTTTGACCCGTGCATGATTCCTCATTCTTCAATTATTAGACTGGTTACATTAGACTGATCGCCTGTTCCCACAACCTCCTACCTGATCTACCAACTATGGTTATTGCCTTGTCTTCACTGTTCCTTTTTCCAGCTATTTTGACCCCTCACTTGACTGACCCTCCTTTTACTCTCCACGCCTGGGTTCTCTCCTAGTGACAGCGTCCCTATATTAAGTTTTTGCCACAATTTTTCACATTTTGTTGTTACAACCTGAAATTATTATGGATTTTTTTTTTCTCCACTTTAATTTACACAACCTACTCATCACTTTGAAGAGGCAAGCAAATGGGAGAACAAACAAAAACAAAACTTAGGTCTTAGGTCTTTTGCAGACTGAAGCAGGTTTGCCTCAAGGACTTGCCTGTATTTAGCTGCATCTATTTTGCCCTCTACCCTGACAAAGCTTCTCAGTACCTACTGCTGCAAAGCATCACCATATCATGATGTTGCCACCACCATGCTTCACAGTAGGCATGGTGTTACCTGGCTTGCACAAGACATAAAGCTTTGCATTTAGTCCAGATCTTTCAGACCTCAGACCTCAACATCGTTTTGCAGATTCCAAGTGGGATTTTAGATGGGCTTCCATACAGCTCAGTACCTGAGCTATTGCTAACACATGGACCAATGCCCTTCTTATCCAGCTGCTCAGTTTGGGAGGACAGCCTGCTCTAAGCAGATTCTGGGTGGTGCTGTAGACCTAGCACTTTTTAATGATCGACTAATCTAAAAGCTCCCTCTCCATTTTAAATACTAATAATACAGTTTCCTTTATGCATAGAAGAGAGGAAGCATTCAGAAAAAGACAAATACAATATTTGAACTATCTAGCACAAAAAAAATAACCAGACATCGGGTCATATTAGAAATAAAGATATTGTATTCTTGCTTTCAAAACATAAGCTAGGTTCCAATAAGCTTTAAACACATCCCACAATATGAATCCAATCAAAGCTTACTTTATTATGTATGTTAAATATTGTCTTTTCTGAGCTTTCTCTATAGATTACAAGATGGAAAACGGAAAATAAAGAAAACACGAATTAATAAGTATAAATGACTACTATTTACACTTTACTGTCTGATTCTCGTATCCATGATGTAAAGCTGTGATGATGTTTGCACTTGGCTGCTCTTTCACAGCAGCTGCAAAGCATGCTTTCTCACCATGGCTTTAGAATAAATATTTGTTGTTTGCAGCAAACATTCTCTCTAAAATGTAGTCCCTACTTTTGGAGGCCCTACAAATGAATGATTATTCAATCAAATTCAAAAATATATAATTTTAAAATTAATACATTTAATATACAATTTATTAAACTACATAGGTGTTTGGATATCAAATACCCAAACCAGACATAAATAAATGCATCTATGAATCCATTGTTCAGTAAAATTGTGCAGATGGCAATATCGTTGCAGCATCACTAACCATTGGATTGTAAATCCATTAAACTGTAATTCCAATTATGAACTAATGAGGACTAAGACAGTGAATGTTGCCATTCATTATTCTTTTTTTTTCAACCTATAATCATTCAATAAAGGTGTAATGCAGAGACCAGTGACCTAAGATACACTATATGTGGATAAAATAAAAACAAATCTGTTATACATGTATTTTTTAAGCAAGGATTCAATGTGAAATATTAATAACAGGTCATGCAAGGTCAGCAATTGTTTTGAACAATTTTAAATTGCCAACATGTCATGCTCAAGCTGCCCGGAAATGTCTTGTCAATAAAGATCTGATCTCATTATATACAGGAAGTAATTTGCAGATATCCCGAAATTATTTAGAGATATCTCTAAATGAACAGGGAGTATTTTGTGGAAATCTCGAAATGATTAATGTCATAACCACAACTACATGTGATGAGATGTGATATGATGGTAATGACACCAACATGCTGGTGATGACAATAATACAATGAATCAGTGTTATTATTGCAAATTAAGATTATTGTTAATTATCCAGCCTCCAGCTGCACAGCCTCGGGGACGAGGGAGGGAGGGAGCAAATGAGTCTGGGGCTGGGCTTTGAAGAATAGGAGCATGGTCGAGGCATCTGTCTGCCTCACAGTGAGGTCCAGATCTCCATCTCCTCCTCCTCCGTGAAGCCATCCGGCTGAGCCTCCAGCTGCACAGCCTCGGGGAAAAGGGAGGGAGGGAGCAGATGAGCCTGGGGCTAGGCTTTGAAGAATAGGAGCATGGACAGGAGGCATCTGTCTGCCTCACAGTGAGGTCCAGATCTCCATCTCCTCCTCCTCCGTGAAGCCCTCCGGCTGAGCCTCCAGCTGCACAGCCTCAGGGAAGGAGGAGGGAGGCCAGCAGATGGGCCTGGCCCTTGAAGTATAGGAGCATGGGCAGGAGGTGGCTGTCTGCCTCATAGTGAGGTCCAGATCTCCATTTCCTTCTCCTCCTCCGTGAAGCCCTCCGGCTGAGCCTCCAGCTGCACAGCCTCGGGGACGGAGGAAGAAGGGGAGCACATGGGCCTGGCACTTGAAGAATAGGAGCATGGGGAGAAGGAGGCTGTTTGCCTCACAGTGAGGTCCAGATCTCCATCTCTTTTCCGTGAAGCCCTCCGGCTGAGCCTCCAGCTGCACAGCCTCGGGGACTGCCCACTTAATGGCGTCAGTATGGGCACATTCTGTGGCTCCATCTTTTCCTGGACTTATATTTGTGTGGAATCATCAGGGGAGCCACAGTCATCATTTCCACATCTTTGTAAACAAAACAATCAACCTCCATTGGTTCATCCTTTACCGCTTCATCAACCTCCATAGGTTCCTCTTTCTGAGCCTGGGTTGTTTTGAATTGGCCAAAAAAGTTCTTTATTTTATGGCTTAAAAAACCTCCATTCATATTGGTGCTCTCTGTATGTTCTCTCTATAGATTTGGTTGAGGATGAGAAGATGCGTCTCTCTCTGTAAGTTCGCTGTACAGACTGGTTGACCATGACAAGCAATTGGAAGCTTATTAAGTTGTTGCCATGGATACCACATGTGCAACAATGGGCCATGTCACAATCAGGAAGTGATGTCACAGTTTCGCTCTGGACAATCTAAATGCAGGATTTAGTCCAGTCCTACCTTCATCTGTATGGCATATTAAAACTAAACTGGTTCATAACTGTTTGAGTACATTTTCTCATTTTCAGTGTTGCCATGTTTTGGTGGGAATTATTTTCTTAAACATCCACATTTTCAGTTGATGCAGATACGTCAATAAATCAGCTTAATTCCTTAGTAAAGCTCAATCATTTATCCTCCATTACAGTGCAGAGAGGAGAGACTCTTCCCCCACTTGGCCCAGGCCAAGTTTAACGGGGACTCTAACCCTAACCTTATCCCGGAACTAAAATGTAACCCTAAATGTGTCAATACAAGTAATTGTAGTACATAATGTAGCTCAATAACTCAACATAATACTAAATGTAAACATCAGACCATTCCTACCTTCATCAGTACCTATCAATACAACTATCAGAATGTATTTCATGATTTTGGATATTCATTATATTTTTCTGTACATTTTTTCTTAACTACTATCAATATTAATCATATTATTAACACAATTGTTATATCATTATTTTGACTTACAGTTACGCATGGCCGGGTCCTGTCATAGACGGATAAGGGGGTCGCCTTGGGCGCCATCTGTGGTAGTGGCGCAGGCTGGTGAAAAGAAAAAGGTTGCCGGTGCTCCCCTGCGCCCCCTCTCTCCCTTGCCCATGAGTCGCATAATCGCCTCTACAGCGCCTGACTGACAGCAGTGTTTCCATACTGTGATCAACATATTATATAAAAAGCATAGACATGCAGGACTCATGTCTCAAATAATCAACATTATTGACAATACCAATCAATTGCTTTAATATTTTTGGGTATTTGTAATTAAAGCGGTTAAGTGTATTTGAATTGGAATGTAATGATTATTATTTAACACAGACTTCTATATTAATTACTAGCAAAGCAGTCATGTAAGTCAGTTGTCTTGATGTATCTGTCTTGTAAATGGTTGACATTTATAGCATTTTAATGCTGCACAATTTCTTGCCATATTTTATTTAAGTGGGGCTCTGTGTATGCATTTTGAAAACCTTCTATTGTTAATAAAGAGAAAAAGAAAATACAAATGATTTGCTAAACATTTAGCTCCTATTTTAAATTATGTTTAACTGTTTTAATCTAGCATATTTGTAGATGCGTTAAGTATGGATATTTTAACAGCATACCTGCCATGTTTTGAAAATATTAAATTGTTTTAAACTGAAGGGCGATGGGTGGGGGGGTTAAGATATCAACATTTAATTTAACTCTGATTTAACTGTAACTGTATAAATCAATGTCATTCTTATGTAGTAAATTACTTGCAAAACACTTTTTTTTAAATTGAGTCACTAAGTGCACTAAATTATATCCAGTAAAAAAGAGAAGCAAGAAGAGTTTGTGGGATAATGAAACCTTTGGTTGGTTTACATAAAAGAAAAACAAAGGTTGTCAAGAGGATGGAAAACTACAGTGCAGAGAGGTTATTGCATATGAGATCAGTAGCTGCCCTGACATTTATCAAAAATACATGGGTACAGTATATTATTTTTTTAGTTTCTGTACTTGTATTGCACTGCATCCCATTACATTGTCACACATAAGTTAATAAGGATGGTTTCCTTCATACAGTATATTTGTAATATCATTTAAAATATATTATTTGTATGTATCTAATTTACAGGACTGAAAATGGGGAATATGAAGTAATTTACCTGTGGCTATTGCAAATTGTCAAATCCATGGAGCAGCAACCAACCAGTTGGCATTAATCAATAGAAGCAGACTGTGAGAAAGATGTGTAAACAAGCTGGAATTGAATTTCTTTCAAACAAATCACAGTTTGAGATCTACAGCTGCTGCACATTTGAAAAATTAGCTATAGATCAAATGATGTATGTGCATACAAGGGGACAAGTGATGAGCAAAAACATCAGTATTTCTGAAATGTATATACTTACCAAGAAGTTGATAAGTTTATTATGAATATACCAACATTGTATAAGGTCTTTCCTTTCCTTTTTAATCCAAACTTATCCAGACATGCAATATAAGAATTAAAAAGGTGGCTGTATGTTAAACGTTCTAGTATATGATTTATCTAATTATATTTTTCTTTTAGCTGCTGAAATTTCAAACTGTGTAGAAGTATACAGCAATATTTGCCTTTTGTTGAATTGTGGCTGAGGTTTTATGAATTAATATTTTCTTTCAATTGGTAGCTCAAACTGTAATTCTTAATAAACACTGTAACGGATTTAAAAATATATATTGAACAGTGAAAGACATGACATCAATTGACATCAACATTAATTTAATGCATGTAAAAATGTGAAATGTATGTGTGTATATACATATTATAAATATATATGTAACTGAATTTTGTGTCCAGCAACTTAAGTGGCCGATAGCAGTAATTTCTCCAAGATTATACATAATAAAGAAGGCATTAAAGAAAGACTGGGATATGTGTATTTCTTTAAATCTGCACATTAATAAGTCTTTAAAAGACTGTTGTTCTTGCCTATTAAATAAATTGATCATGACCTTGATATGTGCTTGTAGGTCTTTTAAGTGCTGTTATAATCTTTATTTTGCCTGCAGAGTTACTGGCTTACATTAGTCAGCACTAATTCTGAGGGTCAAGAGAGTCCTCGTGGGCAACCTGTCGGGGATTTTTAGACTAAAAAGATAAATGAAATTCCCAGCACAGCCAAAAAATCTCTCTTCTGAAGACAGCCGACCAGTATTCCACCTTGTATTTTAGTGGACAAGGTCTTCAGCAACCTTCCCTCTCTTTTAAACTGCATGAAGCCAGATTTTTTAACCATGGGGGAAATTGTTAGTGAAAGGCGAGTCTCGTAATGACAGCTGTTATTTATAATTAGATGCCTAAGGCATAAACTTTAGGAAGGGTCTTAATCAGTGACACAGCAGCTATAACATGGTTTCTCATGTAACAACATAAAACGCCATATACAGATCTGTTACACTAGCTGTGTAGTGTCACGGGACATATTCTGTTTCTGTTAAATTTGCTAGTCAAATATGATGTAAAAACTTGTATCAGTAATGTATACCATAGGAAATGTTGATTTCATGAAATACATGACTCAAATGCATGTTTTTCAGCAGCATTATAACTGGGGCACCATGTAAATTAGTTGCTTAGATTTACAGTAGCACCAATATGTTGTGTAATTGTTCATTCCTCTAATACTGTCCAATATCAAAGTAAAAGTATTGACATTGTCTAATTAAACGTTTTTGAAACAATGTTAAAAAATATGTAAAGTGTTTAAGGCCCTACTGGGATTACAGTGGTTTATTCACATGTTTTGGATGTAATAGCAGGACGAACTAGGAAATATCACAGAACTAAATACTTGTAAGGGATCACAAAGTAATAGGAATATGATAGATTCAATTCTATTCATGACTTCTGAGTGCACTGGCCTAATATTTGAACCCTACAATAGAATCCAACACAGATTATGTCAGAAATCTGGATCAATGCATTTCTTTTTCTATATTGTCAATCTGTCATGAACTCTGTATTGAGGCTAGGCAAGTTATTTGAAAAGAACATATCCAGTGCAGGAAGTCAGTGAACTCAACCCCACGACCGATTAATGTTGCTTACAGTAAGCTTCAAAATGCAATAGTATTAAGACTAAACTTAAAATGTTAAAGGACAGTACCTCAGGCCACATTTGTGTACGCCTATGTAGATATTCCATTACAAATCAGCCGTTTCCAGCTACAATAGTCATTTACAACATTAACAATGTCTACACTGTATTTCTGATCAATTTGATGTTATTTTAATGGACAAAAAATGTGCTTTTCTTTCGAAAACAAGGACATTTCTAAGTGACCCCAAACTTTTGAATGGTAGTTTATATGATTGTACACAATATTGTCCCGAGTTTAAATTTAAACATATTCACAAAGAAAAAATACCTCTGAAGAAGAAAATATTATCAACCATGGTACTAAAATAAATGTAGCATTATATCATGTAAATGGCATTTGCATTTTAACACGATTAGCAGTAAGTGCTGAAAACAACAGCTCAGATGTGCTAGAAGAGGCAAGACCCAGCCTCTTCACTGATTTCACTTCCTGCTTAATAGCATAACAACACACTTAACCCTCAGTACGGTACTAAAGCTGGGGATCAGCTAATCTCCGACTCTGCTCCACCTCTTTTTTTGTTGCAGTGGATAATAACTTTAGTCCGCAGCTGGGGATGATCCTGAGCTAGTCTGCAGCTTAGTACAGAGCTCCGTACTAACTCTGCAAGTTCGTTGCAATTGACCGTGTGTGTCAAAGAAATACAAACACAAATAATGTACTTGCCAAACAAAGAAAAACCTATTGGGCTCCTGTTTTATGGTAGGGGAAGAGTATAAAACCCCTAAGAAAGCTGGCCTCTGTAATGACCTCATTGCCCTCACACACCATGGCTGCCCACATCACCTCACACACAAATGCAAAGGTAAGGTATTACTTTGTCCTCTTTATGATCTGTGTGATGTCTACATTTAATACAGGACATAACATTTAAATATTGTGTTTGGTGTATCTATTTAATTGAGTTCACAATAGTACACAACATTACAAGAGTCAGTGCTGTAAACAAAGGGTTGGGCCTTGCTCTATCACACATGGCTTGGACCTTCACTATATAGATGGTCTGGGTATGTTGAAAAATAAAGCAGGACAACAACGGTAGTTTTCTTTTCTTTTTCTTTTTTTTTCATCTCTGACATGAAAATAAACTATTTTGTCCACCCATTTGTTTGCAGCATATCAACACATTAAAGCAACACACTGAAAAATTATTTTTGTCAACTGAAATCCACCTGTTTGCAATTACAGCCTAACAGGTTAATGAAATTACATATACATACAGATTAATAACTGCTACATGTGTTAAGTGAATGTAAGGGCATTGAGGGCAAAAAAGGATGGAGACTTGCCAGCTGAGGCCACCATGGACACCCTGAGTAGATAACATGCTGAGACGGGTTCAGACATTAACACTGAGTGGTGCCGTGTGTCAAAGAGATTTAGGACATGGTTTTAAAAATTTGACTTACTGATGCATCCTGAAGTAACACATTTCAGTACCAAAGGACATGTAGACAGGTTTTTAAATGTTTTCATAGAAGTACGATATATGAACTATGAAGAGGTTTGCATCCAGTCTTGCAGGTTAACCAACAAGTCCCCTGTGACCAACTTTCATGACATGAAACACCGCGCTGGTATAATATTGTGAATCGGTCTAATTCCACCCCTGAGTGCATTCAATATTAATGTTTCAGACTTTTTATTTGGTCAATATGGACATAAAAGTGATGCCTGATGTCATACAAATACTTTTTCATACCAGTTCCTGCATTTGAATTCTATATCTTACCCATCTTTAGATGTTTTCCTCATTAGTGCAGTGCATTATTTAAACTCTGTGAGTATAAATATGGGCATTGATAAATAAATAATGGTTGGTAAGAAAGTTTGTTGCAATGCAGTAGTACTTGCAAATTTGTATTTCCATTGCATTTAATTCTTTATTCAGTTTTTGTAGAAAGGTAATTTCAGGACCCAGGGCTCCAGAGCAGAGAATGCAAGTCTAAAACGTGTGTAGAAGAGTTACAAAGCACAACTCAAATATATACACTGATCAGCCATAACAGTATGACCTCCTGCCTAATATTGTGTAGGTCCCCCTTTTGCCACCAAAACAGCCCTGACCCATCGAGGCATGGACTCCACTAGGCCTCTGAAGGTGTGCTGTGGTATCTGGCACCAAGATGTTAGCAGCAGATCCTTTAAGTCCTGTAAGTTGTGAGGTGGGGCCTCCATGGATCGGACTTGTTTGTCTAGCACATGTGATGCACTGTGTGTTCTGACACCCTTATATCAGAACCAGCATTACATTTTTCAGCAATTTGAGCTACAGTAGCTCGTCTGTTGGATCGGACCACACGGGCCAGCCTTTGCTCCCCACGTGCATCAATGAGCCTTGGCCGCCCATTACCCTGTCGCCGGTTCACCGCTTTTCCTTCCTTGGACCACTTTTGATAGGTACTGACCACTGCAGACCGGGAACACCCCACAAGAGCTCTGACCCAGTCGTCTACCCATCACAATTTGGCCCTTTTCAAAGTCGCTCAGATCCTCCACCCACTGACAGGTGCCATGATAACGAGATTATCAGTGTTATTCACTTCACCTGTCAGTGGTCATAAAGTTATGGCTGATCGAGTGTATATATGTGTGTATTTTGTGAGATAATTACTGCCTTTGTACTATTTTAGCTTGGCTTTCAGTGTAGGTTGAACATCCACAAATTGTTTAAGAATTAAATATTTACAAAGCAATAATATATCATAATAATATATATCAGCATATAATAGTTAATTAAACTGAGGCCTCCTAAGTAGCTTGCAATTGAGCTTTATGACCCAAAGATCACTGGCGTTCAAACTAGTCTGTTGAGTAAATGTATACATCTCTGTCTTATTCTCCAATTAATGCAAATATAAACCATTGCAAGTTACATATGTACATATAAAAAGCTAATGGCAATTCCTTAACATCTTAAAGATATTCTGAATGATTCAATCAGAGAACAAGCATGTGCTCTACTAATAGAGCGGCCACCTTAATAATGTACAACACAACAGGTTAATTCTCAACTGAGAGCTGTTTGTGTTGATTTTAAAGCTTCACCTTTCTCTAATATATGTGGGTTGTTTCTAAGCAGCACAACTTGTCGAAGACTTGACCTACTGTACAGAGAATGCTGGTGTGAATATCGGTGATTTGGAAGCCATCAAGAGCTTCCTGTTGACAATAACACAATTATGCTTTGCTGAGCTAACAGCTAGAGATTATAAAAATGTCACCTAATGCATAAGGATTTACCTGTACCAGATTTACCAGATTTGCATGTTTGAAAATTTCAGAAGATGCTTGTTAGATGTTTTCCTCCCTTAGACAGTAATGGGACCAAAGCTATAAAAGTTTATTAGATTGTGTTTCTCTAGGGATAGTGGAAGCCACACATTTTTGTTAAAATGAACAATCACTTTGCTGAATGCTATGATGCATGTGTAACACCAATATGACAACCACTTTGAATGGTTATCTAAATTGAAATGGCTTGGTAGTACTTTGTCATTCGTCATTGTTTTCAGTTCAAATTGAATTTTGATATTATTATACAACCCCTTATTAACCAAATGGTCCATCATTGTTTTTCCCATTAAAATTTTTCTATTGCATTTCATCGTTCATGTACCCTGAAGATTCACACTGAATTGTACATCATCCATTCAGTACTTTATTACACAGATATCCTAGGTTTTCAAAAACTAATGAAATAGTAGTGTAAACATTTATATTTCACTACAAATTACAGTAATGCCTTTTGAAGAATATATTGATTTTGCATTTAGACATAAATATAATATAAAAAGCCAGCTATCTGTATACCGTCAAACATTCTATTTTGAAGCCGGATGAATATGTCTTAATTTTAATATTTGTTTTTGTTTTTGTACACGTTAAGAGATTAAAAGATATCCTAGGACTCAAGGTAGCCAGGCAATGTTTGATTTGCTGCAATAATAACTTTTGTTGCTGAATCTTTGTTGCTGAGTAGATAAATGACTGATCGTTTGCATTGGAGACACATTCAGCTAATCATCCCTGGAGCTGTGTCATCAGAATGGTGCATAATCATTCTTGCGTGATGCAGTTAGTCATTGTATGAGGGTGAAAAAATCACAACAAAAAGCCTGCCATATTGTCTTGACTAGGAGTCTGCATAGTACATTAAGTATATAATCTGGGGTTTTCTGTATATCCTCAGAGTCATTTCATGTGGCTATATTGTTAATTGTGAATAGACTTGGTTTACATCATTTAACAATCTTACAAACTATCCAGAGATCCATATGAATTGTTCCTGTAGATTATTCTTATTGTTGTTTAATAACAGAGCAGAGCTAACACTGCCGTTCATAGCACATGAACATGCTAACTACCCACTGGAGACAAGCTCCTGCTATGAGGCTGTAACCGTGTAGAGGCACAAACAGAGAAACGCAAAAAGTCTAGGTTGCAGCCAAGACTAACCCTATATGGTACCCATCACAATGCAAACAGTAAATGTTTATATGATAAATATATGCAGGATACATACACAGTTAATATATGCAGTATCTACTAACATGCAATCAACCTACATCAACTGGAATTCACTATCAAGTTTAGTCAGCCACACCTTCTGCTTTTCTGTGCCATTTATGTATGGTAAAGAAGTGTCCAGATGTGATTAATACAATCACCATCTAATGCTTTTAAAATAACCAGAAACTTTTTCCACTGAAATCAATTAAAATTGTTTTAATAATATCAGGATATCTCAGGCCCACATGCAATGCTGAAGGTATATTATCAAAAAGCTCAAGGTCTGGTGACACTAGAAGCAATATGAAAAGACGGAGCTATTACTATAATGTCAATACCAGGGACTGTTAATCTACAGCATGTTTGAAGCCACATCTGAAGCACTAATCCCTCTTCAATTGTTATCAATCCCTGACTCAGAAAGTAGTGGCCAATTATTTATTCACCTCACAGCAATGCTGAGAAAATATTGATCTGCAGTTATTGCTGACACAGTCTTGCTGTCAAGAAAGCAAACTACACCTGATTGCAAACACAGCATTGTGACAATCAGACACATGGTTTCAGTCATCAGCTGAAATTGTTTATATGTCAACACATTGTAAAACAACAACAAAAAAGGAATTGTGTAGTTGATCCATTGTTTAAGATTTTGATTACCTTTACATTATTTTTTTCATTTATATAATTCTGTTCAGAGATCATACTGCTCTATGCATCAATTGAATTAGACCTGATACCAAATAAATATGTGAGAATTGTGACAAAGTGGTCTGACCTTCAAATGTATACAACAGTCAGCACAATATGTGTAGTCAGTCAGTTATTGTAATATATGCAGGATAGGTAAACACAGATGGGGGGCAGTGCAACAAAAAATCTCTGAGTGCTGTTTTCAGTAAATTAAATTAGATGTGTACTTTAGGTCTACATTACTTGTACATTTGAGAAACTACATTAGAGACCCATTTAATTAGGACTCATCCTATTGTATATATTATTGTATATAAGCTAGCCCACATTATATAGAGCTAGTGGGATCCACACTTATAGGTGCCTTCTTATAGAGCTATTTAAAGACACATTTAGACACATTTATCTAGGTAGTTAGTCATCTACTTTATTGGCTAGAGCATGAGGGGCCAGATACAATCAAAATGTTTGCGCTCGGAAAAGCATTAGCAGCATTTCTGCAAATTGATGTTGCCCTGCTACATGTTCGTGGGATCAAATCTAAAATGATCTGTGGTGCCAAACGAACTTCCCTGAACTTGTTTTGCACAACAATGCAGTGGGAGTTGTCATATTCCACACAATTAACAATTAATTTCAATTTAGACTGCAACAAGTGAAGACAAATATGTTGCAAAAACTATAGGACAAGACTAATACAATATGTTGGAAAGTGTATTCTTGCACTAAACTGATGTTGTATAATCCTTTTAACTGACAATTCAATTTAAATGTTTATTGAAAACACATCTTTAATTGACTCTTCCATTTTTATTTAAATCTGGATCAAAGTAACAAGAAACAAGAAACTTCAGAATCCTAAAAGATAAGATTCCAGTGTTTTAATTATATATTACTAAGGTTTCTACTTCCTTGGAATATACTGTGCAATGAGTTTCTTTAGGTTAAAGCTGATTAATGTAATGATATCACAAATTTATCTTGATTCAGTTATATTTTGGTCTGCTTTTCTTTCTAATAACACCTATGTAACCAAATTCCAATTAAAGGAAGAATCATATACCAGCAAACATAATGCAATGATAAATATTGAGCATTCTATAATGAAAGAAGATCAAAAAGGCTGTCTGAAGTTGAACAGACATAACTCCCACATAAATAATGCACCATAAACCCCAGGCTACCAAAATCGGAGAAAACTTTAATGAGAAAAAATAACAACCAAAAGGAACATACAATCAGACATAAATGCACACAAAATAAAACAAGAAGGAATAAAAAAAAGTAAAGCAGGATTCTAATTACAAATGGTTACAAAACAATTGCTGCTGATGAAGATTTAAATAGTTAAAATGAAATTAAAAACATATCATATCTCATACAATGGGATGTAATCGTTTACTTTGGTAAATATGAATCCATATTACAATAATCAAACCGCACAAGATAAGTGATTTAAATGGTGTCTTAATTATGAATGTCTCTATTCCTTAATTAGAGAAACATAGGAAAGATCTGAAATGTTTAAGTTATTCATGATTTCTGATGATTATGATTATGAAATATAACCAAACATGCAGTCAGTGCATTGTGCAATTTTGTAGTAAAGTTGTCTCAATGTACATAGTGCCATTGGAGCATTACTTTAATTAAATTGTATTATGTAATAGACTTATGCTGAGATAAAAATACATTTTGCACACTGAAAGCACAAGTGGTTATGAAAATGCATCGACACTAGACTGGTCTTTCTATTCATGAAGAGGTAAGTCAAGCAAGTTAAACTTTCTGTTACAGCTAATTGTGTGATACAAGTTTCTTAAAATTAATTCAACTACATTTGTTTGTTGTTTAATATGCTGTACCAAGTGTGCAGTACCAGTTGTCAGAAAAATATGTTATCTGCTGGAAGAGAAGTACAAAAATATATTATATAAGCTATAAAAAATGTTTTTGGTAATCGAATAAAATACATCATGTTTTGATTTTCAGATTCAGATGGTGACCCCATTTATTTATGACCCAAATCTGTCATGTTTTTAAGTAATGTTTCATCACAATATTTTTAGAGGACAGAGGATATGCAATCCTCTAGAGATCTGAGAGTGCTTTTGATTATCAACTAAATATGCAAAATAGATCTAGATATTAAAAATGTAGTGTATAGAAAGAATACATGTTTATTGGATTTGAGACTCTGTTTTACCTTAGTATTGAGCTTTGTGTAGAGATATGGCATGACAGTATAGCATTGCTCTCCACTTGTTTGTGGTCTCAGTTCTGCTTCCGGCACAAAGCAAGCCACACTTTGATGCTTCAAACTAAAAAAATATGTATCGTCCTGCTTTTGATCTCAATAAACCCATTTGGAATGTATATCCATTTCGTAGGGACTAGAATAGATGAGCCTCAAACTAAATACAATGCGATGTATTCATTGTATTCATTTATTTTGTGCATGTTGCCATTTTCTCTCATTTGACATAAATGGATATGCCTGTCTAATTTAAGTTTGCTTTAGAATAGATTAATATCTGTATCAGGAATATTTATCAGACCAATACTGTGAACATTTGGCGTTTCATCTGATTAATAAAAAGATATATGCTTATATCCTTTGTCAGTTGGTAACAAAATGTACTTGTTATTTTTCAGCATAAATGATTCACTAACCTCTCTGCCTGTAGCATGCATTGCCACACAATATATAAATTGTCTTTATATATGGACTGAGAGAATTCTGTAGTCGGCTGCAAAATAACGTGAATTTACGTACATATGCTGTGTATTTGGGTCTTTGAACTTGTCATTCAAGGATGTGAAAGGTGATTCTTACTTGACATTGCTATTATGTCTGTGAAATTTCATCTGGTGACATGTTTGACAGGCCTGACCTTTTTCGTTTATTATGTTAAACTGTTACATATTCTTTGTGGTCTGGCAGCAGTCAAGTTTTGAATTTGTATTCCTATACAAAGTTACTTAAACTTATGGACTTTTTTTCTGTATATATGCCATAAGCCCTGCAGTGTAAGCCATTTTGTGCTTTTAGAAGAAACCTGTGAAGCTTGGTGTAAAAAGAGAACATAATGACAACTCACTAGAAGCTGCAGGTATTTCCTTTGAATCAATTCAATTACATGTATAATGCTGAAAGACTAAGCCATCAACTTCTGCTGTTAGTGTCACCCAAAGGTTACTATATAAATAGAAATCAAATATATTTTTTTCTCATAATGTCATCAAGAAAAATAAAAATCATGCTAAACTAGATTCCACAACAGGCAGTAGAGTGTATACTGTTAATAAATAGTATTCAGCTGTGATACAACTATAATTAATGTGGAAATCAATTCTAAAAGTCATAGTGATGCCACTCCATACTGATTATGAGAAACTATTGCAGGAGGCTTATAATGTTCTCCCACACAATGCCACAGACTATCATAGCTATTTCAGGACTATGTCTTGAACCTTAGCTCATCTGCAATTGACTAGACCATAGTATAGTAGCAATGGGTGAAAGAATTGTGTATGTAAATGGATTCTCAGCTATGTGCATGCTTGTGATTTGTTCCTGATGCCATTCCTGATGCACTACAGGATAAATTAGTGACAAATGTTTCACTGGAATTTGGACTATAAGCAGTAGCCTGAATGTGAGAAATTCAGTTGCATGGCTATATAACCCTTGGTCCTTCCGCATTGCAACATTCAAGCAGGCTCTAGTTAGTGAAACCTTGCCAATTTTAAAAATCCTGTATATACCACACCATCGCATATAAAGCAAACACTCAAATGCAGGTATAACTCTACATGCATATATCTGTTTATCCTATTATTACACTGCTTCTCTATTCATTACTCATTTTGAAATTTTGTTTATCCCCCATTTGTTCTGAGCAGTCTATTAACAAAGAGCAAGACAGAGAGAAAGCAGGTTTGCCCAAATGACTGTACCAAGTATAGTCTAATGTAAATTAATTGAAACCTGAAGGAAATAGCTATTAATTATCTAAATTGGTTTAGCTCATGAATAAATACACCCAGGGAGTAATACTGCTGGTAAGGGAACCCAACATATTAAACTTGGATTGCTCAAAGGTAAATGAGATGTGAAAAGATACTGCATTACCATACTTTCAAGTGACTTTAAACTATGATATACAATGCATCCTAAATTAAAGAAAAATATTGAGAAAGATTTAAATGGGCCAACCCATTTCCAATCATAATGAAACAAAGTTTGGAAACTGAAAATCAAATTTAGTCATTCATAAGATTTTATTTATCTTTCAAGTCGGAAGGGGGAGGGGTTTCTGTGCACATCCGTAGGAACCCGATTGAAACGTCACTCTATCAAAGCTGTCATTGGCCCCTGCTCTCGTCACTCAGAACAGGTCCCTTCCACTTCCTGTTCTATAAAACGTGATGTCAGCACAGGTTCGTCCTCTTTTGCCATCTCGCTGGACTCAAGAACATAAGCTCTCTGTGTCTGTAATAAACATTGGTCTGTTTTTTGTCCACAGGACCTTTTCCTCCACAGCAGGAGCGCTAGCAGTGGAAGTAAAATCCGGGCCCGGCTGCCCGGCCTGAGCCTCGGTGTGTCGTAAAAGATTTCGCCCACGTGAGGTGCTCCTCCGCTGGCTTGCGCCCGCACTACAGCCCGTGGCTGCAGTTGTAGGAGATCTCGCTCTCTCAGTTTGCTGAGAATAAGCTCTGCTAGCTCTCCCGGTCCGTGCATGCATGCCTCGGTTTTAGATCCCGCTACGGTTGGTGGTCTACTACCCTCGGTCCCCTCTGACCCCAGACTCCACATCACCCGGTGTCCCCGGGAAAACCCGGCACACACGGTGTGGTTAAGCCTACGGGCTGACGCAGCGCTTGAATCCAGCAACTGGTGCTTGGTATACACATTGTTCAGTCTGGCAACAGCAAGGTTGCATTTGGTTGGTGTTACAGTGCACCCGTGTACATAAACGTTGCCTGGTGGAGATGCAATTACAGCAGCAGGCAGCTATTGGCAGCTATTATGGCGGCACGCTGCCAGCTCTAGCTGTCACAGGCAAGAGGAGTGCCTGTCACGAACAGGACACACCTCCTAGACGCACCCATATTGCCAGGTTTTACTTTTGGCCCCTCCATGTAGGAGATGCTGATGCGCACTCCCCAGGAGAGGGAACAGTCCTTGCAGCGAGCCAGGGTCTACCCGGTTACACTTTCTGCCCAGCTTCGCAGGCAGCCTTCATGAGCTCGATGTGTCTTGGCCTTGGCTCCCAGGCAGCGGCCCAGGCAGCAATCCCGCCCCCCTGTTGATCTTTGAACGGGTAGGCAGGCACCCCACATGGCAGCCTGTTGCCAGGCCTTACGTCCTGACCCCCGGCGGTCCGGCATGACATGCATCAGGAGGACGGCTGGGGGACCTCCACCCCCTCCCCCTCTTGTGCCTCGACCCTGTGACAGTCTCTGGCCCACCCGTACACCTCCCAGCAACTCCAGACTATAACAGTTGGCTACTCCCCGTAGTTTCAGGCCCGTCCACCTCCCTTCTGAGGCGTGGTGTGGCCGTGAGTGAGGGACCCGTTGCAGTGTGTGGCACTTTGCATCAAGATCACTGCTCTCCTGGAGAAGCGAGCAATTTGCGAAGCACCCCCACTGGGGCAGCATAGGGGATTCTCATCCCCACACTTCATAGTTTCCACGGAAAGTGGCGGTTTCCGTCCCATCTTGGATTGGAGATGCCTGAACCGCCACCTCAGGATTTTGTGCTTCAGCATGCTCAACCTGCGAACCATGTCCCAGGCTGTCTGAAAGTTGCTTACTTTCACATCCCTATTGTGCAAGTGCACAGGATGTTCCTCTGCCTCGCCTAAGAGGGTCGAGCGTTCGAGTTTGCCATTCTCCCTGTCACTAGCCCCACACACTTTTTCCAAGTGGATGGACGTTGTGTTCGGCCCCTTGCGTTGCCAGGGGCTCCATGTCTTGAATTATGCGCTGGCGCCAGAAAGAGTTGTCTCTATACACGCGTGTCTCTCCCTCTTATGACTTAGAGCTCGCGTCAGGGTGTCCCCTTGACAGAGGCTGCTGGGCCTCCTAGTGTTAGCATCACAGACCCTCCAGTCGCGCAGACTGTACTGTCTAGCACTCTGTCTGCTTCTGTGGGCACAGCTACGGTTCTGCTCCATCAGAGCAGTTCACCTCCCATGCCTAGCCAACACGGCAGCGGGGAGGCCCCCTGGTCTCAAAATGGCACTTCCACCTGTCTGTGGTACAGCAACTGTGGAGCCGGTTCGGCAGGGCGGATGTGGATCTCTTTGCCTCGGCAGAGTCCACACACTGCCCACTATGGTTTTCCATCCGAGACCGCTCAGGAACCAGACGTGCTAGCCCAGACGTGGCCGCGCTGCCTCCTTTATGCGTTCCCACCATTCCCCCTTCTCCCGGTGGTCCAGGAGAAGGTCAGGAGAGAACGGGCGATAGCCTCTCGGTGGCCTCGCCGATTCTTATTCGCAGACCTGATCACCCTCCTCCAAGGAGAGCCTTGGCAGCTCCCAGTGAGAGCGGACTTGTTGTCCCAGGTGCAGGGCATGCTTTGGCACCCCAATCCGGGCCTCCTCCAGCTCTGGGCCTGGCCCCTGAGTGGGAGCAACTGATTGCCTGGGGTCTGTCAGACACGGTAGTAGCCACTATTCAGTCGGCGAGATCTCCCTCTACGAGGTCACAGTATTCCTACCGCCGGCGGACGTTTAGCACCTGGTGCAAAGACGCCGGTCAAGACCCAATTCATTGTCCCATTGGGGTCTTATTACAGTTTTTACAAGAGCTGTTGGACCAAGGCAAGTCCCTGTCCACGCTCAAAGTGTATCTGGCAGCCATCTCCGCATGTCATGTCCGGATTGATGGCGAGCCCCCTGGGTCTCTGTGAAGGAGCTGAAATCGCCTGACTGCAGTGTTGTCTTGCCATTAAACGGCACCCATCCTTCAGTTTAGACAGATTAGTCCACTAAAGGACTATCGCAACATATACACAAACTTCTTTCCTGTAGCCACATATTGCTAACACTGACGTCAAGCTGTTTTTTGTTTCTGCGCAGAAATTAAAACACAATATGACGCAAAAGAAAAGACTTACCGGTTACATGAAGAAATATAAGCCATCGCATACATGGTGCACACTAATCTTGCGTGATAGTATAAAACTCTTTCAGAGTATTGATTTTATTTCCGTTTGCAACTCCCGCAGTAAAAGATAATGTTTAAGGGAGCGTACACGCGCACAGTATGGTAATATACATCGGAGGCTTGGAAAGAGAAGTGATGTGTATTGAGAGGGGGAGTCAGTAATAGTGTTCATGAGGGAGTTTACAGTGAAGGACATATTGTATCCCTGGCAGAGAATGGTATAATCTGGTGGGAGGGGCGTTAACATTATATAAAAGGGCTCTGTTGTCCAGGAGCAGTGAGAGAGTTACAAGCCAGAGCAAGTGGATGGGCTCTGGGAGGGTCTGCTTAAAACCCCAAATCTAAGCCAACAACAAAAAAAGAACTTGTTTGTTTGTGATTCCACTCTCTGTTTATTGAGAGTGTGTATTTTGTTTTGTTTTCAAGTTATTAAGTTTTTCTTTTGATGTACTTTATCCTATTTCTTGTTTTGTTAAATGTGTACTGCACATTTTGAGTCTTCCGGGCACCAAACCATCTTAGACTTCCTGACAATTGTGCTTCAGTTGCCCCTGCAGTATTATGGCACAAGGTTCCATGCACGAAAAATCGATCTTTCCATCTTTCAGGGATATATCTGAATTTGCAATATGAAAAGAGGTGACAAACTTGGCAGCACATGTATCTCTGGGTCCAATTAAATCCAAAATGTTTTGTGAATTGCTCACAGAGGCATTAGTGGCATTACTGCAAATGGCTTTTGCCCTGCTATACTAAAATGATTTGCGGTGCCAATTGACCCTCTCACAGGTCTTGTTTCACACAGAGCAACACCATTGGAGCGGGCACATTCTAGCAGTACTCAATCAAGAAAATACTTCTGAGAAAACAACCTGCAAATGCTCTTGCAGCTCCTCTTGTTTTAGATAACTTAATAATTGTCTAAAAGCCTCTCGTGGTTATGCCATGTAAACAAAGCATGTTCAGCAAATGCAAATTTGTAAAGTATTACATAGGAATATCCACACACCTCCGTAGCTCCTTGTGTGTACAGTAAAATGTAAAATGCTCACAGTAACTGTAGTAAAGGTGTACAGTACGTATAGCAAATTAAATTTGCACCCAACATCCATACATGAAATGTTTTGTGCAGAGAGAGTAAATGTCTCTTAGATGCGGAAGTTTTGAATATGGACATTATAAGGAATGTGACAATATCAAATGAAAATAGTTGAACTGTATAATAAGTTTCTGCATAGCTGATCATGATTAGACAAACTATATTACAGTAGTACCAGGTTTTTTCACAAAAACTGAAATGCATTTTTTGCGGTCTATGGAAATTTTTTAAATAAAAATGTTATGTTGAAATTGGAACAAATTGGAAGTTTTTGGGTGAAAATAGTATAAGAAATTAAGGAATAATGTGCATTTGAAACATTTTGAAAAAATGTGCAAATGAAAGCACACAAACTACAGAATAAGGTTAGATGCGCTATATTACAGCACTATTATCTTTTTTTAAGGTAAATAATAGCATAATTTTGAATTATGAAAGTTATATTAAATAATAAGTAAATAATGGTAGCTTTCAACATCTTAGGTGGTTTGCAATTATTATGAAAGCCGTGCAACTTGATATTCTACAAATTATATAGACTTTGAGGATTCTGCCAGCCAGGATTTGATTTTTAAGATGTACAAAAATTATGAAAGTTATGATTTTTATGAATAAAATAAAATTTAAAAATGTCTTGAAGAACTAGTCAAACTACAACGTTTAAGACAAACTGTGTGGAAATTTAATACAAATGTAAAGAGTTATGATCATGTATTTATTATTTATTAAAAATAGCAATTCTCGAACCTGAGAACATTTTTGTCCCCTACTTTGCAAGTCAATATCGCTACACAGCAATGTCAGATCTTAAAGTGGAACTCCCAGGTTATTCTATAAGTAAAAGGATATTCTGTGAAGTGTGCTTATTATCTCCAGCTCATTTTATGTACCAGAAATTAGAATTGGCCCTGACATCACGCGGGTGCTAACTCTGGAGCTGTTTTGCTGGAAGTCAATGGGGAAATTCAGAAAATGAACATAATTAAAAGTGAATATTTTATATACGTTCAATCACCCTATTTTTCCAAAAGACTAGAACAGTTTCTAGTCATAAAAAGATTATTCCACCACTCAGAACTGTCACTATTGTTTTACATGATTATTTTAAGGGACTGTTACAGCGTAGTGCAAACTGCACATGCTCTTTGCAAAGCATGTGTCCTCACCATTCGTAGCTCGAGATATTTAAATTTCAGCTGAAGTGGCGTTGCAAGACTCCCACTTCTTTTTGCATGAGCTGAATACTAACACATTTTTATTTAATCGGGCCCTGTCTGTGCACTCATATATTTGCCATGTCCCAAAAAATAAGTTGTATTTAGGAATTTAATTAAAATACAATTTTGCACCACAATTTTAATTTTTTCAGAATCCAGTTTATGAACAAATTACTTCAGTGTCTATTGTGTGAAGCACAGCACTGCAAACAAGGTGTTAAGTAATCTTTAATGAAAAAAAAAAAGTTATTGATTAATTTGTAATATTATTTTAAGACACAGTCTGATTAAAGAAATGGCCATCACAAAGAAAGTGCTTTTTCTTTCTACATTTTTGACATCAGTATTTTTCTTTAAACTTAAACTCTATAATCCTGTCACTATATAGCACTTAATCCATACCTGACACTCTGTCAACAAGACTGCTTAAAGCTCTTAAAACTAAATATATAGTCAATGTAATGACAACTATATTGACATAAAATGTTTGTCATGATGTTAATATTCTTCACTCTGAAGTCTACAATATATTGCGTCTATATTCTGCAAAGAAGGGAATCAGAGAAGAATGTCACAAGAAAATTGAAACCTGCAGCAAAATAGGTGATGCAAATCCATTGCAAAGCAGCTACTGACAAAGGAATCTGTAACACTTAGACAAATCTAAAAGAAGCACAAAAAATGAAAGTAAAAACAAATGGAATTTGCACAGGCATTTTCTTGAATAAATAAGCTGGTCCTTTGTTTTATTGAGCTGACATTTATTTATTTTAGTTCTGTTTCCTTTTTTCCTTATTGCAGTTTCACAAGGTTGTGTTCCAATTATAGCAAAATAGGTTTACACACAAGTCCTATTATTCATGTTTAGTTAAAAACAATTTATTATCAGAAGGTTAATTTCTTAATTGCCTGTCAAATAGGTAAGAGGCAATTCTTGCCTAATTCATCTTGTAAATAATGGTAGCTTTTAACATCTTAGGTGGTTTGCAATTATTATGAAAGCTGTGCCACTTGATATTCTACAAATTGTATAGACTTTGGGGATTTTGCCAGCCAGGACTTGATTTTTAAGATGTAGAAATATGAAGAAGTATTAAATAAGTCCTTTCTATAAAATAAAAATCAGATATATTATTCAAAGCTCATCTGATATAACTATATGTTTTTCATATTGCCGAAATATAATCATGACATAAGACATGAAAGTGGTTTGTATTTGTGAGAACTGTCACAGAATTACACTATTTAAGTGTGCTTATTTGAAAACCATCAGATCGGACAAGTTTGTAATTTTCAGATTATAACTTTGACTGAAATCAAATCTAACAGTAAACAAAATGAGTTGTGTTTATTTTGAATGGTTTGGTTCTGTCCACCAACCAAAAATAAGTGTGTCACAAAGTGGCTGCACAAGATTTCCTAAAGGAATATGTTTAGTTTGAATCCCCACTGCCACTGTATTGTTTGTTTGGTTTTGTTTTTCTTATCTATCTAATATTTGAAATTCTTTTTTAGCTTGTTTTTTTAGGTGCTACCCTGGGGAACATGTGCATGCTTCTGGATAAGCCTGGATAATATCATTAGCCATGCTTGACATAATTGTTAATACTTTTATTTTGTTTTATTTTGTTTTACTGTTTAATGAAGGAAGACACACAGTGCACACTGAATTAGTTCCATTCGTAGGCACCATCCAATTAAGTTTATTTTTATCATTGTTTTGGTCTATTTTAAGGATTGGCAAATAAATATGAAATTAAGGACAGTAGTGTTAAAATTAGTCACTATATAATTTTTGCATGTAGTTATCATTCGAGTCGAGGATATTACCCAAAGGGGGAGGGGCCTATGTCATTACCATGGGACCTCTGAGATTACATTTTGTATAACAAATCTCCATATTGGCTACTGTTCATTGTCACTAAAGCAACCCTCCCCTGCTTGTATTAAGTTTATGACATGTAGTAGGACAGCCTCTTTTTGCCGTTCATCCTGGGAAATTGTCTCTTCAGCCCAGTGAGCACAAAAAGTCTTTCTGAAAGCCTTCTAAAAGACTTTTATATAAAATGTTTTCTGCATAGCCAATCTCTAGAAACTTGCGAGAGCATAATATTAATATTAGTGTTTCTTTTTACACCCACTACTATTGCTTCATTATTACTATTTATAAACTTAATACAAATAGCTACCATAACTATATACATATGTTTGTTCTGTATATGTTGTATTGCTTGCTGTGATTTTCTTTCCAGGGTTTTTTCTTTCACAGCTTGCTAATAGCTAGAAAGCTGAGGTACTAAATCTGCTAGGCCCAGCTGCGTCCCCGGTCTGCCGTCCAGATCCATCTGCCTACAGGGGCTGCCCTAGCAGTGTGACATTTACTATAGCCCCCACCCGGCTGCAGCTATAACTGGACCTGCTCCTCCTAGGGCTCTGGGAGTGAGAGTTTTTATCTGCTCTCTTGTAAAGCACTTATTGAGAGGTTAAGATTTCTTATCGGCTGCTGGCAACGTACCATATGTGCCTTTCCTATTCTATCTACTTCCTGGTGCCCAAGACAGAGATATTTCCGCCTCATCTTGGATCTGACATGCCTGAACTGCCACTTCAAGGTGTTGTGCTTCAAAATTCTCAACCAGCGCATCATTACCCAGGATATTCGGCCATGCGACTGGTTCACCGCGGTGGATCTGAAGGATATATCTCGATGTCCCCATCCTGCCAGCACAAGTTTCCCTGCATTGCTATCAATTCTTCGTCTTACACTTTGTATTTGGGTCTTGCATTTGTGAGTCCTTGCTGCCCAAAATTGATCTCCATTTCTGTTTTGTGTAATTATATGATTAATACATTTTAGGAGTTAAAATGTTATATTAAAACTTATTTAACCAGATTAACTCTTTGCATTAATTGATAACATTTATGTATGAATGAAACTAAATGAGAAGACAGCAGTCCCAGTAAGCATATTTCTGGTTTAATTGTGGAATAATTTCAAGGCTTTTGTAAAATAATCTCTTCCCAGCTCTATGCTGTATGGAATGGATTCCTGTAAACATTGAGCTCAAACTTGTAGTTGCGTATATAAGCGAATGTGACACATTTTGAAAGTGATTCTCTTTCTTTGAGGTCCATTTATAAACTGCCTTAACATGAAATTGTGTAACTCCAATTTGCGTACCTTGAGGGATTGTTGTATACATGTTTTAAAGTAAGTTCAGTGACATCATAGGCTGCAACCAAATTCACTTTCATTGTTAGGGCAGTGAGCAACATTAAAAACCAGACAATATGATGTTCTTTTTCCTGGGAAATGTCTTCCAGCCAAACAGTTGCATAACACAAGGGAATTAATACATTCTCAAAATAGATAGCATTTTCACCAGTTTCATTTTTTAAAGGATGTTATGTTTATTATATATTTGGCATAGGAATATCTCTAAATTAATGTTTCAGAAGTCTAGGATCTGTGGGCAGACTGGTAAATTATACCATTCTGCTCAAAAGTTGATTGGTTGAGACATTCTGTGACATAATATTTAAAGCACTGCAAGGCTTCTTCTGTATCCTAGATTTATTCATTACTATACACTGTTCCACTGATGATTCATTATTTCTTTTGATTTATTCTAATAGTTGGTATTTTCTCATTTTGATTAATATTAAGTGTATAAGTATACAATTATTTCTACATCAGCTATTACAAAATGTTTTTTAGTTGGGGATTCAAGCACTGAAGAATGAATAAGTGGGTTTGGAATATAAGTGAGAGAAAACTAACTATTGACCTTCTTTGCACATCTGAGTGACAATTTTGATGTGATTGAAAATGAAAGGCAAGGAAATCTGTCATTGACATATAGCTTGTAACTGCTTGCCAGTACATTTGAAAACCTCAATAGATCTGTCCCTTTTGTAGCCTGCCTGACTGAAGCAGGAAAACAAAAAAGTAAATAAATAATGTAGGCGCCTTGTGGTATATGCCCTTATGTACAATAGCATATGCTTACTCCTTTATTCCTTGTAAAAAAAAACTTTCATTGTTTTTATCGGTGTGATTATGAGAAAGCTTCAACCAAACATACTGGTTTGTGATTATAATTATCTACATTTTTAATCTGGACTATAAAAAATAACTATTTTAGAAAGAAAACCCAAACAAATAGCCTTGATTTAAGGAAATGTCTATGCTATTGATTTTGAAAAACAAAAGCTTTTGGTACTCTGGACATACCTTGACCGCTGTGAGACACCACATAAAGTTCTGACATTGAAAAACATAATTATTATGCATATAATTATTGCAAATATATTCCACATTAGTTTTGTTTCTGTTTCCATTCTAATTAGTACTCTTTCTTTCCCTTACTTAGAGACATTTGTTGTTGTTTTACAATAATTATAATGAATCGATGACTCCTCTATGGTATGGAAAAACACATTGCAAAATTCTCATAGAATCCCATGTCATCTCTTTAAATAGTTCACTGCTGTTCATTGTAATTAGAAATCAAAATATAGAAACAAAAACAATGAAATCCAGTAAGATGTTCATACCACATTTAATTGAACTACTATATGATAAGCCTTATGGATAGAATCATTATATTTTTCTTGATATAGTGATACTCAGATATTGTTTAAATTGTTTTAGATTAGTGACCCATTGATAGACAATGATGTGTAGCCAAACCATTAACTTTTATAATTCTTGCCTATGTTATATATCAATCTTTGTTTTCCTTATTGTTGTTCACAAACATTGATCTGTGAATTTATGCAGCATGAAACTCATTAGTGTTTTCCTATTTGTTCTGTTTTTTATTTTTGGCTTATAGACATTACACACCGTGTACAAACCCCCTGCTTTATGTGGCTGCTTCTGAAAGAGTACTCTAATTAAATTGTAAGTCTTCAGTATCGGTTCCATTAAAAAAAAAGAAAGAAGAAAGAAAGATCTTTTTTGATAGATTTTGGCTGGGGTAATTAAAATGTTTTCCCTGTCTTTCCCCATATGCAAATATCTTAATTAGCAGCATGTCCTGCAAGTACTGAAAGTTATGTTGATAATAACTATTCAGAGCAACTATACAATACTTTCAAAAGCCCTCTGGGTGTTTGATCAGCATGCTCTGTAACAGTCTAAATATTGTTAATTACAATTTTAAATGGGAACAGTATTTTCCCGGGTCATTGTTCTTATTCGACTGTAAAATTTAATAACAAAAGAGCTCCATCTGTTGACCAAATACATGCCAAATACACCATTTTATTTATTCTCATCCATCCTTCGTGTAAGGTTTGAGAAGTTGTTATGCCTCATGTTTTGCAAGTCTTCAAACTGCCCTTTTCCAAATGTAAAACTGTGCAATGTGATGTTTCAGATGATAATATACCTGCAGCAGAATACATTGATCATCCCCTGGGGACTTCATTGACCGATTAACCAGCTGTAATGTGGAAAATTCAATTTTCATGATTGGCAGGTCAGTCTGTCTGAAGCTAGTGGAACGACACCTTCAAATAAAGGGGTTATCGGTTTCAGTCTAGGTATTTGGACATAGTTATGTTCAGTGAAGTTTTTGATTCATGTCCTACTTTCTCTGTTAGCAGGCTTATTATTTTCTAGCAGTTTTCGATTTTGACTTGTGTGACCAGTTCCTGTTTCATATAATCTGAAAGTCTATATATTACTGTTTTTGTTAGCATTTTTGTTTAAACTATTTATTGGTGCCTGTGCTTTAGTGGACAGTGGCCTAATTGAAATCCAATAAGAACAAACAAACAAAGGGATGAATGTGATCTTTGGACACTGAGTTCAATTAAGGGTTGGGGCTCTCCAAGACCAGAGTGTGAGACTGTTGGTTTCAACAAAATCAGTTTACCTACTCTATTCAATACATTTGCTGTCCCAGGTAGCCCCTCCCTCATTGTGCATTAATTCAGTGCCCTGAGTGCACACTTTTTCTCTTCTTGATGATTCATGAAGTCTCTTTTGATGCATTTTATTTGGCAACTGTGAAATTGTCGATAGCAGAGGATAAGGTATTGTCCTTTTTCCCCCACAAAAGTATGATTTAGGCCCTGCAAAAGAAATTCAACTTCCTCAGTACCACAGAATTGTTTTACACAAAGCAATAGATCACTGGAACGTCTATGAAGGCTGTAAAAAAGTTTTGCATTAGCCTCCACAGAGCTGAGAGTGCAAGCCTATGTTGAGGGTAGCCCAAGTAATAATAAAGCAAAATATTAAGGCACATCTGTCTTCTTTAGAATTTAGAATTTAGAATTTTCACATTTTAATTTATATATAAAGCATAAATAAAGTACATCTGACATACTCTGTAAGTCTCTTGGCCATCATGCATCTAGCTCCAATCAAACAGAAAATCTAACTAGTCCAATGTAATGTTCCTTTTTTAAATTATTTATATAACAGTCACAGATTGAAAGACACTTTCCTTAGATGGTGCAATTAAAAAGTAATTTACTGAACTTAGTCCTTACTTTTAATAACATGGTAATTAATTTTAAGAAAATGCATTATTTTCACTTCAGATTAATATATTCCTATATAGTCCCCTCTGCCTATTCAGAGGGTAAGTGGCTTTAATCCCAATTCAGAAAAATGCTTTTGGGGAGGCCAAATCAGGTGCCCTATTTATAAGTAACTACAGATACATTACAATTTATATTCTTACCTGTAATTTTTCTTCCTAATCTCAGTGTGCTTTCACGTTTACGTGTTGTGACAATGCTCCTGCATTTTTTGTAGGATAACATAGCTGGAGCCCTTAGGTATACCAATATGTTAACATGCTGTGCCATCCCACCATGTCTGAAGGCAGTGCTTCATAGGTAATAATGCTGAAGCTCTAATATAGCCAGCACGGTTGCCACTGAAATCCAATTTAATCACCCTTAGATGTTCCAGAATATCACCAAGGGGCAACGGTTGTGAATACACACACACACACACACGCACACAACAAAAATCTATATCAGTAAAACTATCATTGTACAAGCAAAGTTAATCAAGGCTTTGTTACCTTTATAACTAAGTAGGAAGTGTTAGAAAATGGTTTGATCATTGACAAAAGTGGACTTGCATTATTGATTTGCCAAACTAATCTAATACAAATTATTAGACAATAGTAATGACAGAGAGCAAATTACAAAGAGCAGTTTGGGTTCTGGATATGGTTGCGGGGATGCAAGGAGTATTGTCATTGAGATATTCAGAGCCACATTATATTTGACTTTTATTACTTATCTTACTTTATATTTATGTGAATATTATCGATTTAATTATTTTCCTTTTCTATACTTCACCGTTGCTTTGTTGGCTTTCATTATTACTATTGATTGTTGCATGTGTTTTGTTCATAAGTTGATTGCTTGAGTTGAGATGTCAACTGAGCTCATCTGCACTGATTGGGGCATCGCCCAGCTCCCATTGCACAGGACTCCACACACCTGCCTATGAGGAGCTGGCTGGCTTTAAAAGAGGAGCAGTCAGAGTAGACAGGGGAGCAGTGAACAGTGAGCTGAGAGCAGTGTGACTGGCAGGGAGCCGAGATCACAGTGGCAGCAGCAACACTGGGGAGAAGCACTTGAGCTTTAGCAGACTTGAACTATACATCCGGCAAAGTGGACCCGTTTGGAAAAGCAGCCTTAGAGAGCCAAGAAGTGCATCAGGCTGAAACTGGAAAATTGATTGAAAGGAAACTGACATTGGAAGCAAATTATCAGTGCCTTGATTTAGTAAGGCGAGTGCTGTACTTCTTGATACTGGAATTGTCCAAAAAATCAAGAGAAGAGTTTTATTGTGCGTTCTCCCCAAAAAGATGGGGCTGGCACTAGGCATCCTTTCCTGCCCTGGGGTGTAGAGAAACTATAAACCTAAAAGAGAAAGGAAGAAGAACAATGAATATATTATTGACACTTTGTACGTGAACTTACCTGTAGCTTACCTGGATGGTGCAGCTTCCTCCGGCAGTGGCGAGGGTCCTGTGAGGCTCCCGAGCAGGTACCTGGGGCAGATACCTGTCTTCTACCACCAATGGGTGCAGCTGGACACCTGTTAGAGAGGTGCGTAAACAAGTGGAGAGTGCCATCCATAGAGGAGCTCTTGTGCACCCGCCCAACCCGCCCAGATGCTCTTAGGGGACAGACTTGTGAATTTTGTTCTGTGAAGAACAGAAAAACTTCTCATCTTTTTTTCATGATTGTATTGCTGCTCTGTTTGCTAATTGATTTTTGAGTTGTTTATTTTAAAGTGGTTTAAGAGATATGGACTTTTTATTTTGTCTTCCTTCTCTTTGGAATAAGCTTAGAGATTTTAAATGTTTTAGTCACCCATAGTTAGTAAAGCCAATTTTTGTTTTTACTTTTAGAGATAATGGGACATAATGGGTTGCTCGGTAACTTATGGCAGGGGTGCCATTTCTTTGACATTTGGTAATTGTAATTGTCTCTATTTTATGAACTTAGTGAAAAGTACATTAACAACAATCAACAACTTCCCTTTTACTCTGAATAATATTTGAGGATAATCCTCTTGCCCTAAATGTTTTCCGGTAACACTTTAGATTACATAGCCCAATGTAATATTAGATTGATTTTCCATTGGTAATCTATTAACACTCAAGTAATTGCTAAATAAATAGTGTTAATGTAATATCTCTCCATACCAAAAATGTTGTCTGCAAGTAAGAAACACAAGTTACAAAATTGCTCAGCCATCTAAAGTGGAAATATCAAACCCATAAGCCAAGTTTCAAGAAACAATTGGAGCAAAGTAGATATTTCCACTCTAGATGGCTGAACCATTGTATTTTTCCACATTGACAACGTTTTTAGTATAGACGGATATTACATTAATATTCTATTGAACTTTAATGATCAAGTAGCAGTAGATTGATAATGGCATATGTATTTAATATTAAATTGGGCTATGCAATCTAAAGCGTTTCCTGTTTGGCTTAGTTGTAGGGAGGAGTTCCTCACAGAGGGATGTCATGGCATTTTAAAAGGAGTAATGGAGAGAGGCATACATTTTATTATTTTTATTTATTTATTTATTAGCAGATGCCCTTGTCCAGGGCGACTTACTAAATATAAGAGCAATACAAAGTGCAATAATACAGTGCAATTCCAGACATAATACATTTTACAAATTCCAATTTACACAAATGTATACGAGATATACAGAAAACAATATGAGGTCTTACATCCTAGATTGTGAAAGCTGATGAGTGCAGACAAGATGTCAGTCAAGGGCCAGGGAAAAGGTAGCATAGGAGAAATCACAATAAACAATATGAGTACTAGTAAAGTAAGGCAAGTAGTATGACAAAACGTATAAGTGCTATCTTACAGGAGAGTAAATTACTAAATTACAAGTACTGGGCAGGAGGGGCATGTGACGCAAGTATTAGTGAGACTAGACTAGAGCAGGAGTAATGCAGGAGGAAATGTTGGACAGTGACATTCAAGGAGGTAACAATGATACTAATCATACATTTGTATCTCCTTAAAACTTAGAAATGAACAAATATAGTACACTCAAAACTGCACACTCGCTTCTTCTGTAACCTTTAGGCTGCATGCAGTGGCCCTGAGCAATGCTGTTCATAAAATCAAATAAATCCTCTGATCCCTGCTACTTCACTTATTTTTTAATGTAGTGATATATGTATCCCATAAACTTAAAGGGGACATGATATTAAAGCCAAAATATATTTAAAGAAAAGATAAAATCATCAGAAATATATATTTAGGACTATACAGGAACAAGTGCTATAATTAACTACACATGAAGGCATGTTCTTTGTGCCATTACACACTGTACATTTTCTTTTTGGAGTCAGCATATTTCTTTCGATAATGAGAATGCTGTACAGCAGGGGTCTCTAACTTAGTTCCTGGAGGGCCTTAGTAACTTACGTTTTTTGTTCCAATTGGAGCTCTTACTTACTTAATTAACCTTTTTTTTTCCAGTTAGATGTATCTAACATTGTTTTAAGGACTTTTACAGTTTTTATCTCAATCCATGATTTTGATTTCAATCCATGCTACCTGTAAAATGTGAAACCTGTAGAGAAGTAATAAATGCATCCAGTTAATCAGTAAATCAGCACAGGTATGTGACTGGGAGCTGGTTTGAACAAAAGCCAGAAGAAATTGTGTCCCTTTAGGAATGTAGTTTAAGACCCCATGTAATTTGGCATGCCAGATATTTATGACAGGATCCCATCATATTGCCAATGCAGATATCAGAGACAACAGCTGTGGAATAAGGAGTATTTGGATAAAAATGAAATGTGCATGAGACTGGTACATGAAGCATGATACTGAGCATAATATGCTCCGTGCACAGAGAGGGCTTTTAAAAAACAAAAATGCACATCACCAGTTTTGAAAGTCAAACCCTATATTAAAGAGCTTATTTTAAAATTGAAATGCTATATACAGTAAAATAGTATATGTAATATAATGTTACAACAATTTTCATAATTTGTGATGCTTATTTTACATAAAAATATATTCTCTTACATTATGTGTGTGTATTAAATAACACACAATAAGGATAGGATAAATATAACACTAATATCAATACACAATAAGCATAGGAATACACAATAGAAGATTTTACCTAGGTAATTCATTTCAGTTGCAATTATTTTAATTAAGCAAGTATCTATGAGTTCACATTATATTAGCATGTTAAATAATGGTAATATGAACACTTGTGTTGACAAGAGATGTGCATCTTAGCCAACGTTCTGTAATAGGGAGGGCTGTCTCGCTATCTATTTGCATACTAGGTTAGCAGATTTCCAGGATTGTCTTTGTGAAGATGGTTCCAAAACTGATTCTGAAATAATTGTCCTAATTTATTCCGAATAGTTCTCCAGATACCTTGTTTCCTTGAATTCTTCTCCATTGTTGAATTGCTAATTCAAATTCATGTTTTGTGTTTCACGCAAAGAAATTCTCATCTCTTTCCTCAATTAAAGGTTATTTTATTGTCAGAGATCAAATCCGGTGCAAAGTTGTCTTGATGAAGAAAGAGACCGAGATTAACATGAACTTCATGTTTTATGTTTGTCTGTGTTTGTGTAAATTAGCCAAAATAGGTGTCCTCATATTATGCATACATGCACAGAAGGACAACAAAAAGTGTCAATTTCATGTAATATCAGACACAGTGAGTTATTACCTAATCAGCACGCTAAATGGCATTGTTGTATGCCCCTCTACCTTCCTCTGAAGGTGCCAACCAGCTTAAGTCAGTGTATCACTGTAATGGGTGAAGGATTGGCAGGAAGCAGCAATTACCTCTGTGCCCGTGCTAGTTGCTGAACAACACAACATAACATAACATAAGGCTTTTTCTCTATTTCCCTTTATTAACCCTGAAGCTCAACATTATCTGTATTGCTAAATTTAGCTAAGCTGGAGAAACCCAAGGATATTTGATCTTTAATGGATCTATGTAGCAGCAATGTTTTATAAAGATTGGTTACCATCTTTTTGGTTATTTGTACTGGTTGATACAGGAAGTGGGGAAAAATAGATTTTCCGGCTGATTCAGATTTTTTTTTGTATTATTATTAGAAGGATGATTACCTTTCAAATCAGTATTTATTCCTGTTGTGTTGATTCCCTATTTTGTTTTCACCTGGATATCAAGTTTTCAATTTTAGATATTTTTTGTATTTACCGTTCCATACACGTTTCCCCTTTGTGGTTTATGTACATTTACCTTCGAGTAATTAATTTAGCTGATTTATTATAGATCTGAAGGTCCAGTGTAAGCACTCTTTAAGTTTCAGTGTTTGACATCCAAAATGTATGAGTTTTATGTATTATATTGGTGCCGTAATTTATTGACTTTTAGTGGAAGTATAGTAGTATAGTATAGTATAGTAGAAGTATAGACTTTTAAATGCATACATTTCGATTGCCTGCTTTTCAACCCTTTCCACTTCCTGCTTTTTTGCTGTCGTCTCTCTACTATATACATATCTACTGATACATATCATGAAAATTATTATATTTTTATGTTTGAATGTACATTCTACCATGCTCTATATAATTGAGTTTGTCATTTAAAGCCCTAAAGTTCTCTAGAGATGTGCATTATGGTTATAGAATCTGCTGTCTGAAGCGGACAGGTGGTAGAGTGGGTTGGGGAGTTTGGGTTGTTCTTTGGAGACATAAATTCTGTACATTGGTATAGTTTGACATCATTGTAGTTCAGCCAGCCTTCCTGAACAAGAGATAGAGAATCCTAATGTTATATTAATCAAGCAAATGGATACTCAAGATGGTCAGCTGATAGAATCAATTGATTGTCATTCCTGCTAGGAAGAACCATTTTAGAAACTTTTTTTGTTGGAATAGTACTGTACATCAGCATTCTAAGCATTGCATTGAAACAGGATCATACAGTACCAAATTGGCCAAGAGAGAGTTTTCTGAGAAGAGCAATAGGCACATCAGTATGTTAATCAGCTACATGGATGTTTACTACACACGTCTGAGGCGATTCTTGAATAATGTGTTTTACAGAGGGAAGAACACAAGAAGGAACTAGTATAACTTCTAAATAAATCAGTTTGTGAAACAGGTTGGACTATCATAGAAGGTTTTTAATTGTGTATAAATAAACTTCCCAAAACATCCTTTATGTAAATTCAATATACTTCATATGAGATGTATGGAATTGGGCAGTATATTTAGATCAATACATACATTACATCTATTCCTAAATACAGACTTTCATGCCTGCACTGGCAACCCCGATTTAACTTGACTGAAAACCTATGAAAGAGAAACTATTAGCCGTTGCCTACTGCTGAAGTCAATTTTTCATTTTGGCAGGAAATATAAAATTGGATGTGTTTTACTGGCACTTTTACCTCCGTTATTTCCATGAATCTATTACAGCTTGAAATGGAGTGCGCATTCCCCCAATAACCAAGGAGTTGTATACACCTTTCAGAAACTTAATTTCTTGAAAAAAGACAGCTATATGAATACTTGGAACAAGGCAGAAGCATGTTGCCCAGTTTTTAAAATGGGTGGTGGTGGGGGGGCTGCAAGGGATTAGAGTGAGAAATGCATCTTGGTATAACTCCAAGAGAGGAGATATCGAGCCAATCAGCACATACACCTGGCAGCAAGAGTGGACCTTAGACCAAAACTAAAAATCAGTTAAGTCTGTTAATGCAAAACACTGTATCAGTGTATCACTCTATAGTGAAAAACTCTGATTATATTAATGTTCTCTTAGAAACCCAATGTGGTTGAACTTTGTTGCAGCTCAGAAAAGATATCTTCTGTGTCTTTTAATAGGTTCATCAACTTCTAGGAATAGGAATTGACCATTTTCTCAAGCTCCTCCAGGCTGCATGGCTGTTTTTTTTTGTTTTTTTTTTGTCTTCTTTCAGATCATACCACACACATTCTATTAATTTGAGGTCTGGAGATTGTGATGACAATCAGGAATGCTGATATTGTGCTACCATAGCCATTTAGTCGTGAACTTGGGTGTGTTATCATACTGGACAGTTCAAAGGTGGCTACAGTGCCTTGCGAAAGTATTCACCCCCTTTGGCATTTTTCCAATTTTGTAACATTAAAACCTGTAATTTCAATGGATTTTTATTTGGATTTCATGTAATGGACATACACAAAATAGTCCAAACTGGTGAAGTGAAATGAAAAAAAGAACTGCATATGTATTCACCCCCTTTGCTATGAAGCCTCTAAATAAGATCTGGTGCAATCAGTTCCCTTCAGAAGTCACATAATTAGTTCAATAAAGTCCACCTGTGTGCAATCTAAGTGTCACATGATCTGTCACATGGTCTCAGTATATATACACCTGTTCTGAAAGGCCCCAGAGTCTGCAAAACCAGCAAGCACGCACCATGAAGACCAAGGAGCTCTCCAAACAGGTCAGGGCCAAAGTTGTGGAGAAGTACAGATCAGAATATCAGAAACTTTGAACAGCCCACAGAGCACCATTAAATCCATTATTAAAAAATGGAAAGAATATGGCACCACAACAAGCACCTACAAACTGGAAACAAAGGAAATTTAGGTGAGAAGAGTTAGAACTCCTAAATCAACCGGTCACATTGGCAGTCCTGCAGATTGAGAACTCAATGTCAACTACTAAAATGTCTTGTACTCTCTCTCCACAGACAGTTCCGCACAGAATAATCCCAAAAAAAGAAGATGGGGGAACCAGGAGAATAATATGGCTGATTTAATAAAAGCCGTTCTCAAATAAGTCTAAGTCTAAGTCTCTTAATTGCCGGTTGAAAGTCTCTTCAGGTTCTTTTAATAAATGACCGCTACTGCACCCTCGCTATGCGACCACAGACACCAAATCCATACACTTGCTGCCCGAAGCCCATGCCGTCATGCTCTGCTGTTCAGTCTTCCGTGGGTCTCGTCACCGTCTCCGGGCTGCAGCACCGCGTTATTATTTGTAATCCGTTACAGGGAACGAATGATCCAGCTCCAAAGGTCTCCCTCTTTCACCTCTCCAGCACTGTCTCTTCCTCCTTTACTCGAAACCCGGGCATGCAGCTACTACACCCCTTTCGGCGGTCTGTTCTCCTCGTCTGGCCTCCCGTCTCCCCAATGACTCGGTCTCTCAGCCTGAATACACAGGGCTGCAGGTGATGGCGATTTACAGAAGCGCAGGTAAGTCCAGGTGAGGATGCGTCGGGTGGCGTGCGCTCGGCAGAAACAAACAATCAATAAAACCAAATAAACCAATAACGGAAGAAAAGTGCTTCAAACAATATAAGGAAGAAAGAAAACAACAGACTTCATAAGTGAAAACAACCAAAATCGTGAAAAATAAAGTGCACACATTAGTTAAGTGATATAATATAATAATTAATTAATCAATAAAGTGATAAACTGCCGTGACGCCCCACCCGTGACATATGGTAGAAGGTACTCTGGTCAGATGAGACTAAAATTGAGCTTTAGGGCCATCAAGGCACAAACCCAACACCTCTCATCACCCCGAGAGCACCATCGGCAGGGACTGGGAAACTGGTCAGAATTGAAGGAATGATGGATGGCGCTAAATACAAGGAAATTCTTGAGGGAAACCTGTTTCAGTCTTCCTGAGATTTGAGACTGGGACGGAGGTTCACCTTCCAGCAGGACAATGACCCTAAGCACACTGCTAAAGCAACACTCGAGTGATTTAAGGGGAAACATTTAAATGCCTTGGAATGGCCTAATAGCCCAGACCTCAATCCAATTGATAATCTGTGGTGTGACTTAAAGATTGCTGTACAGCAGCGGATCCCATCCAACCTGAAGGAGCTGGAGCAGTTTTGCCTTGAAGTATGGTCAAAAATCCCAGTGGCTAGATGTGCCAAGCTTATAGAGACGTACCCTAAGAGACTTGCAGCTGTAATTGCTGCAAAAGGTGGCTCTACAAAGTAGTGACTTTGGGGGGGTGAATAGTTATGCATGCTCAAGTTTTCAGTTGTTTTGTATCTTGTTTGTTTCACAATAATAAAATATTTTGCATCTTCAAAGTGGTAGGCATGCTGTGTAAATCAAATGATGCAAACCCCCCAAAAATCAATTTTAATTCTAGGTTGTAAGGCAACAACATGCCAAGGAAAAATGCCAAGGGGGGTGCACCATGTTTTAGGCTAAAAGACCCTGTAAATTGCAATCCACCTGCCACTCAGTGATAAAAACAGCATCAGGATGAAAGATAGCCCCAAAGCAAATCACATTCACTTCCATGCTCCACAGTAGTTCTGATGTTCTCCTCCACATAAGCTTAACCCAATTTAAATGAGTAATTTAAATTATTTGTTGCAAATTCAATTACTTTTATGCATGGAGACCAGTGGCCTATTTGGGGCCACAAAAAAGGGAGGCTTATGTCAAGAATAGCATCATATCTGCTCATATCTTCTCCTCATTGCCAGTGCTGAGAAAAGACTCTTGTTTTCTCTTCAGGAAGTGGTCCTGTTTTTTCAAAATTTCAAACTTTTGTTTTCTTTCTATTTTATTGTTTTCGTTCTGAGAGCTAAGAGCAATTATTTATGATCTATAGATTCCCATGCCCAGCTATTTGCTGTATGTATTTCAGAGGTATGTCTGCATCTATTACCATCTGCATTTACATCGTTCTTGTACTGTGGTTAGTGATGTGTTTTGCTTTTGGCAAGCTCCCTGCATTTTTTATTTCATTTCATTCGAAATCTGGGTATCCTATATAGGAAATGCCCTGTACCACAGTGAAACAGCTGGTTTACAATTTATCTTTGATGTGAAGTAGAATCGTCATCGAGTTTTTAGGAATCTGAGCCCCTATGTGTAAATGTAGTTTAATTTCTCCTAGTTAGAGCTCTTTTGTTCTGAGTGCTTAGTGGATGTTGATACAGAAGAAGAGGTTTAGGTTTTTTGTTTTTTTAACTTAACATAGTGAAGCCTATTTGTTGAGGTATATATAATATATATAAAGACTCCTTGTATTGGCAAACTTTACTAAGTGTGTGGCATAATGCAGACCACAAGCTTTTGAAATGCATCGCAGTATGTGTATATAAATAGTCTATTTGTTATGTGATACCTAGTGGTGACAACTTATCATAATCTAAGGGATCTGAAGGCTTGAACTTCCACACCAATCTCTGCTGTTCATTATTATTATTATTATTATTATTATTATTATTATTATTATTATTATTATTATTATTATTATTTATTAACAGACGCCCTTATCCATGGCAACTTACAAAATATAAGTACAATACATTAAGTGGATTTTACCACCTGAATTGGATACATTTTCAAGAATCATATATATATATATATATATATATATATATATATATATATATATATATACACTCACCTAAAGGATTATTAGGAACACCTGTTCAATTTCTCATTAATGCAATTATCTAACCAACCAATCATATTGCAGTTGCTTCAATGCATTTAGGGGTGTGGTCCTGGTCAAGACAATCTCCTGAACTCCAAACTGAATGTCTGAATGGGAAAGAAAGGTGATTTAAGCAATTTTGAGCGTGGCATGGTTGTTGGTGCCAGACGGGCCGGTCTGAGTATTTCACAATCTGCTCAGTTACTGGGATTTTCACGCACAACCATTTCTAGGGTTTACAAAGAATGGTGTGAAAAGGGAAAAACATCCAGTATGCGGCAGTCCTGTGGGCGAAAATGCCTTGTTGATGCTAGAGGTCAGAGGAGAATGGGCCGACTGATTCAAGCTGATAGAAGAGCAACTTTGACTGAAATAACCACTCGTTACAACCGAGGTATGCAGCAAAGCATTTGTGAAGCCACAACACGTACAACCTTGAGGCGGATGGGCTACAACAGCTGAAGACCCCACCGGGTACCACTCATCTCCACTACAAATAGGAAAAAGAGGCTACAATTTGCACAAGCTCACCAAAATTGGACAGTTGAAGACTGGATAAATGTTGCCTGGTCTGATGAGTCTCAATTTCTGTTGAGACATTCAGATGGTAGAGTCAGAATTTGGCGTAAACAGAATGAGAACATGGATCCATCATGCCTTGTTACCACTGTGCAGGCTGGTGGTGGTGGTGTAATGGTGTGCGGGATGTTTTCTTGGCACACTTTAGGCCCCTTAGTGCCAATTGGGCATCGTTTAAATGCCACGGCCTACCTGAGCATTGTTTCTGACCATGTCCATCCCTTTATGACCACCATGTACCCATCCTCTGATGGCTACTTCAAGCAGGATAATGCACCATTTCACAAAGGTCGAATCATTTCAAATTGGTTTCTTGAACATGACAATGAGTTCACTGTACTAAACTGGCCCCCACAGTCACCAGATCTCAACCCAATAGAACATCTTTGGGATGTGGTGGAACGGGAGCTTCGTGCCCTGGATGTGCATCCCACAAATCTCCATCAACTGCAAGATGCTATCCTATCAATATGGGCCAACATTTCTAAAGAATGCTTTCAGCACCTTGTTGAATCAATGCCACGTAGAATTAAGGCAGTTCTGAAGGCGAAAGGGGGTCAAACACAGTATTAGTTTGGTGTTCCTAATAATCCTTTAGGTGAGTGTAATGTGTGTGTATTAGGATTTGAAGAATGTGGTAAGAGAAAATACATGTGACTATTTTTAAGCTGTTTTCCTTTATTACAATGTTTAATCCTACAGCATGTTCAGCAAAGCAGTGTGGAAAATCTTGTTAGCAGATTAGTATGAATCCCTAGTGCAATACTGACTTATCTCTTTTAAAGGTATTTAATTACATTTTACAAAGGACATTTTGGCACATTACATTGCATTATTGCTACTTTATTGCTTTGCAACTCTTATAAATAGTTTGCATGCCGCCCATAAAATCTATATTTATAAGTATTTTTATTTGTTTTAATTTAAGTATCAGTTTTGCATTCCAATAGTATAATACAAATTCTTATTCATCCAGTGTAAAATAAGCTTGCTCTTCTTGCTTTAACTTCTTTAGGAGGACAGTGATAATTGTATTTCTAATTTAGTTACCTTGATCAGAAATGTGAGTTGTTGTTGTTGTTAATAAAACTATATACCTTAAATAAGAGACACCCAAACTATGGCCCAGGGACCAAATTTGACCCACAGCCACATTTGGTTTTGCCCGATCGGTGTGACATAAATAAAACCAATTTAAAAAAATCAATCCTTTAATTACTAGTTTGAAAATCCTATTACAAAAATGTGGAAAACAATAGTGTGTTTAAAAGCACTAACAAAACAAATTAAATACAACTAAGGAAAGGATAAAAAGCATAATCTACAGGAATTTCTCTCAAATGCAAATGGAACAGAGGACATGTTTGTTGTCATTGTGCTGAAGGCATTTCTACATTTATGCTTAGCAGTTTATCAGTGTCTATTGTTTTCTATTCAATCTTAATTATGTACCAAAGCATGATCATAATGGTTGCAAGGACTCCCATGAGGTGGCATGCAATTGGCCAACGTTTGCTGGGGATTCGGCCAGGATGTCCTTGCTTCTCCCTGTCATTCTGAACTTTCATCAGAATTAATTATCCATAATGTAAGTGCTATCTCCTTTTAAATTGAAAAAAAAAAAGATGCAGCTAATCAGCAGAAATTAAAGATAGAATCTTATCTATCTCAGGTTTGGTTTAACTGAAGATGTGTAGTTGTGTTCATTTTTGACCATACACTGAAATCAGAAAATTAAATAATCTGAAATGGGTTTCCATACATAATTGGTAATAGAAAACCATTGAATCCTGAATTCCATAAATGTGTGTGCACTTATGTACTCGTAAAATAAAAGCATGCACCCACTTTTGCATTGCATATATAGGTGTAAAACAAACATGCTACATATATGATTCTATATCATGTTATTTACATTCTTATAGTGGGGAGCACATATTTCATCCTGGTGACAGTTCGTCCCCGTGACAATTGGACCCTGCATCAATTCACTCCTAAAATAATTTGACCCCGTCAATTAGTTTGGGCAATTAGTTTGGGCAACAACAACTCGTCCCTTTTATACGTTCTCCACTTGAGCATTTGTAACCATGAGTGCATTAACTTATTGTTGAGCCATAGAACACATACAGTGGCTCTCAAAAGTATTCACCCCCCTTGGACATTTCCACATTTCATTGTGTTACAACTTGAAATCAGAATGCATTTAATCAGGAGTTCTTGCCACTGACCAGCACAAAACATGTCCATAATGTCAAAGTGAAAAATATAATCTGCATTTTTTTTCTAAATTAATTTCAAAACAGAAAATAATTGAATGCATTCAGTCAATATTTGGTAGAGGCACATTGGGCAGCAATTACAGCCATGAGTCTGTGTGGATAAGTCTCTACCAGCTTTGCACATCTGGACAAGCTCAAGCGCCATCAAGATGGATGGGACCTTTGGTGAACAGCAATTTTCAACTGTTTCCACATATTCTCATTGGGATTGGGGTCCAGGCTTTGATTGGGCCACTCCAGGACTCCAGTGTGGCTTTGGCTGTATGTTTGGGTTCATTGTCCTGGTGGGAGATTAATCTTCTCCCATGTCCCAGGTCTCTTGCAGACATCAGCAGGTTTTCTTCCAGGATTTCTCTATACTTTACTGCATCCATTTTGCCCTCTATCTTTACAAGGCTTCCAGGCCCAGAAGCAGAGAAGCATCCCCATAGCTTGATGCTGCCACCACCATGCTTCATGGAAGGGTGGTGTTCTCAGGATGATGTAGCGCTTAGCATTGAGGCTAGAAAGCTCTATTTTATTCTCATCAGACCATAGAATCTTCCCCCACTTGGTCTCAGAGTCTCCCACATGCCTTTGATGTGAGTTTTTTTCAACAATGGCTTTTGTTTTGCCACTCTCCCATAAAGGCCACTTTTGTGACACACCTGGGCTATTGTTGCAGTGTGCAGTGTCACCCAGCTCAGCCATAGGCCTCTTGTTGGCCTCCCTGACTAGTGCCCTTCTTGCCCGAATAAAGTTTTTGAGGACAGTATGATCTAGGCAGATTCACAGTTGTGCCATATTCTCTCCATTTCTTAATAATGGACTTTACTGTGCTCCAGGGGATATTCAATGCCCCTGATTCTGGATTTGATTTAAATGTTCCTTTGTCTTCATGATGTAGTTTTTGTTAAGAATTGTACTAACCAACTGTGGGACCTCCCACGGAATTTGCGGAATTGGGTGCTTTTGACTGGGGTACCTGCAGACCCCTGAGGTGTAGTTTTTGTCATATCTCACACGTGCTTTATTCTATCATTCCAATTTTTCATGATTTTGTCAATCAATTTGTTCATATAATTGTTTTCAGTTTCTGTTTTAATTAGTGTTTTTAAAAAATACCAATGTATTGGGGTCCTGGGGGACCCCAGTCAAAAGCACCCAATTCCACCTATGCAGTTTTAATAAATGGAACTATTTATTGAGTTAATGTTTCCCATAGGTCATAAAGTATCACAAACTATTAGGGGGGGTAGGGGCACTCTGTCAGTCATTTTGAAGGAGACAGACACAGACTATCAAGTCAAACAAGCCACATATCCCAGAGGAGATGGCTAACAATGAGAGAGATCGAAAGTTCACGTTTTGGCTTTCATGGGCAGCTTACCATGGTGACATATGTACCTGCAAAAGGAAAAGCAGTACTGGTGCTGTCCTCCATGCACCATGACACGAAGCTTGAAGGCGAGAAGCAGAAACCAGAGATCATACCACACTACAATGCAACCAAAAGTGGTGTGGATAATCTGGATCATCTAGCCAAAATGTTCAGAACCAGAAGAAAAATAAACAGATGGCCGATGGTGCTGTTTATGAACATGGTGGATGTTGCTGCCATTGCTGCCTTCATCATTTGAATTGGGAACTTCCCAGATTGGAAGTTTTCAGAACATGGCCGACGTCGCTGGATCTACCCGAGACAGCTGGGGCATGCCCTGGTGTAGCCTTTGCTCCTCCTGTCAGATGCCAGTATGCCCTGAGCATAGCATGAGCCAAATCGTGTGCTATAACTGCCTGTAGCGTGTGGTGTTCAATGTAAACAACATTCATTTTACATTATGTACAAATTGAAAAATCTAAATTTGAATTACATTCATTCAACCTTTATTTTGATGGGGGTCATAGAGGTCTCTGTCTACTTTTGTATTGAAAGACAAATAAAATTAAAAAAACTGTTGACGTTTGAATGACTGTGGGTTTATTAAATGTATTTTATATTGGGGTCAAAATGACCCCGGGTTGGTTTCACCATATAAATATAACACAAATAATGTTTACTTGAAATTACTGAAAACTAAATGATACCAGAATCAAAGGATGTTAAATAAGCTTTTAAGTACTAATGTGGATTGTACTTGGTATAAAAGCTGCAATTTGTATTAAAGAAGAGTATATATTTTCATTTTCATTTCATTTCATTTTTATTTTTGTTCAGATAAAATTAATTACATAACTAATAATGTTTTAAGAAGAAATAAGTTAACATTTTGCTATGATGGTTGTTTATTACAGTAGTTTTTTTCTTGGGGTCCCCAGGGACCCCAGTTGGTGGTCCTTGTATGTTAATATGTTGGTAGGATGAGGGTTAACCTGAAATCATGTGACACACCTTTACTGCACAGAGGTGTATTCCATTCAACAAAAACACATTATAATAAATGTGTGTATATATATTTATATAGCCTACCTGTATATGTATGTGTTCTATGGCTCAACAATAAGTTAATGCACTCATGGTTACAAATGCTCAAGTGGAGAACGTATGATGGGGATGAATTGACATGGACGAATTGTCATGGACCCCTTATAGTGCATGCTCATGTTGTACTCATGTTTGTCAATTTCTGCAAATCATCACCAATGTATGCTCTATCAGGCATCTCTTAACCTGATTTAATCAAGAAAAAATGTGTTTACTGTATTAAGTAATACACTTAGGCTACTTTACATTAAACATGCCTAGGTATACCTAATATAACAAAGTTAATAATTGTGTACAGCTCGCTAGTTTATATGTCAAAGGGCATTATTGGAATATAACTATACTTTTCAACCATAAAGGAACACTACTCTTTGTTTTCTATTATACATAAAGTCATTTAAACTTCACAACAGAAACCATTATATTCTCCCTCCAGGGACACTTAGCTGGTAAGTGATTTGCTGCCTTGAATAAGGCTAATGGTGGCACTACAAAGTATTAATCTCATTCATATTTTACCAGCACTATGCAATTTAAATCCTAGCAAAGTGTACAAGTCAAAATTTGGACATTCTGAAGGGCCATTTTGCTTTTATGCAGGCCAAAGAGGTGTAAATGATACAGACCAACTAAGATGCTGTAGACCTTTGAACCATAACTGTAAACAAGAAGGATATAGAAGCAAACAGGGGGCCGGGGTTCATTCTAGTGGCCTTGGTCATATTAAACTAAAATAAATGAATGTTTTCCTACCATTGTGACACTGCTGCCCAGATGGTAAACTTTTGTTGGCTTTTACATGGTCAGTCAATCTGCCCATTTATAACCCCTTGTTCCTGTTATTACTTCCATTTTATGGTGACCCATATGATGACTGCTAACAGCTGCAATCAAATTAATCAATGAACTACATCACGAATGGTCCAAGCACAATTGCTTAAGGAAGCCTTCAATTAACCAGCTGGGATTTGACAAATCATGTTACGTGCATGACTATGAAAATAATGTGACGGCTGTGTAAATTAATAAATGATTTCCCATCAGCTTTAATGTGCCTGTACTGATTTATAAACATTCTGTTGTTGCAGGTCTTTGTGTTTCCCTGGGTTTTGTGAAAAGGCAATAACACTAAGGGGCAAAATACAAACCCAAGAAACAGACACCCTACATCAGTGCTGTCCCTGATTTGTTGTTATTTTCTTCAGATGTGTCTATCAAGGAATTGTTTTTTTTAAATATACTGAACATAGGGTTTTATCAATCACTGATTAAATGGCTCATAGTCACTCTGCATTATGGACCTTTTCCTAAATTTCCCTTTCTAACAATTGTATGTTTGTGAATTGCCTTGGTAAAGGCATCAGCCACATAATTAAACACGAATCATGAAACGCATCTCATAGATTTGTATTTGCATGTCCAACTCGGGCCTAAATCTTTGGAATAAGCGCTCACCAGGGGCGGTCTGGGACTTTGACTCAGACCGGCCCACCACAACTGGCCTGTGAATACTCCACCACCTCCACATGCATGTTCACACACCAGCTGCATCACAGCTATTTTTCAGAGTGCTACACAACACATACATTCTGTAAACTGTAAGAGTTCTACAGAAAACACACTGAATTGTCATGTTGATGTTGTGTTATCTGTCTCCCTCCCTGCCCTAGCTCCCCATTGCTTACTGCTTCGTCGACCATGAGTTGGCAACCTGTGGCTCCCGACTGTGATCTGTTTCATTGCCAGCATACATTTTAGTTAATTTTGTTGTCTTTTCATTTAGAACTGTAATCAGATGTCTAAATCTTGTTCAGGGGTGGGCTTAACACTAGAATCACCTGCATTTCAAATTAGGCTACCTAGTACAAGCACCCAAACCGGTCAAATGGACCAATAAATTATGTTTTCTTTTTTTTTTTTTTAAGCCATCTCACACATAAATCACCCAAAAACTACAAATTCCAACTTAGTTTACACAAGAACATAACAGTCAATTGCACGACTGAAACAACCGAGCAATAATAACTATACTAATACTACTTACACATAATATAAGAAAACTATTATTATTCAGTGAAGTTTTGCTACTGAATTAAATGTAATCTACTTGAGTTATTGTTGTTGCTGGAATGAACGCGTTCCCAAGCAAAGTTTCTCCTGAGCTGATCTGACAGGTGTTTGTCTCCTGAAATGCAGAGGGAGAGACATGCCGCTGTAGCTGGAAGTATAATGTCACCTTACTCATTGCTCACAAGTCACTTTTTGGTTTTGTTAGATTTGTATTCATTATGTTCACATCTGGAACCAACCAACTGTAATATCCATTTAGCGTAAAGGTTTAATTGGACCATTGGACTGGCCCACTCAAATGGGTCAGGGCGATTATTTCTTATTTTTTCAGTCCCACTGAATGTATTACGACATAATAAAAAAGTATTTTATTATTATTATTATTTATTTCTTGGCAGACGCCCTTATCCAGGGCGACTTACAAAACATAAAGTGCAGTACCTTCACTTTTTCTGCAAAACGTGTGTATATATGTAAAATTCTATAAATGTAAAAAAATCCATGATTTTTTCTTCTATCATATCAGCATTGACGTGGGTTTAAAGAATAAATACTGTGGCATTTCAAATCCTAGTTGTATTCCTCTGTTTGTTGTTGTTACCAAATGAAATATGACATTAAATAAGTATGTCAGTTTCTTCATCACATTTTTCTACTAGTCCTATGGATTATTAAAGTTTAAAATATTAGTGTTTCCAGCTTAAACACATTCACCCTCAAAATCAATCACCTGTTTATTGTTTTGTTTAAGGGCATACACTTCAAACATCCTTTACCAGTTTTCACCTGTGATGTACTGTATCCCCTACTAACCATTAGGTTATTTGGATGGTGATCACAGCATAGCTAAAGCTTTCAAGTATGTTTGTATATTAAATATTTAATAATTTTTAGTATTATTTAACTACTGCTTCAAAGATTTTTATAATCAATAATTATTTTTTATGTCTAATTATTCATATTGGAAAGAAATGAGCTCTCTGGGCAAAAATAAACAATACAATTAATTTTGCATGTACATAACAGAGCTATGTTTGGCACTCACATGTGTGTGTGTGCGTGTGTGTGCATGTGAGTGTGTGTGTGTGTGTATAACAGCTGTGTATAAAAGCTCAATTATATGTGTTTATCTAAATATACACACATTCTCTTTATTGATTAAAGAGTGGGGACAATCTGGTTTTCATGTTAAATGTTGTTTGTTTTTGTTTCCCCACTGTTGCCTAGTATATATAAAATATTCATGCAATATTCTATATTTCTTCATGAATGGTTCCACTCTTAATTAAGGACTTTATTAAGATATTCCCTTTTTGTGCTAGTACAACAGCTTAGCCTGGTTTGTAATTTTAAAAATGATTTAGCATGATCTTATCATGTATAAAAACACTAGATTAGGGTATCCCCAGTCCTATAATTTTCAATCAGTCTTCAGTATTGTCTTTTTCTATGCCACTTGAGTGGAAACCACTGAGAAAACTGTATTGGCGCACTGTTCATTCTTTATTGAAGCTCCAAATGATTGCAGCAGCATTTTGTGTTGCATAAAGTTCTGTCTGACATTATGTTAGTCAGTCTTCCATTATTTTTGTCACACCCAATTAATTCCCATTTTGACTGAATGACCTAATTTCATAGTCTGGTGAACAGGGGAAAATATAAGCAGGGATTGTCACATATGCAACAGCTGGTGAAGACCAAGTACTTACCAGATATTGAAAGGAAAATAATTATTGGCTCCCATGTTTTGTTTTATGCATGCAAAAGAAATAGTAAAGTGCTGCTTTAATATTGTATTGTTTTGTGGTTTGTTAGGTTTTTTTGGGTGGGGGGTTTAAATAAACATAATAAACATACAGTTAATGTTAATTTTATGCACATTAGTCTGAGGTTTTAAATCAAACTTAGATTGTATTAATAAAAACAAGCACAAAATCAACTGTGTTGCTCAAATACAATATTCAAATTTAATTTTCACCTTCCTATACTATTTAAGATATGGATATAGACTTAAGAAAACTATTGGACATTTCTGTCAATATACAATATCCATTATAAAACCACTTCATCATTGTCCATTTAAGAAATAAAAATTGGGAACAGTTTATAATGAGGTGCTGCTTACTAATGTCTTTTTAATGATCATATAAATATTTAATAGTATTAATACATGTTAAAAAGCATTAATAATCCATTATAAATAGTTATAACTTGGTTATAACAATACATGGAACATGTAGCTTAAAAATATCCCTCTTATAAATCGTTTATAATGAAAAAGTGTAAAATATTTTTTTAGGAATATGTCAGAGCAGTAGTGAAGTTTTCATTATAACATTTTGATCATAAATTATTTAAAAGCGGGTCACTTTTTATCAATCTGTTCGACTTTGTGTCCATTGTTATTGCTTTAACTGATCAGTTATATATATATTTTAGATCAACAGGGACACACACACTCAGGGACACAAATGGAAATTGGGCTTCAAGGCATTCAAATCGTAAAACAGGAGACACTTCTTCACACAGAGAGTTGTCACAATCTGGAACAAACTCCCCAGCGATGTGATTGAAGCTGAAAATTTGGGAACATTTAAAATCAGACTGGATAGGATCATTGGATCACTTAGTTATTAATGGACACCAAATGAGCACGATGGGTGGAATGGCCTCCTCTCATTTGTAAACTTTCTTATGTTTCTGATATATATATACACTCACCTAAAGGATTATTAGGAACACCTGTTCAATTTCTCATTAATGCAATTTTCTAATCAACCAATCACATGGCAGTTGCTTCAATGCATTTAGGGGTGTGGTCCTGGTCAAGACAATCTCCTGAACTCCAAACTGAATGTCTGAATGGGAAAGAAAGGTGATTTAAGCAATTTTGAGCGTGGCATGGTTGTTGGTGCCAGACGGGCCGGTCTGAGTATTTCACAATCTGCTCAGTTACTGGGATTTTCACGCACAACCATTTCTAGGGTTTACAAAGAATGGTGTGAAAAGGGAAAAACATCCAGTATGCGGCAGTCCTGTGGGCGAAAATGCCTTGTTGATGCTAGAGGTCAGAGGAGAATGGGCCGACTGATTCAAGCTGATAGAAGAGCAACTTTGACTGAAATAACCACTCGTTACAACCGAGGTATGCAGCAAAGCATTTGTGAAGCCACAACACGTACAACCTTGAGGCGGATGGGCTACAACAGCAGAAGACCCCACCGGGTACCACTCATCTCCACTACAAATAGGAAAAAGAGGCTACAATTTGCACAAGCTCACCAAAATTGGACAGTTGAAGACTGGAAAAATGTTGCCTGGTCTGATGAGTCTCGATTTCTGTTGAGACATTCAGATGGTAGAGTCAGAATTTGGCGTAAACAGAATGAGAACATGGATCCATCATGCCTTGTTACCACTGTGCAGGCTGCTGGTGGTGGTGTAATGGTGTGGGGGATGTTTTCTTGGCACACTTTAGGCCCCTTAGTGCCAATTGGGCATCGTTTAAATGCCACGGCCTACCTGAGCATTGTTTCTGACCATGTCCATCCCTTTATGACCACCATGTACCCATCCTCTGATGGCTACTTCCAGCAGGATAATGCACCATGTCACAAAGGTCGAATCATTTCAAATTGGTTTCTTGAACATGACAATGAGTTCACTGTACTAAACTGGCCCCCACAGTCACCAGATCTCAACCCAATAGAGCATCTTTGGGATGTGGTGGAACGGGAGCTTCGTGCCCTGGATGTGCATCCCACAAATCTCCATCAACTGCAAGATGCTATCATATCAATATGGGCCAACATTTCTAAAGAATGCTTTCAGCACCTTGTTGAATCAATGCCACGTAGAATTAAGGCAGTTCTGAAGGCGAAAGGGGGTCAAACACAGTATTAGTATGGTGTTCCTAATAATCCTTTAGGTGAGTGTATACTGGGTGCAATTTGCCACCGGGTATGATGGGGATATTACATATATATATAAGCATCTTCAGGAACAGAGATTTACATAAACAAACATGAAACAATAAACTATAAGTTTTATAATTTCTATAGGTTTAAATCTCAATTTGCTTGGCTCACATGTCTACGGAATCTATTCAGTGGATTGAAACAAAAGCAACCCTTAGCTCTCCCAGTTACATAACTGACCTGATGAAAAAAAAAAAAAAAAAGATTTCTGACACAACTTTCCTTCACACTCCTGCAGTAAATACAAACAGCATACCCATTGTTTAAGAGTGATATGATTCAGGGTTATTTACTTACTTATTTGACTAAGTTACATACTTTGTAAGAGCATTACATACACAATAATAATCATTCCTAACTGTAGATTTTTTTTCTACCCCTGCAGTTTGTGTTGTGTCAATCAAATGTGTCATGTCAATCAGTTCAGTTCTTGAAAAATAATAAGGCTGAAGGGAAGATAACTTGTTATACTGTCCTTATTGAAGGAAATGCATCTTCCGTTTTCATGACTCCATCATGTTTGTCACCTGTTTTGTGTGTAAAGCCGGGAAGTATCACAATTAATAGTATGCAAAAGCTGTAGAGTAATTAATTCAGACTATAGGCTTATATATACAGTATGTACTTGTTTATATATTTTTGTGCATCTATCTACAGTACTTGGCTAGGTTAGTGTATCAGCTATTGATGCATAAACTAAGAAGTCGTCACCTTGGTCAGAATAATTTAAAGATTGAGTTTTATCTGAAATCCAGCCATCTAGTCTCACTGAGTGCTTTAACTTGCTGAATGAGAATTGATTACCTCATTCTCTTTGCAGGAAATCCAATCTTGATATTGGCTAACACTGTTGACAGGGAAAACTGCAGTGATCGAAAGCCTGTACATTTACAGCTGCCCCTGAAGCTGTTGCTAATATTTTACTTGCCATAAAAATAAAGTTTACTAAAAAAAAAAAAAAGTTAATTAATTAATGTCTAGGTTATTTGTGTAAAAAGCAAAAATGGAAAAGTAAAACATGATGAATATTTTTAAAACCAGCCGAAAGATTGTAAGTTAATCTTACACTGGCAAATATATAATTTGGTACACGAATGTTACAGTTTGATTAAACTATACTAAAACAAGCATTCCTTATATCTTAATATGATTCACATTAAGCAATTATACAAAGAACCCGTGGTGTATTTTACTTTTCATATGATTTTCTAATTAGGTATTACATAGTCTGTAGTCTGACTAAGTATGATGGCATGTTTGCATGTTAGAAATGTAGGAATTGTGATATAAATACTGTTATGTGTCAGTCCTGTGAGCAAGTTAAACAGAGCAATAGAACAGAAACACTAAGTTCTCTGGTGATGTACAGTTTACCATATGCCTTCAAGGATCTAAAACTTTGGAACCTTGTATGCATTGATTGTGCCAGACATGGTTTCTACTATCTGCTAGAAATGATGCATTTGTTGACTACTTCTACAGTCTAAATGGCTCCATGAATTTTGATTTGAACTGAAGAGCATTATTCTAGCTACTGCTGATGTAATGGACCAGACTTACTTGGCAAAGGAATTTGAACATAATAACATGGGTGCAGGACCTACCTTTGGAATTAATTGCTATTTAAATTCCATGTCCTGCCTTTTGGCATCTTTTCCATTTGTTATCATTCATTTAATTATCCTGTCCTTATTCTAAGGCTGTGTTATGTATAAATTACCTGTCAGAACTGAATTTTCTGTGAAAGTACTTGGAGGCTGATTCTGAAACACGTATATGCATGTCTTTTAATGTATCCCCCTGTCTGTGTACCAGCAAAACAAATTGAGACAATAACTTTAAATTGCTTTTGCAGATTTTTTATGCCATTAACTACATGTTTTTACTTTAAATATATATGTAAATTCTGTGAAATTCTAATTGTAAAGTGAAGATTTTATTAGATTAATTTGTTGAAATAAATAGTGTTTATAGTCAGTAGCGGACTAGAGCACCGGAAGTCCCGGCTGCAGTCCCGATTAAAATATATATATATATATATATATATATATATTCTCCCAGGCCAGGCCATTTAACTGTTCCGGCCCATTGGTCCAATTAAACTTTATGAAATATGTTATGATTTTGTATAAGCAAAACTACGTAATGGAATTATTTAAATAATCAAAGTGAGAAAAGTCAGGTGACTACTTTGCTTCACCAAAACTGGAGTGGGATACTGTCTCAGGGTGGATATATGTGTATTTCTACTAATATTTAGTAGAGGCCAGTCAGTATTAAAAGATATTGTAATTTTAATGTGACAAGGTGAATTGTTCCAGAATTAGTTTGACAGTAACTTAACTTAATTGAATGACCTGATGTATTATTGTTGCTAATATTATTTTAGGATATTTTAATTATTATGTTGAACTGACACCGATTGAGCAAACTGTATTTTGTATGTGTTAATTAATTGTATTATACGTGCATTAAATATTGAATTGTTAATAATATAACTTCACGTGTAGAAAGTGTAGAATGGTGTCCCCTGAAAGTAGAAGCAACGATGTAGAAGCAACATGTATTATTCTTCATTTTCTAATTTCTAGCACAATTTTGACATGTGTCCCCTCAGCTTTATGCATATGGAGTCACAGTTTTCTATTTCAAGAAAACGGCATTTGCTGAACAAATGCAATACACCATATGAAATAAGTTTTCCTTTGATCGCTGTGATGTAACTAGGTGGTGTTATTAGGGGCTGGTGTGTGAGCCTACATGTGTCGGCGGGGTGGTGGAGTATCTGCGGGCTGGTTGTGGTGGGCCAGTCTTGTCCAGGGCCTTTTTTTAATCCTAGTCCATCCCTGTTTACAGTGAAATTAGTTAATACAAGACAGGTTTACATTTGTGTTTTTTATTTTTTATTTTAAAACTTTGCAGATTGAAAATCAATTGTGTTGATACTCTAGAGCAAAATTGGTGCTAAATTTAATCAAAACAAAATTGATGCTGTCTCATCATATACAAGAAAACTGCATAATAGTCCAGTAATATCTGAAACAGAATAGATAGATTGTAAATAGAGTATATAGATGGTATTATTAAAATTCTGTGGTTTTTGGCCTGGGAATTCACTGTTTTCAAGAGCAATGCAGATATATGGAAATTTCATATAAGCAAATAAATAGGCAATTACCAACAGGACTAATATTTATTCTGGAACCACACTTAGTACTATTAAAATAGAAGTGGATTTAAAGCTTTAGGTAGCATATATGTATTCTGTGGATAAGATTAGCAGTTCTGGTATATTGGGTTCAAACCTTGACAATTAATTTATATTGGGGAGTCAGGGAATGTGGGCGTACTGAAGCGCTTTATTAGCTAGGCCATGACAAAGTTGTGATGCCCTGACTCCCCTTAATATTTTTGCATTGCATGAGTGGTGTTGGCAGGGGCACCATCTTCCATAAATATTCTTCTTTTAGCAGAAAGAAGTTGCTTCGCGGGTTCATCCATTTGTGACCATCTTGTGGCTACAATTACAACCCACACCAAAGAGAATAATGGGTCTCATATCAGGCAAGGTTTAACCCATCAGTAAAATGGAAGACAGTGAATTAATCTGACCTTAGGCAGCAGTTCCTGAAAACATAGGCAGACATCTGTGATTTATTACCAATATGTTTTCTTTATGTAGTATCTTTCTGCTTCAAAATTTGCACAGCACAGCTTATCAAAGGCTTTTGTGTTCCAAATTCCCAGGAGAAGCAGCTACAGCTACAGCTAAATTGCTGGAGAAAGTATTAAGTGCTGTGTAAGCATATTAAAAGAGCATACTAAAACACTGATAAGGTATATCTATCTATCTATCTATCTATCTATCTATCTATCTATCTATTATATATATTTATAGTGTGTGTTTTTATAATTGTATCCGAAAAAAAAAAAGTTGATTAGATAATGCTTTAAAACATTTGCATCCATCCTATTCATTCACTGAAAGTAATAAGCACTGTACAGTCTATAAAGGAATGAAAATGCCTTAAACAAAAACAATTTCAATCCATCTGTGTAATCTAATTAAATATATATTACTGGAATCCTAATGATACATTGTCAATTTTAAAGAGCTGCTTAAAGTTTAACTATATTAGTCTCAGACCTTCCATCAAAGATTCTTCTGCCCCAAATATCACATTTTACATGTTATGCTTTCAACGCTTTGACCCATTCACTGATAAAGGACATATTTTGGTTTGGTAGCTTAGAATCTCAATGAAATTAAAAAGAATGAGAAGAAAAATAGTTTTCCATTAAAGATCATATTTTATTTTGAAGATTATTAAAATGTTATTTTAATTCTATACAAATTAATATAGAAATTAGCAAACCATAGTATTACAAGTCTCAGCTAATATTACTTGCTACTTGTTCATACCCCATATAAATCAATGAAGTGATAGTAAAATGGAATTAGTTATCTCAGATCACTTCAACAAACTCTAAAATTACATAATTAGTGAAATTGTATAGTTGAATGCATTTAATGCATATATTATTATTATTATTATTATTATTATTATTATTATTATTATTATTATTAATATTAATATTATTATTATTATTGTCTAATTTGCTACATGTAGTTTAATGTTTATCAAAATTAACAGCTCCTAATCCCTTACAATAATAATAAAAAAATAAAAAAATCAGTATCTTAAAGTTAAATCATTCATAGTTAATTGGTTTAGTCCAGGTCCAAATTTGAGCATACTAAAAATAAATAGGTATCTTGAAGATCATTTCATTACTGATGCATGATTGTAGAAATTAATAAGTCAAGCTTTAATGTTTTCATTATCTTTCATCTCCAGGACATCCGTGCCTGGCAGGAAGTACTGTCCATTAATTACCTTTTAAATGACTTGTTGACTTTGTTCCTGGCTGTCTGCCATACTTTAGCCACGATATGAATTGATACAGCTTACCGTTCAAATAAAAAGAGGCAGAAAATCATAGAGGAAAAAAAAAATCATATAATACTTAAATCACAAAAAGTGTGCGAAAGTGTGTAAATATTACAGTCACTTACCAAATACCAGTTAATATAAATATTGTATAGGGCGCACGACATGCCAAGATGACAGGTCAAATATGCCACAGCATGGATTCCACAAATGCCAGAAGGCAGACGTGTCCAATTCACTCCAGTTTTCCACCATCACAACTTCCCATGCACCAATCCAGTTTGAAACATATGTCCAGAGCAGCCATCTGGAAACACTCAATAGCAGTGACTACCTGACCATCCTGGCACTTGTTAATCGCTTCCTCAGAAGGCTGCAGCATTTCATATAGTCTCCCTATGAGTTTCAGTTCACGTACCTAGGACAAGATGCTCAGGCAAAACCTTTTATGATGAACCTCATGATCTTCAACTGGCTATTCAACCTGTTGTCATTTACAAATTGCAGTTTGAAATGTTCTAGGTGGCTTTAGTGGATTTGTGGCAAAATGACACGATTTTAGAAACCTTTGCTATTACTGCCTTCATTGGGCTGGCCTGCACCAGGGCATTATAGCCTGGCTACGATCAGGTGGCAATCATCAGCTCCTCACTTACATACTGATCTGTGTAAGACTCGTAAGACTCCGACTGGCAAACACGACAATCAATATTGTTAGTGATATACTGATGGTTTTCCAATCAATTAATTGAAATATATCTGTACAGAAATGGGTGGAACTGAACAGAATTGATATGGTATTCATAAGTTCAGTTACTTTCAAAATGTCAGTTCCAGTTCCAAACTCTCTCTTTAACTAGTGGCTTTGCCATGACAAAATCGAGTGGGGAAGCAGAGTCGTCACCGTTGTCAGATTTTATTTTAAATTAAATTTAATGTTGTGAAGGTATTTGTATTTTCAATATCAAGCAAAATGGCTGACAGTTAGCAAGGAATATTAAAATTGGCGGCTGCTCGGTTGTTCCCTAATGATTGGACGGCAGTCAGAGCTTTGACTTCCCATTGGTCACTAACGCAGGGCTTTGAAGCGAGGCAGAGAGCACCTCGGGAGATTTATGGCCCACCTCTGCTCCTGATTGGTCACCTGCCTAAAAAAAAAAAAAGGATATTTTTCAACTCGCCTATTGGTTAAACTTGGTCAAGACATTCAGCAGAAATGGAGAATACCCTGGCAGATATAAACAAAGTCAGCTCAAAACACAAACGTTTACGAAGTAACCTGAGCCGCTGTGACCCGCCTCTGCTCGAGAAGCAACGTAAAGTCGTGACTAATTGCATTAGACTAATGCATCCTTCCTGAATAAATAAATAAATAATAAATACAAGATTTGACTGATGGTTTACTTGGCTCTGAATGGTCAGCAGAAAATACCCTAAAGGTCCTGATGGCATGCCACTGACCAGCCAACCCTAGGCTGAAATTGCTTGTCAGCATAGGTGTAGGTTTAGGGGGAAGCATGCCTCTCAATGTTGATAGAACAAGACATTGTGCCCCCAATATTGTATGCCCACAGGGGATGCCCCCTCCCCAATATTGACAGCATCTCCTCCAAATCTGAAACAAAACATACACCCCTGCTTATCAGTATCTGTTTCCTTGTCCATTTACCATAACAAGCTATTATTTTCCATTAAACTACTCCATTAAAATTGTATACTCACTCATCTGGGTTAACATATTACTTAAATAAACGTGTTAGATAAAGGTTTCTTCTGTGAAATAATCTTTTTGTAGTGTAGAAGAATGTGTCAAGTATAATTATTGTATAAGAGATGTCATCCTCAGGACCGCATAGCTGAGCAGTTCTGGCTGCACAAACTGTGTGAAATGACATCTCCTATACAGTAAGAGACACCGTTCACATGACCTATTAACTTATTATGAATCACATGTTTTAGACACACAAATATCTTTACAGTGATCAACCCCCTTTGTCTCCATCCAGGATATGGTGTAAATTACCTACAATAGCTGATTTTCATGCCTGTTAAACATAACAAAACTATTAAAAACAAATGTACATCATGTAAAATTGCACCGCAAGCATTTACATTTCCTCAAACATCATTGGTAACTGAAGAATTAAAATTACATGTAAAATTACAGATAATTCTATGCAAGGATTACATTAATACACAAGATAAGAGGTCTATGAATTCTTGGAAATGCTGCTCTGTGATTTGCTGGTTTCTCATATGTGATTTCTAATGCAAATGTAATTCTCATTCTGATTATGATGTTGTTAATGCAATTGGTGATATTATTTCACTAGTTTTCTTTTATGTAAGTTTATCAAATGTATTTGTATTGAACTTGTGCTTTACAATACAAATAGACATAAATATACACTCACCTAAAGGATTATTAGGAACACCTGTTCAATTTCTCATTAATGCAATTATCTAATCAACCAATCACATGGCAGGTGCTTCAATGCATTTAGGGGTGTGGTCCTGGTCAAGACAATCTCCTGAACTCCAAACTGAATGTCTGAATGGGAAAGAAAGGTGATTTAAGCAATTTTGAGCGTGGCATGGTTGTTGGTGCCAGACGGGCCGGTCTGAGTATTTCTGCTCAGTACCTGGGATTTTCACGCACAACCATTTCTAGGGTTTACAAAGAATGGTGTGAAAAGGGAAAAACATCCAGTATGCGGCAGTCCTGTGGGCGAAAATGCCTTGTTGATGCTAGAGGTCAGAGGAGAATGGGCCAACTGATTCAAGCTGATAGAAGAGCAACTTTGACTGAAATAACCACTCGTTACAACCGAGGTATGCAGCAAAGCATTTGTGAAGCCACAACACGTACAACCTTGAGGCGGATGGGCTACAACAGCAGAAGACCCCACCGGGTACCACTCATCTCCACTACAAATAGGAAAAAGAGGCTACAATTTGCACAAGCTCACCAAAATTGGACAGTTGAAGACTGGAAAAATGTTGCCTGGTCTGATGAGTCTCGATTTCTGTTGAGACATTCAGATGGTAGAGTCAGAATTTGGCGTAAACAGAATGAGAACATGGATCCATCATGCCTTGTTACCACTGTGCAGGCTGGTGGTGGTGGTGTAATGGTGTGCGGGATGTTTTCTTGGCACACTTTAGGCCCCTTAGTGCCAATTGGGCATCGTTTAAATGCCACGGCCTACCTGAGCATTGTTTCTGACCATGTCCATCCCTTTATGACCACCATGTACCCATCCTCTGATGGCTACTTCCAGCAGGATAATGCACCATGTCACAAAGGTCGAATCATTTCAAATTGGTTTCTTGAACATGACAATGAGTTCACTGTACTAAACTGGCCCCCACAGTCACCAGATCTCAACCCAATAGAGCATCTTTGGGATGTGGTGGAACGGGAGCTTCGTGCCCTGGATGTGCATCCCACAAATTTCCATCAACTGCAAGATGCTATCCTATCAATATGGGCCAACATTTCTAAAGAATGCTTTCAGCACCTTGTTGAATCAATGCCACGTAGAATTAAGGCAGTTTTGAAGGCGAAAGGGGGTCAAACACAGTATTAGTATGGTGTTCCTAATAATCCTTTAGGTGAGTGTAAGTATGCACGGTACAAACACTTTAACAGTTCTTATCTACACAAAATAATGAACACATGTATTTATTTTATTCCATGCCTAAGAATAAATTGTATTCATTATTGGATAGTAAGTTAACATATCCATATGCAATAATACTGAGCAAAACCATTTTGAGATTAGGTTATGTACTTCTTTCTTTTATATCGAAACTGTCTATAAATATGCAACAAAATATGACAGATAAAATAAAATATGTATGAGCAGATGAGTAAAAGCCGCTAATATGGGTGTTAAAAGAGGAATGTGCGTGCCCCATTATATCAGGTGCAAGTCAGTGTCCTTGTCTGTCAAGCATATGATCTAGTTTTCTCTTTCATGATTTGCAAATTTTAAGGTTTCTTCCTTGAAACAGACTTTGGGGTAGTTGTATGCTGATTACCATTTAATTTATCATTTCTCAGGGACATACTTTAAATTCATCCCTAAAGCATCATGGTAATAGGGTGTGTGACAGCAGCTATTAAAGGTTCAAATAGATCCAAATTGGCATTAGGCACCGTGACTGAATTATATAGAATATCAGTGATATTCAGAGCAATGCCTTTATTAAATATAAAAATAGACATACTGTAACTATAAGAAAGAGAAACATGTAAGATAAGATATGTATTACATATTACATTGAAAGCTAAATAAATTAGGGAACTAGAGTGATATAATTATGGTTATTCTCAAATTCATTTAAAAGGATGTTAATTCCAGAAGCAAACAAATATTATAATGATAATATAATGTAGGTTGCATTGTTTTATTGTGTAGGTTGCAGTTGGTTGTTTTAGCGCATTCTTCCCCTAAAAATAAGTGACCAGTGTAAAATGTATCATTATATTACTTGACCCCAGGACCGACTAAAGAATGTGATGTGATTCCCATAGTCAAAGCATAGTAAAAGAGGAGAATTTTGATCCCTTAGCGAAATAATATAACTGTTGCATATCCCTTAATTAAATAATAATATAGTTTGGTACTGTGAAAATTACCTGCATTAGTACAAACTTGATGGTGCTTTGTATTTAATATGGACCACCATGTAAGCAGTTTCCAAGTTTGGTTATTTACACATTTAAGCTTGTGTGCTAATACATCCACATATGTATATATAAATATTTTCAATGAATCCCCTTACAATGGAAATCTCCAATAAATAACATGATACATATGTATTGTAATGTATAAACATCAACTACTACTACTACAATGCATCTCCTATGGATACTATGTATGAGGGGCTGTTCAATTCCAAAATAACAGAAAAAAAAAATCCTATACCAAAGTGGATATATCATATAGCAGAAAAAATAATTAGTATACCAGTATGTGAGAAGTCTACATGATGACATCATAAAAATGCTGCCTCTGATAGGTGCCTACTTGCCCAGACTTGTTGAGATTAGAACAGAAAATTGATCCCTACCCGAAGAAGGAGGTCAAGGAGAGAAACGTGTAGGTTGCCAACTTTCCATCGATTTTTAGCATAAATTGCTAAAATTTGGAACAGTTCATGTTTTGGTGTTCGTTTTAGTAGCCTAGGCTAAAACTTTTACCAATTTACGTAATGTTCTAGCTAACTATTTGACCCAAGTAGCAGCCCTCACAGTTAAGGTTAGCTTGCTACTTTCAGCCTATGTTAAGTTTTCGTTGGTTGTGCACGAAAAAGTGGTTCCCAAACTGTGGGGGGCAAGATTGGATCATTTTATTTATTTTGCATCTACCTATCTCTATAAAACGACTTTTTCCACACTTACACACATTAAAAACAAACTGTACTGTCCCCAATAATGAGAGTGTAAATCAGTTCTCGGTTATTGGACTCATATCCAGTCAATGAGATTCAGTCCAATGAGAATAGTGGATTGTCAGTGAGCAGCGTCTGTTAAAGCCACTAATTGGTAGTTTCAGACCAAAATACACAGCATGTGAGGTGATAATTATGGTAAAATAAATACATAAGAATAACTTGCAGCTCCAAAATGTCATCGAGCCGTGGGAAATGAGCTCGCCAGGACTCTGCTACAATATTTTGGAAATACATTAAGATAGAAATATATATATATAATTAGAGATGAGACCAAATTGTTGAAAATATATATAAAATGGGTAAAATCGTATGAAATGGAAAGAGGGCATTAATGTATCTTCAGGCTCACTCGTCTCATTTATTCGAGTGAGCAGCACTAGATGGAGTAAGAATAGGTTCATGCAGAGAGATTCCAATGTAAATGGCCAAATAAAATTGTGAAAAGTGAACTGCAAACACGTATTAAAGTGTATTCATCCTTGTTAAGCATTAGGGCTTTCAAAAAAATAAATGTTAATATAAATATGACCGTGTGACACATGGGGGGGGGGGGTGAGCTGTGACGCAAATGTTTTTGGGGGGGCGCCACCCAGAAAGTTTGGGAACTGCTGATCTATGCCATCATCACAGTTGGCACATACTTGTAAAAGTACTCATATGGGTCTGGCGGAGGAGTTTTTTCAAATGATGGGATCTCAGTGTTGACTTTTGCAAATGTCGCCATTTGATTTAAGCCGGCCTGGGCTTAAGACCTGAGACTCTGGAGCCACTCTGGAGCCGGAGCCAGAAAATCTGGAGCATTGCCTACCCTACTGCACAGGACAAGATAATTAGTGCTACGTTAACTAAGATGTTTACTACAAAATGGAACCTCGCAACAAGTTACAAGAATCGGGGCAGGATGCGTTAGGAAGGCATAAAAAGTATATCCAAGATTTTTTTTAATACAGGCTCGTTCAGTTCCATCCCCACCCTCTCCCCCCACACACAAATAAAATGCAAGGTGTGTAATGAACTGAAAAAAATAATAATAATAAAAAATACAAACCTTTTGAAATTCCCCTTTAAAAATCAGGTTGTGGATACATAGTTGGATGCATTTGTAATCAAACCAGTTCAAGAAAATGGAATAACAAAGATGGAAAACAAGAACCACAAAATATTTATGTTTTACTCTTTTATTAGAGATTTGATTCTCCATTTTTCTATTTATTGCCCCAAACAGGCACTCCACTTCTGCTGCAGGAAGCCCCGCAGCACGGGCCCCATGCACATGTCTAGTGCCTGGATCCAGGAGGTGCAGCCTGCCAAATGGTGGCAATCAGGGTGTTAGGCAGTGCAGAAGCCTTCACCAGGAAGCCTTCACCCCCTCTGTCACTCTTGGGGATCACGATTGACAGGAGAGAAGGGGATTCAAGTGCAGGTAGTGGGAATAAGTCAGAAAACTGACTGAGGGTCAGGAATCCAGTGCGTGGTACAATAGGGCTAGGCAAGAGGCGTAGTGGGGTCACAGTCGACAGGTCAGGCGATCGAACGAACAAGACAATCAAGGAAATCCAAAAGGCGTCATCAAAAGAGAAGCATGGGTCGAATACACTTGGACTTGGAAAAAGGCAGGAGGCTGCTGTCTGCCTGCACAGTGAGGTCCAGATCTTCATCTCCTCCTCCTCTGTGAAGCCCTCTGGCTGAGCCTCCAGCAGCACAGCCTCGGGGATGGAGGAGAGAGACCAGCAGATGGGCCTGGCCTTGAAGGATAGGAGCATGAGCAGGAGGATGCGGTCTGCCTCCACAGTGAGGTCCAGATCTTCATCTCCTCCTCCTCCGTGAAGCCCTCCGGCTGAGCCTCCAGCTGCACAGCCTCGGGGACGGAGGAGGGAGGGCAGCAGCTGGGCCTGACCTTGAAGGAGAGGAGGAAGCTGCTGTCTGCCTCCACAGTGAGGTCGAGATCTTCATCTCCTCCTCCTCTGTGAAGCTCTCCGGCTGAGCCTCCAACAGCACAGCCTCGGGGACGGAGGAGAGAGACCAGCAGATGGGCCTGGCCTTGAAGGAGAGGAGCATGAGCAGGAGGTTGCCGCCTGCCTCCACAGTGAGGTCCAGATCTTCATCTCCTCCTCCTCCGTGAAGCCCTCCGGCTGAGCCTCCAGCAGCAAAGCCTCGGGGACAGAGGAGAGAGACCAGCAGATGGGCCTGGCCTTGAAGGAGAGGAGCATGAGCAGGAGGTTGCCACCTGCCTCCACAGTGAGGTCCAGATCTTCATCTCCTCCTCCTCCGTGAAGCCCTCCGGCTGAGCCTCCAGCTGCACAGCCTCGGGGACGGAGGAGGGAGGGCAGCAGCTGGGCCTGACCTTGAAGGAGAGGAGGAAGCTGCTGTCTGCCTCCACAGTGAGGTCGAGATCTTCATCTCCTCCTCCTCTGTGAAGCTCTCCGGCTGAGCCTCCAGCAGCACAGCCTTGGGGACGGAGGAGAGAGACCAGCAGTTGGGCCTGGCCTTGAAGGTGAGGAGCATGAACAGGAGGTTGCTGTCTGCCTCCACAGTGAGGTTGAGATCTTCATCTCTTCCTCCTCCGTGAAGCCCTCTGGCTGGGCCTCCAACAGCACAGCCTCGGGGACGGAGGAGAGAGACCAGCAGATGGGCCTGGCCTTGAAGGAGAGGAGCATGAGCAGGAGGTTGCCGCCTGCCTCCACAGTGAGGTCCAGATCTTCATCTCCTCCTCCTCCGTGAAGCCCTCCGGCTGAGCCTCCAGCAGCACAGCCTCGGGGACAGAGGAGGGAGGCCAGCAGCTGGACCTGGCCTTGAAGGAGAGGACCATGCCCAGTTAACGGTGTCAGTATGGGCGCATTCTGTGGCTCCATCTTCTCCTGGACTTGTACTTGAGTGGAATAGCCAGGGGAGCCACAGTCAACATTTCCACATCTACAGGAAATTTCAAATCAATCTCCATGGGTTCTTCCTCCATTTCATCGATCTCCATGGGTACTTCTGTAGCCATGTGGGCCTGTTTTTTTTGGAATTGGCCAAAAAAGTCTTTAACTTTCTGTGTTAGAAAAACTCTACACATCTTGGCGCTCTCTTTAGGTTCTCTGTATGGTCTGGTTAACAATGAGAAGGCGTGGCTCTCTCTGTATTGACTGGTTGACCATTAGAATACATGTGAAGCATTCTAAAGTTGTTGTCATGGATACCGCATGTGTCACAATGCGCCATGTTACAGTAAGGCAGTGATGTCACTCTATTTCGCTCTGGCCAATCATAATGCAGGATTTGGACCTTTCCTATCTTCATCTATATGGCATATTAAAACTAAACAGATTTCAACTGGTTGGGCAATATAAATCATTTTTAATGTTCCCTTTTTTATTGTGATTTTTTTCTTAAACATCCACATTTTCAGTTGATGCTGATACGGGAATGAATCAGCTTAAGTTCCAAGTCATGCTCAATCGTTAAAGAGGAGAGACTATTCACTATAACCCACTGTATTACAACAACAGGGTACTGGCCTCATTTTAGACCCAAATAGCAGCCTGAACCCCAGCCCTAGCCAGTGCCAAAATGTCAAACTGAGCCCATATAAATCTACACCCAATTCAGTTCAACCAGCAGAAAGTTTAATGGGGACAGTATTCAATAGTGTACTATAGTATATCACAGTATAAATTTGTACTGTAGTATATGACAATCTACTACAGTATACTGTAGTGTATTATGGTATAATAAAGTATAATACAGTATGTGTTGTACTACTGTAGTAATTAATACATCACAAGGTAATACAGTATACTATAGTATAAGACACTATCATAGTATTTGTTGTAGAACTGTAGTACTGTAGTTTTTGTTATACTATACTATAGCACATGACAAGGTACCACAGTATACTATCATTCATATGTTTAGGTTGCATTTATTACTGACAATTATAAAATGATGTGAAATGTTATGGGGCGCTATATCAAGTTGTTTGATTTTTTATTATTCTTAAGTTGGCCTTTGTAAGTATGACAAAAACGTGTTTAAAACTGGTTTTAAATGCATTATCAGGTATTGTCAGTACTTATAGAGTGGAAATTGTCAGAGGGGACACGCTTTATATAGAACACGTTCAGTGTGCTTGCTTTAAAATACCATTACTATTATTACCGGACTGGCACTTTAAGGAGTGCAGACTGGGAGTGGGGGCGTGGTTTAGTTAGGAAGTGAAAAGCTGAAGAGCACATGCCAGAACACGTGGCTAGTCGAGTAGGTTTTTTTTCATTCTCTGTATGTATACATACATATTGTTTTTTAAACTATCCTCTGCTGGACTGTGAAGGAAGGCTCTCTAATGTTATATTTGGCACTATTTTGTGGGGACTTTCTTTTAAACTATTATTGTTATATCGTTGTTTTCATGACGTGCTATCAACTTTAATTGTTTAAATAAAGGATGGATATGCTCTGACAAACTGTATGATTACGATCTGCTTATATTTACTTATTATGAATTTAAAAGACCGGTATGTACCAGTATACATTCAAAAGATTAAGCATTTAAAGTTATATTAAACACATGCATGCAATGTTAAGCTGTATTGACACAAAGCGCAACGGGATAATAGGGATTAATAGCGCTAATAATTGGTACTAAATTCCCGTATATACGAGTTTAATGTGCTGTTATTATTATTAGTAACCTAATACTAATACTAATAATACAGCGATAATCCGTTCCACCATTCAAGTCAATTGGATGTTTTAGTTTTTTAATCAATAAATATCGATCCCGCACAAAAAGCACAAGCATCCTGAACGGTATCATAATGAACCACTGTGTGTAGTTTGGTGTGTGTACGTTAAGAATTGTAGGAGTTATAACAGTCTGGACAAACACAATAATAATAATAATAATAATAATAATAATAATAATAATAATAATATAAAGCTTTTGTAAGAGAACAAGACTGCATGTTTTCACATGCAGACTAATAAAGCTTTTGTAAGAGAACAGTACGAACAAACGGGTTTGTGCAGTGTATTTAGGAACACAGAGTAATTCAAATTTGAATAACTAAATCGATCAAATTGACCGGCTCGGCGCTTCTAGTGTTAAGTTCGATTTTGAAAATAGTGTTACATGGAAAAGAAATATGCATAAATATATTTTCTGCAAGTTAACAGAGTTAACAATTTTGTGTGTTTCTTAAGCATTTTGGTTAAAAAAGTTATTTGGCCCGTGATGTTCTCTGACATTTTCAATGTGGCCCCCCATTGAAAAATATTGCCCACCCCTGGTCTAGATTGAAGTAACTACCCAGCTAACACAAAATGTTGGCACAACATTGTAGCAACATAATTTAGCTGGGTAAGTAGAAACATCTTTGGGTGATCAAAAAACGAAAAATAACATACTGTATATGCACAAACAAATAGTGCTATTAATAAATCATAAATAACAAATACAGTACCAATAATTTTAAAACTTTATATATATATATATATATATATATATATATATATATATATATAATTATAATATACACCGATCAGCCATAACATTATGACCACCTGCCTAATATTGTGTAGGTCCCCCTTTTGCCACCAAAACAGCCCCCTGACCCATCGAGGCATGGACTCCACTAGACCTCTGAAGGTGTGCTGTGGTATCTGGCACCAAGATGATAGCAGCAGATCCTTTAAGTCCTGTAAGTTGCGAGGTGGGGCCTCCATGGATCGGACTTGTTTGTCCAGCACATCCCACAGATGCTTGATTGGATTGAGATCTGGGGAATTTGGAGGCCAAGTCAACACTTTGAACTCATGATTCATCAGACCAGGCCACCTTCTTCCATTGCTCCGTGGTCCAGTTCGGCAGTGGACAGGGGTCAGCATGGGCACCCTGACTGGTCTGCGGCTACGCAGCCCCATACGCAACAGAACCAGCATTAACTTCAGCAATTTGAGCTACAGTAGCTCGTCTGTTGGATCGGACCACACGGGCCAGCCTTCGCTCCCCACGTGCATCAATGAGCCTTGGCCGCCCATGACCCTGTCACCGGTTCACCGCTTTTCCTTCCTTGGACCACTTTTGATAGGTACTGACCACTGCAGACCGGGAACACCCTACAAGATCTGCAGTTTTGGAGATGCTCTGACCCAGTCGTTTAGCCATCACAGTTTGGCCCTTGTCAAAGTCGCTCAGATCCTTACGCTTGCCCATTTTTCCTGCTTATAACTCACCATTTTGAGGACAAAATGTTCACTTGCTGCCTAATATATCCCACCCACTGACAGGTGCCATGATAACGAGATTATCAGTGTTATTCACTTCACCTGTCAGTGGTCATAATGTTATGGCTGATTGGTGTAATATATGTATTAGGGGTGAGAATCTCTAGACACCTAATGATTTGATACGTTTAAATTATGATTCAGAGGGCTGTGATGTGATTATAAAACGATTATCAATGCATCTATACAGGATTTTTTTTTCTCAGTGTGTGACTACTTGGTACTTTTAAAGACTCACAAAATTTGTAATGATCCATAATGAATTTACTTCCAATATATTTTATTAACAAAACGATTCTGAATCACTAACATATTGTATAAAATAATAGACTTCTAACCAACATCATCCTGTTATGTGCAATGAGCAATATAATCCTTCAGACAAAACAAAACTAAACATTTTGCTGTACCAAAATCACAAACGGCTTTCATACAAAAATACAGAAATCTGTACCAGCAGCTCCCATACTAAAATAATGCTTGTGGACTTCAGCATATTCTGAATAACAACATAAAAATCTGCCCTTATTCACAAATAAATAATAAAGAGTCCAAGACTTCTCACTTCTCACTTCTCACAATCCTGAGCATAGAATCCCTCAGACATTAAAAAAAAAAAAATCATTTTGCTGTATACCACAATCAAAAACAGCTTTCATACAAATCAGATCTTGGGCACTAAATTAACATCTGCAGAGAGGAGAGTCAAAATATTTTGTAAATGTGGGGATCGCTGTGTCAGTAAAATATCTTCGAGATGGGACGTTTTATCTCGGCTCCAAAGTGCGCAACATAGCGCGAAAGCCCTGGTTCTCAACGACAAATCCTTGGCAATAAAAGTTGCGAAAAGTTGTAATTTGCTTCACCCCTTTCCGAGTTGGGTGGAAGCTTTGACACCGCTTGCTCAATGTTCCTCTGCTCTGGTTGGCAGCAACTACAACCGGTCATTTGTCTTCCTCCTCCAGGTGGAAACATGTAAAATGGTTTCTCATGATTGTCTTGTTTCCAAAATATTTTAGTTTAGTTGGACACAACTTGCATATAGTGTGGCTCTTGTCCAGGTCCTTTTTCCCTTCAACTTCATGGACCCAAAGTGCTTCCATATGCTAGCTTTTAATGCAGGGGGTGCCAATCGGATTTCTCACTCAGCCATCTTTTGTCTCTGTTATGTGCACGCCATAGACGGTCCGGGCTTCCGCACTTCCAAGTTCTGCCTTTTTCATTCTGTCAACATTTCGTTATCAATTAACATTTAGAAAATCGATTTTTGACATTTTTGTCAGAATTGTCCACGTCTGCATCGCAATGCATCTACGAATCGATTTTTTCCCCCACCCCTAATATGTATATTAATGTATATGTACACTCAGCGATAATGATCATCTCACGCTTGTAAACATTCGTAACGATTTTTCCCTCATTTGGCTCTAATGCCTGTGACCTGTGAAGGATCCACTCTCATCTCTAACTAACTGGGCACACTGCGCATGTCCAACCCAACATCTCCACCACGGGACTTTGGTATATATTTGTTTTGCAACGTGACATATTTTTTCTAGTATATATATATATTTTTTGTAGAGTGACATATTTTTTCTGGTATATGATATATCCACTTTGGTATACGATTTTTTTTTTCTGCTATATGAAATATCCACTTTGGAATATGATATATCCATTTTGGTATATGATAAAAAAAAAATCTGCTTTACGACATATCCACTTTGGTATATCAGTTATTTTTTCTGTAATTTTTTAATTGAATTATGTGGTGCCATTCAGGAAATAATTATTGTTTTGTAGAAATATACATTGGTTCAGTATATATATATATATATATATATATATATATATATATATATGGGTAAAATGGATTCCACATAATATATTTCCAAACCAATCTATTCCTACCAATATATACATTTATGAACCAATCTATATGTTTCTGAACCAATGTATAATTCTGAACCAATACATATTTCTGAACTATGTTAATAGATACAATCCAATCAATCTATCTAAACCAATATGTTTCCGAACCAATATGGACACATATTTATGCAAATCAATGTACATATTCGTAGAATTATGTTTTTTTTTTTTTCATAAAAATATATAGGTTCAGAAATATATATATATATATATATATATATATATATATATATATATCGGTTCTGATTTTCATACAGGCACTGCAACAGACACCATACTACGATTTAACTCTTCTCATAATATTACTGTATACCTTTTGAAAATGTACTGGAAAAAAAACATTTACTATTGTACCCTTTAAAGTTTCCACTAATGTAGTGTGTAGCGAGTCTGCTTTGATGCGGGTCCTCACTATTCTCAGTTTGCATTTTTTTCAGGAGCCGGGAGGTTTAACGGCCCGGTTTTTGTGATGGAACCGCATAACAGCCTGACGCTGGCAGTTTGACTGGTCTGTATAGGCATATGATGTTGCAGCCTTTTATATTCATATTTGGAGGCAGACATTTAAAGCTATTGGAATATTGTAAGCTTAAATAAAACAAATTAAATAAACTCATATAAAATTGAAATGGCTGAGGTGAAACAGATTTTTAGATAGTTATATAAATATATAGACATGTATCATTACAGGGACTGAGAGAAAGGGAACCTCTTCTATGGTATGACGGGTTAACTGATCAATGGTGGAGCACATTACTTAGTTTAATGTTTCAAGATAATCACACATGTAATTATCAGTTTTAGTTATGCATGGGTATTTTAAAACTAACTTTCTGAGAATCACTGTGAAACAGCCCAGAATTTTGGCCTCTAATTGTATGCCTCTTCTTAAATGATATATGTAATATCACAAACACATTGTAAGGTAATAGCCTACAACCTACAGCAAGTAATCCCAGCTTCCCTCACAACAAACTCCCTTCAACCTTAAGGGGGAATTGCCGCAGAGCCGTAAAAGCAAGATATGGCTTTACAAAAAGAAAATATAATGTAACCAGATAAAAGTGTCTGTGTGACAGAAAGTATGTTGTTGCAACACTCTATAATTACTATGAAGTGGGATCATTACTTTCTGTTTAGTGGCTTTATATAAGCAAATCCATTACAGGTATTATTGTGTGATTTTGGTATTTTTCTGGTTGTCTTGCTTATTGCACATCAGTCACAATAAAGTCTGTTTATATATATATATATATATATTAAACAAAGACAAACAGAGTGGGACTGTATCATCAAGACTCTCGAAGAAGACAGGAAGAGAAACTCTCCAATTACACCCAGTAATCTTCCAAGAGGAGCACTTCTGATGGGCTGTCAGTCGATTAAAATATTTGATCGGTTAATCAAGGGGTATTAGTTGATTAATCGGTAGATTAATCGGGCATTTATTTAACCAATGTCTTTAAATAATCTTTAAGTGGTTGTGCCACACAGTAATACATTAATAAATACCAGGCATTTGTATTACAGAACAGAACAACGCTGATGTTATTATTTTTTATTTTTTTAATAATTAATTCATTTAAAAATTACTAAATAATTATAATCTACAAACTAAATTATAATCACTACAGCAAACAGGTGTTGTGCTCACAAATGATACTGCAAACTACTCACACTGCCCTTGTATGAAAGGCATCGCTTGCAAATGAAACCGAAAACCTTTATTTTGTCTTCAATGTTTCCTTACGAATCCAGTTTGAATCTAGCTAGACTGTAGTTTTCCCTTTACCGGTTTGTACACCTCGCCTGTCTTTCATGTGCATAAATAACACATGCATTGTATAGCATTATAAGTGTCTTCTAACAACTGTAGTCAGATTGAGTGGACACTGAGAGTGATTACGACGCAAATAAACACTTGTTTCATTTATTTGATTTGACAGCTGTGCAATGTACCCGTTTAAAACAAAAAATTGATTTATTATTGTTATTTATACCAATCATTTTAATGTTTTATGTTCATATTCCGATTTAAATACCGTACTAACTTTGTATTCGATTGTTAGCCGTTTAAAGCGCTAGTATCGGTTAAAACGAGCGGTTTTGGCTCTTGTAGTTCGAAATGTCGGCACTTCCTGTGTTAACTGTATAATCACCAGTCATTTTAATGAAGACAAAATTAAATACAAAATCTGCTCGATTAAATAGAGAAAATTTTGATCGTCGATCAAATCATTAGTTGATTAATAGACCCGATTAATTGAGGCAGCCCCAATAATAATTGGTAGGCAAGATAATTATCTTCAGTAGTTTTTCTCCAGAGCCATACAGTGCTGCCAGTATACTACATGTGTGTTTTTTAATGCAATAGATATCTGCTGTACTTACAATGATTAGGATTTATTTCTTGACAGGTGTCCTTATTCAGGGTGACAAAATACTTGTGCATGTAGGAATAATTTGTGAGCATGTTTCTTTACAGTCAATAGCTGTAAAATAATTATACATTGTTTATTTTCTTTTGAAGTCTACTTCCCCAAGTAAAGGTGCGTGCACAGTGCCCACTCCCTAGCGCTACAGAGCGACTCACTCCCATTCATTTCCAAGGAGAGCCGGCGACATGGGGCAGGGCTACGCTCAGAGACAAAATCTCCCGGCGACAGCGACAGTTGAGAGTTGAGCATGTACAGCTTTATGCTAATTAGCAGCGAGCACGCAGTGCCGGAGTTCTGCCCAAGCACTGCCCAAGGGGGAGGGGTTACTGTATAACCAAGGGACTTAAAAGCTGGGCCCTCAACCCCACCTCATTCTTGATAAAGTGTATCCAATGCCTTCGGAATCTGATCTTTAGTTGCCCTGTCCCCAGGCTCCAGCAGTGATACTTCTCTTTTTGCAGTGCCTGCAAGTGCTCCACAAATAAAATCAATCTGTTGTAGAGCCCACAACATGGCTTCAATTTGAGACTTCAAGTCCTCATAGATAACACCTCTCCTCTCCACTAAATTTAGGGACCCCAAGGTGCTCCTATAAACCAAGGCATAGCAATAGCTCCACCTGCTGGAGACACCTGAGGGATCTGCCCTTCCATGGTGTGTACACTGGGATCCTGCTGACACTACGCCAAAAGTATGACGATGACCATGGGGGGGAACAATTGCCACCGTCACATGACCACACCACCCCTATTTTATTTTAGTGAGGAGGGGGTCTCACTATCCCCCCTCCCCTCTCCCTCTCCCTGTGCAGGCTTTAGCAAGATCCCAATGCACACACCACAGAGTCAAAATTCAGAGTTACAAGTTTATTACATGGGGTGCCAGGTGGGGCACAAAGTCCGCCAGGCTAGAGGCCCTACTACTAACAATAAAAATGATTAAAACCACCTTTAATAGTAGGCGATTGCACTAGCAATCTTAAAAAAAAATATATATATATATATTTAAAAAAAAGGCACTAAAAACACTAAAACTAATCCTAAAATAATCCCCACTAAAACTATACTAAAACCTAAGCCTGTCTTGCCCCCCCCACCCAGGAGTCAAAGTCCCAGAATCACAGTGCAAATGTGCAGAAAGAAGTCTTAGTCACAAATGTCCATTTAAGTTCATAGCAGGTGGATCTCTAGGGGGGCTTGGCAGTACAGGGTCCCCCTTCCACTGTGTCAGCCACTGGACCAGGCTCTGTAGTGCCACCACTCCTGGGAAGGCAGAGAGAAACAAGGAAAGAACATTCAGAAGGGACGCGTCATTGAGGCCGGGTAAGTGAAACACACAACACAATGTTATTTTCCCCATTCACGTCCCTCTGCTATCCTTTTCCCCAGCATGTCTCTCTCTACAGGTGCATGGCCCAGCTGACCACTGGGGGAACACACCGTCTCTACCAGCCCGTTCAGATAAGCAGTAAAGGTTAAAAAAAAAAGAAAATTAGTCCAGTATCTATTTCCAAATTAACTATTTTTCTGCTCAGGATACCACACTCATGTTACACAGAGGCAGCCAGGAGCCAGGAAGGGTGCACAGCAATCATCAGCCAAAACTCATTCAAAACCAAGGAGAGTTTTCCCATAGGACATCAGAGTACTTATCCTGCCATGAACAATTCCCCTGTTCCAGTCTGCAGCTTCCTCTGTTCCAGTCTTCTAGCCTTTAAATGCTGCCTTGCTGTCTTGCTGCCGTAATACTCCGTAATACAATAAACATAATAAATAACACACCTCCCAGCACCTCTTTTAACACTCATTTTACCCATAAATATAACTGAACTAATGTATATTTCTACAAACCAATAATTATTTCCTGAATCGCACCCCATATTGAATGGCCCATCATAACTATGGCCTAATGGAAAATGGATTCCCTTTTTTCAAGTGGAGTACTACTGTGATTATGTGGGTCACTTAAAAATGGTGTTGTGGTGCCATACACCAGCACAAACCCAGAACACTGTTCTGTTAATCCCACATTGACATATTTATATATACAGGAGGGCACTTACACAAAGCTCCCCATATTCTAGACTAGAAGAAAGGCAGTTATATTTGCTTACATTTTTATATGCAGCTACAGTAATCAAATAATACATCCATAACAGAGGATTTTCATGAGTGTATCTAGCTATTGATTTTAAGCACATCAAATTATATGTTCCAAAGGTAGACAGATTCCTACTGCTGCCTCATGTATTAAATTGTTAGGATGACTTAAATTAATACTTATTACAATTTGACATGGCATTGAAATGGTTCAAAATAAATAAAATGTTAAAATTTTCTGAAGACAGCAACAACATAATGTTAATGAATAAGGCAGCAGTGTGGTGGTTAGGGCTCTGGACTCTGGAGTAGAGGCTTGTGGGCTCAATCCCCAGGTGAGGGGCACTGCTGTTGTACCCTTGAGCCAGGTATCTTTCCTGGATTGCTCCAGTAAATACCCAGCTGTATAAATGGGTACAAATGTAAAAATAATATGAAATGATATTATCACCCTGGATAAAATGTCAAGTTATTATAAAGTAGATATATTTTGTTTACTGCATCATACAGCATAATATTCTATGTAGAGATGACCCATTGGCACAAAAGGGATACAGTATTTTATAAAATCATAATTTTATAATCATGTTGCATTCAAGTTTGTAATGTTGAAATCCATATGTATCATTACAGTTACTTACTGTATTAAATAAAACCTTTTTTACCAGGTGGTCACATGGCTTGCCTATGTGGAATGCAAAATGGACAGGCACTAAGAAATGCAATTTGAACCAATCACCATGGTGATTAATAACTATGAAACGGGGTAGAATCTGCAAGAAGTCTCTGCAAGAAAAAAATCCTTTTGAAAAACTGAAGTTGTTGTACTGCACTCGCATGTTAGGAGAGAATATTTTGATCACAGTCCACGTGAATACATATAATGGTCCAAACCTTGTTTTCGTAAGGATCAGTTTGTGGAGAAAAAATTAGAACATATAAAATACTATAATAATAATAAGAAGAAGAACAACAACAACAATAGCAACAACCTTAACATACATATTTTGAAGTGTTTCCTTTTTCTTTGAGACCCGAGTTATCACTACAATCAGTCACTAGTTGTCACTAGCCAAATGTTGGCTAATCCTGGCATTACCATTGAATACTTGATTTTGCTCCACTGTTTGACAGATTACTAAAATGAGTTGGGTCACACATGGCTTAGGATGCAAGACCAGCATAACTGATCTTAGAAGTAAACTGTAGCTTCTGATATATTGATAATGTTAAAAAACACAGAGGATAGGAGCTACTCTCCCCTAAATATGCAGATTAAAAAAAAAAAAAAACTCAACTGAATAAAAATGATTTAAAAATATGATTGATACGCTACATAGACAATGTATCGGTTATAATAATAATAATAATAATAATAATAATAATAATAATAATAATAATATAACAATAATAATAACAATCTCCATATTCTGGCAATGCATTTTTAAATGTGTGCCAAATAAATAAAGTGTAACTTAATGCCATGGGTTACCTTAGTCCTGGGGTCAGTATTATTAAGATATTATCTTACTTCCAAACACATTTTATTAAAATTGTATTTTATTCGGCAACTTCATTACAAAAGCTCAGCAGTATTAGAAAACAAAGTAATCTACCAGTAGTCTGCTCTAAATTGAGTTACAATTAAAACAGTAAATACAAATAAAGTGGAAGCTCAGAAGAGATCTCCTATACAGAATTCACTGCTAAGGAGGATGTTATGGTACTGTAATGAAACAACTGGAGCTAAAAAGTGGATATCCCAATCAAAATGTATTTAATATTTAAAATAACTAAAAACAAAGTAACACTATTACAATATAAAAGAGAAATTACTTATCAATTACAAGTTGATCACATGCACAACAAATGCAAACTACATTCTCTATCAATCCACCAGATTAAACAGCAAGGTTAAATATAATTCCTAATAAATAACTTCAAAGAAAACCAATGCACACTATTTATAAATAATCCAATATCCAAAACTTCACTCAGTGTCAAACCTGTCTAATAAATATAAATATATATATATATATATATATATATATATATATATATATATATATATATATATATAGATGTAAATATATATATATATATATAGATGTAAATATATACACACAAAACCCAATGAAGAAAATTATATACACCAAATAAAAGTGTGGAAGTGCTGGATTTCTAGGAGGTGTTTTAAATAAAGCTTCTTGCTTTAATGTATACGTAGTCTGTAATCGATCCCATAAAAACATATGCACAGTACATTTAAAAACACTCAGAGTGAGAGGGTCATGAATGATGTAAAACAAAGGCGGGGAAGGAAAAAAGGGGACACTTATCCAAGCTGTATTCTGGGGAAGTCGGGTTCAAGTTCGACTCATCGAGGGCCTCCTTTCCGTCTGTGAGAGGAACAGCCGAGACGCAGCCTTTCACGCTCTGTTCTCGTCGTCTCTGCGTGTAAGCGTCAGATTGTCATTCCCACTGCTTCTCAGTCAGTCAGTGAAACAGCCGTGGCACAATCCTTCAGGTTCTGTTCTTGTTGCCTCTCAGTCCCTCCAAGTCAATTGTTAAGTCACCACCACTGGTTTCTAGGCAGGGAGATCTGGCTTGCCCAGTAACGCCACAGCAACAACCTTTCAGTGTGCAGCCACTACTGCAGTCGCCCTCTCTCTCCGCGAGTCACTCCTTTATCCTCTTAACACTTAATTCTCATGGAGTTTATGGATTGTTAATTAGGCACAATCCCTTCTCTTATTAACTTAAGGGGTATGTAAATTCCATCTATTACTCTACCCCCCCCTTTAAATTGGATGATGTCCACGCATCCAGTCAAAGCAGTCACATCAAAATCCTGCAACCACTGGGGTCCTCTCTGTTCCCAATTAGATTGATGTGGGGGTGTAGGTGCAGTGTTGGTCTCTCTAGAAATACCATCCTGGGTATGTTGTCCTCCTTCCTCCGATGTATCTGTCGATCCGAATGTGGATGTGAATGTGAATGTGCCCATCTGCTCTTGGTAACAGTCTCTTGGTCTCGCACATGGTCCCCATATCATTGGACTGGGGAACTCCTGTTGTCTGGAGGTCCTCTTTGGCTGCTCATGTTGTCTGTTATCTTCCATGATGGTTTGATTTGCAGGTGCCAAACTGGGAACATAATCGTAACATGGTTTAACGCGATTGAAATGAACAACAAAGTTACACCCTTTGCTTCCTCTTAATTTATAGAGTATGTCGGATACCCGCTGTACAGTTATGTATGGCCCCCTAAAACGTCTTTGCAATTTTGGGCACCGGCAACTCTGCCTCCTTTTATCCATCACCCAGACCCTCTCACCCTTATCATAAAACTGATATTGAACCTTTAAATCATAGAACTGTTTTTGAGTTTCTGAGGCTGCCTGTTGGTGGTGCTGGATTGAATTTGCAACCTTTCCTTCAATGTTTGCACATATTACGTAATCCCCCCATACCCTTCTTCACATCTAACCATCAAAATATCTATGGGCAATATAATATCTCTCCCAAACATTGCCTCATATGGTGTATGTTGTGTGCTAGATTGAATGCTACTCATAGCATAGGGGTGTAACCTATCCCAATTAGATTGGTTGGCATTAACAAACATAGATAGCATAGTGGTCAAAGTTCGATTAAGCTGTTCTACCAACACATCTGATTGGGGATGGTATGGTGTAGTTCGTGTCTTATTCATGTCAAGGAGGCTACACATTTCCTGGAAGAGATTAGACTCAAAATTCCTTCCTTGATCAGTATGTATTGTGCGAGGTGTACCAAACCTTCAAATGAACTATTCAATGAAGGCTTTAGCAACAGTACTTGCTTCTTGGTTACGGAGGGGGAATGCCTCCAACCATTTCATAGAATAATCTACAATAACGCCACAGCAACAACCTTTTAGTGTGCAGCCACTACTGCAGTCTTCCTCTCTTTCCGTGAGTCACTCCTTTATCCTCTTAACACTTAATTCTCACACAGAGTTTATGCATTGTTATTAACTTAAGAGGTACGTAAATTCCATCTATTACAGTACACAATAAAATCAGCAGTGTAAAATCAAATGAAATATTGCAGTGTTCTATCTTCACTATAACCGTTCACAAAACTAACAGCACTTAGCCTAATCATTTACTTTAATTAAGATTTTAATATATATCAATATATTTATACTTATCAGAAATAAGTGACATGTCTAACCCATATCTGGCAATAAAAAGCAGAAATCTTGGCAAAGGTATTCACTGTTGTCTGTATTAAACTACATGAACCTTGGACGAAAAAAAATGGAGTCCCGACTTCTATAAATGAAGAAGGTGATTGGGCGCATCAAAAGACTGACAAGTGTCGTCTGCAACTTTTTGACTGTGTTAAAAAAATGATTGACAACAATTCCTTGAAAAGTGATTGGCTGCATAAATGACAGTTACTCCAATGAGAAATGCCAGCGTTTCGAATCCCATGTGGGCGTGGCTTGGCCGGGGTCAAGGAGTGGCCTTCATAGCAACACCGACAGTTCAGCTCTGTGCGTCTGACGACAGCAGCACGTACACAAGCACACATGATCACAAGGCATGCAGTTATTTCTCAATACCCGGAAGCTATTCTTTTAATTACCAAACAGTCCAAGTGGTGCTGCTGCACAGGCATTACATGCTGTGGGGACTGTTTTTGTGTTTTAGATATGGCTCACATGAGTAAATAAGTCTTGTTGAATTTCCTGCTACTTGCTTCTGATTTAAACACCACATAATTTAGATGAATGTAGCGAGAAACCTCTCATTTATTTTGTATGGAAAGTAACTAATATTATTACTCAAATTAAAACTATTATTAAGATAAGTAATACACTAGTGCGTTACATTACTAACGCGTTACCCCCAACTCTGTGTACTTGCCACCGTGGAACATCCACTGCCATGACATTGAATAGAAGAAATACACTTGAATAAGAAAAAAATCTAGAGGCAAACAAGTTCCTAAGGGAGTACACTAGGATGAAAATAAATACAACATTCAAAGGCACTCTGAAGAAAAAACAAAACCAAAGCAACTGGAGTTTTTTGTAATCACAGATAATTTTATGGAAATACTAGAAGTGATTTTTGATGTCTCTGTGTCTTTTAAAGTATGAAACGTATGCTAAATGAGCTAACATTGTGTGGGGGGCTTTGACTGTTATGTTTTTTATAATTTATTATAGTGAAATTATGCAGCATTATGTTTTTTTTGTCTGCTCCAAAGATATGCTTGATTACACACATTAGTACTTTATCACAGACTTTTTTTTATCCTTTTATACTTATTACATGTCCTACAGTAGATGTAATATATATACACAATTTCTCCCCTAAACAACTTAACATCAAGCTACTACAGGCTGCTGCAAACTGCAGGTTTGTTTGCTTTCTTGAGAAATACCGCCACAGTTCCGTTCCAAAAGATTTAGTGCTTGTAAGCACGTAAACTCTGAGGACAGACGCCCTTTTTTCCGTATATCTGTTGTCATGTTCTTCCATACCAGTGTCAGAGTGGTGAGAAATATCAGGTTTTCTATTAAGGGACTGAACTTCTGGCTCTGGCACATAGCCCTTGCTGCATTATTGATCACCTGCAACCTTGTGCTTTGCCACTTCTCATCAGCTTCAACAAAACTGGTCTCTGACATCCTAGCACTAGACTACTGCTAGATAACATTGATGTTTCTCATTATAAATTATGATTTATACTACAGGTTTTGCTTTCCCATGGGCTCTCCCTTGAAAAAGAAGTTGACCCTCTTCTCTCTTTTGATAACCAAGCTTTAGTTCACATCACAAACATTAACCTCTTCAGATGTATGAAGCCTTCAAGCCAGTCTCCCCTTCTTACAAAATTTAAGAAGAATTCATGCTGATTCTTATTCAGGTTTTACTTTGCCAGGGCATATTCCCTATCCGGTTTAATCCTGAAGAATATTATGTCCCTTGCTAATTTCTGTTTTAGCAATAACCATAATGTTATCTTTACTGAATGATAAAAGGGACTACAATACATGCATATTAATACATGTATAATCAATCTATGAATTGTATTGGATGAGCTGGAAGAATTTAATCTATACCGTATCAACCCCTGGATCTGTAACAACTTTTCTCAACTATTATGAATATAATTTACAGAATTAAATGCACTGCCTATTCTAAATAGAATGTGAAAACAAAAGAGTTTGTACAAAATGTTGTACATGGCTATGATATGATAAAAAAGCACACAAAAATAATGGAAATATTTGATTCTGTATTTATTATTAGTGTATAGAGGGGTGAGAGGATGTTAATCCATGTCAGAGCTTTCTTTTAGTGCTTACTGCTAGCTTTGTGAAAGTGTTGCAATGTTCAAGTGATAAAGGGAAACAATGTTCTACAGAAGCATATAAGTAACTTACACACAGTATAACCCCACCTGTGCTCTTGAAGATACACAATATTACAGTCTTAATATTATAATGTGTATGACTGCACCCTTATATATATATATATATATATATATATATATATATATACAGTGAGGGAAAAAAGTATTTGATCCCCTGCTGATTGTGTACGTTTGCCCACTGACAAAGAAATGATCAGTCTATAATTTTAATGGTAGGTGTATTTTAACAGTGAAAGACAGAATAATAAAATCCAGAAAAACCCATTTCAAAAAAGTTATAAATTGATTTGCATGTTAACGAGGGAAATAAGTAATTGATCCCCTATCAATCAGCAAGATTTCTGGCTCCCAGGTGTCTTTTATACAGGTAACGAGCTGAGATTAGGAGCACTCTCTTAAAGGGACTGCTCCTAATCTCAGCTCGTTACCTGTATAAAAGACACCTGTCCACAGAAGCAATCAATCAATCAGATTCCAAACTCTCCACCATGACCAAGACCAAAGAGCTGTCCAAGGATGACAGGGACAAGATTGTAGACCTACACAAGGCTGGAATGGGCTACAAGACCATCGCCAAGCAGCTTGGTGAGAAGGTGACAACAGTTGGTGCGATTATTCGCAAATGGAAGAAACACAAAATAACTGTCAGTCTCCCTCGGTCTGGGGCTCCATGCAAGATCTCACCTCGTGGAGTTTCAATGATCATGAGAACGGTGAGGAATCACCCCAGAACTACACGGGAGGATCTTGTTAATGATCTCAAGGCAGCTGGGACCATAGTCACCAAGAAAACAATTGGTAACACACTATGCAGTGAAGGACTGAAATCCTGCAGCGCCCGCAAGGTCCCCCTGCTCAAGAAAGCACATGTACAGGCCCGTCTGAAGTTTGCCAGTGAACATCTGAATGATTCAGAGGAGAACTGGGTGAAAGTGTTGTGGTCAGATGAGACCAAAATTGAGCTCTTTGGCATCAACTCAACTCGCCGTGTTTGGAGGAGGAGGAATTACCCCAAGAACACCATCCCCACCGTCAAACATGGAAGTGGAAACATTATGCTTTGGGGGTGTTTTTCTGCTAAGGGGACTGGACAACTGCACCGCATCAAAGGGACGATGGACGGGGCCATGTACCGTCAAATCTTGGGTGAGAACCTCCTTCCCTCAGCCAGGGCATTGAAAATGGGTCGTGGATGGGTATTCCAGCATGACAATGACCCAAAACACACAGCCAAGGCAACAAAGGAGTGGCTCAAGAAGAAACACATTAAGGTCCTGGAGTGGCCTAGCCAGTCTCCAGACCTTAATCCCATAGAAAATCTGTGGAGGGAGCTGAAGGTTCGAGTTGCCAAACGTCAGCCTCGAAACCTTAATGACTTGGAGAGGATCTGCAAAGAGGAGTGGGACAAAATCCCTCCTGAGATGTGTGCAAGAAACGTCTGACCTCTGTGATTGCCAACAAGGGTTTTGCCACCAAGTACTAAGTCGAAGGGGTCAAATACTTATTTCCCTCATTAACATGCAAATCAATGTATAACTTTTTTGAAATGCGTTTTTCTGGATTTTTTTGTTGTTATTCTGTCTCTCACTGTTAAAATACACCTACCATTAAAATTATAGACTGATCATTTCTTTGTCATTGGGCAAATGTACAAAATCAGCAGGGGATCAAATACTTTTTTCCCTCACTGTATATATACATATATATATATATATATATATATATATATATATATGTATTTAGAATTGTGTGGCTTAAAATATATATATATAACCCCCCCTCTTTTCTCCTATTGAGTTGCCCCCACACAGCTATTCATTTTTATTTTATTTTTTTACTATTGGATGTGTTCTCGGAGGTTTAGTGCTAATTTAATAATTTCACTTATTTAGTTGCTTTTTGCAAAATACGCTTTTAAATTATGAAATGTGAGCAAAAGGTAATACTTAAGGCCTTTTCTAATGTAAAGCTAATTTTATTCATAAGGATGTCTTCATTGGCATACTACAATTTACATTATTTTGGTTGGTAATTTTGTATACTATTAATTACACACATACAGCAGTAAATGCCTTTTACATTGGTACCACTTACTTGGTAATAAATAATCCAAGGGAGTTAAACAATGTCAGTATAAAGCAATACAAATAAACGTCAGTTGGGGTGTAAAGGTTCATCATGACATGTATCTGCTACTGTTGTATTTCCATTTTCAGTTTTCTATTATGCTGGCAAAGAATTTGACAGGAAATTACATTTTAATTTCCCTGCTTGTTGCCATCCTTGTCTGATAATGCAGTGCTGCATATGCCATGAAAACTTAAGTTTAGAAGAGCAGATGGCCCCCACGTTATGTGATGCAGTCTCTTCACCACGCTGGTATAAATACAGTGGGGAAAAGAGCTCTCTGTTCTCGAACTTGATGCTTCCTATCACATCCCTCATCACAACCAATCCTAGAGTACTTACACAGTTCAAGTGGAAAGCTATTTCAGTAAGCCCTGCCACACAGAGAATTAAGTGGCACATAACAGAATATATTCTCCCAAATGTATTTTCTTTGCACTTTCTCTCAATTCCTTCAGTGTTCGCTCTCTTCCCAAAAAAGAAGGAATACAAGTTTTGAGTTGTTTTTTGGTGGGTGAACAATGGTAGCATGACCCCATCAAAGAATGTGGTTAAATTTTCAAGCAGGAGTTTCAGTTTCCACAACACTAGGAAAACTCTCAGAAAAACTCTCTGCAACTGCGTGTTGGCCAACCAGGATTATTATTTTTTAGCTAACCAGAGACAAATAATTTCAGTGCTAAATCCTACTCATAAACAGTTATGTATTACTACAGTGAGTTTCAAAAATGTTTACTCCAGTACGAATTTTGAATTCCTTCAGGAAGTTTAAATGAATGCTATTTCTATACTATATAAATGAGTATATATTGTCTTGCTACATTAGTACTTTATACTTTTAAAATCACTTTCAGAAAACCTTTAAGATTATTTTGTTTGTTGACAGGCTTTGTTTGTGGTTCCTGACCTATAAATGTAAAATCAATATTTTCCTTCATTCAACTGTACATTAATAATAGACAAACCTGATACATGTTCTGTTAGAGTGGGATTGATGTTGTGCTATAGATATGTGAAAACAAGCAATGAAGATCACAAAATCAATATGAGTGGCACAACAAATACTGTAAATTTGCATGTTTTCAAAAATAATATTTTTGTGCAGCACACGATGCACATGCCAAGTTGGCAATATTCATCTTAGTTGTATGTTTCATTAAGGAATCTTCTCATCTGTCGTTAAGGAGTCTTATTAAATTTAGTACTTATGCCAAAATGTGTTAATAGTGGTTACAGGATTTTAATCTTTCAGACTCTGGCTTTATTCTGTCTCCACTTCCACATGTGTTCTTTACAAGAATAGAAATTGCTTGAATTTGCAGGTTTTTAAGAAAGTGGTGATTCAGCTACTTTACTCTTGGTTGAATCACAGTGAAGTAGTTTATGGCAGCCTCTGATCACTTTCGAGTAGAGCTGGAAGTGTTTTACAGCATTTGTTTTAATTTTTGACAACTGCTGTAGGCAGACACGACTTACTAGAATTCCATTATGAACCATCATTCACTCGTTCTTTATTAAAAAACAATATAATTATAATATTCTAGGACTCCTATAAAAATACATGTGTTGAAGAAATAAAGGTATTGATTAAGTTCCTAAAGAATATCCATGTATTAAGTAAGCAATAACACCCAACACACTCAATAGGGCATTATCAAGCATTACTGAGGGTGCTAAGGGACCTGAGATTAAGTGGTATAAATTGTTGGGATACTTAATTGTAATTATTACCTGCAATCTTCCTGACTAGCCAGAGGGCATTCTGTAAAATACATCATTAAAATGTTTGGAAGCAATTCACATTCACAGGATATATATATATATATATATACACCAGTAACTGAAAACTAGCTTATTTGCAAATACTGTATGTTTAAGTGAGATTAATATAGACAATAGTTATAGTATACATGCAACATTTTCTAAGCTTGCATTTACCTTTGTTATACATGTATTGCTGTTGTAATAACTAATTGAGATGATTAAGGGACACGCAATAGGCTGATTGATATTTAATGCTCAATTTAAGAGAAAATTATTTTAGCCTTTTAGGTCTGGACGACTGAAATATAGTTTACAAAAATAATTCTAGAAAAATCCTATAAATCTGATAATATTGAATGATTAACTGTAGAATGTGTATATTTTATTTATTCATTTCAGAACACTTACTTATAAATCCATCTTTATAATATGGAAATTATGGAGAGTCAAAAACCTTAAATAAATACATATTTGTAACTGGAATCTCTTTGCTGTTACCTTCTTCCTGTTCCTATAAATGATGTCAGTCTATGAAAAACCTGTGCATTTGGAAATGTAAAGCTAAAACCGCTTTTTAGTGTCAAACCTGTTTTAGTGTGCCTGACCTTTTGAAAAAATGTGATTTACTGTTAAGCACCCTAGTGCCATAGTACTAATGTGTTTAAAATTACCCGGTGACAAAACAGAGATAATGAAAGGTCATGGTAAGGTAAAACATGGGCGATAAAATCTGCCTGACACAAATGCTTTAACTTGGCTTAAATGTTTGATGGACACTCTCCTGTCAAGCTGTTCCTGTCATCTAGTTGTTAAGTAGTTAGATGAACTATTCACAACTTGGCCTCAATTACTGTGGTCAGTTTTTTACATTATATTGTAGTATGTTAAAATGACTAATTAAGATTTAATGGTACTCTGCTAAATGCCATTGAATGACAGTTCTTTATCCAGAGTACAAATGTCTTTACTCAGTTCTTCAACATATGCTGTTCAAAAGCTCCCATTTGATGTGTATCTTTGTACAAATGTTTCATCTCAGAATATCATACCTTAACATTTTGATGGAATTGAGGTCAGGCACCTGGGGCAAACACCACATCAATTTCAACACTTATTTTTCTTTCATTCGGTCTTTTTTCCTTTCTTTTTCCCCTTCCTCCCTTTCTTCCCTCCTTCCATCTTCTACTTTGTATTTAGTGTGGTTTCGTGTTCAGATTCAATATCATGTTGAGAAACAACACTGCTTCTAAGAGATGCTTTCCTGAGGGAAGAGAATGACATCGAAGAATGAAGTAATACAGTCTGTAATATATTTCCCGTTTGTGCTACAGTAATGTTATCCCACAACACTTTAATCATTTACTGCAGGCACTATAAAACATTCTGATAATCACTCCCTTGTTTTTCCTCTCACGTACTTTCACAGCAGAGTTAAACAAAAAAGTTTATTCTATACATAGAACTCTTATCCAGTGATCTTTTGGTCAATCTTCAGGGTTTAGTGGCAGTCCTATGTCAGGATTTGAAAATCTCCTCATCATAAGATCTTCTAAAAGATCAAATTATATTGTACATACTTTCTGTACAGTTCTGGTGTCTGAGGCATTCTCTCTTAGGGCAGGATTCAATCAAAACTTTGACTTGCCTGCTAATAGTAAACTACAAACCTGTTTTGATTTAATCCCAGCCATAGTTTTAATTAACTAGGAGTGTTCATGTGATTTATTACATTTGACAGCTAGTGTATGTGAGTGTATGCACTGTATATATGTATATATATATATATATATATATATATATATATATATATATATTTTTTTTTTATTTTTTTTTATTTTATGATTGTAATTTACAATACACACACACACACACACACACACATATATATCCATAGATGGTATTTATTGTGCTTCAGGTGTTCCTTAATCAACATAATACCCACAGATTTACTCCTAGGTGCTGCCAAACAGAACAAATATAAATCCAACATCTTCCAAATTCGAAGAATTTCTGCAAACCTTACGATTTTATGTCTAGATATAATTTATCCGCTGTTGCTGTGTTTTCAGTTTCTTCCCACAGTCTGATCAGAGAGAGAGAGAACAAACACACACAGATCACTGCAGAATGATGTGCTTTCAGCAAATCTCCAATCATGTATTTAACACCAAACGTGGGCAGTAATTTTGAAAATCCAGTGGTTTCCTTATTGGCCTTTTAGGTGAAGTTTTGACAAGCTTCTTAAACCCATTCTGCCAATATGTGCACATCCCATCAGGCATTCTTTGTAAGCTTGCAAGAATAACTATAATTCTTGTGAAATGGACCAGTGGGGTGTCTTATAGATAGATTCGGCACGTAGCATAATAATGGCATTGCACACTATCTGATAAGGAAATCTGAAGTATGTTAATTCATGTTGGAAAACCGCTATACTCACACGTCCGATTCACATTGGTTGACCTTTCTCTCTTAATGGATAAGTTATTGATGTGTTGTAATTAGCCATAGTGATTATGGGTGATACAACATAATTACCAAACATATTGATTTATTGATATTGTTGTAAGATGCTCAAATAAACATCAAGAAGTTGTCTAAAATTTGCTGTTACGCAAAGGTTACAGTGCTAAATGGATCTCAAGATCTCAGTAGTGTTGCAGGGGGTGCAGGGTAGTGTGGCTGTGTGTAATATTAGGTGTGTGTGTGGGGGGGGGGGTTCTTTTATCTTTATTATTTAATTTATTGGTTTGGTTTATGATTATCTTGCTTTTTCTTCACTTATTTGTTGTGTTGTTTTCAATATGATTGTAACTATATTTTTTGTATGTTACTTTCTCCAACTTTTTTTGAGCACGTTTGTATTCACCGCACACAGTCCACACTGTGGTATTCGCACATTCCAACACACCTCTCCTCATTGGACGATCTCCTCATCAGCAATCAGCCAAACACCCTTCAACCAATCACTTCCCTGCTCCAGACCATGAAGTTGGCTTTAAAATCAGCCAGTCCCCATTTTCAGGGCAGAGCCAGCAATAGAGCAAGCAGGATGATGGGAGCTGGCAGCAAAGCTAGAGTGTGTAGGATCAGTGGTGTGGTTGAAGTGATTTGCAGGATTGGATTGATATGGATGCAGTGTATGCAAGTTGAGTATTCAGACTGATCTCAGACTTATTAGGAATGCATTGAGTAGCTTCTGTAGGTTACCGGGTCGGAGTCTTGCCCTGCTCACCTGCAAAAATAACTTAACCACAGGAGAGTTAGTATTTTGGAGACTGACTGTCTTATTTTACAGGGTCGGTGGAGACGGGAGGGTTTAACAGAGCAGCGCTGGTGGCGAGACCAGCCCAAGACATCGTGCCTGCGGGAGGGAGACTCGAGGGATGTACATTTATAAGTTCAACTGGTGGTGCGTGATTCTACTTACCCAGCCCGATCTGTGTAGCTGTCCCTCTGAGCCTCAGTATCTGTTTTTTTTTTTTTTTTTTTTTTTTTTTTGAGGATTGTGGTGCCATCACTTCAGACACACATCTCAGCAGGGACCCAGTACACCGGCCCAATAGGGACTCTGGACTCTCGGACACATACAGTGGACCTGAGGACTTTGTCGCCCCGAGCTCAGGAGACCAGACAGTATGTTTTTTGTTCTCTTCCTGGACTTAGTGTATATTAGACCCCTGTTCTTAGATAAGAAACCACCCATGGGGATACGATCACTTTAGGTTTTAGTAAATTTGGTTTGAATTAGGTTTTATTAGGTTTAGATTAGAGGTCGAGTGGACCTAGTTTCTTGTCCCCTTTTTGTGTACAGTGTTGCCTGGGTATTAAAGGCAGTTTTAAAGGTGGGTTTAAACCTGTAACTATGTGGAGGACATGGACTTTATGCCCCATCCCTCCTGGGTTGTTGGCAGTGTATAATAAACTGTTTTACAACTGTTATTGGTGATCGTACTGTGTATATCTGGGATTGTCTGCCAAACCTGTGTGGGGAGAGAGGGGTTTAGTGAGTCCCTCCCTCCTCACTTTAAAGTAAATGGAGTGGCATAGTCATGGTTGCTGGTGGTTCTCTCTCTCACAGTGCCACACTTTTATGCAATATCCTTAATAAACTAAAAACTAAGTTGAATTAGTTTTATTGTTCTTATGGTCAGTAATAAATAACTCAACAATTTTTCTAGCTCTGCAAAAATGTTAATACACATTTTAGAAAAAATTGATTAAAAGATTTGTTTATAAAAATGCATGTATATTTCAGTTGCTTGTACATTCATTATTTGAGAATCATTACATTGTTCCTGATATTGAATTTCATGGACAAGTTGTTTACAGGAGATGACAGGCTAAACATCACATAAATAAATTACTATTATTTGCTTAATCTACTATGACACATACAATTGCCTTGAGTTATTGCTGTCATGAGACATAGTGACCATAATGTTGTTATATCTATGAGAATTAAATACAGGTATCATTTTGCTACATTAAATGTGGGAAGTAAATAAGTGCAATCCAAATGCCCAGTGTTTACATGAGGGAAAGAGTCTCTTTTATGGGAACTCCTTGTCAGTAAGACAGACATGCCAGAATTCTTTCATAGTTTTGTTGAGTTGAACCAGTTGTACCTGATGAATCCAGTACCATTTCTCAAACGTGTGCAGGTTTAGTGGGGGTAGTCTAATCTGTTGACGTCTGCCAAGAATGTTCCAACACATTCAATTGAAGAGAGGATATCCTTGGATATTTCTGACCCAGGGAATAAATGCAAATTCTTCCTCTGAAAGTAGTCAGCACATTGAGCCTGGGTGTTGTCATCTTGGAGAATGGATCCACCGATACACAGCTGTGACATGACCCGGACAAATGTAGGAATCAGTTATGTTATTCATAGTGGTACTGCTAAATGCTGACTATGGAGAATAATTGCAGCAGGCTAATATTATTAAATAGGACTCCAAACCCTAGCACGACCATCTTAGAAGACTAGAATGAACCCTGAATATTCTGAGAGAATTGCATGTGATCACTGGACTATGGCACCTAACCTAGCAATGCTGTTACATGTCTGGCAAAAAAGGTAACATAACACATGTAATTGTACCCTATATTGCATTATCTATCTGTCTGTATCTATATATGCATTAAACTCTCTCTGATCCATAGCTTGTCAGATTAACATATTCATGTCTCTGTCCCAGCCACTGTACATATTAAGTATGCAGTACATATATCCCATTGTTATTTTATATAAACAGCTGTAAGAACATTTATAAACTAGCATAAAGCATCTTCATACTACAGATTAATTGTATCTATAACAAATTCCCTATGAAAAATACTTTTGCTATGATACAATTGTCAGTTGCCTTGTTTTCTTACTCAGTTATTTACAAAAACATAATTAATGTAACCATTAGAGCTCAATGCATCACAAGTAAGGACATACAATGTTAAGGTTTCTCTAGCTCTGCACCCCCCTTTCTAACAAGCAGAAGTGACAAGACCACCCAAGCAACCAGACATTATAAGAATCATAAAATAAATTAAGAATATATGAACTTTCAGTTGAGAGTGTGCCTCCTGTATGTTATGAAAGCCAAAGTGGTTTCACTAAATAAATTGAATAAAATTGAACATGCATTTAGAAATATATAAAACTATTTTGACACATATGTTAGAGATCCATACGATATTGTTTTCAATATAATTATTTACTTTATTTATTTTAATTAAAAATAGTACAATATATTTGGAGGTTACTAAAGCCAATAAGTAAAACATGTTGCAGTCATAAAAAAACAAACAAACAAACAAAACAGCACTCCAAATCTATTTTATTCACTTTAAAATAATTTAGCTTCCCTGACGTGAGTTTCAACAGACATGCAAGCGTATGCTTAGAAACTGAACAATTAGCACCCAAAGCCCTTTGCAAAAGACCAAGTCAGCACATAAACAGATGTCATAAACTTATTCATTAGCAACAAAACAATGAAGCAGCAGCATGCACCATGTATTTTTTTGTGCCTTGAGTAAAATTATGGGTTGGTCACAGATGGGACATATTTTAGCAAAAGATTGAAGGTCATTTTAAATTTTAACTCTGCTGTTTGTAAATACACAGTTTTTCCTTATAGCTAAAAAGCACATACAATTTTTCAACTTTAATATGTAAATATATACATTATATAAGTGTTCACAGCTGAGTCTTGCTAAAATGTAAGACATGCTATCTTCTGAGTGTGTATTCTGGGGGTTAAGATACAGCCTTTACTGGTCAGTATATATAATCTCATTACATGTTTAATAATTACACACTTCTAAGGTCTATGGGCCCTTCTTAGCAAACATGGGCGCATCTGCTGTTGCTGAGGCAAAAATGACAGCTATCAAACAGTGGGATAGCAAATAAAAATGTTTTATGTAATTCTGATCTCTGGCATTGGATAACACACATCAAACGGTGCAGCCAATCAAAGTACAGTGGGTGGAGTTCAGTAAATAATCAAATATGCATTCAAACTGCTAAACTGATTTTGAAAGCAAAATCATAAGAAGGAAAGCAAGTGATTATGGTGTGACACCATGTGGGGATGTACATGGTCTAGGAAATAGTCGTACACAATCCGGGTGTGGTGAAAGGATGGTAATTTATTATATACTGTGCTCAAGTGTGAATAAACAGACATAACTAAATGTGAACAGGTCCCTCTCTACACACAGATACTAATGAGCACAAACATCAAACCAATTTGAGTACATAATCTATAATCAAATACCGTGATAAGTCCGTAGCTCTTGCTCCTTCTGGTTCACCACACCAGGATGTGATTCTTTTTTTTTTTTTTTTTTATCAAGGGAGGAGCCCATCATGGGAGAACAGGGAGTCTGATGCTTCCCCTATCAATCCGCCTCCCCTGGGGTCCGGGACAGACACCACGGTCAATGACTGAGAATTGTAATTAATTTAAATGGCACAATTAATATAGTTATTTATTATTATTATTACTATGAAGTGTCTATCCCATTTAGAATTAATCAGAAGGTTCTTAATAATATAGAATATAGATTTTTGTGAACCTTACTAAATATGGTCCTCGATCTTGATAACAATGTCATTCAATATTTTGCTCTAAGATGCAGCAATCTGCTGTGTGTTACCTTTAAAAAAAAATGTAGTTTTGGAATTTAGAAAATAATTATAAGGGTTCCAAGCTAGTAAGATATGTGTTGTCTTGTGAACACCACATGCATTATACTTATCTGACAGTCCTTATTCATCCTTCATAGATTAATTAATCAACACACTATGTAGTCAAGCAGAAATACAAGAACAGTGTATCCGAAATATTATTATATGATTAAATAAGGGAGGGTTCAATTATGGTATATTTTAGAGTACAGCCATTCTAAAAGTTTAGCCTTTAAAAAAGGTAGGTTTTACATGTATTCTATTATTTAATTCCAGTTATCTTGCATGTGCTCACAGCGAAGTCACTGGCTTGAATTCATGTTGTGCCAAAAATGACGAATGACTGTGTAGCTTTCCATCGAATAATTATTTACAAGTGACATAAAATTGATAGAGCACCTCACAGAAGCTCACACGCCTTCCTCGTTTTATTTCCTTTTTCATTGGGAAATATTCCCATGCATTCCAACTACACGGGGTTTGTAAGTAGACATACATGATACAATCATAGAACCACCATAGTACTATTACATGAATGCTTCAGGCTCAATCAGAATTGGAGTGAGAGTAAGCAAAGGACTCAATAAAATCAAACAAAAAAACTTTTATTCACCATCTAAATAAACAAATTAAAAACTATAACTATTAGCTGTAGCAATATTCAGGTATTAATGCTCCCACGCATGTATCCAAATCAAGAGAATTGTTTTATATATACATATAAGTCAATGAAGAGCCACTTGTTGAATATGCATGAGCTCCAGCTTATATTATCTAAATAAAATACAGTGAAAACCCATAAAGACTATATTGTTACCAAGAGAATAAGTGATTGAATATCAAGTGTTTTCCATTATTATAAAACAAAGCAATTTATCTGACTAATAATTTCCAGAAATGTCTAATATCAAAAACTGTCAAAATCCTGATAAATCTGCCCCACTAATTAAGCTAATTTAGCCTGTAATGCATAATATATAGCATTTCCATATTGCATTAACACGGTCTTCTTTGTAGTTATAGCAGTATGAAATCTCTAAGGCCATGCAACACACTGAGGACTATTCTTGAATGAAACCATGTCATTAATGTTATTTTTCTTGATTTACTACTTTATCAAATTCTGCAAATTCCTGATGATGGAGGAAGACTAACTGTAGACTCTGTCCCAAGATGGATGAATCACTGGGGATAGGCCACTTCAAGGGCAGCCTGTTTAACAGTGTCTTGCACCACAGTTCAGTCTTTCTGTGCTCATCTGTGGTCCTTGTGGAATAGGTCATTACCATGTTGGGGACAACTTTTGCTACAGCATGACATTGTCCTCTGGAAATGTCCCCTAGCTTATTCTGCTGCTAAAATGATATTGCGGTTGAGCTCCAGTTTTAAAATGTTCCATGACGAAAGTGTACTTGTTTTATTTATTCATTCATTTATTCTTATTTTGCTTAATGTTCACATTTGGCTGCAGTAGTCCCTCCATGTTGGCTTACATTATTCTCATTTACCTCCTTTTTAACCTCACAGGCTCAACTCAAGAATAACTCAGTCATAAGCTGGAAAACAGGCTTGCTGTTGCTAGGAAACTGCTGCAACTTTCCTCCAGACAATAACAGAAGAATGTAAAGAGACAGCTTGTAACTACTGCAAGGAAAGAAATGCTTTATTAGCATTATTTATTTATTTTGTTAGTTAGTTGATCTGATGAGCCATCTTCTCAGCATTTTGATATGCTTTACATATCTTTCTCAAGGGAATGTGTTTGAGAGAGTGCAGAGATATTTATAGTCTATTGACGGCATAACAGCTAATTTCCTTTGTTTCAATTCAAATGTAATCTGTATTTTTATTGTAGTTTTGTTCTGTATGTTATTCCATCATATACAATTTACAATGGAGAGAACTGAAAGAAAAGACAACCTCCATTTCCCCATCAGCTGCTTGCCCATCTAAGTGGAAGGCATCTAGACTCATCCTCATGGCCAGACTGCAGTTCTTTCTACAAAGGCAAAAAAAATATTCAGTATTTTCAATCCACTGAAATACCATGGGGTTGTACAAACTAAGCTCCCGATCTTTATAGAAGAGCTCTATTAATCTCTAAGCAAAAAAATAAAAAAATAATTTAACCTATCCTTATAATATTTGTATGTAATGTTGGCACTGAAGAGCAGCCATATAATTTACATCACATTCAACTTAAAATGAATTGGTTTTGGTTTCACTGCATTTCAGTGTTGACTTTTCTGGGTGAAACATCTTTAAAATACAATTATTGTCAAGTCAACATTGATACCTGTTAACTAAGTTGTTATTCTGGACAGGGCTGGTCTATCTATTTTTGTTTTGTCTATTAGTCTATTTATTAAATGATAAACTTACCACATACTGGCAACACTACATAAGAACATAAGGTAGTTTACAAACGAGAGGAGGCCATTTGACCCATCGTGCTTGTTTGGTGTCCATTAATAATGAAGTGATCCAAGGATCCTGTCCAGTCTGTTTTTAAATGTTCCCAAATTGTCGCTTCAACCACATCGCTGGGGAGTTTGTTCCAGATTGTGACAACTCTCTGTGTGAAGAAGTGTCTCCTGTTTTCTGTCTTGAATGCCTTGAAGCCCAATTTCCATTTGTGTCCCCGGGTGCGTGTGTCCCTGCTGATCTGGAAAAGCTCCTCTGGTTTGATGTGGTCGATGCCTTTCATGATTTTGAAGACTTGGATCAAGTCCCCACGTAGTCTCCTCTGTTCCAGGGTGAAAAGGTTCAGTTCCTCAGTCTCTCAGTAGGACTTTCCCTTCAGACCTGGAATAAGTCTGGTTGCTCTCCTCTGAACTGTCTCTAGAGCAGCAATATCTTTCTTGAAGTGTGGAGCCCAGAACTGTACACAGTATAAAGAGAGGAATCTGGCACTGCATTCCATTGGGACAAATGTGAAGAGATTTTTGTATTATTTTTCTACTTATTGATTTGTGTATTTAATCCATTTGTATTCTTGTATTATCAATATGTGTTATTGTCTAATTTCAGAAATTGCAGTACTACAGATTCCTAGACATTAAGTGCCAGTGAAGTGCTGAATGTACATTTGTATTTCAATGTTAATCTGAATTCCTTTATATACATTTGTTTCCATGACAACATAACATCTCCATAAACATTTTACAAGAGGTGTATATATAATATATAAATAAATAAATATGCTTTTTGTTTTGTTTTTTAATCAAATTAATAATTGATTTCTTGCTTTCAGAAACTGTCAGAAAAGGTTGCATACTGCAAATTTTGGTAAAGTACCTTTGGGGGATACACTCTAGTGCCTTTCATCTCCATCAGAAAAAGGATTCATATGAAGTAAGTTCTGTTAATATGTATGTGAGTGATGTGACTCCTATACTTGATGTTCATCTCATTTAAAGCAGTTTTTATTTTAATGATCGGATGTATGACTGGTGTTTTTGTTTTGTTTTGTTTTTGCATTATTTGACACTAATTAAATTAATCGGTGATGTATCTGTTTTACTGCATTGACATCTGTTCACTACAAAGACTTTTAAAATATGTGACCCTTCCTGTCTTTAAGTTGTAATAAATATTCTTAATCCATGCCTGTTCTCCAATTAAATCATGGAGATCTAATGATCTAGAGAGTTTTTTGTTTTTTTATACTTTCAATGACACTGTTTAAATGGCAACCGGGTGTTATTGAATTATGACTAAATTTAGCTTTGAATTAAAGCAAATGCATAGACAACATATGGTAGTCATGGTATTGCACCTGGCATATGATATACCCTCAGCATGCCAGTCAGTGCAGCAATTCATAATGACTTTGCACAATGAATCCAGGTCAAATTAAAACATCAAGCCTTCCAGCAAATTAAAAAGACAATCATTTTGTCATCACATTTATGTTTGGTCTTTGTTATTTAGTAAATAGTTGATGCAATTTCTGGAATTGTTTTCTCTATCAAACAATAGTACATCTTAATTTAGATCAGCGTTGTCTTTTAACTTAATAACCAAATTAAAACATATAAGTTCCCTCAGTCTACACTAAAATTGAAATAAAATGTATCTACAATAGATTTGAAACAATCATGATGTAAATTAATCAAGTCAAGCAATGGCTGTTACATGAGACAATAGGAAAACAAGAGTTTGTTTTCGTAACCTCATGTACAACTAAAGTGAGATAATAAAAAAAAGTAAATATGTTGATTATGGCTATTATTGTTCCTTTTCTATGTATTGACATGTCAAAATCATAAATGTCTGATGACATCCTACCGTGGGTCAGATTTGGTGTTTTTTTGGGCAGGTGGGACTTATTTTGTTTTCTTTGAAGCTATTAGGTTAATGTTTCCCAGTAGATATTTGTATTCTTTATTACTTATTGGATAATTATGATATTTTTGTCAGCACTACATCTGTGAGCCCTCTGCATTGGTTAGCACGATTTTGAAAGGCTACCTGTCATTAGGGCTGCCATTTCTCCATGAATAGATTGCTGCTAACGGGTGGGCGAGCCATCTCCCGGTGTGCTACTTGTTTGATTGAAAATACCTTGCTACTAAAGCTGCTGTTACTATACTGTCACTTTGCTGCTGAAACACTCCCTTTCTCTTTTTGTTGTTCAAGATGCTATATGTGAAACAATACTTTGATTAAGCATAATTGCACAACAAAAAATACAAAATGAATCTGCCCTTCATAAATTAATCTTATTCTCAGCCTGCAGAATGTTGTACTGTACTGAAATTCTAAATCTAGTTTTTACAAATATAGAAACTGCCTGGTGTGTGTCCATCATGCTTTTCTTTCATGTTGCAAAAGCTAGTTATTATTTTAGCGTATTTGTGTGTCATCATTGCCTTCATTTTCTATGAGGTGATTAAATATAGGAAACATACATATAAACAAAAACAACAGTCTCAGAAGAATAGAATACATTTCATTTTCATCCCAGTGTGTCGTGTTTAGCAGAAAACATATCTACTATGTGCTCCATATCTTTCCACATTGTCACTGATGATTACTAATCAGGGTGATGTAATTAAATGATCACCACATACTGAGCTAATTAATATATATCAATATAACAATTAATATTGAGAAAAGCCTGGTTTCCAAACTGTCCAATGAGGACAGTTTATGTACAGTTTGTATGTATTGTGCAATAACAATGCCATATCAACTGTCTTTAATACACAACCGGCTTGATTTTGCTCTCAGTGTAAATGTGCGTAAGTGTGGTGAAATGCACGAGAAGGGGAAAATACAGTAGCATACACCTTCACTTGCCCACATTTGCCTGAGGCATGCTTTTATACCCAAGGCAAAGAAGGTTGCAGACATATTTGTATCATGTGGTGTACTACACAACATAGCTACTTCTCATGGATGTTTGTTAGAGATTAGTGACAACTGTTTAAATGCTACTATTCAACACAAGGCTTTATTTACCAGTAGTAGCACTGAAAAGCTGCAGAACTTACAAAACTAACATTGCTTTGCCCTCATTTATCATTTAGCCCTGGGTTTTCAAGTAATGTTTAGCTAGGGGAAGTCGCCAGTTCAAATGAGTGCCAGTTGTTTTCAGTACTGTTGTCAGACATGGCAGATCAAGGTTGCTAGTGATTAATTCCTTGAGAAGAAGCAATTATTAGACAGAGACAAAAAGATAGGGACTTTTGCTAAACTAAGTGAGTTTGAAATGGCAGAGAGAGGAATTTTTAAATTAACTTTTCCACAAGTATTGAAGGAGGCAGTGAGATCATGGAATCCAGTTGATTTGAACCCTGTTGAAAGTGACCTTAGAGGAACAAATGTGTAGGACTGTGCATGGCATTAGAAAGAGGATGGAATTAAAAGTAAGCAATAACCAGATGGTTGGAATATTTAGTTTTATTGATCTATCTATCAATACATGTAGAAATTAATACAGAAAGGAATATGCTAAAAAAAATTAAATGTGAAGTTAATTCAAATCATGAGGAATAAAGAATCAACAGTGTAAGAAATGAAAAATACTTTAATATTGAGAGGCTTCCTCTGCAAAATAGAATGAAACTCGTAATAAACAACATATAGCACAAGCTAACTACAAGAAAAATGGGAGAACCACAATTCAAACTAGAAAATATACATGCTATTTTGCCTTGTTAAATAATTGTTAAGAACATACAAAAGTTTACAAATGAGAGGAAGCCATTCGACCCATCATGCTCATTTGGTGTCCATTAATAAAGAAGTGATCCAAGGATCCTATCCAGTCTATTTTTAAATGTTCCCAAATTTTCAGCATCTACCACATCGCTGGGGAGTTTGTTCCAGATTGTGACGACTCTCTGTGTGAACAAGTGTCTCCTGTTTTCCGTCTTGAATACCTTGAAGCCCAATTTCCATTTGTGTCCCCGGGTCCGTGTGTGGAAAAGCTCATCTGGTTTGATGTGATCGATGCCTTTCATGATTTTGAAGACTTGAATCAAGTCCCCACATAGTCTCCTCTGTTCTAGGGTAAAATGGTTCAGTGTAGGAACCCAATCGAAACGTCACTCTATCAAAGCTGCCATTGGCCCCTGTGCTCGTCACTCAGAACAGGTCCCTTCCCACTTCCTGTTCTATAAAATGTGACGTCAGCGCAGGTTCGTCCTCTTTTGCCTCTTCGCTGGACTCAGGAACGTAAGCTCTCTGTGTCTGTGTTTGTAATAAACATTCAAACTGCGTATTTCGGCTGGCTGGCTCACTTCATGTGTTGTTCACCACTGTTTTCACTACACATCGTCTCTGTCTTGTGTGTGTTTAGTTATGATTGATAGCTAATCCCGATTCTGTCCCGTCCGCGCTTTCGGTTTCAGTTTTGTTCACAAGAAGAGCCTTTTTAAAAATAATAGTCGTGGTTATATAGTGCTATATATATTCCGACTGCTTGCTGTGTTGGTTTTTTGTCCACAGGACTTTTTCCTCCACAGCAGGAGCGCTAGCAGCAGCAGTAAAATCCGCGGCCCGGCTGCCCGGCCAGAGCCGCGGTGTGTCGTAAGAGATCTCGCCCGCGTGAGGTGCTCCTCCGCCGGCTTGCGCCCGCACTACAGCTCGCAGCTGTAGCTATAGGAGATCTCGCTCTCTCTGTTCGCTGAGAACAAGCACTGCTAGCCCTCCCGGTCCGTGCGTGCATGCCTCAGTTTTAGATCCCGCTACGGCTGGTGGTCTACTACCCTCGGCCCCCGCGGACCCTGGACTCTGCGTCACCTGGTGTCCCTGGAAACCCCGGCACACACGGTGTGGTTAAGCCTACGGGCCTACGCGGTGCTTGTATCCAGCACCTGGTGCTTGGTATACACAATGTTTTGTCCGGCAACAGTAAGGTTGGGTGTGGTTGGTGTCGCAGTGCCCCCGTGTACATAAATGTTGCGGGGTGGAGACGCACTTACAGCAGCAGGCCCGCTAGGCACTCCAATTGTTGCAGAGGTGTTCCAGTTGTTGTGTGCCCCCGGTGCGCCTCTGCTGCACGTTTCCCTGTGCACGCACGTGTGATGAACTCCTCTCGCCCCCGCCACTGTGCCGCTTGCAGCCAGCGCACCTTGCCTGCCTGGAGTGAGGAAGTCTTATGCCCCGTCTGTCTGGGCACTGACAGTGAGTGCGACTTGGCCGTGACTTCCGGGTCTGCTATGGTGCGCCCGGAGATCCGCCCGGCAATTCCCCACTCCGGCGAGTGTTGGGGGGGCCTCGGGGGCGCTTGATCTCTGCCTCTCCCCGAGCCCCTCTGTCTCCTCCTCCAGGATGGTAGTCCTGGGGACAGCCGTGCCTCCTGCGCCGGCGTCCCCACCTATTCCCGCTGCTGCGCCGGCTGTCGCTCCCGCACCTGCCACGGCAGCTGCCCCCCCTGTGACAGCCGTGCCGCCCCTGCCTGACGTGCCTGCGGTGCGTGCCTCCGCATGTGCACGCAAACAACAGGGAAGAGCTGTGGAGCAACGCCCACAGGTTCCCTCCCCCTCTTCTGAGTCTTCCATGGCCTCCTCCTCGGCGCACTGTCGGCGAAGGAGGTCGGGCTCAGCTGACAGGGAGCGCAATGAGGCCATCCTCGCTCTCAATTGCAGGATGGACCAAATCTGAGCTCTCCTGGCCGTGCAGGCAGCGCAAGCAGCACAACAGGTGCCACCCCCCCCACACAATGATGATCCGCCACCGGCTCACGCCGCGCTGGTGGAGACTGAGGGGAGTCTGTCTGCCCCATCCCAGGAGGAAGGCAGCAGACGGGCCACCTGGGAGGAGGACCGCCGTCTCTGGGTCCTTACGATCCTGCCCCACCGCACTCCAGGTTCGAGAGGGGTCAGCACGCAGAAACACAGAGAGCCTGCTGGCCCTGTGTTTGGCCCAGCTGGCAGAGCCCTCGGACCATGATGGCGCATCACCAACCCCTATCTCTGAGATAGCAGCCACGGCTGACAAGCTCGTGACTGTTACGTGCCAGGGGGCAAGGGCAACTGGGCGATCCCAGGCAGGACTCTCCTCATGGACGCCTCTATTTCAATGGGCTTTACCTTTGGCCCCTCTGTGGAGGAGATGCTCACACACACCCTCCAGGAGAGGGAGCAGTCCCTGCAGCTGGGCCGGGTCTACCCCGTAGCACCCCAGGCCCAGCAGCGCAGGCAGTCTGCGGGAGCTTTCCGGCGGGGAGGTCCCCCGACCACGGCTCCCAGGCCACAGCCAAGGCCACAGGCCAGACCACAGCCCAGGTCATAGCCCTGCCCACTTGCCCATCTCCACCAGCGCATCACTGGCAGGCAGGTGCCCCCTCAGGCTCACCGCCCTGGCCCCCGGTGGCCCACGGCAGCTCATGGTAGGAGGGGACCCGGCCCGACCCCACCCTCTCCGCCACCGAAGCCCTGTCCCTGAGGCATTCCAGCATTCTATTCTATTCACCATACTTTCTTGTGCCCAAGAAAGATGGCAGTTTCTGCCCCATCTTGGATCTGAGGCGCCTGAACCGCCACCTCAAGGTGCTGTACTTCAAGATGCTCAACCTGCGCACCATGTCCCAGGCCATCAAGCCTGGCGACTGGTTCACCATGGTGGATCTGAAAGATGCTTACTTTTACATCCCCATTGCACAGGCACACAGGAAGTTTCTCCGCTTCGCCTTCGAGGGCCGATTGTTCAAGTTTGCTGTTCTCCCCTTCGGCCTGTCACTAGCGCCACGCACTTTTTCCAAGTGCATGGACGTCGTGTTAGCCCTGCGTCTCGATTCCGCTGCCATGCTCGCCATGCTGGCGCCAGAGAGAGTTGCCTCAATACACACGTGTCTCTCCCTCTTCCAACTGAGAGCTCATGTCAGGGTGTCCCTTTGCCAGAGGCTGCTGGGCCTCCTAGCGGCTGCATCACAGACCCTCCCCCTCGGCCTCCTTCAATTTGAGGCTGCTGCAGTGGTGGTTCAGGTCTCTCAGGATGCACTCTCGCCGCGATCGAGCACGCCGAGTCACAGTCACACCGGCGTGCTGGAAGGCGCTCCATTGGTGGCGGAGCCCCCACAATTTGACCCTCGGTGTGCCCCTGGGGCCAGTCTACCACCGAGCAGTCATGACGACAGACGCCTCCAAGCAGGGTTGGGGAGCAGTCTGGGACGGATGTGGAGTCCGAGGCAGCTGAATGGAGCCTGCACGGGCCCTCCATATCAACATCCTGGAGTTACAAGCAGTACTCCTTGGACTGTCTCATTTCCTGCCAGTCCTGCGGGACAGACATGTGCTGGTCCGGACAGACAACACAGCGGTGGTTGCCTATATCAACAGGCAAGGAGGTCTCCGGTCGCGCAGACTGTACTGTCTAGCACACTGTCTGCTTCTGTGGGCGCAGCCACGGTTCCACTCCATCAGAGCAGTTCACCTCCCAGGCCTGTCCAACACGGCACTGGACCTCCTCTCTTGGGGAGGCCCCCCCGGTCTCGGAAGGGCGCCTCCACCCGCTTGTGGTACAACAACTGTGGAGATGGTTCGGCAAGGTGGATGTGGATCTCTTTGCCTCAGCAGAGTCCACACACTGCCCACTATGGTTCTCCGTCCGAGACCAGTCAGGAACTCTAGGGATCGACTCGCTAGCCCACACGTGGCCACACCGTCTCTACACGTTCCCACCGTTTCCCATTCTCACGGTGGTCCTGGAGAAGGTCAGGAGAGAACGAGCGACAGTTCTGCTGATAGCCCCATGTTGGCCTCGCAGATTCTGTTTTGCAGACCTGATCGCCCTCCTTCACGGAGAGCCTTGGCAGCTCCCAGTGAAAGCGGACTTGTTGTCTCAGGTGCAGGGCACGCTTTGGCACCCCAATCCAGGCCTCCTCCAGCTCTGGGCCTGGCCCCTGAGTGGAAGCAATTGATTGCCTGGGGTCTGTTAGACGTGGTAGTTGCCACTATTCAGTCAGTGAGAGCTCCCTCTATGAGGTCACAGTATCTGGCGGCCATCTCTGCATGTCATGTCTCATTTTCTGGCTGCTAAAGGGAGCTCGACGGGTTCGGCCTCCTCGAACCCTTTTACTGCCCGCATGGCGTCGTGATGTAGTGCTGGATGCACTTTCCCAAGCTCCATTTGAGCCACTGAACTCAGCTGAGCTGAAGCTGGTGTCATTTAAGACTGCATTTTTGCTGGCAATCACCTCTGCAAAACTCGTGAGCGAGTTACACGCCATGTCCGTACACCCATCGTGTGTCCGTTTTGCGGGAGATGGCTCTAGGGTCACGCTACGGCCTAACCCTGTGCTCCTCCTGAAAGTGCTGTCTCCATTTCATGTCAACGGGCCTATTGAGTTGATGGATTTTCATCCTCCTCCCTTCACTTCAGAGCAAGAGAGTCGGCTTCATCTGCTCTGCCCTGTGCGGGCCCTCAGGTGCTATTTGGAACGCACTAAGGACATTCGGCGCTCAGGCCAACTGTTTGTGTCTTATGGAGCGCGGACACAGGGCCAGGCGCTTTCAAAGCATTGCCAAATCGTGGGCCCTTTTTCAAGGTGCCCCCTTGGCAGACATTTGTGCGGTTGCAGCTTGGGCCTCGCCGCTTACATTTTCCCGGTTCTACAAGTTGGATGTGACGCGACTGGTTCCTTACATTGGGAACCTGGTGTTGGCTGCAGTCGAGCCCCAGTAGCCTACGGGCTCTGGCTCCTACCTTTCATCTCCCAGTTTGCCCCTGTAAATGCATCCTGAGGGAGCTAGTGAACCGTGTCTTTCCCTTCCACCCTTCCAGTCAAGCACCCACGCTAGCTGCTCCTGGATGTACAGACAGCCCTGTCGATGTGTTCCCAGGGCTTGTCATGCGGCCTACAGGCATGTTGCCTTATGAGGCCACCCTGTATATAGTTCGTTCATTATAACTGTGTTGCGGTGGTGTGTTCGTTTGGCCTGTACCCCGCTCTGTGTATTGGTCAGCAGGTCTGTGGCCCGCTCTGGCTGTATTACGCCATAGAGCAGGGGACCGCTGCTGTTGTCCTCCAGCGGAGGGCACTTGAGTTCTCCTGTGCACCGCTGTATACATAGTTCATTTATTCACATGGTAAGAGCTGTAGTTGCCCTGTGTTATCTGTGCTAATCGACAGGTGTCAACTGCTCCTGTGTTCCACGTGTGGTGCATGAGCCAGCTCCTGCACCCCGTGATGTATATATGTGTATATATATAATATGTGTTAAACAGCAGGCAGTTAAACTGTGGCTCCGTTCTGAAATTGTAGAATGGAGCTCACTGCCGCTGTTCCCAGCTGCCTCGCTGTGTACATAGTTCTTTGGACAGCAGGTCTGTGGCCCGCTCTGGCTGTGTGCCATAGAGCTGGAGTCCGCTGCTGCTGTCCTCCGCGGTAAGTACGTGAGCAGGCTCTCGTGTTCCGCTGTGTATATAGTTCCTTTGTTAACACAGTAGAGCTAATGTTGCCCTACTAACAGCATGAAGGTCTTGCTGTCACACGATATGTATATATTGTATATTGTTCAGCTCAGCTCAATTGACTAGCCAGCTATGTATTATGCTGTATTTTTCTCATTGGGTCTGTGGCCCCACTCCTATTGGATCAGGGGTCCACTGCCATGATATTGCGCGGAGGCCACACAAGTGCTTGATTGCCCGCCCCAGACATTGTGCAAGTAGATACGGCCTCGCTCCTAGCTGCACTAGTAGAGCAGCCGGCCTTGCCCCCTGTAAGTGGAGGGTGTAAGAGTTAACCTCTGTAGCCCCGCTGTGTATATGCTGATTGCAGACAGTTTCCAGTAGAGCATGACTATGGTCCTCGCTCCTGGGCGGCTCAGGGCTACGGGGCCCCTGAGGTTACTGTCTGGAGTTGTGTTGCTGAGGTCCCCTAGCAGTGAAACCTCGGGGCAGGCTCCCTTATCAGCTCGCTGCCTCCTCCCTTGTGACAGTTTTGTTATACAGTAACCCCTCCCCCTTGGGCAGTGCTTCCGACTTGAAAGATGATGATAGGTTAACCCCGGTTATCCAGGGTTGCATACGCAACCTATCGTTTCCTCAGTCTCTCAGACATTCCCTTCAGACCTGGAATAAGTCTGGTTGCTCTCCTCTGAACTGCCTCTAGAGCAGCGATATCTTTCTTGAAGTGTGGAGCCCAGAACTGTCCACAGTATCCAGATGAGCTCTAACTAGTACATTGTACAGTCTGAACATCACTGCCCTTGTTCTCGATTCTACACTTTTGACAATATACCCTAACATTCTGTTTGCCTTTTTTATTGCTTCCCCACATTGTTTGGATGAAGAAAGTGAGGAGTCCACGTAGACTCCTAGGTCTTTCTCATGTGTTACTTCATCTAGTTCTGTTCCTTCCATAGTGCAATTATAGTGGACATTTTTGTTACCTGCATGTAATACCTTGCACTTGTCCACATTGAATTTCATCATTCAGGTGTCAACCCACACCTGAATATTATCTAAGTCCCTTTGAATAGCCTGTGCTGCTGAGATTGTAACTGCTGAGCCACCTATTTTAGTAGCATCTGCAAATTAGACAAGTTTGCTAACTATCCCAAAGTCCAGATCATTAATATAGATTAGAAGAAGCAAAGGCCCTAGTACTGATCCCTGTGGAACTCACTAACAACCTCACTCCAGTTAGAAGCGACTCCTCTAATCGACACCCTCTGTTTCCTATACATCAACCAGTTCAAAATCCATCTACTTACATTACCCTGAATGCCTACAGCTTCCAATTTGAGGATCGGTCTTTGGTGTGGAACCTTATCAAAAGCATTTTGAGAATCTAAGTATATCATATCATATGCTTTCTAATAAATTAGTAAGACATGATCTGCCTCGTCTAAACCCATGTTGACTATCTACAAGAATATGGTTTTCATTAAAATGCTCCTCTATTTTATGTCTAATCATTTTTCCAACATTTTACAAGTAATGCAGGTGAGAATGATTGGTCTGTAATTTCCTGGCTCAGTTTTGTCCCTATCTTGTGGATTGCTATGACATTTGCTGTCTTCCAGTCAGTTGGCACATCCCCTGTTCTAAGTGTCATTTGGTATATTTGAGTTAGCTGCCTATAAATAATTTCTCTAATTTCTTTAAGTACTGTTGGAAATATCCCATCTGGCCCAGATGATTTGTTTGTTTTTAATTCTGCTAGTCCCTGTAGTACCTCCTCCTCATTTATCCTGATCTCTCTTAGGGTTTGACTGGACAGGTTGTTTTACCTGTGGCATGTTATCAATTTTTTCTTTTGTAAAAACCTCTGTGAAATACTCGTTTAGAACATTTGCCACATCTTGTTCATTTTCCAAGATACTTCAATTTTTGCCCTTTATCTGTTTCACTTCCTCCTTTATTGTCCTCTTGCTGTTGTAGTATTGAAAAAGCTCTTTGCATTAGTTTTAGCTCCAAGAGCTATATTTCTTTCTATTTCCCTCTTTGCTCTCCTGATCCCTTTCTTAAGATCTCTTTGCAGTTACATATTCTTTATATTTAGTTTTTATTATTATTATTATTTTTATTTCTTGGCAGACGTCCTTATCCAGGGCGACTTACAACATAAGTGCAAAAATACAGAGAAGGACAAGGCATCAATCATTACAAATTCAACTTAGCTGAAACATAGCAATTCAAAATAATACATTTTACAAATTACAATTACAATTTACACAAGTAAAGTAAGAGACTTCCTACATCCTGGACGGTGAAAGCTAAGTGCTGTCAAGATGTAGGGTTACAGACTAGGGCTACGGGAAAGGGAGCAAGGAGGAAAACAATCAAGAATGCGAGGAACATAATAAGCTGAAGTGCTATCTAGCAGGGATAGAGGACTAATATTACAAGTGCTGTCGGAAGAGATGCATCTTGAGAATGCGCCGGAATGAGGTCAAGGACTCTGCTGTTTTGACTTCGGTGGGCAGGTCGTTCCACCACTTAGGGGATCGAGATGGGGAGGTCAGCAGAAGGTGAGGAAAAGTGGGGGAAAATGAGGAGATCTGATTTGGAGAGGTTGAGCTTGAGGTGGTGCGAGTGCATCCAGGCGGAAATGGCAGACAAGCAGGAAGAGATGCGTACACTCTCCCAATGTATTAGCCCCCCTTCTGTTTAGATGTAGACCATCCGGTTTGTACAGGTCCCATCTATCCCAGAAGAAAGACCAATGCTCCATACATCAAAAACCCTCTTCTCTACACCAAGATTTCAACCACGTGTTAAACTTTCTAATCTCTGCCTGTCTCCTGGCCATGCACGTGGTACTGGAAGTATTTAGGAAAAAACTACCGTGGAGGTTCTGCTCTTTAGTTTCTTTCCTAACTTTTAAAAATTGTCTTGCAGAACCTTCCTTTTCCTATGTCTTTCATTCCAATGTGGACCATGATCAGTGGATTCCCCCCGGCTTTGGCCAGTAGCCAGTAGCCATCTACTAGTTTAGGGAGATCTGCAACCTGAGCACCAGGCAGGCAAGATACCATGCGGGTCTCCTTATCACTAGAACACACTGTGTGATCTACACCTCTAACAATTGAGTCTCATACTATAACTACCTCCCTGTTCTGGGGGGGAGTGGACACCATGGTACTTTGGTGCTCAACTGCCTTCCCATCACCCTCTGAGCTGTCACTGTCCAACTGTCCAGCAGTTGGAACCTGTTGGGCATTTCTAGCTCTTGGGATGTCTCTAATGGATCTGTGCCCTTTTCTTAGGTTAAGACCTACTGTACCCCAGCAGTTCTCTACGTTGTCTCAGCTCTCCTAGGTTTTGGCGTGCACACCATCTCTCTCATGGGCTGATTGACTAATTCTTCTATATCACTAATACAGCGCAGATCAACAAGCTGAGCCTCAACATCACAGACCTTGATCTCTAGGATTTCAACATGCTGACAACGTTCACAAATTAAATCTACTTGGATGAGTTCATCCAGGAAGGCAACCATTCTGCAAACATGACACTGTAGTGGCCACATGCTTCAAAATTTTGCAAGTTTATTTATTATTTTTAATTTTTTTGGGCTCTTGGTTTCTGTCCCCTGATCAACTGCTTGACTTTTTTTGTCACCTAGAAACAGCACAGCTGTGTCTCAACAGATGCTTTAAGTACCCTTTTGTCTATCTGCCCCCAATTTACACCTAAATGTTATTACCCAATTTCTTAGCACAATTACAATTGTTACAACATATCACATTATTTTTACATTTGGACAAATTCATACAGCTGGGCCACCTGGCACAACTCACTTAACTGAAATCCTGCTAGTCCTAGACAAAAACACCTTTCCTTCAACCTATTTACTTTCACCAACTCAGCAGCTGTACTGAATTGACTTAAATTAAGGCAAACTACAGACAAGATTAACTTCAATTAAGGCAGTTAAAACACAATCAGGAATGCTAAGTCTGAAACTAGGAACACAACAAGATGGCTGCCTCTCACCTGTACTGTCCTGTGTCTGTCTATGGCAACTTGTAAATTATTCTGTTGTTACTTATGAACAAATCAAATGTGTCTAAATTAATAGAGATGTATTAATAAAAGGCTGTATTTGATAATATACACATAGTGTAGGTCCAACAATCACTCGAGATGTATCTCTCAAGTTAAATACATGCATACATATAAATTATGCATTTATCCTATGTTTTAATACCAAAATTAAAAAGATTTATATTGGCTTTATTTTCATTTTCATTTGAAAGGTTATCCTATGATGATTCAATTTAGTTTATAAAGTAGGACCACAACATGGGACCACTACACTAATATACATAATTAAAAACAGCACTGGTAATTGGCTTATATGAAATATCTTACTTCATACATTTTGAAATGCATAAGGAATAAAAATAGCTTTTTGTCCAGTATCATGAAACTGTCTTTTTCGCTATTTAAATTAAAGTCCATAATCCAATACTGAATATTGTTCCACCTAATTTTATATCAGGAGACAAATTTGTAATTGCTTTCACAGTTTTGTTTTAGTTCCGTTTTTAAGAAAACAAACAACACTTCAGGAAACAAACAACAAACAACCCCCTAGGGAAGAAATCAGGGGAGCTAAACCAGTTTAATTGGGTCGAGTTTAAAGAAATGTAGTCAGACAATCAATGTGATCAATTTGATTTAGTACAAGTACGAAAAATATGAACAATTACAATTTCATATGAAATATGCTTATGGCATGATTAGAATCAATAAAGCCCCTTATTCAGTCTAAATTTGTCTCAGATTCTCCTTTAAATAGCCATACAGCAAACTAATATCAATAATATCACAGTGGAGATCCTAAAAGAATCTGCAGAAGAAATTGAGAAAATTCTTGCAAAACGATTCACAAAATGTCCCTTATCTGGGGCAACATAGCTTACTTAAGCATTTGGAAGAAACAGCAAGCAGTTATTGCTCTGAAACCTGGTCACTAAACACAAATGTTACAGAAACTGCAGACAACTCAAAGAAGCATGGACAGATATATGCTTGGAATAACAAGAAGAAATAGAAAGAAATGAATGGATGTGGGAACAAACAAAAATATGTGACATAACTGAAAGAGTGAAAATGTTAAAATGGACACATTGCAAGATGGACAAAGGAAGCTATCAAATGGATCCCAAGAGATTAATAATATGGTCACATCAAAGATGGGAAGTTGAAAACATAAACTTCCCAGGCATGACATGGAAAAAAGCATTTATCCAGCAGTGTAATAAGTAGTTGAAAGTCAATTTGCTTTGCAGGTTTGTGTATTTTGTTTTCCGTTATTCCGGTGCTGACTTCAAGGAGTTGGAATGCAGTCTCTCCCTTATTCCTGCCTTATTCCATGCATCCATGTTGCCTGCCTGCACCTGATTGATTGATTGGTTGATACCACTATACTATTGGCTTAACTGCATGAAGCCCTGCCTATCAACTATTAACTGTTGTATTTAAAAAGGTACAAAGAAAATCATAATATAGAGGGGAAATTGAGGTCTCAACTCTAGATGCTCAGATGCTGTGATGGAAACTTGCTCAAATTCTGCAACATTAAGAACTCTTTATGTTCCTGTTTTATGTCGAAAGATAACCAGCCAAGTGTTTGTAAAAGAATTGGTTTCCTTGAGATAATATATTTTTTCATGGTAGGACAACCTCTGCCCTGGGGCCAACTAGCTAGTACAGAGTGTGTGCATTGAACTAAAACAAGTAAACGACTGTTGTTTTCTGAGTATGTGCATCAAAACAAAATGCATAGTCTCCACAGTGAACAATTCAATGCAAATGTGTATATATTTATATATATATCAAATCAGTTAATGCATGGGGATGCTGTTGTGATTACATATTACACAAATTAGGGAATAATTGTCTCACAACTAAAATGATTAAGATTGACTTGAACTGCATTATTTGTTTTGGATGATGTTAATGCATAAACGTAATATGTCTCAATACACAATTCACTTAATGCAAAACAATAAAGAACATAATGCCAGATTTGGCACAGTAAACTACTTGAATATTTAACAGGGTGTAGGTCTTCTGTATTTATTGATATGTATGTTAAAAGTAAATTATGCATATTATTTTATTTATTCTTATATATCATTTAGTTTCTTATGTCTTAACACTTGGCTTTTATATTTAAAAGTTTAAATGCTTATGGTAAAAATCATTTAATTTATTTATTTTGTGTTTTTTTTTTCCCCCACTGTGAGTAATAGCAGTTGCAGGCAGGCCAGCTAGGAGGGAGTTTCAGTAAACATGGTCTGGATGAGCAGCTGAGTCAAATAGTTGGTGAGGACTAGACAGATATTATGAATGTTTTTCAGGAAGAATCGGCAGGTGCATGTCAAAGTGGAAATGTGCTGGGAGTAGGATAGAGCCTATCAAGGGGTCAAGGGTGACTCCAAGTTTCTTAGCGGCGGAAGAAGAGGTGGAGAGTGTGGTAGATTACTGTGGATTTGAAATGAAGAGATCAGATTTGGAAAGGTTAATCTTGCAATGATGTGAGTGCATCCAGGAGGAGAGAGCAGAAAGACAGGAAGAGTTGTAAGAGGGGATGAGGGGGTCAGAAGAGAGAAAAGAATGGAAGCTCTGGCATCATCTGCAAACAAGTGATAGGAGAACCCATGAGATGTGATGAGGGGGCCCAGAGAGTAGGTGTATAGACAGAACAGGAGGGGTCCCAGGACAGAGCCTTGGGACACACCTGTTAGGAGAGGTTGTGGTGTGGATGAATATGTGGATGAGACAGAGGAGAGAGAGGCCATATGAGCAGAGTTAACCCTTGGAGGACTATAGGGCTTATTATCATCCTGTGCTGTAGTGTTGCTAGAGGACTAGAAGGCTGATTTTCAGCCAGAACTTCCACCCACACTTTAGCCTTAAAAAGGTTTTTATAGGACAATTCTACATAGCAACAAACTGTCTTAACCAATAGCTGAGAGGTATGTTGTGAGTATTAACCAATCAAAAAGCTTTAAAAACAAAAAGTTTAGTTTTATTTGTTAATAATGGTGGTGCACTGAAAGTGCTCACTAAATGAGAGTGAGGGATGTTTTGCAAATTTTACTGCTTCTGAGACCAATAAAACGATAGGTTGTGAATGCAACCCCGGTTATCTGAAAAAGGAAGCACTGCCCAAGGGGGAGGGGTTTCTGTGCACTTCTGTAGGAACCCGATTGAAAACGTCACTCTATCAAAGCTGTCATTGGCCCCTGTGCAAGTCTCTCACAACTGGTCCCTTCCCACAAGGGCAGTCACGCTCTACCAGGAACTGTCGGCAATCAGCATACAAAGCAGGACAATTCTTACGCCCTCCGCTAACAATAGCAGGCCGGCTGATCTACTAGTGCATCTAGGAGTGAAGCCGTATATCTACTTGCACAATATATGTCGTGGGCAATCAAGCAACTTGTGCGCCTTACGCACATTAACGTGGCAGTGAACCCCTGATGCTGCAGGAACGGGGCTACAGACCACTGAATAACACACAGCTGGCTAGTCACTGAGTAGCCACAGCTGGACATAACAGTATACACAGCGTGGCAGCAGGAACATTCATGCTGCTTCCGCGTAGCACAGGAAAAATCACGTTCACTGAATGGTACAGAGCATCCAGCTCCACTCTGCTGTCATGACAACTTTACACATTGTATGGCAAGCCAAATTATTATTTAGAGATATCTCTAAATGCATTTAAAGATATCTTCAAATATTTAAAGATATCTCTAAATCATTTAAATATATCTGTAAATGATTTAGAGATATCTGCAAACGGTTTAGAGATATCTAAATAAGGTGCTTTTTAAAGATATCTCTAAATGATTTGCAGATATCTCTAAATCATTTAAAGATATCTGCAAATCATTTAGCGATATCTGCAAATCATTTACAGATATCTTCAAATAACATCCTGTTCATTTAGAGATATCTGCAAATCATTTAGAGATATCTTCAAATGACTTTCTGTATTTTGGCTGAGATTATCACTTCCTGTTTCCTTATTCAGTTACATAGAAATGAATGAACAAGTTAACAAGAAGTGATAATCTTGGGCTACATACACGAAGTCATTTGAAGATATCTCTAAATGATTTGCAGATATCTCTAAATGATTTAGAGATATCTGCAAATCATTTAGAGATATCTCTAAATGTACTTTTAAATGAGATATCTTTAAATGATTTGCAGATATCTCTAATAGATTTGCAGATATCTTTAAATATTTGAAGATATCTGGAATTATTTGAAGATATCTTGAAATATTTGCAGATATCTTTAAATGATTTAGAGATATCTTTAAATATTTGAAGATATCTTTAAATGATTTACAGATATCTCTAAATGATAATTTGGCTTGCCATACACATCGCAGGGTGCAGGAAGCAAATCATGCACCACCATGTGACATGGGAGCAGTTGTCACCTATTAGCGCAGCTAATGCAGGACAACAGCAGGCTCTACCATGACAATCAAACCATAAACATGCACTCTCCGCATAACATGGGAGCATTGGCCGCTTACTCCACTAGCCCAGCTAGGAGCGAGGCCACACTAGCTCTACAATGTCATATAAACAAGTTATATACACATGGGGCACAGGAACCAACTCATGTGCCACCCACGAAACACAGGAGCAGTTGACGCCTGCTGGTTAGACCGGCTAACGCAGGGCAACATTAGCTCTACTGTGCTGACAAATTAACTATGTACACAGCGGAACACGAGAGCCTGCTCACGTGCTTACCGTTGAAGACAGCAGCAGCGGGCTCTTGCTGCAGCATTCTTGCACCATTTTTAAAGTCAAATCCAATGCTTTTTAAGACCTTTTTAAGACCTCAACAAATATAATTTAAGACCCAAAAATGTCTAAACAATGAAAAGATTACACGCAACCAGATGTCAACGTCTGTAGCTAGTTAACATAATGCAAACGTAAAACTTATTTTAATGGCAGAGTCTCTCATTGTCTAATACTAAGTTAACCCTCAGAGGACTGAGCCATTTTTCCCATTTTTACCACTGTTACATTCTTGCTGATAAACAATATGCATTTGCTTATAAAGTTTATATCAATTTTTTCAGAACAACCTCTGCTAAATGCATTTTTCATGCATAATGTACTTATAAGACAGTGTACAGTGTACAGCTCCTCTCACCCCCGCCATTGCAGATTCTCCACCTGCGTCTGCCTGACGTGCCTGCCGTGGGTGTTGCTCTACTGCTCTTCTCTGTCACTCATGTGCTTGCGTGGAGGTGCGCACTGCAGGCACGTCAGGCAGGGGGGGCACGGCTGCCGCAGGGGGGCAGGTCCGGTCACAGAAGTTGGTGCAGCAGCAGACGCAGGCAGAGAATCTGCACAATGGCGGGGGCAAGAGGAGCTCATCGCCGAGCACACACACATGTGACCAGGGAAACGTGCAGCGGGGGCGCCGGTCAGTGTTTGCACCAGGGTGCACACAACAACTGAAACGCCACTGCGACAAGTGGAGCACACTGCGACACCAACCAGACGCAACCTTGTTGTTGCCAGACAGAACACTGTATATTCCAAACACCAGGTGCAGGATACAAGTGCTGCATAGGCCCGTAGTCTTAACCACATCGTGTGTGCCATGCTATTAGTAAAGCCAGCCAGCTGAAATAAGCAGTTTTTAAGGTCTAAAGCAACATACAGACACAGAGAGCTCAAGTTCTCGGGTCCAGCGAAATGGCAAAAGAGGATGAACCTGCGCTGATGTCATGTTTTATAGAACAGGAAGTGGGAAGGGACCTGTTTTGAGTGATGTGCGCAGGGGCCAATGGCAGCTTTGATAGAGTGATGTTTTCGATCAGGTTCATACACAAGTGCGCAGAAACCCCTCCCCCTTGGGCAGTGCTTCCGACAGTTATGACAGCGATTTGGAAGAGGGGGAGGTAGAAGTTTATCATGAGAATGTAAATGTAAATGAAGGGGTGAATATTCAGATTAAGATGTTTCTAGTTTATTTCAGATGTTCAACCTAAATGTCAGAATACCCTTTTCAACCCAAATTACAGAATTGACACAAAATAAAAATGCTAAGATTAAGAAATACACAGAAGTAATAGTCCAAGATGTTTTCAACACCGCAAACCCGACTGGCTGATTTCTCAGCAAAGAAGAACACATCAGCACTGAGTGGAACACACACGTTTACACTCAATGCATAAAAAGCAATGTACATTTATTATTATTATTATTATTATTATTATTATTATTATTATTATTATTATTATTATTATTATTGTTATGATTAAATATTACTGGTAGTAATAACAAGCACAACAGTAATAACAAGTACATTTGAAGATGCTTTTATATTTTTTCAACACAGCACAATCTGACCGGATGATTTAGTTAGTTTTATTTTGGTTGTTTTGCCGTGTAGTTCTGATGATAGGTCCTTTCAAAACTGATGATATCTCTTGAACAGTTATTTGTGAACATCTGTGTTTTTGTATTTGATAAAGAACATTCTGGGGATTCGTATATATGATTTTTTTGTAATTGTTTTTAAGCTGGGTTAATTTTGAAAACATAGTTCTGATAAAAAAATGGTGTCTGTATAACTAATGCACGTCTGTGTTAAAATATACGAATTATAGAAAGAATGAAAAACTTCAATGTCTTATGTTTCTTGTGATATATAGGTTTTCATATGATCATTATATTTATTTATGTAAAATTAAGTAATTTGCTGTACTATACCAAGCACTGTGATTTGTGTGAGATCGCTGTAGTCCTGATTCGTAGAGTGGAGGCTGTGAGCTCACTGCCCTGAGGTTTAAGTCAGTAACAGATTGAAGAGCAATTTATTTTTATTTATTTTTATTTTGGAATTGCCAATTATTTTTGTGTTGTAAGTGTAAGGCCAATGCTGGCGGATGAATCTTGGCTCATTCTTATGAATCCCACTGATTTCACATGGGGAGGGTGAGGAAATGTGACCAGGCTCCTCCAATCCTGGCCATCCTCAAGCAACCTGTCTCTTTTCACCATGCAGGCCGCACAACCACCTGGGAGGGATCAGCACTGATTGGATGAGAGGCACATCACTCCCAGCGACACTGCAAGCCTGCAGGTGACTAGAAAGCTGGCAGTAGACACTCGTTAGTGACGAGCTTAAAGAAACCCTCCCAATTTAACTACCCCAACCCAGGCGGCACTGAGCACTCCCTGTCACAATTGGCTGATGACATTTAGTAGAGCAATTTCAGTGGAGTGAGTGGTGCAAAAGCCAGATTGCAAAGGGTCAAAGAGTGAGTGGTGAGACGCCGAAAGCTGATAATGAACTAGGATGTATGCTTATTGTATTTTGTACTGATTGTATTGCTGCACTTCATAATGCTATGAAATGTTTCTTATATAAACTGTAGGTCACCAAAGTCAAGGAGTAAAATAAACATGAACAAACCAATTGCAAACTGCAATTTCCTACAAGGACAAGCTAAGAAAGGCACTGCCTTCATGCATACTCTGTAAGAAAATTATTTCCACTGTTTATGTTTACTGAAAATACCACTGGAGATTCCACCTCAGAATAAAATGTTGTCCTGTACATATTGTCTGTATTTGTCCTTTCTCCTATGAGTTCTATCTCTTTTCCCCAAATACTCTCTGTATTTTATATTTTCTGATTTACCTGATTTTATTGTCATTGGGGGGTCAAAGAATTAAGAAATGTGAATTGATTATGATAAGATGAGAAAATGTATGTCTAGGTCAAGTAAGTTATTTCTTTCAAATTTTTAAATGAGTTCACTACATTTTAGGGCTAAATGAAACTTAAACATTTATACTCCATATGTACCACCAATAACAGTACAATGTAGAGCTGCAGATGTTTACAACACAAAGGATCCTGCAGGAGTCAAGCAAAGAACAGTGATACGTTTCAAGGGGATTTTGAAGTACAGAAAACAGAAAAGACATCCCGTCATCTCTGTAATCGAGAATACCATGACAGATGACATGTCTAAGAGGCAATATAAAGATGCAAAAGGCAACAAATGGATCCCTGAAGAGCATCAGAGTGTGCTATCTGTCATGCCTGAAACAAAGTATCAAGCCATTGTTAGTGAGTGGTGATTCCTTAATTCATCACCAAGAACAACCATCATAACTTCCCCTTTGACAAGAATCATTCCACATTGTTGAACACCATGAAAAGTTAATATTTTCCTTTTAGATGTGTGTAATTTTCCCAAGTTTGTTTTCAAAGAATATTTATTGAATGGTTAATGTTAATCTGCTCATAACAAAGATTAAAAAACAACAACAGTCAAACCCTATACATAATAATTACAAATAAGAGAATAAATTATACATTTATTTTTCTTAATTACAGGTAAGAATCTTTAGTTTTATTTATTTATTTATTTATATTGTATAATGTGAAAATGCCGCAGTGTATTTTTCTAAAAATGTCTCATTCTGGACAAAATAGTTTCAGGTATCTTAAATGTCTTAACATAAAGGAAGTAATGCGATTGAGAACTATAGTTGGAACAGTCACCAGAGGAATCTATGGCCTTTAAGAATAAATAATTTAAACTTGTGTTCTATAGATTATAAATACAAATAACACTTTTTGCGAGGAATGTATTTTTGTCTGTGTTTTGTATGCAACGGTGATATGTATCTTCATTTCCATTTTATCCATTGGGCACTGAGTGCTCTCAAATTGTTTTCCTAGAGGAATTGGTTTAGTGACGTCTTTATAAGTAAGCTTTTGATCCGACATATAGATATGTATACACATACATGCATATGTATACATATAACACACACCATTTTAGAATTTCAGTTTTTAAGATTGAGCTGAAGTACTGTGTGATAACTTTGCAAGTCCCATGTGAAGCAATATTCACAGAGCTATTCCCAACAGAACATTTTCACATTTCCCTTTTTTCCTCTTTCCAGGGGATAAGAAGATTCTTATTGGTATTTCCAAATGAATAATTTATTACTTTAACCATCACAAAGTCATTATTGAATTTTAATGAAAATGCTTGCCATTCATAGTCGTGGTGCTCCAGTAGTCATATTTATTTTAGTCCTTTAGATATCTGGGATATAAACAGACACACAGATACTTCTCAGTACAGCAACTCTGCTTTTTTTCAATGGTTCACAGGCTTCCCTTATTGATAAATAAAAGGTTTGCAACAATTTTGTGACAGGTAATTGATTACCGCATGCTGATAGGTTACTGGAGCCTGCTGAATTCACAGAGCTATAACGAATGTAGATTCTTGGCTCAGCAGGATCCCTTGTCATAAACTGAGTAGGGAACTCATGACCACTTAAATATCAGAATCAGTAACAATCTTTAAAGTTACTATGTTGAGAAGGAGTTTGGGGGGCAGAGTGCCAAAAACAAAAACAAAAAATGCATCCTCCACTTTCTAAGATGCTGGCATGTCAAGTATACAATGTTGCATAAAGTCTCTGGTGTCACATAACCACTAAGTGACAACAAAAGACCAGATACAAATAAAACAGGACACTGATCTGAACAGAAATTTGCCAGTGAGGATTCTAAGCACTCACAGCAAAAAGGTTAATCAATTATAATGAACAGTTTGAGTACCTACTTAAATTTACCCATACAGAACATTAAGGGTGATTTCTATAAAATACTAAATGTGAATACAAACTTTGCATATCACTTACATTTACTGGTAATAAGAATAACACATAATAACTGTCAGTTTTTATTTGTGAAAATACCTGGTCACAACAGTAAGTAAAACCAAATGCCAACAGCATGCAAAAGGTACTTTTTCCATGCAATTTGAACTTTAACACCCAGATGCTTGAGCTCTGGAAGGCATTCAGTTCCATTTGAAATCTGTTGATGTCCATCCACTGAAAATACAGAAGTTGTGTGTCATGTTGGTTTGTGAAATGGCACTGAATACTGGAAGTACGAGAAACCACCCTTTAGCTGTACAGTGGCTCTCAAGTGTATTAAACCTCCTTGGACTTTCCTCATTTCATTGTGTTACAACATGAAACCAAAACAGATTTAATCAGGAGTTTTTCCCACTGATCAACACAGTAAATGTCCACAATGCCAAAGTGAAAAATATAATCTGCAAATTGTTTTAAATTAATTACAAATACAAAGCAGAAAATAATTGAATGCATTCAGTCAGTATTTGGTAGAGGCACCTTTGGCAGCAATTACAGCCATGAGTCTATGTGGATAAGTCTCTACCAGCTTTGCACATCTGGACACAGCAATTTTTGCCCATTCTTCTTTGCAAAATTGCTCAAGCTCCATCAAGATAGATGGGGACCTTTGGTGAACAGCAATTTTCAACTGTTTCCACATATTCTCAATGGGATTGAGGTCTGGGCTTTGACTGGGCCACTCCAGGACATTGACCTTTTTGTTTTTAAGCCACTCCAATGTGGCTTTGGCTGTATGTTTGGGGTCATTGTCCTGCTGGAAGATTAATCTTCTCCCAAGTCCCAGGTCTCTTGCAGACATCAGCAGGTTTTCTTCCAGGATTTCTCTGTACTTTGCTGCATCCGTTTTTCCCTCTATCTTTACAAGGCTTCCAGGCCCATAAGCAGAGAAGCATCCCCATAGCATGATGCTGCCACCACCATGCTTCATGGAAGGGTGGTATTCTCAGGATGATGTAGCGCTTAGCATTGAGACCAGAAAGCTCTATTCTATGAGACCATAGAATCTTCCTCCACTTGATCTCAGAGTCTCCCACATGCCTTCTGGCAAACTCTAGCCGAGAATTGATGTGTGTTTTTTTTAACAATGGTTTTCGTTTTGCCACTATCCCATAAAAGTCACTTTTGTGAAGCACCCAGGCTATTGTTGCAGTATGCATAGTGTCACCCAGCTCAGCCATTCAATTATTTTCTGTTTTGTATTTGTAATTAAATTAGAACAATTTACAGATTATATTTTTCACTTTGACATTATGGACATCTTCTATGTTGATCAGTGGCAGAAACTCCTGATTAAATCTATTCTGATTTCATGTTTTAGCACAATGAAATGTGGAAAAGTCCAAGGGGGGAGAATAATTTTGAGAGCCACTGTATGTTCTATGCTGCAGATGACATGTTTTGCACAAATCCATATATTTCTCTCCACACTGGCTGAAACTTTCAAATGACAAATTTATTGGCTTATGTCCCATAAATAAGAAGAGTGGGTACACATCCGAACCTGAGGGGTTTCATCAATTTTTCCTAACAATATATTTTTTCCTTACTTTCCTTTTCCAGGTTGTAACCATAACATATGGCACCATAATTGCCTTAGGACAGGGAAGGGTGAGATATATCATGAAATTCCTGTTCAAATACTGGAGACCATAGGAATCTTTTTTTATTTTTAACAGCATAATTTCAGTGATATGTATTTTGTATATTTTTCTACATTGTTATATTTTAATGAAACACCTTTACCAAAATCTGTGCCCTCACACATCCACTCACAACCCAAAAAAACTAAATTGACTTCATTAACGGTTTTGAAAAGGGCTGACCTGTCAAGCAAAATCTTGTAGTGCGCCATGTCTGGCATGCATGCCGGGGGGTTGCCAACCCCTGGTATCATTCACTATCTTTGTTTTACAATATAAAGTGGAGAAAGATATAATGGAAAACATGACACAAAATATGGACTTAAGGAGTATCTACAAAGAATGTGTAAAAAATACAGTTTTTAAATTAAAACAATTATTTGGAGGTTTTTAAATATATTAAGTAGCTCAACTTTAGTTCAATCCCAAACTGTGTACACATCAATGTTGTTCCTGTTCCACTTAATGTGTTTTAGATAGTTCTCTAAATTCATTGATTAAAAACTCTAATTCTAGTCTTTAGTCAATTGTTGTATTTTAATTTGTAATATTTTTTAATTAGATTAATGTCCCATTGTGTTGTTTCTGATAAGAATATCATGTATTCTTTAAAATCTTCATACAACATGTTGGCAAGGAATACCTAGGAGAAGCACTTTAGACTCAAAGCTGAAAAAATTAAAAACAGACAACCTGAAAGCTTTAATAAAGTGTACTAGTGATATATAGGTTAAAGGCACCCACCAACCACACAACAAAGCACTGAAATTCTTAATGTGCATATACTTGAAGGAAAAAAATTACTTGTCTCAATTTATTACACTTGGTCTTTAACTCAGTACATTAAACATCTCTAATACTCCACTAGTGTACTGTGAAGGATCAAGGGTAGATTGGGCAGGGACTAGGGCCTGTCTAGTTATAATCCCTCTGGTAATTTGGGAAAGCAGTCTTTTAGATAGAAATAATGTGCTCATATGACAGGGAGTAGTAGTAAAAACGTGCAGATGACAGTTTATGGAGACATGAAAGTTGCTTTCTCAACTTCAAACAATGCAACAAAAAATAAGAAAAATCCACAAATCAAAACGGTTTCTCAGTAGTACAAGATGCTCATGAAGAAAAACAAATTCATAGAAATGTTCAGGCTCTCAAAACTCAACATTACAAAAATGTAATGTAACAGCAGTAAGCTCAACTTCGTATGTAAAAACCCAAAGATCCAAAGCAGCTGAAGAGACAAAAACAACCCAGAGATAGATGTAGGGTCAGTCAAAAATAATAATATTTCGAGCAGCTACAAGTAAGATGTTCACGGGGTAGTCCCACGAAACAGTCTTAGAAAAGCTATGAAGTTCAGGCACTTATATGCAGGATGGACAGGAGAGAGAGATAACAGGACTTACATATCTGTCCCGTGATGAGTGAAAGTTTGCTTTTCTGTCTTACAGCTTGTTAGCAATAACCATATATGATCAAGCATGAGCAAATTTGAGGTATGTGTAATGATTTCTTATATTTCTGTAATGGTTTTATATATATATATATATATATATATATATATATATATATATATATATATATGAGCGCTCTTACTGTATTTTGCATATGCTTAATGATGGAGAATGAAGCATAAAAACACAATGTATATTAAATCATGGTGGGTAATGGCGGAGTAAGACTGCTCATTATATGTACTACACTTCAAGTATACTACCAAATGTTACCTCTATTCTAACTCATTGGTCAGGGCCATAAATCTGTAAGAGCTCACAGCCACATTTGGCATGTTGGCAGGTCAAAGCAAAGGCTGAAGATAAATAGTGTCTGTATCTAAGAGTAACACCATATTGGTTGGATTCCTATCTAGATGTCTTTCAGGAATCTTTACAGAATGGTACTTAGTGGAAGTAAGCTACTGACAGACTATGTTTTTCAAGGTTACATCTGACTACTTTAAAAATAATTTAAAAAATCAATTTATAACAACCAGTTTTTTCTCTTAAACTAGGGCAGAGCTAACATTTACATACAAGTGGTGCAACTGCTGTATCCATTTTCTCCAAATGAACTAAGGATATAAAATTGTGCCCTACATTGTTTTCAAATGCACCTGATAGTAATGTGTTTTAGTGTTGTATTATAGGGTTGTAACATTTTGTTGAGTTTCACAGTTTTTAATAAGATTTCTTCCAGGCTGTTAACTGATTGAGAAAGACATGTAAGCTCAAAGGAATACATGTGTTCTATTCATTTTATCATAAGAAGTCAAGAAAGAAAAAGTTATGACATTTTAAAATATGAAATATTTACTTTGAGATGTCAAAAACAAAGTTTCTTTATTTTTACTTTTGATATCCATCTTGACATTAGTCATTACTATCCTGTAAACTTACTCATTATTACATGCTTAATTTCCAGAGAGATCCTTACAGTTTAAGTTGAAATGTTGTTCTTGTCAGCGTGTCAAATGTAGCTTTAGACATACCCGTGTTGCAATTATCCTTACCAATAATAACAAGTAGCTGTGGAGGACACATGAGACAAGCCATCGCCCTTCAATTTTTCCAAGGGGGGAATCCAAACGTGGAGGGTTTGCCTGCACCCTGAAGAAATTCAATAGCCAAGTTCAGATTGACACTGAATTTGCAGTGAAATTTCAATGTACAATACATCTATCAGGTTTGAGGGGTCATACACAGTACATCATAGATGAGTACTTCAACTCAACAACTTCAGGGCTTTGTTTATAAGCCATGGAACATCTATATGTCTTTGTGTTCATCTAAAGAAGCCCATCTCTCTGTTGCCAGTATGGGATGCAGATAAACACTACTCCACATTTCAGGCTCTCTGCATCCTAGTAGCAGCATAGTAGTGTTGACAGTCAAATACTTTGTATCCCTTAAAATACCATGTTAAACAAGTACCATTACACTCTGGCTAATGGCTACAGATTTGGCTGTATTAAATTAAAAATATCAGGAGCTGCGAACATGGAGGAGACCAGCTTTATTAGTGTGGCTCCTAAAATGAGTCAATCACATAGTTTTTTATTTAAGCTAAAACAGAGGGCTGGACCGCGAGAGACTACAAAAACATTTAGGTAACCAACCTGCTTATAGTAAACTACAGACATTAACTTGAGAACAGTTAGTACAGCTTTTTAATTTTAATTTTGCAGTTTAATACCTGTTGTGATCTTGTTTTTTTTGTACTTGTTTTGTTTTTTAACAGTGTTTTTTATGTTTGGATGGAATCTTTTATATATATATATATATATATAGTGTTTTTTTTTTTTTTTTGCAATATGTCCAACCCATTGCAATTTGAACATTTCCATGTTAATTATATGGAAAACGTCAAATTCACATTCATTATGGGCCCTGATGGCATCAAAACAAATTAAAAATATTCCCCTTGATGGCATCATTGTCTTTTTGGCAGAATTAATATATTTATGCAAAAGAAAGATGCCATCAAATATGTTGCTCTATGTTTTTTATGTAATCTGGGTTCTGTTTTCATGTATATTTATGCTTTTGTATTTTATCTTTTCCTTGTTTCAAGGTTCACTGCTGTCCCTGACTTAGAAATGATATAATCACAATCACATCTCCATTGCAATTCATCTTAAAAAGCATGTAAATTACTTCTCTGCTTAAGCAACTCTGAACTGTTGGAATCATTGATCTCTGTGTTAAAAGTAGCTTGTTATTTTCAACTACTTAAAAATAATCTAAAGTGTGGTTTCCTTTTGTTATAATATTGATTTATTGACTTCACCTACATACCCTGTGGAATTGCAGCCCTACATATAATTTGTTACTTTCATTTCCGCCAGATCAACCTAATGTTTACATCCAAAAAGCTGTGCCTTCTTTTAATTTATAACAGCTTTTAACACTCTTTAAAAGTTTATTGATTTAATATTCAGAAACTATTCTGCATTAGAATTAGTTACAGCTGATAAATGATGATGATTATTTTATATAGATTACAAAATATTGTAACTTTGATGAAAAAGTTAGATATTATATAATGAATATTTGTATTACTGCATACAAAACAGCATTCAGGTGACATCTAACCTTTCAGAAAATTACATCTTGAGTTATATATATGCAAAAGGAATAATGTATTTACAACACTAAACATGCTAAGAGTCCCCATTGATAACATCACAATTAACTGAGAATGACGTCCTTGACCTAGTGCTTATGGTAATACATTTAAATGTAGGTTATAAAACTACTGCCTGTGACAACAAAAAAGCCACCTAAAAAGCTCACCACTAAAAGGGTCATTTAAATCACACAGTTATCAAATTGACATGCACAATCAGTGGCTTTAAGAAAACTGGCAGGTTCAATTATACTATTTAAGTATTTACTCTATGACACTTTATGTTACATATATTTATTTTTATTTGACCCTTTAACTAAGATGGGTGTCATCGAATACTACAAAATCTGTATTACTACCATGCTTGATTTACATATTATATAGCATGAAATCGTTCCCCTATATTAAGTAATAGTGATTTCTATAGAAAACTGAGAGGTTTGGGTGAAAAATACCTACAGGTTTTAATAAAGAAGGTTGCCTCTCCTTAACCCCATTTAAATGTTATACATTATGAGTTTGACAAGACAATGAAAAATAATTAAACTGAGAGATGATTGGAACCTTATGGCATTAGCAATATGGGAATATACTGCTACAGCTGTGACAGATTGCTTAAAGTAAATATAAATGCATTTGCAACAAGTGGAGGAATTAGAAAGAGACGTATAATACACAGAGGAAAACATTGCAGTGAAATGACAACAAAATATATGTTTCTCTTACATTTTGTTTGTGGAATGTTAATAGTGTCCCATTGAAGTTAATCATTTATACTGAGTCCTCCTTTCTTAGTTGTATGTATAGTTTGTTTTTAGGTTCAGTCAAATGTTTAGGTGTCCCTGATTTTTGTTTGTCCATTCATATGAATATATTTATGGCTTCATAATTTGGTTTAACATACATTCAAAGCAGAGTAGCCTAGACTTTCCCCATTTTAGTATGGGCTAACCCCCTAGATTGTAGGTTCAGGTTTAAAGCCTTTTGTCTTGTGACTGATCCCCTGTCCATGTGCAGCAGGTTGTCAGGGTGACATTATTTTTCAGCAACAATCCTCAAGTTTTCAAAAAAGAAATCGCCAATGTTTGTCATGCTTTTCATGTGACAGCTATTTCATTCGTTTTCCAGTTCACAGAGCTGGCCGAATGAAATTGATAGTCATGTTAAGATGGTTCACTTAATTAAAGAGTAGCAGTCTGAAAATCTGCACTAGGTGACTTTTAATTCTATTTTTGTATATAATTAGAACTTGGCAAACTCCCAGTATTTAATTTATTAGATTATTTTGAAATCACAACGATCGGCCTGATCATCATGATTCATATTTTGTTCAATTCTGCATATTTCGTTAAATACAATCAAATCTGAGGGTATTAATTAAGAGAAAAATCCAAGTCAATGCAAGGATTCACTTACTCAGCATAACAATGTTAATTTACATCATGTACAGACCTAATTAAATGTAAGTGTGTGGCAAGAACTGCTATTTGGAATAAAATCTGTGCAAATCAGCTCTTGTTCACATTGTAATTAACCTGAAAACTGCGACTATATTAGAATACTTAAGAAGTGAATTAATGAAGATTCCCGCCTTTGAAGAAACAAGGAGATATTTATTTCACACTGATGCAGACATTAGCCTTTAATTGTCAGTCTTATCTCGGTTTTTACAAATTGCACTTTTAAAAGCAATTTCTTCTTACAACAAGGATACAATACGGCGGGATATTTATTTTTTTATATATAAAGAACTAAATTAGATTACATTCATCAGTTGGACTGAGTAACTGGAGTGAAATGGATTTCGGCTTATTTAATTATCACACCGCTGATATGCTGTACAATTCATCTCTGGAAACAAAAAAAGATATGTTGATGAAAGTCAAACATTAGATGGAATTTACATTATCATAAAGCTTTAAATACAGAAGTTCAGAGATCATTAGAGGCTGCTTTTCATACTCCAGATCAGCATAAAAAGGAAATTAAACCAGGGCCAGTCAGATCTGCAATGCATTTTTAAGAGGTGTATATCTTAGTGCTGCAATGCATGACCTCTGAAGCCAATTGACCAGAACCCTGCTATGTGCCTTTTCTGTGAAGCTACTGATTCAAGTCCACTAAATAAGCAGTTCAATAAATGATTCATTTAAGACTGTGAAACATAGCTGGGGTTGTGTGTTTGATCGGCATTACCCACCCAATTAGGTGGCCAGCTGTGCTACCCTTCTGCATTTCTGATAGCAGGAGAAAGGAAAAGGAGTCACTTTCTGAAGCTGTGCTACAGACATGTGCAGCACCCATTATTTACAGCTGTCTTGTCATCTGTTACACGCTCCTCGGCAGTATTGATGTCAATCCTGCTTGGAAGGTTTGGGCTCTGTGCTGTGTTTGCACCATCCCCTCCATCCATCCAGATATTCCCACTGCTCTTGTTTGCATAGCCCTAACTATCGACCGTAGTCATAAATAAGCTCTATTAATATACTGAAACTGCGCAGTGCCAATTGCTATGGCTTCACCTTGCCGACCACTGGTTTTAAAACGAAATGCTCAGCTCACTTAACACTCGGTGGGCAAATGTACCCAGAGATGATGGTTACTCGCTGTTTATTGCCTGTGTTTCTTGTGTGCCTGTTTGGAAGAGTTTGATGCCTCTAATGTTGACCACTTGAGTGTTTCTTTCCCTGTGCAAGAGAGTCAAGTCCTAACTGTTGCCATCTTCAGGACAGTACAGGTAGCAAAGCTTCATTTGCCTCAAGAGATTCCCCCAAATGTTCTCTAGGCTGCCCCAGTGTGCTGATCTGACCCCTGGGCCACCCTCTAGGGACTGCTGATTACCATTAGTAAAAGTATAACACGCACACAAACAATAGCCGGATCCCATAGACCTTTCAGCACTGTTCATATTAAAGGGATGGTCCCAGGATTGAATGTCAGTACAACCTAGCCATAAAAGGAAAAGAAAGGATTACTAATTTTCTTTATCCTTTCCATCCTCTTGGATAATGTAACAGCTAAGCCATGATGTCTTTCCCCCCTTGAAATGTGCAACGTCAGTTTTGCTCCATGTGCGCAGCTCTGATTCTGCTATAAGATGGTGTGAACCCTTAGCCCACCATGAATATGCACTGACAATTAATATAAAATAGAAAATGTGGGTGTGAATTGGGCCCCTAGTGTACATCTCAAACAGCAACCCTGCTCAAAGTGGGGGGCACAATATTTAACGCTTGCTGACAGGCCTGCTCACCCGGGCTTGACCATAACATAAACCTCATTATAAATTCACATTTCAGAAACAAATATGGATGCTACTAATGTAATCCTATAATTTGCTTCCTGTCAGGATTGTTCTGTGAGTCCTCGAATGCCAAACACTACAGAGAACAAATAGTGCCAAATTATAATGGATTGCATCTTAATAGTTCCATTTTTTTACATTACAAAAACTAAAAACAGCTGGTCCAAGGGGAGATGTTGGTTGATAGTGTTTTTGCATGTGACCCAGAAAACCTAGCATATGGTTGATGAAAAAGAATGGTCATAAATGAGGGGTGTTTGCTAATCTCTATAATTTCAAACTGATAATGGTTTGAAATTAAATGCCAAAATATAGAATTATCATTATTATTTTAACTGCTTTTAATAAAGAAACTTTACTTATTAAGGACTTTTTCATGTGTGGTCCTTTAAACAGGAGTTCTTGACACATAGAGGGAACCTAGGATATGAAGTAGTTTAAAGTACAGTTTTAGTCCTACTGTACATATTTATCCAGATGTCTGGTAAATGAGAAAACCTGTTTGTGTGAGTGACAGAATTTAAGTATCGTCTGTCATCTGGCAAGTGCAAACAGAAGTAAAATAAAAATAGTTTGATCAAAAATTATGCATTCCATTGTCAAGTGGGTTTTCCAAATATCATTAATGTGTTTAATTAATGAATTGTATTTATTTATTGATTTATTATTAATAATAATGATAATGAAAATGATAATAATGAAATCCAACAGGAGACAACTGATGTGGCTCAAAGATCCAAGCACTTAGGTCTCATTTAAACCAAGATCTATAAACTACTGTGTTCCTGTAATGAATAATAATTGATTGGCACAGCCAGGACTGCGTCAGCTAGGACAGAAGCTTATTTAGTGTTCTGCAGATGACTACTTAGTTTTTAGAAGATAACCTGTATTGACTGTAAGATTACTGCCATCTTGTGGAGGAATGGGACTCCTTGGTTGAATATATATATGGTATTCCCAGTTTGTTACAAAGTGCTCAGGGTAAAATTCACACAGGATTCAATTTCCTCACGCCTTATTGCCTTCCGTCTGATATAGCAGCTGCCTAGGAAACCCTTTTCAAGAAGATGGCAAAACAGCTACTGTCAACTCCTTACATATAACAATTGTGCTCATTTCCCAAGTGGGTAAAGGGGATGCTAAATCGCTTTTGGGTTAAACACGTGATTCACGAAAACAATAATATTGAAGATCCTGCCTTATTGAAGGTTAATTAGGTGTTCTAGATTTCCAGCCTAAAGGTGAAGGTGAAGCTACATATTATGGTTGAAAAAGTAAATCTAATTTTGCATTATCACAATTATTATGTATGGGAAACAATATGTTGCATGCTTTTTGTTTGATCATTTTGCTGTTTTTCTCTATATATTTTGTAAACCAAATGTACCTCGTTATCCTCTTTGTACCTTTAAATAAATAAATAAATAAATAAATAAACAATCTCAATCATTATGCATGTCAGCCATGTAGCTGCTATTTCTAATTTCAGAATCCTTTGATGATTAGACATTGCATTATCGGTCTGTTTTTGAAGACGTGCTTGATAGAAGAAAATTGATTTCAGAGGCAGGTTAAACATTTTATTTATGTATATATTTATTTATTTATTTGTGTTTTCATCATTGTTTTCCCCCCGCTCAGCTTGGTGTACTGGTATCTAACAAATTCAAAAGTTTATTTTTGAACTGCATATATAAGATTTGCAAGGAGCCTTTTGTCTGGGAGATTAAAGTTTTAAATCCAGCTGTGTGCAGCTCAGCGTGCACCTGTCTTTGCTGCTTGTCAGTAATGTCACATCTTGCAATGTCAAGGATTTCATCATGCTCAAGGTTGTGGTTCCAGCACTTGTTTCCACTGACAATTTTGAACGCATATGTTAATTTAGTCACTTTATGTGTGATCCCAATGCAACACAGAGATAATTCCTGTAAAATCTCTAACAACGGCCAGAAGTGCTAGCGAAAGAAAACATTAATATTATACCATACCATTATATACATAATATGTCTGCCCTTAACCTATGATCAATACATACGTTATTTTAGAAGTGTAAACATGTAGTTATAATAGTGTTACTGAGATCCTACAATAGTATATGATCACTCTTTTAAATGCCAGTAACAAAAGCTTAAACAGTATCAATTCATTTGCTATAACAATTTATAAATCTTTCTTGCTGTCTCACTTAATGAAACAGATGTTACTTTGAATTATGCACTGGAAGAGAAAATGTTTCCCCCTTTTTCAAAGAAATGATGTGTATGCTGGTATTGTGTGAATGATTAGCTGTATTTAAAAAACGTATTTCATTACATATTAGGTCACACTGGTTGAAAGGTTGTTTTTTTATGTTAATAAACATATTTATTTTCAAAATATTTTTATAATTGGTAGTATATATATAAAATAAATGCCAATGCGTATCATAAAGTGTGATTAAACATAATTGAAATACAGTTACTATTCTAAGGATATAAAAAGCATGAAGATGAGCATACCATTACAATCTGTGTGTTATATCAGATGTTATGTATTTTTATGTTTGTTTTCTTATAGCCCTATTGCAGTAACAAGTAATTTGCTTCTGGTGGTTTTTAAGTTTCCTGCTGGTGAGATCATTAAAATGCACAGCATGTTTCTGTTTTTTTTGTTCTTTTTTTTTCTCACACAGTTGCTAGTCTTTGGCCACTTTTGAGTCTGCCAGTTGTAAAACTGTTATTAAGCTGATAAATACTTTGAAGGTTAATTCCCTTCATTAACATGCAGTCCACTTGGAATTAAATTAACAAAACCCCTCATGTCTGTCCTGATAGAGTTCTGTGCTATTTATTTCTGTGAGTGCATATTTCAATAGCAGCAAGCCTCTTTTATGTGCCCATAGAGAATATTCACAGGAAAAAATAAATGAAAACTTATCAATGGAAAATATTCATCCTTGATCTGCCCTAACCCTCCTGTCCTTAAAGCAATTCTTTGGTAAGACTGTTGAACATTGTACCCTTAAGGTCTGAAGGATATAAATTAGACAGAGGTTATACAGTAATCTTATAATTGCTCTTCTGTGCTACAGTTAAAGACCAGAGAGATGCATTTTAAATAGTATAGTTTAAATGTGCACACTAGACATTTTATTTTCATTCTTTTTTTAAATTAAGATGTTATATATATATATATATATATATATATATAGAGAGAGAGAGAGAGAGAGAGAGAGAGAGAGAGAGAGAGACGGCCATAACTGAACTTTATCATGAATTTACATTTCATATCTATTTTTTCAAAGCCATCTAACTGCCTCTCAGTGATATCCTCCTGGATGTACACCTATCACCTCAGCCTTTCTAAATCTGACCTAATCTACATGCTTTTTTCTTCCTCCCCCTCTTCTGATCTCTCCATCTCCATAGATCCTATCGCCTTCTCTCTTTTCTCCTCTGCCAAGAACCTTAAGTTATTTGTCTTCCCTTCCCTCTTCTTCTATAAGCATAATTTTTCCCTAGCACACTCCTGTTCCATATTTTTCTACATAACTTCTGCAACATCTACCCTTCCCTAACCTGCTCTACTTATCTTCTGATCCAGGCCCCAGTTGATGCTAGATCAGACTACCGCAGCTCAATCATTCAATGCAATCTGCAATCGCTCTCTTCAGCGTCTTCAAACCTCTGCTTCTCATACGTTATTTTCTCAGCTCTGCTTCTCCTGTTTAACTCTTGTTCTTTGTTCTAATTTCAATGACTTCCTGTCTCTGTACACCTCTAAATGAAGCATATTCACATGCAAAGGAGGTGAAATGGTGGCTTAATGAACAGAGCAGAGAGGAAACATTCAGCATAGACAGCAGACTGCTGCAGATCACAGGAGCCAAGAGGGCCTAAAACTGCAGGGAACCAATATCAAAGTGACTGCAGCACGTGTCTCGACATGTATCATCAAGGAACTGTCGCTCATGTCAATCTCTGTAAACCCTTGTATTATAGAATAAACTAAAGGTTGACTCGCTTGTTTGCAGCTTGAACTCTTGCCAACGTCTTTATTTCTTTATCTAATGGGCAGTTTTGCCTGGAAACGTTATTATTCAATTTGTCATCCTGAACAGTTAATCAAAATGACTTTCAGACCTTCAGTTCCCCTTCTTCTAACAAAAGTAAACTCCAGATACTTTTCAAAAACAATATATGAATGGAGGGAAAAAACAACAAATGTATTAAATACATTTTAATTGATCATTTTCCATGCCAGCTTTATCTCTTACTACTCTTGCAAATTTAAACCTTTGTATTTACTCTGCAGAAAAACAATCTCAATTTAATTTTATATTGATTTTGAATCGTATTTTAGAACATAACAAAATGAGTTATTTAATAACTATGCATTTTTAATTTAAACAAGCTTTTCTTTAGAATACCATCTATACTGGCCTTGTTGTGAATCTGAGAAGGAATAACCAGAATTGATTTTATGTTCAAATGGTTGCGTAAACCTGGTTTAAGTCTTTTACATTGTCAAGCGGTTTGCAGAGTTTATTGAATTATTATTTTGGTAGGGATTGGGATTCTCCAATGCTTTAAATCTGGCATAAATCTGGGAGCATATGGCCTTTAGGCTGAACAAGTGGTATACTGCTACGGGGCTGAGTAAGTAGCAATTTACTGTGAGGCAGGAAAGCTGGCATGTTTCTAATGGACTTAATGAATGCTATGAGCCAGTGGCATAGATTTAGGAAGATGCTAGCAGGTTGGTAAAAAGAATGATAGAGATCCTTTACTGATCCAGTCATTGTTATAGTACGATGGCTGTGATGGTGTTGTATTGTGGTTACTGAATAGTCTAACATACTGATATAGACAAAAAACTGCATAATTCTAGATAATGTTTTTTAGTTTTGTCGATTTGTCTGGGCCTTTTAGTGATGAGGTAAGGTCGCTGCACTGTGGCTGGAACCCCACAATATGTTACTATATATACAGACGGGTGACAAATTAAAGGAAAGACCTGAATAAATGAGTGGAGAAACATAACGAATGCAGATGCCTCCAAACAGGTGTAAGCAATTAATTAATTAAGCAATTAACCTCCTATCATGCTGTGTGGCATGCATAAAAATGCTGAGCAGGCCCAGTTGACCATGATTTTGGATCAAGATGGCAGTGCATAAACCCCTCATTACAAAGACAGATGCACATTTGAGAGTTCAGTGCTGCAAAAACCATAGGCACTGGTCTACAGAGATGTGGAAAAAAGTAATATGGTCACATGAGTCATCCTTCACCATATTCTCGACAAGTGGGTGAGTGCACGTGTGATGACACCAAGACAACAGTACAGGCCTGACTGCTTGACCCGGAGGCTCTGTTATGCTGTGGGGGGCATTTTCCTGGCATGGTTTGGGTCCACTTGTTCCCTTAGAGGGAAGGGTCACTGCAAATCATTACAAAGTTATTCTGAGTGATCACCATTATCCTATGGTGAAACATTTCTCTCCTTATGGGAGTGGTCTCTTCCAGGATGACAATGCCCCCATCCACAGGGCACGAGGGCTCACTGAATGGTTTGATGATTATGAAAATGATGGCCTTCGCAGTCACCAGATCTCAACCCAATTGAACATCTATGGGAGATTTTGGACTGACATGTTAGACAGCGCTCTCCACCACCATCATCAAAACACCAAATGAGGGAATATCTTTTGGAAGAATGGTGTTCATCCCACCAGTAGAGTCCAGAGACTTGTAGAATCTGTGCCAAGAGCATTGAAGCTGTTCTGGTGGCTCATGGTGCCCAACACCTTACTGAGAAACTTTATGTTGGTTTTTCCTTTAATTTGTCACCCGTCTGTGTCTGTGTATATATATATATATAAAATGTAATGAATACATAGAAAATAGATAATGACTAACATGAAGGTAATGTTTTGGTACAAACAACCTCAATATTAATCACCAGCTATTCAAGTATTTAAAACCATTTACAAGATAAGTTACATTTTAATTAGGCTTAATATCAACCCATCAGAATCACTCTTTAGTTTGAAAATAAATATCAGGTGCTTAGAGTCTAATGTGTGTATAATTGCAAACAAAACAAAAAAGTCTTCATTAACACCCTGAGGGACATAGACTTTGTCAATTTTGAATCTCCATCTCAAAAACCAAGTTATTGTTCTATACCTTTATTGTGATGATGGGTATACAGTGGCTAGCAGTCGGCATTAGAATGTCTAGCCACAACAATCATATTAGCTATAGATTATGCAAAACTATTACTATACAATCAGTAATAAGTTAAATTGATTCATTTTTGTAACCTTATTACTTTTAGTTTTATTACATTTTTATTTTGCTGATATTGTGCTGAGTTTGGGTAATTTAAATATTTTTGAAGGAAAATGAAAAATCATATTATTTGTGTTAATGGGTAAGACATACGTTAAAGCATCACTGAACATAATGACTCGGTTTCCGCAGGGGACACAAATCTGGTGCTTCTGTCGTTTTTTTGCTGATTTAGTTATTGATGCATTTATGACACGATACATTCCGAAACCCTGAAATGGCACACAAATCGCTTTTGACTTCCACCATTATTTGCTGAGATTTACATTGTTCATACATTTTACTTTCTCATTATCAGCAACAAATAAAGACACTTGAAATATGTGTTTTGTAATATTTCTACTCATTTTGTAGATTGTTTTGTTGATTCTATTTTCTAATAAGTTCCTTATTGAGATTTTGGATAAATGTAGATTATGTTTGTACACTTTTCATTTTGAATGTGGTTCCATGAATTCATACTTTATGTGCTGGTCTGAATCCATTACAGATTGTATTTGTACACATCTTTTGCATCATTTTATTTATCATCCTGCTGTAATGACAGCTAATTAAGTACTTCAATACATTAGTGTAAATACCAAGCTGTTTTTCACAAATACACACACACACACACACACACACACACACACACACACACACACACACACATCCATTGTATTTGTTATGCTTTCCAGGCATTTTTCCAGTTTTTCAGATCAATTTGGATAACTTGAGAAAGCTCTCATGGTGAAAATTAGGAAGCTGTGACATTGATGTGTGTGACAATGGTTGTATGCTACAAAACACATGGAATAATAACCTTTACTTCTTTGCCCACATTTGTAAGATCATCCTATTGCTGAAGTATGCGTTGATTCTATCCAATTTGGTTCCAAACAAGTAATAAGGTTTAAATGTGTCTAACTATTTACATTATTTCCTGTTAATGGTAGTGTTATGTACAACTACATAAAGTATTTTCCTATCCAATTTTCTGATTATCTGTTGCCTGATTCCCAGCTTGGGGTTCTCAGAACTGGTTGTTCAGTTGTAAATGTTTGGTATGCTGTTTGTACAGAAAAACAATTTTTGAAAAGCCTTATCTTAAAGTAATTATCCTGCATAATGTGGGTTCATGTTTCCCCAATTACAGTTGTTTACAAACAGTGGTGAAGAGGAGTGTTGCTCCTACACTAAACATGAGCTCTTTGTTGGCAAAATTGACAATTTGACTTGCATTGCACATACAGGATTGACATGAAGTATATTTTGCACATAAAGCTCCACTTTGCATGGTGTTTCCTGGAGTGGTATGTTTGAGCTTTTTGTTAGATTATTCTCCTGCTGAGCTGTCAAAAAGGCTATTTGTATTTTCTCAACCTTTCCAAGTAGTTTAACAGGAGGAGTCCAGATACATTTTATTTTCCAACATAAAGCAATCATGCGGAGTGTCATGAATCAAAAGCCCATCATTTAAATCTTCATGGTTTGAAGAAAGAAAAACAAAATGTAGATGCCAATCTAGTTTTCTTTAACAGATGTTATGACTAATCACCCATAAACTGTAAATATGCTACCACAGCATAGCCTTTCTACAAGGAATTTGTGCTCTCATTAACAGATTGAGATCCACAAAACCATTTAATGTGAAATGTTTAAATCAGCATTTTCATATTTAGTTCCACACGGTGACCTACAGTTCAGTTAAGTGCTTATATGCAACTATGTAGTATATAAATTATCATAGATGTCTATATAATGGGTATACTTTAGAGTCAGGAAATATGTCATGTATATTAACTGGATGTTTCAATTCAGTGTCCAACTATCTCTATTCACATTTAAAAAAGAAATGTTAATATGTAAATAAGTTATTATTATTATTATTTTTTAGAAACAGTGTTTTCTTCTCACATATCCTAATTTAAAGGGATAAAGGGAAATAAAACATAATATACAAAAATGGAAGTGGAAATTATTCTGTTTTCCTTTATTTATGGAGCTTATTACTGAGCTTGTTAAGGTATTTAGAAGGTTGTTGTAAAAGGTTGAAAATGAAAGGACATTGCTGTTTATTGGTGTTTGTTTTGTATTGTTTTTTCTCATGAGTTCACTTCCACTGCAGACTGAGGCAGTAATGAAAGCCTGCCTGGCTGGTCGTGGGTTGCATGCATGTATTTGGCCACAGAGTAAAAGGTTGTGGATGTTTTCAAGAAGTGAACGTTAAAAACCTCGTGAACTTCAGACAATGAAGGAGAAGGAAGATCATAGCTGTGGCCTAATGCAGTTAAATTCAATTCATATGTTATTATTATTCTCTTTCTGTTTCATTCTACCTCATGTATTAAGCCAAGGTAAAAGTTAGGGTAATGACATTTGTAATAAACTTCAGAAAAATGTAGGCTTGTGAAGTGTGTTGGAAGACAATTGTGATAAGTGGGTAGTTTGTGGACTTGTGGAAGAAAACAGATGGTGGTGCCAGCATCAATACATTGAAAGACTAAGTTATATGATTTAGAGACTGTGTGGAACATATTTTAAACCTTATTATTATTATTATTATTATTATTATTATTATTATTATTATTATTATTATTTTAAACCATGTTATTGTTTACATTGTGATTAAATAAATAAGCTGAATTTACTTTAAAATATAGTTGTATTTGCATCTCCTGTGGTAAAATCTAGCACATCCATCAAGATACCATTGAAAACTAGAGACCATCCGGTGCTTTCTGTTGACGTATAGCATGAGCACATTAGACTTTTTTGAGCAAAACAGGACTGGTGCTTCTAAAGCTGAAGGGACACCAGTCTACAGCGCTGGAGTATCTGCGGGCTGGTTGTGGTGGATCGGTCTAGTTTGGAAGGAAGAATATTCGCCCCCATATTTTACTCTCGACTGGTTGATCAATGTCCTCCAGTCTGTATGTGACAACTTGGAGGACTACGAAAAAGAAGAAATAAATAATTGAAAACTAATTTCACAGAAGAAGAAGAATTAGCCGATTTTACAGTTTTCTGTCAAAGTGATAAATATAATTTAGAAACAAGCTAGAGGATATTTAATCAACTATTCTGCAAAGTCATGATGTGTTTTTTGTAAGAAATCTTCCTAATTATGTTTTGTATTTATTGGATGTGAACAAACATAAAATATAGACCTAACAGACAGTAATTTACAGTTACATTTTTATTCTTCAGACATACATTCTGGTGGGCTGAAGGGCAAAACATCCAGTTGAAAATGCAAACATACATAAAGCAAAAGCAAAAGTTATACCAGGTTCACTGATATATGGACAAATAGACCTTTAAGTCATATTTACCCCAGTATTAGATATGTAAAGCAGAAACACATGGAAAAAAGAAAGTAAAAACTATTTCAATTTTCATAAAAACCAGGGGCTCAGCATATGGTTCAGCTAAGACTCTCTTTGCTTCTGTCTGCAAAATTACACAGCACAGTGATTAACAGGTTGTTTCTCCAATCAGTGAGGAGGGTCCCCTTATTTTAGGAAACTAACATTTTTAGTTCAGAATGAACGTCATTATGTCTCCTGCATTTGTTTTTGTGTTCTCTGAAATTCTTGTTGCATTTTCCGGTTTGGGATTTTGTTTTTTAGTTTTAATTTAAATCTAATTTAATGTATTTATTTCTGAAATCCGTGTAATACATGCTTAGATTCATGGTGTATTTGCAATGACAGTTTTGTTGCAATCCCGGCACCAGCCTGGGAAAGATGAAAACAACACATGCATGTCCTCTGAGACATATGCACCGTGATGCCATCTGTTTTTGTTTTTTTTGATTTTGCCTGGAACATAAACAGTAGGTTTTAGTGTTAACCAGAGGAGTCAGTAACATAATCCCTCAAGGTCGAAAGTCCTAGGCATGTGGGAGCCCCATTGCCAACACATTGGCAGCTTTATTTATTTTTTCCTACACTTAAAACATGTATTCATAGTTAATTAATACTTTTTAAAGATTATGAGTCAACACAAAGAACCAGGAATCAGGAAACCCAGAAGTGAGGACCTACATGCCTGTAGCACTGTCTCTGTATCACACACTGGCCTACTTTTCAAGAATCCTTTATTAAATGCAATGTGTCAGACTCAGAAATTCACTATGGCCAGCAATGAGAGAGATACACTTGATATGGAAGATCTGCCTGTAATTAATGGCTGCCACATAACATTGCACAATGTTGATTAACATAACTCTCAACTGCCATAAAGTGTGTGTGTGTGTGTATAAGATAATCAAAGCATTGCCCTTAAAAAGGATAATGGCACAACATTCAAAAACAGACGAGATGAGCTCAAGAGAGAGGAAGAATTCTACAGAAACCTATGCAGTAGGCATGAAAGCAGTAAACAAGAAGACTTGGGTGCGGATTAAATCAAAACTGTGACCCACTTTCTAATAGCAAACTACAAACCTGTACATCATAGTGGTTACATTTATGATTAGAAGAAAGTGTCATCTTACTAAAAATGAAGCCGCAACTGAGTACAGTTCTCTAGTTTTCTATTAGCGGATGGGTCAAAGGTTTGATTTAATTCGGCCCTTGGACTTTATAGACTGCTGACTGTATTTGATTCAATCTATACAAGTTCATTCATCCGGGCTCTTTGAAATCAAAACATTGTAGAAATGTAAATACATATTATTAAATATATCTATAACAATGCCACATCAAAAACCAGACTCCAGAGTGCAAAGGTGTATCTCAAGAATACACAATCTCTCCAAAGTGTTCAAAACTGGACTCAAAATTAACTTGAGTAAAACTAAAGTCATGATTAATAGCATTAAAGTAGATCAACGGATACTTGGAGATGGACAACAGAATATAGTGCCCATCCATTTGCACATAATTGACCATTCCTATTCCATTCACAGAGATATGGGAGGAATCAAAAGAATTGGGAAAATTAGATGGAGTGCATTTGGAAGAAACAGCACACTGTTTAATAACAATCTACCCGTTTGCCTGACAAAAAATGAATTTGATCAATGCATATTATTAGTGTTCACTCATGGCTGTGAAACTTGGTCACTAAATATAAAAATGTTACTGAAACTGGGTGACACAAGGAAGCAGAGGAAGAGGTATGCTTGGAATAACATGAAGAGATCGAAAGACGTATTGATCTGAGAACAAATGAAAATATGTGACATTATTGAAAATGTTAAAATGACAATGTCTTTACAATTGCAATTGTACTGTTATTGGAACTAAAATGCAATTTTCTGAATTGCAGAGCTCAAGAAGCAACTACTTATCAAACTGAGAATTTGACAAAAGATATTGTGTATGAGAACACTGAGGAAGCTAAGAATATCTAAGCTTTAAATGTTGCACTTCATATTGTATGGGTTTTGCAATCAGACTCCGAAGGTATTTGTTCTCAAAATGCACAGTGAGTGTTAATTCAAGCTTCATTATGCAATCCTCTTTTATTAGGTTAGTGCACTTATGTCACAAATGCTCCTTTTAAAGGCAAAAATAAAAAATAAGGGAAGGCTTCTGAGTGCAGTGTGATTACTCTGCTCCTTCTCATCTTGTGAAATCAATAGCATTATGGATTAGTCACTCTAGTGTACATTAAAAATTGGATTAACACATGGGGTATTTTGAAGGGTGGAATTGATTCAATGGCATTTGCAGCTGAACTACAAAAAAGAAGAAACTTTTTTTTTTAAATGCAACTGTTGATGATTTAGTTACTTTTGTGTTTTATTGTTAAACATAGTCAAACCACAGTATGACAGCATAAGAGATTCTGTAGATTCCAATGCATTTCACCAGGCATAGAGATCTGAATTAAACTCATACAGTATGTAAATGTGGTGATTTAAACTAATTGTCTTGTCTTTGCAGATTGTTTAGAAAACCTGTTTTGTTTTTACAAATGCATTCTCCAAATCTATATGTTGTGACTGGTTAAATATAATTGAAGTAATGAGAGTGAAATTTAGGAAAGACAAACTACAAGAACATGTTAATTAAAACTCCGCCAAGGCTCGTCCGATTTCTTTCTTGCTTTCTCACTCAGTGCCTTTTTTCTCAAGATTGTCACACTTGTCTTGTTAGAAGAAAAAGTCTTCTGAATTTACATGTTTTTTGTGAAAACATGTATTTAAATTTCAATAATAATATACTGTAGTATTTATCAGTTCAGAAAGGACCCATTGCACCTACAGGGACAGGCAATCAAAATCAATAGTATTGAGTACAGTTTGTGTGGGCTTATTTAGTTAGATTTTTTGAGGTAGCCAGTTTGGCCACCAACTACAAGTTCAAATATCTGAAATTCTGGGTAAACACATGATAATATACCAAAGTCCAGAACTCAAAATAATAATATTAAAATAATTGAAGCTAATATAGAGTAAAGAGTGAATCCTGAGAGGTCTACTATCTCATCCATCTTTTTTTTTTTCCTTTTGGAATGGGGGGGCGGAAGTATTATGTGGACACCGTACATTTAATATTGTATTAGTTGATGGTTTGTTTTGTTTAATTAATACTGTTAATTAAACTATATTTATTTAAGAATTGTATCTTTTCAGTATTTGTTGAGCACCGATTCAGTCTATAGGAAACTGTAAACCTTCCAGTTGACTGTGTATACTGTGTATACTGTTGACTGCCACTGCATTGATTTCTATCTGGAAAATCTGAAGAAGGCTTTATCAAGAGGAGAAAAAAAACAAGTGGTAAAAGTCTATCCTGCTCCTGTCTTAACTGTAAAAAATTGAACTGTGCCAGACTGAACTGAGCAAATGCTGTCTGGCACGTGCTTAGTCAGTGTGACTGTGGTGCAATAAAGTAAATTGAGTCAAATTGATTAACCCTCATGTGTTCTTAGACAAGACTCAGCACGAATCAAACTGGCAAAATTTGAGACATTGTTCACCTAGATTGGTGTAGCACATTGAACCCATAGGGAGGGAAGAAATGTGGTATTCATAATTGATAAAGAGTGAAGTGAAATTATCAAATGTGATGAGATTTAAACTGAAGAAACATGATTTCTACTCATCAGATGTACTAATGATCAAAAGCATCTGTTCTTTTAAGTTAACCTTTACTGTGAAGTCACTTGAGATGTGCTTAGTTGAATATAAATACTTACAGGATAAATGTTCTAAACGCATGCTTTAACATAATACTTTGCACAGAAACTAAATGAGCACTATCCCTGCACTGATAGACCTCTGTCCATGAATGCAGATATAACACAATTTAAGCTTAATGGGATGCACAAAAATACTTTATGATTCTGGGGTGTGTGGATGCAGAATAATAGACACAACTTGGAAAGCTACCCTCGAACAGCCTCAGGCCAGGGATTAGCTGGCTTCTCTTTTGTGAAACAAAACTCAGAACAGGCATTGTGAGTAATCTCATTGTTTTACTGATCACCGTGATGGGTCTTCTTTTCCCACTCTACGACAACACCTCTGATGCAGCAGCCTGTATATCAGTCCCACAAATGAACCAATTACATCCCAGAATCATTACAAACTTTACATCTGATCTGCAAGGAGGCATCTAGCAGTCAAGATTGGGCTTCTTTGCCGAACATCAATGGGTCACATTGGCCTCTGAGAATGGTCAGGATTTGCTGAAATGAATGGGGTTACAGCATAAAAATGGAGGCACTGTGCTATCCATTGAGTTCTAAATGGGATATGAACTGGGGAAAAGGGTTCACTGAGTATTTTGAAGATGTTTTTTCCCCAAATTGTGGTCTGTTTTCTGAAGCTGTGGTTGGGAATTGCTGAAAATAAGCAGCACAGAAACAGTTTTTTATGCAGTTTACCCTTCAATTTGCAAGTCACTCCTAAAACAAAAACAATTAAATTGTATTTCCCCAGCCTGACTTCTCACATTAGGGACTTCATAATGTAAAAAATAATAAGAGCTGAGACTGAGGTCACAATAACAGTTTTGTCTTGAATACCAAATTAACATATACCATCTATTACAAGAGAAGAGAAGTCGAACAATCTTGATCGTGAAGCATACATTTTTAATGTATGATTCATCTTACTGTTACATGGTATGTGGTGTCCAAATTATTTTAGGTAGATGGCAGTGAAATAACGTAGAATGTGTTAATTTGAGGGTAGAAGGCAGAAGCCATTTTATTGTTACCACAGAGAAACTAGATTAATAATTTACAATGCAGTGTGTGTGTGGGGGGGGGGTAAAAAAGAACAATTGACATTTATAATATAAAACTAAACTATTGGTTCAGATTACTTACACATAAACTGAATCTGTAATTTAAACTTCAATTATAAGGACAAACCTATCATTTTTTACACATCCTATCTGTCAAATTACATGGCATGCATATTTTTGTTTTCCTTTTCCCCTGACATAAATCAAATTGCTGTGCATGCTTTACATTCAGTATTGATTTTAAACTCACAGAAATACACAATAAATTTAACAATTGCTCCTCTCCATGAAGAAATATATGTCTACATCTATTATCAATAACCACTACATCCAGCACACAAGGCAGGGCACACCCTGGACCAGATGGCAGCCCATCGCAGGGCAGTGCACACACAATAAAGATGACAAATGTGATGGTTACAAACCATGGGAAGGAAAGACAAAAAATACTACGGTTAACAGCTATAAGTGTAGCTTATTGTTCATTGTAATTACCGTTGAACATGACCATCATTAAACATTCAACATACTTCTACAACCCTGCAGAGAAATAGATGGTTGGATGTTAAAAATATGCTTACGATATTATAGGGTTCACACAAAATGATAGCCCTGACAGTATTGTTTATGGTAATCAGTGGCTCCTGTTTTGCCTTTGGCTATACAAATGTTATTTTAACTTCCTCCGGAATTGTTTTACAGCTGTTATTTTTAGAGGCTGAGCCATTAGTCATTAGCATATGAACCGTAAGACTCTTAATGGCCAAGTCTCAGAGACCTATTAAGGCAAATTCCTCTTTGTGTTGAAGTGGCCTATTGTAACCTGTGCCCCCTGATTAGGGCTTATTTCACCATTTACAACGGTCACTGGGGGTCAGCGAGAGGGCAGTTGGCCTGAACTTTACCTTCACCAGAAAGTGACCTCCTCGTACAATCACCGTTTATCACTAGGGTTTAGAGAAATGTAGCTTTATGGAGGAGCAATAGGGATAATAAACATCAATAGTGGCCCTTATAAAGTACCACCACATAACTGTAAATGCCATCATAGAGCAGTTTATTGTTTAAAGGTTTGAATTGCATTTTTACATTTATTAACCTGTCTGGTTTTGTAAAACCAGAATGATTTTGATTAATAAAGTATGAATGCAGGGTTCAATCATACATATTGTAAACATTCCCTGAGAACAGATGTCAAAGTAAACATGTACCTGCAATTTGGACTCATCAAGTAATAATGTCAGCTTTTTGTTAAAGTAAACGACATTTTCAATTGCATTTTTAAAGCCCAAAGAAACGAGAATGGTGAACTTTCAAATGATAACATATCACTTCACTCTTATGTGGAGTACAGGGTTTTATGCATGTCTGTATAACTGTGCATAAAATATACATATAGGTTATAGGTTATATAAATCACTTGCCACTTCTTTGTTAAAATATTTAAGCTGAAATGAAGGTTACCATCTGCTCAGAGTTGTTGCGCTCCACAGTGGAAATACTGTTTTTTGGCATTTAAGAGATAGCTCAAGGACTTCTTGATATGAGTGAGACCCACATACAGTAATGCTGACGTTATCGAAGCAACAGTTTGTATGAAATCAATAAGACAAAGGTACACTGAGTCCAGAATTATTAGAGTTTAAAAATATTTCACTGTAACTGACAGTTGTTTTAAATGTTTAAATTAGAGGAATACAACAAAAAAAGATTAAATGTGCAGACTGTAAATGTCCTAGATTCACCACTAGATGGCCACCTCTGACATTGATATTCCATTGCTGAACAAATCCTTTTTCCATATAATTTTCTTAACCTGCTTTTGATAATTATTTAGATATAAGTGCAATGTTAGTTAAACCTGTTTCACCAAGCTTCAGAAAAAAACAAGTGTTACATAATATTATAATTGTATGTAAATGTTTGTATATATATATATATATATATATATATATATATATATATATATATATATATATATATATATATACATATATACATATATATATAATGTTTATCAGTTATTTTTAAGGTTTTCCTTAAGATGGACTTCATACTGGATCAAAAAACAAAAAGGTGCAAACTGGAAATCTGGGCATTTGTTTTATAAGGAAATATTATGCAGATATACAAAACATACTTTTGATTTCTTAAATTAATAATCTAATGTTCTTACTCACTACAATGTATAGAATGGAAATTCACAGAACACAATTATTTGTATATGAAAAATAATAAAAAGCAAGAATTGAACTTTAATTTACACAATTAGATTTACTAGTTTATATCAACATACTTCCCTTTTTAATGAGGATATACCATATGTGTTTTAGTTTTTGTTTGTTTTTGTTAGAACATAGTATCCTTTAATGATCAAATGCTATACTTATGTATGTATGTTTTAAAACAGTACAAACTATGCTTGATGTATATGAGGTGATTTGGTGAGCACATGGGAGCAAATTGCTCACTCCAGATTGAACACCTAATAAGACTGCTTTTTGTAATCTGTAAATAATTCAGGGAAGATATCACACTGCTTGTCATATCTGGATTTAAGTTTGAAACACATATAACACTGGAGCCCCAGAGTACATCAATGTAAAAACAGCCCAGATTTGAAGTATAAATTACCCTACATGGTTTTAATTTGACAGTTCTCTAACTTTGTTATTTATGTGAGTCCTGACTAGAAATGGTAAAGCCCTGACAATCATATATAGCTGACTCCACCACAGGGGGGCATAAGAGTCGAATAAGCAGATGAGGGACTGGAGATTGAAGGCAATGTACAGCCCAGCGGTCAGCAGAAGATGAGCAGAGGCAATAAGAGGGGGTACAGGAGGAGACAGGAGGCAAGGGGTGAAGTTATTGAGGTGGCACTGTGTACTATGCAAGCACAATAATCCTAAACTGGATGCAGTACAGATAGGTGTTTAATGAATAGTGTAAAATATCATAACTGCTTGCCACAAACAAAGCAGGAAAAAAATAGATGGCTTATTTTGGCTTAAAGGGAACATAGGCCATTAGTGGTTTATTTTGCAGCTACATATGTGCCTTCCTAATAGTGTCATTCAAACTCAATTCTACATTTAAACAGCTTTATTTCTATATAATAGTTGTAACAGTGAAACCGAGGAAATATCTGACAGGTAATAGTTCACTTTATCAATGAGTAACCCTTCTGGCAAACTCAACAAATTAAATTAAACATGTTTAATTGCGTTCCACATTCCTCTGCAGGAAACAAAACAGTTACACACAACACGAAACAAACAAACAAACATCTTTCTATAACTGATCCACAAGTCCGAGTGATTTGCAGTCAGGTGAGATAACAACAGACTTCGAAAAGGGGGAAGCTGGCCCTTTTTCTAGGGAAAATTGTTGATGACCCTAGCCCTCATTTCTAAATAAATCTTATCATTGGTTACAAAACAGAATGCCCCCCTGGTCTCCATATGATAGCTATTATAGTTCAGCCACGGAAAAGTTCCTCCAGATGAGATGCCGTAGGGAAAGTACTAATCTGGCCTCTTACTCTCTCCCCTCTCATTCTGAAAGAGCATTGCTTTCCTTTCCCAGAGGCTACAAAGCTTGACAAAGAAGGGCTCATTGGCCTTTCCCTTTTCTCTCTTTCTTTCTCTTCCCTCTGCACACTTGGTTTTTTTTAATATGCAGTGAACAGGTCAGAGCTTGAACTGCAAGACTTAACTCCTGCATTTCTGAAATAAGAAGGACTCAAGCTGATTAGGTTGACTTTTTCTTAAATTCTTTTTGTTCTTCTCCATTTGTGCAACGAAAGGGACCGAAAAAGAAAAAAGAAAAAAAAAACATGTGGTCGTGAATGGATAATCTACTGCTGAACACCCCAAAAAAAAAAAAAGTCCCATTTTTCTAAGGCACTTAACCCAAAGAGTGACAAAGAACAAGGCAGGGAAGGAACAGGGAAACCTACAGTGTCGTTAATGAAGGCCGAGGGTTGTTCTGAAACACTTGGTGGTCTTCACATACAAATCGGAGAGTGGTAAAAATGGGACAGATGTCTAGATTAAAACTGGGATGCAGTCATGTGGCCTGTTAAAAGAAAAAAGAGTTGATTATTATTATTTGTGAGAATCAATTGTATTCTTATATAACCTGTGCTATACATTGGCAGTCATTAATAAATGTTTGCATGGCTACTATGGAATTATACATTGTGCATCAAACTATTAACACCACTATTATGGTTTGTGTCTACCAAATGTTGTCTCTGTAAATTCCTCTCACCCTGATAAATAGAATATATAGAATTATTGGCACTTTTGTATCTTGAATGAATTCCTTCCCCTTCCCCATCATTTTTAAAACTTAAATTATCCCATGTACAACTATTTAACCGGAAAAAAACAATTGGATGACAAAGCAACAAGTTGAAATTTGAACACTAGAGCAAGACTATTCTTTGACACTAACTACTGAAAGATGGAGACTTTGGGGATTGTCTTAGATAGGCAGAAAATTGGCCTTAAGAAAAACACAGCTTGTGGTCTAATTTTCTACAACAGCCAACACGAACAAACACAAATCCATAGAGTTGATTCTGTTTTCAGTTATTTCATATACATTGAATACAGCAAACAAACCAAAAAATAAACATGGAACCCTTAAGAAAGTTTGTGATGCTAAACATATTTTTTGAGTATGAGCTGTGTAGATAAATTAGACGGATGATGTGAATGAGTCACCCTGTTTACAAATGTATTTCAAACATTTCTATTAAATACATGTTGCGAAGAATGCCTTTGCCTCCAAAAATAACAAAAACACAATAGCACGACATTTTATACACATTGCATGTAAAACAAAAAACTGAAGATTTTTGAAGATTTACTGCAATTAGCAATGGATTCAATGGATGCTGACGTTGTGTTTTGTCTCCCTGTGATTGTTTGCACTTCTCAATTACCCATTTCCAGTTGTCAGAATTAATACAGCCTCTAACTAAGTTTAAAATTGCTGGGCTAATTTCCTTTTCTTCTTTTTCTTCAACTATTGTCACACTTTCTCGAACCTCCCTTTGTTTATGGAAGACAGTCGCTGGATTGCAAGCGTTGTGATGGTGGGGGTGAGTGTAACAAAGATGTATTCCATTTTCATGTAAAAAAAATTTAAGAGCAAAGCATTTAAAGGATTAAAGTGAAAGAGAATAGGTCATATGATTTCTTTTCACATCAAGCCATTACCAAGCGCTCCCAAAGGTCAGTCAGTGCATGGCTATGACAATGGCTTTCTCCCATTACTCTGTCAGTCCACCCCATCTCAAGCCTTTGGAGGCCACTATCCCATAACCCCTCACCCCTTGCACCTGTGAGAGTTGATAAAGTAAACCCTAAAAGAAATATATGTTGATGTTACTGAATGTATATACTGTGCTATAATGCTCCAGAGAGCTGTGATTCTCTTGATAATTTTTAATATATGGTTAGAATTAAATGTCAAGAAGATTTGGTTGGTGCTTTTGTATTTTTTACCATTGTGTAATTAAGAATATGCTTTATGTACAGAAGCCGACAGATGCAGTTGATTACATTCAATAGAGAATGCAAGACAAGAAATGTATTTTAGTGGTGTAAAGCTGTGCAGGGACAAGTAAAAATGTTAATTCTGTTCTGCTGAATAATTTAATTTGAGAAAATTATCTTTTGCCCCTGTGCTCATAGTTAATCATTCACTAATTTGTGTTTTACATTTGCTTAGCTAATTATTATTCTCAGATAATTCGCAATATATTGTTTTCAGATAATAATTGGTCTTTATTATTATTTTTTATATAGAGCAGGTATTAAGTTAACACAAAGAGAATAATACTCTTTAATTATGAGTTTAGTAACACATGTTCCCCTGTTTTTTAGTACAGTTTGCTGTAATTTAACAACTGTTTGTTCACGGCTGCTAATTGTGCTTTACATACAGTTTTTCCTCATTCAGCATTAGAGCAACTCAAATAAATTTACACCATATCCTACATTGATATGCTGTAATGTCAAATTTCATCAGGGTGAAGTGTTATTCATACTACAATTAAAATTGAATAATTGTTTAATTAAACAATAACAAAAATCATCTGAAGTATGTATTTAAGCTCAGGAGGAAGTAAAATATGTGAGGCTCAAAATAAGAGATTTAATGTCAGTTATGACAGCCAGATAAAGACTCTCAGCACTGTGATGGATGTTAACTGTCCCTTACCTTGAACCATCCCTCACTTTCACAGCTGAATTTATAACATTGATTACAGGCCTTCATGTTTGATCTCACTTAAGAAGAAAATGATCCAAAATTAAAATCACGTGTTTTGTTATTGTTGCTATGAAGCAAGACAGTTTAGAGTCAATCAAATGGGTAAGAACATAGTTTTATTGATTTACTTCATTTATATGGTCACGTTCAAGTTATAGGGACTGTGCATTTGTTTAGTTTTTTGTTTCACATATTTTATGGCACTGAAAATATATACCTCTTCAACTGAGCACGAACATGATAAAAGCATAGCTTATTAATTATAAAGTACAGCATACAATAAAACATAGGGAGCAACGTATACACTTGTACACTTGTAAACTTTAATTTAGGCTTCATGAATGGTATTGTGATTAATGCCTGCGCATATGAATGTCCAGATCGATGTCTTCCTCATTCGGCTCTAATGCCTGTGACCCTGTGAAGAATCTGCTCTCGTCTCTAACCAACAGGGCGCACTGCGCATGTCCAACCCAACATGTTCACCATGTGACTTTGGTATATATATTTTGAGCAATGTGACATTTTTTCTGGTATATATTTTTTTTGCAGAGTGACATATTTCACTTTGGTATAAGTTGTAAGTCGCCCTGGATAAGTGCGTCTGCCAATAAATAATAATAATAATAATATGATTTTTAGTTTTTCTGCTATATGATATATCCACTTTGGTATATGAATATTTTTTTCTACTATATGATATGTCCTCTTTGGTATATGATTTCTTTTTTCTGCTATATGACATATCCACTATGGTATATGATTTATTTTTTCTGTTATTTTTTAATTGAATGGCCCCTCATACCACTGACCACTGCCAGGCATTTTTCCAGCCTATACCTTGAAAGCTTAATCATATTCTTACTTGAACACAGAATACTTTCATCTCTAATTCTCTGGCAAGCCAGATGGCAGGATTTGTGCTCAATTTTGTTAAAATTAATATGTTTTTTATAAATATATATCAGTAATAAAATTCCACTGTGAGCTAAACATTTTATGATATAAACCTATGTCTCAAAGTAGGGAATGATTAAGAAATTAGTTCAGTGCACCACATTTGTAACTGGGTTGATTATTTTTATTAAGCAAACATGTCTCAAGTCCGTACCATTTGTATTCCAGTCCATTTTTTGTGACAATACATCATTCAGTGCATCCAGTGGTGTCATGAGCCCCACATAAAACTATTAAACACCTTCATTCTGTGAAATATATTTGCAGTCTATGTCTGAAATTTCCTTTAAAGGGTACAATTGTTAAATATTAAACACAGAAGAATGAGTGTATTAGATGGATTACAAGGATATCCAATAATCTGTCATCAGCTACCTTGTTTACATCATTTAAATTATATACTGTATCTGGAATTGTTTAACTTATTTTCTTTCCAGAATATGTTTTTTTTTTTCTTCCAAGTATTTGGTTATTTCTTGGCTCCATCCCATCTGCTTGTTATACCTCCCTTTAGAGTGCATTATTTATTGTGTAAGTTTAATTAATCAGTACCATCAGACATCCTGGTTGTTAATGTTTTCAACACTAACATAGCCTGCACTTCAAACGTGCTCTCTGATGTTTGAGTGTAAAAAAGAAAAAGGTACTGTAGCTAATTTGCAAGAGAACAAAACAAAACAAAGAACAAAAAAATAACTTTATATGGAGAACATTAAAGATAACACTAAACCTGATTACATAACTAGTTAAATAAATAGATAGTTCTGCACAATGTATGTGTGTGTGTGTGTTGTTGATTATATTATTTAGATAATATGCTTTATTTAATTTATCTGGCTAGTTTTAATTTCTCAGGCCTTATGTTTAAGAAGAACTAGAATCAGTTCCCCTCTGTTGTGGGTTACTCTTGTTTTCAAACTAACTCTATTTTGTGACATTCAACATGTCTCAGTTACTGTTTTAATTGTTGACCCCAGTTTCCACAGAGTACCTTTTTTGAATCTGTAGTTTCTTTTAAAAGTCTGTTTTTGAAGAACATTCTTTAAAAATTAAAAGCTGAACGTTTCCTTCTTTGGACAATTCTTTAATGGATATAAATGAAACCAAACAACAACAGCAAGAACGTAGTTTGTTTACCTAACTGACTTTCCTGGATGTGGTTGCATACGGAAATGTAAGCTTATCTTTTAAACTCCCAGAAATATGGATGACCTGACAGGTCTGCTTTAATGGGCTCTGAAGCTGTCTCAGTGACATCTGCTGGACCTATTGTGCAACACTGCCTGAATTGCATTCCTGTAGATTTCCTCTCAAACCAGCTGCCAATATTAATACTTATCCCAAAGGGAGGAAGTCTTTCCAGAGCCTTTTTAGATTTAATTTGCAAGGACATCCTGTTTAGGTACTTATCAAAAGAACAGAAGAGTTTGTGCCAAATATGACTAGTACTTTAGGGAATTGCAAGATTACAAGGCCAAACAATCTATATTTTATGGACACTGAGTTCCTTATAAAAAATAAAAAGAGAGGGAAAAAAATCTGGAAATCACAGCTTTTTAGCTGCTAAGTAAAAACAATTTGCCATACCATATGTGATTTTTGAAAAAACAACATATTTTGTATTTTAAATATTCATGTTCTTTGTGTGAAATTTCATAAAACATGGCATTTCTTAATTGAATTTTCATTGGAGCATCTGGAGTCAATTATATAGACCTACAGAAGGGCAACACATTGAGTTTGAAATGTTACTGTACTAATGCTTCACCAAAAGTAAGGCTCACAGAGAGAGCTCTGTGTCACAAACTATCAGAAAGCTTTTAACACTTAAGATATAATATCAACATTATCTATCCATCCTGTCTCTAGTACAGCTAATACTGTTTCATTGAACTAAGATGTGTAGACAATCTTATACTATTGTAGTATTCAATTTTGTATATGCAGTTTCTGAGAGAGGACTGCAATGTACAGATAGAGCAGATAGAGATAGAATACTTAGGATAGGATAGTATAGAAGTATAGGGGTGGGGTTATGTTTTACTAATTTGAATATTATGCTTCTGCTGGCCTTGCTTTCATATATATATATATATATATATATATATATATATATATATATATATATAACACAGTTCTGGAAAACCTTTCTTATTCAGAAATAAGACATAAACACTGTGACTATCTGAAGTTTTCAACAATGTATGCCAAGCATACTGATTCTGTACTTTTGTGTTGTTTGCACAAGTGGGTTATATTTTGAGCCTGTTGTATATTTTTTCAAAAAGTGTTTCTGCTAAAGAAGTGAACACTGAATCACACTGAATTCAGTTGTAAACTTGCAGGCATTCCTGAGCATTCTGCAGTTTGTTGCTATCAATTGGCTCTTTATGCTTCTCAGTAGAAGCCGGATGTTTGCAGTTGCCGGCAGCTGTTGTTTAAGGCCTACCAACAGCTGATGGACTGGCAGAGTATTCAAGAAGTGCGGCCGGGACCCTGGGAAAGGTCCTATTTCTGAATGCTCCCAGCGCTGTTTGGTAATTAGCTTACTATGTACAAGATTAGCAAGCTAGTACTAGTGGCACAGTCCAGCCAAATAGTTCTTTTAATGTTTCATAAAATTCAATGCCAAAATAAGTTCTGTAAAAAAGCTTTAACGGACATATTTTCAATATTACTTTGAAATATTTTAGTTAGAAGTTCTGTATCAAATAATGGCTTCAGGTCTCTGTTCTTTTAGTTGATGTGACTTAAACAAAATTGATTTCAGTGAACAAAAATACACCATTTATTTAATAAATCGAAACGTGTCTTGTTTAATTTCACCATATGCTTGAAAAGAAAGGTGTTTGATCAGTGCATACTATCAGTGCTCACTCATGACTGTGAAACCTCACTGAACACAGGAATGATACTGGAAACCAGAAGAGACAGGAAAACAAATAAATGGATCAGAGAACAAACAAAAGTATGTGACGTTGTTGAAAGTTTTATAACGGCAATGGGACGGACACATTGCAAGAAGAACAGACTAAAGATGCTCAACATAAGGTATAGAATGGATCCCAAGAGATGACAAAAGACCTAGAAGTAAATCACAGAAGGAAGATTAAATAAGAAGATTTGCTGGTGTGACCTAGAAAGAGATGCTATACAGGCACTATTAACATGACTTAAGGAAATCCAACTTTACATAAAAGGTCCCAATAAATAAAAACGAAAGAAAACATTTTCTAAAACATTATTATTATCTGTACATAATGGGATAGTATAGGCTATAATAGGAAACTTTGCCTACCTGTATGCTAGACAGTGTATAACAGTGCTTTCCAACTTACGGACAGGTTACATAAGTAGGGGAACATCTATACATCGAAAAAATGGAAGCATCTTGGGGAGGCCTTCATCCAGCTGTGGATTGATAAAGACTGCAGCTCCTGATATATATAGTGTTATGCTGTGCCAGGAGTGGTACAACTGTCTTTCAAGGTGTCCCTGCCCATTGCCATTTCAACATCTTCACTCTTTCAATTATGTCACAAATTTTTGTTTGTTCTAAGATCAATTTATTTGTGTTGTTCTTGCTGTTATTCCAATCAAGCATTATTCCGTGCTTCTTGAAGTGTCAATTTTATATTCCAAGTTTTGTAGCCATATGCAAGCACTGGTATGCCACATTTATAGTGGTATGTATGTATTTGATTCATAGTTGCAATATATTTTCATATGTTTTTATTTATCTCAGGACGTCTTGTTTACTCCTTAGTTCAATGTTCACTTAATTACAAGAGGAAGGATGCATTTCAATTTACAAACGAGGCTACCGTTTTATTCGCTATTTCCGATGTCAGAGCAAGGTCAGGACCAAAAGTCAATTATCAGGATATCATCTCAGCCTGACCTTCTGCTTCTGTACTGGTTAGACTTTGAAGAGATTAAAAGGAAAACCATGTGATAAACATGTATAGATATTTTATATATTTAAGTATAAGCAATTCATATGTTTGAATGATTAATTAACTGTCAGGCTGCAACTGACTTCTTTAAGTGGAAATCTATGTCTGTTTTTTATCACAGGTAATAAATACATATTTAAAGAATAGAAAATATTCAGAGTAATAGGAAATAACCTAGACAAAAGTATGCAAAAAAAGGGGGAGTGGGGGGATAATGTCTGAATCATACAAGAAAGGTAAAGTAAAGGAAGCATATAAATCAGAGGAAGAAAGAAGCACGCATGGTAGCTAAAATAACTGAAATAACATAGATTGAACTCTTACTACCTTCAGCAAGGAAATCTTCAAAGAAATAGACAAATATTACGAGGAAGTACCTAATCATATCTGCCTAGGTTGGCTGAAGTTCTTTGAATTTTTCTCCTTAATACTCAAGTTTGAGGACAAACAATTCACATTTGGATAATGTATTCCACTAAACAGTACAGACAAAAAATGTTATGAATTCATATCTGGTTTGCATTTAATATATATCTTTTTTATATTATTGTATGTGTTGCGGGTTCAGTTAATATATAAAAGATGTAATACATATGTAATACATAAAATATGTGACTCATCTTTTTAAATTATTGCAACTCCACCTGGGTTTTATTGACAGATTTTCATCCTATTTAGCTGAGTTTAATAGAATGATACTGTGTGAAACTATATAAGCCAACTAGTATATAAACCATTCTCATTTGAATTAAGTGAGATGGGAAAAGAAGCACAAAATATAGAGCAAAAATTGTTTTCTGAAAATGCATACAATTATCTTTTAAATAGGTATTATTAAAGGGTTTTCATAAATAAATATGTAACAGATTATTAGTTTCAGAAAAATTGTACAACCTCACCTCATGCTTTCACTTTCGCAAAAAGGCAATTTTAAATGTGTTAACTAAGTCATTGTTTATTCCACAGCTGTATCTAATGATATCAACTATTGTGATTTTTATTAATATTATTTCTGTTCATTTTATTTTTGAAACTGAACTTTAAGAGGAAATTCAACCCCCAACTCACATTGTTTAGCGAACTTCCCGTGCAACTATAAATACAGGGGAATCTCTTCCATCCAATACTGTTTGGTGCTTTGCATCCTTCTGCCTCCTGCTTCACCTCCCTTGTAGTTGCCCCTTGAGTAGCTTCATATACAGAGCTCCATCAAAGCTGTTGTCTTCCCACATTCTTGACTCAGCCAAGCATGGTGGAGCCAAAGAATGTCTGAAACTATATCCACGCATGCTTAGTTATAAGTTATTTGTATCTCTTCAGTGTTTTCTTCAATTTCAACTAGAAGACGCTCCTAACAAATCAATATTTATGCTAAAGGTTGGTTAAAACAACATAGAGCACTTCCGAGAGCTGGTGCCGAGGGCTGCAAAAAAATATGCGTAAGGAAAACAAATGTCCTTAACTTCGCTGGTGTGCTACAACCACTTTAATAGACTAAACCTAAGGAAGCTGGGGAGTTCCTGATTAGCCATTTTCATATGTAAACATTAGTGCCAATCTAAACACTATGAGGGAGGTAGGAAATGTAAGCTTTAGATGTATTCATGAAGTATTATTTATATGGAAAATAAATAACAAATGTTTGAAGTGTTATATGTTGCAAATAAAGGCATGCCCAATGAATTACTAAAAAGTGTGAGAAAGTGTGTTTCTTAGCTACTGTGCACACTGGTGTTTCAAACCTCTTTCCATGATAGTGAGCTACATTTCTATTAACCCAAATTCTGTCCTTTGGGGAATAAATGAAGACCAGCAGTAGAAATATCAGGTCTTGGAATGGTATTTAGCAATCAACTGTTAAAATTAGTTCCTTATAATGAAGGGCAAAGAGCTTGTTTGTAATACCCTGTCCAAGTGAAGAGAAACAACACTTAAAATGGGCAACATTCAGGCTAGATGGGTTACCATGATTGTATTATGTCTCCGAAATCATGAGCAGTGAAATATTTAATTAAAATGTAGACCATAAAGCACACTGTAAAATGTACAAGCACAGTCTTCCTGAAAGGACGTGTTTATAATCATAATTATATGTTAAGAGACATCTAGAAAAGACATAATTGTTTGCTAAGTTGTAAAACAAACATGGAGTGTGCTTTTAAAAAATCAAAGCATTCCAAGTATTTCAAATCAGCCCGTTTGCTTGACCCAGAATATTTTCCAGAACACATATGCTTGAGGAAAACCATAGAGGAAAAAGTGGGCCAAAGCACATTTGTTGTTTTTTTTGGTTCAAATGATATAAAAATCGAATTATATGCTTGAGAAACTATAATTCCAGAAACAAGAAATCACTTAAATCACCACATCTAATTCTCATGCCATTTATAATATTCATTGGAGTTTACGTCACATTGAAGGACATTCAATTGGTTCATCATTGAGTTGGCAAAGAAAGAGATTCTCTTCAGTCCTTTATATGTCTTAGCAGACACCCTTATGCAGAGTGACTTAAAATTGTTACAATATATCACATTCTTTTGACATATAATCACCCATTTATACAGCTGAGTTTTTACTGGAGCAATCTAGTTAAAGTACCTTGCTCAACGGTACAGCAGCAGTGTCCCCCAGCTGGGATTGAACTCTTGCTTCAGAGAACTACTACTCAACACCGCTGCTATATTTATACACCGATCAGCCATAATATTATGACCACCTGCCTAATATTGTGTAGGTCCCCCTTTTGCCGCCAAAACAGCCCTGACCCGTCGAGGCATGGACTCCACTAGACCTCTGAAGGTGTGCTGTGCTATCTGGCACCAAGACGTTAGCAGCAGATCCTTTAAGTCCTGTGAGTTGCAAGGTGGGGCCTCCATGGATCGGACTTGTTTGTCCAGCACATCCCACAGATGCTCGATTGGATTGAGATCTGGGGAATTTGGAGGCCAAGTCAACACCTTGAACTCATGATTCATCAGACCAGGCCACCTTCTTCCATTGCTCCGTGGTCCAGTTCACGTGCCCACTGTAGGTGCTTTCGGCAGTGGACAGGGGTCAGCATGGGCACCCTGACTGGTCTGCGGCTACGCAGCCCCATACGCAACAAACTGCGATGCACTGTGTGTTCTGACACCTTTCTATCAGAACCAGCATTAACTTTTTCAGCAATTTGAGCTACAGTAGCTCGTCTGTTGGATTGGACCACACGGGCCAGCCTTCGCTCCCCACGTGCATCAATGAGCCTTGGCCGCCCATGACCCTGTCGCCGGTTCACTGCTTTTCCTTCCTTGGACCACTTTTGATAGGTACTGGCCACTGCAGACCGGGAACACCCAACAAGAGCTGCAGTTTTGGAGATGCTCTGACCCAGTCGTCTAGCCATCACAATTTGGCCCTTGTCAAAGTCGCTCAGATCCTTATGCTTGCCCATTTTTCCTGCTTCTAACACATCAACTTTAAGGACAAAATGTTCACTTGCTGCCTAATATATCCCACCCACTGACAGGTGTCATGATAACGAGATTATCAGTGTTATTCACTTCACCTGTCAGTGGTCATAATGTTATGGCTGATCGGTGTATATTAATATAGATTTCAAACCTTTTTTAAAATACACACAAACTCAGAACATTCTAAGCATCCCTTTACTAGTTCTATAAATGTGATTTTATGCTTAAATAAACCAAACAGCTGAAGAAAGGAAACTGCTGGAGCATGAATGGAAAAACATTTCCAGATTACTTCCTTTAATATATATGTTTATGATGCATGTTCTTGGGTTGCCAGTGAATATGAAAAGCAACAAGGTAGTGTCATTTCCTTCTCTATGCACCAAGTTAAGTCTGTTGGAAATGCTTTCCGTCCTTCAGAGCTCCTATCTCCCTGTGGGGTGAGAGAGGGTTTTACACCAGTGATTCACTGTGAGCTCTGACCATACCAAACAGGCTGTAAGGAACTCTTCATTCAGCCAAAAAGACAATTCTGATTTGCAACTCGTTGCCAAAAGGGGAGTGATGGAGGGAAGGGTGGCTAGGAGACCTCAGCCAGTAAATGTGCATTCCAGAGCTGGTGGTTAATGATCAGGAAAAGCAAGAATTCATTCAAGCGAGACAGAGAGTAACTTTCAAGATGTACTATTTTGATTTATTGGTACTGGAAAATTGGGATAGAAGTGTGTGTAAGTGTATGTGTTGGGGGGTTGGTTTTGTGGCTTTGGGTGTTTAATAAGCATAAGCAAGTTATTTCAAGATGGGAAACTATGTATTAAGACTGGAATCTAATCTACAAGTTGGAGATGATTTGCCATCTCACAAGAATCACAGGAGTGAAAACAACATGCGAAGATTTGACATTTCTGTTTAATTCCTCCTCTGGTTTTAATTATGTGATTGTTTAATCTGACCTTTCTATAGCATGGCACATTATACTCCATTATACAAGCATGTGTATATTTTATGGTCCTTAGAGAAAAACAGTTTTGGAACACAATGGGAATGTAACTGTAAAAAAAAAAACATAATGTGTATTTGATCAAATTCTGTGTCCCTGGCAAGTATAACAATTACAAATCCATTACTTACATTCTTCCCAACAAATCATTTTGCATGTGGGGAAAAGCAAGGAAAACATAATAGCCATAATAGTGTTGTGTTTTTTTAAAATACAATTATTAGAATTTTCTTAATTTACAACCACTTTCTTAATCAAGTTTGATGCTTGTGTGTCTTTATATCAATTATGTGTGATCTTTCCCTTTACTTTTCGGGTAAAGAATTGATTCACATCATATCTATTGGTCTATGGAATCTATCAAGCTGAAAAATACTCAGGATAAAAAATAGATTTAACCTGATAGACAGAGGGCACCAAAGTCACAATAAGCTCCCCTCTAGTTTCCCAATTATTTTCTTTAGAGTAGTAACTGCAAACTTTGGCATATGATGTGGATGCATGCATAATGAGAAATAAACAGTGTCTCAGAAGCTGTTCTTAAGAAAAGTCCAGAATTTTTTAGAAAATCCAAGTCTAACACCTATACAGGTAGCAGTTAAACAACATAAGTAATTTGCCCAGCCTCAGTTAACAGCATGATCACATGTATGAAAGCACAAGTATGCACCACTAATGAGGCACGAATCTTAAGTGCAGTGAAGTGTAGGTTAATAGGGCCCTGTAACTGGGCTCATGTGTGTTCTTAAGCTCAGTGCTAATGATAGGTGTGGTATAAATAACACTTCAGATTTTTTTTTTATTCATTTATGATGGAACATGGTGTATTCTTGTTTATCCAGGTGTTATAACTGGTAATTTGCCAACAAAAGGTTTCTGTGGCCATAAATGTTTAATGAATTGTACTGATCAGTCAGTAACTCAGTCACAAGTTCACCAAACTCAATTTATATTGCCAAAAACTGTTTTACTTTTGCATATTTCCATTGTTCCTGAAATTGTTATGGCACATCTTTTCAATCTGATATTAATGATTGAAATGTGTATAATGATTTAATTAGGGAAAAATGAAAAAATCACATTTGTCTTTGGTCTTTGTAGTTTTGACGTTAAGTAATGTCATTGCTTTAAGGAAACAATTTATGAACTGTGAAATCTGCTTGCTTGCTTGGGTTGCTGATGAAAGTGTAGAGATCTCTTTGGTAATGTTTTGGTAGTCTAGTGAGTATTGTGCTTCAGTTTTACCACTATCAGCAGTGTGCTTTTACCTCCTTTTATGAGGTATATTATCAAAATAACTATTCTTAAGATAGTTACTCTGTTTTACTTGTTTCTTGAAAAATCTAGCATGTTGCTCAGACAGGACCTGTCTATTTAAATCTATGATCCCAGCAAGTACTGTAGTGTTGAAACACCAGCTAGTAGACATAACGATGTAATATTTTTGCCTATTGTTTAAAAGAACATAAAATTATATAATCTGTAAACCTTGGGCAGTTGGACTCTGGCCTTTAGTTACATTTTTTAAATAGGTTCTAACAACAGAGCAAAAACAAATCAATTGTACCTGGGGCAAAAAAAAGGCTTCATTAGGAGATTAGAATTTTAGATTTTCTTTAGCTGATCCTTCCTAATGGCATCTTTCCCTCAGTACTGTGGCATGGAGAATCAGTTTCCACTCCCTCACAGATCTTCAATGTAAATGTAATTCTAACCAGCCCATCTTTACAAAGCTGACCAGCCAGTCAATCAGCCTTAATTGCCAGTTGAACCTATAGACGTGGCAGGCGGCGGCACACAGTCTAGGGACGACCAGGCGGTTGTTTAATGAAGAAACAATGGCCAGGTACTCAAGTCACCTGGCAGTGTCTGTCGCTGATTTGTTATTCCTTCTGGCACCATGTAACATCTGGTTTTCAGGAAAGTGAATAAATGAAAAAGGTGTATCAAATGTGACCCTGGAAGGGGAGGGAAGATTTACTGCATTCTTCTCTGATTTTCAGATTCAGAAGGAAAACCTGTATTTTTTTTTTCTTTTCATTTTTCTTTTAACTTGACACTTGAAGGAGGTTTCTGCTTGTGCTACTTGTAACATTTACACATTCCATTATCGTAGTAACACCACATACTGTCATCTGCAGTTGGAGCTTCTATAAAACATTCAAACCAATGTCACTGTGCCACCACAAAGATTAATGACAATAACATATTTTAAAGGAGCAGTTTGGGATCATATTTCAGACCATTTATGCTATATTTTTTAGAATGTATGTAAGTCCTGCATATTTGGATAATTATTTGATTGACAAATTTGGAATCCCCAATTCTGCATTATTAGGAAAACATATTTTTGTTGTCTATTATCAAGGCTTTTCTGTTTAAGAGGCGGCTTGAATCAGATGAATTACCTTTGCTTAAGTCACATCGAGAATCTGTTCTTGAATACTTGAATTCTGACAGACAAATAATATAGAATCCTTTCTTTGTTGGTAGTTTAAATACACCTAATATCTAATAGACTACTTTTAGACACTTCATGTCTGTATGCACAAGGATAGGTCTAGTTTCACTGAGCTCTAGGGCAGCGCTGTCTTGTATCTTGTACACACTGACCAGCATACATGGATCACTGTGCTGGTATTTAAAGGGTTGACAGCAGAGCCTTTGGCTATGGTTCCACTGTTGCTACTTCACAGCTAAAATTTGTATTCTGTAGAGCAGTGGTCCCAGAGGATCCACTGTCCTGCTGTTTTTAGTTCCAACTCAGCTCTCAATTGCTTAATTGGAATCTTAACTAAATTAATAATTTGTTTAACATGAATATTTCAAGAAATTGGAAATTCAATGCCTTATATAACTTTATTTTTAACTTTAAGTCTTCAACTGTTTAAAATAATTTAAAAACTTTGATTAGGTAGATTACTAGTTCAATTTAATGGTGCAATTAATTCATTGACAGCTTGGTTAGAATAAAAATGTTCAGCCCACCAAGGTTGAGAACCACTGCTGTAGAGTACCAGGTGAAGATGACTTTTGCACTTTGTTTTAGTATATAATTGGATACATTTATACCATACTGACACTGAGGGATATACTATGTAATACTTTTAGCATCATATAGATAAACACCAGAATCTGAAATTGCATATATTTAAATATAGAAGCAGAAAGAAAAAAGACTAAAAGATTTATGGAAAAAAAAAATGACCGAAAGAGATCATTTTTATATTCGATTTTATAAACATTTTTTTAATTCTACTTAGGAAAACAGAGGTTAATATGTCATGACTGAGAACCTTCACAAAGCTCTAGAAAAACAAGAAAAGTTCAAAATAGCCTTTATTTCAAAATAATGTTTAATTGTCTGGTCATTGGGGGGCCAATGGCGAGACTGGCAAGGATTCTGGATATGCGATATGTTCCCTTTGGATACGTTAACAAAGATCCATTGAGAAAGATCCTGATTGTGAAAACTCTGTGCGTGACAGGCATCCTGTTAGAGGATCATTTCATTTCTCTCCAGTCTTCTCAGACATGCAGGGTGGCCTGGAACCCACCCAGATTGCATTCAGAAAGATATGAAGGTGTCAGACTGTGAAGAAAATAATACAAATTATATATATATATATATATATATATATATATATATATATATATACAGATTAGCCACTATACAGACATATACAGATTTTTGTATCTGTTGTGTGTTGTTATTTCTGATCAACAAACTACTTACATTACTATTGCTGCTGCAAGTTATACATGGTTCATTTATTATATTGACAATTCTTAGATGAAAACCTTATTATCATAATAGAAATGGATCAGTCCTTGGATGTCCATGTAACAGTTTCTAATCTGGTAGCTTGGCTTCATGGGTATAAAATGATAAATATGCTGATTAAAAGCTGGAACAGTATCTAAAGTGCTTAAAAGAAACAGTGCGGTGAGCAATGCCAATTTGTTTTTTGGTGTTTTTTCTTGTTTTTTTTCCTTACGATGAATGTAAATCTACCTGTGCTTCTCACTGAGCACAGATTTCAAAACTCCTTAAATTAAAATATACAGTATCAATTACACTTGTTTCTGCATGTAATCTACCCAACAACAACAAGACCTTTAAGAGTTTAGCCCAATATACAGTGAGGGAAAAAAGTATTTGATCCCCTGCTGATTTTGTACGTTTGTCGTTACCTGTATAAAAGACACCTGTCCACAGAAGCAGTCAATCAATCAGATTCCAAACTCTCCACCATGGCCAAGACCAAAGAGCTGTCCAAGGATGTCAGGGACAAGATTGTAGACCTACACAAGGCTGGAATGGGCTACAAGACCATCGCCAAGCAGCTTGGTGAGAAGGTGACAACAGTTGGTGCGATTATGCGCAAATGGAGAAACACAAAATAACTGTCAGTCTCCCTCGGTCTGGGGCTCCATGCAAGATTTCACCTCGTGGAGTTTCAATGATCATGAGAACAGTGAGGAATCAGCCCAGAACTACACAGGAGGATCTTGTTAATGATCTCAAGGCAGCTGGGACCATAGTCACCAAGAAAACAATTGGTAACACACTACGCCATGAAGGACTGAAATCCTGCAGCGCCCACAAGGTCCCCCTGCTCAAGAAAGCACATGTACAGGCCCGTCTGAAATTTGCCAATGAACATCTGAATGATTCAGAGGAGAACTGGGTGAAAGTGTTGTGGTCAGATGAGACCAAAATCAAGCTCTTTGGCATCAACTCAACTCACCGTGTTTGGAGGAGGAGGAATGACCCCAAGAACACCATCCCCACCTTCAAACATGGAAGTGGAAACATTATGCTTTGGGGGTGTTTTTCTGCTAAGGGGACAGGACAACTGCACCGCATCAAAGGGACGATGGACGGGGCCATGTACCGTCAAATCTTGGGTGAGAACCTCCTTCCCTCAGCCAGGGCATTGAAAATGGGTCATGGATGGGTATTCCAGCATGACAATGACCCGAAACACACAGCCAAGACAACAAAGGAGTGGCTTAAGTAGAAGCACATTAAGGTCCTGGAGTGGCTAGCCAGTCTCCAGACCTTAATCCCATAGAAAATCTGTGGAGGGAGCTGAAGGTTCGAGTTGCCAAACGTCAGCCTCGAAACCTTAATGACTTGGAGAGGATCTGCAAAGAGGAGTGGGATAAAATCCCTCCTGAGATGTGTGTAAACCTGGTGGCCAACTACAAGAAACGTCTGACCTCTGTGATTGCCATCAAGGGTTTTGCCACCAAGTACTAAGTCGAAGGGATCTAATACTTATTTCCCTCATTAACATGCAAATCAATTTATAACTTTTTTTAAATTCATTTTTCTGGATTTTTTTGTTGTTATTCTGTCTCTCACTGTTTAAATACACCTACCATTAAAATTATAGACTGATCATTTCTTTGTCAGTGGGCAAATGTACAAAATCAGCAGGGGATCAAATACTTTTTTCCCCCACTGTATGTATGTCAAGACATTTTTTAGAATCAAGGTTTGCTTGAAGGTATCCCACTGGCAACTTTCAAGCATCTGTCACACACAAAACAAATACTTTCTGCTCCACAGTGCTAACAGATTGCTTAGTATAAAGTTTCACAATACCCCTTCTGCCCAGAAGCCCTTTCTTCAGTTATCTTGAGTTGTATCACACAAAGTTTTCACATTTGGATTTCCTCCCACTTTCTCATCCCTGTTGATTCAATGAGTGTGGACAAGAAGGGCCTTGACAAAAATGTATACCTGCCATTGAGGGTTGAGTATCTGCTTCAGATTGTATGAATCTGAAACTCCCTGGGTAACTTTATGCTTCATTTTGGGGGATACCAGTTTATGTTGCACAATGGAAATTTCAGACAGTCAAATCAGCTTCTTACTTGGAAGGAGCAGTGATCAGTTTCTATGGAGAGAAAAAACAAAGGGTGTCCGGTGACTTTTTATATTTAAAGAAGGCAGGATAAAAGATTGATGTCAGGTAATCTCTTGTTCACATGCTGGCAAGAATAGCCTGACATTGTAATACTTTGTGCAAACTAATAACAGCTCAAAGTGGCTGCCTAACACTGACTTGAGTGCTTAAGCTCATCTGATTTTATAGGAGTATGTAATATTAATTTTGCTAGAGCAGAATGTAGACCAATACAAATAGTAAGTAATACAGATTGATACACAAAGTCATGTCTAATTGAGAGGGGGGTGTAGATAATTATGCGTAAATAGGGTGTACAAATAAGCAATAATATTAGAATTATGTGGTATCAAGGATTATATAAATGAATTTGGCTGAGATCTGAAGCAACATTTAAAAGGGGAAATATATAGTTGTATAATGCAATCAAATATTAGTGTGTTATTTGTGTTGAGTGGTTCTTACTGAGCTACAAATGCAAGAAGACTCTGTCTAACAGAAATTCACCAGTAAGTGAGACATGTGGAAACTATAAATAGCAAGTGGGTCAGAAGTATTGATTAAAACTGAAATGTCAATCCTATGTTTGCTGTTCCTATCTATATCTAAAAATATATGTCAAATGATTTTTGTATTTTATTTTATTTTATTTGTAATGTTCTGAGTTGGTTTTGCTGTCTCAGCCAAACCAAAATGTAGATGTTTGTTGGCTTTCATGTGACGGAGAGATTTCCAAGACACAGTGCCTTTGGATCTAGGTCAGTAAAAGCTTTACCACATTCTTCCCCTCTCCCCCCTTGAGCTCACAAAAGACCGAAATTAAATTCAACTTTTGACTAGCCTTCCTGGACTTCTTCAGCAATGTAGCTACAGCTTGGCAAAGAACATGGCAAAACTAAATGGCAAAAAATACACCCACAATTGCACTATTTCAATTGGTGTAGCTAGAGGATTTGAAACCACAGGGAAGTCTTTGAATTTAGTATTATTATGCACTTCTGTCTGCCATCAGATCTTAATTTATACGGTGACATTTGCAAGTGCTATTCTAACAGTACTATTATCTCTTAAAAACTGTGATTGAAATCAGTTACCACTAGGCTGTACAACTGGTTAATCTTTCAGTGAAAGTAAACAAAAGCAGAAATCATCTAATATTTTTTTTACTTCAATGATTATTTCGATTTATTAACCATGTGATTTAATTAAATATCTGTTCTCTCCAAAAATAGTGTGAAAGCTTGCTGGATTTTATTTTCAATTGCTTTAATTTGATTCTTGAACATTGGTGAAAATGTAATATCGTTCCAAAAAAAAAAGAACAAAGGGTGAAGAACTCTCTTGTGAATAGAGAAGTTATGCTCTGCAATAAACATCTTCATGTGGCTTCACAGTACAGCTACTTGTTTTTTTTACTTACATTCTGATATAAAAATGGCAATTCCGATTTACAGATCACTTGGTGAAAACCCCCTAAAGATAGACAATTACCCTCTCCTGCTATGCATCGATGATCCCTATCCTGATTCTACATCTCCAAATGTATTCTTTGGGTGGTGTTTAGAAAATACTAATTAGGTAAAAGTGAGAAGTATGTATTACTCAACTCAAGTACTACTTTACTGTCTCTACTAGTGTCCCAAATTATAGGGTATAAAGGATGATCCTCTTCCAAAATATATCCCCTATGACTTCAGCCAATGCAGAATGGTAAACACATCACACAGATATATGTTTTTTTCTGTTATTATTACACTATTGATTTGTTTTACATTAGACATGCCAGTGCGCACAGGAAATTAATCACTTTACATTTGTAGGTAAAAAACAAAACAAAGCACAGCTTGGTTCAGTTGGCTTCACTTAAGCCTTCAGGTGTGACTCCTTGTGCTTCTCTGTAGGTGTTCCAGACAGGAGTGAGCCATAAAATGTCATATAATCCACTTTACAAGCTTGGATATAATGGGCTGTGAAACACCTGAACTAGCTGGAATCACAGCGTACTTCCTGTGTAATCCTGTTGGACAACAGATACAAAGCCAGTCCTGTAATTGTATCTTGTGTTGATGTACACTTAAAATCATGTAATTAATACTTCCTGACATTGAAGGGCAGTAATTTGAAGAACACTGCTAATTCATACTTGATTTAAGCAAGCAAGAGAGCTGTTTCTCAGGCTGCAGTTTGGGCACTTAAGCTATTGGGGAGTGCTTCTTTTGTTTCCATCTGTTCACCAACCTTTTAATTTGTCTTCCAGAGTTTCACTGTTTTCTACTAGCAGGAAAAGGATCTTTCCTTCCTGTTTGGAAGCATTTGTAACCAAAATAACAAGGTGTTAATCCCTGCATAATGCAACCTGACATCACACCTGGGCAGATATTGCCAGGACTGTCATAACTCCTGTTAAGGTGTGACAGGAATTTCTTGAGACTTGTAAACATAATTTCAACAAAGATAAACTGCTTGGCAAGTAAAACCTCTCTCTCTCTCTATATATATATATATATATATATATATATTATTTTGTTTCGGTTTTTTTTTTAAATAGAGGAGCAACATGTGTATGTTAGTTGTGAGTTTGTGGTTGCATTTACTAAAATCTACAGTAAACAAAATACTACTAAAGCAAACCTCAACTTTAAATATGAGATTAATCACTTTGCACTGTTTTTACTGTGTTCAATCACTTTGTTACATTGATGGAAGACCTACAAAAGAACAAATCATATTTTATTTGCAATTAAACATATTTGAAACTATTTGTGTGCCTGGGTAACAGTTGTGAAAATAAGTATATACTTATAACCCCTATAATATGTTTTTAAATTATCAAGTTTTTAAAATCACTAGTTTTTAAAATATTTATAAATATCCTATAATAATTGTGTTTAACAAATTAATTTAATTCTAAACAGTAATCACTTGCAATGGAAACAGAGTAAACTTATCTAGATAACTGTTTCTTCAACAACGTCTGCACTGGCTGGTGTGTCTTATGATTCACTAAACATTTTGGAGACAGAACTTTGAGTTCAGAAGTTCAGCAAAAAATGTTTTATTATAATCATGCACTTGCTCTTATACTGTCAAAGACTGCAGACCAGATTTTTTTCCCTATATGGGGTTTCTTGATGATTTAGTAATATTTCCATATCCCATTTGTTTGGTGTAGCAGATACAAACAGGAAAAGGAAGTATTAAAGTAACATCAATGACTGGAGTACAAAATCCTTGCCAAGAAGCATTTTTGTACCACGACATGAAAAGCACTTTTTCTAAGTTTGAAGAGGAATCAAAGAATGGAAAAAATTAGTATTTGTCACATACTATTTCATTTAGATATTTTGGATTGTTTATTTATATATTTTGCTCTTGAACACTGACCTTATTAATAACAATATACATATTATATACATAAATAAAACAATATTACTAATTATTATATACAGCTTAATGCTGAATCCACACATTCAAATCAAAAACTAAAAGAAAGAAGTAAATAATAATAATTAATAAGAAATAAAAATTGAAAAGTAATGATTGCTTAAGTATTCAAACTGCCACCCCCCTACTAACAGATACACACTACCAGGTGTAAAAAAACAAACAAAAAACACAGCTTAAATTGAAACTATTGTTTCCATGTAACTTATCAACATTCACATTAAAGCAGATTAAACATAGGCTATATCAAGAAGATCAAAATTTCATATTGAAACTATAAAAAAAAAACTGAAATCTCTCAATTACATAAACTCAGATAAATAACATTTACACAAACTGACATATATAAATCAAAAATAACAAAAATGTGCATAAACTAATACTTATAAACATCAACATTTGTACTGTATGGTTCAGTATGTGTAAGTAAGTGTGTAAGAGTGATGGTGTTTGTAAATTACACCCCACCCCTCCACAGATACAGATTGCCAGGTTTCAAAACAAAAACAAATATTACAGTTCATTTTGCAATGTCTGTTCCTGTGTACCTCTTCATTGTGCTTTCGAATTGCATTTCTGTAGCTCTCATCCAGTGGGGTAGCTAATGTATGTTAACTTTGCCCAGCATTGCTAGCTTTACTACATTCTGCATAGGGGTTTTTCATGTTGCTCACCCCTCGGCCAGTCTGGACCAAATCCTCCGACGCTGTTGTCTGAAACAGCAGACATGGGAAGCAAATTTCCCCCTTCACCGCTTTGTTAGTGTATGGTCATATTTGGCTGATCTGGTGTTTTAACTCCATCCATCTTCGATACACGTCACGGGGATGTTTTAACTCCTTATTTTTTTTAGGGAGAGTTCTCCGTTCAAACAAACTTTGCTGTAGTGACTGCATGGCGTTCAGTGGCATTTCTTGTCCGGTCATTGTTTACTGTAACATGCGGAAGGACAGTGTTACGTTTTGGGGAAGGCAGCCGTGCAACGGGAGTTGTATTAGTGAAACAAACAAAACAAAAGCCAAAACAAAACACTGATTCCTTATTAAGGATAACTACACAGTGTAAACAGAAACCCCCTCTAAACATCAACTGCTAATAAAAATGGCAGACACAAGACAAAACAGCAAACTGGTCCAAATCGCAAATCTGCAGTCCAAAAGCCAGAAGTTCGATTTAAAGGGTCGGGTTCTCACACAATCGGGGTTAAATTAACGGTCAGGGGTCGTTGCCAAAGCGGGGTTCGTAAGCCGATGTATTCATCTACTTTCATTTGTTTCTCTCTCTTTTGCCCTCCTTGTCCTCTCTCCAGTGACACTGAGATGCTCTGCTGGGGTTGCATGGAGGTTTATATAAAAATAAATATAACAATATTTTACCAGGTGCAAACTGCCATGGGGCATTAAATCCCAAACCCCAAATTAAATTAATGGTAGCAGCTCAAAACCTAGGCTGCAATTCCAGCCTAAATCATAAGTATGTACACTCATAAGCAGTCATAGGTGGGGCGCTGCCTCCCAGAAGCAGGGGAAGAGGCATACAATAAGTATAACCAGCGATTTGGCATAAATACTTTTTTCTTGCATAAAATGCAAATATTCTGTGTATAAATGTCAGAATTAAGCACGTAGATGTTCACAGTCATTTTTATGCCTTTTATTTGTTTCTCGTGTTCTGCTATGGTGAGGTGGTGCCCCAGCGCCCTGAGTTGATGATCCGCCCCTGGTGGAATGGTTTGTCATCTCAAGCCATCTCAAAGCACCTAAGTGATCCTGCAAAAAGGTGTTGTGGTCAGATGAGACCAAATTGGAACTTTTTGGTCTAAATGCCCAGCGTAATGTTTGGCGCAGCACAGCACATCTCGAAGTCAACACCATCCCTACTGTCAGACATGGTGGTGGCAGCATCATGCTATGCACTAACTGTTAGAAGAAAATAGCCAGTAAGGAGGTGAAATGAGAAATACAAAAGGCCAAACTAGAATGTAAGAAACGTCCCCACTGGTAGAGTCTGATCTGCCTGGCAGGGGATTAAAAATATGGCTGCACTGCAGAGCAAGTCTGGCGGTGAATACATCACCTGTGGCAAATTTAATAGCAACTTAGATTTGGCCAATGGACTTAATGATTTGTATTCAAGGTTTGATGTGCTTGACTTCACAGCAGAACATGAACAGCTCAGCTCCTTGTTTGCCACTGAGGAGAGGGCTGTCATTCTACACCAGCCAGCCTTCAATCTACTCCCCTCAGGAAAAGTACTGGCCATGATAGGGTAAGTGGGAGGGTCCTGAGGTCATGTGCCAATCAGTTATGTAATATAATCCATTATGTTTTTCAATCTTCCCTGGACTCACAGAAAGGCTGTTATTGTCCCTGTTCCTTAAAACAGAGTCCCTAAAGAGATGAATGATTTCAGGCCAGTGGCTCTCACCTCACTATTGAGGAGATGGTTAAGGCCATAATTGTCAACAAGACTGCTAGTATGTTGGATCCTTTGCAGTTTGCCTATAGGGGGAATAGGGGTGTTGAGGATGCAACTGCTACATTCTTCAAGGAGAGAAGAACCCATGCTCGTTTGTTATTTGTTGACTTTTCCTCAGCTTTTAATACCATTCAACCCCATCTGGTGGCTGAGAAACTGTTGTGTGCTGGATCCCTGCCTGGTGGGGTGGTTGTTGGACTTTCTCTCAGACAGAGAACAGAGAGTAAGGGTTAATGGGGAAACTGGTGAAATCGTGTCCACCTAACAATATTTATGTACAATAATTGATGATAAGTTGCAATAGGAGGAAAACATCAATGCCATTCACTCTTAAGTGCAGCAGAGACTGTTTCTTCTGATGAAACGTAATTAATTTAACATAGATAATGCTGTGATGACATTGCTTTACAGGTCTTTTTATGAATCTGCCCTCACATTTGCCATCATCTTCTGCTGGTTTGCCAACCTGAAGGTGAAGGGGAAGGCAAAATTTCAATGGGTGGTTTGTGTAGGCTCCAAGATTGTGGGGGTGCCTCAAAAATATCTCTCGACATTATATGTGGTCCGCAAAGCACGCTCATACCTGAGGGACCCCTTCCACCCATTGGCCTCTGAGTTTGAGCTGTTGCCATCCAGAAGGAGATACAGGGTACCCAGACTCAAGCACATGGGTCTTTAATTCCCAAGGCCATAGCAGCTCGTAACTCCATTTAAGAGTACCCCTGCACATCCCTCACATTTAAGTTGATGGTGATGATGATGATGATGATGATAACAAGTCATGTATTTATTTATTTATGTTTAAGATTGTCAGTGCATATTGGATTGTATATATTTATGTCTATTTTAAGGTGTGTTTGTTATATATTTTTTATGTCTGGTTTTGAACTGCTGTGCACCAATTACCCTTTGGGGGCAATTAAGATTGATTGATTGATTCATTCATTGATTGCTTCTCCTCAGCAGGGACTTCCGTAAAGTACAGGCAAATACTGAGGAAAAGCTTTTTTGGTCTGCTAAAGACTTAAACTGGGGTGACAAATGCACCTTTCAGCAGGTCAATGATCCAAAGCACAGTGCCAAAGCTACATGGGATTGTGGCTAAAAAATAAGTAAGTGATTGTTCTTGAGTGGTCTAGTCAAAGTCTTGACTTGAATCCTATTGAGAATCTGTGGAAATACTTGACAACCGCTGTCCACAGGCTATCCCCAAGCAACTTGAGAGAGTTTGAGAAATCTGAAGAATCTGCACAAATTGCATCAAGTGAGTACAAAGGTGGTAGAGACTTACCCAAAAAGACTTGCTGCCAAATATTGAGTTGATGGGTCTGAATACTTATACAATTAACATATTTAATTTGTTTTCTCTTTAGTTTTTGCTAATTTACTGTAACTTATAGTACCCTTAAAAGTTTGAGTATTTATTGTATTGAGTATTCGTTTTGAATTAACTATTAAGTTAAAACAATGTGTATGGAAATAGTAGAGAGGATGTTCCTGAGACTAGGTATTTAAGTAAAGATGCAGCCCTGTGTATAGAGTTGTGGTTGTTGTATGAAGACAACTAGGAACTTCAAAGTAGTTGATAGAAGCAGCTGTAATACCTGGGACAGCAGAGGAATTGGCACAGCCAATATTTATATTTTGGAAGTTATTATTTTCACTTTGCTCTACCAAGACAGTTATTATTTGTTTATTCATTTAGTGAAAAAAGGTATTCTGTTGCTCTTCCTTTTTCAACCACCTGTCACAACTTCACTCTAAAGTTCACGTTAAACTCTTAATTAATAGTGTATGAATAAAGAACATTAAATGCTAATGTTACTTCCTGTGATTTTGTTATAAGATTACCACATATACAAATTATTTTAATATGTATGAAACACAATTACAAAGCAATTTGTATGAATGTGTTTCTTATTTAAAGATGGACTCAGCCTTTGATCAATATTTGAATTAATTTTAGTTGTTCCCACTGATTATAGTAAATATACATGTCTGATGTTATGCAACATTGTAAATATATGTAAAAAAAAAGATTTTTTGCATACAGAATATGTATAAACTATTAGGTTTTAAAGTACAAAGCTTCACTATGTCTACATGTGTCTGTAAAACACCAGAAGTGGTTTCAGGCCAAAGAATGAATGAGGAAAGTATGTGCAAGCAGGCCAGAAGCAAAGCAGGGTCATAGACTGGGTTCTTTCCTTTAATAAATTTTAATGAGAAACTTTGCATTCCAAAGTCAAAACAGTCAGGCTGTGTCTCAGAATAACTGGGTTGCAGTTGTTCTATTAAGAAATATTTACACCATAAAGTTAGGTACTTAAATTGATATTAAGCATGTTTATTTAATGAATATCTGTACACTCAAAAATCATTGTGCTGCAAAGAACCATGAACGACTTCATTTAACCTTATTAACAAGATTAATATGATGGCATTTGCATGACATGTGTTAAGTGAAAGAGGAAAAGGGTAATTTACTTAATTTCACCTGTTTATAGAACAAACAAAAAATACTCATTTGCAAAATGTTCTTATGAAAGCAAACCTAGGTGTGAAATAATTGATATAAAATAATTAAATGTGTATGGCCTTGAAAGAAAAAAAAAAGCATTTCAAGCTTGTAATCCAATTTCAGTAACACAGATGTTTTTTTTTTATTTTAAAACATCAGAAGTTATACATTAACATTATGACAGTGCTTATTAGAATAATAATTTACAAGTTCTATTTGAAGGAAAGGAAAGAATACAAATACACATTGCTGTAAATATCAGTTAATATTGTAATAATAAGAGTAATAGTAACAAGATAATAAGAAGAAGAAGAAGAAGAAGAAGAAGAAGAAGAAGAAGAAGAAGAAGAAGAAGAAGAAGGTCAAATTTGTGTTCATGTGAACATTTTCATTATCTTGACTATTTCCTTATGTAAAATGAATTTTTGTTTATTTCTATGGCAGCTATTTAAAGTCAGTGTGGAGAACCAGGTATGAGGCCCTTACATGGCTTTATTGTATATGCTTTATTTTTTTTTTTCTTTAAACAATATACGTCAAATATGATGTCACCTGACAACCGCAGACTTCCTGCTGAGATTCTCACGGGTAAATTCTTTATTTGCTGAGAAACTTGCATTGAGCCCTACGCATGGCTAATTTAAATATCATCCCACACTTTTCAGTTCATTTGAATGATATCATGAGAATAGTGGGTGCTCATGGGGAAGGACAATGACCAAAGTGATTATTTATTTGGCTTGAGCAAGACGTCTCAAGTAAAAATAGAACACACATGAAATCTAACCCATTATATGTAATGCCCAAGCACTTTCAACATATATGCAAACGAGTGCACCTTAAATAATTAAAATATTAAATGTAATATCTGTCCACAAATAGTAAGACTTGACTTGCTTCCCACCTTTTAGATGTATTCTTAATTTATAGGAATTTTGGAATTAAAACCTATTCTGTCGTTCTACCAGATGTTCAGTAGATGTGTAGAGAAGATGAATGGTCAGAATTTAATTTCATATGCTTTGACATCAAATAACAAAAATGCATCAGGCAATTAAAAACAATTAAGGTTCAATTACAGGCTTTACAGAAACATCTTTAAAAGGCCGTAAGGGGTTCTGAACAAATAGATTACAATACATATTACTCTCAGGCTAATGCTCCCATTTCAAACCTTACATATATGGCGATCATTATTGTATGTATATTTTATTTTGTACTTACCAGAGCAACACTTGTTTTCATTGTCGACAGCAATTCCTGTTTTGCCAGGATTTATAGAAGACTTATAAAACCTTGGACAGAAGCTTAAGGCTTATTGATTGCATAATTTAATTTCCTTTACCAAATTAGACATTGAATTGTCTGGTTAATGATTTTCAGTTGCAGCTTGGCTTAGTTTGTTCCCTTAACCAGCCTGATTAAGACCAGTTTCCCTCGCCTGATTAACTTTTTGTCCACATCTCAATGAAATACATTGATATTTCTCAAAGGAAGGAACTCTTGCTTATTTATTCTTAATGGGAGATGTAATGGGACGAATTTGGGCTTGTATTAAATAAACTGTAGTGTCTTCTGGTGAAGGTAATTGTATTAAGGGGAACATGGCATCTGATGTAAGACCCTAACACATATGGCATATTCTTTTCATTAATTAGGTGCTCTGAGATATTCAGGCCAAGATCCTCACCTGACCTGTCCTAATTCACCCGCTTTTCTGGCCAGTATTAAACTTCACACAGTATGAAATTGACCTTAAAATATGTTATAAAAGTATGTCTACTAAGCAGAGTCTGCTATGAGGTACTAAAATAACAACTAAGTTAGAAACATAGATATACAGATATTGGCTTGCCATATGTATCTAGCTCATAAGGGAAAAAACAGTACAGAATGCTGTGAGCCTACACTTGTCACATTTATCTACATTGTTGACAGCAATTTCCTATTTGTATATCAAGGTCATATCAGTTCCATCCACTTTTTTTGTTTGTTTGTTTGTTCGTTTCTTGCAAATCTGTGTTTACTTGTCATCAGAATTATTGCTCCCCTCATTATATGATTCAACTCAGCTTACCAGATACATTTCTAGTGTGCAGATGCCTGTCCCTAGTGCTGCCACCTACTGCGCTATTAATGAAAAGGTTGTTGTACTGTGGAAGATAGATACAATTGTACACACGTTTTTTCATTTTTTCTATTTGGCTGTGACTCAAAAATATTGATGGATGCATAATTGTATTGTTTATTTTCTCTGTTTAACATATATACAGATTATGTGAGATGTGAAAAGGATGAATTGTTTGGAATTTAAGTATTTGGAATCTGTATCCTACATATTTAACATATAACATATATGTATTCAAGAACTAGTTGATTGTTGAGTTCTTTCGCAAACAGTTTGATGTTTACACGCACCACTTGGCATGTATTTCCAACAACAGCATCTTATTTAAGTTACTGCTTCCTTTGTTTTACTCTCATCCCAGATCACATGTTCTTCAAAGACCACATTGACCAAATAAGACTTTGTTCCCTTCAGTGGAGGGTTTTGTTGCCAAATATTTATGTTTGTCCCCAAAGACTCTGTAAGAAGGGAACAAATGAAACACAGAAACCATTAAAGCACATTTGTGTAATTTTCCTGTGTGTGCACATCACACAATAAAGTTTAACTAGCAATATTAACAAATAAATCATAGTGGGGTGGAACTTAAATTGGCTAAGGCAGTGTCATGGGAATTCCATAAATAAATTTGAATGATCTTATCCATCGGGAGTTTATTTCTTCGCAGAATTATCTGGAATCAAAGAGCAAGAGGAACAGAAAATTGCAGAGGTCAACTGAGGAAGGAAGCTCCTGTACATAAATTCACTGGAGGGCATTTTTTTAAAGAGTAGAAAACCATATGTCCCAAAGTCCTAAGAGGCACTATGTTATGAAATATCTGGAGTTCACAATGAATTATGATTCATATGTGATGTCCAAGAAACCTTGAAGTATACATTTGGTAACTTCCTTTCTGATATATTTTTTTTCAAACTGGAAATAAACTGGATTGAGAAATTGAGAATTCATATACCTTCTACTTTGCTCCATTATATAAAACTTGGAAATAATGTGAAGCTAACCACACATTAAAACATGTTCATAAATATGCATGAGTAGAGCTGACCACATACATAAACCAAGTATACCCTTCAATTCCAGAAAGCAAAGAAATAAATAGTGATTATGAAACATAATAGAACAATTATCTGTGAATAAAATGTAGTTTCCTTTGCCTGAGGATGCTGTTTAAAAATCTTGCATTGCTACAACTCTAGCAGGAGATTAATCAATCCCATCATACTATTTAGAATATAGTTTATATTACTACTCTACTGTATGGCTGTGAGTGTATTACAACAAACAAATGAACAAAAGTATAAGTAAGTCTCTGATGGCAGAATATGGAATTTGCCATCGCCCTGACTACCAATAGGTTAATGGATTTCTTTCTTAACTGCTGCCTAGCTTGTTTTATAACACAGACATCAGTGTAGCCTTTTTACACAAAAATGAAACTATATATCTGAAATACTTAAGGCACAGGCAAACTAGCAATACAAAATGGCTTATATTTCTCCTCGGTAAATGTGCACTATTAAATATTACTTCCGTTGCATTACAGAAAACAAACTAAATTAAAAATATATTATGATTTTAGATAAAAAGCAGTTATATGATTATACACACATTGGAATAAGAAGTTTAAAGTAATTGTGTTGCTTGTGAATAATTCATTATTGAGACTAGAGAGATTTTACTTCATCCATTTAACTAAAGGCCTAATATAACAGTGAGACCCAGTGTAACTATACACCTGACCTGCACGCTAACGGCAGACTATTCATTAGTGGGAATCTGGTATTAATAAGCAGCTTTGGTCGATTGCTAAATGCTGGCAACAAACAAACTATGTTTTGGCTCCAAATGGGATTATATAAGAGGCTAAACTTCCTTGCAGATCTGTCTGACCTCACATTATGAGTGTAAATAACCTAACTTAATTGGCCAAACAGGCTCCAGAGTCAACTATTATGGTTTTGAAATAGTTCCTCTTACCACATTATCAAAGTATTTGAGGACATTTATAGAAGCCTAATTACAGACTACATTGTGCTTCCTTCCTCTTTCTTGGCTCCTCAGGGGTCATTTTTAGTTGGCTGCACACTCATATGTTTTTCCCAACAATCAAGCAGTCAAATCAGTGGGTTTTCAGTGATTTGGGAAAACGACAATCTGCTATACGAAAGGGTTTCCCCTGCCATTTAACAAGTTTCACATTTCACTGGCAAAAATAATGGTGGTTTCAGCTTAAATAAATAGTTAAGTCATTCTGAGCAAGTGGAACATATATATTTACAAACATACTACTCAGCTTTTGCTAGTGATCAGGATTTTCAACAACAAGTTGTGTTATTGTTCACATTGACTGGGGAATGCATACATAACAGAAACAAGGTACATAAAGTCATACATTAGACGCCTACAACATTTGAAAGTCCCACATCTTCGGAAACAAAGTTTCCAGTAAATTCCAAGTCATGTCAACAGTTTAAAAAAAAACACTTCCTCATAATAGTTTTACATGACAATTTTGTGTTTCTGCCACCAGATGCAATGAGCCATTTTTGTATAAGGGCATCACTGAGTTCTTGCTCAGTGCTGAGTTACATTAGACAGACTTTTATATCTTGTCTCCAACATGCTCAATATGGTCCAGGGCAGAAGAACGTATTGACCTGTCCATTTTGTTCCTGTTAAACATAAGTAGAGATTATATCCCTTCAGCATGATTAGGCCTTGTCATTAGCTACAATTAAGTTCGGGCTGCCTGTATCAGCATTCATTCTCACTATTGGATTGAAGATCTCATGACAGTCCTAGCAGTTTGAATGCTATCTTTGTTGATGTGAAAGCTCCGTATAGCTTGAAAGATTGATATCCAATCATTGGATGTTCCACCTGGCATTATCCCTAGACATTGTCATAATTTCCAGGATGTGGGGGAGTGTCAGAGCTACATGGAAAATCCTCTTCTTGACCTCACTGCATGTTTATGAAGAATTACCAACCCCACTTATGTTGAAATGCTAAGACACTTCTCGATTGAGTACTGTTAGCAAGATGTTACTTTCAACAAATTTGAAGGTCACAACAATAATATTCCCATCACAATATCGTGTACTGAACATATAATAGTAGGTGTTTGTATTTGTTCCTATCTGTATTTCCTGTCTCAAGTTTGTTTTCATTTTATTTGATGATAATTCAAAATGTATATAAATCAATCAATAAATGATAGGGTTACCTACAATAGAAATTTACTCATCCTTCTCTGGTCTTTTTCCTGGAAGATGGAAGATCAGGATTAAGTTATTTCTATAGATTTAATATTTAAATATCACTTTGTATAATATGGCAAACAATGTATAATGTTTGTATTATATTTTATTTGTTTCAAGGTGTATACAATGTATGTAATCAAATTATTTTTAGAACTGTTGTTGCATTTTATATTATCCTGCATTTGTGTAAGTGCATTTTACTTTGAATAACACTTCACAACTCACTTCAATTTTCATAATTCACAATGCAATTCAATGTCTTCTGGATGAAGTGCACCAGTCAGGTAAGTACTTAATAGTCCCCTTTTTACTCGTCCTTATATTACATTTTACCTAACTAAACTAACAATCTGTTACCTCATTGTTTTCCTTGCTATACATTTGTATAATTTTGCTTTCAGTATTCTTAATTCAAAATAGACTTACAGTAATGCTAAATAACTATGAATATTGCTATGGAATGTGAATACTTTTTAAATAAAAATAATTGAAACAATTGAATCAATAGTTCTTAAAACATAAATTGTTATGTTTAATAATTACAAAGGGGGGAAAAACTGATTGATTTACAAATGCTCTGTTTTAACGAGAGGCTTAGTATGATCATAAGAGGAAGTTTGTCTTTCATATTTTGTAGACAGCATTGTATAAAAAAGAGCATAGTTTAAAATCAGTTCTTAGCCACAAAGCCAAATGTCTACATGCACTATTTCCAAGGCAAATCTTTTCATCTTTACAAATGTGAGGGGGAAAAAAACAGCTGTTCCTTGTATGGTTCAGGAAGCAGGGTTTAAAATATGGCTTTAAGGTTATTTTAGACCAATGAGACCCAATGGCAAAAAAAAAAAAAAAAAAACACTGGAGAAGTCACTGAGGCCTGTCCATTTGAGGGGCTTAGAGGAGTTTCCTGAAAGTCCCTTCTTCACTCATTACCTCTGACAGCTTTTATTGACAACGTGTGACTAGAGCTTCTGAGCATTTTAAAGCAGTGGGAGTCTCAGCTGAACAATTGTGCTGTCAATTACCTTTTCCCCTCCGTTGTGAAAAGGGGGCCCACGACAATACAACCTCTCAGCTGGGGGTGATGGTGTCCTGGGTTTGAAACCCTCACTGCACCAAGCAGCATTCAATACTATAGAAAAGGTCCCCCATGATTTTATCTTAAAACTGAAGGTGTGTGGTGTTATTTTAGGGAAAAACAACTAGGTTTGTTTATTTGTATGTGCACATATGCCTTAGAGATCACATATTCCTTATAAAGAAATGAAACAAGGAAGAAATCTGGGTTATTTCACCTATATATTGTGCTTTAGAAAACTTCCTGTGTGCATTGATCACTTGCTGAAAGGCCTGTCCATCATATAGGCCCTTTGTATGGCAGTCACTTCCATTTGAATTTGACTGACTATTTATATAGAACAGCAAGGCTTTTCATTCATAATTTCAGTTGGAGGACAGGGTGCTAATGACTGGTCATGAATAAGAGTGGTGGTGGGGGGGTGGGCATTTATGGTAGGAAGGAAGCAACCCAAATGGCTACCAAATGGGGGAGGAAAGTAAAAGTGGATCAGTGGGAGGGGAAACAATAAAACTAGGTAACACATGTATATATTTACAAATGGACTTTACTGTTGTAGAGTATGTCTGAGATTTAAAGCAAAGAGGAATGTGAGGATTGGTCATTTGCACCACATGTTGTTATGTTCGATCAGGAAATTCCCTGGTCTGTATTCTGATATTTCCCCTTTCTTTCAATTCTTTTTTTTTCTTATGAGTTGTGCAAGTCTAATGATGAGTAACGGTGTCATCTGTTGTTTACTAATCCAAGTTACAGATTTTGAAAAAGAAAAGTTGTTCCAGTTTAAAAATGAAACAAATTCAAAGTATTGTTTTAGCTTTAAACAACACTTATTGATCTCATCTCCACTGCAAGGGTACCAATTTATACAAGGACAGCATTCACTTGCAACAATATAAGAGAAATAAATCTAATTTCATGAAGGGTATGGAGAGATTTGGGCTGCAACTGTAAGCTCAGCTGGTTTCTAAAAGTGTAAAACTTGACAAACACATACCAGCAGAGGGAGCCCAGCCCCTCATCACTTACAAATACAAAATCAGGCCTGGACTGAATCAAAACTTCATAATATATGCAAATAACAAACCTCTACACTATTGCGTTTTTATGTGTCGGTAGTAGTGCTTTCTGACCATATTAAAAAAAAGGGTAGGGCACACTTGTTACAATTGCAAAGTCTGTAAACTACACAAACTTTAGTATTATTAAATACACTTGTTTATTTACTTATTTATTATGTAAATTATAGAATGTATATATACATACTCTATATAACTACTAAATCAACTGTATTGATTGAATCTAAAACATAATTTCCAAACTAACTAGTTATTGATTTAAATATGCACGAGTCATTTCATTTATATGGTTAAAACATGAAAAGAGTGTTCAAATTAAGAACTGAGGCCAAGACTAAGATAATACATCTGTTTTGGAAGATCTAATGAAAGCTAAACAGTTTCTAAGACCAACAATCACAATTCAGAGGGATTCGTCCAAGAGCAAATGTAACATTTTGGGAACAGTGTTACATCCATCTGATTACAGCAGGCTTCATCATTTGTAATGTAAACTCTTAAAATAAAATAAAAATACAAAAAAGAAGAAGAAACAATTGTGAGATATATTGATTGATGGCTGAAGCTCATTGAAGAAACTCCATGTATGGGAAAGTGGGCCAAAAAAAAAACATTGCCAAAGTTAAAAAACAAACTTCATTTTCATAAAGCAAGCTTGATCACCTGTACTTTATCTGTTTATTATTTGATTTGTGTATGTAGCTGTGTGTTTTAAGATCCTGGTGGAAAGGTGACCCCATTCCCCCCCTGTCCTCAGACTGCTGGGCAGGTATACGCGCTGCCGTCGTGCCAGTGCCCTGTGTTTGTCTTTAAAGCCCGTCCCCCTGCAGGTCTGGGCAGTCGCTGGCACAGAGCAGGGTGAATGCAAACCCTGTCGAGCCCGATGATCTGGGACCGGATACGATATATCCTCTGGGACAACAACTGTGCTGTTCCTCCTCACTTCCACATGACGCCATTTACTGCATAAACGCGACCTCCTCCGGAAAGCAGAAAAAAAGAGAAGCGCAGACGAGAGCGCCTCGAAAGCACCTCAGTGCGCAAAGCAGCCAAACCCCGCGACCACAGCAGCGCTTCTGCAGGCTCGTCCAGCCGCGCACAGCCGCGCACAGCCGCGCACAGCCGCCCCCGGGCCGACACAGCGCCCTGCCGCAGCGGCGCGACTCTTCCACGGAGCGGCCCCGCGTCGCGCCCGCCTCGCTTACTGGCGCCTCTCTGCTCGCTAGAGTTGTGATTGGGACCTGGCTGTTGATCTGCTGGATTTCGCGAATGGGTTGTTCCGTTGGACTAAAACAAAAAGAGAAGAGTGATGAGGAAAGTGTTTCCCTAGGTTGGATTGTACTGATTCAAGAGAATATATAAAACAAGGAGAGGGTGGCAGTGCTGCGATTACGGTGAGCATTTCATTACAATCCCATTGGAAAAGCGTGCCGCTGCGGTGCGCCGGCGCTGTGCGGGCGGCGTGTGTGTGTGTGTGTGTGTGTGTGTGTGCGCGGCGGCCGGGCTGGCGGGCTGGCGGGCGGCTGTGCGCGGTGCTGCTGCTGCGCTCCGGCTCCTCTCCTCGCTCGCTTCCCAGCTCACAGCGCGCCATTGCGGCTGCTCTCGTGTGCGCCAAGTTTCTGATATTAGCGATCACAATAATGATATGCAAGCACACTGCATAAACACGCACACACAAAATAAGTTAAGTCTCCAGCACGGAATATGTAGATATCTGCACTAAAAGTTTTTTTTTTTTTTTTAGCAAAACTCATTACAGTACTTAGAATACATATGCATAATTACTGCACATGCATGCATACATGCACACACGAACGCATGCATGCATTTTTAAATATATATATATATATATATATATATATATATATATATATATATATATATATACACACAGACATAAAGGCGTGTAAAAGTGTCGGTACTTATTATTTATTTATATATTCCGGTTGAAGTTATTTTAAGATGCAGAGTCTGGTTTGTGGTCTGTGTTGTTGTAATATCGGACACTTTCTACTCTTCCTTTTCTTAAGCTATTTGTCTGTCAAATGCCCCACCCCAATGGTAAAGTCCTTTGGCTCTAATCCTTAGTCTGATCACACACACTTAGCTACTCTAATGGAGCTTTTCACTAACTACCCCCCCACCACCACCAATACAACCCCCCTCCCCCTTTTATTTATTTTAATGTATCTTTATTTAAGGAATACAATAATGCATTTAAAAAATAAGTAATACAAATATATTACATTATTTTAATGTTTAATGTTTTAATGTTATGGGGCATATATGTTTTTTTTATATAGGGGACAAACTTGAACCTATTCACAATATATTTCTGTTAACGTGTGCAATGCAGTAGGTACAATATCATGTACGTTAAACGAAGTTAGTAATGCAAATAAAATGTGTTGTGCATTTTGAAAGAGATTGAGTTGGTAGGGTCTGCAGTATGATGTAGGTTTGTTGTTTTGGTCTTATATCTTTGTGCCAAGGAACCTAAAGCAAGTTAATGGCTTTGCTTTACACCTGTGTTGGTGAGAGAGAGAGACCCATACTTGCTTTCTGAGATACTTAAAATGATATAGGGTGTGTGTGTGTATGCTTACAGAAAGACCGTCTATATGATATAAATGTAACTTTTTCATAATCACTTTTGCAGTTATTCATTAGTCCATTATGCTTTGGACTTACAGTTTTGAAAAAAAAAAAAAATTAAACTAGACTTTGACCAGAAAATAATGTTTGCTTTGCATTGTTTTGGGACTTTTGACTTCTTGCAGGCAAGAAAAAAAAAAAAAATCATTATCATTTTTTGCACCTCCTTATTGTCATCAGTTCAGAAAATGTAAAGGATCACAGTTTCCAGGTTCTTTAGAAATCCACAAGTGTGGTGTGAGCTATTTGTTATGTTAAAATGTCTAGCCTAATACATTGTAATTCAGGAGATGTCATGTATTTTATACTTTCTAACAGAACACAGTAATTCTAGGAGTATTATACCCATGTAAGTCAATGTCTTGAAACTTTTACAGACATGAAAAAAGAAAACACTTGATTAACTGAAACAAATCAAGTAAACTTCGAAAAATGTATCAAACTAATTTCAGTACCAATTTCATATTTGCAAGAGACACCTATACCAGTGCTACTAAATTTAAAAAAAAAGAAGTGTCCCTAATGTGAAAGTCTTTAATAACAATATTTTAGTATCCCTATTAAATTCTTTTTTAGATAAAACATAATGGAACATACTGAAAATATTTTGGTTTTAAATCGCAAAACAATGAAAAGATCTGCTGGTGTTTATTTTCATGTATAGCTAATGTTCATTTTATAAATTTAGTTTTGCTAAAAGTCATGAATTAGCGTGTTTTAAGATGTGTTCAGCTGAATGCAAAAAGCAGAAAAGTTTAAAGTGTAATATCCTTCTCTATACATTTGTAACACTTTATAGAGTAAAGCTTAACCATGAATAAAAATGGGTTAAAAATGGAGATCCTTTACTTAAGATACTATTTTAAGGAAACTACAGTGCAGTCATTTAACACCTCCCTGAGAAAACCTTTAGCAATGTTTCCACACAGCTGAAGACAGGAGCTTGTCTGTTTATGGGTGTATATATGTTTTTGTCTCCAAACAGTTTGTTATTTTTTACTTTCTTACAATATGCATTCTTCAAAAACTGCATTTGTGGAAGCTTTTATTTTATATTAACTGTGGCTACATGCTATAGGTGAAGTTAGGCCTGTTTATATGATGTTTTATGGTGGTTATGGATAATATACAGTGTTTTTACTCATCTCCTAATTCATTTAATTTTTCTTTGTAGGACTTCAGATGTGTTCTACGCCTGCTGGAGGGATAACTCTTCAGAGTAAAGATGGGGACAAGAACTCAAAACGGCAGTGGTTCTCCTGCCCTGCTGCATCTTCTGCATGACAGTGGAAGGCAGCATGCAGGAGAACCGGATCCTAGGGAGGCGTTGGCTCAACAGGTTCAGGTGTTTTCACTTGATCAGATAAGGATAATTAGAAGTACCAATGAGTACACAGAAGGACCGATGGTGGCGCCTAGACCTGGGAGTAAGCCTATTGCTCCTCAGTCTTCTCAACATAAAACAGACAGGGTGCCCAGCTTGACAAGTGAGCAGGAGCAGCAGAGGTTTAACCAGAGGGGTCCTCATCACCATCACCACACGAATTCTTCCCGGACAGCTTTGACCCGAACTACAAGTACAATGAGCACTGGTTCAAGGAGTAGTACAAGGACAAGTACAAGCAGTACTTCCTCTGAGCAGCGGCTCTTGGGGAATGCATCCTCTGACCAGATAATCAGGGTGCAGCCCAAACCTTCAGAGCTGAAGTCGGAGGAGCTTAAGCCCGTCGCCGCCGAGGAGCGTGGAAAGCATGTGTACCGCTGCGAAGACTGTGGGAAGTGTAAATGCGAGGAGTGCACTTACCCACGGGTTCTGCCCGCTTGTTGGGTCTGTGACAAACGCTGCGTGTGCTCCGCGCAGAACTGTGTGGACTACGGTACGTGTGTCTGCTGCGTGAAGTGCCTCTTTTACCACTGTTCCAATGACGATGAGGACAACTGTGCAGACAATCCCTGCTCTTGCAGTCAGTCCAACTGTTGTGTTCGGTGGTCTGCCATGGGTCTCATGTCCCTCTTTCTGCCGTGCTTGTTGTGTTACCTTCCGGCAAAGGGGTGCCTTAAGCTCGGCCAGGGCTGCTACGACCAGGTCAAGCGGCCTGGCTGTAGGTGCAAAAACACCAACACCGTCTGCTGCAAGATTTCCAAGGTCCCAGCTCGGAATTTGGAAAAGCCAACGTAGGCGGCACCTTATCACAACGGATGTGCCTCATCGGCAACAAACTATTAACAAAGTTGTAGTTCTGGCACTGTAGTACCAGTGGGTTGGGGTTTATGTAGCTGTTTGAAGTGGCTCGCTTTCTGTTTTTTAGCCACCATTTTAACTAGGAATGCTTGTGGATAAAGCCCACCTTTTATTGAAGCTCAAGTCCAAAATTTAGTCGTATGGACTTTTAATACAACTGATAAGCTAAAGCTGCAAACTCTCCTGACCAATTGTTTGTGAATAGTATTTGCAAAATATGTAAATTAGCAAATTACTTTTTCTGTCAGAGATAATGTTTTATTTTTGTATATATAATATTTCAACTGTGAAAAACATGGTGCCAAACCAGTGGCATCTTGACAAAAAAAAAATGATACTAATATGTTGTACATTCGTTTTGAATGTGAATCAATCAGTACTTTGTAGATTATATTTTACCTTACAAAAGTCAAACATTACATGAATCTTATCCCCTCTACTATACATGTAAATTGTACAGTGACCATAAGAAACAGCCTTTATTTTCTCATTTTTCAACATATTGTTTAGTGTAAAAAATATTTATTTGAAGTTTTATTATTTTATAAAAAAGAAATATTTATTTTAAGAGGCATCTTAAAAATATCACCCTATTTTAAAATAAAAGACCTTTGTTGTTGCTGCAAATAAGGGTGACACAAATCAGATGCATATGTTCACTATAAAATAGAAAATATATTAACGTTTGAAATTAAACAATGGTATTTGTCTTCATTTTTTGTGTGCAGTATGTTGTCCGTTAGAGAATTTCTACACTCTTTCTTTTTATTAATTTAACACTCTCTTAAAAGCCTTGCAGTGTTTTGAGATCAGCGGTTCTTGTGGTCTGGATAAAGTTCTTGGTTTTGTTTCTTTATTTTATTCATTACTCGAGTCAAATTTAATTCTCTTCTATTCACTGCCAAGTAACGGAAATCTTTCATTAACAACTGAAGTAGGTGGAGTTCGAGAAATCCAATGAAAACTGCTACATGTGCATACATTTATGATATGACCGTACAAGGAGATGCAGAGGGTTTAATGTTTTTCGAAAGCTTTAGATTGCTTTCAAAGTCTATTTTTATTATTATGTGTGAAGGACTATGTGTTCAATATAATATAATACTTTGTTTAGGCTATATATTTATTTTCTAGCATTCATAATTTAAGATGTGCATCATTTAGGAGGTAGTATCAAAGGCTGAAATATTTTCTGAGATATTTTTGGCTTGAGACACTCAAGAAACATCTGCCTTTTTATAGCTCATACCATGGTGCAATTAATATAATACAGTATAATTTAACTTCCTTTGAGAATTATAAAGATAATCAATCTTTTTTTTGTTAGTTTTTTGTGATTTTTAGGAAGTATTGATGAAAATATTAGGAATACATTTAATATTACTAATGTATACTTAATTTAGGAATACAATGGTTGATAGATACCCTTTTGGTATAATAATGTTTCAGATGTCTGTTTAGCAGGGGGTTAAGAGCAAGGTGTACAAAAATGTATTTTCAATCCATGAAAGTAAGAAATGTGTATGCCACATATAAGGAATGTCTTAAAAATATATTTTTTGAGAATCCAATATATATGTTTTGAGCAAGGGAGAACAGGTATGCTATGAGATGATGCATACAGTAAAATATTGAAATAAAAATCACAATTGGCATGCAAAACGTACATTAAAGTGGTTTAGGAAAAGTTAATTTAAAAAGTTAAATGTTATCAACAGAATGTGGATGTGAAAATCATGTGGTACATACATTAATTTCTCAATCAGTTTAAAAAAAATAAAACCAATATATATTAGGTATGTAGTATATTATAAATAGGTATTTGTATTTCCTGGACTTTATTATAAAGTATCAGGAAGGACAAATACAATGAAACATATTTTCACAATCTATTTAATTTGGTGTATGCAAACCCTTGGCTGCTATAACCTTTATGAAAGGTAGCCAGAGAAATATTTTGCCAATGCAGTTCTCTCATCGTCTTCTGATTTGCTATTCTAGTTCATCCTAGAGATGTTCTATAGGATTAAGGACAGGACTCCTTGCAGGCCTTCAAATGTTTCCAGTTGTATTCTCCTTTATTATGCTTATGCGCTCAAAGTTGACATGGTAAGTTATTGTGTAAATAGAGGGACAGACCCTCACTATAAAATAATAATAATGCTCACAATAAGCTTGTCATAAATAAAAGCTAAACATGCAGCCTCTGCTGTAATCCATTACTAGTGGAGGGAGGTCAGTTCGATTACTTTTGGTGATAGTCTTTATAACCACACGCACACAACGCTTACCAAACAGGTGTGAGAAAACAACTGATGGAATATTTTCAATCTGGCTGAAACATCTTTGGAAGCAGGAAATACAATTTAAAAGTTTTTTTGTCTTTACAGTGAGGAAGAAAGGAACGGGAGTTAGCTGCCGTCCTCTGGAACTAGTTTCAATTGCTGGAATCCTTTTTTCTTTTTTTCTTCCAAGTCCGCATCTGGAAGTTATAGAGAAGCTGAATGATTTTGCAGGCTTTCTTTCATGGGGCTAGCTGTAGGGCAGCATATGCTGTACTTGAGCTTTGTAACCAGCTTGGCTTCATAGCCTGTGTACCAGATGTTTAGAGTACACAAAGGCATATCAAATATTAAAATATGGTACACTACAGAAAACGTGCTTCAGAGAAGCACACCCTAAAATAAAACAATTATATGTCAGAAAAAGAGGGGGGGGGATTAACAGCAAGACATATCTCTCAATCTTATGTAGTTTTAACATGTACACACCATGCATACACCATTTGTTAAAATATAATTGTAAATGCCTCGCACTAGATGCTTGTGTTGAATTCCAAAGTTACGGTTGAATGGCCATTATTTGCATTACACCTTCAAGATCAAGGTCAAAATCATAATTACAAAGTAAGGAAAACTAACAAACAGAAACTGACTACATTTACTACACTTGTATATTCCTCTTATATTTTCAAAAGATTAGAAGATTAATTTCAGTTTACTTTGATGCTTTTTGTGTCAATACATTCACTGTAAAGTAAGGTTGTGAAAGTCTTTACCATGTACAATATTGGTTAAAATAATTAAAATTACTTTCACAATAGCAAGAAATACCAGTTCGCAAATTTGTTTCCTATTCGATGACCTCTTCATCGATCAGGTACTATCATTTGAAACTTTTTTTATTTACAATTTCGGTACCTTCAATGTACGCCAAAAAAAAAAAAAAAAAAGAATTGGGATGAAACTGAATAGTCTGTGTCTTTTACAAAATTATAGTTGGCAAAGGAAGAAAGACAAAAGCTGCAGGAAGACTAGGGGAAAATGTGGATGTGGAAACCAAGATCCCCAGATGCACCTTCCTTGGTGTAAAAGCCCAAAACTCTGATTTATATACATCATTGGTCTTAGTTTTAGTTTAACTCCATTAGGAAGCAGGCTTTTCACTTGAAGTGCCATCATCAGTGTATTACCAAACTTGTGTAACTGGAAACCTGCACTCAGGACCACCCAAGGTTTGAGGATAAATAGGTGCTGTTCCAATTAAAATGCCTGTAGCTTGAAATTATATATATTTTTGTTTGCTGATCCTCCTAAACCTTTTTTTCATGTTTTGTTTACTTGAAAATGAGCTAAAGTCATGGGAGAAGTAGCATTGTTTGAGATGTTTGCAGTTCACAACTGATTAAGTTTTACTACTGACCTGTCCAACAGACGTGTATGACCTTTAGAACAGGAAGTTTTTTTCTTCCCAAGGCTATAATTATATTACTCATCTCTGAATGATTTCCTAAAAGCATATCAAGTGCACTATTTCAGTTAAATGATCAACACGTCTACAAATATTCCTATATAAAAGTGATGCTCAAGCTTCTTAGTCTTTTGAACACAGTTTGTTTTGTGTCTCAGATTATAGCTGTCTAAATGATCTGTTCCTGCATTTGATGCAAAAACAAACACAAAAAATACTTAAATAGGATTAGGGATGCTTCAAGTCTAAGGAAATTAAAAACATTTACTTACAAAAATGTTATTATAAGATTATCAATCTTTAATACATCTATAATATTTCTAATGAGTAGTTAGCTCAAAATAAATAATATTAATCCTCAATATTTAGCTATCATACCTTCTTTATATTTATATTTAAATAGTTTAATCCCTAATTATATATGCATGTATTAAATACATATTAATGATCATTTAAGATACTATATCTGAAAACCCTACAATTTCAGTTTGTTTACATGTTCACAAAGATAGTTTTATTTTTTCTATATTCTACTATTTAAAGTATGACTAATATTATCAGTAACATTTCTCCTCCTTTATGTTATATGAAAACGTATTTTAAATCCTATATTTTCAGCTTGGGAAATGCATTATTTAACTTCAACTTTTTAAACTTCCTTTCCCTCATTATCTTAACTGTTGAATGTTAGAAACAATAGGGGTTTGGTGACAAGTAGGCCCGTGAAGGCAAAGGGTTAAAGACATCACTTTAAATGACAAAAGCCGAACAGTTTACCCCATATTCAGCCTCTCATGTATTCATCCTATTTTCTATGGACTTGGCTATTTCAGCTTTCTAAGCCCCTCAACTACCTGCCCCTAATTGGTATTCTTGGAGGGGGCTTTGGGTTTGTGTGTGTTTTTGTATTTGTGTGCTAATGGGGATGAGCTTGCCTCAGAAGAGTACTGGAAGCTCAGACTGGAGAGGGGCGTTCAGCTGCATTTCAACCTTAAATGCTTTTTTAATGTGGCTCTAGCACAAAAGCGCCACAGATTATTAGGAAAAAATTACACCCTTTGAAAACTGTCCTGTGAATGTGCTCACCTAGGTGCAAATTGAGTTTAGACTTTGAAAAATAGAGGAGCTATATTTTATTTCTAATATCCATCTGTGAATAGAGAGCAAGAGAGAGAGAGAGAGAGAGAGAGAGAGAGATGACTGTGACTTGATATGAGTAAACAAACCAACCCTGAAGTCAAATAGTTTAAGACAAACCAAAATACAAATCTTCTAGCATATCCAACACACACAAAAATTTTAAATAATAATAATAATAAGAAGAAGAAGAACAGGTTCTCTCTAATGAATAGAAAAGTATGAAAAATGAACCATGACAATTTGTTTCAAACGTGGCAGAACATGCTCATGTCCATAACAACTATCAGATATGATCTCTTCACCATGAGATACACAAAACAGTGAGACATAACCCCATAACATCTTCTATCTTGTGTTGTACTTTCTTGCACAGGAAAGACATGGGGTGTGATTTGGCCTGGCGGTCAGTCATAACTGCAAAGCAACTGCAATTTCTGCTGATAAAATGACTTTAGAATGGACCTCAGTCCGCCTGCCCCAATGGTCATATCTCCATAAAGGGCTGCATTTGTATGGAGGATGGTCCAGTGCTTGCAAAACAAAGGTGGAAAAATGTGAGGACTGTACAGTTCACAAATGTATGAGCTGTTTCCTCTCTGATTGCTAAAGTGTTCTAGTTAAACCACTTCCTGTGACTCCCTAAACACATTCTGTGCCACTGTTTGATATGTCACCATGTGTAGGCGTGGGAGGCACCAGAAAATTAATTCCACTCAGATTTTGTGAATGTGTATAGTATGTTCCATGAATATTCTTTATTTTTGCATTGCTTTTTTTATTTTTGCAAGTGTTATATTTAGCAAAATAAATCTGGAGGATACTGTATTTATGTATATGTATATAAATACATACATTTGTGCATTAAGGGAGTGTGTAAAATTACCCCTAATTTGGACTCTGTGCAAACCGGAATACATTTTGATCTGGTCTGAATCCACTAAAAAAATATACTTTTAGATATATTGTTTATGATCAAATACTCAAATTAGCTAAACATAAACTTCTACATAGCTTTGCTCTATTTCTTTTTCTTTCTTTCTTCCAAGAGATATATCCGAGACATCGCAGAGCACCCACTCTCTAGCACACACAAAACAGTGCAGACACACACACACATCTCCTAAAAAAGTATTCCTCTGCACAGTCACTTGGCTGAGGTGCAATTGGAAATGCCCTAGAATGGCTCTTTGTTGATTTTAGCTCGCACTGGAGTCCAGTGTTGCTGTGAAGCAGAGTGCTATTGAATCTGCTCACTCAGGCAGAACACTCAACAGGAAGGAAGGAAGCAGCCATTCTTTATGGTCCTATTGTCTGACCACCAGGCTTAAGCAATCAAACAGTTATGCAGGCTGAGCTGAGGTGCTTGCACACCAGCCTGTTATGGAGGGGGAAGGGCAGAAACCACTACAGACCAGCTGTGTCTCTTCAAAAAGTTTATCACAAGCAAGTAAACGTGGGTGTATGTCTACTTAATATTCACTCTCTGCTTTATGGTTGTGTTTGGTTTATAATACATTAATTTACTTGTTTTGTTTTGCCTTGAAGGAAGTGCAGGAGACAGTTTCAGAAAATGGCTCTTTATTACAATGCTTTTTTTTTTTTACTATACATTGCAGCTCATTTTTTTCTAATCGGCAATTGTGTTTTATAGTATTATTGGCTTTGAAAGCTTCATGTGAAATTATGACTAAGTTTATCTACTCTCAAAAAGAAAAAGAGGGTACTGTAGTTTCATGAAATGACAGCAATTTTCCATGTCACAGATCAGCAGATAAGAGTGCTTAGGGGAATTTGGTACTAGAGGAAGACACAATGTATAATTTATCAATAGAGCAGATTTTCTGGCTGATATCCTATATTGTAAACCTTTATCCTAACATTTAAATGAATACCAATTTCAATTTCCAAACTTAAACCATTAAGATTGTTTCAGAACATAATGGTACTGTATGCCATAGTTATAGGTTTCATTGGTTAACATTCTGGTTGTAATTTTATTGAGGACAATAGCAATGTTGTGTAAAACAATAATTATGTAAACAAAGCCAACTCTTAATTGTGATCAAACAAATATCACCAAAATATCTCATGTTATTATTTAGTGGTTTAAATTAATACATGAACTTAACGTTCAACAAAGTGAAAGTTTCTCCCAATTTTTTTTTCCATTTAGATACATTTTAGTGACATTTTCCTACCAGTTCAATTCCTAGACTAACCAAATGCTAACACTCTTAACGGATGTAAGTGATCTGAAGATGTGTTCTCTTTTGTGGACGTTTGGAAAATGAGCTCAAATACCTTTTCCGGTATAAGCTCATCAATCACAAGTGGAAAAGAAACAGAAAATGATCAAATTGTTTATATCATGGGCTCCAGAATCTCTATAACGGTACAATACTATTAATTTACTCAGTGGTGAGTGGTTCAGGGATATTTCATCTTACAGAAACAATAAGGAGTTAGTAGATGTTGTGTGGGAGTATACCAAAGCCTTTAAATGGCTAAACACATAGACTATAAAAAGGAATTAAAAATTAAATGTGAATGTAATCAAGTATACTTTCAGTTATGCTTCAATTTTCCACAGCTGATACATGTGTTGCTATGTACATCCTCATTTAATTTCATAATCCAATCAATGACAGTAACTGAAGTATCTTTGACTGTAACTGAAGTAACACCCCGGCAAAGGACACAGGATATCAACTAACCTCATACTAAAGTGTGAAACCTGGTATGTGACATCTTTACATGTAAGTTTGAATTCTGGTCAATATTTCTCAGAAACTGAACATATCAAATCATGATTGGAATCAATCTAGACATAGACGACAATAATCTCACACCAGTGCAATAATACTCACTTGAAAAATGTACTTTTGGGTAGGCTTTTAACCCGTTTAGAGCAAGAGGTTTTAAAACATACTGAATGGGGTGTTGTCTGAAGTATTTATTCCTTATTTAAACTTTAAATATACACACAATTAAGTTAACTATGTATTATATATATATATATATATATATATATATATATATATATAGGTATATAGAATGATACAAATGTAATACATAATTGAAATAAAGACTGAAATTTAACTGAAATACTGATCTTAGTACAAGAAAGCTGACTTAGTTTGTTACAGGCAGTACAATACAAAAAGCAGATACATATATTTAAGAATATAATATCTAGTATTAAGAATGTATGTAATAGATACAATTGTAAATGGGATCATATACATAGGGGATTATATATTTATTTAAAAGTGTTCTTCACTTGCAAAACATTTTTTTTAACTAATGTGTGACATTAAACACACAGTGTAAGGGCTTTCTTCAAAAGCAGCGAAATAAGCTACTGGTAATTAAAGTGTCCTGTGCTTGTTTTCTTTAGCAATACATATTTCAAACTATGGCACCAGTAATGTGGGAATTTGTAAATCTCATGAAGGGTCACAAAAAAAGTCTTCTCAGTTTATGTTAATATTAGCCTTTTGGATAATCTCATAAATCACTATTTCTGCCAAAAATACAAATATAATAATATTTATATAAACATGTATTATTGCATTATAAATGTGTTATTAACACTTAACTATCCACAGTAAACATATTGCTAAAAAATGGACAGTGGTCTGTAGTACATGCAAATTCTCCATATATAAACTCCATTTATATATCCTAAACTAATCTTACATTTTTTCAGATTTATTTATTCATTTATTTTGTGTTATTGTATAAAAACAACGTATTATTATTATTATTCACACTGGTACACGCACACACAAACACAAACACAGATTCAGTGTGTGTGGAGTTCTGCCCTAATAACTCCAGATAAATGCCTGTATACACACCACAGATACTTGCTTACAATGGTTGTAATTCTATTTTCAAACAAAGATACTATTTCTACTTGTATATTTCTTCCATATTCCAAGGGGTGACAGTGCTGAAGAATTCTGACAAGTATATTACAATATGTTTTATGTGATCCACTATATATGTAGAAAACCACATACAGTGGGGGAAAAAGTATTTGATCCCCTGCTGATTTTGTACGTTTGCCCACTGACAAAGAAATGATCAGTCTATAATTTTAATGGTAGGTGTATTTTAACAGTGAGAGAAAGAATAACAACAAAAAAATCCAGAAAAACGCATTTCAAAAAAGTTATACATTGATTTGCATGTTAATGAGGGAAATAAGTATTTGACCCCTTCGACTTAGTACTTGGTGGCAAAACCCTTGTTGGCAATCACAGAGGTCAGACGTTTCTTGTAGTTGGCCACCAGGTTTACACACATCTCAGGAGGGATTTTGTCCCACTCCTCTTTGCAGATCCTCTCCAAGTCATTAAGGTTTCGAGGCTGACGTTTGGCAACTCGAACCTTCAGCTCCCTCCACAGATTTTCTATGGGATTAAGGTCTGGAGACTGGCTAGGCCACTCCAGGACCTTAATGTGCTTCTTCTTGAGCCACTCCTTTGTTGCCTTGGCTGTGTGTTTTGGGTCATTGTCATGCTGGAATACCCATCCACGACCCATTTTCAATGCCCTGGCTGAGGGAAGGAGGTTCTCGCACAAGATTTGATGGTACATGGCCCCGTCCATCGTCCCTTTGATGCGGTGCAGTTGTCCTGTCCCCTTAGCAGAAAAACACCCCCAAAGCATAATGTTTCCACCTCCATGTTTGACGGTGGGGATGGTGTTCTTGGGGTCATTCCTCCTCCTCCAAACACGGCGAGTTGAGTTGATGCCAAAGAGCTTGATTTTGGTCTCATCTGACCACAACTTTCACTTTCATCCAGTTCTCCTTTGAATCATTCAGATGTTCATTGGCAAACTTCAGACGGGCCTGTACATGTGCTTTCTTGAGCAGGGGGACCTTGCGGGCGCTGCAGGATTTCAGTCCTTCACAGCGTAGTGTGTTACCAATTGTTTTCTTGGTGACTATGGTTCCAGCTGCCTTGAGATCATTAATAAGATCCTCCCGTGTAGTTCTGGGCTGATTCCTCACCGTTCTCATGATCATTGAAACTCCACGAGGTGAGATCTTGCATGGAGCCCCAGACCGAGGGAGACTGACAGTTATTTTGTTTCTTCCATTTGCGAATAATCGCACCAACTGTTGTCACCTTCTCACCAAGCTGCTTGGCGATGGTCTTGTAGCCCATTCCAGCCTTGTGTAGGTCTACAATCTTGTCCTTGACATCCTTGGACAGCTCTTTGGTCTTGGTCATGGTGGAGAGTTTGGAATCTGATTGATTGATTGCTTCTGTGGACAGGTGTCTTTTATACAGGTAACGAGCTGAGATTAGGAGCACTCCCTTTAAGAGAGTGCTCCTAATCTCAGCTCGTTACCTGTATAAAAGACACCTGGGAGCCAGAAATCTTGCTGATTGATAGGGGATCAATTACTTATTTCCCTCATTAACATGCAAATCAATTTATAACTTTTTTGAAATGTGTTTTTCTGGATTTTTTTGTTGTTATTCTGTCTCTCACTGTTTAAATACACCTACCATTAAAATTATAGACTGATCATTTTTTTGTCAGTGGGCAAACGTACAAAATCAGTAGGGGATCAAATACTCTTTTCCCTCACTGTAAACCATATTGAAACTAATGGACACTTTCTTTCCATACTCTAGAGACACAGCAGCAGTGTGAGAAATACTAATTACTTTATATAAGTGGCTCACATTTCTCTAGAGACCATTTACACAATATAATTACATCTTAAATACCATGACATGCTTCTCAACAGGGTTGTTGAAGGAGCTCAAGAAGAGAATATGAAATGTATCCCTTTGTATTGTATGTTTAATGTAATGTTGTGCATATTTGTAAAGGTCTCTACAATGAAAGAGGATTTCTTTAAATACAATTGTGTTATATGTAAATACAATACAGTATGTATTGTGAAGACACACAGACACACATTTATATATATATATATATATATATATATATATATATATATATATATATATACATATATACACACATATATTTGTGAATCAAGGAATTAGTTGTTTAGCTTATTGAATGGAATATTTCACATACGTTAAGGTGTCATTATTAACTGAATTCATTTACATTTAAAAAAAGATATTAGGTCACTCTTTAAACTTATGTAACAGGCGTCATTGTACATTACATCTCGGCAACACCTACAAATGAACAATCTGCCCAGAGGCAAATAATTCTAAAGCTGTGGAAGGCAGTGGCCTTCATCCTCTGCTAATTGAGTGAGAGGGCAAAGGATCTCTAAAATACTTGCATCATTAAATAGATCGAGGGCAAGGCCTAATTAGTAAGGAAAAGAAGCAGACAGAGCCAGAGACACAGCAGGCCTCTAGCAAAGGATGTCAAAGAACAGACACCATAACTAAAAACAGACAGGCTGAACTTACTGTAGATGTAATTTGCAAGTCTAAGATCTTAAGAGGAGAAAAGCCCATTGATTACAGTGATGGCCACTTTAATAAAGCCAACGTAAATAGTGCTTTGTTGTAATGCAGCAGATCAAATGTATGGCTACTCAGAAGCTAATGATGATGTTGAATGGCAAAGCGAAATCAAACCAAAGAAATGATTAATCTGACATTACGAATAGAAAGAGCTTTCTGGTGGTTTGGGCTGTAAATGTCTTTTTTTTTTAAGATGACAGATATTAGAGAAACAACTAAAGTCAAAGTCAACATCCATTTGCAGGCATGGGCTCAGCAGTTTACATAAACCAGCAGTGGAACATTGGTCTGACTCCTCATTGACATGTTGTGTAATAAAAGGCTAACTGTAGCCTTTCAACCTGCTCCCAGTCACAGACAATGGCAATTGCAGAGCAAGACTAATAACAGGATTTAACATAAATCCACCGCAGGAAGTGAACAGTTGTACTGGCAAATAATTAACCAGTGAACATTTTATGGCGACATCAGGGCGCTTGATGTACTTTACAGCTTTAGGCAATTGTTATCCTGAAAGCAACACAGATCTTTTTGCTTGGAAAACAAAATAAATGGAAGTACTTTTTTGAAGCTGAGGATTTTGCTCATCTAATAGAAACCATGTTTTTAAGTCGTTTAATTTTGTATGTATTATTCCGTTTAAGTGATTTTGTGTGATGCTGCATGGATTTATTCCTTTTCAAGATAGAAGATAAGCAGATATATTAATCCACCTTTTTCTGAAAGCCTAATTTATGAAGATGTTATATTGTTTCTGCTTTTTTGTGATAAGTGATAAGTTTCGTAACATTATATGTACACGATTATGAGTTGGCTTAGGAACATAGTCACATATTTTAGGGTGGGGAAGGCATACAGGATATTCTCTGAGTACATATTTAGATTATAAACACAACACATCTTATGTGAAGCTTTAAACTTACTTGTGACTTTATAGTATATTAATGTAAACTTATATGTTGTGTGTTTAAACTAGACTTATTGAAGAACCTCTGAACAAGTACAAAATCAATTATATATATGGATGTATTGAGATTTCTTCACTACATTTCATGTTATAAATTCTAATTTTCTAATGAAAGTCTGTTATGAAATCGAATGGAAATCAATCTAAATGTTTAAAACAAATAAGACTGCAGAAGCTCTGACAAACTTATTTACATGTGACTGAAATTATACTGATATGGTCTTTATTAAACAATGAGAGTCTATTAATCAGAGCCATGTGTATTGTAAGCTGACTTTGAATAAGCCTTTTCAGATTTGAATTTTAAATTTTATATGGAAATATGGAAAAGAACATGCAAACTAAATTAATGATGACACACTAGTCATACTTCCTCTATATGCTTTTCATATTCTGCAGCTTTGTGGCTGCACAATGCTCTCTATATATATATTGAGGATATCATTGCACTGGAGGGGGCTGGCAGTTGGGATATATATGAAGATAATTATTATACAGGTTATTCCAACTATTGGATATTTTTTTATGCAAGTTCCTGGTAGACATGTTTGCTAAAACAGAATGTGTAAACACACACACACACACACACACACACACACACACACACACACATCTTTATATACACAGTGCCAATAGAAAGTCTACATCACCTTGAACTTTTTCAATGTTTTGCTGTGTCCATGCCTCAGAGTTTCATGCATTTAAATGGGGCTTTTAAGGGGAAAAAATATTTTACAAAAAAAAGTACAAAAATAAATAAATAAATCATAATTGGATAAGTCTCCATCCCAATGAGTTAATATATGGTGGGAGCACATTTGGCAGCAATTAAAGCTATGAGTCTGTTGGGATAGGTTTCTACTAACTTTGCACACCTAGATTTGGCAATATTTGACCAATCTTCATCACAAAGCTGTTCAAGCTTTATCAGGTTTCTCAGGGAGCATTGATGGACAGCAATCTTCAAGTCATGCCACACATTTTCAATAGAATTTAAGTCAGAGCTCTGACTGGGCCACTCAGGGATATTTTTGTTCCTGAGCCACTCCAGTGTAGTTTTGGCTGTGTGCTTCGGTGGTTGTCATGCTGAAAGGTGAATTTATGTCCCAGTTTCTTGCAGAGGGCAGCAGGTTTTTCCACAAGGACTTTTCTATACTTTGCTCCAATAATTTTCCATTCTAGCCTGACAAGTGCCTCATGAAAAATGAATTCATTTATTAAAAAAATATATTTTGCTGCTGTATCAGCTGCAATAATAAATAAACATAATATTGGATAATTACATGTCAGTAAGCAACAATATACTTGGATCTAATCTGTGCTTACCCTTTGCTGAAGTCACTGTCCTAGACTATCACAGCACACAGAGACTTTGTGTACTGGCAGGCTATTAGCTTTTGTAGGTTTTTTGGAACTGTTTTCAGAAAGGCATTACTAGTAATAGTACTACAAATCATAGCAATTTATGTTTTATTTTAGTTGCATCTATATTAAACTAACATTTCCCTCTTATTACAAAAAGTGATGATCAGTTTCTCATCTCTTTCACATGCTTACCCAAAGAAACAACTCGATGTTGTATGTAAAAGGCAGTGTAATGGAAAAACACAAAACAGAAAGTACCGTGAAACGAACCGTGTGTAGAGTGGTCTGGGGTTTAGACTGTGAGTTGAAATACCGCAATGTTCCATGTTTAGAAGAGGGTCTCGTGATGATGTGAGATGTGTTTTGCAGCTGATAACATGCTGTTATCAATATCTGCTGCTAAATGACCTGCCAACTCGAACCTTCAGCCCCCTCCACAGATTTTCTATGGGATTAAGGTCTGGAGACTGGCTAGGCCACTCCAGGACCTTAATGTGCTTCTACTCGAGCCACTTCTTTGTTGCCTTGGCTGTGTGTTTTGGGTCATTGTCATGCTGGAATACCCATCCACGACCCATTTTCAATGCCCTGGCTGAGGGAAGGAGGTTCTCGCACAAGATTTGACGGTACATGGCCCCGTCCATCGTCCCTTTGATGCGGTGCAGTTGTCCTGTCCCCTTAGCAGAAAAACACCCCCAAAGCATAATGTTTCCACCTCCATGTTTGACGGTGGGGATGGTGTTCTTGGGGTCATTCCTCCTCCTCCAAACACGGCGAGTTGAGTTGATGCCAAAGAGCTCGATTTTGGTCTCATCTGACCACAGCACTTTCACACAGTTCTCCTCTGAATCATCCAGATGTTCACTGGCAAACTTCAGACGGCCCTGTACATGTGCTTTCTTGAGCAGGAGGACCTTGCGGGCGCTGCAGGATTTCAGTCCTTCACGGCGTAGTGTGTTACCAATTGTTTTCTTGGTGACTATGGTCCCAGCTGCCTTGAGATCATTAACAAGATCCTCCCGTGTAGTTCTGGGCTGATTCCTCACCATTCTCATGATCATTGAAACTCCACAAGGTGAGATCTTGCATGGAGCCCCAGACCGAGGGAGACTGACAGTTATTTTGTGTTTCTTCCATTTGCGAATAATCTCACCAACTGTTGTCACCTTCTCACCAAGCTGCTTGGCGATGGTCTTGTAGCCCATTCCAACCTTGTGTAGGTCTACAATCTTGTCCCTGACATCCTTGGACAGCTCTATGGTCTTGGCCATGGTGGAGAGTTTGGAATCTGATTGATTGATTGCTTCTGTGGACAGGTGTCTTTTATACAGGTAACGAGCTGAGATTAGGAGCACTCCCTTTAAGAGAGTGCTCCTAATCTCAGCTCGTTTCCTGTATAAAAGACACCTGGGAGCCAGAAATCTTGCTGATTGATAGGGGATCAATTACTTATGGCCCTCATTAACATGCAAATCAATTTATAACTTTTTTGAAATGCATTTTTCTGGATTTTTTTGTTGTTATTCTGTCTCTCACTGTTAAAATACACCTACCATTAAAATTATAGACTGATCATTTCTTTGTCAGTGGGCAAACGTACAAAATCAGCAGGGGATCAAATACTTTTTTCCCCCACTGTATATAAAAATAAAAATATATAATATACTTGTTACCTTTCCTCAGTGTTTAACTTTGATTAATACACTATACCTTTTTCCCCTGGTAGAGGATATTCCAAAAGACATTCAGACGGTGAAGAATGTTATACAGCTTATATAGTAGGTTGTGTCTAGAATATATGAAAATGAAATGTAATGAAGAAAAGGGAATTCATTCATTTTCCTTCCATAGGCTGGTTTATGGAAATCACTCATGTGTATCTTAGGTTCCTGCATTAGTTTGTTTGTGATTTTTACTTTTGCAAGTAAAATCAGGGTAACTGTCATGGTATAAAAGTAAATAAACCAGTGAATTACAAACCTGAGAGTTATGTTCCTACGCCAAAGATTGTGGGGGACTTTTAAACTGATGAAGTTTATAGTGTTACTATGTTTATAGTCAGTGTTATTTTTATGTATTGGTTACGTGATGTGTTATCATTGTAATGTATATGTGAATATGTTTTTTCTATTTTTTTCCATTTGTTTTAATTTTTCTAATCAGATGTTTCATTGAACATTTGCTATAAATCGCTTTGCTCTTGTAACAAAAAAAGTGTCATCACCCAGGCCCAATTTCAAGTTAATTATATTCTCAAATCGCCAGTGAGACGGAAACTTGTAGGCGTCATTTCAGATGAATCTTCCATCAAAGTGTTTACTTCTGATTGTGGTTTACCTAAGTCTTTGTATGTAAAGGCAACAACAATATTGCTAAGCACCGTAAATGCATTCCAAAAAGACACATTATTTTAATAGAAAGGATCTGTTCTGGTATAAGAAGTTCACTGTTTCTCAAATGTTTATGTCGTTGTTATGTGATGGGCATGTTGTTGTTTGATTTGTTCTTTCCAGACAGTTAGATCTTAGGCATGCAAGAGGAAAAGAGTTGCTACACACATACCCATTTGTTCCCTTTTGAATAATGCATTATTTTAATTACCTACTGTTACTACTTATATTTGCATTGAATATATGTGTATGCTGATGTTCTAAGACTTTTATAGATGGCATTATATTGTTTTCATCATGTCAGCTCTAAAACTGTCACCCCGTTTGTTTGTTTGTTTCTAATTAATCAGATACAAACTTTGTAACAGCTAATCTCATACTCAGCTGTACAATTGTATTAAACTATAACTTACATTGCAATTGGGCTGCTCAATGCACCTCTTTGGATGAATGATATCTAATGTTGCATCATCTCTATGTTCTCAGATGTCCTGGGGTCTTGATGGAAGAGACGTTGCTTTTGGGGTAAAGTGGGGAATCCCAGTGATGTATTAATTCCTCTCTGGAGCCAATCACCAGCTGTCTACTTGTTACATATATTAGACCATCTTTACATGCTAGTTAGAGGTGGATTTTGCATTGCTGGTGCTGCTAACATTCTTCTGCAATAATGATGCTATTTATCAACAACACCAAGTATAAATTCCATCTTCCCTGACTTGAATTGTAGATGTACATTTGTGTTCTATTGTATATACACTTTCTAAGCCTAATGGACTTATTTGCTTAAACAATGATAAACCAATGCACTGTTCTTGCAATTAGTTTATACATTTTAAAGTATATATCTATTAAAGCCACATGAATAAAAGTGACTAACATACTTTAATCACATCATACTCCAATCATACCTTCCCCTTTGTATCACTGATACATTTTAAGACTTTTACAATTCCTAACACACATTAAAATCTGCAATTCCAGTCATTGAGACAGTCGGCTTTTCACACAGGGAAAGCAAAAAGAACACCCTGAATGCAGTACACGGACGACTATTTAAATACATACAGATATTTTTTACTGACAGATTATTGTTAATGCCACTAACACCAAGGCCACCTTAGATTAACCTTGTATGCAGCCTGTATTAGCTTTCGCTTCTTAAATCATCAATAATACACCCACATAGCATCTGGCTCTCTTTACTGTGTTCTCTCCGCTAACTGCATTTATTTCTTCCTCATCCGGGCAATTTGATACTTGTTCTTTATCCTAAAAGTAGCAAAACTGGGAACATTTAGGAGAAAGAAAAACACCTAGTGGCATGAGTCAGCTACAGACAGAGTTTTATGGCAAAAATTGGACGGCTGCTTATTGTGGTAGATTTCTGAATGCAATTCAAAACCACAAGCGTCAGAATATTTTATTATGAAATGCAATGCCTTTTGACTTTTAAAGGGAGACTACATGGGTGACCATCAATTTGGGAATCTTTTAATGTTAGTGTGATACATAAAAGCAGGAAGTGATGGCATAGTTCTGAAGCTTAATTTTTAAGTAATATTTTAGGGAACAACCTGAGCTTCTAAAGTGTAACAAAAACAGGAAACATCCTTTTGCTATTGACATGAAAGTCAACACCCTGTTTTCAAATTATTTGTAGTCTTGATGTATTATTGTTGCTCTTGGTTGATAGTATAAATATTATATATATATACACTCACCTAAAGGATTATTAGGAACACCTGTTCAATTTCTCATTAATGCAATTATCTAACCAACCAATCACATGGCAGTTGCTTCAATGCATTTAGGCGTGTGGTCCTGGTCAAGACAATCTCCTGAACTCCAAACTGAATGTCTGAATGGGAAAGAAAGGTGATTTAAGCAATTTTGAGCGTGGCATGGTTGTTGGTGCCAGACGGGCCGGTCTGAGTATTTCACAATCTGCTCAGTTACTGGGATTTTCACGCACAACCATTTCTAGGGTTTACAAAGAATGGTGTGAAAAGGGAAAAACATCCAGTATGCGGCAGTCCTGTGGGCGAAAATGCCTTGTTGATGCTAGAGGTCAGAGGAGAATGGGCCGACTGATTCAAGCTGATAGAAGAGCAACTTTGACTGAAATAACCACTCGTTACAACCGAGGTATGCAGCAAAGCATTTGTGAAGCCACAACACGTACAACCTTGAGGTGGATGGGCTACAACAGCAGAAGACCCCACCGGGTACCACTCATCTCCACTACAAATAGGAAAAAGAGGCTACAATTTGCACAAGCTCACCAAAATTGGACAGTTGAAGACTGGAAAAATGTTGCCTGGTCTGATGCGTCTCGATTTCTGTTGAGACATTCAGATGGTAGAGTCAGAATTTGGCGTAAACAGAATGAGAACATGGATCCGTCATGCCTTGTTACCACTGTGCAGGCTGGTGGTGGTGGTGTAATGGTGTGCGGGATGTTTTCTTGGCACACTTTAGGCCCCTTAGTGCCAATTGGGCATCGTTTAAATGCCACGGCCTACCTGAGCATTGTTTCTGACCATGTCCATCTCTTTATGACCACCATGTACTCATCCTCTGATGGCTACTTCCAGCAGGATAATGCACCATGTCACAAAGGTCGAATCATTTCAAATTGGTTTCTTGAACATGACAATGAGTTCACTGTACTAAACTGGCCCCCACAGTCACCAGATCTCAACCCAATAGAGCATCTTTGGGATGTGGTGGAACGGGAGCTTCGTGCCCTGGATGTGCATCCCACAAATCTCCATCAACTGCAAGATGCTATCCTATCAATATGGGCCAACATTTCTAAAGAATGCTTTCAGCACCTTGTTGAATCAATGCTACGTAGAATTAAGGCAGTTCTGAAGGCAAAAGGGGGTCAAACACAGTATTAGTATGGTGTTCCTAATAATCCTTTAGGTGAGTGTATATATATATATATATATATATATATATATATATATATATCAGTTAATGAAAAATACATTTAAAAAAATGAAGAATGCCCTTCCTCCAACGACAACAGATAATGCTTTTACATAAAATGTATATAAAAATAATTTAAATTGAAATATATGTGTGTGTTCAGAACATAAATAATAAAGAGATGTTATTCAATTTTGTTAATTTCGGAATATTATGACCCAAAGTCTGTATTAGGGATTGAAGTTAACATTGCTTTGAATTATACAAATATATTTATTCTGTCTGTGGGAGAATTTGAAGACTGACATTTCACATTCTGCTTTTAAGTCTTACAATCTCTTTTTATAAGAAACTTGTGATGGAAAAAAAAACTATATTAAATCTGCATTCCATTTAGTTCGCAATGTAAATCACAAACATAATGACTGAAGAAATCTGTACCGAAAGTTTTTAAGGAGTGGTGCTGGGGAAGGGGACAAATTTAATTGGAAAATCGTAATACAAATATTGCACACCTTAAGTTAATTAACTGTGTAAATATGTACTGTGGACAGTGGACAGTGTTAAATTAAAAGCAACATTGTCAGTAATTCTCACAAAAAATAATACAATAAATAAATACAATAGTATCAATAACATTTGTGAACATGTGTTTCAGTTTCCAATACATGAGGACATGTATGATTTAGTTACAGCACCAGTCAATTAAATTTTGTTTCTTGTATTTCATTTTCCAGTGTTCATAGTCATGATGAAGCTCTTATACAAACACATACACATGTACACAAAAGCACACACAGACACTGCACACATACAACCTAATAAATGTATGTACTTCTCGTGTATTTATCCTAGTTTAAATCTCACTGTTATTAATATTGCTACCACAAAGTTAGAACTATATATATATATATATATATGCATGTATGTCTGTACTTTCTTCCCAATAAAATATAAATATGTTGGGAAATAATTGTCATTAAGATAGAACTGTCAAGTCAGAAGTTAAAAAAACTTAAAATACACAATGTGTTGAACCAAATCACTTAACATAAACCACAAAAGGGCTTAAAATGAACAGTTACATAGTAATTTGTCACTGCTATTTGTGCTTTCTGAAACACTAACCTGTTCCAATGTTGTGTCATTGTTTTGGCAGTTGACTGGCATAACATGAAACAACAAAAAAAGTTACATTTGAGTGGTTTCCTGCAATGTTATTTTATCAAACTGGCAATTTCCGAAAGGATTTGGAGCTGACTTTGTAATTCCTTAGGCACCGGGGAGGTCCATCCATAGCTGCCAAGATAGTCTATAGCACAAGCTGGTCCTAATATCTGAACGCATAAAAACATTCCTTTGCTCAGATTTATTTTTAGGCCTAATCTCAAGCAGATTTCAGAGGTCTGCAAGTTGGCTGCATCAGCTACGACTTTTCACTTCATTACAAAAAAGACAAAAAAGTGCAAAGTATGAATACAAGCATCAAATATATGTTTATTGTTTTCACAAATAACATACATTTGAAAGCCAGCAACATTAGTTTGATTTGTTAAGAATAAAGTGTTTATTCTGGTGAACAGGCTTTACATTCTTAATGGAACATGTTGTAAAATGATGCACATTCTTCAATTGCATATAATACATTGCAGTAGGGAAGTATACTAATATCAGTTAATTCAGATATCTTTGAATTAAAATGATCTTTGTATGTTTCAAAACATAAAGAGTGATAGGAAAAGTGTATGGGAGGGTAAACATGGTTTCAGAAAGCATGCATACATGTATTTCAGTTAATCAGTCAATTTAATGTCTAGATTTGAAGGAATCAAAGTTTCAAATTATTAGACTCATTATTTCTGAACTGTGAGTACACACAAAAGTGCCTAAAATGTCCAGGATTTAAGTTGTGAGAGGACAATAAACAATGCATTGGGCAAATAAAGATTAGGCAAGGTTCTTTTGATTTTACGAAATCTTCCAGCTTTCATAATCATAACATTTCTGGGAGCTTGTGGTTTAGATAACCTTTTTAAAGGTTTAATAGCGTTACGCAACAACCACCTGGCAAACATTGGCTATAATGCTGAATGAGCCATATATGGTAGAGTAAATTGTCTGAAGAAATTTAGTTGTAGTACTGACACATAGAAACAAAACAGTGAGAATGATTGTTTATAGCAGCACGATTCTTATGAAAGAATAACAGCAACTAACAAAATTCAAACTCCTGGGTATTTCACAACTCCTACTTAACATCAGAAAATATTAAATACTACTGCAAAGTATGGGATCATGAACAGCTGTAAGCATAACAATGATAACAAGCATTGCAACACAATTGAATGTAATGAGGCCAGAATTGAATTCAAGCAAAAGTTGATCAGCATACTCGTTGCCGTTGAACCAAGAGATTGCAATAGCATCCCAATGGTGAAATCCATGTGGCACACCAATCTTGCTGTATTTCACTGCTTTAGTGCTATGACCTCTCATTACATCTGGTCAGCAGGTCAGAATTAGATTAAAATGAATGTGTGGCAAACAAGAGCATTATGTCTACAAACATCCACTAAGAAACAGCTACTATAGTGGGTATATGGGGGCCTTCATTACCTTATCCTTTGAGACATTTATTTTTCCTTAAGGGTATTGGATCAATGTTTCAGATTTTGTTTGTTCATTTTCCCTCTATAAGGAACCTCAGAGAACAGAAAGCCTACCATCCCTTAGACTGGCCTTGCCAGAACAGCCCCCCCAGCTCCCCCCAGCTTCAGACAGGCGGAAATTGATCTCTTAAGTCTGTCACACAACTATGAGGTATTGAGAAGTACAGTATAGAGTTACAATGTGCAGGTGCATTGCTCAGACAAGCTGCTGATAGTAACCAAGGTGAAGAAGCCTTATTCTGTTTCACAGCTGAAGAAAGAAATTTGTCAATGGCATGAAAGATGGCATGCATGCCTGAGATTCCACTGAAGTCCGAAAAAATGAACCAAAATATGAAGAAAAATCTAATGTCTGCCAAGGATATCAGTGTAGACATTAACACAGGTGCAATATTCTCGCAAACAAGGTGTCCTTTGTTACTGTAGTACTATCAGAAAGAAAAAAATAATAATTTTGAGTAGTATATATTCAAAATGCATAGTGAAGAAATGTATATAATTTAATCAGCATGTTAATGTATATCTATTGAATATTTAATATATTTAGATCCAGGCTGGATCATAGTCAAAAAGATTGGATTTGATTTCCTTATGCATTTCTCACTGATGAACAATACAGGACATTTCTTGATGCAAATATTATAATACATTTTTGAAAGTAAAATCTGCCAAAATACCTGATTACGGTTTTCTTGCTTATTATACTCCCAACTAAAAATCATCTACAGTAAGGTTTTCAGACAAAAGACAACCAATTTGAATGTAAGTATTTAGCTTGCTGGAAAGCTTGTTGGAGTTATACATTTAATGACTAATACATTTTAAAAAATAAGAATAATACATAAATAATAAACAAACAACCCCTAGTATTGGAACTGAAAAATAAGTAAAAAACTGTAATTTCCTTCTGAAGGAGACCCTGTAAACGTTACCTCAGCAAATATCAGAAGCCTTTAACTGTTGGAGAGGCTAGAGCCAAAAGAGGAAGTTCTTGTGGTGAGACGGCTGATATGGTTGGGCTGGAAAACCTCTCAACTACTTCCTGTGGTCACATGAATTCCATGACCCAGAAGAAAGGGTTCCTTAGAAATGTTTTCTAAGGAACCAAATCATAGTCTCTGTACATGGCATGTGACTTCAAGCTGTAGGAAAAAAGGTTTCTTGAGCAAAGCGTACAAATAATGTCATAGGCATCAGTGTTCCTGCTTACTTTGGAATCAAGTCTGCATATGCCAAGGGTTAGAATTAGTCAGTTTCAGGTCTTAGCCGCTTTAGAGAGCAGCACATGAATAGGGCTTTAGAGAACATAAAAGTAAAAAAAAAAAAAAAAAAAAAATCTCTGTAATATACAGTGTAATTTGTTGATGACAGGCACTTAATACGATCTTGAAAACAAACATCAGGTGTGAGAAAAATATATATCAAATGATTATTTAATTATTCGATATCCACTTAATTTATATAGTGAAAGAGACATCCAGTTTATGATCAAAAAGGTTATATTATTTATTGGAAACAGTTTTTCATGAATATTTCAGTCTATGTTTACAGTGTAAATAAAAACAAACTGTATGGAAGATTTATATGTTGCAGATTAATTATTTGTTTTTTTTTAGAATACGTTTTATAAATAGTATCAATCATGTGCTAAGAAAAATAAGGATTATTCTTTATAATTTTGGTTAAGTAAAAATGTTAAAAGTAACTGGAATAGGATCATCGTTAATATCATTACCTCATACATTCCTTTGGTATTGTAATTGTGTTAACAAAAATTACGATTTTGTTTCTTTTACCATTTTAAATTATTCAATTATTTATTGATGCATCACTAACAGTTTTTTGAGAGTCCAACTATATAACCAGCATATTTCCTTTAAGAATAATTACATTTTTATAATTCCCTAACATACACCTCATTAAAAAAAGTAGTTCTTGATTATATGTGTGTTTTTTTTTATTTAATAAGCTATTCATACTTGTGTCGAAATTTTAGCTGCAGCTTCAGCTCTGTGGTTTAAAGCTTCCTTTTCCTCCAACGAGCTGAAATGTACTCAAAGGGAGCTCAGCTATGTGCAGATGTGCATTAGGGACTGGGAATGAAGAGAGACAGTGCTGAACACTGACCTTTTAGTCACGTTGCAGGGGCTGGAGGTTGGTGTCTAGCCAGGAGGAATTAACTTCTTCCTTGTGTAGCTTGGCCAGTTGAAGGGTGAAATGTATTTGGACTATACATCTTGAAGGAAGGAAAAATCCCTGTGACAGACCAGTTGAATAGATGTCTGTAGTTAACTGGCTGTAATCAAGTGACTTCATGAGACTCTGTCTGCAGCTGGGATTAAACACGTTTTCAATAATATTTTGCAAATAGAGTCTGCTGATTTTTTTTTTTGTGAAGAAAAATACAGACACCATAAACCAACTTTCCAATAACATACACTGGAGCTTTATTTAGAATACAGACAGATAGATAGATATTGACCATGCCTTTCTAATTTGTCTCACAGTAGGCCTTTATGACTTTTATTGAAATTGTCCATATTATTTAGTTATTTGGAAATGTTAGGTACATTTTAAATAACAAATATGGTTTACTTTCTTGGATAAAGAGAAAAACATTAATTCAAACTACTGCAGAAGATTAAGGTGAAATCCCAAGTGTGTTTCTCCCTGACCTGTGCAGAATGGGCATGTAATAATTTGTAATTCATTCGTAATACTATCAGTAAATTAATTACTTTACAAAACACACTGTAATGACGTTGTTGAGACCCATAGCCCTAGGTGAGATGTTGATGGTGAGTTTAATTTTTTTTACCTGACTAGGCTATGTGTGCTTGTGGAAACCCGGGCTGGGGTGGAGGTGGAATGGGTGGAGTGTTAATTAAAAATGTGCGCTGAAGCAAACTGTTTACCTTGCCTCTCACTTGTCATGCAGTTGACCAATAGGAAGTGTACACTTTGTCCACTCCCTGCCCTGGTGTCTACACATTTAATCCCGAGAGAGCTATCATTTGCAACATATACTGCAGATCAGAATTGATTTAAATTGATTAGGATTTCCGTAATTGTTATTACTACATAATGAAGCATATCAAAATAGTTTATTGTGTTGTGCACCAAATGGTACATTGCTTTATTATCCATTATGGAGATTGTGTTCAGACTATAAACAGCATCGGCAACCAGAATATACCTTAATCACACTTACCTATTTTAAGGAACAATATACTTGTAACACATAGTACTGTGGCATGCAGTCAGTTATATGGTATATGTATACTTTACTAATGCCTGGACCAAATCATAACATTGCTCTACTTGTGAACTGCAAATTACAAACTTATACCCAACATTAATATATTAAAAGAAGCCACTATCTGCTACTTATTCATAAAAATGCAATAGGATACAAGTTTATAACTTTTAGATTTGTGGGTAAGTCAACATTTATTTAAATAAACTTTGACCTAAGCTTTTGACCTAAATGTTGACCTAATCTTTTGACCTACCAATAAACTGAAGTTATTTCAATGCATAAACTAGGGCACAGACCGAATCAAAACATTAAACAATGACAGCTTTCAATGGCAGGTTTATATTAAGTAGATGGAACAGACCCCTGTGCTAAAAATTGGACTTGTAATTTGCAGTTGAGCTGGTGGGTCTTTTAAAAAACAATGAACTTTCAGGAAACCAACTTCCACCTAATATCATTGCACCTGCAAAACGATGTTATATACTTATATGTCACTATATAGGGAATATGAAATTATTTAAAATATTTCTGTGTTCGGTAGAATTTCTTTGTGTTTTTATTTTCTATTTATGTTATTCATGATTAAACTGTAATCGGGATCAAGGTTGACAGCTTTTTTTATGGTTCCTGATATTCCTTCTTAGGCTGGTGTTCTGAAAGGCTCAACTGAAACAGCAAGATACCAGATCAATTCAGACAGGAAGCTACTTCTTACAATGACAAGGATTGTTGTTGCCCTTTGGGGAAGAGAAGAAATAATCTATGCCAAAACATTTGCTGCCAACTACACAGCTCAGTGTTCATATAAGGCTGGTATTGGCAGGCACTAGTCACAGAGGGAAAAAGTTACAACAAAGAGTTTGATATGGTTTCCCAAAAGCAGACTCCAGAAAAAAAAGATGACAGTGTTGAAAATGTGGTGTTACACAAAATAATAGAGGCATTTGACAAAATCAAAACCAAGAAAGTGGACGAGTTGGGCACAAAAAAATATGAACAGCAAAACCTTAACATGAATTAAACTTTCAAATTATAACTGTTTGTTTTTTATGTTTAATAACTTGCAGAGCACAAGTTATATTCTTCTTGCATTTATGTATTTGTTTTATTAATTTGCAGATACTATGATCTTATAAAAACTGTTGAATTATATTTCAATTTTAATTGTGCTTTCACACAGAGCGTAAGGTCATTATCTTTGTTGTCGTTAAAGTTATGTAAAGCTAATGTTGACTATATTTAAACAGTAAAATCATAATGTTCTAGATTTCTTACTATAGATTTATTATATTTCTTACTATGCACTTATGCTTCTGAAGATATACCAGTAAAGTTGATGGGTGGAAAAGCAGTTTGATGTCATACAAAAGAGCACTGCATATAGCAGTGTGTTGTGACAGCAAGGCATGCAATACATGGTTGAAAATGACCTAAAAGAACCGTGCCTTAATGCACAAAATATGGGTAGGAGATTTACAGTGTATTGGTTGTACATCAAATTATGAATGGGTTTTTGTCCCAATTACAACCTTTCAGTATATGGTTTACATATAAGCATATACAGATTACAAAGTTAAAACATTAGTGTAACTCAAATCATACACTGGAAATTTGATGTTATTTTAAAGACTGTATTTATATAACCCTCACATAGCACACATTTTAAATTGATGACATCTTTCCATCATACTGAAACCAAATAATAACACAGATTTAAGCAGGCTGTTGACGCAAACCTTTCTAAAGCAGAAAAATGTAATGTTGGGATTTTAATGATATGGCATTTAGGGAAAATAAATCTCGCCATTTTTAATTACTAAGAATTAAAGCTATTAGCAATATACATCTCTATATCTTTTTCTTAAGATATATTCAGACACATCCATATGAGATGTCCATTAAAATAAATAGTGCATTAATATCAAAAGTAGGCATGGCAGCATTTGTATATGGCAGGATGGCATGGCAGGAATCTGACCATTATTCAATGCAATGAAAACTTTATTAATGTATATCCACTTATGCCATAGTATTTCCCCTTAGACATTAATGTGTTCGGGATATTAAGAAGAGGCAATGAAACTGCAGTTTTTTATTTTTTTTACTCTGCTCTGTTACAAGGGGTTATACTTTCATGGGTTTGTGTAATATCAACAAAATTATGTTTATATTTTTAAGCATTATATATGTCAAATAATTAGGTTTTATTACAGTATTCTAATTTATATAAATGAACAAATTTATAAATATACCTGAGTGCCATCACATTATTTTAAGAAACATTTTTAGGGAAGTATACACCTGCTGGTATGGTGCATATTCAGCTCAAAAGAATGACTGTGGTTTTTGATAGTACATTCATCCATTATTTCAAAATAAATTTGCCTACAACTGCTAGTTTTCAGGGTAATCGAAAGGGAATCCCCCAGTTCAATGTCCAGTACTGCACTGGACTGCAACATGTGGGCGATTAAACCCAGCATCTGCTGTGTGAGCTATGTGTGAGCTATGATCTCATCTTGTGTGAGGATTTTCTGCCTTAAACACTATCTTGGAAAAGATTGTCAGCATGTTCGACCAGCCTGGCTCACAATATGACGCATACCACATTAAATAAAGTTGTATGAGGTACTTACAAAATATTTCTCAAATAAGTCATTGAAGCTGCAAGCCCCATGCCTCAGCTTTAGGAAGTTACTTATTAAGAATCAACACCAGCAGTGCCAAGCTAAGCTTTCGGTTCTTGGCTTCTTTTCCAATTGAGTATTCAAGGCCCTGTCTCAGCCTTGTTTTCAGGGAAGTACATGCCTGGAATGTTAGCAAGCTATTTGCAGGAAAAAAAAAATGCCCACAACAGGCCCGATGTTGATCACATTAATGCGGTGGAGTGGGTATAGAGTGCAAATGATTGAAAGTGGTTCCAGAACTCGGTTGCTGGGGACAAAGCAAGCTCTGTTCTCCAATCTGATGGTCATTTTTTTTTCAGCTGAGGATGTGGTGCAGGAAGAGGGAACAGTGCCAAGCTCTGTCTAATGGTTCCAAACAGGGCCAAGGCCCAGGGCTTTGGATGCTGATGAGTGGGAAATGAAGCACAGATGGGTCAGATGGGCAGAGAGGAGGGGGATTACAGGTCAGGGCAAAGAGTTGGAATAAATTAAGTTCTGCTGAGGTACAGAATGGCACATTGTTAACATGAATAGACAGGAGGGAACAATCTAAGCTTTGTCAAGCAATACAAGCATGCAAACTCACCTCCCTTTTTTGATAGATGGATTGTCCACTTTTAAACAAGAAACAAACAAACAAACAAGAAAAACATTATGTCAGATCTTTCTGTATGTTAACCATATACACAAATAAATAAACAGACATTTGCAACATGTACAAATTGGCATTACCTTTCCAGTTCTGTTTTGTTTTGTGCTGAATGTTGACCTTTAACCTCCAATGCAAGTTTCACCTATAGAGCAATTGGGTTCAAAATAGAGTATCTGAATTATAGGTATAGTGTATCCATAAGTGGCAGATATTTTATTCTTATAAGCGAATCAAAATACAATTTTAAGCAGTTTCTATATTAAAGCAAAATCCATTAAAAAGACCTGTGTTTTGACAGACAGCTGTCACCAGAATTTACAGTGAAACAGACCTCTGTAATCCAAGTGAAAAAATAAATACAAAATATTTAGTCATCACCAAGATGTCTAGTGAGAAAATACAGCAATCAAATTTTACACTTTTGTCAAAATTGTATATATTCAATACGACAAGATATTTTGGGCAATATCATACAGAATTTGCACAACATTCCAGATGATGTCCAATTCATTAACCGAGTTAACCGAAAGAAACTCAGTGTAGCATTACAAATCGCTTCATAATGTGCAATGGAAACCCAAGCCATATATTCACTTGTTAATATAACATATCGAGATATATTATTTATGGGAGTTAAACCACTAAATGATGCTCTATTTTTGGTATATATAATTATTTATGTTAGCGCAGACCACACTGATAATGCATATGAGTAAATAAAATATATGTTCCTTCAAGTCAAAACATGTGCTTCCTTTGGGCTTTGAGTGATAACTTGATCTGTAATGGGGTGGAAGGCTACACTGAGAAAATAAGAAAATACACAGTTCTTTTTATATGCTGAATATTTCCCCCACTAAATATTACTGAAATATTTCAGTGTAGAGTCTATATGAAAAAAAATGGTGAAGGGTTTCCCGCAGAAATGAGCATAGCCATGGCGGACTGTTACTGAATTGTCGAGTGTTGGGGGGTTCCAGCAGATTGTTCAATGGGGGGTTTAGCCCTAGTGAACGAGAGCGAGGGGCGGAGCATGTGTGCTTGTGCTTTAAAGATTCGGTTTGTTGTATTGTTTTTGTTTTCTGCCGTTAACGCATTTGTTTGGCAACAATTGTTGGCCGCTGCGGGAAACCCTGCTATTATTATTATTTTATTTTTAATTTTTTACATGTTCTCGTGATTTATAATATTTTAGTGGTTTTCATTCTTTATTTCACCACATTTATAAATATATTTTATCAAGTTTTAAATTTCTAATTATGCTCTCCAACCTGTCTCAGACCTACTTCATTATGATTTGTTTTCTCCCATCTCTATCACTTTGTGCTGCATGCCTCGGCTTCATTGTGAAGTAAGGCTGAGGCCGATGACTGTAACTGATTAATCGATTACACCGAACACTGTTGGTGGCCAGAGCCTTTACTTCAAGCTCTACTGGATCTTGATGATCAGAAACAAACAAAACTGACATTTAGTTAAATGAAGCTTGAGGTCATGCATGGTTAAATTATTTTTAACTGTCCTTTTCTTTTTTTTCCAGACATTCACATCTGGCTCACTCATGGCCTACATTTGCAGCACAGATGTAACGGTTTCATGGAAAAGATACCGGTTTCAAATATAATCCCCCTGATTATGAAATCCATTACATTGTTTGTTCTCACTCTGCTTTAGGTACATACTAACACTAAGGTTAAGTGACATTATAAAAACTCACAGGAGAAATGTCTCTTATGGTGGTATTGAATTAAGGATCTTTGAATCTCCTGTCTCAATAGCAGGGGTATCTTTACTTGAACATATATGAAATATGAAATTAAAACTGCTTTTCAAAATATGTGAAAGTCCTTAAAACGGACAATGTAAAGTTTTAAACATGCAACATTTACATCATCCAGTTATTTTTAATTCTAGCTATAAAACCTCAGTCATTTTCAAAAGGCATGCAGGCAAACAGCTTGTCTCCAGAGTTGCTTCCTGTAATGTGTTCCTAATTATAATAGTACCTATTGCTTAATGTGGCTCACTGAACAATATGTCTGTAATGCCTTTACAAGCTCCACTGGTCTTTGAAATGTAGGACTCAGAGGGCCAAAAACTGAACCAGATCATTTCTACGATAGCCTTTACAAATCAAGATGTGTAAATATAGAAATACATAAATACATGAAAGTATAATAATCACATTTTCTTCCAGGATGTGAATGTCATTGGCTTCAACAGGTTAGTAACTGATTAAACTGTATAGGAGACATATTTAAATTTCTAACCAATATAAAACAATAGCACTATATATAAGCTGCAGCTAAAAAAACAATCTTGTCATTTCAAATTGTTTGCATACAAATACATTCAGTTAACCTACAAAAACTTCAGTTAATACTTACATTTGAGGGAAACATATTAAATGTTATTATTTTTTTTAATTATTTTTTTTTATTTTAGCCGATACAATGCAGCTGATTATGCAATAATGGTTATATAGTCCTTATAAAACATGGATTCTTTTTTTGGCAGCACTACACTGACCAGAAGTAATTGTATTTGGCAAAACAATTGTGAAGGTGCCAACATCTATTTGTCTCATCTATTTAGTTTGCTCTGTTTGCTTTGATTGCTTTGTTAACATTTTATTTACTTGTACTTTACAAATTTGTTCTTGCTTTCTTCTTGGTTACAAAGTACATATTTTATACAGTTTAATAACCCATGCTAATTCTCATTTTCCCTGTTATAAACCTCTTACACAACAACTGTAAGTGTTTGTAGTACCAGTAGAAGTACTGTTACGTTAAGGTAAGGGTAGGATTGATAATAAATCATTGACTTTGCTTTGGTAGGAATTCATAGCTTCACCAAAAAAAGTTCTGTCCAGATGTCTGCTGAAAAACATCAACGGACATATAAATATATAATTATATTAGATTTTTGTACCCTTCTCCTGACCTGTGCTTTTCAATGAGTTTATCCCTGACCTGTGTTGAAAGCTTCTTGTTCTTCATGGTTGAGTCTTCGGTTGAAATTCACTTACCTGACCAAAGAACCTCACAGAGGCAGGTGCTTTTAGGCTGAAATCATGAGAACCACTATTATTGCACACAGACAAAGGCCATTCAATTAATAGTGTGGCTCGCTAAGATCATTTTGTGCACCAAAGGGTTTGAATACTTATGCAATCATGACTTCTGTTTTTATTTCATATTGATTCCTCTATTTACTTCTTTATTTTTGTTTTTCCTTGATTGTGTGGAGATGATTGTGTGACATAAATTCCTACATCAAAGTGTCATGACAGCAAGCTTTTAAGCAACAAATGTGAAAACTGATGCAACTGTGTGTGTGTATATATATATATATATATATATACACTCACCTAAAGGATTATTAGGAACACCTGTTCAATTTCTCATTAATGCAATTATCTAACCGACCAATCACATGGCAGTTGCTTCAATGCATTTAGGGGTGTGGTCCTGGTCAAGACAATCTCCTGAACTCCAAACTGAATGTCTGAATGGGAAAGAAAGGTGATTTAAGCAATTTTGAGCGTGGCATGGTTGTTGGTGCCAGACAGGTCGGTCTGAGTATTTCACAATCTGCTCAGTTACTGGGATTTTCACGCACAACCATTTCTAGGGTTTACAAAGAATGGTGTGAAAAGGGAAAAACATCCAGTATGCGGCAGTCCTGTGGGCGAAAATGCCTTGTTGATGCTAGAGGTCAGAGGAGAATGGGCCGACTGATTCAAGCTGATAGAAGAGCAACTTTGACTGAAATAACCACTCGTTACAACCGAGGTATGCAGCAAAGCATTTGTGAAGCCACAACATGTACAACCTTGAGGTGGATGGGCTACAACAGCAGAAGACCCCACCGGGTACCACTCATCTCCACTACAAATAGGAAAAAGAGGCTACAATTTGCACAAACTCACCAAAATTGGACAGTTGAAGACTGGAAAACTGTTGCCTGATGGTCTGATGAGTCTCGATTTCTGTTGAGACATTCAGATGGTAGAGTCAGAATTTGGCGTAAACAGAATGAGAACATGGATCCATCATGTCTTGTTACCACTGTGCAGGCTGCTGGTGGTGGTGTAATGGTGTGGGGGATGTTTTCTTGGCACAGTTTAGGCCCCTTAGTGCCAATTGGGCATCGTTTAAATGCCACGGCCTACCTGAGCATTGTTTCTGACCATGTCCATCCCTTTATGACCACCATGTACCCATCCTCTGATGGCTACTTTCAGCAGGATAATGCACCATGTCACAAAGGTCGAATCATTTCAAATTGGTTTCTTGAACATGACAATGAGTTCACTGTACTAAACTGGCCCCCACAGTCACCAGATCTCAACCCAATAGAGCATCTTTGGGATGTGGTGGAACGGGAGCTTCATGCCCTGGATGTGCATCCCACTAATCTCCATCAACTGCAAGATGCTATCCTATCAATATGGGCCAACATTTCTAAAGAATGCTTTCAGCACCTTGTTGAATCAATGCCACGTAGAATTAAGGCAGTTCTGAAGGCGAAAGGGGGTCAAACACAGTATTAGTATGGTGTTCCTAATAATCCTTTAGGTGAGTGTATATATAGATATAGATATATTATCTTATGTTGTAAGTCTCCCTGGATAAGGGCGTTTGCCAAGAAATAAAAATAATAATAATAATATTATTGCAATCTATTATATATGCAAAGACTAAATATATGGTGCACCATATATTGGCATTATTATGGCATTATTTGCATATGCAAGACATTTTTATATATATATATATAATCTACTTAAACTAAATATATTTTATGACGCACTTGCTGCGTTTTGTACTTTCCTACCTACTCTTATAATTTAGGAATACTTTGAAGGACCCGGCATCAAGCAAACATTTATAACACATCTAGAAAGCTTTCCATTACGTAAGCAGGAAACAGAGCAGATTGTGAGGTTTTGGAAGCTATCATGTAAATACAGTGGGAAATGAATGGTCTGTAGAAGAATGATATGGTACAGGAACCATAACTGGTATTTTATTTGACAGTCCTGTATTTAAAAAGACAAGTTGTTATCCGACATCCAGATGAGGTAGAAATTGAGATGATACATTAGAAGCTTTCACAAGCCAACACAAATCAGAAGTTTCCAGGAATGGGAGCAAATGTTTATGTATGGCAAGCAAGTGCCTATATTACCGGCACTGTAAGAAGTTAATAAATTAAAAGTTGAATCAAAGTTAATTCCTCGTTATTGCTATCATTCTGTTTAGTGACAAATAAAACACACATTCATTCTGAACTGAAGTTTGGTCTGATGGAGCAAGGAATTTCTGGGAAGCAAAACACACCTTTTTCAGATTAATGTATAGCAATGCATCTTACATTCTAATAACCATGGAATAGAATAATTTTCTTAATGGTTTATCATAAACAAATCTGCATAAACCATTGATTCTGTGTTTTACCAAATACTTTATCACATGTATTATTATTATTATTATTATTATTATTATTATTATTATTATTATTATTATTATTATTATTATTAGCCTGTTTATCCAGATGGAATCACAGACTTACTGTAGAGCCTTGTGGGCATTTTTAGTTTCCTTAGCAACTGCTGCTTCATCTTTGGTTAGTGAAGATGACCTCCTGTTATAAACCGTCTGATAACCTTTGCTCTGTAAGACATTTCCCACTTCATTGTTCCTCTTTCTATAGCCTCCAGGGAGACCATTGTTTGCTGGATAAGGCTATTGACTGGTGTGGACAGAGACCCTGCAGTTGACCCCAGATGATCACAGCTAATTCCTGGCCCCACCTGAGCTGTGTTACAAATAGCAATAGACTGCATTCTGCCAGGGATATGGTGGTATTCTTCAAATGGCATGGAGCATGACACAGGAATCTTTGCTTAAAAGTTAAAGATTGCTGAAAAGAAAACTCTGTAATGTCTGAGAGTAAATAATTAAACAAATAATACATACATAAATACATCTGTCCCAAGATGATCTCTTGTGCAATAAAATGTAAAAATAAAACTATTATTATTATTATTATTATTATTATTATTATTATTATTATTATTATTATTAAGAAGAAGAAGAAGAAGAAGAAGAAGAAGAAGAAGAAGAAGAATATTAATGCATCTAATATTTTTGACATTTCATTTCATATTCCCCAGAATTATGCTCCTTTGACAATTTAAAAAGAACGCATTTTAAGCGTATTCCACTTAGGTCAAACCCAGCACAAAGAGGCAATAAACAATAAATAGCAGACAATTTCCCTATTGGTGGTGGCACAGAGAACGTTATGAAATGGCTTTGTTCTGTGCTGAACTCGGCTTTGTCCCAGGAGGTGGTGCGAGTCCTACCGGACTCCAACTGAAAGGACAAGTTTACAATCTGCCTTGTGAAAAGGGCCTAAAGCATTATTCCCATCCAAGCACTTATTGTGCTCACACACCACCTGTGAAGCCAAAAGCCAGGAGGTCAAAGCAAAATTGTTCCCCTGGCTTTGAACAAATCAGAGTCCCCTGCCTTTCTTTCTCAGAGGAATGGCGGAAAAAAAAAAACACTTGCTGGTTTACTTATTTGCACCACACTGTCATTTTCCTTGTGGCGGCTTAGAGGAATACATTTCTATAATAATAACATTATATATAGTTTAATATTAACATCAGCTTTTTCAGTAGGGAGTGGATCACTTGAAATCTGGACCATTTTCCAAATGAAATCAGCTGTAACAGCTATTCCAAATACAGTATCAGCATGTATATTGTTGTGTTTTGATTTATTTTCGAATAAAAGGTAAAGCATACCACTCAATTAGAAAACATATATATTTTTTGATCCCTGTTAGTAAAGTACAGACAGTGATGCAGTTCAAGTCTGGTTAGATGAAGTATCAGTTCACAATACCAGTGGTTTTCATTCACGTATAAGATAAATGGAAACAGAAAAAGAGGACAAGAGAACAGAAGATAATACCAGTTATCAGATTTGCATGACACATCTTGGAAAGGGTACTACATTTACTATTTGATGCAGACAGTTATTCTCCCAGACTGCAAGCAATATTTTTCTTTGTCAGGAATGTCAGCTGAGTAAACCTTATCCACTTACAAGCTGGGGTCATTAATGCCTGTATTTTATCACTTTCCTTCTTATATAGCCCAGGCTGTTAAGTGATAAATAAAGTTACTATTTCACCAGTGACCCCCTACTACATTTTAATGGTTAAAGTCACAAAGTATCGTGGGACAAAAGAAGTTTTCATTTTCCCTTTTACTCATTAAGAACTCCATTTTGGTACACCCGTCAACCTTTTGACCTGTGTCACAGACTTGTGGTAGCACCGGTCACCCAAGGGCAGAAGTTCATGCAGGGGCTAAATAAGAGATGTTGTCTGCTTCGATTTCCTGTTGATTCTTCCCCTCAGGGCTATCGTAATTCAAATGGCAGGGACAGCCCAGCTCTCCTGTACAATTGGGGTTTTGTATTTCAAGAAATGGACATTATAATCTTAATTCTACAACTTTAAATGTATTATTACCCCTGGCTGTTTTTACTCACATAAATGTAGTTTACCTTATGTCAAAGCTTTAAGGCACCATTTCTGTTTCTTGCTGGAGTGGATGGAAAATGTAAGTGAGAACCAGAATAAAACCAGGAAAAAAGTACTATTGAGCTTAATATTATGTGGCCATTGAAATCCCCTTCAGCTCTCTGTGCCCATACAAATATCTGGGTTATCTCAGACAAAGGAGATTATTTTTTTCATGCACAGATAATTTTACAAACCAAATGGTAAGAATTGATTTAAACCTTTATTGCAGCTATTCCCAAATAATTACACAAAGTACATGTACAACCATTAGGTTTTAAGGAATACAATGAGAAGAATTACCTTTTTAATTGGCTGAACCACACCCCCATTTTAAACAACTATATTCCCTAGTGTTGCATACTATGTAGCATCCTAAATTGATTTTGATTATTCATTTCAATGTAAATTGACTGTAATGATGGATATAACTTCACGTTAACACCCAGGCTCTTACTGAAAGCGGAGACATCAGATGGTATGGTATACAGTTCTTAGGATGCTGACCATAATACAAATGTAAAAAAGTACTACAATTAACAAGTGAACAATTCCTATGAATTATGCTTGAATAGTAGTCATGCAGTTGTTAATCAAGATGCTTATAGTCTGATTATCTTTTGGGGGCTTAAACAGTTAAGCCACAGCTAATGATAACAGGTAACTATTGTGTAGCAGAACAACTTTCAGAAGACATCATTGAAGATTTGGCTGTATTATTGGAACGGTACACTTTGAAATGTTGCAAACCTGTGTAAGGTGTAAAGAGGGGGAAAAATACTTTACAACTTTGAGCTGTATTGTATGCTCACCTATCATTTTTTGTTTCATAGACTAGACACACAAAATGTTTTAAAACCAACTTTCTGATGTTGGTGTACAAATGGATGTTTATTAAACTATGTTTTTTTTTTAATCTAAAGGATTGTCTTGAAGTACATTTTTTACATATTTATATCCTCAGTTACCCTAAATGAGATCATATTCTTGAAGACCCTTTTCTTCCTGCTTGTGCTAAGGTCATGCATTTCACATGCATCTAGTTTTTAGTGGATGTGCATTGTTCCAGATTGGCTATCATAAACAAATAAACACAGCTGTTTTTTTAAAATATTCTACAGGATTTCTGTCAGAGCAATTATACTAAATAAGGGCTACCAAAAATGTGATCTATTCATCTAATTCATCCCTTGGGGTTCTATCAAATGCTAAACACTAAAAATGTGGAGGGAAAAGCAGCAAGTTCTCAGAGTTTTAACTTTTTGATATCACAATACTTGACCCCATGGTTAGGAAAAACATGGCTCATTGAATAATGATGATAATCCTTGTCTTTAACAACATCAATGCTGGGTCATGTTCACTACAAATAATCCAGATAATCAACAGCCGATGGGCCAAAGCTAGCTGTCAGATGGTAAATACTTGCTGTTGACTATCTGCAACATTTCTTCACAGCATTTTCCATTAGAGTGCATCGTGGTCTCTTTGTAACTTCTAATTTCTGGATCATTTAAAAACCCACATCAAAGACCATTAGTTTCTTGGGTCATTTTTATTGCTTCAAACTCAACCAGGTGTTGCAGAACGCATTCTGTATATATAATTGTGGTGAAAAGAGTAAATGTATAAGCCTATCCCCAAAAATACTAAACACAGACGGGTTTCTGACTATGAATGCGGTATTGCTATTCAAAAATGATGTATTCAAAACACATATAGCAACAAAGATCTAATTTTCATAGTTATTGCAAATAGCTGGATTTGATCAAAATAATTGTATTTTACTTTCTGTAATATCAATTATATAGTATATTGTGTGGAGTTACAATTATGCTAGTGTAATCAATGTAAAGTTTGTAATGCTATTAAAATAAATGTTCCCTCTCAATGGAATAGAAGCTCTTATCAGAACTGTTTTGCATTGCAAAATATTGTTGTTTGCAAATTGTGACTACACTACCCTCATTGTGAGATAAAGCCTGCCTTTGATTCTGCTTTTCCTGTGCAGATATTATACATGCAAATGCTCACCATGAACTACATTTGTTTTTAACAACCCTTGTGTAACACTGTGAATAATCATAGTTTTATGACATTGATGAGGGCAAATAAAGTTTAAGCACAAAGATGTTTCTTCATATAATACATTCAAAAGAATCATGCAGAAATATTTGTATAGTGTTATATACATACAGTACAATAACATTTTTGTACATTGGAATCCTAATTTTTGATTTGTAATTGTCATTTTTTCCACAGTTTTTTGTACCCTCTCGATTGCTAATGGATTCAGATCACTACTACAACTAGCGTGCCAACACAGGAGAGATGTAGGAAGTTTACACGTGTCCTTTCAAAATATGCTGCCAAGCCATCTGCTTCTCTTCACACTGCAAGTCAACAGACCTGCAGCATTGTGGCGAGGATGAGCACGGCGCTAACTGATAACACGGCCGGCTCAGAGGTGCCCGATAAGCTACAGGAGTCACTGTTATGTGGCAAGCCAGGAAACCCTTCAAACTTCAAACACTTCCAACCACGGCAGTGCTCGGCCAATTGCCTGCTGCTGGGGTGCAATCCCAGTCAGACTCAGCTTTGAAAAAACAGATCACATATTTTCTCTCCAAATTAAGATGACCATTCTGTTTCACATGAATTGCTACATTTCAGGTGGGCTTCAACTGAGCAATACTCTTTGGAAGCTGTGTATAATGACTGTGCCTTATTTCTGTTTAGTGAAGAGCAGTTCTACAAGACTGTGACTACATTGCAACACTTCCGTTTATTCAAGTGACTATTCCACTGCACAGGCAGCAGTTTGTTAACAGCTCTGTTGGAGCTCCCTGAAACCTCATGTATTAAAAAAGGAAACACAACTGTCAGCTTAATATGTAGACGGTCTGAATATGTACCTTAATAAATGTTGTAATACATCATCTTCCTTTTGCTGTTCTTGAGGTTAGTACATAAAGAAAGAATATTTTGACAGGAGACTGCTTTAGTTTTTTAGTTTTTTTTTTTTATCTGCAGCTGCTGTTTTCTCAATGTTGTCTTCAGGCGATTTCCTGTTGCCATAGTTGATGGCCTGCCAGCGCCTGCCTGGGCCTTTCAAGTGTCAACACTCTGAAGTCTGCTGCAGTGGTCAAATGCCTGTTAATGAGATATAGCAGCTGGGAAGGGGTGAACCACTGTGATGGATAAAGGAATGCCACTGGTGCAGGAAGCAATGCCTTTTGAATCTTTTCAGCACTTTAAAAGCTTTCAAATCAACAAGGTCATGCTGTAGTCATCATTAAACTATACAAGAAAGTTCCCTGCAATCCCATTTTAATCCAGCAGTTTAGTGTTTCACTAACAAACCTGTTTTTGTTGTTGTTTTTGTCATTATTATTATTGTAGTTGCTGTTGTTGTCGTGGTTGTTATATTTAATAAACTAAAGATTTTCAACATCAGTGCTTGAGAGTAAAGCCAAATACTTCATATATTATGAAGTTGGTAGCAATATTTATAATGACAAATGTGGAAAGCTTGAAGTCTCTTATCAGTCTGTCTTCAATTTTGGATACATTTAGTTAAATGTATAATGATGTACATGTAATAATCAGACAGTCAAAGTTTATAATTGTCTGCATAACATTACATGACATCACACTAATGAAAAAAAAAATATTTCAGTTGGAAGGCTGTTGTCATATATGTTTTCCCAAAATATCATGTACAACTTGATTACGATTCTTTTGATATTTTAATTTAAAAAAACGGATTTATAGGTCAGATGGGGAATCAAGACATTAATACTGCTGAGATTCAGGTAATGTAAAAAGAACCCAGAGTATTAGAATGTATATCATGAAAATACTAAGCTGATGCTGGTTTTTGTTCACAGCTTTGTGTGAAGATGGTGCTGTGTGGAGGATGTTGTAGGAAGATGCTGGAACTGTTTCTTGAAATTTGTATATTTTATGATAACTATAGCCCTGGGTAATGCAGTCTAGTTAGAAACAAATAATAATATTAAATAATAATATCTGAAAGAGTAACTATGTGTGAGTGTAGTTTGCTTCCACAGCAGTTCTTAAAACATTTAGGTTTGTGCAAGGACCAGAATCATATTTGTATTGATTTATTAGTAATTAGATACATACTACTAATTTGAGACATACAGCAGGTTCCATGCAGTGGGATATGTATAAAACAGATAAAATGAAAGACAAAATACAATAATCTGTCAAGCAAATGTATGAGAAAGGGGGAATTAATTATTAAAATATCTAGACTACAGTCACAATCAAAAAGTCAAATATACAACAAAATCAATTTGGGTTCTCGGACATTTCCCAAATTAATTAATTTGGAAATTACAAAAGGATAACTTTGATAATATTTGAAAAATCATAGAAATACTGCTTAGACACAGTGAAGCAAAAAAAGTTATCTAAATGAAGCTGTTTTTAGTCTGTATATTATCTAGAAGCATTACCAATAGGACAAACAAGAAAGGTATAAAAATGGAGGCTTGATAAGGATTCAGTGGAGATTTGTTTTTAGTTATTGATCCAACTGTTGTGGTTTGACAGGAGCTTACTCTAGAAAACAACATGAATATGAATCTGAGTCAATCAAAAGTAAGGGAAAGTAAGGGATTCCCAAATGTATGTTGACAGGATTTAAACTAATGCTGTTATGCTTTGTTTTTTGTCTTCCAAGCTGTCATTATTAAATACCAGAAAACTCCTACATCTCCATTTTAATTCCACATGTATACATTTACACCAAGTGCTGGAAGCCTATTGTCTTTGTTGGATTTTTATTATATTTTTCCTTCCGCCATCGAATCTTCAAATGCCCCTAGAATGCCCAAAGTTGCATGAAAACTAAAAAAAACATGTGTTGTAGAGGCCTGTGATACCTTCATTGCAAGTGAAAACTACACATGCTGATCACATGGTACTGCGGCCATATTGCGTTTTGAGGCAAATCCACAACCCTCTCCTAAACCACTTGCAGGGCACCTGTGAAACTTTATGCACCTTATTACCTTATCACCTAGTCTTCAGCAGAAGGTGATCGGTCTCATGGTTGTGTCAGGACTTTAAGAACCACTGTGCCGATATTTGCCATACATGACACTAGTACAGAGCACTACCAAATGTGTTTAAGGTGAGTTTCTCTACTTAAAATGATGGCTTCAGTGGGCCCCGGAAAAATAATGTATGTGCCATGTCAAACGTTACATTTTCTCTACTTCTTGAACCTGCTACTACTTGCTCCATGCATCTGAAACCTATTATGTATTGTTTCTTTTACACCTACTTTAAGTCTTGTTACTCAGAAGTCTATCACTCACACAGTGTGGTGGCCATATTGCACCATGCGCTGAATTTCTGGCGACGACATCCGCACAACCATGAGGCTCGTTCTACTGAAATATTGCATACATGGCATTAGTATGGTACTCTATTATGGTTGTTCAATGCAAGCTGCTCACCCATAAAAACATGGCCGCAGTGGCCAATCAAATTTTACTATTTGCATCCTGCATACATACATTACCCAATTTCTTAGTGGAATGACATGTTCAATTAATTTACCAATTCACAATAATACACACTACACCTAACCACTTTCACAGTTTTCATGGTTTGGTCACATGGTTGGATCACTATATTGTGTATTTGTAGACATTTGTCATTTTTACACACATCATCGTTGCCAAAACTATTTCCAAGGTACAAGGTACAATTATTGCCTCATGTCCTACTTTTAAAATTGTTCAACTGAAGTCTATCAGTCACACAGTCTGGCAGCCATGTTGCGTGTGACACTGGATGAAACTTCTGGCTACTTCTTTTTCAGAACTCAAATTTTCTGAGAGTAACACTAGTACAGAGATCTGTCAAAGCTGTTAAAGTCGAGTCAATATAATACAAAATATTGCTGTTTTACACCAATTAAAATGTCAGCTTTTCATATTGAGCCACGTGCTTCAAAGTCCTTATATAGGCCTCTATCGCCATCTTGTGGACAACTTTTGAAATTGAATTCCACATCTTCAATAACAAGCATGCAAACTACAAATCAATGCCAAAATTAATTGAAATAGAATTGAAAGCCTTAAATAATACAAGCATGATACAAATGGACACTAAAAATCATTGATATTGAAATGCACACTCTGACTAACACAAGCATGCAAACTACTAATATATATAGTATAGTCCATTGAAAAATGAACCTCAAACTGCACAAGCATGCAAACTACAACCTGCTGATGTAGCTTGGAAGCCGAAAAATTGCATGGGACTTCTATTTATTATTATTATCTTTATTATTATTATTATTATTATTATTATTATTATTATTATTATTATTATTATTATTCTATAATTGCCAGGTTTACTATATTACAAAATAAACGTAATCAAGAAAAGGATAATAATGAATATAAGTAAACAAATCTATTTGAGTACTGCTAGGGTGTAATGGGTGTTAACCATGGCCTATACCTTATTCATATTACCACAGATATGAATATTCCTTTTTGGGAATGAAAAGCCTGCTTGATTACTTTAAGAAGTCAGGGGTTAACAACTGACCTCTGTGTGACACAGCTCTGTGTGAGAGTAGCTTGTCATTTAACAATGCAGCAACAGACATTGTGGCATCACCTCTAATGGGTATTTAAACGAATTACTAAGGCCAACAAAGTATTTGACAAATACAGGCCTTTGCACATAATCATAATATTTGACCTGGTAATACAATTAGAGAGATACAACAAGCCTTACAATGCATTTAAAAATATCACCAGTATTTATTTTAAAATAAAAATATAATGTAAACATATTACAACTTTAGTTAAAAAATTACATTGCTCTTAAATAATAATAATAATAATAATAATAATAATAATAATAATAATAATAATAATAATAATAATAATAATACAAAAAGGCAGCATAAGATAATTCTGTGGGCCAAAGAGCAAGCTACAAAAATAAAATGATGCTCTGTGGTATGGTCAGATGACAGCAAGTCTGCCAACAAGCAATTTCTGGAAAGATATATTTGGAGAAAAACTAATGATGGCTGGGGTCCAAAATGTCTGCAAGCAACTGGAAACACAGGGGATATAGTGTCATGGTACTGGGCACAGTTTGGTATTCTGGCAGGTCAATGATATACAAAGAGGGAAAACTGAATGCCAAAAAATACTACAAACTGCAGCTGAAGCATTATTGCTGTTGTTATAATCAAATATATTGAATACAAATATTTGTGATTTGCCACAAAGAACACTAACACTCAGACAGATAAATTAAAACAAGGAGACTGAGGAACTCAATTAAATTCAATGGTTTCACTATGCTTTCATTTAAATATGACAGACAAAATATCAACACTTATGTTGGTATTTATGTCACAGATTAACCGACCTTGTTTAATTAGTTAAATCACATTTTTGGAATATTAACTTGGACTGTATTTCAATAACAATAATAATGTTTTTGTTGTAATTAATTATTATTAAAAATGACAGTTAAAAAAATCTAAACAAGTACAATAAACACAATATTAAATCTAATCTACCTAAAATGTTAATATATGTAAACAAAATCCTCTCTATGCTTGCATGTGAAGACGGAAATTAACAATCTAACACACAAAATCATTAATAATAATGATCTTCTCTTTATTGGTTCATAGTGACTGTGTTGTTACAGACCAAAATGATAACATGCGATCCAGACAACAATACGGATGTTTTGGACTTTTTTAAATAGTGGAGTTCTGTGACAACGGGACAGCTGTGCAAGTCTGCACTCCTGTGACTGAACATGTCTGTAGTCTGTAAGCAGGTGCACCTTATCACCCTTGCTGTTATTTTATTTAGTTAGGACACTAATTTCATTGTGTAGCCACTAGCTTAGCATCTGTTTGGATAACACTGAGGAATTATCACATGTGGAAAGGAGAATTGGGATATTTCATTTAATTATATCCATCATGCCAGAACAGAAAATGGAAGAGATGTAACGAAATGTAAATGTAACGAAAAAAAAATGTCATCTGTGAATATATGTGTATATATTACTATTATGTGCACAGTGGTGATATTTAAAATCTTGGTAATGGGATATTTTTACTGTAAACATATATGCATATTCTTCCTGCCACTACTGTGTATTATTTAACAGCTTCACCTTTTAACAGTACACTAAATTATTAACGGTATAAAAAAGTATGCCAAAATAATAACATAATTTCACTTAGCATTCTATAACTGAACAACTAAGGGTTAAAGCAGAACTTAGTCTAAGGTTCTGACTAACAGTACCTAATTGAAACATTTCCTGCCAAGGTACACTATCATCTACTGTTAAAGTCAGATGCAAAATTCAGCATTTAGCTGCTGCCAGAAAGTAAATGCTTTCCCAGTGTCTGCAATACATGTAGTGAAAAGAGCTACTTCTCTGCTGGGTTTTAATCTTGAAAAGCAAAGTACTTTTATTGCATGATTCTCCAGTTATTTCCAGTTTATTACGCGTGTGTTCTCAGTCCTGAGGAAAGAAGACACACAAATATGTTGCCTGAAAATATGTACTTTACTTAAGTACAGATGTTTCCAGTAACAACATTACAATATCAAGCACCTCCAAAATTAAAATTAAATAATACATTTCAAATACAGGCATACCTCAGTATGTACAATTTCAATTTAATTGAAGAAAAAAAAAAAAAAACATGACAAAACACTAGCACCCACTAAAAGCTTGGTCCTACCAATGATATGTGTATATCAATGAGGGAGAGGGGCACATCATCTCGAAATGGAGGTTCTGGGGACAGTGCACTTCCTTATGTAGTCCATGTCCTTATTTAGCCTTCCACTTTGCAAGAGGAAGCTCTAGCGTTGAGAAGGCTTGGACATGTCAATTAAATGAGGAAGTCATCAGTCAGCCTCTCCATTCAGAAAAAGTAACAAGCATTTCTGAAAGTAGGTCACTAAATCAAGCTGACACAAGCCTTGTATACTTTTTCAGTGCAAAGAAAGACATTACTTTCAGCCCAGTTACTACCATCTGCTTCTGCTTTATTGAAGCTTAATGTTAAGAAACTAGTAATATCTTTACTTTCTGCGTGTTGTTTACCTTGGGGAATGTATACATGCACCCACCTGTACACCCTACAGAGGTTCCTCAATATTCAGCCTAAAGCAAATAGATTTCTTCTTACACTGTGTCCCACCACCCCAGTGTGCTTGCTGTCTCCATGGAATTCTCCCCGCCAGGCCGGATGTAAAAAGGCCTCTATCAACTGGTGACTTCGAAGTTAGCCGCAGAGATAGCATTCTTTGAGTAAACAGAGTGGCAGCAGCTAGCAGTTGAAGGGCAGTCAAAAGAATACAGTCTCTGTTGCCAGGCAATAAAGGGCAATGCATGCAAATGATGTGGAAAGAGTATTATATATCAGGTTTTACATTTTCTTCCTGTATGTTCTCAATTTAGTTGCTGTTTACACTGCACAAAAGCACTGTTATGTATTCCAATTCATAGGTGAATATTATTTTTTTCTATATACTGCTCATATTTTGTCCTAAGTTAGGTTTAGAAAACCAAATAAGGAGCCATACATAAAGCATAACAATGGATCACGAAACACATTCAAATTTCTAATGATATAACTTTATTTTCCGTAGTGAGAAGGTTTTACTGTATGATTCATGCTACATGCTACACTTTTATGCAATAAACTGAAATACAATGACAGAAAATCGAGTTAAAAATTGTATAAATAAAAACCAAAACTATACCAATTAATACATTTTAGCTTAATATATATTTGTACTGTATTATACACAAGGTTTAATATATATGTATAGTATGCTTAAAAGTGTCTGTCCTATTATCTTGAATACATCATTTTTTTTTATTTTTTTTTTTAACTGCTCTTGCATTTCATTTAGTGTAGTGCATTTATAATGATAATTCATCTGAGATATTCCATTAAAAGAGAAGCGTACATTTGAGAAAGTAGGATAAATGGCTAGACTGTAGACGTACTTTACTCGGCAAGATTTCAGTGCCAGTCAAAACCATTAGGGTTGAATCCTGATAATTACCAGCGCTCAAATACCACTGCTGTGATCACAATCGCTGATCATGACAGACACAATCCAGCTGTGAATTGGTGCCAAGGAACACAAAAATAAAGAGCCCGTGTACAAGAACCAGATATATACTAAAAAGAAGCTCTGATTAAGGAGTGATTGGGATTGTTGGGGTTTATTTCTCACTGGAATGTAAAGTGCTTCGGAGAATAATAATGATCTGAAAATTATAACAATTTACCAAAATGCACACTCCAGCTCCAGAGTAAGTCAAATGTTTTGCATCCACTTGTAGGGTAGCCAGTAACCAGCTAATTATTGATGAAAGTTGTCTAGAACAAGATGCGGATGTAAAAGATTAAAGATACTGATTGATTTGCAGACCAAGGAGATTGTATTGTACTACACCATATATTCCAGTCAATTATCAAGGAGTTCAACCCCCTACTTAAACAAAGTTCTTGTTCAAACATAGGCATACAGCACTGTCTTCGCCAAACGAAGTTAAGGAAGCTGTAAATATGGGCCCTGTGACAGTTTACCTTACCCTGGGGATAAGGAAGCTTTACAGATGTGAAACACAACTAGCATGCCATGAAAACTGTTGTAGTCTGTTATCTAAAGACTGTATTAATCAGTTTCACCATGGAATGAGTGCAAATTTCATTGTGTGGCCTTACAGCATTCCCCGCTTGATACTGACTCCCATTTTTTCTTTTTTTCTTGTAGAATCTGTTCTCACTAAACATGTGATGGGTCCTTGCAAAATTCAATAGTATACCTGCTCTGCTAAAATAAATTATATGGAGAAGCAGCATTCACTACCTGTATTAAACAAATTAATGACACAAAAAATGAATGCTAGCACTACCAAGATTAAATCTTACGCTGTTAATAAACAGGCTTTCAATTGATGTGGAATTGATGATTTTTAGGGCCGCAAACATAATTATGAAACATACGTCTATACCAAATAATAAGGCATTGAGTACATATCGTATCAATTTATATTGTGTATCAATCCAGTGTCAATAAATATATCACTAATATAATATACTTCAATTGTAAATGTGAATGCTCCATATATAACTTTTAAGTCACTTTGGATAAAGCTGTCTGTTCAATTACGTAATAATAATAAGAGTCTTCTATGTGTGATATGACAAATTTCGATCTATTTTTCATCTATTAAAAAGAAGAAAACTACAGTAAGAACATGCGTCCGAGACGTTTTGTGTTGTTTTTTAACACATGGGGAAAAGATACAGAACTGCCATGATTTGGAATTGCAGACTTGCAATGACTGACAGTCAGGTAGTAAATACTGACCCCTGGAGCAAAGGGCAGGGTAGGCGGGAGCAAGATTTCCATAGATTTAGAATCTGACTAATTGTACTCGTTGAGAACATGTGTAATTACAGATTGATATTCCACCCCAATTGTTGCTGTTCTCAGTGAGTCTCCATGCGCTTAATTATGGAGTTGTCATGAATTATTATTTTATTTTTTGAAACAACAACCAAAAAAACAGTTTTATTCAAATTCAGGATTTTAGGAATCAGTTACATTTTTCCTGGAATACATTTACCAGTACTATATTTCCCTTTGACAGCTGAACATACGGATTATACTTTATGCAAACCATAGGACTGTCCATATCAAATGTCTCTTGCACATTCTAACAAAAATATTGTGTTGTAGTTGCCTCAGCAACTGCTTTGCAACAGCTGGCTTGATTTACTTCACCTAAAACCTGTTCTTAATGGCTGCTTGCCAGATCATCTAAAGTTCAGCTGTATTTCTGCTCAGTACAAAACTTTTAGCTACGTGTTAGATAGACATGTTAAATAAATGCTTTAAACACATGGTTTTTAATATATTTTTCTAGTTATTCCAATAGCTGGAAGTGTTATTGTAATTACTCTATCATTCTGCTAAACCTAGGCATCACAGCCAGCAGGCTTCCTTAGCCATGGTGAGACTTTATCATGGGACCATTTCTGAAAAAAACGTATCTGTAGAAGAGTAACTTGTATTTTCCAAGGTGGCACTAATTATGTTACAAATGCTGCTTCTGCATCCCTCGCCTTCTTCACATTTGGAGTTTCTCTTGTTGAAACAGTCCAGATTCTAATATAAATAGTGTTAGTTGGTGGAAGTTACCAATTATTGTATATGAATCATTGTGATGTATAGGATTTGTTAAATAATCTTCATTCAACTATTATAACTAAAATAATATTATTGGTAACTGCTGTTGAAAGTAAATGAGGTAAAGCTTATTTAAACATAAACTGGAACAGGGTAAGGTCAAATGTATTATCTGATGTTGTTAATTTGACAATTGATATTTAAATGTGGCACAATTTAGGTATGTAATAATTTGAATGTGGTTTTTCTATATTTTAAGGAGGAAAAATCCTGACCAAGGGATAAACAACTCTGAGCAATCCAAAATGTGATACCTTTCCCTCATATCCCAAATCACAGAGAATATACACTGAAATGTGTTAAAAACATAAATTAAGTACCAGAAATATGTAGATTGTATCAACTGCATTCTTTAAAAATCTGTTTTAAACCCTGTATTTTTCACCTGTGAGTCACAGCCTGAACAGTAATTTGCATTTCATAATACAGTGTTGCTGAGGCAGATAAAGTGAATCAAATTGTATTTACTATGAGTTTCATTACAAAAAATAATTAAAAAAAAAAATATATATATATATATATATATATATATATATATACATCATCATCACAGATAAGTAACCTAACACATAATAAACTGTAAAATAAATTATAATAATTTCAGCTGTCTAAAAAGGCAACTCATTCTTCATTCCACAAGATGTATTGGAAGCGTATCTGCAGATGATAAGTACAGAAACAAAAAATTGTCTCATAGCCTTGTCCATCACCAGATATTTGTGGAATATCCTCAGAGGTTTGTTGAATGTGGGAATTGAGTACTCTAATGTAAAACACTTGGTCTGTTTTCAGGCTCTTGCACATACTCCTGAGTTCATGTTACGGTTATCGGAAGGAATCTATGAAAAACGAAGCCAAGCACAACTGCATATCATCAGGACAGCTTAACCTTGTCAAGTGGGGGCAAACCAGGAAGTGCTTGTGACACTAACTGGCAGAAATACAAAGTGGTAAACAAAACATTCCAACGACTTTCCCGGTTAAAATATGTATCTACTAGACGGTACTACCTATGTCAATTTACACAATTGTATGACATTTTCTCCTTTATTATGCTCATTCTTGAACATTCAGTTTCCACGCATTCACCCCTATTTTTTTCCCATCTCTCTGGGTCAGTTACGATAAATGAGCATAACTGACATTAGATTAAATCTGTGAGACTAAACACTAAGGAAAAGCTGAGGAGATGCCATCAGAGCAACCGACTGTGGCCCAAATACGGACCTGGGATGATATTGAGCACAGAGGCTGGCAATTGAAAAGAAGAATAGGTAGAAACAACAACATAGAAAGACTAAATAAATCCAACCAGACTTGATACAATATATTAAATGCAGCAGCAGGTAAGACCAAGCTGCTTCCAATTTAAAACCAATAATAAACGCTGTGCCTAAGCAAATATGCATTTTTTCCTTAATGTATAAAATGTAAAGCTTGGACTTTTCTGCCAGCAAACTGATAGAAATGTTGTAAATAATTTCATATTTTTGACTGCTCAAATTAAAAAACGAAATTCACATAAAAAAATAATGATGTATCCATAATAAAGCAGAAAGACGCAGTTCTGCATGTCAAATTGGTGGGTGTGGTACCAAATGAAAGCCACTGGCAAAATAATTCTGATTCAACAAACTCAATTGATTCTGATTCAACTGTGGCACCATGAATCGTGTGTGCTTTGCGTATCTGTCTTTTCAATTGAATAAGCATCCTGCATTATACAGTACTTAATACACTTTCCTCAGTATCAGTGGTAACGAATGCTATTTTTTAGCTCCTGTCAAGCAAGGGGTGATTTATCAAGTGCTAATGAGGCTACAGCATTTGCAGAAATCAGTTTCCAGATTGTTGCAAGACATTTCTTGGTGGACAAAATCAATTTTCACAAAGAACACCCTCCCTTAACTTCAACAATGTCAAAAGGGTATCTTTGTACTAAGCTGGCTAAATGTACCAACACAATCAAATGACAGTCAGATAAGGAGGTCATGTTTATACATATTATGAGTTGACTTTTAACAGGTATTTACAGGAAATGTCCTGTATGAAGGTTAAATTCTGCTTTCACAATGTTGGTATCGGATCCCGAGTATTAGGATCTAAGTATTTATTCAGCAATTAGTAAATGTAAAAATGAACTTATTGCATCTGCAACAGGAAATACAAACACATAGCATTTACTGTTTCACATATTGAAACAATAATCAGTTTGTCATAGGTCTTTGAAAGTTTTTATATGGTTACTTATCATATGTTTCAGATCAATTTGTATTCATGTATTTATTTATTTATTTTAACCACAGGTTTGGCCAAAATACATTTAATACATTTGAGAAGGAACTGGTTCAATGAAAACTTCCTCTCATATCTTCTCTCGTATGATTAAATATTAGTAAACCACTAAATTCATATATTGGATATCAAAATACTATTATAAATATTAAGAAGTTACTCTCAAATATACACACATTATGTACACCTACACCCACATAAGTGCATCTTGAGTAACAACATATTAGTAAATAGATATGTCATAAATGTACAATGACTTGTCTGAGGTTCAAAGTGTTAGATCTTTTTCATCAACCATTTTATTTTAAAACAAAGTCTGTGGCATCCGTCTAACATTTTCAACAGACAAATTTGAATATTGCCATGACAAAGGGTCTACTGTAACATATGGTGAACAGGAAATGTTCGGCAACATATGTCAGATGGAATATGCTGTAAACATTAAAGCAAGCGTGAGTCTGTGTAGGGTAAAGGTCAACCTTGTAAACAACTGTGCATGCCAGTTGCCTTAGATTTATTTATTTTCGCTTGTTTCTTTAAGAAAGTGTATATCCATGCAGATAGGGTGCAAACCTAATTACAATGATGAAGACCCATCTCAATATTATTTTGAAGTATTTATTGATAACCAGATCTCAAACGTGACACTTATGTTTGGAAAGGCAGCCACACTGCAGGATGACTGGCAACAGGAAAAGACTAAAGGACAGCTAGAACAGACTAGACTGAGCTGCCTTGTTTAGGGGGATATAGATAAGAAGTTGAACACATATAAGGAGCTGTATCAGTTAGTGTAACTTTGTATCATTGATTGACAAACATGGATTTTCTCAATAAGAAGATGTACCTACTCATACATTTGGTCATACTATTGATCTACAGAATTTTGGCTTCCTATGTCTATGTTTATAGTGCCCCATTTTGTCCCTGTAAATTGGAAAATAAAAACATTTGTATCTATTCCAAATCCTACAACAGCTTCAGACTGTTATTTCTGTAGGCCATTGTAATAATGTTCTTTCTGATATTACTGTTGTTGTATGCCCTCTTAGAGAAACGCTAATGTCTTTCCAGAAAAACACCACAGTACACTAATTAAGTCAGATAATCCAAGGGGAAAGGTTAGAAACAAGAAGGCATGAAGTAAATTATTTGCATTTGTAACTAAATGATTGCAAGTCACTTAAATACTCTCTGGTAATGGTTCTGAACAGGGAAGGGAGTCCATTTGGAGTATTACAAGGATCAATCTTAGGACCAGAATTTTTCAGTATGCATTTATTTTTTGCTCTGGGTGGAATTATACATATACAATTAAGCAGAAGTTGAAAGACAACCTTGATGGTATTATTATACCTTTATAAGCAGGCTAACTGATGCACTGTGCTAATCTCACAATACTGTCCAGAACTATGAATCCAGATGCATATTAATTGGCATTTGATGAAAAATATTACAAATATAGTAATATGCATTTTTTATTTGTTGGATATGTAAATGTATCCTTTATCAATATTATGAAATTGATTGAAAATAGGGTTAAGATTACACATTATATTCATTATCAAATTAATTATCCAGGCAGGGTGATGGAAACACAAGGACCATAGTCTTACACCAATGCTACCCAAACCCAATCCTCGAGGGCCCCTATCCAAAACAGGTTTCATAGTTAACCTTTAATTATCATTTAATCATCACCAGGAACCATTTCAATGTGATCAATTAAGCAGGTGATTTGTGAAATGGAGTTATGTAGAGATTTCAGTCCTCGATGACCAAAATTCCCTTAATGGATTGTTAATTGCTTAATTGATCAATCACTTCCATGTGGTCCCAGTCTATTGAAATGAGAAAATGTAGGGTGACTAACAAAACTTACTGGATAGAGGCTCTACAGACCGTGTTTGGTCACCATTGTCTTATGTCATATCATATATACTGTATATATTCCTTGGAAGCTTGCACATTTTCCATACATTTAAAAGGTGCCGAGATCATTAACTTAATGGGGCCTCAATGTTCTTTAGCTTTAAGAAACAAAATACAACTAAGATAACTACATACATGAAAAAACTATCCCACCAGCTGCTTACATTCTCTATATAGTTGTGAGCACTCTTACATTGTTATACACACACAGAAGAAAGGCAATTTCTGGCTCTTTAAGTGTTAAAATCTTCTTGCTCATTTCTACAGAACCCTCCCTATCAAAAAGAACTGGCTCTACCCCCAGTGGACATGCACAGTTTCTCTTTCAATGGAGTGTGAAGATCCATTTCTTTGAGTAACAAACAAAAATGCGAAACCACTTCCCTCTGAGAGCCTGTTTCTTTTCCCTACTTGCATATCTGCAATTTTGTTTTCTTTCAAGTTTACTTTTAACCATCTGTATAAACTATAACACAATATCACAAAATGCTGGAAGTACAAAACACAGATGCCCAATTTATACACCCTTCTGTAAACTTCAAACATATTGTATTTCAGTTACACTTTCCAAGTTTCAGACTGTTTAAGAAAAAAAAAACTGCTACTTTCAGTTTAAAACCAGCTCCGTCTACTCTTCTGTGAATACCTCTTTATCTCTGTGTCAACAGCTCTAAAGCTGCAGCTTAGTTAGCACTGTTTACTTAAGGCCAAAAACTTCCACCAGGGTGGGATAGGCAGCACGCAATATCAGAATCAATACAATGTGCTTAATTTGGATCCAACCAAATTCAGTGCAGAGAAATGCTGTCGACAGATATTGTCTGCACAATTTTTTTTGTGCGTCACTTTGTTTATATTATGTTACTCCATGTTTGGTCCAGTTTCAGACGTGGGGGAAGAAGGGAGGGGTGATGTGTGTAGTAGGGTTACAAGTAGTAAGCTATTTGGCTATTAAAAAGCTGCATAAGAGCTAACATTTGCCAAACGGAAAAAAGTTATGCAAATAGGTCACTCATTAAAGTTTATACAGGAGAACTGGGGATGGCAGAATATAAATAAAACCACAGTGAAGAGGAAGGATTTTACGAAGCCTTCAGGGTGGGCATGACCATCAAATAGACTTTTTACCTCACACTCACAACGTTCTGATACCACCATGGCATTGCAGGCACATCCTAGGCTGATTGACCTCTCTGTTTCATTTCCAAAACACAAGCGACTGCCAAAACTTCTTATAAAATCAGTAAAATGACCATATTAAACTTGATTACTTACTGAATAACTATAGAATAATTGGTTTGGTAATTTATATTGGTTGAATGCCAGAAAAATATTTCACTAAATTAACTTAAAAATATAGGCCTTATATATTTAAGAAGCAAACTAACAAGTAGATTTATATTAAAATACAACCACTTTACATATATATTTAAAAACATCCGATTGGAATAACAATTGTGAATAATGCTGCAAACTAAAATGTAACGTGTATTACGCTTTGAATTGCACTGTATTATGTAACTTGGAATTTGTAATGTATTATGCTTTGAACTGCACTGTATTTTTGCACTTTGCATTGCGCTTATATTTTGTAAGTCGCCCTGGATAAGGGCGTCTGCCAAGAAATAAATAATTTTAGGTTTGCTGCATTTTTGCTAATTATTAAGTTATTGTTAACAAAAGTCCAAATCTGTCCTGATATTTTGATAAAATTAATAAACAGAAGTGAATGATACACACGTATCTTTTACCTTGCAATGCAAGTTACAAAGTATATAATAGATTGTAAAAGAACATGCAATATCAATTTTATAGCAAGAGGGATTTGCGCAGAACAAACTCACTGGTAATGGAAATATTTGTGTGCAATTAAAGAAAAGTAGTAGATTATGAGACACTCCATCCCATGCCACAGACTTCTGCTACGTTGACGGTTCTCTCAGTGTACATGGAAAACGTTTTTACATCTGGAAAATGTTTTTGCACACCCTTACAGAATTGTGATCTTTATCACTCTTTCCAGTAAACTAAAATTCATAAGGAGAAAAGGAAACAATCTACAAAAAGGTGCATTTTGAACTTTATTGGCGTTACGCTTTAAGACAGCAAAATATCAAAGATACATGGTCTTCTCACACTTGGTAATTCAAAAGTACCTCACAAAAATTATCAGTTGCTTTACAAACACACATTAAAGACTTTCTAATGTTGCATTTTCTTAAGATTTCTTCCAAACATGTTAACCATGCACTATTATTTGTATTCATGTTAAGATGTTAGACTTAAGAGATGTTATAGAAAATTTGTTTCCCATTAATATGTTAATTTTAAGCATTATAGGGAAAAAAAAGAAAGATTCACAGTTTAAGCAAATTGCATTAAATTAAAAATAAATCATCCAATAAAGGTGCAAAAGGCAAGTGTGATCTTGGGCTAAATATGAATTCCAGTTTTAATTTTATCAGCATAGTTGTACATAACCTTACTGCGATGAGACTTAACTCGAAAATACAAAACTGCTTCTTAATAGTGCATACATAAAATAAATCAGCAGAAGCTTTATGAAACAATACAGTATAAGCTATAAATCATGAAAACTGTCCTTACTAAAGTGAAACTTGCTCAATAATCAGGAATACACTGAACACTTCCAGCAACCATCTAAAAGGGCCTTATTATAGAAACACATGGATATGACAATAAATGTAACCAGATTTATGAAACCATTTATATGACGATAAATGTAACCAGTTCATAAACAGATTAATACAATCTCAGCTGGCATCCAGTTTAGTGAAACATTTTTTGCATAGGGTTCCTTGATTGCATATAAAGGTTTTTTCACCCAATTCACCTAATATATACCCATCAGCTCTTAATAAAATGTAATATGAACATTATGAAATGAAAGTTTGATTTGACAGCACTGATGGTCAAACAAATCTTTATTTGAATTTAATTGGTAGAATTGTGTAACCATTTCAGTTCCAGTAACTGTGTTTCCAGTTGACTTTGTAGGTTGCAAATCATTTGGGAATTTCACATTAGGAAGGAATGTTTGGTTGTCAAAGCCTTGAAGAGAGAGAGAGAAATTCATTATTGTAAAACTACATTCATTTTAAAACAAATAAAAAAGCAGAGAAATAAGTATATGCTTATCCCAGACATTGACATAATGTAAGGATGTATTATGGTTTTCACAGATCTCGATTAGCACTAGTCTAGGACTACTACACCTAAAATAATGTTGGGTAGTCCATTTGCTAATTTGGGTCTGTGAAATCAGCCTGTAGAGATCTAAATGTTATACTTCTAAGCTACAATTTATAAATACAGTGGGGGAAAAAGTATTTGATCCCCTGCTGATTTTGTACGTTTGCCCACTGACAAAGAAATGATCAGTCTATAATTTTAATGGTAGGTGTATGTTAACAGTGAGAGACAGAATAACAACAAAAAAATCCAGAAAAACGCATTTCAAAAAAGTTATAAATTGATTTGCATGTTAATGAGGGAAATAAGTATTTGACCCCTTCAACTTAGTACTTGGTGGCAAAACCCTTGTTGGCAATCACAGAGGTCAGACGTTTCTTGTAGTTGGCCACCAGGTTTACACACATCTCAGGAGGGATTTTGTCCCACTCCTCTTTGCAGATCCTCTACAAGTCATTAAGGTTTGGCAACTCAAACCTTCAGCTCCCTCCACAGATTTTCTATGGGATTAAGGTCTGGAGACTGGCTAGGCCACTCCAGGACCTTAATTTGCTTCTTCTTGAGCCACTCCTTTGTTGCCTTGGCTGTGTTTTGGGTCATTGTCATGCTGGAATACCCATCCACGACCCATTTTCAATGCCCTGGCTGAGGGAAGGAGGTTCTCACCCAAGATTTGACAGTACATGGCCCCGTCCATCGTCCCTTTGATGCGGTGCAGTTGTCCTGTCCCAGCTGCCTTGAGATCATTAACAAGATCCTCCCGTGTAGTTCTGGGCTGATTCCTCACCGTTCTCATGATCATTGAAACTCCACGAGGTGAGATCTTGCATGGAGCCCCAGACCGAGGGAGACTGACAGTTATTTTGTGTTTCTTCCATTTGCGAATAATCGCACCAACTGTTGTCACCTTCTCACCAAGCTGCTTGGTGATGGTCTTGTAGCCCATTCCAGCCTTGTGTAGGTCTACAATCTTGTCCCTGACATCCTTGGACAGCTCTTTGGTCTTGGCCATGGTGGAGAGTTTGGAATCTGATTGATTGATTGCTTCTGTGGACAGGTGTCTTTTATACAGGTAACGAGCTGAGATTAGGAGCTCTCCCTTTAAGAGTGCTCCTAATCTCAGCTCGGTACCTGTATAAAAGACACCTGGGAGCCAGAAATCTTGCTGATTGATAGGGGATCAAATACTTATTTCCCTCATTAACATGCAAATCATATTTATAACTTTTTTGAAATGCGTTTTTCTAGATTGTTTTGTTGTTATTCTGTCTCTCACTGTTAAAATACACCTACCATTAAAATTATAGACTGATCATTTCTTTGTCAGTGGGCAAACGTACAAAATCAGCAGGGGATCAAATACTTTTTTCCCTCACTATACATGTTTTTTTTGTTTTTTTGTCTGGATTTGTCCTTTATTATACAATTTTCCAGATCTTGCTTTAACCACCCTTTCATTGTGTTCTACCCACGATAAAACAAAGTGACAATGATGACATGAATGTTAACATGCCAACATTGGATAGTATATACATTTATGTAGGAAATATAGATCTATAAACCAAAATCAATAAGTTCAAATCTTAAAAAAAAAGTATTTAAATCTAATGCTATTAACACACCTACAGCAAATCTTTTTGTAATATCTTCTATGACATAGGTCAATAGAAATTCATGGAAAGGATCTTTACCTTTAGTACAAGAAGAAGAAACGCGTCCTGTGGGATGCTGCCATGCTTTCAGACATGTTACGAACTTTAAGGTAGTTCACAAATCCTCTGAAGAAGAGCAGGAGACCTAGGTTAGGTAGGCAAGTAGGGGGAGAGAGAGAAATTAAAGACTTCGCATTGTATGAGTTTTCAGATTTATCTTCATGACACATGTATTCCTCAACCAAGCAGCGCCATGCAGCATTTTGCTGGAAAGGGCTAGGCCAGCCAATCTTGTCTGAAATATGAACTAAATGGACTGGCCACTACAGACATTTTGAAGGTGCTCAGAATTCTAGAATGTCAAGTACTGTATTGCTCAACAGAAATGCAAAGACAAATGGAAACTTATCACATCAGAACCTGATCATTTATTAAACCAAGGGGTGGCAGATTTACTAGGTTTCAGAGGATGGAATATACATTTTGTTAGCCTAATGTACTAGATATTTAATAGTGTTAAGTAATATAATTTGGATTACCCAATTTCATTATTAAAATGTAAATATTTAAAACCTATTTGTACTATAGAACTATTCTGCACAAGGTGTTAATTTGCTATCAAAGGGAATTAGGCCTAATGTCTTAATTAACGGTTATTACTAGGGCTGTCCTGAAGAGTCCATTTTTACCTTCAAAGATTCGGAACATTACAGAACAAAGGTTCGAAGCTTCGTTGGTGGTAATTTGAATAAATCGAGGACATCACATTTGCTACCAGTGTACAGATTTGAATGATAATCCTACTTTTGTGTTTATAGGTAACCCATATAAACAAGATAAGTTATTTTAAACTTCAAGGGGATATTTTATCCCGAACAGTAAGCATGTTCGTTTTTATTTTTACAAGCACACAGTTTATGTACATGTATTGATTTTACTTGCATGAAACATGTTTACCTTCCTGTTAAAGCACTACTCATACTAAACTGTTTGCGCAGTAACATATGTATATTATATTTAAATTTGCATTTTATTCAAATACAGAAAAAGTGTCGGACATTGCGATTCGGTGTAAACCTCTTGATGAATAGCCTATACCCCAGTGTTCAATAACAACTATACTGAAAATAGTAAATACTAAAAGGCACCAGAACACAATAACCTTAACATTTGGGTTAACTATAATAAAGACTCCCTTCTACCGTTCAGAGTTTGTGTCAACTTTATATATTGTCCAGTATATTATTATTATTCTCTCAATAATATTATTATTATTATTATTATTATTATTATTATTAATCGGTTGATTAACAACAGACTTGCAGAATTAGTACGCAGTACTAAACACGGCATCATCTTCAGTTAGTACGCTGCTTTCAATTCTATAAAATTGACCATTAAGCTGAATAAATAATGCATAATTTAAATTTTAAATGATCCCGGAGTTTGCTTGTTCCTCCGTGATACACATTTTCAGTTGCATAGCTTATATTAAGCTTGTTGGGGTTCTTCTGTGCATTTAGCAAAACATTTCAAACAGCAGATATTTTTTGTCTTTGTTTTGTTTTACGTTTCCATTATATCTAGGATGACCAGACGTCCCAGATTTTAATTAAAGGTTCCAGTGTCCCAACAAGTCTCTCAATCTTTAAAATGTCCCGGTTTTTAGCTTTCCCATTCAGACTCACTTAAAACCTTAAAATATGCAAGATATGTTTGTATGTAATCGATCACATTATGTCAGCATTTCAAATACATTGGTAAATCCTAATACCTGGTAACTATATGTAATGCCGTAATGCTAAGGTTTTCTGGATGACAACATGCACAAAAGCACAAAGTTGATATAAATTTGAATAATGACAGGCAGGATAGTGCTCTAGCTTTCAGAAAAAAAGTTTCAAAATACATTGTTTTAATTTTATTTGGTCCAATGTCCACGGACATGACAGTGGAAATTGAGGGGCTTTTTATGAAGGTTTTGAACTTTGTTATTTCCATCAACATTTATTTAAGTAATGGGCAGTATATGAATCTAATGTTTTAATTTTATTTAGGTAGACTATGTAGGGCACCTGAACATGTGGTTTAGTATTTTAACACTTGCGGGGGTTTCCAAGGAGGAGACCCAACCCATCGCCCTGGATAAGGGCGTCTGCCAAGAAACTAATAATAATCATTGTGGGTGCAACAACAAATTGTTTTATTTATCATTATTACTGCAGCACACACGTCTCTGGGACTGAACACACTCACACACTGACTCGTTATTCTGCCTCCCTTCACCTGTCATGCCCACTCCCTACGCTCCTCCCCACCGCACCGCCTTTACCCCATTAAACCTTTATTGGGTGCAGTGGCACGCTACAGTATTCAAACAATCTCAATTTCTATTAAGAGGAAAAAAAATGATGTGATTGTCACGTGACGAACCTTCGAAGGTTTGTAAAAACCACAGAAGGTCTGGAGATCGAACGAACCTTTGAACGGTCGAAGACAGCCCTACTTATAACTATATTCAAAAGATGTTGTTTTCTCAGCTTCAAAAATTAAACATACAAAATTGCACTTGCTTTGCAGCTTGAAAACACCCAATAAAGCCCAGCCCTATATGTATATTCTGCAACATCAAAGCAAATAAATGGTCCAACTTCAAGCATGACATAGGCACTTACAATAATTAATGTGCATTCTTTATCAAACAGTTCCATACAATATATAGGCTACATTTATGTTTTCCCCTAACTTAGCCATAATATGCCGAGTGAGCTCAACTTTCCATTACATAGAAAGAGCTATAAGAAATTGCGGATGCTTTTTACTAAAATGATTAAAACAGATTTAAAAGAAATGCGAGTTCAGCCACAGAGTTGGCTCTTGGTGATATTGTTCTGTTTTATACAAATGAGACTGCTGCTGTTGGGAAATGGTCTTGTGGTTTGGGGGTTTCAAAAGCCAGTTGACAAACTAATTGAATCTGAGCTGGAAAACAGACCTTGGCTCAGGAATAAGAGCTTCTGTTCACTGGGCTAGAGAAAAACTGGGTCCCCAGACAGCAGCTCATTCGAACATACAGTGGCATTTACTAAAGATACCATACTATCATATGGGAGATTAATTCAATTAATAAAAAGATTAGAAGGCAAAAGAAAGACTTCAAACAAGACATTTTAGAGTAACATTCATAATGTTACGTAGGATTAATTTACTTGCAGACACAATCATTTAAAGTCTTAAACAATATACAAGAAAAAAAAAAAACATACAATCCAAGAAACATGTCACATCAAAGCATAAAAAAGTTAAAATTCTACTTACATATGTAAAATATACATATGAATGAAATAATATTAATTCTTTAAAAAGCATTCATTTCTACAAATGAAGTCATACTTCTATAAATTCACTTCATTTATTACAGTACATTAAAAATATTAGATACACAAATCAAAAGGTTTCAATGAGGAAGTTATTTGCAAGGTGTAGTCAGATTAAAATGTAATCTATGGTTATTAAATACATGTAAACTCATTTCTTTATTTATTTTTCAGAAATATCTAAATTGTATGGTTTTTCAGTTAATTGGTTTATAGATTTTAATACTGCCCTAAAAAAAAAGTATTTAATTACAAAATGTAGTACCCTTAAATTACACCTTCAATTATTTATTTATTTATTTATTTTTTGGTACATTATCAGGACCGCCACTTGATGGCAGCAGTACACAATGTCATAAGGCCTCAATCAAGTCTCTTAACTTCAGGAAAATGTGAATATGTAATCTAAGATGTAAATACTTAATTATGTATCCTTAGTTTTTTTAATATGAATTAGTTTTGACTGTGATAAAAAGTAATTTGCAAATACAATTCAGTGACTTTAAATAAAGTTTACACGTTTACACCATTCTCTTAACACTACCAGCGCCGAGCCAGTCAAATTGACCGATTTGGTCATTCAAATTTGAATTACTCTGTGTTCCTAAATACACTGCACAAACATCATTCGTGGGTTTGTGTCAGTGTTGAAAACACTGCGAGTGAAATGCCAGGTCCAAATGGCACCGAGTGCTTGTACTCTACTGATCAATACGCGATTGTTATTGCACAGTACAGAGTGCAATAGCGCAGACACATCGTACGCAAAATTCATGGACATCATCAGTGGAGGAGCATTTATTGCAATGCTATATATTCGTGGAGCAAAAAGTGTTCACCTGGAGAGGGCTGTCAAAATGCAGTGTGAGGTACGAGCTCATGCAGGGAAAGTGCAGAAACGTGTCCTGTGTGGACTGTACGAGCTGTCAGGTATGCAGGCTAAATATATAGTAAATTGCTTCTTGAAATACAAAGCTACAGTGAATACAAACACTATGTTGAAAACAAAGTTTACACGGTGTTGAAAATGTTTACTTTTGTGTACAATTATTTTGTGATAAATGCAAGTTATTTTTGAACTAGAAAATACTGCCTTTGAGCATTATTCCAATATTTAAGTTTACACTTGTTCATTCCCTTACTGTATGCAGTTTTTAAGCTTTTTGCTTATTGTAGGATATATAGTGATTTGTTTTGACTGCAGTGTACACGTTTAGAAAAGTGCTTTGATGTTATTAATAGCAATAATATTAATGTTTTATGATCATATTTCAATTTAAATAATCAATTTGTGCTAAGCAAATATTGGATTTGATGTTAATGAATAAAACTTCTGAGTTTTATACGATGGCTTGCCTTTGATTATCATATCACAGCTGTTAAAGAGCCATCGGTTACAATGACCGGCTTTGGCGCTTGTAGGTAGTTCCGCTCTAGTGTTAACCTTACAGCCTTTATATGTTTAGAAATTAGTTTGGTCCAGAACAGAAGTATGAACTGTTTTCTGAATTGTTTCAACATCATTGTAATGAAAAATGCATGTGAACTGTATACCCCCTGCCACGGAACAATAAATAAACTTACCAAGGACAAGGAATATCCACCACAACCAGTACTGGCCATTGAAGTATCCAGTAAAATAATCAGAAAACTGGAAAACATAAAAATAAACATGGTAAAGATTACCTGTATGAAATGCTATATTGGAAAATTAAAATAAAAGGTGTCCTAACTTATGTAAATATACTGTAATTGTTCTGTTTATTAATAATTACATAATGCATCCTACTGTTATCACTTATCAAGACAAATTAATTTATGAATATACAGTTAATTACTTGAATGCATAACATGTGGCATTAGTTAAATTCAAAATTACTAAAAGTGAGAAAGTGCGCGCACATTTTCTTTTAGCTATTCTAAACTGTATTCAAGCCAAGCTCATAACCATCTGTATTCCTTCTTTCAGATTAAATCTCAAAGAATTGCCTATCAAAGAAAGCTCTGACCCAGGAATACAGCATCCTGCTGATGCAAAATATTAACACCCCAGTTGCTAAAGTTTAATTGTATCAAAATGGGACGTTCCACTGACCTCCTAAAACACTAGCTTTTGACCTTCACAGACCTCCCTCCCCCCTCCCTACTTAATCGCTTCCAAAGTCATAAAAGACAAACTCATTAAAGCCTTTTCTGTTCACAATGTAGTCAGTCCAGTATTCAGTTTCCCAGCGGCATGCTGAAAACAGTTAAATGAACCTTGACATGGCATTTCAGCTTTTCCTGTTCATAGTCAAGCCAAAGCAGCTTCAGTTCAATGTAAAGAGAAATGGCAGCAAGGCAGCTGTGGTGGTTTAGGAGACAGGTATCTCCTCCACAGACAGCAGACTTCATGCATCAGTGAAAATAAGCTTGATCGGATATTGGCTGAGTTAAACTCTGCAAAGACTGCGTGTTGTAATCTTTGAAAGCATGTTCTACTTAGTTTCTCTTTTATGAAAGTAGTAAATTCTCTATTGAAACAGGTAGTCTAATCAAATTCAAATTGAAAACATTTTTATGCAGGTCAGCAGATTAAGATATGTATACATACAGAATTAGCAAAAAAAAAAAGTGTTTTTGCAGGATGCAAAATATTAATTTCTAGATTCATTTTAAAGCAATTCATTTAAATGCTTTACTGTAGATTTGCTTCATAATGTCTCAATAGTTACACATCTTCTAAAAGAATAATTAAACATACCCTGACAATGAGGATCCATTTAATAAGGGAAAGGCCGAATCCACAGATTGCACCATATCTTCCTGCTATAGTGTTGGTCAGGCAGAAAGACAGACAAAAGCCAATCCAGTTGAAAAGAAAAGCCACTGTCAAGAAAAAATAAAAGTAAATATTTAGTATATCAACAGTAATCCAAACAGACATATGTAGATATGCACATTCAAATAGGAAAAAATATATAACACAATAACGCATATATTGCCATATTTCTAAAATATGGAATTAAATATTACATTGGAATAATTGATCAATTTTTATATTTAATATGTCCATAAAAATGTCATACAATTGTCAAAACAAAGAGAAAGGCCGATATAGAATTCTGATCAAACCTATGAAAATTTTCTTTATTATTCGACTAAAAAGTATTCAATGTATAATTTTCCCTGAGAATTCTCAGCCCATGTGGAAGTAGCCTTTAATCAGCTAAATCTACAAGAACAAAATATTAACATTTCTTCCTCTCTCTCAGACCTCCTGCATAGGGATATTCCATAAAAATAACAGTAGAAATTGTTTAGGAATATGTGAAGTAACTTTCTGCTTCAGTAACATGAATAGACCAACACTTTTAAACTTGTAATAAACAAAAAGTGGACTGGATGAGTGCTTCGCATAGTAACATATCTTAATCCTTTTGGAGATAATTTATACTGACTTTTAATTCATTTTTATGACTACCTTTCTATTTGAATATCAAATCCCAAATGGCTTAATCTGTTGCAAGACAAAGCTTATTGAATTACAGGCAATATATATTTTTCCCAGAATCATTAGCAAGTTAAACCACCAGAGGGATTTTCTAAAAAACAAAACAGGTTGCATTTCATACATATACCACCAGATGGCATAAAACTATCACATACACAAAATTGATTGCAAGAAACGTCAGTGATCCAAATTTAAACATTATGATTTGGTCAGTTATTCTGAAGTAGTATTTAAAATTTACAGACACGTTTTGGAACAGTTTGCCATTGCTATGTAGTGTTTTACAAATTATTATACATTTAATTGTAACAGTTGAGTATTTAACAGTATTGGGTAAGTAATGTTGAAGTGAACTCATGTGAAAAGAATACAACCAGAAATTATGAAGCTACAGCAGGTACCTGCAGAGAATCTTTCATTAGCTCATTTATTAAACATATAAGAGACCTCATTTGCAACCCTTAAAAGTAACCGTATATACTAATTTGGCACTGCTCCCTATTGCTCACCTGAACTATCCACCATGGCTCCAAATATTACATAAAAGCAAGCAAGAATAACACCAAAGTAAGCTGCACTGGCTCAATGGGGAGATCTATGTGTGAGTAATGAACAGCGCCCTGAATCTAGTAGAATGTAATCCTTGAAGATGAAGCCCATAGAGTTGAAAGATATCTCAAAATAAAATTGACTTCCCGTCTAATCAATTTGAGATATCTGGAACATCATAATTTAGAAGTAATAGGCTATTTTCTGTCCTGTTTTGACCCCCCTCATTGGAACACACTGTTTGAATAGGCGTGGCAGATTGTAGACTCAGAAGTAAAAGCCCACTGGTATGATTGGCTAACAGTTTTGCATATTTAAATATTTTCAACTCCCCCGTCAGTACACGTGTGGAATTGTTTTGAAAATTATGAAAAATGGCAGCCGGTGAAATTCAGCCATATATGTTTGATCCAGAGTCTGATCCCAAATCACAAGACAACGAACCTGCAATTCAAATGGCAAGGATACTACAGCCTGCGACAGCGTGGTAAATAATCATCGTTATTTATATTTATACTTTATGTATTTGTGAGGTAGTTAGCCTATTACATTATATTTGAGTTTAGCCGAAGGCGCTACAGAAAGCGGTTTGTTGTTGTTAACATTTATGCATATTACACATTTTATATTTCATTGGTTGTTGCATATAAAGTTTAGATACTAGGCATTAATACAGTTATATCAGACAAATGATAATTCGCGCTGCTTCATGTTAACGAAGTATAAATTAATGTACCATCGTTTGTCAAGCTGTCGTTCATATATTCATAGTCCATCATTTTAATGAAAGTAAAAAAACTTGTCAATTGTTGTCTTCGGAGCCATCTTTATCGTTTGGTTTCTGCATAGACCTGCGTTTGCCTCTCTCGTTATTTACCTACTATACTATATACGTTATTCAGTGGGCGGGGCTAAACAGGCAGTAATGTAGAAGCAGGCGTTGATCTTCTGCGGAGGCGGGGTTTAGCCACACTATTACGTAATGAAGTGGCACATTCCACATCCTGTCCTTTTTGCAGATTGGCTTCAATATAAGCTGTTTTTAGACTAACGATAGAGTTTTGAGTTCTGAAACTTACAGGATGTTTTTATAGTACAATTACCTCTTATATGTCAAAAGATCAAGGGAATTGTGATCTCAGCTCATGATCTCTTTAAGTTATTTCAAATTTGAGATCTCCAATACAATTTGAGACTTCCTGTTCTATATTAGATATCTCAAATTGAATTTGAGATCTCAAATTGACTTCCTGTTCTATTTCAGATATCTTAAAATAGACAGGAAATTCATACAAAACATACAGCATTTTCACAGGAAGTCAATTTGAGATCTCAAATTCAATTAAAAAGAAAAATGTTAACAAAGACCAATCGAGGCTAACTTACCACCAGTACACAAAATATTTATAAATATAAAATGTATAACTTCATGTAATTACTAGGTAAATATTTAACATAGTAACATCAAAACACTAGAAGATCTGTGAAAGAGAGCAACCCCATGTATAAGATACACGACTATGATTTGAGGAAAACGAAATGGGAGGTAAGAAATATAAAACTGAAAGGAAAATATTTAATGTTCATTTAATATTTAATTAATGGTTTTTGCCAATTTACCACAATTGTGTGTACGAGACAGTAGCCGTAAACGTAAAATTGACGCTTCTCTGGCTCACGTCTCCTACATCTGCGGTTCAAATTTTGAGGAAATCCTGGGTTGCTTTCGGATTTCATAAAAATGTAAGTGTATCGTGTCTTTTAGTCACGTTAGCTAGACAGCTGCACCTGAATAGGAAGGTTTTCCATTGCGGGAGAGGAAAGCCAAGATCGAGTGGTGTACAGAAGCTTAAGCAGCATAAGAAACGTCCTCTTCCTTCTACTTATATTGTAGAGTATTTTTATAATTATTAATAAAATTATGACCCTATTATAAACTGGACAAACAAATCCTTGTTTTCTATGCTTAACACAATCACTTGGCATCATGTAAAACTAACAAGATAATTTACAAAAGTGATGCACAATTGAAAGCACAGGGGACTCTGCATCACAGATATCATTTGGTTAGAGTCTTTATTGGAGCCCTGGATGTCAGTGACATAATGCAAACTCCTGCAATAGCAAACCTGAAGCAACTGGCTGAAAGATGTGTATTGGTATACAATATTTTTTCAAACATTTAGTGATCTTACCTGAACTTTATTGGAAAATTGATCATAAGGGCTTTAAGATAATTTGCTACCAGGTTGACAGGTTAGAGAAAATTTAGTTTTCAGGTTAAGAGTGACCTTCTATAGAATAACAGTATTAATGTACTTGATTACAGCCAATGACAACACTTGGTTTTCTATTAATTGTTTCCTGTAATAAGATGAAAAATGGCTGCCATCTTGGCTTTTCACACAGTTCACATTTTATTGGCACATGAACATTTGAAAAGTACATATTTTTAAATGCTGAATACTACAGTGATGCCTTATTTGAAATATAAAATTGAAAACTTACTGAAAAACGCCAACATGAATATCCCATCATTTCCAACTCTCAGCTGATCAGCATCACTGAAGTCATCTCTAGGTGGGAAATCGTCCTCCTGTATTTATAGAGGAAAATAAATCACAACAAATTCTTAAACACACTGACAGACATCTTCTACTCTACTTTCCAAAAACAAAGAAACCCAAGTGATGATAATATCAAGGGTTCACTATTACTGGAATATATACTTATAAACAATATATAAGTTTCCCATTTAAGACACTTAGAGACAACATTCATAATTTACTTGAAAATGAAAATCAGGAAACACTTAATAAAATAAACTTTAACACGATACATGATGCAAGTTAATGAGGATTTACCCTCTGCACAACATCCATTGAGGCAGCAGACATTGCTGCAGCTTTGGCCTTTTCTGCTTCATCATAGGTGGGCAAGGAGGTAGCAACACTGTATGGAGGCGGGACAGGGTGGAAATCACGGTGATAATCACCTTCTGTGCAAACAAATAGAAGAGTTTTCAAATAGTAACATTTCAGAGAAAATAAAACATCCTTACTATAGTTTATTTTGTTCTAGAAATATTCGACATTGAAAAGGTAACAAAAAAATGATTTAAGATAAGATACAGGTGTACATTCAGTATTTTTCAATAAAGGCATGACAATCAGAAATATCTACCAAACTAAATATATAACTACTGTAAATGCAATGATACACCACTTTTTGGTCATCTGGTAACACAGCTTTTCACCATGCTACAAATCTGCTAGAGTGCAATGTCTACAGTCTTGTGGATAGCTTAATTTCGGTGAGCTTTGCAGTGGTTCATAGCCATGCTGATGAATGATTAACTGCTCTTTTATTTGCCTGTATAAAAATCTTAATAGCTTGTAAATCCAAGATTCCACACTCTATGCCTCTCACTTTGTACCACATTCTGATTGTTCCAGGTTTCAAAGGCATAGGCCTATTTAATAATGTATTACCTTGATTGTCTCGACACATAAGCTACTTATAATCTAAGAGTGAAATCTTTCATAGGTAATAATTTTATTAAGATTCATAGGAATGCTGATGCATCCAAATGTTTACAGTGGAAACATAAAAAGGACAGGACATCAGAAATCTGCCAAGGACTCTAGACGTAGCCTGAATAATAACTTTTGTAAACTTATGAAAGCACACATCATAATGATTCCAAGACGTAATACAAAAAAAAAGTTTGTTATCTGGAAGTGACATTTGAAAAGACCTTGCTTGAGACAGTCTATATAAAATGTACAGGCAACCCCTGTGTGTTATAGTAAGTGTTATTGGAGAAAAGCAGAAGGGGAGGGGACTTGGCGTCACTTTCTCAGACATGGTGAAAAGCAAAAAATAAATAAAACAAATCTAATAATTCACAAAAATATGTATAAAGTGAAGAGCAATGTGGCAGAGATGAGCACAGTTTAAGCAGAAGCTGCAAACTGGCAAGTCTGGCTGATTCTGTGCGTTTCCTGTTTTGGGATGATGTGTGAAGTCTGCATCGTACGTCATCGTAAATGCGATATGTAAATTGGGGGGTTTTAGGGACCATCTTGCATGAAAAAAAAAAAAGTCAGAAATGCGGGGGTGTAAGTTGTGGGTTGTCTGTAATAAGCAGTTGTTGCACATGCACTGTTGGCATTTAGCACTAATTCACGTGAATACGGTTTGTCATCTGCAATCCATGGTCGAGTAGTAAACAAGCTAACACACATTTCCTGTTTTGAAGTAAGCTAGCTCATATCACTAGCCCACTTATTTCAAAGAGATACGTCATCATTCAAGAATCACAGAAATGACTTGAAAGTATTTTAAGCAGAATTAGATGCTCTTATTATTCTAAATCAAGAACCAAAATAAGATTCCAACAGAAGAAAAGTCTGACTATTTAAGCCCAAATATTTGCTAAAGGTTAACAAAATTAAGCCTGATTTAGTGGTTTCACTTGAAATTAGATTGTAATTTCAACTTCATCAAAATCACTACATCATATCTGATTTACCATTTACAGTGCATTAATAGGTCAATCATTAACATTATATACTATACAGACCATAATATCAGTTATCATCAATATAATTGTATAACCAGATATATAAATGCATTTAACATTAGTTTCAATACATTTTAATTGGAGAACACAGTTATAGATTCTTGACCTAAACATTGGAAGTTGAACTTCTTACAAAAGCATATCATGTCCCTTATAAATTAGCAATATCATGAACAAAATGGTAAAAAGTTTTGTTCCACTGGTTTCTTAATCACCTACTAGCCTAACTGTTAACACTGATTAACAGCAAATGCTAAATCTAATCTAGCTAAAAATGTGGCTATAGCAAATATCTGGAAGAACTGGAAAGTTTGATTTGACTGTACCTGGAGCTGCAGTTGCTCCTAAAGCAACACTGCTGTAAGGAGGCGGCGGAACCTCCAATGGCACTGCAGATTCAGAAGGAGGTGGAATCTGAACAGAACTGGATGCCTCTTGGGTGGCAGACGGCTCAGAGGGATCATCCTCATTGTGCAACTGAATTTGGAAACAAACAAGCATAGTAAAGATTTGTTTATTAAGTTGTGTAATATAACTCGACTTTCCTAGCTTTAAACGACAGCTAGTAACTGGCTAGTAACTAAGCCACTGAGCAGGTAAGGATGCACATCAATGCCTACAATTCCCATGTACAGCAAAATTACTTAATTTTACAATAAAACATACTACCTAGAAATTCAAATTATACCCAATAATAAAATAAATAAAATCACACTACCTGTAATAAAGGTTTAAATATGGAGGATACATTTTCATATTTTGATTGCTTTCAATAGTTTCCTTAAGACATCTGAATATAAATGTCCAAGTAGATTATATATACCCTGATGTAATTTCATGAAAATCATGGAGTGAAATTATAGTCGTTTTGTCCAGTATACAAAACAAGCAAGATCCTAAACAAAAATAATTAAGACTAATAAACAAAACCAGTATTGTGAAAGTAAGAAGGTGAAGGTGTTCGGCCAAAACTTGAGCAATAATGCAGATTTGTTTTCATTCCTGAGCTTGTTATTGCCAAATTTATGTTTTGTTTCTCCTTAAATTTCTCTGCTCTGTTAATTTATGTGAAGTTGTATTGTATTAGAAGCCAAGATAAGCTATATTGTATACCGTATGACACTTCAGCTATCTTTATTTGACTATTATACAGCCCACAAATTAAAGGAATTATTATAATTAGTAATATAATTATAATATACATTTTAATTAGTCCTGGGGAGCAGGGAATCCACTCTATGATTAGTTCCACTATATAAGGAACAGGCTACTCTTATCAGTTCAGAACTTTATTTATTGGAATCTGTGCTCTTTGACTCCCATATGATACTCATTTCCATAATTATTGTAATTAACCAGATAATCATTTCCTACCAGTCACCTAATATATAAAGTTAAGTGTCAGACAATCAAAATTTAAGCGACTGAGGATGGTACTGATATTCTGTTCATTACATAGAATATTAAAATCCCTTCTAGGTGCTGGATACAATATGAAATCAGCCTATAACAACATAAAACTTTATAATATTTTGATTATCATTGATTGTAAGATCTAAAATAGTGATATTTTTAATGGATAAGCCCACCCATAATACAAATACATGATACTTATAATTAATTTTTCTTCAATATCCAAACAACACTTAAAGAGTCTTTACTTTGTAAACAAAATATTGAAGATCTGAAACCACAACAACAGTAATGTGATCCACAGAGGTCTAGATGTCAAATGACCTCCAGCTGTGCCTGTCAGACTGAGTCAAGTACAGTATCCTCAAAATGAAAAAGAAGGGCTTTACTCTCATTGGGGGAAAGAAAGAAAAAACAATCTCACATGAAACAGAAAACAAACAAAAAACATTATTTGGGTACAAACTACTTTAACTTAATACCATTCTTTGTTTTAAGTATAAACATATTGATAATTTATAGAATAACACTGGGCAAAAACAATGAAATGTTAAGGCCATTCACTGAGGAAATGGAAAGCTTTTAGCTTACTGTAAGCTTAGCATAGTGCACATTTGCCAAGTTGCATGTTCAATAAGGAACAACCAAACAAAAAAAGCATTAACTGCCATTCCTCAGACAGTAGTCCAAAACACACCATGCTCTGAGCAGCTGTAGTAGTATTTCTCTTGCAACTATGAAAATCATGTTTCTGGGTGTAAATTCCTAACTTCTCAAAAATTGGTGGTCTGCCTCGTGACACCTGTTAGAGAGCCATTTCATTTTGCTTCTTTAGTGAAAGGTTCCTAAAATTAAGTGAACATTCAGATCAACAACTATATTTTAGATAAGTATAGGCTTTAACAAATAGGTGCAGCAATTCACTGCAGCTAACGCCTTTTAAAGCAAAGAACTACAATGTGACATTTATTATTTCTTGAATGATTAAGTGACAGCAAACAACAATTGTTCCCTGAATATGTGTGGCACATAAGAAGTGAGTTTATTAAAGAGGAATATAAAGTAAATAAATGTGATCCATGAGTGTTGGAAGCATTTGCTACTGCCACATTTCTAACTAGTTAGAGACTTGACTTAATTAAGGTGGCCTTAGGAAACACAAGGCATGGTAATTTAAGACCACTTGCCAGAAGAGTATAGCATTGGGAGATATGGGGGAGTGAGAATAACTTCTGTATTGAATAAGACTGATTTGGGAAGAGAAATTCCCACACTGAACTAGAAGCTGCAATACAGGAAGGATGGCACAGTAATCATCTATTAAGACCCTCTTTAAAACCAAGTGTAGGATTAAGACCCATTAAACACAATATAACAGCTGTGTTTGAAAAATCTGTCCTTTGGTGCAATATTTCATGTAATAGTTTGTGTTCCTTTTGCATGCAGATATAAGCTCCCTATTGAATTCCTCCTCAAATCTGCTACTGACACAAGTTAATGAGTGCTCTCATCAAAACTCTTTACTTACATTTTAATGAATGGTTCACATTCACATCTAGGGATCAGTAGCAAATCCACATTATAAAGATCCTCAGCAACCATTCTGCATCTGGCAATTATAACCACCGCCCCTTTACATGCACACACATACGCGCGCACAGAAATAGATGCTATGATGCCCAGACAACAAAACCCCACATATTCAATGAAGTCTACATGAAATAGAATTGTCCTGTATTTTAAAAATATCAGTTGTATGTTTTACTTGTGCAGGTAGAGGCAACTGAGACGACAGTTCTAGTTACGGTCTATTGTATTATCCTTTTTAATATTATCAAAATTAGAAAATGTCCACTTGGTTTCTAGTATTTACCCATGATGCAACTTGGCATACACAAGGGTATACTTGACATGGTGCTGTTTAACAATGGTAAATGCCTTACTGTTCTTCAGATTTGACTAGTCACCCGTGTTAGCAGGCATATTGGACTATTTGCTCTCTCTGCAAAACTAAGTTAATCACAGACAGTTTCCAGTAAATTACATATATACTGGATACTGACTGGATAGTAATGTCCATGTCTGAAACCTTTTAAAACAGCCTGACACAAAATACCACTATGTTCCATACAACCATAGTATCACCATGTTGTTGCAAGTTAAATTAATATTACATAATAATTAATATTATCATTTACAGCTCCTAGTACTGTGCACTTTGGCCCATCCCTCGTTTCCTGCTTCTGCAATTGATGTAGTCCATTTAAAGACCCTCAATTATATAAATACGCATCCCAGGAAACATCAGCAATCCTGTAATAAGCGTAATGTTGTTTCTGTACGAAGATTATTTAAAAATATACAGACACAAACAAATAACGTCATGTTATTTAACTTCCAAGTTGTACAGGTCAGGTCATGTGATCTGTCGTAACTTTGTTATCACATCAGTTGACCTGAAGCCTAGGGGTAAACCAGGCAGCCGCGACTGGGGTTTGTGGCAAAGTAACCACATATAAACATACGTTGGGTTTGGGCCCGTTTTACTGTGAACATACATTGTGGAAAAAAACAACCATAAAACAACCAAGACATAAATCTCCCAACAAACCAGCTGTCGGAAGTACATGAAATCGCCTACCACATTACACATGCAAATATCTTCCTCATAAATACAGTTGTGTGCACAGGCTAGCTTTGTATCGCCGCAATACTGACTGTATACACTCGTATTTATATATGATTGAAAAGGACAATAGTCTGAAATAGTTACCAGTTATATTTATTAGAGACATATATTCGGTTGTCTTACCACTTGATATCTGCTCACTGCCTGGTTATCCATCTTGTCGACTTCACCGAGACACAAAACAGCAGCAACTGAGGCAAATAGGTTGCTACTCGTATCCACAAACGCTTATGTTATTGTATGTGAGGTTTAATATGTACCACTCTGAAAAAGTCACTTGATTTTAGTCTCGTTAAAATACAAAAAATGTGTGTCGTCCATTTACATTGCCCGGGTTGTCCAACCCTCGAACAAAATAAAGAGAAAACGCCAACAGCGGAAAGCCTGCCCTGCACGCACACTGAAGCGCTTTTGTGTCGATTACGTGGAGGCGTGACGTCAATACGTGAGACGTAACGTGTCTAAATACCCTCCTTCTCAAAACAGCAGCACACCAACAATGTTGTTGGACTACATTCTTATATGACACACATTTTAAAAAAATATGAAATAGCTTACCTTAAAATTATATATACAGTATACAAAATAAAAAGTAAACATTTTAATTAAAAAGTGCCATGAGTGCACACTTAACTGATGTACACATTGTATACATTAAACTATATATATATAGAGAGAGAGAGAGAGAGAGAGAGAGAGAGAGAGAGAGAGAGAATGAAAAACTAAACCATGTCTATCCTTACCAAATTCAACCATGAACATAATAATAGTGGAAATTAATTACATATATTAATGACTTAAACAGGAACAATCTGTCAAGAGAATTTGTGTTCCCTATCTCCAGAGGTTACAGTTTTGGGTTTTTTCCAACATGTAAAATACCATAAATATAAGTTTTCCATTAAAGAAATCATACCTGAAACCCAGTGAGTATGTGCTATCTATCCTTGATTGACCAGCTAAGTAAACACACTTCCTTGGACTCACTAATACAAAATGTGTGCCAGGAATGTGCCATGATTCTACAGAACAGGACTGTTAATCTTGTCTACAGTGTGTAAGCATTTTGCTGTCTTGCATAAATAAGAAAAAGGGCAGTTCGAAAAAGTATTACACTGACTCATATTTTCCACTGTGTGTTTTCAGAATAAACAGGTGTTGTTTTACATTTTGGCATCTATTCATTCATTTAATGTTTCCATAGCAGAATATATTTCATTAAAACTAAAACAAATGCATTATTCTATGCATATCCATCATTGTGTGTATGTGAAACCTTTCTATTTGTTTGTTCTACTGGTGCATATAAAGCTTAATCACAATTTTCAGTGTATTCAGGAAAAGCCTTTAGTGGTTCTCTTTGAAGGGTTTGGAACTTTTGAAGCTATACCTTTTCCTGAAAAACATCACTATTTAGAAAATAGTGTGATAATGACATAATATAATAAATATTTGGAAATATATATTTTCCCAATTTACCAAGCATTTGTATATGTCATATAGATGATTTCATACTGGATTTCTAAAGGTGAACAACAGCATTTCAAATATTATGAGTTAAAATTCTGGAGATATTATAATTCAGAGGTATTTCCAAGGTGAGAAACCATTGTAAATAATTTACATGTTTCTGGATGTATTATTCACTGATAAGGTTAGTTACACATTCATTGATTCAATTATATTACTGCAATCTAAATTAACACGAAATTCAGAGTTTTGTAGTTCAGTAAGTTACACTGATCATGAATAAGTAGACATATTGACTATGTTCTATTTGTAAATGTTTCTTTAAACATATACGCATATTATGAGAGCAAACAAATACCACCACGGCTTCGTGAAGCATGTTAACGGGGAACTAGTATGATTCCTAAAATGTTGGTTTTATGCATCTTTACATGTTGCTATAGTGTATAGGTAATATATAGATCACTTTTAGTTCAATTTTATCATATAAGCAACTTTTGCCAAGGGGAAGACAAATCCTGCACTGCTGTAATTTCACTGCTGTGTTTCTGCTATCCAGAAAGTTATGACAAGACATAAGGCTGTACAAAATATCTTACATATAACAGTGCATATCACTATTTTCAGGATAGGGATAGTAAAGACAGGACTGTGAAATAATGTACAGGTTCCTATTGCATAAACAGTAGAAAGGTGTACTTTATAGATTAGAATATCTATGCCTAGATAGAAAACTAATGAGAACACAATCAATAAACCTGCTATTGCTAACAGTGTTTTTAATAAACACACACATATATATATATATATATATATATATATATATATATATATATATATATATATATATATACATTCAAGTTTTACTTATATAATAATTATACTAATCTGAATGGTTTTCCTCTGCACATGAAATAGGACCTGTATTTATAAAATCTTAATCAGAGGTATCAGACTGATATTTGCTTTTTACTCTAATATTGAAACTGTAATGCCAATGTACTCATACTGCAGGAACATGTGATTTTCTATTGATTTAATTGAATACATTTAAAGTAACATTGCCTTCATGCTATATTGCACATATGCTGATTCATACATATATCCAGTTCTTTAATATGAAGTACTGTTTTATATTATCCCTGGTTAAAATACAATTATTTAGATATGTTATGGGCTGTAGCATTTCTGTCTCCTACATAGACAAACAGTGTTATGGCCTGCAGAATAAGAGAATTACATTCTTAACCTTTGAACACATGGCAAAATGAAATACAACATTTCTGGCACAAACACACTTTAACATGCAATGTATCTGGTCATGGTATTCTTGGTATAATTGATATGGTATATGGTGTTATTTTAGTTTTATATCAACCATAGAAAATCAATGAATTTGTTATATATATATATATACATATATATATATATAACTCTGTTCCTTTCCTCAAAACTACGCACACGAACAAACAACAGCAACACGCAACTTCAAGTTACACACACATGACATTCCCGGTGAACGCTGTGACGTAACTACGGAGAGAGGCGAGGGAGCGTAAACGTCTTCTCGCGATGTTTTGCATTGCAACGATAGTAAACGGCCGCCATTTTCGTGGAGTGAGGAGTGAAGGAAACTGCAAAAAGAAGTCTCATCTAAATCATTTCAGCTTTATGCAATTAATCGTTTCCAACCTTAAATAAAAACTGCAGTGCATCCCGATTATAGCAGGCGAATTAAACAAACAATACGGTGTTTCGGTCCTCAGTGAGCACATTTCTCCCGTACGTGTCGTCGGGCCTTTGGGGGAATTTCGGCACACATTGCAAGTTGCTATTGGGGGATAAACACGATTTCCATTCGGTTTCATTTGATTCTCCATTCAAAGGGGGCTTAGCCCTGGACGATTTTAGTACGGTTGATCAGTTTTTAAAATGATAATAGAAAACCTTGATGCTCTGAAGACGTGGCTTTCTAAGACGCTCGAACCTATGTAAGTAGCTGTGTAACTTTTATGAATTGAATGATTCTAGGTAGACTTTGTATTGCATGATAAATGAAACCTGAATTACAAAATGCATTGCACATGCAGTTGCTCTTTACACTACATGTTGTTCCTACGTTGAGTTACATCGTGATACAGGTTCAGTAATCATGGCACTTCGTTTATTATCAAGTTGATTAGGAATTCACTGTAGCTTGTGATCCTCAGTGAATGTAAACATTAATTTGCTGTGAACGTTGTGCAAATGATTCTGTTTATGCATTAAACACATGCTAAATGTTAGTATGCGTGTTAAGTAAGCATTATTCAGTTCCGTGTATAGCACGTCAAATACGGTGCCATGCTCACTCAATGTGTTATGGATTAATGTAGATTTATTTTTAAACACGTCATCGGTATATATATATAATGCTACATGTGTGTCAAATATATGCACATAACATTGCTTTGTATACTTTTGTCTCACGAATTTAAGATAAACGTCACATGTGTAATTTGCTTGGACGAGCTGCAGGGCATTACACACGTCAATATCATTGTGCCATTGACTTGACTTAATGTGGGTACCTTTGAGCCAGTATTGACAGCCCCCTAGGATAATACTTTGCAATATGCATACATTAGTGAGATAAAGCACTTGGCCATTACTGGTTTTACTCATTAGCCAGTTAATGAAGTTACTCTGAAGCCAAATACTTGCAAATAATGGAATTCGTCATTCTGGTTTTTCTACATTTTCCATTGCTGCAAGTTCTAGTCAAAGTATTTCTAAGAGGGAAACAAAAGTTCCGATGTTTTTATTTAACTTTGCTGTGTATATGGTTGGATCTTAATGTAGGCTTATATGTAGCCTGTTTGCTTATTCACTTCATTTTTGTCTTTTTCCTTTTTTTAGATGTGATGCTGATCCATCTGCCCTTGCGAAATATGTTGTTGCCTTAGTGAAGAAGGATAAAACCGAGAAAGAACTGAAAGCACTATGCATTGACCAGTTGGATGTATTCCTTCAGAAAGGTAGGTTTATATTAACATTTACATTCACTGCTAGTGAGTGGGGTTGGTATTAGGGCTTGGTATAGAGAGAACTATAAGGATGATGTTTTAAAGGACTACAGTAGACATTATTATCATAGATGGGGACTTTGCATTGTTACATTATTTTGTACCTGTTTTATGTAATTGAATAAAAAAGAAATCAAGAAATAATATCACAAAACACTGACTGAGCACTACTCCCATATTTTATTTCATAACTTAATTTTTACCCCTGCCAGACTATGCCTGGCATTTGGAAAAATAGTTTTTGTATTATAGGATTATAGAATACTGCATTATTATGAAATACATTGTATTTTTGTGTCTTGTAAATTATCTATAATGTGTGTACGTGCATGTTTTATAAATTAATTTGCTTTTTGTTTTTAGAAACGCAGACCTTTGTAGATAAACTTTTCGAAGCTGTGAACACAAAAAGTTACCTAGGCCTACCTCAGTTTGAGCAGCCTTCTTCAACTGTAAGAATAGAGGCTCACCAGCGCCCAGAAAAAGATGACCTGAAAAAGGAGGAGGTATGTTACTTATGAAATGCCATTTACTTTTCTTGTTTATAGATTTATTCATTATTTATTTTTATAAATGCATTAATGAATTATACAAAATAAAAATTGCCTGTTGAAACTGGCATGTGGAAGATATTGATTACCACAATATTTCCTTTGGTAGCCTATGTGAAACCATGAAATCAAGCAATTTGACCATGCTTTAGATTCTGTGAAAATAATACATTCTATACATTAAATCATATAGGCCTACATGCAAGTAGTGCATTTTTTGCAATTACCCACATTACGAGATATGTGTGATCTGGGCAGGTGACTGAGAAGTGAGTATGAAAATATTTTCCTCTAGGTTTTTGTTGTTGTTAGTGTTTTAAGTATTTGAATAATATTTGGTTTTATCCATAGATTGTATATATTTACACATTTGATTGTATACATTTACAAATTTGATCTATGTATAACTATATAATAATGATTCAAACCTACATTTTAAAATATTTTTTAATCTTGTGCTTGAGCGAAGCACGATTTTTCAATACACTCAGCTACTTGTAAGCAAGCTCTCTCAATTGAATCATCTGATTCTGAAATTATTAAAGGCATGCCATATATTTGCCATGCTGCCCACTCACTCCTCCTACTTTCAGAATTCAACAAATATTTCTGTAATGCTGCTTATACATTCAAGAGCCTTTTTAAATAGTTGTTTTGTTTTCCAGCAAAACAAAGATGAAGATCGAGAAAAGAAGTTCTCAAGGAGAATAAATCACAGCCCCCAGCAATCCAGCTCACGATACAGAGATAACAGGTGAATGCAAATTACTTTTCCTGTTTGTAAGGCATCAGGTTATTCCAGTTATGTAATCAAATTGAAGGGGCTGTTCACTATGTATCCAGTTTTGGGTCTAGTCTTTGGATAACTAATAAAAGCATGTCACGTTTCTTTAGGTTGTCACTTCCCACAAATGTGTAAAGTGAAGCGACTATCTTTTTTCTGTAATGGACTGTTAAAATACAAGGGAAAATTCAATAATGCACGGCCACCCAATGCGTTTTTTTTTTTTAAACCACAAGGTTTAAAGTATTTATTGGCCCATGTCTGTTTATCTTGATGTAAGGTTCTAACATTGTTTGTTTTTTTGCATAATTATTTTAACCTGTCTAAAAAGGCCTGGGGAGAACTTTGAGTATGTGTGAAGAAACCACATGCCGCCTTAACAAGAGAAGTCTCTTGTTCCATCCCACAAATTTCTGATTAGTTGCATCACCTTGCATCTGTTATTCAGTATTGTTGCACTGCAAGGTATAATACATAGATCCATTTCTAAACCCTGCAAGACCACTGTAAATTTGAGGAATTATTTATGCCAAAGACTCGAGCAATACTATCTTGAACTTTTTGAATCGTGACACGCACACACAAAAGCAGAAACAAAAGTTGAATTCAATATCATTACATTAGGACAGAACTTTAATTGCTCAGTTGGTAAGTACTTTGTTACTGTGTGTTGGGAATTAGAGAGAATTGATTAAAATGTGGGCAATGTCATTAGCCAGCTGACCAGAATTCCAATATTGGAGCTCACTGTTGGTTGTTGGGCGTTACTTGGCTTTCTGCACTCCTATCTGACTCCTAATGACTACCAAGGTGCCTTCAACCTTGCAATATTATCAATGAGAGTATCCAGCGCTTAGCTATGCTGTTTGCCCTATGGGTTTGCAATGTGAAAAGAAGCGGATGTTCTGACCGTGCATGTTTTCTTTATATCTGCTGTGCTGGTGGCAGTAGTGAGCCTAGCTGTTCATATTACTGGCAACTCTAAATTTCAGAGAGTGAAAATAATGTAAAACAAAACTTGATAAAACTCGTCTTAAATGACTTAAATGTAATGTAGGCCTAAATCACTTAACTAAGACTTAAATAAATAATGATGATTGTATGTAACACTGTATTTACACAGATACATGTGTTGTAATGTTATATTTTGTTTGATGGGTGAGGCAGCATTATCATTTTAATTACAGTTCAGGAAAGAATACATTTGTATTTAGTTATACACCTAATGGAAGAATGCCCTGTCAGAATCGATTCTTCCAGCAAACCACTAATTTGATATCGGTTCATCCCATTTAGAATTAAGATGTCAAATCAAGATCTTCTATATATTGCTGTCATCGATTGGGTCTTTGTGATACAGGATTTTTTTTGCAGTAAATTTCAATATATACCATACTCACAAAAAGTGATAAAATCTCCTATGCTGTGAATATGTATAATTGTCATATTTGCCTATCAGTAGTTTTAGGAATATACGAGTAAGGTGATTTCCTTTTGTCCAAAATATTTACTACTTTGTTATCTACTCTGCATCTGAAGCCAGTGAATTACACACAATGAAACAAATGGGGAAACAAGATTCAATTTGACCTTGTGTATATATATATATATATTTTTTTTTTTTTTAAACCTAAATTATGAAATGTCCCACCAAATTGGATCTTGATGGTTTGTGTTGATGGAATGATCTATAATTGAAGTCTATTGGTTCCTCTTTTCATGCAACTCAAGGCAGTCTAAATGTGCAATGACATTGAATACATAACTTGCAGTAAATTCATTTTGTCCAAACAGGGGCAGAGATGATCGCAAGAAGGATGATCGCTCTCGGAAAAGGGATTACGACCGCAATCCTTCCAGGAGGGATTCTTACAGGGATCGGTACAACCGGAGGAGGGGCCGCAGTCGCAGTTACAGTAGGAGTCGCAGCCGAAGTTGGAGCAAAGATCGTCCCCGTGACAGGGATAGGGACAGGGACCGTGAGAGAGACCGAAGCAGAAGCAGGTCCAGGAGCCAGAGCAGAACAAGAAGCAGAGGTAACCATAAAACAATCTCTCGAAACACCTGCATGATAAATATAAAGCATCACACTGAGGAACTAACATGACTTTAATGATATAATTGTGTTGGGTGTGATGCTGGTAATAAATAAATAAAATTAATTATATATATATACATACATACACACACACACACACACACACACACAGTGAGGGAAAACAGTATTTGATCCCCTGCTGATTTTGTACGTTTGCCCACTGACAAAGAAATGATCAGTCTATCATTTTAATGGTAGGTGTATTTTAACAGTGAGAGACAGAATAACAACAACAAAATCCAGAAAAACGCATTTCAAAAAAGTTATAAATTGATTTGCATGTTAATGAGGGAAATAAGTATTTGATCCCCTATCAATCGGCAAGATTTCTGGCTCCCAGGTGTCTTTTATACAGGTAACGAGCTGAGATTAGGAGCACTCTTAAAGGGAGATAATTTCTTTGTCAGTGGGCAAACGTACAAAATCAGCAGGGGATCAAATACTTTTTTCCCCCACTGTATATATTTAATGTGTGTGTAAATATAGGCTACACACCCATGCACAAATATATTGTATACTCTATGTAGGAAAACATTTTTGTTACATATTTTAATGCAGCATTTTATTTTATCTTTACCAAAGCTTTTTGAGATATAAAATTTAGAATCATACTCTTTTTGTGAATTTAAATTTGTTTTTTTTTACTTTTAGAAAAGGACACTGGAAAATCAAAGTACGAACATGAGAGAACAGAAAGAACAGATCCTGCAGAAAACAACTATACCCCAGCGACATTGATTTCAAATGTTTCCTCTACCCATTTTCCGGTCCCAACACTCAGCAGTACTATAACTGTCATAGCACCCACCCACCATGGGAACAGTACCACAGAGAGCTGGTCAGAGTTTCATGAAGATCAGCTGGAACACGGCTCATTTGGAAGAGGGCCTCTGCAGAGAAAACGCTGTCGGGACTATGATGGTATAAAACCTTTATGAGATATGAAATCGTGATTACGGGGGGTGATTGGGTTCTGGTGTAGTTCTCAGGGCTGACTAATTAGGGGGCTCACAGATTTCACCTAGTGAAGTTTTGTTTTATGACCAAACTAACTTCACTTCTCTAAACCTATTTCTTTCTTGCTGTTCTTTCTTTAGAAAAAGGTTTTTGCATGAGAGGCGACATGTGCCCTTTTGACCATGGCAGCGATCCTCTCGTAGTTGAAGATGTGAACCTTCCAGGCATTCTTCCATTTCAAGCACAACCCCCTCCCATTGTTGAAGCTCCTCCCCCCCCTGGCCTTCCTCCACCACCTCCTTTGTTGACTCCACCACCTGTGAATTTGAGGCCACCAGTACCTCCACCAGGTCCTTTACCTCCAAGCCTTCCACCTATTGCAGGTAAATATCACGACCAGCGAACTACATGGAGTGCATGCTCATAGGGGTTTGGATTGTTTTTTGGCGGCTGCTACTGCATTGTAAATACATTTGATACCACTAACGCTTATTTTGGTATTGCATTTTTTTTTTCTGTATTGGTGGTCTACATGCTCTTTTTAAGCATTGGTATTCATCTCTTAACAGGTCCACCACCTCCTCTTCCACCACTGCAGCCTGCTGGCATGGATGCTCCACCAAACTCCATGACCAGTTCAGTACCTACAATCGTCACATCAGGGATCCACCACCCTCCTCCTCAGGCACAGCCGCCTCCTCTCTTCACTTCAGGTGATACTGATGAGATCTTGATAGGAAAACATGTATGCCCACTTTCATGTTTCTGGTTAATGAGTGGGAAGTGAGTCAGGCAAGATATTTTGGGGGGATCATTTAAATATTTTGAAGGAAGGAATTGTCAAAGAAGTAATTTTATTCTGTGTAAATATGATGTTAATATTACTGTGGTGAGCACCTCAGTTTTTCAATATGAAATAGAAATTATACCTCAACAGTTATTTAATTGTGTATAAAAAAATTTTCCCTTAAGAAACCTATGAAACAGATGTGTATAATCCTGAAGCACCAAGCATAACCAGCACTTCAAGACCTGTGTACAGACACAGAGTTCATGCCCAACGACCAAACTTAATAGGCCTCACCTTGGGTGAAGTGGACCTTCCACCTCGAGGTATGGACAACTTTTCTATAAATTACTCCTCTGGTACATGTTGAGATGTGGATACATTAAGCTACAAGCTCTTGGGTTCAAGTGGTTGATCTGTCAGAATTAAACCTGCAGAGTGCTTTAAAAAGTTTATAAAAGGATTTGACTTGTTCCAGATGATAAATAGATTAAACTTTCTTTTCCCTCCAAAATTGACTTCCTTTTTAGCAGAAAAAACATCAAACAATAATAGCATGAGAACAGTCGTGGAATCGGACTCCAGAAAAAGAGTGTCCGGCTCCGTAGAAGGTGGAATTCTTTCAAAGAAGCCTTGGTTTGACAAGTAAGAATTGCAAATTTGGTGTGAATTTATATATACACTTATACTGGAGTTTTACAGACTTTGTTAAACCAAATAATAATCCTGACTTTTCACAGTAAGAGGGAAGGGATGTAAATTTAATTGAATGTTTTTGAAAATGTATTAATACCTTCATGTTTATTTCTACACAGACACAATTTCGGTAAGCCTAATAATCAAGGCTTTCAAAAGAAGATCCCATTTGCTTCTGATAATGCAAAGTTAGAAGTGAGGAAGATTCCTTTGGAGCTCAATAACATCAGCAAGCTTAATGAGCACTTCAGTAAATTTGGAACCATTGTTAACCTTCAGGTGAGATTGAGATTTATTCTTTTTAGAGATTTATTTATTTATTCTCTGATTGTTTTTTGAGAATTAATATGTTTGGTCTAAAATAGATATTGTACGAAGGTTATGCCAACATCTTAAATTAAAAAACTCCCATGTACATTTCTGAATGTCTGGTGGTTGTGCAGAGGTTTATTTTTTATGCATTTAAATCTCCAGATTTGTTTGTTCTATAAGTCTGGCACTAGAATGTGAATATATCAATTTCTATACAGTTTGATGGTTCAGGCCTTTAACTTTTTAGTTTAATTTAGGAAATTGGACTCCATTTTTTTTTGTATTTTAGGTTGCTTATCAGAATGATCCAGAAGGTGCTCTTATACAGTTTTCAGCACATGAGGAGGCTAAGAGAGCGATTTCAAGTACAGAAGCAGTGCTTAACAATCGGTTTATCAAGGTGTTTTGGCATCGAGAAGATGCAGCGGCACAGGTACAGCTTCCTCCACAGGTAATTTCTCTTAATTTAAGATCATAAAACAGGCTTAACAATAATTTAAAAAAATGTTTGATCTGAATCAGGGTGGGAAATTAACTTTTTTGCCCCACAGTGATGTTTTTTTGAGGGAAATTGCTTTGTTTCAGTGCATCATCTCTACTGCCATATTGCATTTCAGCTGGCTAGCTTTCCTTCGTCTGTACCTTGGCTAAGGCTTAATGGCTCATGACTAACTCAGAAAATGAATCAATTTTGCACCTCGGCAAACCTGCATCTTTGTTACTAAGCAACTGCATTTTGTTGTCAAAGGCTGTCCAATCTGAGACAAGTGTTGTTTTAAGTAATAACAAAACAATTGTCTACCGCTGACAATCCACCCACCACAGTGACTGGTAGATAAGGCAAAGTTAACTGCCAGTGCTAAAAATTAACACCCGCCATTCGCCAAATGCAGGTAATTTTCCACCCAGATCTGAATCCTGGCTTAGGTTTGTTCAGTCCTACCCTGTTAGAATTTGTCTTCTCTGGAGATTCAGTAACACACAGGTTCAGTAGTAAAAATGGTAGTGCCTGGTTGAGTAGGATTTTACTGCTATTGCTAAGGATTTTGAAGAGAACCTGCAAAAATATCAACATGCCCAACTGATAGTTATACGAATACTATAGCCAGTGCTCCATGTTCTCCCAAATGGGGGAATACAAACCTAATGCTTCAATTTATTTTACAAAAATGTATACGAATGCAATTTTATGTATGGACATATTCTGAATATGATCAGAATTTCAGTGTTGATTTATATTTTTTATAGGGACCACAGGTTGCCAGTCAGCAAGCTGTTGTTCCAACCCTGAAGCAGTCTGTAAAAGATCGATTGGGTCCCATCCCAACAAGTAATGCCGAACCAACACAGCCTCAAGATCCCAACACCGTTTCTGAGGTATGATAAATGTGCAAACCTTTGAACATGGTTCATCAGGGATGCTTTCAGTAAGAAAATAATAATTGCATGTAGGTTTTGTAAGGTAATGTCTTAAAGTTATATATATTTATTTCCTAGAATGCCACTAAATTGTCTGTGAAGGATAGATTGGGTTTTTCTTCAAAACCAGCATCAGTTACAACAGGAAAGGTAAGAAAGTGAATGTGGGATGTTATAAATTATTTTTAAATGGCAGGTTTCTGTGCAAATTAATATTATTCTCATCTAAATTAAGGAGTCTTAAATCTAAATCACTTTTACCTATGCATCATTTTTTTATGAATAGCAGATGCCAGTTTTACTTCTACAATTTTAATTATAAGAGTTAATCTATTCTAGACTATTTTTGTAAATTACATCTTTGAAACCCCCAAAGGGGACAAAAGGGCAACAATTTTTCCATATTGTTTTTCAGTCTCTGTTCTCATCCATGTGTAATGCATATACACCCACATATGTGTGTATATATATATCCTAAGAGATGAAAAAATGGGAAGATAAAATCATACACTTTGCGGGCATGACATGGAAAAGAGAAGCTGTAGATCAAAGCAAATGGAAACATCTTATACAAATATATTAAAATGTTGGAGGAAAGTTTTTCACTCCTCCCCCCCTTATTTTTCAGGTGTTGTCGACGTCTACAGGCCTTACAAAAACAGTTTACAACCCGGCTGCCCTAAAAGCAGCTCAGAAAAACATGCCTTTTGTAAACACTGGTAGTACAGATGAAACTGTGAAAAAGAAGCAGGTAGGTGAAATTTAGTTTAGTTTTTACTGTACAGTCTTTTCCCCTGTATTATCATTAGATATGCAAGTATTCTTCATATAGCTTTATGACAACATCTGTATCTGTATATGTTTATTATTACAGTACTAACTTACCAGAATGTAGAATTAATGACATTACAATGGGAAGAGGTGATTTAGTTTTTTTCCCCATTCAATAAACTGTTCAAATATTTTTTCAAAACATTTACTTATTTGCTTAATGTTTAAATGTATCTGCTTTTACAAGTTAGGCTATATATTATGGCCTTTAAATAATTGCACACAGTTATGACACATGCCTTTAGCTTATCTCAAGTGAGGCTTTTAAGGGTTAGGCTATTTATTAATCTGATAAAAGTAATTGATGTTAATTATCCACTTCTATTTACTAACGGGACAGTTTCAAAAAGTTCAAAATATTTTCCCAGATTGTAATTATTGCTCATGGCCTTTTAAAATTTGTTTTTTAAAGAAACCCCTAGGGTGATTACACCTGTATGTCAGGTTTCTAATGGTGCTCTTTACTGTTTTAATAAGAATAACAGATTTTTGCATTACACCATAGAGTGCATAATGCACTAATCACAACAATTCTCTGTAGTGTGTTTTGCTGATGTCACAAGAGATATCTGTTCTAGTGTTAATGGTTAAAACATGTATTCAAAAAAAGTTTTAGGACAGTACTAGGGAAATTGAGGACAGAATTCTATCTGAATGAGTTCTCTAAAATTAGGCTATTTGTTAATTAATGCAATTCTCTCTCTAATCCTTAATGCACAGGTACATTGTTTTGTCATGTATAATGGATTATGGTCCAAATGAGTCGTAACCCATTTAAGAATTTTACATTTCAAATCCCATTTATCCTATTACTGTCCTGATAGTAAGAAAATGCCTCATTATTCTTACAGGAAGCTTTAAGGCTTCAGCAAGATGTGCGAAAGAAGAAGCAGGAAATACTGGAAAAACACATTGAAACGCAAAAGGTACAAAATCTATTTTTTTAAATTGGCAAATATTCCAATTTGACTTGACTCATAGCTATGACTGATGCAGGAGAAATGTAGGCAGCTAGAACAAGTCCTTCACAATGTGTGCTGCAAGGCAGTCTGTTCTTCTTCATGGTGCAGTCTGCAAAGATATTTCATCATGGGGTGAACTCATGCAGCGCTCATTGATAAAACTGCTCACAAGGCACTCTGTAAGCTACAGGAGTTGCTGTTGCATGACAAGCCTAGGAAACCATGGTCAACTCAAGTCTACCCAAGCTCCATAGCGCTTGTCCATTTCAGCATGCGAGATGCAGTTGGCAATGACAGTCCAGATTCTGGCTAGCACTCTGTACACCATAGCACCCCACTTGTACTGTGCATAGAGGTGGGCCTAGAAATTATTTTGGATTTTATGGATTTACTGGAAGGTAATGCCTTACTTTCAAAGATGTAACAGATTACATACATGTTTTTTATTTAATGCAATGGACAATGTTGATATTTGTTCCCCCCTGTAATGGATATTTCAGTAGAGAAGTTTGCATGTATTTTGTTTTAATATGTAAAATGTGTTTTTGGTGATGTGCTTAATTTGAAGATCTTAATATCAAAACTGGAGAAGAATAAATCGATGAAACCTGAAGACAAGGCTCAAATTATGGAAACTCTAGGTACAATGACAAAAAGCATAACCAAATTGAAGGATGAAATCAAATCGATTTCCAGTGGCACTGTACAGAAAACGATAAAAACCAAGGCTCAGGTGAGTTCTTCATTTTCTGAACAGCTTCTTGAAATGTTAAGACGACTTGACACTTGCACTGAATGATTGTAATGAAATGTTTTATATGGCTGATTACAATATAATACTTTTTTTTTATATTAAAGCTACTGATTTCATCCTGATTTACTTTTAAAGGTCTTAAGTGCATTTAAATATATACATATATTTTCAGACACAGAAAGAACTGCTGGATACCGAATTGGATTTGTATAAGAAGATGCAGGCTGGTGAAGACATTGCACAGCTGAGAAAGAAATACACACAGCTTCAGTTAGAGGTGATGCTTTAAATTCAAAATTCATTCATAACATTTTTCGGGGGATGTTGAAGTAGGTGTCAATAGGCTGAAGTTCTTTCAAGGGTATTTGTAGATCTTAGCCAGACCACAAGGTGGCACTCTTAATTTGGAAATAGTATGTCTTTTATTCTTGTACGTATTGCCAAATTAGTGTAGCCACATTGTCATTCAGTGTTTTAGTTTTTTGTTATGTAACTAAATGGTATGAAATCTATATACATTATCTTTGTGATTCATATTCATAAATATGACTGATTTAAGAATAAATCCTCAGTGTTATTCTCTAATTGCCTATTGTTTTAAAAATGTATCATCCATGGAGAGAGCTGACTTTTGGAGGCAATTTTTATTTTTTATTTAGTATTTGGAATTTGGGTCAATGTTGCAACATATTGTGAAGTCTTATGCTCTTGGCTCAGTCGTGAATGAAAAGCTAGTCATTATTTTCAGCGCTATACTTAAAATAGTTCATGGTTTTGCAAAAACTATACTTTTAATATGTATATATATATTTTCCTTTTTGGTTTAATTTTTTCTACATCAGGCTGCCAAAAGGGGACTCTTGTCCTCGGTGCGTGGTAGGGGGACCCATGCCAGAGGACGGGGATCTCTCAGGAGCCGAGGCAGAGGCATCAGGGGCCGGGGCAGAGGGGCTACAGTCCATGCTGTAGTGGACCACCGACCCAGAGCTTTAGAGATTTCTGGTTTTACAGAATCTGATAGAGTAGACTTACTCCCACATTTTGCAGTAAGTAAATGGGTGTTGAAAGGAAATGTGAGGTCAACTGAAAGATTAACAATTTGCCTAACTGTACCAGTCTGTGATTTAGAGAGAATCTTTACTCTTGATTTATGTCAAATTTAATTACTTTTGCTGTAAATGTTGGCTTTGCTCTGATGGACAGTATTCAGTTATCCACTGTAGAAAATTGAAAAACAGTTTAATTTCTTTTGTTTTTTCTTGATTTGTTTAGTCTTGTATCAGAATGTAATATTAGGTCTTGCCTTCTGGTATAGGATGTCAGTCCAAATCATGGTACATTAGGGAAGTGTAAGGTAGGGTGAAGTTGTTTTTCTAGTTATATTTATTTTTGTTCCTCTTCTCCTTAATGCAAAATATGCACATCTTTAATGTCAGTAATACATTCTATTTTTTAAATCCCTTGACTAAAATTTGCATTTTCCCCCAGTATTGTGAAAGTAATTTAAAACTTTGTACTCTTTTCAAAGCAATTTGGTGAAATCGAGGACTGCCAGATTGATGATTCATCTCTTAATGCTATACTTAAATACAAGACAAGGGCAGAAGCAGAGGTTGTAAGTACACATGATTATAAATAACTTTACATTGTTTTAATTAATAAGTACTAGGGGAAAAATAGTAGCTGTGGTCATACTTTTGTGATCTCTGAGAAATAGATTTTTAATGTAGTTTTTTAGTAATATAGAATCAAACTATCAAAACAAGTTCACAGTAAAGTGTTTTACTTGAGACAGTTTGTTTCCATCTGTGTTTCCAAAAGTTCAGTTTTACACATTTAGATTGGCTATTTATGCAAAATCATGCAAGGTTAATTTTAAGTTTTGGTAGTTTTCATATTGGTAGTCAGTCCATTGCTGGTTGAAGGCCTGCACTCTACTGAAAAATGGAATTGAATGTAAAACTGAAAGCACCTTCATTTTTACCATGAGTTGCAAATTAAAATATTTATTCAAACGTAATGCCAAACAAAAGCCCATATAAATGAATGCCAGTACCATTACTACCAAACATGTCCTTTTATATTTCTGTACGTTTTGGAAATCAAAATCTGTTTAAACACTGCCGGTTAAATACTCCCCCCTCAGTTTCATCCCATAAGGATTTCCGTCCTGTAAGTTTTCAACATTCCTACATAACCATTCTGTAATTGCAACTTTGTATTTTCCTGGGTGCTTGCACTAGCTACACATACCTTGTTGTGCTTTAATGTATTATGCTTTAAGACTGTATTAACATTGTTCCATAACTTGATTCAGGCGGCAGTTCACGGAGCAAAGTTTAATAATCTGGACCTTAAACTTGCCTGGCATAAGCCCGTTACCACTCTCACCGCTACTGAGCCCGAGGAAGCAGAGCCGGAGGAGGAGGAGGTCTGTATTTTGTTTTAACTTTAAAAAAAAAAAAAAAAAAAAAAGGCCAAGCTGTCTTGTTAACATGGGGGTTTCGGACACCATCTATAACAAAGGTTAATTTGCATACCGCTTCTGCAGAGGCTAGTCAGTGGTGGTTTTGATGAATAACCAGTAACGGGTTATCGATTAATCAATTTTTTCCTGGCTTAAACTGTATACACGTCCTGTTTTGACCATTTCCTAAGGGTAAAGCAACATGCTCACAGGCCACCTTTAACTTCTCCAGCAGTGCTGAAAGCAGCAAACTAATCTTGTCAGTAAGATGACCTTTGTGGATGAGAAAAATGAAACCTCCGCTGAGAGAACGTACTCCAGTGAGAACACTCTAGAAATGAAGCTGCTTGTCCGATTGCTGAACCTTACGTGTGATCTGTCTCATTCCTGACTTGCCTTAGTTTCAGGAGGAGTCCTTGGTAGACGATGCTCTGCTTCAGGATGATGATGAAGAGGATGATGACAACGAACCTCGGTCTTGGAGAAGATGAATAGTCCCGGATATTCCCATCATCCCCGGACTGCATACCTGATTTCTTTGGAATTGTTATTTTTAACAGTTAGTGATTGACTAGAAATAAAAATTGAATAGTTTTGCAAAGGTAGTACTGCCAAAAGTACACGTGTGAGTTTTGTTTGAAATAATGTTGTACATATATTGGGAGACGTGTAAAGCTTTTTTTATTATGTGATACAGTTCATAACCTTTATAGGTTTTTTGTTTTGTTTTGTTTTTGTTTTAATTTGGTCTAAGATATTTGACCAGATTTGTTTTATTGAGAGCTTGGTTCCGTATTATGGAATGGTAATACATGAATAACTATGAATGTTTGACGTTCAGAGACAACCATCAGACTTGTTTGATTTTTGAAAGAAAAACGGGAAGAAAAAAATGTCTGCACAAGTTCCTTTGCATAGTAGGCTTTACTATGATTATATTAGCCTTTTGGTTGTTGGTTTTGTGTATATATTTTATGTATGGATTTTAATGATGCATTGTATGACTGCTTTGCTTAAATCCTTTTTTGGCTTCATTTGAGATGTAAAATAAAGAATTGAAATGGTCTATTATATAACAGCAAAAAAAAAAGAAAAAAAAAAAGAAGCAATAACAATTTAAGAGAAAAAAAAAAAGACAGAAAAAAAAGACAGAAAAAATAAAGACCATTTCAAAACCCCCACCCCCCAATTCTCACAAAAAGAGCAAAATTCCATTGTTCCAGAAATGTCTGACATCACACTTTTACAGGTAGGTATGTTAACATACATGTGCTCCCTGAACAAGAGCACTACATGATCTCAAACTGAAAGGTAAGGAAGTAATCGCCTGCATTTGTTAAAGTCTGCAATTTAAGAAGTTTCACATTTAGACCTTTATTTAAAAAAAAAAACTTTAAAAGATGTATCTGAAGGCCTAAAAATTCCTTCAGTTTTGAAAACATTGTATTCATCCATATGGAATTGTGTAAACTTGTTCATAAACAGTTTTAATGTGAATATTAGCAGTGAAATTTGAATAGTTTAATTATTTACTGCAATCTAAAACCTTTATGCATTGTGTTTTGCAGGTCACTTGTAAATGAACCCCGACCATTCAATTGAAGCAGCTTTTATGAAGGCAAGTTATTTATTTTAACTAACCTGAAATGCAAATATACTTTATATTTATGATCAGTCAAGCAAGTACAATTTTACAATAGTGCGCATATCTGGAAAACCTTATACTTTCAACTTTCAACATTATTAATTTGAACCTCTGCCATACAGTATTTCAGAAAAGTATTTATGAAGTCTTGCAATGCAAAATTCTACCAGACTTTGCTCTATGTATTTGTAGAGGTTGACCTTTACCAAACTTCTATAAAATGTAAGATTCTTTTTTCTAACTGTTTAGAATGTTTGCATGCCTAGTATGTTAAACATCATGGAAACATTCAGGTTACCCAATAAGTTGTACATAAATTAAAATTAATACATTTCTGAACAGAATTGAGATGAAACCTTGTCATCGAATACTAAATCTCGAACCTTGATCTGCGTGTTTAATAACATTAAACTTGGATAGGATATGGATTAAATCACAAAATACATATGTTTTATTGCATTTACCATTTAGATTTAGATAGTTGTAGCTGAATTTTCTTTCAGGATTTAAGGACGTTTGTACTTTTCTTTTCATATTCCAGGGCATCCATCATGTAACTCCCGAAAGTGTACCGATACATGAAGAAGAAGAGAATAACCATGGATTAGAAATGTATATATGAATGTTTACTTATGCAGAATGATGCATTTTATTTTGAAAAATGCTTCGCACAACATCGTGTTTACAAAATGAGATTGTAATTAGCACTGGAACATTAAATGTAAAAAAAAAAAAAACCTTGTATGATTTGTCTAACACATGCTGAACTGAAGATATTGTACATATTGCAGTGGAGGTATATTTTTGTTATGAAGATTCCTTGTGATTTGGGCAACATATCACTGGTTTTAAACCAGTGTCCAGGTGTTTTTATTGTTTTTCATCATGGTACTGTTACATTTGAAAGGTTTAACCTTGCACACTGTAATGCAAAGGAAATGTCACAAACTTTAGATTTACATATGCTGAGTAATCCACAGCCAAATTGGACAAAGTGCTGGTGAGTCTGACTGTAATTGTGACATGTCTTGCTCTGTTAGGCACCATTACCAGTGTTTTAGTTTTAGAATTTTTTAACTTTGTAACATTATTACATTGATTTTAATATTGTTGACTATCTCTTGGAACCGTTATGGAGACTACTGCTAAGCATGCTTCATAGTTAATCCTTAAATAAAAAATCTAAAATATACAGACTTGGAAGTTTTTACAGATCACTAGGAATTAAAACAACTGCTGCTATCCAGCTTTTGGCATTCCAGACAGTCATATTTACCTTTTGGAGTTATTGGAAAGTTAAATTGGTCTCTATATATAGTGACCCACATAACCTACAGGATTGTGGTTGTCAAGAACCACGTCTGGCCTCTCCAGTTTTAGAGGCTTAATGAAGAGGGTAACCTAATCATGTTTCTTATCCTATTGTTATCTGTTATTTGTAACGATCATATTTTCTCTTCTGACAGTTAATGAAGGGGGAAGGCAGGATTGAACTCTGAAATCTGTTTATGAGCTTTTCAGCAATGTTCATGTCATTTATCCATCAGTGTTCACTCCATTTAATCTGGGCTCCTCAGCTGTGCTGACTGCAGCCCCTGTTGTGACTGATTGGCCTGCATGAGTGCTCCCAGCATCTCCCGTCACATCACATTTGCATAAAATAGGACAGATAACCAAATCAGAGCTCAGAAATGAAAATGCTCAGCACCATGCCTGTCACCGTTGTTGCTCAACTAATTGTGAAAAATTTGATTTGCTTGCTTTTCACTGTTAATCATCAAGGTTCCCTCCCAAATTTGCCTTAACTGATCCTGCCCTGCATGTGGCTTTAAACACAAAGTACCCTTGATCCTCCCTCGGGATTACTTACCCAGCCCACCATTTTATAAGGTTGGTTCATCTACTTGGTTAAATTGGGGATTGCATTGTGCACAAACACACAATTAAAACAATGTAAGCGACAATGTGACTTGTACTTTATAAGCTTAAGTAGTGCAGGACAGTTGTGCAAGAGATCTAGTTAGTAAAATGTTTCTATTTGAAATACTACCTTATGATATTCTTAATTGGAGAGTCCTGAATAAAATTTCGGATTGGGCAAAATGTTTGCCAAAGGTATAAGTCACTTTAATAAGGTTGTTAAAACTGACTGTTTATATCAACAGAGGAACATGATTGTATGTTTAAAAATTATTTACTTAAAAACTGGATAAATTGTATCTCGTATGGATTCATGGTTGTCTGGAAAATAAAGGTGGAATAGAACCCTGGTTATGTTGTATGTATGTAAAATACTAAGGTACGTTCTGTTTTATTTCATGCCAATTGTATTGCATATTTGTAATATGTAGAATAGTCACTTTTTGATATCAACGTAATGCTGACCATTTCAAAACTAAGCAATGAAAACCAACTGTGCCTTCACCAAAATTGCCTTACCTAGGGTTCACAAAAAAAAAAAAACATTGAGAATTTGTAGTAGAAATCAAGTTCTCACAAGTGAATTACAGGATTTAGCCACCTCCTTTACTGCACAACCAAAATACATGTCAAACACCTTAACCTATTAAAAATCTACAGGAAGCACCTTATCAAAGCCAAAGGAAGACCAATGATTAACAGACTGCTCTAACAAATGCTTTGCTCATCATCGTACTGATCAGTGCCTAAATATACTTTAATAAACTTTTGTGCTCAATGCCAAACGGATGAAAATGTGACTGGAATACCGAAACTTCTATAGCAATCAAAATGTTGACGATGAATAAAGTTAGGATAAAAGTGTTTTCTTTAACACAATATAATATTTCATATTCTGTATATAGAAAACTAGGAATCTTGTTTATATGTACTTATACATTTTAAGCTCACACATTTGCAGGCAAATGTACTGTGATATAGATATATAAATGCACACTGCCTATAGGAAGTATTTGTTTTGGATGTTTTGTTTCATTTACACAACCTACTCAACACTTTGAAGAGGCAAGAATGAATTTATTGTGAAAGTTAATGGAAAAAAATATATATCTTGGTTAGATAAGAATTCAATATGTGGTAGAACCACATTTAGCAGTAATTGCAGCTGTGAGTATTTTGAGGTAAGTCTAGAGCTACCAAGTTTGCACATCTGGATTGTGTAATATTCACTCATTCTTCTTGGCAAAATTGTTCAAGCCGTGTCAAGTTGAATGGGGATTGTTGGTAGACGGCGATCTTCAACTCTTGTTACAGATTCTCAATCAGACTCAAGTCTGATATCATGTATCACCCCCATGTCTCACAGTAAGGATGGAGTTACCTGGGTGATGTGCCGTGTTGGGTTTGCACCAGACATTATGCTTTGCATTAACACCAAATAGTTCAATCAGACCACAGAATCTTTTGACACATCTTTTCAGAGTCTCCCACTTTGCAAATTCCAAGCGGGATTTTACATGGACGTTTTTTTTTTTTTTTTAAATCACTTCTTGCTTGCCATTCTTCCATGCAGGCCAGATTTGTACCTGAGCTATTGCTGAGACATGGACAGTTTCTCCTATCTCAGACATGGATCGCTGTAGGTCTTTCAGATATACTCTGACCAATGCCCTTCTTACCCATCTGCTCAGTTTGGTAGGACACCCTTCTCTAAGCAAATTCTGGGTGGTGTTGTATACCTTAAACCCTTTAATGATCATTTTGACTGCTCCAATGGATATGTAATGCCTTTGAAATATTTGAATACCCCTCCCCTGATATGTGCCTTTCCACAACTTCATCCTGTTATTTTGAAAACTCCTTAGTCTTCATGGAAGTATCTTTGCTTTGAATGCATTACTCAAATGTGGGACCTTACAGAGACAGGTGTATTTCACCTGAATTCATGTGAGCCAGTTTTATTGCACACAGATGGACTGCATTCAACTTATTGTGTGAATGCTGAAGGCAATGGTTTTGCACCTGAGCTTATTCAGGAGTGTCATAGCAAAGGGGGTGAATACTTATAAAATAAAAACTTTATTTTTTGGCCAACACATTTTTTCCAAACATTGCAGGTGTGGAGTAGGTTGTGTATACACTACCAGTCTAAAGTTTTAGAACACTTCAATTTTTCCAGCTTGTATTGAAATGTACAGAGTTTAATGTGTCAGTGTAAAGCATACAACAAATAAACAATTGGAGATAAAAAAAAATGGAATCGTTTTGTTTAACATAATTTAATCTAAATTTTTCACTCATCAAAGTAGCCACCTCTTGCAGGTATAACAGCTGAACACACTCAAGGCATTCTTTCTACAATGGAGATCAAATATTGTTCAGAAAGTTCTTCCCAACACTGTTGCAGAAGTTCCCACAAATGTGTTGCACTTGTAGGTTGCTTTGCTTTCACCCTTCTGTCCAGTTCCTCCTAAAACAGGTAGCACTGTGGGGGAGTGCTGTTGTACCCTTGAGCAAGGTACTTCACTTAGATTGCTCCACTAAAATGCCCGGCTGTATAAATGGGTACAAATGTAAGTCGCCCTGGATAAGAGCATCTGCTAAATGACAAATAATGTAATGAACAAAAAGAACTTGATGGGGTTTAAATCTGGAGACTGCTGGCCATTCCATGATTTGAAGCCTACTGTCTTGTTATTTTCTTCTAAGGTAGTTTTGACATGGAGGTATGTTGTGGGTCATTATCTTGCTGTAGGATGAACCCCTGACCAACTAGGTGTATACCAGAGGGTATTGCATGGCGCTGCAAAATCCTGTGGAAGCCATTGTGGTTCAGGGTGCCACTCACTCCGAAGTGCAATTCGTCGACTCTGGAATAGAGCCCCAGACCATCACGCTTCCTCCCCCATGGTTGACAGTTGGTGTCACACACTGAGGAACCATCCTTTCGCCTGCTGGACAGCATACAAAAACCCTGCATGATGAACCGAAGATTTCAATTTTTGATTCATCGGTCCATCGGTCCATAAGACCTTCTTCCAGTCTTCAGCAGTACACTGGCAGTGCTTCATGGCCCAGGCAAGCCTCTTTTTCTTATTTTGCCATCTTAGCAATGGCTTTCTTACTGCCACTCAACCTGTCAAACCTGCAGCTCGAAGTCTTCTCTTCACAGTTGAAACTGAGACCTGCTTACTTCAGCCAGTGGTAAGCTGTGCTGTTGTCTTGTGAGCTGCCTATCACACAAGCTGTTGACTCTCAAACCTGTCTTCTGATTCTGTTGTGGCATTGGGTCTGCCAGACCTCTTCCTGTCAGAGTTTCCTCCAGTTTCCAAGTGCCTTTTGATGGTGTAGGAAGCTCACTGACACCTTGGCTTTCTTTGCAATTTCTCTAAAGGAAAGACCTACACTTTTTAGGGTTATAATGGTCTTTCTTTGTTAATTGCCTTTTTCTCGCAATTTCGATTGCAATATTCTACTTCCTGCAGTACAATACTGTCCAAATAATGCTTAAGAGGGTGTAGTAACACAGTCTGTTCCAATAGTGCTTTTATACAGACAGAGGGTTTGTAAGTAATCAACAAAAGTTGGGACACCTGTAGGAACTGTTAGCATCAACTTTGGCAGTTTACTGCTTACCTTTGTACCATTTCAGATTATTCACTGGACTTGAACTGCTTAAATTAAAAAAAAAATGGAAAAATGGGGGTGTTCTAAAACTTTTTGACCAGTAGTATATATATATATATACAGTGACGGAAAAAAGTATTTGATCCCCTGCTGATTTTGTACATTTGCCCACTGACAAAGAAATGATCAGTCTATAATTTTAATGGTAGGTGTATTTTAACAGTGAGAGACAGAATAACAACAAAAATATCCAGAAAAACGCATTTCAAAAAAGTTATTAATTGATTTGCATGTTAATGAGGGAAATAAGTATTTGACCCCTTCGACTTAGTACTTGGTGGCAAAATCCTTGATGGCAATCACAGAGGTCAGACGTTTCTTGTTGTTGGCCACCAGGTTTGCACACATCTCAGGAGGGATTTTGTCCCACTCCTCTTTGCAGATCCTCTCCAAGTCATTAAGGTTTCGAGGCAGACGTTTGGCAACTCGAACCTTCAGCCCCCTCCACAGATTTTCTATGGGATTAAGGTCTGGAGACTGGCTAGGCCACTCGAGGACCTTAATGTGCTTCTTCTTGAGCCACTCCTTTGTTGCCTTGGCTGTGTGTTTTGGGTCATTGTCATGCTGGAATACCAATCCATGATCCATTTTCAATGTCCTGGCTAAGGGAAGGAGGTTCTCACCCAAGATTTGACGGTACATGGCCCCGTCCATCGTCCCTTTGATGCGGTGCAGTTGTCCTGTCCCCTTAGCAGAAAAACACCCCCAAAGCATAATGTTTCCACCTCCATGTGACGGTGGGGATGGTGTTCTTGGGGTCATTCCTCCTCCTCCAAACACGGCGAGTTGAGTTGATGCCAAAGAGCTCGATTTTGGTCTCATCTGACCACAACACTTTCACCCAGTTCTCCTCTGAATCATTCAGATGTTGGCAAACTTCAGACGGGCCTGTACATGTGCTTTCTTGAGCAGGGGGACCTTGCGGGCGCTGCAGGATTTCAGTCCTTCACGGCGTAGTGTGTTACCAATTGTTTTCTTGGTGACTATGGTCCCAGCTGCCTTGAGATCATTAACAGGATCCTCCCGTGTAGTTCTGGGCTGATTCCTCACCGTTCTCATGATCATTGAAACTCCACGAGGTGAGATCTTGCATGAAGCCCCAGACCGAGGGAGACTGACAGTTATTTTGTGTTTCTTCCATTTGCGAATAATCGCACCAACTGTTGTCACCTTCTCACCAAGCTGCTTGGTGATGGTCTTGTAGCCCATTCCAGCCTTGTGTAGGTCTACAATCTTGTCCCTGACATCCTTGGACAGCTCTTTGGTCTTGGCCATGGTGGAGAGTTTGGAATCTCATTGATTGATTGCTTCTGTGGACAGGTGTCTTTTATACAGATAACGAGGTCCCTTTAAGAGAGTGCTCCTAATCTCAGCTCGGTACCTGTATAAAAGACACCTGGGAGCCAGAAATCTTGCTGATTGATAGGGGATCAAATACTTATTTCCCTCATTAACATGCAAATCAATTTATAACTTTTTTGAAATGCGTTTTTCTGGATTTTTTTGTTGTTATTCTGTCTCTCACTGTTAAAATACACCTACCATTAAAATTATAGACTGATCATTTCTTTGTCAGTGGGCAAACGTACAAAATCAGCAGGGGATCAAATACTTTTTTCCCTCACTGTATATATATATATATATATATATATATACTTATATATATTTATATATATATATACACTCACCTAAAGGATTATTAGGAACACCATACTAATACTGTGTTTGACCCCCTTTCGCCTTCAGAACTGCCTTAATTCTATGTGGCATTGATTCAACAAGGTGCTGAAAGCATTCTTTAGAAATGTTGGCCCATATTGATAGGATAGCATCTTGCAGTTGATGGAGATTTGTGGGATGCACATCCAGGGCACGAAGCTCCCGTTCCACCACATCCCAATGATGCTCTATTGGGTTGAGATCTGGTGACTGTGGGGGCCAGTTTAGTACAGTAAACTCATTGTCATGTTCAAGAAACCAATTTGAAATGATTCGACCTTTGTGACATGGTGCATTATCCTGCTGGAAGTAGCCATCAGAGGATGGGTACATGGTGGTCATAAAGGGATGGACATGGTCAGAAACAATGCTCAGGTAGGCCGTGGCATTTAAACGATGCCCAATTGGCACTAAGGGGCCTAAAGTGTGCCAAGAAAACATCCCCCACACCATTACACCACCACCACCAGCCTGCACAGTGGTGACAAGGCATGATGGATCCATGTTCTCATTCTGTTTACGCCAAATTCTGACTCTTCTGACTCAACATTTTTCCAGTCTTCAACTGTCCAATTTTGGTGAGCTTGTGCAAATTGTAGCCTTTTTTTCCTATTTGTAGTGGAGATGAGTGGTACCCGGTGGGGTCTTCTGCTGTTGTAGCCCATCCGCCTCAAGGTTGTACGTGTTGTGGCTTCACAAATGCTTTGCTGCATGCCTCGGTTGTAACGAGTGGTTATTTCAGTCAAAGTTGCTCTTCTATCAGCTTGAATCAGTCGGCCCATTCTCCTCTGACCTCTAGCATCAACAAGGCATTTTCGCCCACAGGACTGCCGCATACTGGATGTTTTTCCCTTTTCACACCATTCTTTGTAAACCCTAGAAATGGTTGTGCGTGAAAATCCCAGTAACTGAGCAGATTGTGAAATACTCAGACCGGCCCGTCTGGCACCAACCACCATGCCACGCTCAAAATTGCTTAAATCACCTTTCTTTCCCATTCAGACATTCAGTTTGGAGTTCAGGAGATTGTCTTGACCAGGACCACACCCCTAAATGCATTGAAGCAACTGCCATGTGATTGGTTGGTTAGATAATTGCATTAATGAGAAATTGAACAGGTGTTCCTAATAATCTTTTAGGTGAGTGTATATATATATATATATATATATATATATATATATATATATATATTTACTGATCAGCCATAACATTATGACCACCTGCCGAATATTGTGTAGGTCCTCCTTTTGCCACCAAAACAGCCCTGACCTGTTGAGGCATGGACTCCACTAGACCTCTGAAGGTGTGCTGTGGTATCTGGCACCAAAACGTTAGCAGCAGATCCTTTAAGTCCTGTAAGTTGTGAGGTGGGACCTCCATGGATCGGACTTGTTTTTCCAGTGGACAGGGGTCAGCATGGACACCCTGACTGGTCTGCGGCTACGCAGCCCCGTACGCATCAAACTGCGATGCACTGTGTGTTCTGACACCTTTCTATCAGAACCAGCATTCACTTTTTCAGCAATTTGAGCTACAGTAGCTCGTCTGTTGGATCGGACCACACGGGCCAGCCTTCGCTCCCCACATGCATCAATGAGCCTTGGCCACCCATGACCCTGTCGCCGGTTCACCGATTTTCCTTCCTTGGACCACTTTTGATAGGTACTGACCACTGCAGACCGGGAACACCCCACAAGAGCTGCAGTTTTGGAGATGCTCTGACCCAGTCGTCTAGCCATCACAATTTGGCCCTTGTCAAAGTCGCTCAGATCCTTACGCTTGCCCATTTTTCCTGCTTCTAACACATCATCTTTGAGGACAAAATGTTCACTTGCTGCCTAATATATCCCACCCACTGACAGGTGCCATGATAACAGATTATCAGTGTTATTCACTTCACCTGTCAGTGGTCATAATGTTATGGCTGATCGGTGTATGTATACATATTTATACATATATACATATTTATATATATTTTTTAATATATACATTTTCCAATTCTGACTTATTGTTTTAATTATTCTTTGTTTTCTTGTCTTAAAAGTGATGCTGACAAATAGATCTATGGTAGATTCTTTCTTTATAGTAAAAGGCATAATCTGTGGCATTTAGGAGGGTGGATTTATTTGTTGCAGTTTATTTGTTACACTCACTCAAGAAGCTCTCCCCAAAGACAGCATTAAAAATGTGATTAGTTAGCTTCCATCAATAACGCAAAATAAGAAAACACACTGAAGGGACAGGCTTGGAGAGGCCCCAGCTCAGTGTGTAGTAAAAATATATGGCCTAATAAGTTTACATTCACAGGCTCATTTGTTAAAACTCTTGAATTTCTAATTTGTGTCGACAAGATAAATGGACACAGCCTTTGTAATATGTGAGATTAATACTGATGGATGGGAAAGCATTTTTTTGCTAGCATCTGTGATTCAGTACATATTACCTCGGAAAGCATCTGTGAATAGTTTGTGTGTGTGTGTATATGCAGTTAGGTCCATAAATATTTGGACAGTGACACAATTGTCATAATTTTTGATCTGTACGCCACCACAATGGATTTGAAAGGAAATAATCAAGATTTGCTTTAAGTGTAGACTGTCATCTTTAATTTGAGGGTAGTTACATCCAAATTGAGTGAACAGTATAGGAATTACACCAATTTTTATATATTGTCCCCCCAATTTTAGGGCCTCAAAAGTATTTGGATAAACTAACATAATCATTAATTAAATTGTGAGTTCCAATACTTGGTTGCAAATCCTTTGCAGTCAATGACTGCCTGAAGTCTGGAACCCATAGACATCACCAGATGTTGGGTTTCTTCCCTGGTGATGCCCTGTCAGGCCTGGATTGCAGCTGTCTTTAGTTCCTGCTTGTTCTTGGGGGGTTGATCTGGCCAACTGTTGTGAAGGGGTTTTTCTTCGCCAGGGAAAGAATTCTTCTGGCATCCACCACAGTTGTTTTCCGTGGTCTTCTGGGCCTTTTGGTGTTCCTGTTCTCACCACTGTGTTCTTTCTTTTTAAGAATTTATCAAATAGTTGATTTGGCCACACCTAATGTTTTTGCTGTCTCTCTGATTGGTTTGTTTTGATTTCTAAGGCAAAACTGAAGGCAGAACGCCCCAAGAACGAGCAGGAATTAAAGACAGCTGCAGTGCAGGCCTGGCAGAGCATCACCAGGAAGAAACCCAGCATCTGGTGATGTCTATGGGCTCCAGACTTCAGGTAGTCATTGGCTGCAAAGGATTTGCAACCAAGTATTGAAACTCACAATTTAATTTATGATTATGTTAGTTAATTACATCTGAGCCCCTAACATTGGGGGGACCACATATAAAAATTGGTGTAATTCCTACACTGTTCACTCAATTTGGATGTAACTACTCTCAAATTAAAGATGAAAGTCTACACTTAAAGCACGTCTTGATTGTTTCCTTTTAAATCCATTGTGGTGGCATACAGAGCCAAAATGATGACAATTGTGTCACTGTACAAATATTTATGGACCTAACTGTATGTAATTTATGTCTCTCACGGACACTTCCCTGCTGTAGTATGTGTTTAACCTAGAATGCAAACATATTAACACTAGATATACTAATCGTCCCTAATTAAGAACACTAGCAAGAAAACTTGGTGGCTTTCCAAGTTCATTGAAATATTGTAAAATGTATACATATTCAGGAGCAGCTTGGGCAGAATTCATAGTAAGTAATATGAAATAACAGATCAACAGTGGTAGAGAACTGTTTGCAACTCCAGGTATAACAGCGTATGTTTCTATAACACTATGTTGCCATGGAATTTGAAAGCGCATTTTTATCTTGTGCAATAGTCTGGTCTGCCTAGAAGCATTTCTCCCAGAATTTATACATCAATTACATCAGAAAGTATTAAAACATAACAGGGAATTTTAAATTATTCTCTTATTAAATTAGTCTCCAAATCTTTCAATGTGCCAAAATCATGCACGGTTAAAAAAAAAAAAAAAGAAACAAATGCTGCCACAAATGAATACAATCTTCAGTTTATTCAGTTGTTAATCTGACACTGCATCAAGTATTTGGTTGTTAACCTTACTAAAGACATGCTAAGCTACCTATCCTTTTAACAAAATGGGAAATGCTTGTTTCTCTTAGGCCAGGTAACAAAGGAGACCACACTATTAAAATTCCAGCTGCCATTGTGTAACAGAATGTTCTTTGTTTATGCCATTTCTATGTATCTCTCAAACACATAGTACTCTCCTATGCTTTCTGTGTCATAACCTCCTGCCAGTTCCAAGGAATCTCTTAAATATTTTATACGATCATGGGCCTCCATAAGCAAATTTTAGTCCATAGCAACTTCTGCAAAACCATGATTAATTTAACGTCTCTCTCCCTGGCATGTTTTTTTCACTCATGGCCACACTATAGATAGAATTGGAGGCCAAAGAGATTCTTGCATAGTACACATAACATTTATTTCCATATCAGTCTCTCACAGATAAGGATTTCCAGTATTGTAAGTATTGTAAATTTTAATTTAAGTTGAGATGAATTTATGATATATTAACATAAGAACTCAATATAAAAGTTGTCCACATTATATAGCTTAAATATTATCTATTAGTTTCATATGCATTACTTCTTTGTTTTTCTTTGTTTACAAATGAATACATTTTGAAAATCACATTCTGTACCACATATAATTTCTCAGCAAAGTGCATAGACTAATTGTATGCCTATGGCTGTTTGTATAGAAATATAATAGCATTATAAATGACAAACAACCTTCCTATCCTCAAGTTATGAGGAATGAAATCTACTTTCAAAACTTTGGGGGTTTGCTTGCAATGTCTTTATTTTATACATCAATTTAATGGTTCTTCATTTGCAACTATATTCAAATAGTATCTGTTCACAAACATATATGTTTGTGCGTATGTTAATAATAAATGTATATCAATGCAGGTAACACTTTTACAGTCTTATCTCTTCTCATTATAAACTACTCATTCTTAAAAACAGGTTGTTATTGACAGAGATTCTTATTTCTTTTACTTTATTGTGCCGTGTAATGCATACAACTACCCTCCACAGTACCACAAATCCCATGTAACTCAGCGACCAAACAAAATTAGATCCATAAATCAGATTAGGCCTATGCCCCTTTCTTCCCTGTGTGATTTTTCTCCATAAATCATAGTTTATAGCCACTATATTACTCATGATACTGCTTAACACACACCTTTTGGATTGAGCTTTACAAAACATTTTTATTTAATATATAAATTACATATATATATAATGAATTACATTTACATGTAAAGTTTGAGTCATGACAGGCAAATTATCTGACATATTAAAAAAACAGTAATGTACTTATTTAAATACACTGAAGTACATCTTAACATGATAAGGTATGAATCCGCAAAGAAGAACCTATTCATTTTTATATTAACCATCCATATTTCAGATGTCTTTCACATTTTAGGCAGTACATTCTGAGGCCAATTTGTCATTAAGTTTTTGTTTTCTACATGGTTCACACTATAATGTTAGTTTATTATCATATTTATTATCATCATATTATTCATGTTTTTTTTGTATTTAAATATAGAAATGATTAGTGGCACTGTAGTGGCACTTTTTTTGTGGCAGGTTTATCAAGATAAGTCTAACTTCTCTGTTGATTGGATTTTAATTGTGCCAGGACCATTGGGTTTGTGTGCATGTGACATTTTTAAACAACCAAACATATTATTTAATTTGCTAATGCACCATAACTATCTATTGTGTTGATGGGGTAAGTACATTTTGACTTAAATACAATGGCTTATATTGAGGAGATGCAGAGATTTGGGTTCCTCAAGATTTCTAAAAGGAACATGTGCATACATGTGGCGATAGAGCAGACTTGTTTGAGAGTTTATATCCTGCGATTCAGCTGACCATAGACCATAGAAGAGAATATTAGGACCGCCATTTTCCACTGTGAGCAAACAGCTCAGCATTTACCGTTGACTGGTCCTTTTGTAAACAAGAGGAAATAAGGGCACATATATTTTATTTATTTATTTAATAAGCCAAGCCAAAAAAATTGCTTGTAAGTGTCCCGTCGGCATTCTTTGATATCATGTATTTATTTTATTATTTTCAGACAGAATCCAACGATACATTCTACAGTTTAATAGAGTATAGTACTTCAATGCTGCACAGTTGTCAATACACCTTCACAATTGATTTTGTTCCAAAGACATTGGAAGGCAGTGAGCATGTTTATACATTCAGTGGTTTTCTTACTATTACACTAGAGGGTGCTAGGCATCAACATCCACAGTTCAAAAGCCAAAAGAGGAGTTGAATAATGGAATAATTGCAATCTGTTCTTAAACTGAAATTAAAACATTACATCTTTAAAATATAGTGTTCAGGCCAGTTTATTTAACACTCTTCGATATTTCTTGTGGGCAATTGTAGGTTATATATACGTATAAAGTCAAGCGAATAAAAATAACAGTAAATAAAAGGCACTTTTCTTGGCATGGAAAGTAAAGGAAATTCAATTGAAATTCAATAAAGTAAAGTACATAATTCATTAGAACAAATAGCAAAGTATTTCTGTTAACAAATTAAACTGTCCTCTGTTCAGAGTGGTACACATTATTAAATTATATTTAAGAAATTGTACTCCCTTCTGGCTGTTCAGCATTGAGCTCTCCGTTGCTCTCTCCTGGTTAGATGAGTGACATTATGAATGGATACATTTGCATTCCTAGTACATATTTCAAATGGAACATGTATGAATCAGAACACAGTAAAAATAGGGAGAGAAAATGATGAATTAGCAAGTTATTATTAGGTCAACAGGATTTTATTTTAAACTCTGTACCTAATAGTAACACATGATTTCCAACCATGTACAGGTAAGGTTTCCTCTGAGTGACGTGTCCTTGGTAATTCACACTGTGTACACTATTAGGTGTTATAGCTGTGCACAGTCCTCAAAGTCAAATGCATTGCAAGCTAACATTTCATATTTAATCTAACTATTCAGTATACAAATGTGTATGCTTTTGTATGAAAATGGAAAAGTCAGTAATTAGATCACCAGAATAATTTAAACTTTAATTATTAACTTATTTTCTTATTTTATTAATGTCTGGTATGCCCTTTGTTGGGAAAAAAAATGTCAATGGTATAAAACATAATAATAAACAAAACAAAATACACTGCAAAACAATTTCCTCAGCCGTTCAATATATTTAACAGTTAATAGAATTACACACAGCACAGCATCACTATTTACACATGCTAAATATTTTTACATTGATTTCCCTTGAATCTCCATGGGAAATATTCTAAAATCTCTGAAGGGAGCTATCTTTTTAATATTAGATTTGCCCTAACATCAGTAGTATGGTGCGTGTTTGTTTATAGCCTGATAATTCTAAGAGTAGGATAACATCCAATCACATGAGGGACAGAGCTGCTGCTTAAACACACTGAAATTAGAATATCGAGAATGTATTCAATAGTTTTGTATGGATATTTGTGATGGGTTTTTCCTGGACTAGGATTCTATAAACATTTTAACAGGATTCTTTGTTTGTAAATAAAATGATGAGTTTAGTGTCCGTTTGTATAATGGTACCTCACAATTTTGCTTTGTTAACCTTTCACTAGTGAAATGGCTTGGGAACACTGGAATCACATGTACAACAGAGACTTGGGGAGTTTCTTAAATTAGTAAGAAAATACAATTAAGAAGAGCTCTTGACTGGACTGTATGCTTCTGGTAATGCTGAAGTGTGAAGCACGTCCAATGAACCTCCAATCACAAGATACCATGTCAGACAGTTATCCTTCTAGTTTCTAGTCAATGAAGAGCTCATGCTGACTGACGTTTCTTAGATCCTCCAGCTTGACAGCAGGTATTAAATTAAATTAAATTAAATTTCATTTGAATCTCTATTATGTCCATATGAACTTAGAAACAGTTTAGTTTCGGTCCATCAGGCTCCACCATGTTGTCCGAGAACATATTGTGCTTATTTCTATATATTTTGGCTAAATTAAAGAAATTATATTTCCCCCAAACATCCCTTAAAAATGATTCACTTTTACAACAGAGAAAAACAAAATACATAAAACAAAACAAACAGATCAAGTGCTTTGTAGTCAGTGTAAAGTCTATTCAGAAAAAAGTGATAATTTGCTCTCCTAAAATCACTTGTAAATATTGAACAAAAAGCCCTCAATGCTTGAAATACTCTGAATCTATATTTGACCGCAGTAAGGACTTACAGTACATATGTGTTTCAAATCCTTGTTACAATGCAACCTACCTTTCTCCTTTATTCATTTTATTACTTTTATTCCATCACAAGGCACAAAAGAAATTCAATGCAAAAATGAAAACATTCTTCCATGTTTATCCAAAAGCAGATCTACGCTCATCATGCACTGTAATGCTGGAGAACCAGATTTGTGAATCTGGAATTATGTGTACAGGACTGCAGAAGTAATACCTGTTTTGCCATCTGCGAGAAACACTAAAAGGGCTGAGACAGGTTTTAACAAAGGTTACTGATTGCTATTTAATTATGTGGCAGGGGGCACATTAAGGCTTGACCTCTGTTAAAAACTGTCTTCGTCTGATTAGTATGATGTGTGAGTTAATGGATATGTTTTATATTACTGAGAGGTAAAAATGCAAACAGAGACATTTTTCTTTTTTAATATATTAAAATATACATATATACATTTTTATTACTTTTTAAAGAGTGTTATTTTCCCAGCATTGGAATTGGAATTACTGGATATATATATATATATATATATATATATATATATATATATATATATATATATATATATATATATATATATATAGATATATATATAGATATATATATATATAATGACAACAAAATACAAAGATACAAAGACAGAGACATTGTTCCGTTTGTAATATATTTTTATTGAGGTACAAGTATTACTTTGTTTTGTTTTCATTTGAAGCAATACATACTTATGAAGTATTTAAATACTTATTAACATATAACCAAAATGTTACACCACACCTGAATTTGAGTTTAATGATCTTATCTTTGGAGACTAAAATGCAGCTACAACAGAGATAGTGATGTCAACCTGAGGACTGAGAGAGTTTAATCTTTTATAGTTCATTTCAGCTCATTAAAAGTTAGCTTGATTCAGGACCATCAGCATGTATGTGTTTCTACAATGAAGTCATGTTGACACAAACTGTGTATTCCACTTTAATACCCACAGTGCCTTTGCTTTATGGGGAAGGGGTGTTCAATTAGTTTGCGCTGGTCTTGCCTCATGCTTGCTAAGCACTTTTGGCCAAAAAGGAATGGCAGAGCCCTACAATTAGATCAAAAGATCAATCCTAATGTACCACTTTCTCCTAACCCTCCTGCTGTAATAAAGTGACTGAAGTCCTCTTGAGGCCTACTCAAGAGCTCTGTACTGATATTTCTAAATTAGCTGACTCTATGACCTTGCTGGTAATTGCATTAGTTTATCAATGTTCAACACAATTTATTACTCTCCAATATGTACCACAGTGTTTATTTCTCAACACTAACAACATAAAAAAGGAAGGAAAAAGAAAAACATGTTCAGTATAACTAAAGTGCACGTAAGCTAAATATAGGATACAACAACTCTTACTAAAGCATCCAATAAGCTCCCAATGGTGCAATTACCTTATAGTTTATATAATTGCTTATTCACAATTATATGACACTTACTGGGATTATCATTGCAATAAACCATAAAAGAAGACCTAGTGAAATAATAAATAGCTTTTAGTACCAGCAGATTATATATATATATATATATATATATATCAGGCACTGATTTAGTTTATGTGTACTGCTCAGAACAAATGCCAATCAACTGTTTTTGCATTTTTATTTATGTGATGTGTACCTAAAACTAAAAGACTGCTTTGTTTCAAATCTTGTGTAAATGAATGACAAGGAACCTTTGTAACTGGAAAGAATTAAGCATACAATGTTAATTATTATAAATGTGTGAATAATGCTGTGATAATCCAGTAATAGTAAACAAAATGACTTGATCATTCTTAATCATTCTACAAGTTAGTATTACTATTACCAGTACCAGATTATTACAATGTGTTCATATTGTATTAATCTTCTTTGCAACATTTTCTGAACAATAAAATTACTACTACTAATAGTGATACACACTGCTAATACCAAGAACAATAGTTTTGGATCTGGTAATTCTGTGACACCAGTGCAGAACACGTGATGATGATGTCTTTTCCTAAAGGGTTATGATGGCTTTAGTAAGGACATCATGACTAAAGTCAAAGGTCACCTGAAATACCAAGATGCCGCTGTGCCAGATTTCAAGGGAATATCCTTCACGGGCTTTGACAAACTTTCTGCATTCGACTCTTCATTGACAGTATGATAAAGCAATTACCAATGTCTTACATTAACAAGACATCTGTAGTCCATTGGTATTGTCAACTCCTGTAGAGAAACAAGTGATTAATGTTGATACTACATCATTTTAAATCTAGATGTAGTGCCAAGTTCAAGAAAGGATAGTAACGCTTATGTCAAATAGCCAGTGCCTGACTTATTCAGCTTATAATGGCAATACATTAATAAACAAGCAGTTGGTTAGTATACTGTTTGTGAAACCTTCTGCAAATATTGTAACATACATCTCTGAAAGTATTCAAAACATAATTACCTTAGTTTCCAGACTGATGGAAATCCAGACACTATAAACTTAACTCTTTGGTCCATGAGTAAATGCTACCCTTATCTGTGAGAGTGGGTGTATTATTACTAATATTGCAGACATTCGGTGTATAGATCATCTACAAGCATATAAGTGCAGAATATAATTATTACTGTGCTTATGTGTATTTAAATGATTACTGTAAACAAAATACAGTCACAAACACATGTATTGATTACAATTAAATTACTAGAAAGATAGATCGATACAAAAAGCTTTTTTTTTTACACCCACATATCAATAAACATACTAGTTGAAAGCTGTATTTTGTATTATATTATTATAATGTGCCATTCTGGGAAAAAATCACAAAGGCCAGCAGATACTAATGCAAAATGTTTACAGTATCCCATGTTAATAGTATAGCTTTATCTTGGTCTGTCTAATTCAAGTTCAAAGTTCAAAGTTAAAAATGTACTTGTATGTCCGTATGGAACAGAAATTCAAAGATGCTTTACTTATACACTCCTACTGACACAGTGGTACATATGAACTATTAATTTTAGACTGTGTTTGTTTCCCTTTAAGTCTGTTTTTTCATGTATTTATAAGAAAATGCTACTTAAAAAAACATTTGCATGATTTTAATAATGCCACTGATGCACTATACTACAGAAGTAGCAAACTAAGAAAGGTAAGAAAAATAATATATTGATTATTTATTTGAGTTTTTATTTCTGCTATACATTACATGGGTATTGCAAAGATAAGCAGTACATCACAGCATGTAAAATTATTATAGTTTTAGTTATAATCTACTCACTTGATTTGAAGGCTTGTTTTAGTGTCAGAGTGGGTTTATCATTTTACAAGGATAAACACAACTTTACAAAATAAGAATAAAAACAAATACATACAAAACAAAACAAAACAATGTTAGCTCTCTGTAATATAGATATGTACATATATATTCATGCAATAATTGCAATCAGTACTCAGATAAAATTATTACTTCTATTATAACCTACAGCAACACAGAATAACCTTTGTCTAAGTATGTAGACTTCTTGAAAACAATTCCTTTCATTGTCTTCCTGTCCTTCCATTTTTTTATTATTATTTCTGGTCCTTGAATGAATTTTATTCCCCAGATAACAACATGCATATCAGCTTTGTTCTCTGATTGCCTTATGGGCATGAAGCTTTGCATATTTACTGCCCATGAATCATAGCAGTATGTGAAATCTTGTGGAGATTCAATCTTTTCTGCTAGATGCACCTCCAGCCGTTTAATTAAAATATGTATTATTAATACAACTATATTTAAGTCATATTTTCACTGATATGACTGGTACATTAAGTGTAAATTGTTTCATAGTTTCACTGTAATTTCCTTTTAATGTTTTCACCATAATCAATGTACTGGAAGACAGACTAAAACTACACTGTTACAGTATCTTGCTATTTGAGATGTTGATTGCATATTTTGCTGCCTTAATTAGGTCTGTTTTACAAGTCAAATGCACTCATTCTGACAGCTCCAAAATATAGGCCTAATAAAATCTGCCAACATGGGTAAGATTTGCTTATTGTGTTCTGTACACTCCTATACTCAACTAAAATGTAAAAATGACAAAATTTTCCTCATAAAATATGCAATTATTATAGAAATGCATTATATGAAATATATAGAAAAGGGGTACAAATATTGCCAAATTTAATTCAGAATGTTTTTCGACCTACCTTAATTAAAATTGAATCACAAAGAAATACATAAATATAATAACCAACTGCTACTTATAATAGTAAAAGTAGGACTACAATTATTAATTATAATGTAAAAAGGAACTTTTAGAATGTTTCAACTGTATTTCATGGTAACACATTTAGGAACAACATTTTTTTTTTTTTTAAATCACACCAATAGGTTGGTATTAAATCTATTGAAGACTCATAGATTTAATACATACATACATATATATATTTATTTATTTATTTATAATATGTGGGTATAATAATCATTCTACTTGTAAAGATATAGTCTTATACAGCTAAATAAAAAAAAATATAGCTAAATAAAAAGTTGTTTGATATTGATAGATGTATGTATTCAATTTATTGAACTGCATTTAAACATGATCATTATGTAATTTGTATGTATATAGTCATATATCATATTTTGCATTGTTTTTTCTATTAACATTTTGGTTGCTTCCATTGTAGCTCCATCTACATAGAATGTGATGTCCATCTGTATGTCAGAAATTAAGAAAATCACAATTGATGCCTTATATTTATGTCATAATTTCAGCATCACACGATAGTCTTTTTCTACTTTTTATTAATTTAGTCCCATTTTAGAGCCAATTCTCTACCTCGACAGCTGACACTAGAGGCCACCCAGACTATCAATAAAATGTAATTTATCTGCTTCTACTGGTTGGGCTGACCTTATTGATTTTATCGAAGCAATTTGCTTGGAAATGATTTTTAAACATGAGATTTATTACAGAAGCACTTCATTGTCAGATAATAGATGTAAAATGTGATTTTAACAAGGTGAATGAAATCATTATAAGACCGACAGAAAGAGTCACTAACTGATTTCAGAGAAAGATAATAAGTGAGAAATGTGAATTTTATTCGTTTTACCAAATTCCTTGCGGTGTTATAGTGATATTAACAATGACATTGCAAACAGTGACACTATCTATTTTCCATTATCACTTCATACTTCTTTGAACATTTGAAATGCTTTTTTTCTTTTTTAATTTAACATCACACCCATAATTTACCTGATTCTAAGGTTACAAAATCTCAATCTAGGCCAATGAGACAGACCTAAGATTTTACACATGTTTTTTTTACACACATATATATAAAGAGAGACTTGTACAGATGAAGTTGCTGTGTTAGGAGTGTATCGACCTCTGAAGGTTCTGTCTTCCCTGTGGGTACACATTTCTCCCCTGTGGCTTCCAGATTAATCTTGCAACTTGGAGTGACAGGGAATCAAATACAAGTAAATATTTTAAATGCATAAATGAGTAGCATCCACACTGGATTGTTCACCACCACATAAATGACATGCCATTGTCACCATTTGATGTTTGGCAAATACGTTCAGTTTTATTACAAATATTTGTCAAAGCATGAAAACAATTTAACAAACAAGTAAACTAATAAACAAATGTAAAAGTGCAGTTTCCTTAAATATCTTATTTGTTATTACTTACCTAAACTAAGCTGGTATTTCTTCTTCAGGTGATACATAAAAGGCTAGATTTATAACAATCACTTTGCATTTTCAGAATATTTCAGGTTAATTAATCATATGTAATTGGTATATATCATTTCTTTAATTGTGATTTTTTACCAACAGAAAATTAGCTGTTGATTAATCAAAACAAAAACACTTTTCTGTAAATGGATGCTGTACCATGAGCAGAACTAATATGAGAGTAATTTACACACACACACATTGCATAATTAATATAATATAAAGACAAAAACATATTTTGACATATTTTCTTCATACATCGTGTGAGTCAGATTTGCAAAATATATTTATTTAATAGTTAATAAAAGAACAGTCACTGACAGGAGGTGTGCCACACTGTGATAGTTTAAAGCCTCGGGTGGTTGGCCACAAGGTTACAGACTCAGAGCAACCAAAACTTGAGAAATTGTGTTAATACCGGAACAACACACTCTGCAGTGAATTATTCCTGTGATACAATGGCTCACACTTTCCATAAATAGCAGTTTAAAATTATTTAAATAAAATATTTATGTGTGACACCATGGGCAGTGAGACACGGGTAGACCTCCCTGGGGGGCACTGTCCCTCCCTAGAATTTGGGGAAGGCAAATTACTGGTCAAAGAAATCCAGAGAGACATTCACCTCCAACTAAAAGGTTTTATTACAAGCAGCAGCTCGGAAGAGGTTTGAGAGGTGATCTCATGAACAGTCTTAGAGAAGTTACAAACTACAGGCACTTTTATGCAGACCAGACAGGAGAGAAAGATAACAGGACCCACATGTCTGTCCCGTGATGAGTGGAAGCTCAGTTTCTGCCTGACAACTCATTAGGAAAACCCATATATGGTTAAACCGGGGAAAATTTAAGGGGGTTTGTATGATGTATCAAGCCCAAATTGCTGGAGAAAACTGGTTCTTATCAGACCCTGTTCTTCTAGGTATCAGGGTTGAACAACAGCACAGTACTGTAGCACAGTGAGACAGTGACCTTGTTTACACAGACACACAGGGAAAGAAATGCAGTTCTTCACTGGGGAGGAGCATCTGAGTTGCTGCTCTCCCACAACTGGCTCCCGGACTCGATAAAGTGACCTGCTTCCTGGTGTGGAGTGCCAGGAGGAGAGCCTGTGTGTTAGAGTGAGAGTAGAACAGGAGCACAGTATTCTCATTCAACTCGCCCTGCACAGCATTACGTTATCATGAAATCAGTCCATTGAAATAAATTAATTGTGCCCCAATCTATAGATTTGAAGTCTCAAGTTTTGAGGGAGCATGCGATTGGCCTGCTGACTGCAGGAATGTCCACCAGAGCTGCAGTCAGGTCCAGACCCTGGTGAGGACGACGAGCCGCAGATGAGCTTCCCTGAGGCGGTTTCTGACAGTTTGTGCAGAAATTGTTCTGTTGTAACCCCACAGTGTCACCAGCAGTCCGGGTGGCTGCTCTCAGACGATCCCGCAGATGAAGAAGCCGGATGTGCAGGTCCTGGGCTGGTGTGGTTACACGTGGTCTGCCGTTGTGAGGTGTGCTGCCAAATTCTCTAAAACGATGCTGGAGGCGGCTTACAGTAGGAAACAGCTCTGGTGGACATCCCTGCAGTCAGCAAGGCAATTGCATGCTCCCTCAAAACTCGAGACATCTGTGGCATTGTGTTGTCTGACAAACTGCACACTTTAGAGTGGCCTTTTATTGTCCCCAGCACTAGGTGTACCTGTGTAATGATCATGCTGTTTAATCGGATTCTTGATCTGTCACACCTGTCAGGTGGATGGATTATCACTAACAAGGATGTAAACAAATCTGTGCACACAATTTCAGAGAAATATGCTTTTTGTGTGTCTAGAAAATGTCTGGGTTCTTCCAATTCAGCTCATGAAACATTGGACCAACACTTTACATGTTGCATTCATATTTTTGTTCAGTATATAAATGAAAAACAAAAACAGGAAGGGTTTGTCTATGAAATTCAGCCTTACCAATTTAAACTTGTCACTTATAGAACAACAATTGGCACAACTGATATAAATCAAAATGGAGCTCTACAATTTCCACTTTAGGCCTCATTAGAACATGGTTATTAATTGGAAGAAATTAAGAATAAAATTTGAAATGCAGCTCCATGTTCAGAGTGAGCGATGATTCAAACACGGGTGTAAACCTACGATAATCTGGTATTTAACTATATGATTAAAGAACTATAATATTCTTGCAAAATTTGCACAATAGACTACTTGTCGTGCTAATTGTTTCTTTTGGCAGATGAATTGCAACTTCCTGTTTCTATGTTTCTGCTTTGACATAGGTATTTCTAAACTAATCAAGAAAGACACATCTACAAGCTGGAAATAGGACCTCTGGATCTTATTTATTTTTTTATTCATTATAATGTATGGCCTACCTACATTGATAGTTACAAACGCCCAAGTCCTGAAATGTATTTTTATTCCCCATTCTGTGATTCTTTCTGTGAGTATGTATTCTATAACAGCAAGTGATATAATTATTTTTTTCAGAGAGAAAATGCAGGACAAAACTGAATTTCCATACCTGCTATAGAAAAGGTTTAGCATGTCATTCTATCTTGTGTTGTTGTCATCAAGTAGATATATAGTTACACCAAATGTCATTTTTATAGAATGGTGTTGCCTTAGTTGTGATATTTACAGTAGATGTATTTCAAAATGTTACTTCTGATTTTTAGATTTGATACAAAGCCCCCCACGCTATGATTTATCAGTAAGGAAAAGTTAAGATTGTTCTGCACGTATAAGTGAATGAACGGTAATAAAGGATTTATTTATACTCTTATGATTTTAACTATGGCTGAAAGTGGTCTTAGTTATACTTTTTACAGAACTGCAGGACTCTTTCAAGCATTCATTATTATTATTGAATGATTTGGGGTCTGTATCAGAATAAAGAGGACTAATAGGAGTAAGAGACCTGTGAATGATGTTCTGCTGTTCATTATGTGAAAATGTACACATGCAATAGTAAAATGCACTTTTTTCTTACTTCTAAATTCGTTTTCAGTATCCTAGGATATATTGGCAGTTATTAATATAATATAAAGCTCCCTGTCAAATTAAATCAAGCACCCCCCCCCCTTAAATAAATAAATAGTGAAATTGTTCAGTTTTCAACATAACTTTGGCACCTATAGTACATATGCACGTCTTCTTCATGACAATGTATATCAGCCCTTGAGGAATGAAAAGGGCCAAGTTAACAGATATTTGATATACAGCGTATTTGCTAAAATAAAATTGTTTACCCTATTCAGACTCCCTTCCTTAAACATAAAAAATAAACCACATTTCCTTAACAAACAAACAGCAACCCACAAAAAGGAATGTCTGAAGCTGTGTTTACCATTCTTCCATTCATGCTGAAATGACTGCGTCATGTAAGAGTTTTTGTCTCGATATTACTTTTCTCTTTGCGTGATGGATCTCTAAGTTGACTAATTGCTGTCACATTAACCTGCATTATTTCATGCTCTAGAGCTGTCATGATAATGGTGATAACCAGAGAGGCTCATTGTAGGTAAAGGAAATTATACGAGCATGGTAATATCATAAAACAGTGTTTAAATATTTTAATTTCATTTGTCAGGGCAGCCCTAACACTTCATTACATGAATAACCATCTCTCATCAGCGGAATTAGTGCATTATTCATTACTGTTAATTATTTTCACATAATGGCTGCCCTGATATATTTAACCTCCACATTATATCTTAGATAATGGGCTTGTAAAATTGAATTGTGGGAAGAGTAGAGTTCGAAAGCTCATTTAAAGAACATCAAAGAACAAAGAGGGAAAAAAATGCTAAGTAGGATGACTGGCCCAACTGGGACAGAACATTTGTTTCTGTCTGATTTGCATATAACAAACAGTATGAAGTAGGCGTGGAGAGCCAGTTGTCTGCTTCAGTTTGATTGTGGATCAGGAAAAAAGAGGAACATACCTCTTTTCACAAGCAAACGCATTCAAGTAATTTGCATGAAGAAATTGATACAGTGCTGGTAGTTTTTTTTATTTTTATTTAAAAGAGTATTAGACTGGTTGTTTTAAAATATTTCAGTTAAAAGTTTACATAACACAATGCAAACACAAGTTTGTCAAACAGTTGGTGATACTGGAGGTTTACATTTATTTTATAGTGTTTGATTTAAAATCTATAGATTTCTTTGTATGTGCTTAAATTCTTAGTGAATGTAGATAAAAACCTATGACTGATCATGCAATTTAAAATACTCTTAGTGAAGATTAAAATGAAGTACTTCTTTAAAAAAATAAATCACACACACACACACACACATATATATATATATATATATATATATGTATGTGATCATTTGTAAACTGACATTGTATCCTATGCCACATGAGACAATTGGTCATATATAAATAGAAAATAATATTCTGAAAGGAGTATAATGATTTATATAACCTCAAAGACATTTCTGAAGTCCATAATTACAAACTAATATGAGTTTTGTTAGTCCTAGCTATTGTCTTAGGTTACTGCTAATAATCAATAAAGAAAAGGCTCTTATTTTCTGCTGTTGAAAGCATTTTCTGTTTTCTGTTTTCACAACTGGTGTCCATTCAAATCTTTGTCTGTTTTTTAGTTTATGCCATCTGCCTTTGCAAAACTCATCACTCTTTGTGTAATTGCATCTGCAATGTCAATTATATATCTGTTCCTCTTTGTAAAGAGTATTACAACTTAAAGAGTTGGTTGAGTTACAAAAAGCTGTGTTAATTTAAATAGACACTATTTTTAAACACAATGTGTGTGTGTGTGTATAAATATATATATGGTAATATACAGTATAACTCTGAAGACAATCTCAAGAATATTTTACAATATTTTTTGTGCTGACAGTCTAGATTAAGTTTCGTTGAAATCTTAAATAGTGTGTGGATCTGAAATGAATTCACTGGGCAACATAATATAGATCCATCTTTTAATTTAAATGGTTTATAAATTAGGTATTCATACTGATGTTGTCACTAACTAACGGTCTGCACTTTGTGTCAGATTAATATCAATTGAAGGCTCAGGTCCTAATAATTTCAAATTCATTTATTTCAGATCTCGGCACCAATTGGGAGATGATCATGTTTAGCGCAAAACACTAACCCTAGTCAAGCTTATGCATGTGGCATAGACATGCAAAGGAATGCTTTTTAATACATACCAAACCAATGTCAAAATGGTATGTGTGTAGCAGGGCTTATATTGTATGTGCTTGTTATGGTGTCATAAACCCACTCAGTATGTAGTACAAACCCCCCACTTCAGGGGAGCGGTCTATTGTCGTGTAAGGTTTTCTTTTTGCTGGTGAGGCCGTGGGGAGTGGGGTGCTCAGAGTTGTGCCAAAGAGGCAGCGGTTCAAATCCAAGCAGGGGGGATTCTGACCGCAATCTTGCTACATGTATATAATTGTTCTTATGCACCCAATCATAGCATCACTGATGTTGGGTTAGTTTAATCAGTGCCACGAAATAATCTAAATAGCTGGTGGTGTGTCTGAACTCCAGGGATTTTCAATTTAATCTTTCTGTGATGTGTGGCTGGAGACCTCTTATTTGTTTTCTCAGTTTTAGCTGTTTCTTTATGTAATTATTTCTGAAACAATTTAAGAAATTATTTTAAAGTTGGCATTATGGAATGTTGTACAGTTTTGTGTGATGCCCTTTCACATGTTTATTATTATTCAATGTAAGAAGCAATGAATATTTTAACATTGAGAAGCAATGTCTTAGCCATTGTGTTTGTGTATTTGCACCCATAGACTATGCACAGCCTTACCTCTGTTTTTTCTACCAGATGGGATTCTAAGGTGAATTAAACGTACACTTAGAGCAAGCAGCGTTCAGACAAAAGACAAATATTTCACATTGTTTAGCAACAAGATAAATAAATTAATGAAAAGGGGCAGAGATACCATTTGTTTCCCCTTCTAAAATGTGAGATTGCATTATGAGTAAATACATAAATAAAATAAAGCAATGAAATACATAATAATAATATAATACAACTTTTTAAAATTAACTTCTCAAGTAGGAAAGTTTACTTTGGTTTCACATTGATGTCCTTCACCACCAATGACATTGGAACTGTAGATACAGACCATTAAAAAATGTACAACAGTTTTTAATATATTTTATGTTGGTTTGAACACCATTTTTGTGTTTCATCATCTTCACATGACAACCCCCAGAACAGCAGGTAAGCACTATATTAAACTTAAAATCACAAATCCCCAAAGAGCACAAGTCTACCTTTCCCATTCTCTCCAGCCAGCGCCACTTACCTTAAACAACGTGCCTACTTTTTCATAGTGTTCTAAAACCACTCAGGTCTTCAGCTCTCCTGCACACCATGCTGCTTTTTTATAGTAGGTACAAAAACTAGGGAAAAGGAACCATGGGAGGATTTATTCTGTTGTTATTTATTTATAAACTTAACATTCCACATCATGTAAAATTTAAACCTTTACCTTGTTCCTGCTCCAGTTGTTTTATCTGTGGTCTCCTCGGAGTATTGGCAACAAACCCCATCCCCCTGCCATCAGCCCACTTATACAAACAAAAACACATGGAAACTAAAGAATAAACAAACAGATACCTGTGAATTTACATATGTAATTTACAAATTGCTTTACTTTAATATACATTATGAGGGGTCTCCTTTAATAGACACTTTTTTGTAGGCAGCAGAACAAAACTAAACCGTACAAAATAACAGACACATTCAGAAAGTGTTCTAGCCAGGGGGGATACCATGAATTTCTTCTTCATATTTACTGGCATGCAAAACAATATTAAAAGCTTAAAAAAGGTGTAATTGCTCATTTAGTGAAATTTACAAATGCTTCTTGCCAATTCCTGATTATGATTCATTTATTAAAAAACTGTTAAAAAAATAAACCCACGCAATCTTCAAAACTAAATATTGTGTCACAGAAGATTATTTAAATACACACACACACACACACACATATATATATATATATATATATATATATATATTGTGGCTATAGGAAGTATTCACCCCCTTGGAAATGTTTTACATTTTGTTGTTTGTTACATCCTACACATCCTACTCAACACTTTGAAGAGGCACGAAAAATGATATTGTGAAACAACAATTAATTAAAAAAACAAAAACTGAAATGTCTTGTTTAGATAATTCACTCCCATGCGTGAATACTTGGTATAACCATCTTTGGCAGCAATTACAACTTTGAGTCTTCTGGGATAAGTCTCTACCAGGTTTGCATATTTGATTTGTGCAATATTCACCCATTCCTCTTGGCAACATTCTTCATGCTCTGTCAAGTTGGCTGGGGATCGTTGGTGGACAGCAATCTTCAAGTCTTGCCACAGATTCTCAACAAGTCCGGGCTTTGACTGGGCCACTCTAGGACATTCACTTTCTTGTATTTAAGCCACTTCAGTATCGCTATGGTTTCGCTATCAGTTTGCTAAAAGTTTATTTCTGGGTGAATACAAAGCTAATATTGAAATACATTAGGTGTTAATTACTTGTTTGCATTTCATTTGTTTCTTGCACTTTGTATTTGCTAGGGAGCCAGCACTCGATTCTGTTGTAATTCTTTCCTGTTTTCCTTTTTACTGACTACATTCTTCCTTTAAAGATTTCAAAGTAATTGTGTTAGTATTTTGCCACTGTTCTTCTTCTGGGAATACAAAATGCAACTGCTACGTTTTCTTTATTTGCCTTTGTTCTGCATCCAAGTTCATTTCAGTTTTAGAAATACAGTTCTTTCATTTGCTGTTTCATCCATGAAGAGACCCACAAGGCAAAAGCTCTGTAAAAATCACTCTCTTTGACATTGTTTGTCGTTACAGTTTAAATATGACATTTATCAGTGTGTTGCAAAACCTTCTATTTTCTTTATTCCTCTGTGTAATATTGTAGCCTCAGCATAGTCACATAAAAGTAATGCATTTAAACCTTTTACCTACTAGGACTGATAGCATTTCATATATGATATGTATGTATGTATGCATGTGTGCATGTATGCATGTATATGTAGAATATCTTCCTGAATTTGTAGCTTATGTCAATATGGTTGTTTATAGGATATTCTGGTGTGTACGTTTTATAACTTAAATATAGCATAACAACATTCCCAATTAATATGATGGCAAATTATATCAGTGTATGACATTTATGGGGGCACAGGAGGCAGAGAGTCTCAATATCCTGGACCAAAAATGACTCACAAAGGAAGTCAGAGCAGTTCATACATAGCTGTGAGCATGTTTCAGTATTACTTAGTTCTTGAAACCTCTTACACAAGAATATGCCATGCTATTGCAAGATGACTAAACAAATATAGCCAGGAATTGTGGTGTTAGTACATCAGTCATCTATATTTAAGCCTTAAATTTAGTATGCCTAGGATATAGTGTAAGGCATACTGTATTTTATATAGAGATAGATAGATAGATAGATAGATAGATAGATAGATAGATAGATAGATAGATAGATAGATAGATAGATAGATAGACAGACATAAATACCAATAGGAATGTGTATGCAGCTTTTTTATATAAAGCATCCAATTGAACAGAACTGTACATTTGTGATTGTTAACTAGAATGGTGGAGAATCAGTGCACGTATTTAAAATATAAAATGTTGCAACACTACTGGAATGTTTTGAGACAGAGAAAGAGAGAGAGAGTCCACATGTCTATTCAGTATTTTGTAGAGTTTCTTTGTCTGTCACATTTCAGGCACCATGAACTGTTTATTGAATATGATCTGTCTTGAGGGCAAATCGGTCTCTTGTCAACCCATTTGAAAACTACCTTGGGGACAAATCTCATTTACTGGTACTTGAAGAAGGAGATTGTAATGCAGTCTTGGGGAAACTAACTTTAAAGAAAAAAAGACCACAAAAAATTGTCAGTTTTGCAAAAAAAAAAAAAAAAACTCACCAGTTTAAAAAAATACATACATAGAAACATTTATTTTATTAATATTATGAACTGTTTTAAATATTATCCATTTGTATACAATCAGTGGTTCCAGTTTGAACCATATAACAAGGTAATCAACTGTTTGATTGTGTTACTAAACTTAATAAAGCTTGTTCTTCAAATGACTTATATTTATATGTTACAAGTCATTTAAAAATTAATCAAGACATAGACAATGTGTCTGCAATTTGTCAATAAAATGTACATTATTACATCTTAAAAAAATGTCATTAGCCTTTCTCAAGTGTCATATTTGTGAAACAGATTTAACATTGCTACTGGTAGCATTTTGATATTTAATTATGCAGGAAAAAATATAAAATTATATCAACAACTAGCAATCCACCTTCTAATTAGTTTGTAACTTCTATCTTGACCTCTGTCCACTCCACAAATTAGCATAAAAATTTAAAAGATGTACCCAGTATGGGATATATCTATGAAATATTAAATATTCAATTTTCTTCTAACAGGGTTTGAAAGATTCATAATTACATGATGATCCACATCATAATTCATTCTGAAAAGTCAGATATGGCACTCCCCCTGTGACTGAGTTAATAATTTACTGCTGAGCAGGATTTTCAGTCTTGCACTGTTGGTCTTGGGAACATTTATTAAGCAAATGTTCACCATGAATTGAAGGGGGTAAAATTTTATGAGAAGTGACAGACAGGTGAGCTAATTGAATCAATTGGAGACATCTCTAAAAAAGCTAGGGAGAAATATTACATTTACTAGCCCATAAAACTATATATATATATATATATATGGGTGTATATCTATCTATCTATATATATATATCTATATATATATATATATATATATATATATATATATATATGTATACGTATATATATATATATATATATGTATATATACGTATATATATGTATATATATACGTATATATATATATATATAGATAGATAGATATACACCCATATATATATATATATATAGACATACATATATGTGTGTGTGTGTGTGTATGTATCTTGCAGAAGAAATCAAAAGAAATGTAAAATGGGATGATAGAAACATTATAATATGGAAAGGAAATCTGCCTGTATGCCTCAGGAAAAAAGTACTAGACCAATGTATACTACCAATGAACACCTAAAACCTGGTCATTATAGACAAAAATGACACAAACTCCAAACAGCACAAAGAAATATGGATACGGTTGTATATGGATATGGTTGAAATTACAAGAAGAGGCAGAGTACCATATGAATGGGTCTGAGAATGAACAAAGATGTGTGACATCACTGAAAGATTGGAGATAATCCAGACACATTACACAAAGAGCAGGTCAATGAAGCCATGGAATAGATCCCAAGACAAAAAAATTCCCAAAAGATCACAGACGATAGGTGGATGAGATCAAGAATTTTCCTGGAGTAACCTGTAAAAGAGACGCTGTAGATCAATATATGTGGAAAAAACTTTAGGAGGCCTTCATCCAGTAGTGGATTGACTAAGGCTGCTGACAAATTTACATACTGAAGCATGATAATATTTTCTTACTGCCTCCTCTTGTACTGGTCTGCCAATAGTGTAGGAAAGGTATAGTGGTGTGGGTCATAGATCTGCCGCTCCATCATGACAAATGCAGTTCCTGGAACACTAAATCTATGTAATCTGTTAGGATTATTAAATGCATTTTGGTAACCTGTATCTGACACATCTAGTACTAGATATTACATTAAGAATTTATCACTGACTCAAATTAAAACAACACAAATGTATACATTGTACTATAAAATAGGTATTGCACTTTTTTACAATGTATTACTATCCTGCTTCACTTCTTTTCAGATTTATATCTATATTTATAGTTTTCACGTATGCCATTTTCACTTCATTTTTGTTTTGGTTATTATTATAATATGGAAATGGAGTGTAACATATAAACAACAAATTCTATTAAAATATATGTTTCATTTTGTACTTTTGCTCTGTTTGGGTACCTGCAGAAGTGAATGTTTTCAAAACATGATAAGCAATATGTAACAAAATATTTTATTTAAACTCTGTGTAGATCAATTCTAAAAAAAATGTAACAGTATATAAATAGCAGCAGTAGTTTGTTAAGTATTTTTAATGTATTTTAATAATGAATTCAATATTTGTTATGTATTTAAACTTAGTGATAAGGTAGACTGATGCAATGTGATGATTAGTTCAGTTAACTCCTCCCCCTGGCCCTAAAATGCACGACCTAGTTCAGGGTCGGATCAACAAAATTGCCAGTGGGTCACATGCCGTGCTGCACCACACCAGCCTGGTTCCAGGTCGGGTCATGTTTATAGAACCACTCAATAAATAAATATGAATATAATTGTATTTAAAATTAATTATTTTATAAAAACACTGATTAAATATTAAATATATGATAATGCTTTAAATACTAGTTAAAAGTTGTACACCAAAATGTAAAAAATGTTTAAAGACATAGTTGCTATAAATAATCATCTTCATCATCATAATAATAATATACTGCTATAGTTTAAAATGTCACATACATTTAAGATAACATAAGGAGCCCTTGAAGAATATTTTAATTAGACATTTTAAAATGTGCATCAAGACTAAAGTATATAATATACAGATGGGTGACAAATTAAAGGAAAAAAAACAACCAGTGTCTCAGTAAGGTGTTGGGCACCACGTGCCACCAGAACAGCTTCAATGCTCTTGGCACAGATTCTACGAGTCTATGGACTCTACTGGAGGGATGAACACCATTTTTCCAAAAGATATTCCCTCATTTGGTGGTTTGATGATGGTGGTGGAGAGCACTGTCTAACAAATCAGTCCAAAATCTCCTATAGGTGTTTAATTGGGTTGAGATCTGGTAACTTTGAAGGCCATAGCATATGATTCACATCATTTCCATACTCATCAAACCATTCAGTGAGCCCTCGTGCCCTGTGGATGGGGCATTGTCATCCTGGAAGAGACCACTCCCATCAGGACAGAAATATGTCACCATAGGATAAAGGTGATCACTCAGAATAACTTTGTAATGATTTGCAGTGACCCTTCCCTCTAAGGGGACAAGTGGACCCAAACCATGCCAGGAAAATGCCCCCCACAGCATAACAGAGCCTCTGGACCCCCTCACTGTAGGGGTCAAGCAGTCAGGCCTGTACTGTTCTCTTGGTGTCCCACACATGCACTCGCCCACTTGTCGAGAATATGGTGAAGGATCACTCATCTGACCATATCACTTTTTTCCACATCTCTGTAGACCAGTGCCTATGGTGCCCCAATAATGACCCCTTTTTCACTCAGATCCTTTCCTCTTGCCATCTTGATCCAAAATTGAAGTCAACTGGGCCTGCTCAGCATTTTTATACATACCACAGAGCATGATAGGATGTTAATTGCTTAATTGTATCATGCAGTACACCTGTTTGAAGGCATCTGCATTCATTATGTTCCTCCACTCATTTATTTAAGTTTTTATTTAATTTGTCACCCATCTATATGTGCTAACAAATAAGTGCCACTAGAAATGAAAAAAGTTATTCCCCCCCCCCCGTCTCTAAATAAAAATGATACTCTGTATGATATGTGTTCCCTGTGGCTTTCAGAAAAGACCTGAGAATGATGGTGTTCTCCTGCCAGACAGTCCAAGGAATGTGCTGATCACAGTGCTGAATCCATGAAACACGCAGCGATCAATGGGACCATCTATGAAGATCATTTCCCTAATCAGCAGCCAAGACAAGGCAAAATGACTGTGACCAGGAGTTTTCTATACACACATTACACATCACTTTGTGGACTGTACTCTTACCCATCAGGGAAGAATAAACTTTCCTGCAGCTCCATTTTCTAACCTGTCATGTAATTCATAGTGTCTGCATTTCAGTAGCAAACCTTTGAGTGCTTACATTTAAATTGAAATTCCAGAAGTCCCAGTAAAACTCTATCATGGTTGCCTGATGGTCCTACTTCATCGTATGCATAACATAAACATCCTCTGCTTCACCTGAGATGATTGCCATAAAATGAGCCTCAAGTCTTTCTGTATTTTACTTATTTTTAAACTAGCAAGTAGGTTCAAATAAACTATTACAGAGGATCGTCTGTCTCTAAACAAATCCCTTGACAATTGTAGTTGTGCTTTTGTCAATTCCCTTAAGTATACTATTCAAATTTTTTCAATCCATAAATTCAAGTTGGTGGCTGAGCCTTCATACAGTTTGTTTTCTTTATCTTAATAGAAATTATGTTCCATAAACCTTCTTGAAATTCTCTCAATACAAAGCTTCATGCTTAAAAAGAGGATATATGGTATATTACTATATTAGTTTAGAATTTGAATATGCTTCTTTAATTTGTGTGAGTGTTTTAAAGATTGTTTGCAATCCATTTAACACTGTTTGACATTTTTAAATCTTTCCACGGTCTTATTATAAATGTATCATTCAGCAGATAAAGATGAGAATTATTATAGAGGAATACAACAAAGAAACTCTAGCTAGATGGCTATTTCAGGCTTGATGTATTTTTCATTAGGGAGATTGCATTGCAGATATTACATCTAAAACACACACACACACACACACACACACACACACACACACACACACACACACACATATATATATATATATATATATATATATATATGTTACTTCTCTTTGGAAGAGAAAATGTATCAGGAACATCTGCCTGGTAAAACATGAATTTATTTAAATATTTAGGACATAAAATTTAGGACACTTTTAGGTTAAACTTCTGTCATGATTCAACCATATAAACTTGTATTTAATGCATCTTGACTAATGTGTAAAGTATATCACTAGCTAAAGCTGTGTACATACAGATTTTGGTTCTGTGTTCTGTCACTTACAATGTACCACTATTCCAACTCATTATATACTTTTTCCATCTAAGAAACATTTCTAAGCTAATACCAAGAGCAGAGCTCCATATTAGAACAGCGAGGCTATGTGGTACATAGAAAAAAGTGATTTAACATTAATGATAATTTCCAAACACTATACATATTTTATTGTGTCATCATGGTTCATTTAGCAGTTTACCACTGAGCGCCCATGTAACAATGGTGGAGCAACATATAGCCACAAAGATGTGAAAGAAAGCCATTGACCTTGGCATTATTAATGGAAGAATATTCTTTACATTCAGCGCTTGTTATGAGGCTGTAAGTTATGATGCTATTTGTCTCTGAAATTAGACTGTTTTATGTAGGCCTTTTGTTAAAGACAATTAAGGGACTGTGTTTGGGACTTTCATTACAATTCTTACCTCATTACAAAGAGCCTAATGATTGGGTGTCAGTAACCATATAGAAATAAAGGTGGATACTATTTCTAAATCTGCCAATTAAAATCACAGCAAAGCTTAATATGTTATCAAACATTACCTATAGAGAAGCTACACGGATCTTTTTAAGCCATTTCCAGAGGAATGTGATTGCACAGTACAGATTCTGTGAATAATTTTAATAATGTCTACTATCTTTTGTATATAACATAACTCATTTTGCAGAAAATAGACCTTTTTTCCCTCCCCTAATAAAACCCACCAATCTTTCATTCTCTCAATATAATTTTGTTATAAATCATATTCGGTGAGATATTTCTGAATATTTAGCCCAAGGAGAAGTAATTTAAATAATACCTCTTAGCAAGCTGTTTCTGAATAAAAATTATGTTGAAGGCAATATTTCATCTGATATGTTGCAGTAAAAAGATTTTCTTCCTAAATAACAAAACCATAATAATTTAAATCCAACCTTTGAGAACAAGGGCAATTATTGCATTTTAGCAAATATCAATGACTTAGATATTTCTTCATTTTAGGAGTACACTGCACTGTAAGGAATTGATGACAATAAAATCAGTTTGTTTGTATAAATCAACTCCACCTTCCTGTAGTTACAAATTCCCAAATATGAAGGGCAAGCTGTGAACTTTACATACATATATTTTAAGTGTAATTAATATATGTATTATAATAATAAGTATTATTATTTTCCACTGACCCACTGCTAAAATGTAACATTCATAATGTAAAAGTAGTGACATTTAAATCAATTGTAATGTTAAAGTAGTAAAGCTTCACATCAGAAAGCTTCAATTAAACATCTCCTTTGATCTAATCTTTCTGGTGTTACTCTATTAGTCACATGGGAAAATGTAACACAAACCACAAAAATGCTTAACGACTACCCATAAAAAGAGTGAAACTGCCAGTCAATGAAACTCATTTAAATTTAAGCATTAAATTATGTAATGCTGTGAATCAGTGAATTCACACACACACACACACACACACACACACACACACACACACACACACACACACACACACACACTCAAAATCAAACTCAAATTCACTTTATATTTAATTACTAAAGAACCATGAAAATGCTATTTAAATTTGAAACTATGCACTTTAGATTTGTATATGAACTATAACTACAACACTTCAAATAGACATCAGAGCAAGAAGACAATTAAACTAAAATTGAGAGTCACTATAAGAAAATAATTGCCTGACTGAAACAGTATCCTCTGTTATTACTAGGAAAAACTTTTAATTCATTAATTGATTTTTTTTTTTTTTTACAAAGGATAATTTACTGCCATAAAATATTTTGGAACTAGGACATGCCATAGAAAATCATGCCTAGTTTTTGGATTCAGCTGGCTATTGTGTGACATCAACCAAAACAAATAATCCATGTTCCACAAACAAGACACTTATGTTCTCTGAGGAATATATGCTTTTTACTCCAGGACATATATCTTTTTACCACTCTTTTCTGTAATGACTTTCTGGCCCTCATTAGCATGCTGATTACCATTAACAGAGCTATAATGCAGCAATTTGCTTGGTGTAGTTTGAGCAGTAGTGCTCATCTGAAGGTAGCCTGGGGACAAAATTAACAGCATAAATCTACTGCAGGGACTGGATCCTATCCAGGTTTTCAAGAGGTTGGCTGTCTGTCTGCCTTCCTGGCAGGATGACATCATTGTTATAGCTTTGCATTGATGGCTTAATAATGCTGCTTATATTATTTGTATTTTATTTGTTTGATTGCTTGTTATATTTTGTTTTTCCTTTATTTCATATAATACATTTTTGGTGTTTATCTACATGTAGCCTTCATTATATTTAATGTGCAAAATCAGGACAAAAACATGTAAAGCAAGTAGACATAACAATGAACAAGCAAATAAATAATACATGCATTAATTTCATAAGGTTTAAATATACTAAAAGAAAACCTTTCAGAGATAAGCCTCCATTTTTACAGATGCATTTATTTTTGTGGTATCTACTGAAACTATTAAACATCATATTCAGACCAAAGCCAGATACTGTGACTTCATGACTTCATGTCTTCTGCTGCCAAATAACTGTAGAAGAGCTGAGATATTTCAAGAATAGTTGAGCTAAGAGTATATCTCACCATGTCAATCTTGCAATTTAGACCCACCTCCAAATAGCAAAGGTGAGAGACTAATTAGGTGCTCATGCTTATTTAATTTGGACTCTCTTTGTTCAAAAGACTAATAAGATTTCAGCACACACAGCAGTATGCCCCACATGGGGAAGCTGTCAGTTCTGATGTCACTTTGGTCTGGCTTGGCTTTGGACCTGGGACTGAAAGGCCATCACTTTGATCAAGTGTACCCCTCGGCCCTTGGCAAGACTGTGCTGAATGTTTAACACCAGCTCATGTTTTTTTTTTTTTTTTTACCCCATGAATTTGTTGAATTCTCTTTATGACAACATTTCCTTAATTGATATATCTTAGTAACCAGTGGTGCATTTATTGTTTTAAATGTATTATGTAGCTGATATTTTATTTCTTATCAATAGAAGCTATTTTCTGAATTAATATATGGTTTTGGGAAGACATGCATAAATACATTCATGCTTCATATGCACAATTTTGTGCAATACTTTAATCAAATCAATCAATTAAAAAGAAAATACATTAAGTTATACATTGTTATATATGAATTTAACACAAAATATGTGTTTCTCGTTTTAAAATGAATAGAAACAAAGCTTGAGTCAGTTCCATTATATATAAACCTTTAAGCAGCCAAACACTATATAATCTCACAATATATGGAGCAACACAAACAAATCTATAGATCTATAAATCAGTATTTAATAAACCTATAGAGATTAAATACACAATGTCCAGATCCCCCAGAAAGATTGTATAATTGACAATTAGAGTGCTTTAAGTATAAAACAAAGTCAGTCTGCTATCTGTCTATCTGTCTATCTATTCATGTCTGTGTGTGTGTGTGTGTGTGTGTGTGTACTGTCAAAGTTACAATTATGGATCAGTTTTCATTTTCATTAACGTGGTTATTTTTTGCCATATTTTCTTTGTGTGACTTGATAGCTATTTCGTATTATTAGAATGCTTCCCTATGTTTTTTAAATGATATTGATTAATAGAAAGCTCCATATAAGCATGCTACTCTGCTGTTTAAAGCTTATTAGCAGGTTGTGTACAGTCCACACAATCTACAATGTATATGCTTTAATATAACCACACAATAATGACAAATTAGCAATATAAGCCTCAGCTGTGTCTCTGCATTGGTGAAGCTGTACTTTAATGAAGACAAAAACTAGGTGAGAGCTGATAATATTGTGCTTTGATAAACGCAGTTTCTAGAAAAGCCCTGAGCTCAATCCCAAGAGGACCCATAAAGCTGCATAATTCCATTTAAAATATTGTGCAATCCACTAAATTAGTCTTGGAGCATCCTAACCATCCAATTACATGGCTCCAACACAGAGGGAAGTAATGACATTTTTCAAATTGTGGAAACCATCACTTCTTAACAAACTTATGGCAAACATTGAAATTAGCTTTCTATTTCTAGACTTTGGAGTGCCACTTCCAGTGATTCAGTTTGTATTTGTGACAGTGAATTCTAAGCAACTAGAAAGTAAATTCAATGTTGAGGAATTCTTCATGCATTTCTGAATAATGCTTACATATATATTGTGACACCGTGCTGGGTGAGGCGGTCAGTCACCACCCCAAACAGCCCGCATTCTCCACCAGATGTGACAGTGTGGCTCTCAGGTGTGGTTTAAGCGATACAAACGTGGGGATGGGGGAAATTAAGCGTTTGTACATTGCGTGAGGGCTCACACAAAAGAAATCCAAAACAAAACTCTTTGTCGAGTCTAACTAAACAAGTAACACAGGGTCCCACAACACTTACAAACAGCAAACAGTTCAATCCGTAATCCATAATCAATAGTCAAGTCCACGTTTTGTAATCGTAGTTCTTTATTCGTTTCCTTGTTCGCTCTTCTCCTCCTACACATGCTCCCAGGCTTCCCTCCTGCCTTCCCAACACAGGAAGTCGGGTGCTGCCTGGTTTTATGGAGTAGGGGAGCCAGTAACTTAGGGAACAGCGGGTCAGCACTGTGGTTTCGAGTTGCACGGAGTTTGCACCGGAGTTCACCGGACTGGTACCGAGATGCACCAAAAGACACAAATTTCACTGGAGCTGTGAAGGGAAGCATATAAATGTGCCAAACGCCAGGTAGTAACATGTTTTATGCAATGCCGAGGCCAATAATTCATGCTGAAGACAGTGAAGATGACACTCAGGCTCTCAAGGCAAAAGAGTAAACTTCCTAGATCTCAAACTCCTAGAGCCCTAGGAGCAGAGAAAGGAGATCCCAGGCTGTAACTGCAGCCGCAGGGTATAGCCAATGGTGTGGCTGGGAAAGGAGGCCCTTTCGTGACAGGAATCTGGCGGTTGTATATATACAGTACTTTTTAGGCAGGTATGAAAAAATGCTGTAAATGCTGTAAATGCTGGATCTAAATCAAATCCATATTTGGTGTGAACACCCTTTGCCCTCCAAACAGCATCAGTTCTTCTAGATACACTTGCACAGTTTTTAAAGGAACTCGGCAGGTAAGTTGGCCCAAACATCTTGGAGAACTAACCACAGCTCTTCTGTGGATTTAGCAGCCTCAGCTGCTTCTCTTTCTTCATGTAATCCCAGACAGACTCAATGATGTTGAGATCAGGGCTCTGTGGGGGCCATACCATCACTTCCAGGACTCCTTGTTCTTCTTTACGCTGAAGATAGTTCTTAATGACTGTTGCTGTATGTTTGGGGTCGTTGTCATGCTGCAGAATAAATTTGGGGCCAATCAGATGCTTCCCTGATGGTATTGCATGATGGATAGGTATCTGCCTGTACTTTCTAGCATTGAGGAGACCATTCATTCTGACCAAATCCCCAACTCCATTTGCAGAAATGCAGCCCCAAACTTGCAAGAAACCTCCCCACACACTTCACTGTTGCCTGCAGACACTCATTCGTGTACCGCTCTCCAGCCCTTCAGAGCACAAACCTTCTGCCTTCTGCCAACAGACAAATATTACACATTTGACTCATCAGTCCAGAGCACCTGCTGCCATTTTTATGCACCCCAGTTCCTGTGTTTTCATGCATAGTTGAGTCATTTGGCCTTGTTGCCACGTCGGAGGTATGGCTTTTTGGCCGCAAGTCTTCCATGAAGGCCACTTCTCACCAGACTTCTCCAGACAGTAGAAGGGTGTACCAGGGTCCCACTGTTTTCTGCCAATTCTGAGCTGATGGCACTGCTGGACATCTTACGATTGCGAAGGGAAGTAAGCTTGATGTGTCTTTCATCTGCTGCAGTAAGTTTCCTTATATACGAACGACAAACAGTTCTTGTGCTGATGTTGTTTCCAGAACCAGACAGATGATTTTTATGAGATATGAGCTTCAGCACTCGGTGGTCCCTTTCTGTGAGCTTGTGTGGCCTACCACTTTGCGGCTGAGCTGTTGTTTCTCCTAGATGTTTCCACTGCACAATAACAGCACTAACAGTTGACCGGGGCAGCTCTATCAGGGCAGAAATTTGACAAACTGACTTGTTGGAAAGGTGGCATCCTCTGACAATGCCATGTTGAAAGACACTGAGCTCTTCAGTACGTCCCATTCTACTGCCAATGTTTGTCTAAGGAGATTGCATGGCTGTGTGCTTGATTTATACACCTGTCAGCAATGTGGTTAGTCTTACTTCTGGATATCTGGTAACATTACAGTCTGAACAGTCCCTGTAGTATTCCAGCAGAACTTGTTGCTGAAGGTGGGGCATCATTCAAGCTGGCAGGGAGCGGATTTTCTGGAGTTTAAATCTTCGTTTAACTCCAAAAAACAAAACCAAACAATCTGTCCATTATAAAGTATTCATAAAATGTAATTTGGATTGGGGCAGGGGACAAAAGGAGTGACAGTGTTCAGTAATGTGGGAAGCATGGCATTTCAAAAGTAGTTATTTTTGGCCGGTATGTGTACATGTTAAAGGTTGTGTTTCATATTCAATTATTATAATGTGTAATTCCTTGAAAAAAAATGATGCTGCTGTTTCTGTAAGAAATTACCTGCTTTTGAGAGAAATATTATAATCCGTTATTTATTACAGTGATACAGTAGTTTTATAGTTAGTCATTTTGGTTTATCTTCCCAGTTATCAGTATATTATTCAGTGTTTGGAAAAAAATCCTAATTGGTTATTCTGTGCCTTTGACTAATAAGCTAAAGTTTTTTCTGTTTGTTTGTTTTTCTCATGGTATTCTGGTATCATGAGAACAAATTTTTCTGAATAATATAGTATATTAGACAGGGAAATATTGATGAAAATGAGCAAAAAAGAGGTTGAGTCACTTTGCATTGTTCTAGTTTAAGCAGGCAGAGGGTAGGTCTACCTGAGGGACAACACACAGCGGCCTAGTTGTTAATTGTTAGACAATGCATTTATGAGTAAACATGAGTGGTAATGACAATATCCCATCCCCCTCCCCCTTCCCCTTCGTGTAGTATTTTCGACTCGAAAGATTACTATACTTCTCATATAATTTCACTTTGCTGAAAGCACAACTGACACTTTAACAACAAATAGAGTGCTGAAGAGAAAACAATTATTGGTGAAGTCCAACGGCACGCACAGCAAATTCCCAAAAGTGAACTGTTTCAAAGAAATCAAAATGACCAATTTCATAAAAAGGTTTGTGATCTTTCTGCATTTCCAAATATGTTATTTCCCAATATTGCCAGGTTACCATATTTTGAGACATTAAAAGTTAGTCTTATTGGAGAGATATGTTTTAATTTGTATATGTTTGTTAAAGGTTTTATATAAAAACTATTTATAAACGATTTATAAAAACAATTATCTGTGAATGATTGGTTGTCTTTATGTGATTGAATTGAATATTAACTGACCCATTGACAGGTTTTGGATTTTTGTTATGAATGCTCATGATGAACTCACATCGGATTTCTGTCACTCAAAGCTAATTGTTTTTAACTGACCACTCTCTTGTGGGAGTTCCAAACTGCTATCCATATATATATATATATATATATATATATATATATATATATAGGTTAGGATTCACATTGTCTTTAAGCATTTGGTCATATATCTGGATGTGTTTTGTGGATTGTTATCATGTTGGAAAATCCATTTGCAACCAAGCTTGTGCTTCTTGACAGGGGGTGCCGAATGTATTTCCTAATATATACCAGCAGTATGTCTAGGAAAATGTCATACCAACTTTGAAGCCTGGAGGCCGATCTGTTTTCCATCTTATGGTCCTGGTGCCCCTTGTTGGATATTTTAGACAATAAGCTTGGTGCCCTCTGTCAAGCTCAAGCAAATGACTTTCCAGCATGATAACAATCCTAACCATACACCCAAGTCTATGACTACATTATTAAGGGAGCACAGAATTGTGTCATGATTTTCTTGCTAACATGTAATAACACTTTATCAAGGGTCTTTCCATTTAGTCATGTTTAAACAAATGTTGCTTTGAAAAAATCCAGTCTGTGACTGATATCAGTTCTCGGGACTTCTTTATGTTAGCATACAATGCACATGTTTTGTATATATCCAGTACATAACAGCTAACACAGTGAGGGTAAAAAACACTGCCTGGGCAGTTTTATCTTCCAGGCATGGAGAGGAGAGGTTTTTGTAAGGAAAATTTGTCTCTGTTAAAGGGTTACATGCACCATTATTAAAGTCATTTATCATGGTTTGAATATTTCTGCCTGATTTCCCATTAAATTGGCCCCTTTCCTAATTACCCAACTTTGTCATGAGAAGCAGTCAGACTGACTTGATTCTTTTCAGTAGCAAACTTTAATTTTACAATACCAGCAGCTTTTCTGTCCCGGTGTGCAAGCAGATAACAATACAATGTTTTTCAGTCATGTTTTATTCAAACACATTTCACATGGTCTTGGTCTGATGTTGTATAGTACACGAAAGCACATGTAGGGGGTTAATTCGTTTTAAAAGCACAACACTAGTATTATTATGTTTCCTTCATTATAACATTTTTCTCTGGTTGTTTTTGAAAATAGTATTATGATTTTGAATGTATTTGTATTAAGCTGTATTATGTTACCATATTCAAAGCAGACATATGTTTCACCTCAGTGGTGGCACATTAATGTTAGACACTCCAACATGAGTAAAATAGCAAGGTAAAATGTGTGGTATTGCTAATACAAATAAATAATTGAGATGTCTTTATTATTATATCTATAGAGCTTTATTTATACTTGTAACACATGGATCTATAAACCATTCATATATGCTTTATACATCAGACTACAAACCTTATTTCCTCTATAGCTACATTAAATCGGTATCAAATCTTTCAGGGGCTCTGTAAATTATTTGATTATGTGTGTACAGGCTTAATTTGAATGTTTTAATTTGTGTACATACACGAGCAATTATCTGTATTTAAGGCAAATATAAGATTAAGGATTTATGATTGCATAGACCTGTGTTAGAAGTAATTTCCTATCAACCTAAGATTAAAAATGTTCAGGAAAAAAAAGGTTGTTAATACATTTTACATTGTACTTTGACATATTATATGCCTGTGACATATTATTTCTGCTTGTATTTGTTTATGGCGTGTAATATATACATCTTTGCAGTTATTTTTAGTTGGCTTGAAAGAATATAAAGAAAAAATATCAGAATTTCAATGTAAATCCTAAAAGAGGACAATCTGACTAACATATTTCTATCTCCCAAAAATCTGACTCCACTGAAAACCAAAAGCAATTAGTAATGTAATTGAAAGCAGTGTATTTGATGGCTTTGTTACAGGATACCCATAAAAACAGCCTCTCTTGTCTGTCTATTGAAATTACAGGAAGTTTCTTTCATTATGAGCTTGGTTTTTAACACCTTATTACTAGGCCTTCTTAATTTGTGTTCAGTGACACTTGGACAGGTCTCATGGGTCTGCCTGTAGCAGCATGGCCCCCTTCTCCCCTGTGTCAAATCTTTTGTGAACCTTTGTAATTAGCCACTTAACAAGTTGAGGAAAATGGAGCCTCGCCTGTAAACCATTTATAAGAAGTGGAATGGGACACATAATTGGCTTTATTTTGCAATTAGTACATTGAATAGACCAATACCTCAAATGTCAAATTTGCCAGCCCAACTGCTATACCTTAAATTGTGAAGTCTGTACAGCAGCCTTCACATTCGTTACTTGATGAAGTGTATCTAAAAACTTTAGAATGAAAATGCAAACAATTTTTTTATACATATCAATCAAAAAGGAAAGAAATGTATCGATAGCACATTGTTACATATATTTCAATATACACATTGTTCGAATCTATTCATCATTATTTTGTCATCCACTTTGGTTATGATAACACAGAGGAGGGACTTCCTGTAACCTTTTAAGAGGTATAGTTCACCTTTCCTCCATGCAGGTTGTTCTACTCGAATTTGAGGACATAACTGAAGGATTTGGATTTAGTTCTTAACAATTTGCTCTTAGACTTGCGTTTTAGTTCATTAATGTGCTGTAAGTTCACTTGTGACCAAGTATCAGCTTTTAGGTAGGTGGTGTAAGGGTTATTGGTTAATATATCCTGTTAAAAAGCCCTGAAATAAAATACCTCCATATTTCACAGAGGGAATGATGTTCTTAACATAAGTTTCACTTCACTTCATTGGCCCAAATTTACTGGTGTATGTGTTAAAGAAATGAATCCAATCAAAAGTAATGCAGATGTCTTTTAGTGAATTCAAGCCATTGGAGAGTTACTAATTCTAGTTCTACTAGTTCCTGCAAATGGTCACACCTGAAGTGTGTGTATGGATCAGGGAGCATAATCCCGCATCTGCCATTGAAGCAGCCAGACTGGTGGAGGTCTTCACTTCAGCAAGGCGAGGGGAGAGGAACTATAGCTTTACCCCGGGGATGAGCGTATTAGGCCCGGTTAAGTCTGAGGAGAAGGAGAAGGGGTTTGGTATTGGTCAATTTCAGACTAGGCCTGTAGCAATTGGTAAACCTGATGTAGACAAGGTAGTATGTTACAATTGTGGACAAGAAGGTCACATTAAGCCTTATGGCCCATTGAGAAAACTAGGGCTCGGACGATATTTGCCTTTTACAGAAATATCGGTATCGGCACACATTCCACCGATAATGCACCAATAAAGATTCGTATTTGATGGACGCATCCTTTATTTTTGTTCATCAAGTGCTGATGCCCCAGCCGCGCCGCCCTCACTCTTTGATTGGTTGTTGTAAGTCTACCTCGTTTTGGGTTTGTTGCAACCCTATCATGCAGCATGTGGATTCAAGCAGAGCGGAAGAGCAGAGGATCCAGGTTGCTGAAGAGACAGCTGACTTTATGGTAAATTGCTTACCGGTTCGTGAATTGCAATGTTGAAAAGTTCATAAAATATTGGACATATAATTTACTATTCCCTGACAATAACATTATAACTGAGAGTCACGAAAGAGTGACGGATAGCAAGGCTAATTGGTAGTTTAACCCTTTGAGTAGACATTGTAAAAAACATAGGGCTTATAAACCATTAAAAATGTTTTTCTAAAACCCTCTAAACTAATAGAAAGTATTTTTGAAAGCTGTGCTGCATTTAAGTATCCATGGTTTTTGTTAGTGTTTATTCTTGTCAAGACTGAAGATTACCGTATATTATGGCTTTGAAGCACATTTCTATTGACAAGTAAATTAAACCACTTTTCAAAATTAACATTAGGAACTAAAAAAAATAAAATAAATTAAGGTAAATCTTTGCTGAAAACTGATGTTTGTTGACTGGACATCACATTTTCCACTCAAATACTGTCTTATAAGTATTATACATCGCCCTGGATAAGGATGTCTGCTAAGAAATAAATACTATACATGCATGCGTGTAACCTGACTCCTGGGTTCCTATCAGCAATAGCTGGGCTCACAGAGGGCGCTTTTGGATTGGCTAGATAGTCGTAAAGTCACAGTCTGTGATTGGGTAAAAAATAAAAATCTGTAGCCATAGTAATGTCTTTGCCATTGGTCAATACCCCGTGCATGTTGTGCGGCTGTGCATTGCATTTCAAAAGCCAGGACAGACACGATGTAAACAAACCGCATATGCTTCTTTTCAGCTGAATCTCACAAATTGTTCCCCCATTAATTAATACTTAATAATACATGCCCAATTCGTTTTCACAGGGTTATTATATTCGTAAGAGACTTACCTTTTTAATTGTATAATACTTTACTTCAGACTGGGATTTATTTTTATATAAGATCTGAAAGGAAATTTTGTCAGCCAACCTCTAAAAACTAGGGATGAGACCGAAAAATTTGACTATTTGTTAGCGATGGCCACTATCGACAAGAGAATACAACATTAAATGGATCAAAAAAAAAAAAAAAAGATTTAGATTTTATTGTAAAGTCTGTACTCTCCATGTAGCGGTAATGAAGATTGACGGGAGGGTGGGAGTTGTTATTTCTTGTCTGTGATTTGCTAAAGTAGAACATAACTTAATAATTGTCCCGTTCGCATAGCGCAGATTTCGCAGGTCTGTGCAGATTTGTGTGGCTCCACCAATGGGATCGGTGGAATTCTGCAGATCTGCGCATATCTGTGGAAGTCTGCGCTACAAGAACGCAAAGAGAAGTTCTGCATGGAAATACTTTGATGAAGTAAATGAAAACACTGTTAAGTGTATAATATGTGCAGTGCAATTAAACTACCACAGATCTACAGCTGGTATGTTAACCACCTAAAACACCCTTCTGTGATGCCTAGCAATGACAGGAAAGGAAAGAGAAGCAACAAACACATTATTACTATTATTAAGCTACACACACAGCCAGCTATTGCTATTTATGTATTATTCACTGGAACTGGAGTGCCCTGCACCTCTTGAGTGGTGGAGCCAAAACAGTGGCTGCTTTAAGGGACTGTCTCTACTGGCAAGGAGATACCTCTGCTCCCCACCTTCCTCTGTCCCAAGTGAGAGGGTTTTCAGTACTGTTGGGAACATTTGATTTTGTGGTTATTTATGATAATTCATGTTAAGTTAATAAAGTTCTGTTTATTGTTCAAATGTAAAAATTTGAAGAATCCATGTTAGAAAATGGCTGTTTTGCATACTAACAAAATATGTAAATATCGACAGATATATCGGTTATCGGATAATGTTGCTCCCCAATTATTGGTATCAGTATCGGACTCAAAAAACCTGTATCGGTCGGGCTCTAGAGAAAACCAAAACCTAATTTTTGTGGTGTACCTAGGCCACGTCACAACACTGGGAGTTCCCAGACATTAGTAGAGGAAAGTATGGTGTCGAGGGAATGTTTAAATGAGGGTGCAACTGTAAAGGTCAGATATGTACACGGAGAAGAGAGACTCTATCCCACAGCTGAGGTGTATTTGGATATTGGGAGTCAAAGTTTCTTGATAACCATTGGGGTGGTGCAGGAGTTGCCTTATTCAGTAATATTGGGCCAGAATATCCCAATCTTGGCTGAGTTGGTACAGGAGGCCAGGTGTTGTAACCTAGAGACTACCAGGGCTCAGTCTAGGCAACTGCAGGAAAGGGAAGACACTTTGCAACACTTGCCATTCTTTGGGGAAGAGGTAGAGGGCAATAGTGGGAAGGCAGGTAAAATACGTAAAAGTAGGAATGCGCAGCGTAGGGAAAGAATTAAGGGTACAGTTCTGGAAGACCTGGAAATGGAGAGACAGGGGGAACAGTTGAGAGTTGAGGGTTTTGAAATACCAGATAACCTTGGGAGAATTACAGAGGTTGGACAGCACATTGCAACCTCTTTATGAAAAATTAGCAGAGACTGAGGGGAAGGTGCAAACCAGCAGGCAGAGTATGGAAGAAGAAAGTTACCTGTTGTTGGGAGGTCTTTTGTATCGAAAGACTGCAGAATTGTCTCAGTTGGTTATACCTCAGGTCTTGAGGCAGAAGATTTTGGCTTTAAGTCATACAGTGCCTTGGGCCGAGCACTTAGGTAAGCATAAGACATTAGCTCGAATTTGTAGGAGATTAAGACCACCCCTTACCACCCTCAGACAGATGGACTGGTTGAACGTTTTAACTGAACACTGAAGAGCATGCTTTGCAAGTTTGTTGCAGATACTGGATCGGATTGGGACCAGTGGATTCCTTACTTGATGTTTGCCTATCGTGAAGTTCCTCAATCTTCAATGGGATTTTCTCCTTTCAAACTTTTATATGGCAGACAAGTGCGAGGACCCCTGGATGTCCTGAGAGAATAGACTTCAGGAAAGTGACCACCATAACCAAATTCGATCCATATCCAATGCCCCAAATTGATGAAATGGTAGAAAGGCTTGGGAGAGCAAAGTATATCACTACTCTGGACGTGTCGAAACGGTATTGGCAGGTGCCCATGTTGCCAGAATCAAAGGAGATTACAGCTTTTCAAACTCCTTTTGGACACTTCCAATTTACTGTAATGCCATTTGGTTTACAGGGTGCACCAGCCACCTTCCAGCGGCTGATGAATAAAGTTCTAAGGGGAATGGAGACTTACCTTGACAACATTTGTATTTATAGCCATAGCTGGGAAGATCACATGGAACATCTCAAAGCTGTTATTCAAAGACGACACTAGGCTAGGTTAACTGTTAATCAGCAAAAGTGCGCTTTAGCCAAGCAAGAGGTAAGGTACTTGGGATATCACCTGGGGAATGGAATGCTTCGTCCACAGGTGGAGAAGATCGAAGCAATTCTGCAGTGTCCAGCACCTGAAACCAAGAAGCAGGTGCATTCTTTTCTGGGCCTCATTGGCTGGTACAGGCGGTTTATCCCAGAGTCCTCCACTAAAGCTGCAGAATTGACAGACTTGACAAAGAAACCCAGTCCAAACAAAAGTCAGGTGGACAACTAATTGGGAGCGGGCTTTTGATTAGTTGAAGCAAGTCCTTTGTAGAGAGCCAGTTCTCCAGAGCCCAGACTTTGACCAACCGTTTGTGGTTCAAATGGATTCCTCTGGTGTTGGGTTGGGGGCAGTGTTACTTCAAGGGAAGCAGAATAACTTGAAACCTGTTCTTTACCTCAGCAGGAAATTGTTCCCTACAGAGAAGATTTACTCCACCGTGGAAAAAGAATGTTTGGCCATTAAATGGGCAGTGGACTCACTCAGATATTATATAATCTGTTAGGCCGGAAGTTCATTTTAGAGACCGACCATCGATCCCTGCAGTGACTGAGCAGGATGAAGGATACTAATGCCCGAATCACATGCTGGTATCTGACTTTGCAGCCATTTTCATATGAAGTCCGATACAGAGCTGGAAACCAAAACAAAATTGCAGACTTTCTTTCTCGCCTTCCTGAGAACACGGGAAATGTGATGGAGTAGGCCCATCCCTCTGTTAAAGATATTTGAAAAACCCTCCCAAACAAACAAAGGCTTACCTGGGGTGGGGTGGTGGAGCAGCCATCTCGAGGAGGGTTACAGATACTATGTTGGGAAGGGACTTTAGAGACCTTGGTCGCCTTATTACTGACATGGGGAGGGGGGTTAAGGTCGTTGTGTGGAATGTCATTTCCTTGGTTTATAGTTCAGGTTTGTTTTATAATCAAATATCACTTTTTATTATAAGTGCATTATGTTGTAAACTTATTTTGTGAATGTATGTTTGGGGTCGTGTGATTTCATCTTTCTTTCTAATACCACTATTTTCTAATGGTTTGGTCCAAGGGGTGGGGCTAAGTGGACTATAGTGGAAAAGCTGGACCAAGGAGGTAGTGGGGGAGGTTGTGCTGGAGTGGATAGGATGTGACTATGTTAAACGTATAGGTAACTGCGAACCTGAGGCTAGGAAGCTTTGTGGCATTAGTTATCCTGCTTGTGGTTTTGTTCGTTTTTTTGTTCTTTTCTTGTCTTTGTTTCTTTCCTGGACTTTTTTTTAGAAACATCTTCATTCCTTTTGGTAGTTTTTCATAACAAGTACCCATGAATAAGTTGTACATTTTTCTGGAAACCACATTTTTTCCTGTTTGCAACTGTTCCTGTTTTTTCTAACATCTGGCCTTTAGTCCACAACAAAATGGTTACACATTGTTACATATATTTCAATATACACATTGTTCCAATCTATTCATCATTATTTTGTCATCCACTTTGGTTATGATAACACAGAGGAGGGGCTTCCTGTAAGCTTTTAAGAGGTATAGTTCACCATTCCTCCATGGAGGTTGTTCTACTCGCATTTGGGGACATAACTGAAGGATTTGGATTTAGTTCTTAACAATTTGCTCTTAGACTTGCGTTTTAGTTCATTAATGTGCTGTAAGTTCACTTGTGACCAAGTATCAGCTTTTAGGTAGGGGGTGTAAGGGTTATTGGTTAATATATCCGGTTCCAGAGAAGGCAAAAAGCCCTGAAATAAAATACCTCCATATTTCACAGAAGGAATGATGTTCTTAACATAAGTTTCACTTCACTTCATTTACTGGTGTACATGTCAAATAAATGAATCAAATTGAAAGTAATGCAGATGTCTTTTAGTGAATTCAAGCTCCTTCTTTTAATAAACAAAAAATAAGTTTAATTCAAAATTGATTTGAAATGTATCTAGAAATATGTTATTATTTTTGACAGATTTGACAGATATCCTCATTGATACATGCAACTCTTTACTTTTTGAATGTACATTTACCTTTTAATGTAATCTGAATACATTTGGAGGCTACTATAAAAGATAATTTAATCCTTTGTTTGGAGCACTCCTATTCACAGAATATATATATATATATATATATATATATATATATATATATATATATATATATATATCTTGTAGTTTTACCTTGTAGTAGTATCTTTCATCTTCAACTAGTACATGTACAGCTTACTGTTACCTACCTCTGATATAAAATGTTTTCCAATATATACAATCAACTACCTGTAACATACAAAAAATATTTTATTTTAATATGTAACTGCTTATTGAATTTAACAATATTTATCAATATTGCCTGTCTCTTTAATTACTGTACAATGATTTGTGTTGCTGTTTCTGTTTGACTGACGTCCCTGTGACTTTTTGCTTTAAAATTCAATACAAATGGAATTTTGTATTGGAATAAATACACATAATTGCTGGCTGTATTTAAATGTAAGATATCCACACTGGACAAAGATAATCTATTTTTAATGTATGGAAAATTAGACCATTTTGAATTTGCTATGTAAGCTACAAAACATAACTGTTCAAATGAACTTTTATTAGGTACTGTATAAATATCTAAAGTATGGCAATCAAACTGCTTAAAAGGCTGTGTAAAGTATGCTTACAGTGACCTAAATGTACAATTAAACAAAAAAGAAATGGTAACAAATGTACTTGCTTAAGATCTGAGTTACAGATAGAGACGGAAATCTTTGAAGCTGAGAATGCCTATGCCACATTTTAAAGGAATTTAATGGGAAATAATGACTTATAGCTGAGACTGGTAATTCAGCATAATTGCCTACAAAGGATTCTCCAGTATGTCTATTAGTGGAAGTATGCATCTTGAAGGGTAAAAATATGTTTTAAGTACAAAGCTTTAATCAGAATTATATAAAATTATAAATTATATAAAGGCTGTATTAAAAAAGAAAAAACATACATCAAAAACAATACCAAAGATATCCCCTTTTACAGTCTTCTTCATTAACATTATCTGATTAGCTTAAATGCTCAAAATCAAAGAGATTGATTGGAAATACTGTTAATGCTTTCACTGGCAATATCCTATTTTTTCTTTAGAATCCACATCTGCATTAGCATTTTTGATCATGTTGCTGTAAGCGTAACTTAAACCATTACATAAATGTGCTGAAGATCTGTGAAGAAACATATTATAAAGAATATGAAGGTGCTTTTCAGAAGAAGATAAATCAAGTACAAACATTGTGTAAACATTAAAGAGATAGATTATATTTCTTTGTGAATCTCTCAGTGCTAGGCTTTGATGCTTTGATTTTGTTGCATTAAAACAATTTTATACTGTATTCTTTTATATGTATTTATTTATTAGGACACATCATTCCCAGTAACATGGTGTACTTTCAGTAACCCTTCAATCTGACACCCAATTTTAAAAAGTTGGTGCAATTTCACAATTAATCAAATTCATTCAACAAATATACAGCACACAGGAAACACACAAATATAGTGATGTATTTGAAATAATGAACTAATTCTTTATTTACTGGAAAAGGTGACCTTAATGTTTACTTGCATCACATTTTCTGGCCACACTATACAAAAATGGACACCAATTCTTAATGAAGTGATGTATGAATACCACATGGAAATTTAAGCTTGGACAAAATAAACAACACCCACATGACAACTTTTCAGTGACACCATTGCATGCTGAAGCTCATGCTGATCGCAGAACAAATATATGCCTTATTACCATATGCAAATAAACAGTATAAAGTAAAGTAATGGATTATTACATCTTGTCACATTGTCACTGTGCACCCCTCCCTTACCTGACAGCTGTACTGTTGCATGCAGTACACTTTTCCCCCAACAGAGGCCTCCGCATGTATTTGTTATTTGTGTGAAAGCCATGAGATCAGAGGGGATTGTAACACAATGGCAGAACAAATACCATCAAATGCAAAACGATATAAAACACTGTGCTCAAATGTGTACAATAAAAAATTCAGATACACGGAATCACATTTATAAGTAATTGTTATTATCATTATGATTATTATTTGCTTTGTCACAAGTTGAAGTGTACATATATATTTTCATCAGAAGTTGAAAAGCTCCACTTCTTAATTTAGTTTACAAATTCTTCCAAGTTGTGAACTTCTGTACATTGAATAATACTGTAGTCATATGTGTATAACAATTACATTTTTGTTTCATGTTTAAACTAACCTGTTTTGTAGGGTCTATTATATATTAAATTACCCATCTTGGTCACACTTTAAAATAAGGTGGTGGGATTCCTCCTGAATTAATATATGAATACTGCAGGATTAACATGCACTTCATCTGGGTTCATGTGTATATTGTATATATTGTGTACAGTAACATGGAATAACATTAAATAACACTGAGTTTTCTGCCACGTCTCCTAAAATATGTAATGTAACTGAGGACCCTGAAAGATTTACAAGAAGTAAAAGCTTTTTATTAATTATTTGGCGTTTGTGTGTGTGTGTATGTGTCCGTGTGTCAATCAATTTTTCAGCATCTGAATAATATTCACACAATCTAAGCAGCAGATCCTCTTTGAGTGTAAATATCTATACAGTACCATCTTAATGCTTCCCAGCTGCAAGCAACCCAAATGGCCCTTTGTACTGTCTTATTTAACAAGCATAATAAATGAATATTTAAACTAGCTGCAAATATATTAGGTGGAAACAAATAGTTTTCATTTGTAGCTTGTGACCATGGGTTAATGAACAAGTGGGAGCAATTGTGTTGAAACAAGGCTCCCTGATGCTGCACATGCAGGTGCTGTTAAGGGCCAATTGAGCTCCACTGGATAATTATCAAATACCTTTGCGCTCTTTGGTTTGTTAACAAAAGACTGCCTGCAATTTGCCTAAACCTATAAACCATCACCTGAGATCTGCAGTGTGAATTACATGACAATTATATCTGTCTGAGAGATGGCAGAGTTATGAAAGAGGCAAGATGTTATTAAAAAGGCAGATGGATCCTTGACATGCTAATGGTGACATCTGCAGTAAAGAACGTAATGTAAAAAAATGTGAGCTACCAAATAGTTTGGAAAGAGAAGTAGTTCTAATAATGCTATTTAGGCTATTATATATCATAGCTTTACACAACATTTCAAGGCAATAATATCAGAAGAGGAAAGGACCACCTGCTTGATTATACTAACTCAGAATCTTGCCTGGACTTAAAAACGAGCTGTTTTCCTTTGCTTTGTGAAACCACCTGAATAACAATCCAAAAGTGCTCAGTTTGTTCGCAAGTCATAGATACACTTGTGCATATTGTCTCTCTCTCACATATAAACACACATACATGTCTATATACAATAGGGTACATGTAGAATGACATTCATTCATAGCCATATTTATACAATTCTTAAAGCCTAATCTAAATGGTTTAAATATAACCACTTAATGTATTCCCAAATATTTAAATATAACCACTTAATATATTTCCAAATATGTCGACTGAAAGTCAGTGAAAACAAAGGTACAGGCAGTCAATTAAGTCTCATACTGTATAATCTTTAATGTATTTCATAAAATTTAAATAAAACCAAAAAATGTCTTGTGTTATTAGTTGTACATTATTAATGTTACTTTTTCAATATTATTTTGTAGATGTTATTTTCAATGTAGACAGTAGGTGGCAGGAACCTAACATTGATTGAGATTGACGTTTTCAAGACATTTCAGTTTGCTAAGCTGTTCTGTTTTAAGCTTTTTATTTTGTATTTATTTATTTTTACTATGGTAATACATCTTAAGACATTGGTTATGCAACTACTACTAAATCCACAAACGATTCATTCTTCATGTCATTGGATGCCACTGAGTTTTAGGGAGAGTTCCCCTTTTTATTATCCTTTTATATTGAAAGATTATTTGTAAGCATTACAATTGTGCTGATATTCATTATATTCAAGTTATCAAAATGATCAGCTTCAGCATGTTTTAGACAAGGTCTATAAATAAGATGTAAAGGCACATTTTAAACCTATGATAGCTGACAGCTCAGATTTCCTGACTTTCCCTTCATTCAGTCTGTGCATCTTTTCAGATGTAAAAGCATTTAAGTATTTAAATGTACATAATTGCTGATGAGTTTTTGTTTTTCTTATTTACAATGCATTTTTTAATTTTACCTTTTATATGGAAAGATGATAAAAAAGTTTACTACAGTATTTAATGAACAAAATAAGTATTCTTGCTTTATGTTTTGATTTAAACAAAAAACTTGATGGAATCAGCTGTAAAGCAGACATACATTTGTTTCCAGGTTACTTAAGTAGTTTCATAGTAGGGTCAGATGTCAACATTGATGTTTCTGACTTGATGGTATTATTTTCTCGTGCCATCTGTACACTTTTTCAAGAGTAAATAACTAGGACAAAGCCAAAAGAAGAAACTGTGAATGAAGAGCCATATAAACTAACTTTACTGCCATTCAAGTATTCAAATTAAGGAGACTACACTTAAAAACAAAATCTCTCCGTAGTGCCACTCTAGGGTCTTGCATCTTGACAATAAAAAGCTGAACATATTTTTTTTTAAATGACAAGGAGAATAATAGCTGCCTCAGTATAATGTTTCTGTTGACTATTTTGTGTTTATTAAAAATAAATAACTGTCTGAAGTCTCAAAATCTTCAAGTCAAAATAAACTTGACAATAAAAACATGTCTTCCTCTAAACCTTGAAATGTACTGAGATGAGTTCTGATTAAACATAATTCACATCTAATTTGTGTAAACAATGTTAAAAGTATTAGTATTGCAGGGATTGTATTGAAGACAGGGATTGTATTGATGAAGCTATCCTGTCACTGTGCATAAGAATTCACAAAATGAAAAACAATGAAAAAAGGTCTTGATAGCTTTTGAACAATAGGTCACTTCAAATGGGATCAAGATGATAATTTAAAATTCAAAACGGAGGCTTTATTTCCTTTAACTATATTTAAACACATTTAATAAGAATACAATCTAATAACACGTTGCAGTGATGTACTTGTAAAGTAATTTCTGTTTGCAGATCCATCAAGTTTTAATTAGAGTCACTGTGTAATTTTCTGTGATTTAAATTCACGCTAAGTCAGACCCAATTAGACAAAGTGTAATCAAATAAAACCCCACTGGGTTTGCAAACAGCAAAGACTGGCAGTAAAAAGAACCAGTCACCTTGTTGACTCACCATGAAAAAATTGTACTTTATGATTATGACATTTCCAAATGACATTACTCAGGATAACATACAATATGCATTTAAAAAACAAAAGAATTAAGTAAAACTATCTATATGATTCTATATAACCACACTTGGCAGCTTTCTGGGGGAAACATTTTGAAAAAGGTCTATTAGTACTTCTTCATTGTGATCACTTGGTAGGCATCCTAACCACATAGTAAGCAATGCTGTCTTTCACCTGGGAGCTAATACACTGCAGCTGCAGTCACTTCACATTTGCTTGAAGCAATGAACCAGCTGTCTCCTCCAGATTTAACCCAAAGCTTTACAGACAATTGTCTCAATAATGCAAGGCACCATTTGCCTAACAATACCAACATGAACTATAATTCATGTGGTGGCATGCATACGTACTAATTTCATAAACTACTCGCAGGTTCCAAGGACCAAATGAACGCATCTGGCCAATGGATCCTAAAAGCATAATATACTTTTATGGTAGCTCAGTAACCGATTTTAGGTTCATAGGTTTTAATGTATTTATTTCGTTGTTAAAATACAGTAAACAGTATTTGTATCTAACAGGAAGAGAAAGCACCACATAGACCATCTAAGAAACATATTTATGTATTTGTAATTTTGTGTGCTTTTTCTAATCCAAGATGGACACAAAGATTGAAATTGATAATGACCTTTTATAGTTTCTGTTGGTAATACTACAGACTATAGTTTCATATAAATAATTTTAGATGCTTAGGCCTATATCATGTTTTTATTATCACTTAATATTAAGGTTTAGTAATTGTTATGCTTTTCTGCTCAGACAGTTTAGTCCTTTTTATAGGGATATCATCTTGACCTAGGGCCCAATTAAACCAAAACATGTTTCCATGCAGCTTATGGGAGAAGCTGTGGGAGTGTCCCAGTTCTGAATATCAAAACATCACTTCTTTCTGTATTTTATCTAAAATATCAGGAGCTGTGAACAGGGAGGAGACAAGCTTTGCTGATGTGGTTTCCAAAATGGGCAGGCAGGGAAAAAGTCACTGCAAGCCAATCACATAGGTTGTTACTCAAGAGAACCAAGGATGGAAACTGTAAGAGGTTGTTGTGAGAGACTGCAGAGGAAAACATACTAAAAACTAAAAACTAAAGAATGAAGTAAAAATATCAATATGATTCGATATAACTACACCTGGCAGTTTCTGGAGGAAAAAAAATGTAACAGAGCACTATAAATACTACTGTCACTGCAAGCCAATCACATAGGTTGTTACTCGAGCTAAAACAGAGGCGCAAGAGGTCGCTGCCAGAGACTGCACAGACTAACATAAAAACAATTTGACAATTACTAATAGCAAACTAGACCTGAACTTTAGATTAGTTACATAGCATCTAACAGTAAGTAAAGTACACAATTGTAGTTTTATATTTGTGGGTGCTTTAGTCCCAGGTGTGATCTCGTATTATGTGTGTTTATTAAGTATTTTTGTTTATCTTTTGTTTATTTTTCTTATTTAACTTAATAGTGTGCTACTGACTAGTTACTGGTATGTTATGTGTGTTCATTAAGTTATAATGCTCAACACTTCCTTGAGTGGACAAATCCTCCTCTTATTGCATGTTATACATACTTTTTTATACATATCATGTTATATTATTTTTAAATGTAAGCATATCGAAATATAATGTTAAATCTGTAACAAGTTGCTTGGCTGAGATTCATGAAAGTTGATCTTGAATGTATGCAATATTTATTAATCTGTTCTCTCTAGTAAATGCATGAGGTTGGCTTCCTCTGATACCATCTACACTGATATTTCTGTCAGGCAATTGACAGCTGTGTGTGGTCAATTTCCTGATAGAGAGGCTTACCAATTAAGTATTTTATGTCATAGCATATTTCACCTTGAGATAGAGAGAGGATTCTTTTATAGTTCTGCTGAGTGAATGAGGAATAAAACGCTGAATGACAGACGTCTAACTTACTACTAAGTATCTACTACTTTTAGCAAATCTGGGTATTTATTAAAGCTAATTCAAATACTTTGGATAATTAGTTGATTATCAGGTAGATTAATCTGTTGTTTTAAAAATAATGGTGAATTCAGTATGAAAAGTGAGTAGAATTTGTACTACTACTACTACTGCTACTAGATACCTTCATAAAACCTTCATAAAACACAGACAATAAACAATTAATAATACTTTTTATAGCTTTTTACACTTTGTTTTGGATTTTATGAAGATTTGAAGATTTTCTTATCATATCATGTTCAACTATGTTGATTGGTCAATTGGTAGAGGCAATAGGTAAAACAATGATACATACATTTCTTCTATGAAATAACTGTGATGAAATAGTCAATGCCATTAAAGGCTCTTTCTTGTCTTGCTTAGCTACACATTCCCAGACATGACACAAAAATACATATTGTACAGATGGGAACCAGTGTACATTTTTAATGAATCTGAATAGCATTCCAAGAAAGGGACCACATGGAAATACTTGAATAAACTTATGTGCTTGAAATGATCTGTTGTGCACGTTAGATCTTTGAGAGCACGACCAAATAAGGACAAAGGTATTTGTTATCTTGTCACCATAGGATAATATATTCCATAACCTTGATATTACCAGCCATTATTGTGTGACCATTAGATAACTTACATTAGGATATTAATCTTACAAGATGTGATATTAACGAGCCAGTCTAGTTCTGCGATAACTAGGCTTACTGCAACATAAATAGTTATTAAATAGTAAGCACAGCATAAAATGTATGCATACCCTGTGTAACAGATAAGACAAAATGTTATACACAAATGTGCAATCAGAAAAAAACTATTGGTTTGAGAGTCTCAAACCCAAAGGCATCAATTGGGGATTTTCAAGAAACTCTGCCATTATTCGGAAAACATTATGTCTGGAAAACAGCCATTCAACATTACCAGAATGTGGAAGACGTTCTTTGCACTGTGGCAACACACAAAGAAAAAACTGAATGACTTGTTGATTAGGACTATGGTTTCCTTTCCTTACTTCTTCCACTACTTTCTTTCTCAATAAATATTATGAAGGAATGTGTGATAATATGAAAATGTATAACATATCAGACACATACCAGCAGTCAGTTCAAATAAATATAAATACATTAAATTGCAATATTTGGGATTCATAACAAATCATCAGTCCTCACACTATAGATTGTATGCTGGGATTCAGTCAGAGTATATCTACTTGATATAGAGTTATTTTGTTTTCTTTTGAGGAAAGTTACCACAACAATGCATTTGTTTTAAACGGCCTTCAGAGGAAATTAAGAACCATTATGGTATCTGCTGATTTGGAGTTTAAACTCATATTGAGGAACTCCTGTTCGATCTGAACTCGACACATTGGCCCTCTAACCTATCTGAAATATGCAGAAAATGGAATCAGCAAATAAAGACCAATACATCGCTGTGGTGCACTATCCCACTCTTTGCATCAAAGATATGAATTATAAATGGCCCTGGAGGATTTCTAGCTTCCGTTAAAAAAATGACTGGGAAAAATAAATAAATAGTATATATATATATATATATATATATATATATATATATATATATATATATATATATATATATATATATATATATATCAGACATAAAAGGATGAAACAAACAAACATGAAGTGTTTCATATTAATATGCTGTTGACAAAGATCTTAAAAGAAACACTTAATCAGGAAACAAGTGTGAATGGTTTATGATTCTGCTGGAAAGCTTCCATGGTTATAAGATTATCATTAAAATGCTGCAGTAATCTTTCAAAGCACTATACCATTTATGCATGGCATTTTAACTTTAATAATAATTATTACTATTAATTGTAGAGAACCTATTACAGACTAATCTTTAGTATACATTTTTAATGAGGGAAGCTCATATTATGATTATTTAATGAGGAAAAACCAGCATTGCAAATATTTAACAGAGGGATATTCATGTGACATCACTTAAACAAAGAACTTACTTTTTCTGCTATCATTATCTATAAAAACATCACCCCACTAGCTTTTTTCCAATACCTCAGATATCAGGGACAAATGTATTAATATTTTTCTTGATTGGTTAGTAATGCTCTAGTACCTGTGCTATCTACTTCTACTTTTATTTAATGATTAATGCAGTCAAAACAATCTTATTGGTGATCTATTTTAAGATTGCTATTGTGGCTTTTTTTTTACTTTCTTCTGCACTGAAGAAAATGTCAGTTGGTTTAGCCATCCAAAAACAAACGCAATCGGTATCACAGCACAGTATCTTGCTTTTGTGAGCCATAATTAATGAAATGATAAAATAAGTATTTGTCTGAGAATTATGTATGAGACAGATGCATCTTTTCACACTTAAACTTAAAAACAAAAACAAAAAAAAGATATTTAGTAATACAAGCATTATTCCCATAAGTGTTTGATTAAAAAACAAAACAAAAAAAACTAATTTTTTTCTATTTTCTTTACAATATTCACACATGCCTAAAAAAATATCAAAAATCAGATTTGATAATATTTTAAATATTGTAACACAATCTAAACATTTATAAGCATGTGATGTAATAAGTATGTTTTCATTTTTCATCACAGCTGAAGGTTAATCAGTTATCACCATTTTGTCTAAAATGGAATAAAGGAATTTTGACAGACTAAAGCTGTCATTCTTTGTTTACAACTGTTGGGATGAAGTACAATGCTCTTGACTTATGCAACTTGTCTAATATGAACCTTTTAGAAAACAGTGGATTACTGTATGGTATTACAAATTTGAACGTGAACATTGCAAGTGGCATTTTAGAAATGTTTCCAATATGGAGGTCAATTTTTCCCAGGTCACTGACAATGACATCATCAAACTACTATTAGTTCTGCAAACCACATAACGCTATCGTACGTTATTGACAATAGTTGGCTTCAAAACAAACAGTACAGTCTCGAAGATGCCCTCAATCTAAAACCCTAACCTTAAAAATACTGAAGCGCATATCGAAACATCTGCTGAGAAGGAACAACATTTTGTTCTGATTAAACAAAACAAAACCATTTCCCCTTACCCTTGTCTTTGTCAGCATTATGCTGTTGTTGTGAGCGTTTTAAATTGCATTGTTATAAAACACACGTGGTGGGGTTGGCCTACAATGTGGTCTGCCCACTAGGTGAAGTGTTTCTATTGACTTACAAGCTAGAGGCATGTGTCTAAATGCAATCCACTATTTTCGTAATAATAGCTAGGAGTCATTGTGTTAAATTATTTATGGAGACTATTCAATACAAACAGGTTAGTGCACACATCCTCTTTAGCTTGGCTGGCCTGGGTTTATATCACTCAGACATTCAAGTCCACAGAGAGCTGCTCTTATCACTGCAAACCCTAAAATGACGGGGCTTACCAAAAAAATTGGGGGGAAATAAAGAATCTGCAGGCCAGAAAAAAGAACCATTTGCTTAGCTCCATCTCAGGGTTCACTGAATAAACTCCATTTCAGCCCACTCAAATCTTGGTAACCCACACCCTGGCCTTGGTGATGTAAGTTAATATCAGACATGAAGGGAGATCAATCTCCAGACATCTCTGTTGTCTTGTCCTATCTTTGTGCAGGAACATGGAATAAAGTACACAGAGAAGCCTATGGATGATCTTAACACAAGCTGACACTTCACTAATGCTGCTTTTTGAAGCCAGGTGAAAAACTGATATCATAGTAAAAAGAAAATTCTATATTTTTTTTTACTTGAGTTTATATTTGAAAAGTCACAGTAACGTGTTGTGTCATTGAAGAGAAATACCTGACTTTTCCAGCAAAAAAAAAAAAAAAAAAAAGAAAATATGTATTTTCACAATGGTTTATGACAGCAACATTTCTTAGTGGTCGAGAGAAAGCATTTGTTGGGATGAAATTTATAATGATCTATAGTTCTCTAAAGAATCCCAGACTGGTTTTTAGTGTCACTTAAACTTCAGCTGAAAAGTCAGATCCCCTAGGTCTATAAATATTTATGTCATGAAGACCAGAAATACTTTTTTTTCCCTACCATTCAAACCCAGTACTGACTCACACTGTACACAAAAAACAAAATATTATATATTTCATGTTGCCTGACACTCTGATTTGCTTTTTTGTAAGAATTTGACAAGAAAACTATTAATAGAACATGTCACAGGCATTCATTCATAATTTCACAAAACACATTTAACTCACTAAGCTGTTGTTCTAAGCATTAATAATTATACCCATTTAAAAACTGAATCATATTAGAAATATCTTCTTACGGGACCTTCTCTAACATGGTAGCTACATGACCATAAAAAAATGAATTTTAAATGTGAAGTCTTGCACTGATCATAATGGCATTGAAACTATTTTATATTTGCAATTGTGTACAGTACACATTATCAGCTATATGTTGTGTACTCTATTTAAAGGGATGAACATGACCCCAGTTTCATAATCCAGAGGACAGAGCACAAATAATATAATTACCTTGCTTTGGGAAACACACTTCTTGACAGTAATAAAAATAAGACCTGTAAACTTTAACTTTATGTGATGTAGCCAAGCAATGAATGAAATTGTTAAGTTGGGATCGAGTGTTTCAAGCTATAGTGAAGTCTGACTTTCTACAGTAAATTTGTTTTCCACTTTCAAAGCAAACACATGTTACAAGACTTTAAATAATATAACAAAGTACTCAGTACTTGGAGAAGCATATTTACAAAATCTATTTAGTATCACTGTTTCATAAATTCAATGCCTTTTAACAGATTATAGGCTAACTGTACAGAATATGGCAACAGAGTGCAATAATACAATGCAGTTGAAGAAGGTTAAGGATTTCACCAGAAGCTATCATTTTATCAATAAAAGGGCTGCACACTGACCTAGCATTAGGGTGAACTCACAATAATCAATTAATTCCTTGAAGTAAATAGATCTTTTCCTTTAGCTGCTTGGTAATGTGAGAGGGCTTCCCATTCCCTTTAGCAGAATGAAGAGAGAAATTAAATACGCTTGCATTATAGCAGGCTTGGCTGAGGTAAAGGGCTAAATAAAGACCAATTACATCAGCAGCAGTTCATGTTCTGACTGGTAGTTCTACCAAGCACAAGTTTCCTGAAGAAACTTATAACCAGGAATAAATAGTGAGAAAACAAGTGCTTTGCCCATAGTCTATTATCCCTTCTGGGCAGTTTTGTCTTCATCAAGAAATCTCGTTATCATGGCACCTGTCAGTGGGTGGGATATATTAGGCAGCAAGTGAACATTTTGTTCTCAAAGTTGATGTGTTAGAAGCAGGAAAAATGGGCAAGCGTAAGGATTTGAGCGACTTTGAGCGACTTTGACAAGGGCCAAAGTGTGATGGCTAGATGACTGGGTCAGAGCATCTCCAAAACTGCAGCTCTTGTGGGATGTTCCCGGTTTGCAGTGGTCAGTACCTATCAAAAGTGGTCCAAGGAAGGAAAAGCGGTGAACCGGCGATAGGGTCATGGGCAGCCAAGGCTCATTGATGCACGTGGGGAGCGAAGGCTGGCCCGTGTGGTCCGATCCAACAGACGAGCTACTGTAGCTCAAATTGCTGAAAAAGTGAATGCTGGTTCTGATAGAAAGGTTTCAGAACACACAGTGCATCGCAGTTTGTTGCGTATGGGGCTGCTTAGCCGCAGACCAGTCAGGGTGCCCATGCTGACCCCTGTCCACTGCCGAAAGTGCCTACAATGGGCACATGAGCATCAGAACTGGACCACGGAGCAATGGAGGAAGGTGGCCTGGTCTGATGAATCACGAGTTCAAGGTGTTGACTTGGCCTCCAAATTCCCCAGATCTCAATCCAATCGAGCATCTGTGGGATGTGCTGGACAAACAAGTCCGCTCCATGGAGGCCCCACCTTGCAACTTACAGGACTTAAAGGATCTGCTGCTAACGTCTTGGTGCCAGATACCACAGCACACCTTCAGAGGCCTAGTGGAGTCCATGCCTCGACGGGTCAGGGCTGTTTTGGTGGCAAAAGGGGGACCTACACAATATTAGGCAGGTGGTCATAATGCTATGGCTGATCGGTGTATATATAATTTATCTGTCTTTTCACTTATGCAGTATAAAACAAGGCAGGAAATATATGTTCACTTCTGTGTACTTGGTTTCAAACTAAATCTACCAACACTCCATTAGCATCACACTGGGTTTATAATATCATGTAATTAACATGCACTGCAAGGTACAATTCCATGTAAATTAAAACTGTAACACAAAAAGGAAGCCACTTATGGAAAATCTATATATCCCCAGCCCCGGGCAACCTCTCATTATATGTAGTAATCTGATTTAGAGTAACAGAACTGATGGCCTTTCAAATCAGTTTTGTTTTCAAATGTATCTGTTTAATTTCTGAGATTAAAAGGCCTCTATTAAATCTGAACACTAATCTAAAATATGATCCAGTTATTGCTGAACATGATGAATACCAAGGCAGGTGGAAAATGAAGGGTATCTTTTTCCAAGGCAGGTAAAGTAGTGGGATGCTAAAGTCACAAAGAATAAGGTTTAAAGGTTAAATCAATATGGGGTGAAAGGGTATAAAGATCCAGCTGTTTCACTATGAGGGGTGCATACATGGTCTATATGATATTTCATTCCTAAAAAAAATGATGAGAAACAGAATACCAGTAAAACATGCCAGTCAACAAACGATTAAAAAAATCATAACATAAAACAGTTCATAGTAGGAGATATTTAAAGCATGCTGATTTACTTATACTAGATAATGTTATTAAAGACACTACTGTTTACAAATAAGTAAAATGAAGCATATAAAATACATACACACACATAACATGTTAGCAGTAAATCGTGTTTATCAAGGACTAAAAGACCATTTTCCTTTAATGTTAAAAGCAATTATATCTATTTCCATGATCATAAGGTGCTGTGATTCCTCATAAATGGATATATGAATAAACACATGAATATATCATGCACTTCATCTGAGTTCTAATGTTAATCACATCTAAAACAGGGTTAGGGTTCATGTGCTCAACATCAGAACTCAGATGATGTTCATGAGGTACTGATGTTTAAATCCTATAGTATTAATATATTAATTAATGAGGAATCACAGCACCTTATTATAAAGTGTTAGCCATATTTGTCCTGTATATATATAGGATGTTATGTTATGACTGTAACTTTTTCACATTCTATTCATGTTATGGCCTACTTGCTATATCTGCTGTAGTATGTCAGCACACTTTTGCACCTAGCCAATATACTAAGGCTTCCAGTGAGTTATGTCAGCATTTTTGCTTTTTTAATTGCACATATACTTTTTAAGTCCTACAGCTAATAAGGGAATTGAGACTGTAGTTTATCTCCGTCTCTATAGACACTCCAGTGCTATGGGCTGTATAAAGGTCCAGTAAAGAATAAAAGTTGTAACAAACAAATTATTGTTAAATAAAATGCTACTGGTAGAGTGAATTAATTATTATTCTACCTTCTAAAATGGTATAACAGATCAGATTACAATTGGCATCAGTACATTACACGTACTCCAACATGTGTTTTGTGTATCTGTCTAACATTCATCACAGCTAAAGCAACTAATGATCCCATTTGCTATTGTCTACATGACAGTATTTCTCTTGTGAAAGGAAAGGGAATATAAAATGAGCTCGACTTTGACAAAGCCAAGATTCAGATGTATTCATGTTCAACCAGTAGCATTATGTATTATGTATTAAAAGTAATATTGCATTTATAATTAAAGAACAAATGCAAAATAGTAAGGCGAGGAAGCCTCTACACATAGTTGTTTTCTAGGATGCATTATTTAATGACTTCATCAGTCATATTGCATCCTTAAATCTACATTCTACAGCCAAAAATGTTATATTTGTAAATCTTAATTGAAAGTTATCATCACCGTATGAACAAACAAAACAGTAGTATGTACATTATATTGTTGAAATTAAACAAGATAACAATTTTAAAGTGTTTTTTTTTTAAGTAATGCATATATCAGCATTTCACTCTTTGTGATGAGGGCAGCTGTAAAACCTCTCAGTATCGGTATCCTGATACTTGTATTAGGAAAGTAAATATTTGAAAAGTAAGTATTGAAAATTACTTGATTGAGAGCTATGCTGGGAAATATACATGGATTATACCCAAAATACAAAGGCGTATCCTCATCTTGCTATTACACATGACTGTTAAAATAAAGTGGTAGTGACTCTGAATGCATCAGCCTTTTAAACTGTACAGTGATCTGTTATTATAGGGGACAATAATTAAAATCAAAATGAAGGCTAATGGCATTTTTTAATACCTGTCATATTAACAGTATTAAAATCATGTGCATTTGTCATTACTGAGTACTACATTATCTGCCTGGACAGGAAAGTGTCCAAAATAAAGAACAGTGCACTCAATAACAACAACAACAAACACATCAAATGTCAGTTACCATATCCTTTGATAATGAATGTTGATAAACATTGAATGAACAACATGTCACTCTCAAAAGAGGAATTTCTAATTTCTTATGCCTGAACCAAGTGGGAATATAGAATCCTATCAATTTTGTTGCACATATTAACTTATTTAGTATCTGTTCTGTCTCAATGTAAAACAGAGAAACAAATATGAATGGAAATCAATAAAAATTGATGGTCACTGCATACAAAAAATAATAATATTTAGAACTGGAAAAACAATAAGACTGGCTCCTCAATTATTTTAATTATTTTAAAATATTACTTTAATTTCTAAAATAAAATGAGCTGAAAAGCCTTGTTTAAGTCTTATTTGAATATAAACTGTGATTGCAATGGAAAGTGTAAATCCTAACCAGGGAAAATACATCCTGGAATTGTCTTCAGGCAATCTTTAAGGGGACACAAATGCACACACAAAAAGAGAAACTGTGCCAGGTGCAGACTATGACTTCTGTGCATAAAAGTCAAATTTCCCGTTGACTTAGTGTTAGAATTATCAGGTACAGCTGCTTTTTCCCCATCCCTCTGGGTCTGTAAAATGCAGTCTTGCACTCCTCACACCACCGGTACCTGCCATGAAATTTGAATAAACATTCATTGTGCTCTGCCTTTGATCTTGTGATCTAGTGAGCAATGGGGCTTGTGGTGTTTACATACAATTTAAAGAAATAAACCTGCTGTTATGCCTGCATTTGTCCTCCCCAGTGGCCTCACTGCGACAGGTCCTAATCCTATTGTGACTTGATTGTTTCATAGCAAAGTGCTCCACAGAGGCCTGTAATTGGTACACTGGACCAAATTAGATTGCTGTGTGTTTAGGAAAGCAAGGGTCATTTCACATCAGCACCTCTCATTAAAAAGCAGACTGCACAGTCTTTTGTACAAGAAAATGTACATTGTAATTCAGGCCCTGTCACCGTTATGAAATTGTGTATTATGTTATTATTGTGAAAATATATCTGGGGTTATACATGCTTCTCTTTATTTTATATGCAGATTTTCCAAGTGAATCGGAAAACAACAAAACAGGATGTCAAATAATGTAAACACATGCTTTAATTGAAGAAAACCACCAGATAAATAAATGTAAAATAAAACAAATCTATCTATCTATATTTGCCCATTTCTATGACAAACAAATAGGTTCACATCTGCATTGATATACCTTTTTAATCCTTGACCTCCATTATTGTAGTTGATGTATCTCACACTGTATCTATACACTGGCAATCAAAAGAATAAGCTATTGATTGATATAGAAATGATGTGAGTGTTATGTTATGTCTACTCATACCATACCATATAGTTTAAACAAGATAAAAGTAATAAGACTGTAGAGACCAATACATCAATTTCAATACCTGCCATTCTTCTTTCTAATTTGACTAATTTAGGTTTGACAGTGTGTTTAGGGTGATTGCTGTCTTTGAAAAAGCAAACCCTTAAATGACCTTTAGGGTATGTCATGATGCTGAAAAATATATAGGTTCTGAGCCTTTTCTACAACTCAGGTTTGTTTGTTCACCAGCAAATCAATCCCAAACCTTCATGTTCCCACCTCTGTTGTATTATAGGCACTTCATAGCATTTCGACAACCTCTCATCTGGTCTTCTTCTATATTGTTTGCTCTAAGAGCTGAGAAATTCAAACATCAAACAGAAGTTTTTGAACTGCAACTCAAAATGTGAACATTTATGTGCTTCTAAAGCTCAGATTTATCACCTTTATTTTTTTCCAATAGAGCTGATTGAAGTGGACATAGAAAAACTCAGACTTTCAAAGGGATTGGGATTCACACTATTTACAAAAGTACATTTCTTTCTGCATATATACCAGTGAGACAACAGATCATATACAATCCCATGATAATGAAGCATGCCTCTTAGTTCTTCCATTTTTTTCTTGAAAGCTGCTTGCTAGTAGCTTGGCAAATAGTATAATCTATTTATCTATTCATAATATTTTGCATTATATTCAATTGTCCAGTTTCCTTTCTGTATTGTTCAACTATCCAACTGTCTATCATTGACGTGACTTTGTGAAGCATGAAGACACACTAAAAAAAAAAAGATTGATTGTTGGTTACAATGTTCATATTATTACATTTAAAATTATAATGAGATATTTGTGTTGTTTTTTTTGTATTCTATCATGAGTTATAATGCAGAATTGTTAAAACAGCAGAGCTATTAGGAAGGAGCTTTATACTGAGTAATAAATTGAGTGTCACTGTGGTCAAAATACATAATATATAACACAAATCACTGTCAATGGAGAAAACGGCTTTAAAGCATGTTTAAGTTATCATCAATATTGTCCTTTATTTCTGGATCATTTGTTTTTATTGGTGCCCTGCTGACCATCACTAATGTGTACTTTACATGCTGACCTTACATAATAAATAATACTGAAAAACGCTGAGGGTAGTTACCTAGTATTTTAAACCCACATTACTATATCACCTATAAATACCAATGGACATTCATGCTTTGAAACTGTGGCCTATAATAAGTATTCACTTTAGTAACATAAGATGCGTAAGATATTGAGAAAACACGACAGATTCCATTCTAAAACAATTTAACCATACTTGCTACATTTTAAAGGCATAATCCACCTCTATAAACATAAACATCTAGGGGAAATATATATATATATACATATACATATATATATATATATATATATATATATATATATACATATATATATATACATATACATATATATATATACATATATATATATACATATACATATATATATATACATATATACATATACATATACATATATATATATATATATATATATATATATATATATATATATATACTATATATATATTTATCTCTGGGTCAATTAAACAATGACTATGGAGGTATACCAGTTTAAAACACAATACTATTTTGGGCATCAATTAACTGTATGAGCTTATTGCCTACAAAAAGTAATATCTACTGGAGTGATGTTCCTTGATGTGTTTTGTATGATCCTGTGATGCTGTTTCTGCTTAGAATATCATTTTTCATGTTAACTAATTATTCCAGTTAAATTAATTCCATTAGAGACTCCTCAAAGAAGATTACCAGGAAGTTTGCAAGGAAAATTAATTAGTGTCACACAAAGCTGGAAAATCCTTTGGAGAGAATTAAGACCTTTAACCACAATAACAGTAATACAATTCCCAACTTCCCCTCCTCTTTCAAGATTTTGTCTTTTTTCCAAGCTGTCTTTTCTTTAATTTTGTGTAAAATTAACTGATTTCCCTTGTTCATTTCCTGGCCATCCGCTTCAAGATATTTATTCAGAATCTTTTTTCATAGCAAAAATAAAAACAACTACAGATACACCCCTTCTAATTAGTGGATTCGGCTATTTCAGTCACACCCATTGCTGACAGGTGCATAAATCAAGCACAAAGCAATGCAATCTCCATAGACAAACATTGGTAGTAGAATGGGCCGTACTGTAGAGCTCAGTGACTTTCAACGTGGCACCATCATAGAAAGTCAGTTAATCAAATTTCTGCCCTGCTAGAGCTGCCTCAGTCAACTGTAAGTGCTGTTATTGTGCAGTGAAAATATCTAGGAGCAGCAACAGCTGAAATGGGTCAAGCAGCCACACACAAGCCTAAAATCACCATGCACAATGCCAAGCGTCGGCTGGAGTGGTGTAAAGCTCGCCTCCATTGGACTCTGGAGTAGTGGAAACGCGTTCTCTGGAGTGATGCTTCACCATCTGGCAGTCCTACGGACGAATCTGGGTTTGGCGGATGCTAGGAGAACCCTACACATGCCCAAATACATAGTGCCAACAGTTTTGTGAACGAGGAATAATGATCTGGGGCTGTTTTTCATAGTTCAGGCCCCTTAGTTGCACTGAAGAGAAATCTTAACACTACAGCATACAACGCCATTCAACACAATTTTGCACTTCCAACTTTGTGGCAACAGTTCGTGGAAGGCCCTTTCCAGTTTCAGCATGACAATGCCCCCATGCACAAAGCAAAGTCCATACAGAAATGGTTTGTCGAGATCGGTGTGTAAGAACTTGACTGGCCTGCACTGAGCCCTGACCTCAACCCCATCGAACACATTTGGGATGAATTGGAACGGAGACTGTGAACCAGACCTCATCGCCCAACATCAGTGCCTGACCTCACTAATGCTCTTGTGGCTGAACGGACGCAAATCCCCATAGCAATTTTCCAACATCTAGAGGAAAGCCTTCTCAGAAGAGTGGAGGCTGTTATAGCAGCAAAGGGGGGACCAACTCCATATTAATGCCAATGATTTTGGAATGAGAAATGCATAACGAGTCCTCGGGTCACACTGGAAAATGGATTCACCTCAATGATACATACAGCTGTGACATGACCCACATACATAGAATTCAGTTCTGCACTTCAAAGTGGTACAACTAAATGTTAACCACAAGAAGCCATTGCAGCAGGCTGGTGACATTCTCCTGTAAGACCAGTTTCTAGCACAGCCATCTTAGAAATCTAGTATGAACCTTGACTTTTCTGAGAATGTTACAAGTGACCACAAGCCCACGGTCGATAGTTGATGTCGTCTATAAACGTCTGACATTGCTTGCTGCTGCCTGGCAACCAGGGCAACATATTGTATGACTGATTGACCCGGCTCTCAGACATGCAGTCGATTTCTGATGGTTTATGTTGAGACATGAACTCTTGTGGCCTGCTGTAGCAGTTTTTGCTGTTGGGCTGCATTGGTCAGTACATCAGTGATCCACATTCAGACTTGACGGCAGGTATTACATCTCAGATGTCTACTATGTGTTAATTCAGTGACATTTTCAGTTTGTTAGAATCAGGACCATAAGCAGTTGATGACAAGCTGTGAGTCATTAAGTTGTGCAAGGGTATACCCTTGGGTCCTGCCACACTGGAGCATTCCAGAAGCTCCACTCCTTTTAGTATTTGCTCATGCTTTGCACGGTCTCCATAGCAAAAGTGACTGAAAGTGTATCCTGTAGCCATTGTTTTAGACCCAGTCAAGCATTTTTGACACATGTTGTATACCCTGTCACTGTAGCTACCACTAAGTGACAAGGGTAATGCTACTGTTTCATGTTTTAGCACTTAACACATAAAAGAAACCCTGATGCACTTACTACACATTAATAATGAGCTTTATCTTTGCAACACTTGCATTCAATATAATAATATAAAAAATATCAAATAATAATTGGTAGTAATGCTTGCATAGTTGTGAAAACTACATATTCGAATTATTCCTCAGTTTAAATATTGTACAATGTATTGTAATGTGAATGGATGTATTTCATAATGATAAATAAATAAATAAATAAAGCCAGAGCTTTAAATAAACTCACATGTCACTTTTCAACATGATTCAGAGTTTAAAATCAAAATTTGCAGGATTTCTACTCCTGATAAGGAAATACCATTTGCTCAAATACATTAGCATTTCAGAATGGTTCAACTGGAAAACATAGAGTGTGTAATTTACAAAAATGTGTTGGCTTCGAAGAGCAACCAAACAGTTTAGCCTCTCTCACCACTGCTTTGAATTGTTACAAACAGTTTGAATGAAAGGTGTTAACGTGCCTTTGAAGATTGCTCTCTGCAACATGAAGCAGGTCTCCAAGCACCCACTCTCTACAAAGAATCTCAAAAACTAGGACCTTTAGGCCATAAACGCATTGTCATCATTGATTTTTAACTTACAAAGTATATATTGCAGAAAGCCAAACGTTTTAAAAGTGCACTATTTCCCAAGGGCTCATATTGTAGGGAATTAAAAGAGATCCTGAAAGAAGTGGTCGAAAAAGGAAAAGAAAGTCGTCACTCTGAAATCTTTGAAGAAAAAATGAAAAGAATAAAAGTAGGGTTAAATGTCAGCATCTCACCTTTAATTAAAGGAACACAAAAAATCCATGGTATGGTCTCTTAAAATGAGTCTATTATTATGAGAGTATTATTAGTGTGACATATGTAATGCATACTCAAACAGTAAATGATTTATGCATTTTCAAGAGCATTACCTATGAGAAGTAGAAGTAGTGGATGCTTCATACTTGGTCCATATGAAACAAAAATGAGGGAATGGCATAGCTGTAATGTGAAATAAATTTATAAACAAGAATAGACCGTGGACCAGAGTTCTACTGAAAGGTAGAGATGATAATGAGGTGATACAGTTTTGTTCCTGGACCATTTTGTTAATCTGTTGAGGTCTAATTTTACCCTGTGAGTAAATTACATATCTAAGTGATTTAGTATGGGAAGGACAATTGTTCCTCAGTTTCCCTAATTTCTCTTATATTCATATATGTTCATATTTATAAATAAGTATTCTTGAAATAGTTTATCATAATTAACACAGTAACACTTCATATAAGAGGCAACAAATGTCATGTGTATATTTATCATTTGGAACATATTAATAAAGTATTAACAAAGTGTTAATAAACATGTTATTAAAAATAATGTCCCTATATGTTCACACATTTAATTCTATGCAAATTGTTTTGATTATGAAGCATTAATAATGTGACATTTGCAACCCATAAATCTAATTGTTACCATTAAAATTTAACCTTATCGGATCCAGTATTATTACTTAAGTAAGAGATCAAGACAAATGACTATCTTGTTTGAAATATTTGCTGGTAACACTTTAAAATAATGGGTACAGATTTTTTTATGAATTGATTTAGTAATTCCATAGAAATAACACATGAACACTTCTGAGTTCTGCTGCTAATGGTTAATGTTGCACATTAGGTTTGGGGTTAGGGCTTATAAATGTGATCGACATCAGAACTTAGTGGAAGTGCATGAGGCAGGCAAACATTAATTCATTAAGAATTTGTTATCCATTTCTCTTTCCAGAAACAGACACTGTTGGACAAAACTGACTATATATCTGAAATGCAAGTCACTGAAATAAATATACACACATATCAATGTAAAAACAGACACTTTTGAAGAAATGTCTAGTTTTAATTTTGAAAGTACTATTTTGAATTAATCGGCATTTAGAATCTTGAAAAATATGTATTAAGCTTAAGCATTGGAAATAATAATGACTTAAGGGAATCTGATCAATTAAATCAACTATATCTGAGGGACAATATTTTTTGTTCAAATTGGTTAATAATTCTGCCATGTTTTTTTAATGTACTGAGTATCAAAAATACAATGTTTAAGTGCAGAATGCTACTGCATGTCAGTGCTGGAGTTGCTAAAAGTAAAGTAATGAGATTCTGAACATGTCTGTATTTTGTGCATCAAACACTCATGCTTCAGGCAGCCTGTGCACTGGGGTGCAAGCCTGGGACATTGTTAAAATGTAGAGAAAGATGTTATCCATGCCCTTACCACAGTTACAGATGTAAGATGACTATGATTGCTCAGAGGCATACTAATTACAAGGTACTTAGCAGTCAGCACCTAAAATACACCTGCCAGAGGCAGGAATAAGGGAGATGTGACATGCTTTTTTCCTTCAGTTGTACACAGAAACCAGCTGGAAAGCAGGCCTTGGGAAATACAGAGGCTGCTCACAGCCATATGTTATCAGAGTTTCAATTTTCATGCAGTCTAAATAAAGCGAGTGATCTTGTTTCTCCTACAGCTTGGACTACATAAAATTCTTAGGCAACCATAGTATTGGGGAGCCTTTAGTGCTGAATATGCCTATAATGGCACAGATCTAATAAACATAACAGCAACCTTACAGTTCCCCTCAGCAAATTATTCTGTGGTCTGTATAGCCTACCTTAGAATTAATGGCACCATTTATTATTGAATAGTAGTAGACACAAAATACATTTGGAACCAAACTGGAATAAACTGCATTAATCCATCACAACTGCATTTGCTTTGGCCAGTGTTAAAATAGGCTTGTCTCTTTCGCCAAGAGAGGGCAGTTTTGCAATAAACAATTTAATGTTGATTTTTAAATGTGTGGTTGCCCTTAAAACTGTTTCACATAGTGTTTACTCTTGTTTCATTGTAAGTATTTTGAATTTTTTTAAATAAGTGTTGTAAACCTGACATCAGATTAAATACAAAATTGCAAATTACAAAATTGATACACCATGATGGCTTATTGTTTACTGAAGGCTTACTGCTTACATAAAATACTGGGTTTGTAATTTTCAGTTGACCCAGCTGTTCCAAGTTTTGATTTAATCTGAGCCTCAAAAGACAGTAGTAGAAAAGTTATTTACATTCATTTTCATATTTTCTACACTTAGAATAACCTTAGAATACCCTACTCAAAGAGGGATGAGCAAATATACCACAGAGATAAATGACCTCATGAACTGATTAAGTTCACGTTTGATCTTGGGTTAAGATAAAAACATGTTTTGATAATCTATGTCTATTTTGGAGTGAAATTCAGTCTACAGTTTTCTTTATATCATGTTACTGTTTTTGTTTTTTTACGCAGAAAACAACATCCTTTGCTGCCCTAATTCCATAAACTAGTTTAATGGGATAAATTAAAGAACAAATGTCCCTCCAGTTATTACACATGGTAGTAAAAAAATGACAGTTGGGGGTATTACCACACTTGCGACACAGCTTGCTCATTAAAATATTTTGCCGAATTTTGAATAGGGGCCAATTTTGCATTCAGGGATATCAACATGATTGCTTAGAAAGTTATATAATGAGCTAAAATAGGTAGAAAACCCCAGTCCCCTCAAATTAATTGCTAGATAAGTGATGGAACACTTCAAATGTTTATGGGAAATCTAATAAATAAGTAAATGTTTGATTGAATGTGGTTATTTTGGAAATGTAAATACTGAACCAGATTTTGAATAAGTATACTGATTTCTTAAAATATATTTACTGGATCATAATTTTACTATAATAATGTATATTTCTATATAACATTGACTTTAAATGTTCGTTTTCTCTTAATGTATAAATTAGCCTGGAAAAATGATTGAATACACACAAATTATGCTACAATTTAGTATTTATGGACAACACTGAGCTCACAAAAAGTTTATAAAATCATGGTTAGCATTGCTAATATTCAGGCTCTCATGTACTGCTGTTATATATAAGGGCCACTATTGCATTCCTATAATTATGGTTATATGTGTGTTTGTTTTGTTATATTGTATAATTAAGCGAAAGAAACTAAAAAATGCTGGAAATCTCTTCCCTGCGGCATTACGTTCACTGGTGCTTTAGCGTTAACATCTTACACCATTATAACAAAAATAATATAGTGATTTAAAATGTTCCTTCAAACTATACACTCACCCAAATTCATAACTGTACATGATCAAAACTACGGATTCAAAATGAAGAGATATGCAGATTCAACCAACGAACACCTACAGTTAACCACTATGTACATTTTGCACATGATTATTTAAACCATGCTCATTATCCATAATGGTATTTCAGTGCCCATAACAGGTACCAGCCACCCAGTATATGTGATTAATGATTGTTTTTTTTCCATGGCTGTTGATGTTGATCTGGAGGTCAGCTTGTCCACATCTTTCCTGATTTCTCATTTTTGCTTTTACTGACAAGGTTTCAGAGCCATAAGTGAGCACTGGTAGTATACATTGATTAAATACTTTTCTCTTCAAGTAAGTGGGTATATTTCCTTTCAACAGCGCTTTGTTTCTTCCAAATGTACTCTATGCCATTTTCACTCTTCTTTTGATTTCTTCCATAATATCTCCAACTGCACTGATTTGTTGTCCAAGGTAGACATAACTATTGACTTCTCAAAGTAACCATTGATCAATTTCAGTTTTCTTAGATATAACAAAGCTGTTAAAATGCCTTTGGTTTTACTCGGTTCATTTTAAGTCCAGTTTTCTTGCTTGCATCTGAGAGTTCTTGAATTTGTAGCTGCAGGTCTCTAGGTGGTTTTGCAAAGATGTCATTGACAAATCATTAGTTGTTCAAATTAGCTCTGTTTAACTTGATTGCTTTTTCTTCCCAGACCAAAGTCTTGAATACTTCTTCGAGAGTTGTCATTAAAGGGGTCATGAACTGAGAAATCACAATTCCCTTAATCTTTTGACATATAAGAGGTCATTGTACTATTAAAACATCCTGTAAGTTTCAGAACTCAAAACTTTCTCGTTAGTCTAAAAACAGCTTATATTGAAGCCAATCTGCAAAAACGACAAAATGTGGAATGTGCCACTTTATTACGTAATAGTGTGGCTAAACCCCGCCTCCGCAGAAGATCAACGCCTGCTTCTACATTACTGCCAGTTTAGCCCCGCCCACTGAATAACGTATATAGTATAGTAGGTAAATAACGAGAGAGGCAAACGCAGGTCTATGCAGAAACCAACAGTGTAATTGACAAGTTTTTTACTTTAATGAAAATGATGGACGATGAATATATGAACGACAGCTTGACAAACAATGGTACATTAATTTATACTTCGTTTACATTAAGCAGCGTGAATTATCCTTTGTCAGATATAACTCTATTAACGCCTAGTATCTAAACTTTATATGCAACAACCAATGAAATATAAAACGTGTAATATGCATAAATGTTAACAACAACAAACCGCTTTCTGTAGCGTCTTCGGCTAAACTCAAATATAAGACTCTGGATCAAACATGTATGGCTGAATTTCACCGGCTACCATTTCTCAACATTGGAAATTTTCAAAACAATTCCACACATGTACTGACGGGGGAGTTGAAAATGTTTAAATATGCAAAACTGTTAGCCAATCATACCAGTGGGCTTTTACTTCAGAGTCTACAATCTGCCACGCCTATTCAAACAGTGTGTTCCAATGAGCGGGGTCAAAACAGGACAGAAAATAGCCTATTACTTAAAAATTATGATGTTTTTTGATGTAAAAATCTTGATAACATTATAAGTGGACCTCAGAGAACAGTACAAAATTTTAAAAAGGCAGTTCATGACCCCTTTAAGAGTTATATATACAGGCGCATTCCGACCTATGACAACCTCGACTTACGACATTCTGTACTTACAACAAAGCCCGTAACACGGATTCTGTTGTTACTTACCACGAGCCAGGCAAAGTACAACATCATCTCCAGCACCATCTCATTCCTCCAATTAGTTTCAAGTTCTCCTCCTCCAAAACATGCTCCTTCGTGTGTGCAAGCTAGTGTCAGGATCCAGAATAAGTGTTAAACTTTTAACCTTTTTTATGCGTAGATATTGGCAATTGTCAATGTGTACATATAAAGTAGAGATGCCTGGGTGAGATATTAAGCTTTATTTAATTACCTTGTTTGTACTGTATTGATTTAAAACTCATTCTTGTACAATACCCTGTGTTTATGCAATTTTTATATACTGTACAGAATATAACCATTTAAATATAGGCAAACATTACAGTTACAGTTACAACTTTTAACATTTAGCATGACTTACAACAGTAATAACAACAACATTCCGACCTGCATTCAAAACCGACCTACGACAGGCCATAGGAACGGAACTCTGTCGTTAGTCAGAACGCGCCTGTATATATAAACTTCTGTTAACATATGAACTAATACACACAAGTATTTTTTGGTTTTCACAATTCAGGAAGTGGAGGCAGGTACTTTACTCTAATTTGTGGAAGTATCCTGTAAAAGTAATGTACACAATTAATAAATGACACAAAGTTACAGATAGAATGTATATCCATATATACTTTGATCAAGTAATAATTGTGATCATTGTGGTGATATGATTATTTAGGTGGCTAGGTCACCTCAGGCTGGAATGTTGGGACAGCATTTATTTTTAAGCAACCCCTGTTATACAAAAGACAAAACTAATTACTGTGTGCAGATTGTACTGGAATAAGAACAATAACTTCACACACTTAATTACTTAGCATTACAGCCGAGTGGGAAGATTCAAATGAGGCAAATGTTGCAATGCACTGTGATCAAAAGAATTGCTACAGATTGCAGAATTTTCCTCTTTGAATGTGAGATTGTTAATTTGCACACATTGTCTCCACTGCGCATTCATCTCCTCTGTTGTTGGAAAGTGTTTTTCCTACAGCCATGGATGCAGCAACACATGACCTCTAACGAAACTATAATGACTATCAAGGAGTAACACTAACACTCAGTTGACTGAAACACTAACACTCGGTTGACGTGATAATGAGTCGAGTTGCTGTAGGGAAGACAAATTTAGAGCTTTTTTAAATTTTTCTGCTGTGTTTCTGCTATCCAGGAAGTTATGACAAGACACATCATCAAACACTGAAAGAGGATACTTATACTTTTACATGGACATCCTCCTTTTTTGGATGCCATACATCTTACTTAAATACACTATAGCAACACGTAAAGACACATATAAGCATACTTTTTACGAACTGTGCTAGTCCTCCTTTAAGCTGCATTAGATAAAGATCTGTTCACAACTATATCATTCAATAATACAACCAGGTATATATTTCTTCCACTCAAGTCAACGTAAATAAACAGCAGGTGAGCTGTTAATAGTAAATTAAATTGTAAAGATATTCTCTAAAAATAGTACTGAGCTCTAATATAAAACATGTATATAATTAAGTTTGGCAGTGCATTTTTGAAACGTTTGATGAAACTATAGATATCAGAGCTGTACGTTCAATCGCCAAAAATACCAAAAGCAATATAAAAGATCTTATACAACTAAACTCATATTGTCTGAGTGAATAATGTTGATGGCAGATTTCTAAAGCTCTTTATTGCAGTGTCATTTGTTTGTTATATTGTCTTAAAGCAAACAGATAAGCATATAAACAGACCAATAAATGTCTTATTGTAATCATGCCTGGTCTTGGGAAGTGGTGATAAGTATTTTTCTTTTACCCCATTAGTGACATGTAAAACATTTGGAAATACAATTAATTCGTTTATATAGTTAACAGTAAACGTAATCAATAAGCAATTTTCATTTTAAACAAGGATTGTTATGTGAATTAAAGGAAGCATCACTACTGGCATTTACATTTCAATAACAATAGCTAACATGTCATGTCATTGCAGTGTAAGCACTTCTTCAATATTTTAGTTTGTAACCAGTAAAGGGCTTATTTATAGGTCGCCTCCCATGATAATATGAAAACTAAATACCTAATTCAATTATTGTTTATTGATCAGTAGCAACATTTTTTTTAATATTTCAAACAAATACTAATATTATTGTAAGCTTTCACATAAAAGCTAAGATATTGAACAATATCATCAATATCAATCAGACTGATTTGTTTGGTAGTTGTATACTGTGCAGTAACTCTTGTGTTGTTTAATATTAGCTATCACATAACACATTATTGTATTATCTTATGTTTATATTTACTACTAGAAATCTTTAAATATTTACACATACTGTATTTGCATACTGTTATATACATAAATTAGCTTTAACTAACCATGAGACTACTTCAAGCGAACCTAGTATATCCAAATAATTTTAATTTTCCAAATTATTGTATTATCTGTGAACAGTTATTTAGGATTTGTATTCATGATTGCATTTTTTTTTTCACCATTGCTTTTATTGTTAATTAAAAATTAAACCACCAATCTGGGTAGCATAAATGTAATTGCATATTGAGTTTGACAAGAATTATAATTTTCATATTGGCACATATATGCTCATTTATTTGGTGTGCATTTGGTCTCAGCTATTTATGACATCTCAGTGGCTACAGTAGCTTGAAGGAAAGCTATTAGTGTCTTACTTCAGCGATTAAGAAGTACAACATTTGTTGAAGTCCTGGGCCTTTTAGTCTACTATGGATTATCACTTGATCCTTCCTAAGCATTTTTATACAGGAGTACATTACCCTTGGAGCCACCCTGGGCTCTATGTCTCATTAACCTGGGTGTTAGATAAATCAAAGGCAGCCTCTGCAACAAAGATAAGCAAACTGCAGGCCAGCAGGACCATGATGTATGGATCCAGGAGGCTAATAGGAATGTATTGACAGGAAAACGGTGTGCTTATCCTGCAATCGCTGCATATTGCAATGAGAAATCCCAAAAGCAGATGGGATACACTTTGGGGGATGCAAAGGGAAGGGACTGAGTAGCATAAACGATCCTTGAGTATTGCTTTCTCACGACTAATTTATCATTAACAACTAGGCCTCAGTGCAACAAAATGTAATTGGGTGGCGGCTATAAAATGCATTCGAAACTAAAATGAAATATTTTATAATGAGTGATTGAAATGGTAATTACACAATAAAGAAGGTTAAAAATTACTGCATTATTAATTGAAAACAAAAACAAACTAAAACATAAAACAAAATGTATGGTGTTACAACAAGCCTATTAAGATAATTGTGTGGGCTAGCCCTATAAAATTAGAGCAAAACTGATTTGAAGCCAATGAATACACAGATACCGAGTGTGGAAACAGGAAGATACAAAGGAACTCTGACAACAGGAAGCATTCATTTTATTAATGAAATGCTGGATCCCCTTCTTAAATTATAAGTTTCAGTCTTAAGTATGCACAGTCATCCCACATCAGTAAAGTAGCTTTTTCTAGTTTTCTTGGATATATATTTAATCATTTAGCTGGTAAGAACTTACATCACTGTTTCACTTTCTCCCCCACCCCCTGTGAATCTCTTTCTCTTTTTGCACTGAATTGAAATGTTATAGGAAGTTTAAAATCATTATCATAAATAAAGCATTTTTATGATTGTATATATATATATATATATATATATATATATATATATATATATGTATGTGTGTGTGTGTGTGTGTGTGTGCCAGACTACTTGGCAATTTAGATTAAAAATGCTGTATACACTAACTGTCTCCTCAATATTATTTGAAATTTTCAAAAGTGAGAGAAGGGAACGTTGCAGATATTAAAAATGGTTTGATTCTAAAAGGGAATAGATATATATGCTTTGATAGTGTTTAATATAAACATGTTTTGTATATAATAAATGTCCAGAAAAATATTACTTTTAGGCATCTGCTGCTGTTTTCAAAATCCATAATTTAGTCTCAACTCATTATGTATCCTAGGGATGTTGCTATTTACACACTTTGTCTCTCTTAGGAAATTTGATAACACAATGATTTTTCAAGAACATACAGGTGGAGATGTGCTGTTTACTTAGACGAAAACATATACATTGAGAGTCGAGAGATTACAATATGCAGAGATTATTGAAATGTTATAGAAATATGAATTACTGATGAATGGCAATTAAGCATACAGCATATATTTAGAAGAAACACTTTGATAAGGATGTCAGGGAGTAGTATGAGAATGTTTTGTAATAACAATAATAATGATACTAATTATAGTAACACAAGTCTTCTGGAACAGGTATTATCATTCATAAGCTTATATCATTTTGCACTTTGTCATCTGATTTTCATTTGTAATTTCCAGAAATGTGCATTTTATAGCATTACCGTTCATTTTAATTTATTGTTACTAATATTGTTCCTTTAACACATCAACAGCAAACAATATATAAAAAGTGTTATAAATTACTCTGGGGCAAAGGTGCTACTTTATCACATTTTTCTTTTGTATTTTTGTCTTATCTGTGCTTTTTACATTACCGATGGGTACAGTATGATTAATGGCCATTCTAACTGATACAAATGAGGAGGAGGGGGGTTGAGGTAGAGTTGTCACTTAAGAGCACAGGATGCTCTCCATCCAGTTTCTGGTGGTCCCTGTACCTTTAACAGCTTTGCCTTTATCTGCAGGTCCCTGTGGCCCACAGCTGTACCTCCCGTTGGCCTGATGGACTGGATCCTATACCCAGAGACACGCAGAGGGAGCATCCATTACTCATTGGTGACAATAGCCAATTGAGCAAGATGTAGAACTCAATTCCAGTAGAAAGACCTATAATGTTGAAGTCAGTAGGTTATCACTGAGGGGTCTGCACCTTGCTCAGTGCCATCCTTATCAAGAGCCTCTGAGGTCTGCAGTTCGCCTCTAATTTTCAGCACTGAAGGTGGCAGATTCTGGATCAGATGAACACATATTGCTTTAATTAAGTGTGCAAGCATTTGACTGTTTTGGTTTCTGTTTTTTCCTCCTTTCCTAGACTTAAGTATACCAAAAGCAATCATGCTGTTGTTCATTTAAAGAAATAAAATCTCCTTTAATGAGACACAATTTCCACTCCAAAGCATCTTTGCAGCTGTCGGAAAGACTAAATGATTTTGTTTTTCTTCCTCTCTGGGATAACTTGATAACTTGCTAAAATAAAAACGTATGGCAAAGAAGGTGGTTCAAAACAAAATATCTTACAACACACATTCATATCATTATGAGTCTTATCATGAGTGTAACCAATGGTAACAGGTTCATCTAAAGTTTTGTGTAAGTAAAAAAAAAGCTACATTTAGTTTGCTTGTTAGTTTCTTTTACTGCTCCCTTAATAAAGGTATAAAACAATGGAAATGTCCCCCTCATTTGTATTATGTTATGAAACCATAAACAGGGCCATTAACATAAAACATATAACATCAAAATTACTTAAATATTGTTTAAATTATTATTTCCATTACGTGTTAATATGTGCTTAATATGTTCTTATGGATTCATATTCTACATGTCTTAAATATAATTTTATATATAGATATAACAGATATAGAGCATTCTTTTGATCAGCTCCTGTTTCCATCCCAGAGGAATAGGTCTTTTTCTGAAACACACAAGTGATTCTCAAATTTCAGTCACCAGTTTGCCAACCACTCGCAAGGAAACCATTCAAGGAGAATACGGTGTGAAAAGACAAACTAAACCATGTGTGTATTTCTTTATTTTTTCATCTACAAATGTAATTTAAACCAAATGTTGATGGTGTGTGTAATCATTATATCATTAGATTTTTATGATAATTCTATTTGTTTGTTTTAGCTTCTTCTTTCCATATATCAGTCAAACTATTTAATATGCAAGTACAATTTATGTAGAAAATGTTTTTGTAAGCACCCCCCTTCTGCAGGTGGACCATATACACTACAATACAATTTGTCCTCTGTTGCAAGCTATTTCCACATGATGATGACAGTGTAATTATTAGGTTCTGCTCAGAAAAGCCAGTTAAAGAACAATGTTTTTAAAACAGATGTAGAAAGTTTGTCATTCTGTGGCTGCAGTCTTCACTGTTTTTGCTTCAATGTTTCCTTAGATCAGAAGATGGTTATTCCAGGATTTATTTAATATGGTGATACATGTGATACACATCACAAAATGTGCCAGAAATCATTTTTAAGCACAATACAAAAAACGTGTTAATGTTTCATGTAATATTTGCTGTGAAATAATAGAAACAAATGTATCCAACATTAAGTGAACAAATAAATGACAATCTGTTCTGAATCCCCAACAGACACATTGAAACAGCTCTTTTCTAAAGAAGTATATTCCATATTGTACAGTCTGAAAAAACACATGAAGGGAAAGGTGGTCAGCTGACAGTTGATATTTGGCTTATAATATTTTACAGATTGCATTCACAATTGCATTTGCGTAAGGATTAGTATCTCTTGAGCTAACAAGTGCTATGTTATTTGCTTTTAATGGTTGCTTATATAGTGAGGTTCCTATGCAAGTTTCACATTAACTAGCACTTTAATTTGTTCATTCTGTCCATGTGATGATCAGCAAAATTCCTCAGGAGGATTTTTCAAGGGGAAGAAAAAATATTACTTTGCTTTTGCTGCACTCTACTATATTGACACAGTTATATTCCATAATGTGAATTTATAAAATCTAAAGCTAGTGAAATTTAATTAATAAATAGCAGACTGTAAAATGTTTAGTTTTTTGTAACTGACCAATTAGTACTATATATTAATTGAAGGTTATTGTATGTTTATTTTTAGATTAATGTATGACACATGAACTACTATGGTTGTTTACATTCGATTCAGTCAAGTCCTCTGGTGGAATATGGTACAAGAGTGCGATATTTGCTGTCCCTCACACGTTTCCTGGATTTGATCCACTTGTGACAATGTTTTAATATGCATGCCTCCTATGTTATCATAGCAGTGCTAAATGTAAGTTCTATACTATAATCAATAAACATAACAAGTCATAAAAAGCCTACCATATGGTGCCCTTTCCCTCAGATATAGACAAGTTTCACAGCAAAAAGTGAGAAATCAAAAATGCTAGCTTTCAACAGGCCTCGGGAAGTTTATACTAAAAGTAGGAGCACTTATTTATTAAGATGATTCCAAAGCATTATGCACTCAAACCTCAAAGGATTAATATTGCATCTGTGCTTCACCTATGTGTAATGCTGCATTTCCCAATGAGGTTGTAGTATCATGTTCCTACAGTTTTCATTGACATTTTATTGTGTCAAAAGAACTTACTAACAAAGCCAGCGAGTCAATTTAAAACAGCGAAACTGGACCCAGTGGGCTGGAGTATCAGAGTTTTGTGTTGAAATAATTACCCTACTAAAGAGACCATATGGGCTGGCGTAGTTGGCACACAGCCTGCACCAGCTGTTACCTGGCTACTTTAGTAAACCAGTCTAACAGCAGTTTCATGGCTGACAGCTTTCTGACTGTACACGTTGTCTAGCTGCCTGTCCCAAGGGCTAGTAGATCTTTTTCATGAAGGCAGTATAGTCATCAGTTTATACCAACTCCACTAGGAAATAACTTGCAAGTAGGAGTGCCTCCAACTCAAGCTAAATTAACATACATGTAACAGGGAATACAAACACTAATTTCATTAAATAGACCATTTTATGATGTGGCTGCATATCAAAAAGTACCCCTTAGTCTACCCTTCCCTCCTAAACCTGGAGAAACCTAAGATAACCTCTGAGTCAGCACTTAGCATTATCACTGGGAGCAGTTTTATAAGGTAGGTCTTATATAAGGTGGACTAAACTGTATGCTTTTGATCTTCTTCTCTATAGCATTAATTAAGGATGAATTTTCTCCTGGACAAGGATAGCTCTTTATCACTGAAATACATTAAACTATAAGCAGCCTGCTGAGAAATATCTCAGATGAATTATTAGTATTAACTATACTAAAGAACCAGTTGAATTATTCCCCCTAGGTTACTCTCATGCAGACTTCATTTACTCACATTGTTCTCGACATAGGCTTCACTTTTCCTGTGCCAAAAATACCACTGGTCCGCATTCATAAAAAGAAAAGCCTAGAATTCCCCAAAAAGCAGTGGTGTGGTACCATGCATGATCCATGATCTGATTAAAATAAGTTACACATTTTTAATATTGGAAGACCAGCAGGGTATTTGGTATTTGGGTTATTTTTAGGTCAGAAAAATAATTTCTGTTAATCATGGAGGCTATATTACATCCTCTAGTCCTCATGCCCTTGTTAGAGATGAAGGACAGATATTAATATTCTAAAATATGACAGGGTATATTAGTCAAGACTTCTGGCACCCATACAGCTCAACGTTGATAACAAATTGAATTTCCAGCATGACAATGACATCTAGCATACATCCAATTCTACAATCAAATGGTGTAGGGAGCAAAAAATCAACTCTTCTGATTGACCATCACAATCTCCAGACTTCAAAAGTTGTGGTAGAAATTTTTTGAAGCATTCTTGGTGTTTTAGTTTATATATTGTTATATATATATATATATATATATATATATATATATATATTGTTATATATATATATATATATATATATATAAAGATAAAAAGTGTATATTTGATCAGTTTTATAGGCTAAATTATGATTACAAATGGAATGTTTTAGTTATGTATGTAAAGACTAAAGAGAAAATATGGAATAATAGAATAATGTTAAATTGCAACTGAAAAAGTTGTAATTTCTTTGACATTTCTTTTGTTTGTAAAACTGCACAGTTGTGTACTGTATAATCACATAAAATGTGCCAATATGAAGTTATCTTGAATTTTAATTAGTCATTGCCTGAATTAGCCTTACAGCAGGGTCTAATTAGAACAGTAAAATATTTGTGCAGTTTGGGCGAGTAACTTGATAAGACTTGAATTTACTCACTAAAGTAAAAGTTCCTGAGCCAGCAGCATGTTTTTTTTTTCCTCCCTGAGGAATGAGAAACCATATCTCTCCTTTAGGAGCATCTTCCTTGGTAAGCAGTTCTTATCTGTGCTATCATAGCAGTGTGATAGCAGAGGTAATATCCAGTAACAGCAGCTTTATGTGCGATCCAATACTTGGATCAATCTGAAGCTTGGGAACTTGCATTAACCCTTTAAATGCAACATTTCCTTTATTTCTAATTGCGGAAACAGTTATTATAAGACAGTATACGAGCTATTCAATGTTAAGCGATAAGTACATTTTTAAACCATATTGCTGGTCCAACAGTTCTTCTTTTTTATGTAAGTAAAGTTGACGTTGACTATTTATTTCTTAACAACAAAATAATAATAATCATAATTGTGATAATAATAATAATAATAATAATAATAATAATAATGAAGCTTGACACATACACATCTATTTTGCATTAAGCAATTAACTACAGGCTAATGGACTCTTTACTTTTAGATAGCATACATATGTTGCATTGTTCTGCATCCTACAATATTCAGTGTTTTAATAGTAATGGGGGATTGTTCAACTAATAAATACTTAACATGCAAGTTTCTTAACATGTTAAGCATTGCAATTAAGGCTTGTGTTCTGTTATCTTTAAAGTGTTTCTTTGAGTTCAAATAAAAGCAAAGCATTTTAACAATCAACAAGGCACTCAAGCATGCATAAGGTACAAAGCTTTATTTATGCAGTTCATTTACATCTGTTGTACACTACGGTGAACATTTTTGTTTCTATGTAGAACTGGAAATTCAATGTGTCCTTAAATGTATACATTCTGCAGTGACTTCATCCTGTTCCACAAAGGATCACAATTTGTAAATGCAATAGCATATCGTACAGATCAGTCTGGTCCCTGGGCGCAGAATAAGATAACACTTGGTTTGGGTGGACAGAGTTCAATAATGTCAACTATAATTTCATTTCTGATTCCACAGAGCAGTACATATCTCAGTACTCTAAAATCAACAGTTGGATATCTCAGTGCAATTATTGAGGTAAATATATATATATATATATATATATATATATATATATATATATATAGAGAGAGAGAGAGAGAGAGAGAGAGAGAGAGAGAGAGAGATGTGCTACTATATGCCAAATAAGCAAAGCAAGATGGGCCAAATGGCCCCCTCTCATTTGTAACATGTCTTATGTGCTTCTGTTAATTAAGATATGAATATGACTCAATAAATGAAAGACCCTTGCTGTAACAGCTGGTAACAAAAGTAACTGAAATATCAAACCAAACATCTGAATATAGTTTAAACATAGTAACCCAAAGATCTAATAAATATTGTTTTTGTTATAAATACATAGACACATTTTTGTATAGTTTGTAATATGTAAAATATATTCATGAGTGGATTTATGTATAATTGTTGTTCATTGTTTAATATAACTACATCTCTTATTTCAACACCACTATTTCAATCAATCAAGAAGAATTGTATATTTATTCATTATTTTAGTTTAAGTATGTCCTCTTAACAACACCAGCAGTAGTAGTTGTTTGTTTTATTGTTATGTTTTAACACACCCACCATTTTATTGTTTGTTTTTAATCCTTCATTTAACTTCTAGGAAATCTGGATTGGGATTTTGTTGCATACAGTTTTTCTACAAAGCTTTTGTTTATACTGTAAGTAGAAAACACTTTCAACCCTTCCTTCTGTACAGCTTCATTATAGCACAGCACTGGTATGTTCAGTTCAATGCCCAAAGGGGTTTAAGCTTCACAGCTGTAAACTTTTCAGCTGCAATATTTGAAACCACAGTTCTTCAGCTGGGGAAACATATTAATGAGATTTTCCCATGTGACTAAATAAGAAGCATGGCTAGAAACTCAATGTAGTCATCTTTATTAAATAATTTGCTCACCCAATAGTGTTTTCCAGCACATTTTATTAGATTTTTATTTGTAAAGCTCAGTTTCATGGTAGTTTGTGATCAGTCTAAGACTTCAGAGAACAAGTTCATTGTGTTGTCTTTTCAGTTAGTTTTTTTTTTTTTTTTTTTCAAATGTTCAAAGACTATTCAATTCCCCAAAAGGTCAAGTATTGCACATGTTGTATTTAAAATAATAAATAATTATTTATGTTGTAATTAACAGTGCACTGTCATGTCTATGACATAATATATATGTACTGAAAACTGAAACTAGTTATCATTTGCTTGATGTGCCTGAACTATGTGATATAACAATAATGCTTATGTTTCTTGTTAATACTTTTTAAAGAAACCTGTCATAATTCTTGTATTTTCAGGAGAAATTTTGTAATTTATACATTTTGTGTACATAAATAAAGCTATCTATCTATCTATCTATCTATCTAAAAAGTACTTTTTATGTTCATTTCCAATATTTTTACTTACTATAATGAATTACCTTTTAATCATATTGTATGACAATGCAATATCAATTTTGAAGTATCCTTACTATATACTGTTTAGTATAATCCACTTTGATGAATTACAACATACTCCATCCAGTATCGATTACCGTGATTCAAATAATTAAGTTTTTTGTTATTGTCTGTAAAATTATGAATTTGACTTCTATATATACTGTCCAAATGTTACAATTAGCAAGCAACATGCAGAACATTTTAAAATAAAACCATGTGGAATGTATACAAAATAATTTTGCTATTAAAAAAGATAAAGATACGATTAATGACATTTTGGCCATCCTTTTTATAAGGGGAAAACACATATTAAAAGTTGACATTCACAGACAATATTCCATCAACTTAAAAAAAAAATCATTTAGGTTTAATTTATTTATTTAATCATCATTGTCATCCATTTTTAGTAGTGCACAAGCGTTCACAGTCTTATCAATCATCAAATTGCAAATCTAATCTATTTGACAAAGTTTGTGTTAATCATAAACCTCAGGGATACTGCACATAAACTGTTGCAATATGCTTCTTGGTATCTTTCCCAGTCATTAAATGCTGTCCGTCTTTAAAATATGACTATTATTATAATTCTTATGGTCAGAATTATGTAACAAAATACTTCTACTAACAAGGAGATTCTAATCAGCAGTTCTAGGACAGTGAGCATCAGAATGTAACAAAGTAATGAAGAAACTCACATAAGATATAAACTGTTTTTAATCAAAGAATCACGGCTCTGAAGTAAATTATCCCTCAATTAGACAAGGCAATAATGATGTCATTATCTTTGTAAGACAACAGGTTATGTTGCCGCATCACAACTGCACACGTACTGTAAATCAGAAAGTGGAGATTTTGGCTTGAGTATTTTACTTACCTTGAAGGATGTTTTGAGGAGACTAAACCAGACAGAGCTTGAAAAACTAGAAAAATGCAGGAGCTCTCCTCACTCCCACAGGCTGAAGAAACCATTGCAGGCCATCCATCCTAGGAACTCTTTGTAGGGAAAAGAGTGAGTAAAACTGTCTGAGGAGAACAGAGTACAAGAAAATTGTTGAAAAACTCAAGAAGTAAGAAAAAAAAAACTATATGACAACTGCATACTTGAAAAAGACAATAAAACAACGAAAGGGGAAATGCAAAAGTGGGTCTGCTCAAAGCCTTTTTCCCTCACTGAATGAAAGCAATCCCTAAGACTGAATGGGTAATGAGATCCTGGCTCCTGAGATTTTAGCTTTCTTAATCATGTTCATAATTAATTCAAGAACATTGATAATTTCATTACATTCTTTTTGTCTTATCAATAAATGATGTGCCTGCACTTTTGGTCCTGTGTACAGGGAGAGAGAGGAGATGCTGTGGGTAATATGGCACTAAGAAGAGAGGAGATAAATACGATACAAATAGTGAAGTGGTAATTATAATCCTTGACCAGGCCACCAGCATCCAAATATAAAGTCAAGTGGCCACAAATAATTAATAAGCTCTTATGGGGAAATACAAACCTTGTACTTCTATTAGTTCTGTATGGACAAAATATTTTACAACCATACTAAGTTGTTTTAAAACATGTAGCTGTAACACTGAATTGTCTGGTGTAATTTACTGATCATGTAGAAGGTTGAATTAACTGCAATCTTTGTTGTCTTCTATTTTAAATAAAGTCATTTAGATTGTCCTTCACCGTAGACCTTTGAGGTCTCAAATTACAGTCACCACACTGCAGCACTTGCGTATAATATATCAGGCATTCTCGTGAAATAAATCCCAAGCCTGTCTTGCAATACCAGTCATGAACTGATACAATAATGAAGTACTATGTGTTTTTAATAGTCTGGCTTAGAATATTCAGAAGTCCATCACTTATCTTAGTTGAATGGAATTGATTTGATTTGCTTTTAATGAGCTCATAAAACAATGTAAAATGAAAAGGAAAACTATACAAATAAGAGAGCTTAAGAGATCATAAGAGATCCAGGACTGGAAATAATGACTCTTGGTTGGCTTTCATTAAAAAGGGAAATTGACTTCACTGGAGAGCTTTGTTTGGCACAGATTTTACTTTGGGAATAAATACAACATTGTGACAGAAGCATTTCTAGTATTTATTTAACAATGCTTGATTTTACTTTTTAACAGGTTAATCTGAAAACAAAGTGGAGTAAGTAGTCTCTGAGAGGACACTGCAGAATCACTTAGCAGGGCAAGCTGTTGCCCGTGACACTGACAAATGAGAGAAGGATGATGTATATACTTGAACCTCCTATCAGTATATCATCAACTCCATTTACTTCCCTGAGGAATGTGACCTGCCCCTGGATTAGCAGTGTATTCAAGATCCACCAGTGGATAGACTGCAATTGAATGATCAGTCTCCTTGCGGTTGAGGGGGGATTCTGTATATTGATAAGCATTACTTTTAACCATATACATGCATTTGGAAACAACAGTAAACTATATATGTAGTGACATACCTTAATATATAAAGTATGTATTTGTACTTTTTAAGTAAATTATAATTGCACATTTATATCTTAATGTTCCCTTTGGCTTCCAGACATTAAATATATAAAGAAAATAATGTGTGTTCAATCTGGATTAACCATTCCTGAAGAACTTTCTGCTCTCATTTAGTATATTTTTATATTTATTGATTTATTACCAGATGGTCTTACAGTTGTCACAAAATATACACATCCTGCATGTATTTATTTTTTAATTTACTAATATTTACTAATATCAAGTCACATTGATGTGGGATTTCTAATTTGCTATACTAACAACTAAATGTTCATTTTGTAACATTTAAAAACAAAATACTTTCATATGCATAGCAACTATATATGTCATTCTTGGCATGTTGCTATTTCTACGTTTGGTATCCTTCATACATATACAACATTTTTAACTTAATAATGAGTTGCTTTTCTTGCCCCTCAGGCAAATAACAAATGCAAGCAAATGACTCAATTTCTAACTGTCAAAGATAGGAGTAGCTGCTGTTCTGGGGAGAATGGAAGTGACTTATTTCAAAGGAGGCTGGGTAGTGGCTGCTTTTAATACGAAAAATGTTTTCAGCCCGATTGGGTTATACATATATGAAGTAAGGCTAATTGCACAAAAGTTGTGTGCTTAAATAACTATTCACATGGTTCTCATACCCACATACTTCCCCATGTGTAGCAACTGATACTTATTATTTCTTTCCATAGTTACTAGTACCCAGACAACTTTGTTCAAGTCAAAGGTTTGTCACTTTTCTCTCTTCAAAACTATAACATATATCGGGAAATCAATGGACTATCTAAATGCAGATAAACTTTGAGCCTTCAAATGAATACAGTGACAGAATAAAAGAATGGGATACTTCGGTATTTTGGGCATTTTAGCCTTATTGCTTACTCACCATAATCCATGGACACCTTTTTTAATTCTGTTTGGAAAAAAAAATGAATTTTCGTTTATTTACAATAGCACACTTGATCTAGTGAGCTAATAGTAGCAAGCAGGCTAATAGATATTTTAAATACTTAAAAGCTTGTCGGTTTGTCATTTGTAGTTTTACAATACTATAAATAGTACATAAATAGTTCCATAAAATATTTAATTGACTGGTAATCATAAGAAATGTGTTTCCGCAAACTTCCTTGTTTACGGACTACTTTCGGTTCTGCCTGCACTCTCTGTTTTCATTCGCGCACAGCACGCATATCCTTGTGCCGACCTCATCACAGCTGACGAAATGCCTAATACGCGAGATAGTTCCAAAAGAAAAGTGTGTTTAAACATATTAATCAAAATACTTTTCATTTTGTATAGACTTGTAGAGAATACTTAATGTACAAATGTGCTGTCCACCCAGCTTTTAAGTATGTAAAAGATCTATTAGCCAGCTTTTGAGAGTCAGCGTTTTGCTCCCAGAAATTGTGCTATTCTAACGAAACGAAAAATTCACATTTCGTCAAAATGGACGCACTTGATTAGAAAGGTTTCCATGGATTAGTATCATTCTGGATGAGTAAGCATTGAGGCTAAAATACCAAAATACAGAAGTATCCCTTTAAGCTAAAGATATGGCAAATTGCTATCTCAGTCCTGAGCAAAATATGTATTGATTAGGTATTAAGTAAATACATACATAAACAAATAAGTGTTTGTATAAAATGACTGGTGTAAAGTGTGAAGATTCATTAAAAAAAATTAAATAAAGAATGTAAAAGCTTTACCCAGTTTTTTTTGCTTGTACATCCGCATTGCAAAATCTCCTCATTATGAAGTGTACACACGTACTCATAGGCTGATTAAAATAAATACTTACACAATAAAAGCTGATTTAACCATCTTAAAAGGTAGAAAAAACACATTATGGTAAAAGTCATGACAATTGCAATGATGTCATCAGAAATCTGCTTAGCCTTGTGGGCCTTTTTTTATGATATCCATACAGTTTATATTGTGACACATTTCATTTTTAATGACATATACCAATTTAATTCTTCACATTGTTATGTTATAAATGTAGCTTGGTATTTTTAGTTTAATTGTATTTTTAATGGCAAAACTGTACTGTTTTAGTGTTCAGTCCTCACTCCCTTCTGTGGCTCAGAAATAAATACCTTATGAAGCAAGTAGGATGAAAGGAATTAAGTGATGTTACATTTACTGATTAAAGTCCACATACAAAGGGCATTTATATTGTTCCCCATTGCATAGTATAGGCACTGTTAACACCCATTTGGCAATAAAACCTCTTACTAAAGCTAAATTATTTATCACATAAAGTTTTAAGGATGGAAAAAGTACACATTTTGTCATGATTCAAAACACATTTTCAGCAAATATACAGAACTTGTATAGTGTGTAGAAGAGAAATTAACTACACACTGTTTTCCCTGAAAATGAACTGCCCTGATTAGCTTAATTTTGGTGGTCAAGCATTTTATTATGGGGGAACATTTCACTTCATCTTACATAATCAATAGATTCACAGCAAGGATGTTATTTACTTTTCTAGTCCCCTTTTACAACCTAGATGAGAAGTGTGATTGCAAAATGGAGCCTTTAATGAGCAAGTTTCACATCAGTGAATGGCTACATTTAACTGTTTTAGTCTGGGGAGAGCTGGAATGAAGAAGAGTGAAAGAGTTCTTTGAAGATGAGATGATATGAAGCTGACTCTTCAGAGCAATATTTATTCATTTATTATCAACCAATCAATCATATTTTGAAATCTAGAACATTAAAATGTTGCATCTAATATGTCTATTTCCTGCTGTCCAACTTGTTACATAAACAAATCCACAGTGGGATGTTAGTTTCAATATGTAGTATAAGTTCTGTTGTAAGTTTGGAGACATAGGAACACCAGAACAGATATAAAGGGACAATTATGATGTTGCATAGTTTATCTTATATGATGTGCCTTAAAACACACCACCATCATTAGTTTTTTGGAAGAATGACCATTATATTTGCAAATTGTTGAGTGATAAATTCACTTGGGACTTCTTATTGTATGTCATCTTTGAACAATTTAAGCAAATTCAGGTAATGTTAACATGGAAATTGATGACAGGATAAAGACAGTTTGTGCTGTAGCCAAGCTTATTAAGTGTGCAGTTCAAAATGGAAAAAGGGACAAGAGCAGCCATTGAACTGAGGCTAAATCAGAGCTGGCAGAAGTAACTGAGTAAGCAAGCACAAATTCCAGGACCTCAAACAGATTGGTGAGAGTTATATAACTAGAAACCACACACTGAAGTGGGAAATGGTAAAGCAGTTGGGAGTGTCTCAGAGGACTGTTTTTACAGCATTTATTATTCTTCTAGGAAAGCCCTAGTGGAGTAATGAAGTAATTCCTTTCCTGTGTTTGATTACTGTGCTTTGTGTACCGTTATTTCTGTACGCTGTAAACTACAAGAAGGAATGAGGACAGGTCATGTTTACAAGCACTACTTAATGAAACTGGAGTATGACATGATAATTAAAACCCAAATTGTTACAAAATATAAGAGAAATACAAAGTGCAGTAATACAGTACAGTTCAAGGCATAATGCAATTTACAAATTCCAATTTACATTTTATGTAATATTTACATTATTTTTTGATTGGTTCCACATCTGTCATGTTGTCATGTGGTTTTGTTTATGTTTTGTATTTCTAAGTCTAAGTTCCTTGTTCCTGTCATGTGATTTCCTGTCCCTGCCATGTTTCCATGTGTTCAGTTCTCATTGGTTTGTGTTCCTTAGTCTTGTTATGAGTTCTGTTTTCTCATTGGTTCATTTGGTTATCTTGTTATTAGTACAGTCTTGTTATTGGTTCATGTTTTATTGTCTTGTTTCCTTGTTCCCCTAGTCTGTGTATTTATAGCCCTCTTGTTCTCCAGTCCTTTGTAAGGTAATGACTGTTGGTTAGTTACTTAGTGTGTAACCATTGGTCCAGTCCAGTCCAGTCCAGTCCAGTCCAGTCCAGTCCAGGTTTAAGATTTCTTGTTTGTTTATATTCTCCATTAAAACTGCACTTGGGTTCTCATTCGTCTTCGCCCTGTTCCTGCTTGCTCTACCAGTCCAAGCGTTACAACATCTAATTGTGTTAAACTTTAATCCTTCACATTAAGACATAACAATGGTATTTACTTCGGAATAAATGCAGTAGTATCTTGTTAGCCAATCATTATTACAATGGGAATTAGTGACAAAAAAAAACAGTAATGTGAAATGTTTGTTTTTATTAAAAATCATACTGTTTTGGTTGTCAAGATAGAGGTGATCACATTATATTCAAACCAAGTTTAGAGGTATGTGCTATGCTCTGTGGAATTACAACTGCAGTGTTAGTAATTTGAATAGGCTAAGTGTCACATTAATTAAGTTAAATGAAGTTTGTCTTAGATTCGGCCCAAAGGTATATATAATTAAACATTATCGTGTTCTTCTGAGTTATTCTTGGCTAAGACCAGGTAAGCAACGTTCACCTGGATGTTGGAAATCAAAACAATATGTGTTTTAATACTGAAATCAGTGACGTGCACAGCCTTGCGGGGGGTCAGTTGCTGAAACAAATGAGAGGACACTTCGTTCCGGGGGTTGGGGGGTGCTGACGAAGTGAAGTCGGGGGGGGGGGGGGGGGGTTTGGGTGCTCACTGAGTGCAGTTCTAAAGGATTGTGGTACGGATCAGGGGAGGGGCAATCAGGACAAATGGGGCACTCATACCACCCCTGCCCTCCCCTCTGCATGTCCCTGGCGAAGTGCTCATATATTCCAAAAATTTGTCGTGATAGTAAAAGTATTGTTTCTCGAACATAGTTATTGTAATATTTTACAGTACTATAAGCTTCATTTTAGTATCTCAGATTTCTGACATAGTATCTCAGAATTCCGACTTAGTCCCTTAGAATACTGATGTAGTTTCTCAGAATTATGACATAGTAGCGCAGTATTCTGAAATAGAACCTCAGAATTCTAACGTGGTTTCTTAGAATTCAAACATACTTTCTCAGAATTCTGATATAGTATCTCAGAATTATGACAATTATCAGTATCTGACAATTATGATGTTGTTTCTCAGAATTCTCGTAGTTACTCAGAATTATGACATAGTATCTCAGAATTATGACATAGTATCTCAGAATTATGATGTAGCCACTCAGTTAGTATCTCAGAATTTTTACGTTCTTTCTCCGAATTCTGACATACTCTCTGAATTCTGATGTTTCTCCGATTTCTAATGTAGTCACTCAGAATTATGACATAGTATCTCAGAATTATGATGTAGTATCTCAGAACTCTGATGTACTCACTTAGAATTCTGACATAGTATCTCAGAATTCGGACGTAGTATCTCAGTATCTATTATTTATTCATTTTCATTTTGTTGTGGGAATGAGCTTCCATACATATATAAAAACACAGATGTAAAATATAAAACTGAAAACAAGTGAAGCAGCAAAGCGCAATACCCTGTCAATAAAATGCAATACAAAATACAAAATGCAATCCTAGGTAACACAGAACAATGCTTATTCTCTTATATATTTTGAAACAGTTCTCTTTATAATAAGTGTACAAATTAATTAAATATTGTATAATTAAAATAATGTATTAAGGGATGTTTGGCTTTGAATTACATATATCTGTAATTTAATCTATTTAGAAATAATTACTGCTGCATATATTAAGTAAAATAGTATTTTATCCACAAATATAGTTTTAATTTTGCTATTAAATATATAATATACTAAACAATAAGATCATTATGAGCCACTTGAAAGCTCAAAGCCAGCCCTTAGATTTCACTGTCTTTGTTTTCTTAAAACCATCCTAAAACTGCTCCTGCACTGCAAGAAAATGAGTAAAACATAAGATCAAATGTCTTAAATTGAATCTATGTATTACCTTAATCAATTTATATTTATACAGAATGGTGAATTAAATACATTTTAAATAATAGGGAACCAAAAAAAGGTACACTAAAAATAAATACAAATAATGACACGCTTTGTATCATTGGGTCATTAATAAAGGTGGTTTTGTAAAAAAAAAAAAAATCACCAAGCTAGTGCAAAAGGCTTTCTACAAAAGATTCATTGTTACCATTCCGTTGTGATTTGATATAAGGTGTTCATAACAAGTTTTGCATTTTATTTCAGGCCCACATTTTTAATCATGTTTTATGTGTTCTATATATGCTGCACTCATCCTGCAATTTCCAAAACAGATTGCTACAATACTTGTAATGAAAGGTGCAGCCCAGCTGTGCTAAAGGAGAGGGCAGCAGGCTATAGTATTACCATAATAATCCGCCTCAGGTCCCATGAGCCTTCTGGTGAGTACAAGTCACTCTATTGCTGGGCCTCATCTGGAGGACTGCTCAGTGACACGTGTGCCAACACCAGCCTGTAGGCAAAGTAATAAAAATGGCTTAATGGTACTGAAGAGAATAAATAAAACTCCCATCTTCTGCATTGGGCTTGTGGTGCACAGTTAACTAGTGTTGTCAGTTTAGATCTTTACAATTTCTAATCTTACACATACTGTATTTATACAAAAGTCTTCATTCTCCTGCAGTCACTATGCCAAAAAATGAATTTGTAGTGTAGATAATTTATATATACATTTAAATAAAATAAACAGATTTCATGGTACATGGTACAAACGACAACTTTGTCATCCTCTACATGACCAAAAATATTTTTAACAGCGTTTAGAAATGTGGGTCAAGGGGCAGCAATAATCAATCCAAGATTTTAATTCCTTCTTTCTTGAAACCTCTTGCAGATCAGACCTTATGGTTTATATTGTTGTAGCTCCATCCACCATTTTAGTCAGTATGTCTTGGTACTTTTCAACAATACATTGTTTTTTATTTTATTTTAACCTATCAGAAACGTAACTGTATTCCAAAGTACAGGTCTGTGATATCCTCTGGCTGCAGAATCTTTGCATTGTAAGTTGAAAGACGACAACAAATCCTAGTGCTACGTGTTCCTTGTGTTTTTGAACTTCTGCTACTTGTGAAGCATTCCACAAGAAACCTCCAAACAGCTTCAATTTGCTTTACTGGATAAAAAACTAAATACAAAAATAATCCAAAGCATGCTGCAGGCATCTTGCAACTCAAGAATTTACAAGTTTGGTAAACTCCATGTGACAATGCAGGAAGAGAGGAAACAGTTCAAACAGAAATAGGAATTTACACTTTTATTTCACACATGAGAAGGCAGTGCATTCTGATAGGCATTGGAAACCCTTCCTTGTAACATACATACATTAAAACCACTAAGGCCTAATAATGTTGAAACTAAATGCAAGGTCCGTTATTTGTGCTTTTGCTGATCCACCTCATACTCTTAATATGAACAAAGATAATTACACATATTCTTTTAAATAGAAAAAAATAAATAAAATCCAGTATCATAAACTGAGCACCCAGTGTGAAAAGCTGATTGAGAGAACCAGTGACAAATTTATTAAGACACTGCTGAAAGTGAGCCAGCTGTCACTCAGGAGAATTTCAGATCTACAGAGGACAGTTAAGCATACAGAGTGCTGCCACCATGCTGAGTCTTTCACAGTTGCTAGCAGTTAACGCTGTTAATAATCAGTAAATAAGATCTGCAGGTGGGCAAAGCAGGCTGTATAGGCCAAGAGGCTGTGGCTTCTAGCAGCAAGAAGGGAGGCTAGACTCATTTGCACACTGCTGCTTAGGTTTCTGTGCACACACTCATCAGTGCATGGTCGTCCTCTTTAGCATTGCTTAAAGGCATGGAAACTGTGAGGCGGGGGATGTGAACAGCTAATTAATGCAAGCATTTGTCAGTGATTAAGCTTTAAATATAAAAGGTCGGCTGAGCAGCAAATGAGCGGTCTTTCCAGGCCTTGCTCTTAGGGCAATCTAAACCTTTCCAGGCTAAATGGTAAGGTGCAATTTCATGGATAAAATAGTCTAGTATAACATGACATCGTGGCCATTGGTTTCATCTGTCCATTACACATACAAGTTAAATTTGGCGATTTGTGTCATTTAAGGATGAAAAATAAGGGCTTGTACAAGATCAATAGCCATTTCAGTTGGTACCAGACATGATTAATTGACTGTCACCAATTAATGACTGAATGATTACAAACCTTTGTCTAAAACACATACTGAAGAAATATTAGCTTTACAGGGAATACACTTAGGTATTCTGGGTGTTTTTCACATTCAATATAATGTTGTTTATATATATATGTATGTGTGTGTGTGTTTTGTATGTGTGTGCGTGTGTGTGCATGTGTATTTTATATAGAGGTTGCGTAGACAATAGTGGATTTAATTGTTTCTGAAATTTAATAAAATCATCTTCTCTGTGAAGAAAAGATAAGCAAGTATTTTTTTTTTGACTATACAATGTTTCAGATGTATATTTGTTTGTATTTGTATATGTTCTAATCTTAATCAATTCATTTTGAAAAATTAGCCTGAAAACATAATGCATGGAAATATGTCCAATATGGGAAAATTGTGAAAAGAACATTCTACATAGAAAGTATAAATACAAATTTGAATAAACAATAATGATACTATTAGACCCACCCTCTTATAGAGTTTACTTGAATCTTTTTCACAGCACTTTTATTTTGTTCCATGCTTTTTCAACAACGAATTCTGTCAATATCAAAGATAAGAATTCATAAAAATCAAGTGAGAGACATCAATAACATGCAATTGCCGTGAATCGCTCAGATGAAGATCATTTTTCTTTTTTCACAAGCACGAGAATGGGTTAACATCTAATGCACATATATTGTTTTATTTTTTAAGGAAATTATATGATACAGAAAATAGTTAAAAATGAATATAATTCATCTGAGATTAAATCACCAAGCATTGATGCACAGCCGAAGAATTAAAAACTTTAATTTAAATTAAAGTATTGACACTGTCTCACTTTTGTATGCATAATCAATCGTCAAATCTTTTCATGTTTAAACAAGCAATCAAGTACAGCTCAATTCTAATGACATTGGGATCCGATGGAAAATATGTGATATGCAGCTGAAATTAAGGTGAGCTGTTGAGGGGGGTAAGAGTGTTGTAAGCATCACAATCTCACACATGTTGTGCAGAGATTGTGCTTTTTTTATTTCTAACAAACCAAAATATCTAAATCATCAAATAATGCTTGTAGATTAGATCCTTTTAAAGTCAGACTGCAATGGCATAAAGAATCCTGCTAAATACAACTTAAGTTGAATGTAAACTGAATTAACAGATGACAGGGATGATACCACAATACTCAATGAAGGATACCCACTGACATACAGAATATTTTCTTGAAAAAATAATATGCAACAACAGAGGCCCATAATTAATTGTTGGGAAAAGTATGTACCAGTACTGTGATTTTTCTTAGTTTTTTGCAAGCTACCTTCAACAGATGTATCTCATTTCACATATAAACACACAAAACATAATTCTGGATGAGCTACATTCTGTCTTAAATATATAATGGTAACAAATGCATTCAAAAATATGTTTCTTTTGTTGTCACCATCCCCACCCATCCCAAAGGAACGGATACTGTTTCATTTGATGCTTAAATATTCAGCTTAGAAATATCTATACACTGCACAGCCAACTGCCCTATGGAATAGTAACATATTTGTTTTTTTTATCATCATGTAAAATATCCCGTTCGAAATAGGAAAAACAAAAAATATATAGTTACATATGCATGTACATAAACAGATAAATACACATGATCCAGAAACAATGCAAAGGCTCTAAAATGACTATGTTTAATTAATTTTAAACAATTGCAATGAATACATCTCCTCAGCACTTCAAATATATGCTATTATTCTGTGCTCAATAGAACACATTATTGATTTGATTGATTTTACCCCAAAATAAGAAGGGTTAAATACAAGACTGTCAATTATTTACACATCGGTTACTATATACAGATTTTATGTCTTTCTGGTGCTGTCCCTTAACAATTCTTGTGCACGTAACACATTCACATCAATATAAAGCATGTTTGTTTTTGTTTTATCCAAATATTTTTTACAAAATATCAAGGGCTTTGTCTTTTCCATCTAAACCTCTTTAGGTACAGAAACCATCACAGGAAAGCATATATGCTTCATTGTCTTATCACTGTCAGCTGGAATATTGAAAAATGTTTTAGCACTTCAAGTCAACTACCTCAGTAAATTAAATCAGTGACTGGATTTTGAAGAAAAAAACACACAAACAAAATCATAATAAAGTAATCAAAAGCTGTGTGTGTGTGTGTGTGTAGCCTAACAACATGTATCTAAAACAATACTTTATCTTTGTGTTATGGTTTTGTACATCTTCTCTTAAAATATGTAGTTTGGTTTGATATGTGCAAGGCATATATTGAATGTCTTGCCCACATATGCTGTGCAAATTTACCCAATTAGTTGCTGTCATCTAAATTTTAAAATCTCTCCAGCATGAAAAATTATACACAGCATCATTCTGGAGCACATATTTCTTATTAATCTGCCTGCAGCACTAGCCAGCCTACCAAGGACCTCCTCAATTATTTTTCATGTTGAAGAAATTTCATTCTGAACAAGGTGAATATCCATTATTACAGTTGCAATTACTTCGGAATATGCAATTTTGCTTCAACTGTGATTTTATTAAACAAACCTTTATATTTCCAAATATTTAAATTATTCTAGCCCTTGATATTAGTTCAAATATTCACGTTTAGTTTTTCCTTTTGATGTTTGAACTGTAAAATGAATCATTGGATTCCAGTGATCGAAACAGTTTATTAAGTGCATCAACCACAAGAACATAAACCACAATAAGTAGATAAAGTGAGTACATGTTACAAGCATTGTGATAAAAGCTGTAATGTGAAAATATTAAGTATGCTTAACACAAGCATCAAGTAAATCAATACCAGTAGAAAGTTGAGAGAAGCACACACACATGCACACACAGCTATTCATTTTATGTTTTCATCATGTTTGCAGAATAACAGACTAACATGATTCCCTCCACTATACTTATTATGGATGCAGATCATTTTCAGGACTATGCATTTCAGATTTTATGACTTTAGATCCTACTGAAACAGCCAGCATGTTAACATGTGCACTTCAGTTGATAGCAAGTAGGCCTAATGCAATGATATTATATTACTATAAAGGCAAAAACACAATTTAGAAATATGGATAATTAGTATCGAATTCTTACATCACGGCAGGTAAAGTTGCAATTCCACTGTGGCCTGTGTTAAAATAACTCGGTAATATTGATTTAAGTATAATTCAAGTCAGAATTGACATGACTTGCGCCAGCCTTTTCAGTGAATCCGGTCGCACGAAGCACTTGCGCGCTGTTTGGCCGCTACGGCTCCCCGTAGGCATGGCAGTGCTGTGATTAAAGAGCTCAATGGAGGCGTGTTTGTGTCCGGACTGGGGACGCATTTCCTTCCTTTCCGGATTTCTGCAGGAGATATGGCCCAAAGCGTTCAAAACGTTACCCTCTCTTTAACTTTGCCGATATCATGCCAGATATGTCTCGGAAAGGTACAAAAAAAGAAATCGTTTAAGTGTCTATGCATGCAGGGTGTACGAGTACTGTTGCACAGGACATATCGTGGTGGTGTTGTACAGTTGTCTAGTTTGGACTGTGTTTTATAAGGACCAGCAAAACGAGTTTTTTTTTTTAATTATTAAAAACTGATCAACCTTTATTTGTTTGTGAAGAAGTAGTACGTGGTTGTAGATGGTTAACCAAATGATGCATAATAACGTATTTGTTCATTTAGTCAGTTTTCGGTGGCGTACCTTTTCTCATTAATGTGTGATTTCAGTTTGTTTGACACAATACATTTGAATCGATAACAATAATATAACCAATTTAAACCTACCAGGTAAGGAAGTGCATTTCCATGTGACTTATGACTTGTCTTTTTGTGAAACACGAATGGCAGGTGCGACATCCTGTCATCTGTGGGAACTACCATGTCTTCTGCTCGGCGTGCATCGCGGTGTGGCTGAAGAAAGCCCGTCAGTGTCCAACCTGTAGGATTCCCATCACTCCCGAAGCTCCTTGTAGGGAGATCATAGGTACATGTTTAAAATGTTATTTGGTGAATGTTTATTTTGCTCCGATGTCGTGTTAAGATCAAGCTTTTAACGAGTTTTTAATAATAATAACTTGTCATACGTCTACAGCATCTTCCAGAGAATGAGAAGAAGAACTTTCTTAATCATCAGAATTCGTTTGGAAGTTTTTAATATATTTGCAAGAAAAAGCCAGCAGTTTCTAGTTGTTTTTCATATAATGCTCCAGTAAATGTTATTTTTAATTATTGTGTGAAATCACTGTTTTAATCGCACACAGTTTTGATTCATTACATTTTTGGATCTGATGAAATATATGTGATGTTGTGCATCAGAATATTGAAATTATACACTATATGTTTCTGACAGACAGACAGGCTTTTTTTATCATTCTGTTGAGATTGAACTGTAATCTCCTGTTTTAAACTATAGTCCATCACACACACCCTTGGATATGAAGGCGAAGCAGTGTAACCCAAGTAATCAGAATTGTGAATGTTACTTGTGCCTCTGAAATGTTTTAATTTTAAATTATACATTAATTGTCTCCATTTCAGGCGCTACTAATGAGAGTGAAGCTAATGATAGTTATTCTATCAGAAAGCATCTTCGGAAAACCAGATCCGAGCTCCTTCTGAAGGAATATGAGGTAACCTTGTTTCGACTGCCAGAAAGTAATATAATTATGAAACAAATGTTGAAGTATCCATTCCTCATAGACAATTAACTATTTGTGTGTATGTGTATATATGTATGTATGTATGTATGTATGTATGTATGTAAAAAAATAAATAAATAGTCATTCTCTTTCGCCTTTTAGGATGAAATCGAGGCTCTTCAAAAAGAAAATGAGGAACTAAAAAACAAAAACTTGAGCATAGAGTCGCAACTGAAGACTGTCCTCAACCCCTCAACCATATATTTATCTCATAAAACTGAAGACTGCAAGCAGAATGGAGAGGACAACAGAGTTGACCCCAATATGCTGCAGGAATGGACAAATAAACTCAAAGCTTCCACTGACATTTATGAGAAAGTGAAGTCTGATATGGAGAAACTGAAAGAGGTCATGTCTGTTGTGATTCAAATGTTAGCTTTTAGGCCTTTATGGAATCAGTTGTATTTTAGTTAAAATTCATACTCTAAAGTAGTGGCTCCCAAATGTTTTGTCACTTTGGCCTGGCTATTTGTGGAAAAATATTGTGCATCACTGAGTACCACATTATGCACTATACAGCCAACATGCGTTTTATTGCAAAACATGCACACACTCGTATATAGCAAGAAATGTGATTGCATTTTTATTTTTGTAATCAATACCTGTATAGAACACTCAAAGCATTTTGAATTACATTCTTAATATTTTGATAGATTTTTTTTAAATGTGGATTGAGATTAATGTGATAGAGTGCAGGAAGAAATATCCTGCAGACTGTTACCAAATGTGCTTTTGGATCGGCAACGGATCACAGACTGGGTTTGAAAAGCACTGCTCTAAGGGGTTTCATGCATTTATAAAATAAGTATTGTTTAATAATGCTATTTGCAGGTTATGAAAGACATAAACAAATGCAAACTTTCTCTTGCAGGCAAACAAGAATCTGAGAACTCAAAACTTCGATCTTGTCAGAGAAAATCTGCGACTCAAAGCAGAAGTAGAGAACAGGTCTCCTCAAAAGTATGTTAACCAGTTTTTACTTTTGAAAGTACAGAGCCTTTATCAGTATTCTGTATTGTAGGGGGAACAGTTACCCCCATAAAAAATTGTGACAGAGTGAAACTAAAGTTAATTGCTCAGACCTATAGAGGTGTACCTTTATTTACGAAATGGTTTAGAAGGTTTACTTTAGATCCGTTTTATCATGACAGAGCTCCACTTCAGTAGTCATGTTTTGACCAGAATGCCATCCAAGAACAAGGTTTCAAGGAGTTCTCAAAGAGCCCAGTGTTTAAGGACTTCTGTGCATATTTAATAACCTTTATTTCACAAATGTTTAGTTGTAATGTATACCGATACCAGAACTCCTTCAGTCATCCATACTTGCACATATATTGTTCATAGTCAATTTTGTATTAGAGTGCAGAAAAATGAATAAATACAGAATGTGTATACAATTATTAATCTTTATTATATACTCCATATGTAAATATTGTGAATACACTTTTTTTTCTTTGCTCAGAGAGAGTCTATGATTGAATATCAGAATAACAACATTAGTTGCAAAACAATTATTGGATATAAGGCTTAAAGTTCACCATGTAGTTTTGCTTCCACAGGTTTGGCAGGTTCACAGTAGCGGCATTGGAGGCAAAGATTGAGCAACATGAACGTGATGCCACCCATCTGAGGAGAGCACTCGAAAGAAGTGATAAGTACATAGAGGATTTGGAAGGTCAAGTAACTAATATGAAGAAAACAAATGATGAAGAGGAGAATGTGGGTAATTCCTGTGAGGTAGTTAAGCTAAACACTGTAGATTCACCATTTCAAGGGGAACCCAGCAGTGAGCAGCTTGCAGTGTGCAACAAGCCATGTAAAAAGGAGTGCCATGGGATAGCAAACATGAGTAGTAGTGCCAGTGGCATGGAAGAAGCACCAGAGTGCACAGATCTGGCAAACAATGGCAAGCTCTCAAGGCCCTGCAGATTTATTTTTTCTACTGCAACAAAAAGCAATGCATCTAGTGTCTTACCAGTCAAGAAGACCTGTGATGATATCACTCCCAAAAAAGACAAGAATGATTCAGATCTTTCTGTGGCTACTACTCCTTCCTCATCTTTTGGCTGCCTTAGTTTAAACAGCCCTAGAGATCACAGTCAAAGAAAGAGTGGTGTAAAGCCTTTATCTTACCTAAGAAAACTAAGTTTTGATGATGAGGGATGTAGTAAATCATCTAAACTGGAGAAAGACAGATTAGGTGACTCTAATGGAGGTAATATCATGCCTGGAGAACACAAAGCACAAGCTAGAACTACACAGCCAGTTTTCTGGGGAAAGTGCCATGCTGACCTTGATGCTTCTGAGACGGCAGGCTCTAGTCAAGCTGAAGACCAACCCACTGGTGGAAAAAGTAAATGTGAAAATGTTTTGAGTGGACCCTTTCAGGTTATTGCTGACTCGGAAACGAACCGCTTAAGAATGTCAAGCGAGGCATCCATGGAAGCTGCTTACCTTGATAAAATCTCTGAGTTGGACACTATGATATCTGAATCTGAAAGCAGCAGGGGCTCTCATTTCTCTTTAATGTCGACACAGTCCTCTGACCTTGATATTACTTTGATACCAGAACTGGCAGCTTGCACTGAACTTATGAATGAAGTTGACGGACAGCTTGAGGAAAAGGTGAGAACGAACCAACGTATTGCATCCTGTTCTCCAGAGGGCAGGGAAGGGAAAAATGACAGTAACCCAGTTTCCATGTCCAACAGGGCTTTACGTTCCCCTGAAATGAAAGAAAAGTTTTGTTTGTCGCAAGAAGAGGGTACACAGGTCAGCAGTCTCCAAATGAATCAAGGTTTCTCGCAATCGGATGAAATGTCGTTTGATTTGCTGTTTGATTCGCATGGATTTTCGGAGGAGGCAAAGCCTGGATCTTCATCTTCTTCCACCTCTACCGAAGCCCAGCTCGATCAGGCTGAGGGAAGTTCCCCATTTCATAGTATGTTGGAATCTGAAAGTGTGAAGGAAATGAGAAGTACCGTTGAATCAACAAAACGAAAATGCAAAAGTGGATTTAACATTGCGAGTCCATCTAAAATCTCTAAGTATGACAATTGAACGTCACGTCTCGTCCTGTTTTCCTTATCGTTGTTTGTTTATGATTGTTCTCCAAGTATCTATTTTTCTGGGTGTTATTTTCCTATTTCATCCCATCTAATTTACTTGAAATATTGTACACAAGCTTTGTGGAGTGCTGTTTGGAAAGAATGCTCCAATGTATGCATAGCAGTTCTGACATGTAATTCTGAAATTTTAAACGGGGTGTTGTCAGACCACTGGGATAATTTGATTTAATTTATTTGATGCAAAATTCTTAATTAATTATTTCCAGATCTTGGAGAAGGGTGTCTCTCCAACCTTTAATCTTTTCTGGTTTAGTCAACTAAATGACAGCCCCAGGGTGTGATGACTCTCTTCATTTACTGACAGTTCAAATTATGAAGAAAAACAGGCTAAACTATGGATTTATATTAAATTATATTATGTCTCAAAGTAAAATTCAACTAAATACATGTTCTTCTATCATTTTACTGTCTACTGAAATGTTTTGGGACCTTCCATACCTGTGCACGAGGCTTAAAACCAGTTTTTCTTCCTGATTTTAATCATTTATAATCTGTAATTGATTTGGGAAATGATCATGTTGAAAAGCAAGCCTTTTGCCAAATGTTATGTTCCTGACTGCTTACATGATGTTGAAGAATGGCTTTCTATTTTACCTTTACTCTGTCACTATCAAATAGTGCATGTTGGATATATGGAAGCAAACATATTAAATGATTTAAGAATAACAGACAGACTAGTAGATTTCCCCCACTTGCACTCCTTGTTTATTAAACATATTATTTTTCCACGAAGAAATAACTATTCTCTGGAAGTATGAAAAAAGAAAACCATGTTTAATACATAACTGCAGCCCAAGATATGCTCTGTATTTTTAGTAAAGTATTATAAATGGCAAAGAAGTATGATACTCTTGAGTACTTTTTTGATAAATTGGTTGGTTTCTCTGAACAGATGGACATATCATGGAACTATTAATATAGAAAACTGAGAATATCAGGATTTCTACTGTTATTCAGTGCAGTGTGTGTGTGTGATATATATATATATATATATATATACACAATATGAAAAAAACCTTACTTGATGCTTATCTTTTTATATTTGTGTATGATTTGTAAACCTGTAATGAATCATTATGCTGCACTGACTGTACCAAGTTGCTTTGTTAAAATTGTCAATTTAGGGATTTTGTAAGTTGTGTGTTATTACTGTTGAAAACAATTTTTCAATAAATGTACTATTTCTAAAAGTTTGTTTTATCAGACTCTTCAATTAACACATTACTGCATGGGCATGGACCTGCTAGGTGTTACTCACTATTAGTATTTCAAAAAATGCATCTCAGGAGTGGAAAGTACATTTCCTAGCTTTCTTGAGGTATGTAAATGTGGTAGAGGTACTTAGTGTATCCTGTACTACAGTGTTGGGTCTCTTATATGCGTTCCTAGATATACTTTATCTCTAATTGGCTTACAAAATTGTTTTCTAAATATGCAGAGCTATGAAATTAACTTTAATGTGGTATATTGTAAGGTGCCTTTCAAAGTCCATGGAAATGTAATGAAATCTCTAATGCATGACCCCATTGATGATGTTACACATGGCTTTTTACTTTTTATTTTGAACAAAGTGAATTTTCAAATTTCCCAAGCAACCACATAACCATAACATATAGTATAGCACACTGAATGTAACCTTATTGTAAGGTAGCCTTTTTCTAATGTATTCTTTAGATATGACCAACTTCAGTTTGTTTAATTTAAAGCAAATTGCAATGCTTATTGGGAGCCAAACTTATGACTGGGCTGCATGGTTTTCTTATTTTGTGATATTTTAATATATACTTTGTTACTCCTTTAGTGTTTATATATATATATATATAAATGTGTGTGTGTGTGAACATAATTACTTTGATGACAAAATCATGACTGTCCAACATATATGTATTTTCCTCTGCGTACCCTGTTTCACTGTTCATATATAATCAATTCAAACGTGGGAATTGGAAAGGGCTACACCCCCCACCCTCCTCCATTTCACTGTTACTACAAAATATTGAAACATACAAAATAGATCTCAAAACCTAGAAATACTACATTTTTGTTGGGCAACATATTCTCTGTAGTCTTTTAGATTAAAATAAAGTGAAACAATTAGTAGCCAGGCTCATTTTCATGTGTTCAATTGAGTAATCAAGATCTGAAACATAATGAAAAACCTGTCTAACTTAGTCAATTAGTGGCATCAATTAATTTCCTGGTTTTAAAGCATTTTTATAACTTGAGTTTTATTTTGGCTTTAAATTAAGCAGTACAATGAGGTGGTTACCATAAATGCTGCTTTACGAATCTGCATCATATTGCACTTGTGTGAGTTTATATATAGTGCATCTTTTCTCATTTGTTTACTTGGCAAAGTATATATCTACTGCAAAGTAACTGGCACAATAAGAATTAGATGCAAGATCACAGTGCTTATGCTAACAAATGTGACTTTCCGTAATGCCAATGTTTTATTCAAAAGGCATTGATTGCATTAAATTGACTTATTTTAAATTAACTTGAAACTGTCTGAGATTGTAACATTTAATTTATCTAGTCTCCAAGTCTCCAAGAGTTTCACAAGAGTGGATGGTTTATGAACACAAAATAATTATACCTTCTATAGAAGGATAACTGAATTTAATTTCTGCTAATCCATTTCAAAACTAAATTCCAGTAATGTCTGTACAGCATTTTATTTATTTATTATTTTTATGTAAGCACTTCATAAAAAAACTATTTTATGTTTGTTCCATCTGATTTACATATTCTTTTACATGGTGCTATTGAAGCCCACCTAATAAAATCCAAGTAAGTTATATTTCCAATTAGGCTACACAATATTGTCTAATTATTATGCATAATTATTCGATATTAATATGAAAAATATATTTATATATGTATATACTATGCAGTCATGTTTGTAATTTTGTAGTTATAATGTCTGCTGAAAATATATAACTATTGGTGTTTTAAATGTTAAATGTAAATATGTATGTTGTGTTTTTTGCACAATATTATAACGCAATAAAAGGTCGCAATTGTGCTGCTATAATCAATGTACAGTAGGTAGCTGTTTTGGCCGAAATTAGGCCTCCAACAGTTTTCCTAACTGCCGGGATAAATTACAGCACCTACCTGTTATCATTAAAACCGTCATTACAAGAGGAAAACTAAACAAATGAATCCCATTTCCACCGTAACCTTGTACACAGTCTTTTAACAAATTAATTAATCCTAATGAATTAACACTTCATTTATTTAAACGCGCTCCAGTTCATGAATTAAATTTTCATGCAGTGATTAAAGGCTTGTAAAATATGCATGATTTCGTTAAAATTTTATAATAAATCAAGGCATTGTGCTACATGGCAACAAGGCAAAGATTCCTGCCACCTCTGTGAAGGGTCTTAAGTATGAACTAGTGTTTTGATGAGAAGTGTTTATTTATTTATAAATCGCGTCTCCGGTGAATTTAATATTGAATACGGGGCAGAGAAAACATTTATTCATATTAAGAATGGTATTTTTCTTTCTAAATATCTGCTGATTAATATATCTGAAAGGTGTGATGGACTTTCAGTATAGTCAAGAATAATTATCAGCATAATTACATTAGTTTACACTAGTTGCTTTGATTTTAAAATACATTATGCCCCGCATAAATGTGTTAATTTAATAATTCAACTATATTCGGGTATTAATGATTGCAGACCGTGATTGAATTGTATTAAATAAAATAAAACGAATAACAGGAAAGACAGGTACATGTTGATACTACATTAGAATAAAAGCTTTAAATCTAGTAACAGTTTTATATTTTGAACTCAAGAAACTAGATCAGACTATGACTTTGGATTTTTCTCATAAGAACAACAATATACTGTTCATCTATACGTTTTTAAATACTTAGATGTAGAGATATGTAACACAAATATTGTGGGACTATGGGGATACCATTTGTATTAACCTTACTGGGTTTATTTAACCCAAATACATTATCGCCTTTATAAAGAGTTATAGGCGAAAGTTGTTCTTGTCTAAACGTCATGTTATAAAGTTAAGGGGATGTTAATACAACCAATTAAGTAATTAACAGAGGAAACACTACAACTAGATGCGTTTTTATTTTGAAATTGATCTGATTGTTATGCAAATATTATATATATATATATATAAAATCACGTGCTTCAGCAAAATACTACGTATATGCTGTCTTGTCTACCAAGAGAAATCGCGAGATTGTATTATTTCCCACGAGACTTTTTTGAACACTTGTCTGCGAACTAAGAATATAGAGAGAGCTCTCATCATCACACTTTATACTGTAGAGATGAACTATATGTACACATTGCTTCATAAATTACAATATTGCAATGACATACATGTTTCTAGTAAAACATCAATGAATTACAAATTAAATGAATACGAAGCAATTATATACACATCAAAGATGGACAAAGGAAGCTATCGAATGCATCCCAAGAGATTAAAAAGACTTAGAAGACGACCACATAAAAGATGGGAAGATGAAATAATAAACTTTACAGGCGTGACATGGAAAAGGGAAGCTATAGATTGAAGCAAGTGGAAGCATCTCTGGGAGGCCTTCATCCAGCAGTGGATCAATACAGGCTGCTGCTGTTGATATATACTGTGTGTGTGTGTGTGTGTGTGTGTGTGTGTGTGTGTGTATGTGTGTGCGTGTGCGTGCATTTATGTGTAATAGCATTGTGTACATTTTTAAAAACATGCTTTCGTGGTGGATATATATCGGACAGAGTGCAACTAAATGTCTCATATTGCTGTGCCTTCTCAACATAAAGCTACGGATTTTTTTTTTCTAGTGGTATAATAGGTCATAGCAGCTTACAGACTGCTGTAATCCTCTGACAGAACCCGCTATATATTGCATTGTCGGTTTCACCCTCAAACAAGATTGCCATAGGGGTATATCTGTGTACACACTTCTCTAACAGGCATTTATATATATATATATATATATATATATATATATATATATATATATATATATATATATGTGTGTGTGTGTGTGTGTGTGTGTGTGTGTGTGTGTGTGTTAAATATCCAATGATGGTTCTAAGAGTTGCATATAAACCCCCATCCCCATTCTGCGCCAGCATGGCTTCATTTGATTCAATACACCACCAACAACAGCAGCAAGAAAAAGATCGGATTGTTGTTAATTAATTAATTAATTGCTGGGTTTTATTATACCTGTCTCCATAGATTAGTGATTAGTATTGGCATCCACGACACAATTAACTACGGAAAGAACCGAATCTCCCATACTATATCAATACATTAATTTATTTTCAATGCGTATTTAAATTATATATATATATATATATATATGATTTATGTATATATACGAAATGTAACCTGGATACTATTATTCTAAAAGCCTCTGAGGTCAACGTGATCTTACCTTTTTCATAAACCGCGTGGAATACAAACAACATGCACATCACCACATTATGAATGTATTTTTTAGAATGAAAACAAAAATACATATTTATTGGTGTTTTTTTATTTATTTCAGTACACATGCAAATGTTATACTTAGTGAGTTCAAATTCAATATATATAAACATATATATTGCAAAATGAAGATGTTCCCTTAAAGCAGTTGTAACTGGAATCTAATCAATACGCAACGTTGTACAAGGCATTTTAAAAATGCTATTATCATCTGAGGAACACTCATCTCACAAGAAAATACAAACATCATTTTTCCAGGTAAGGCAACGCGCATGCTCAGAATCTACAGGTGTTGAACCTACTCTTTGTTGATCCTGCCAGTCCACTATAAGAAGCTTCTGCTCTGGAGCTGGAGATGCAACTGGGCTGGAAACGTCTGCTGCCTGTCAGCCTCTACTGTTCAATGTCTCGCGAGAGAACCCGGGCTGGCTTGACGAGATCTGAGAGGCTCAGGTGTAAGAGCTCTTCTCATCCCAGCACTAGGAAACAGCAGACAGATAAGTGCGACTGAGAGACTGCAGGCATCACTGTATGATCTTAAGGCTCAAAGCTGCACTGAGCACCACAAGCTATTGCAGCTTTGCTGGACACACTAGGAACATTTTTTTTTCTCTTCTGTGGTGGACTTTTTTTTTTCTACAGATTGCAAAAATGATGTCCATGAACAGCAAACAACCACATTTTGCCATGCATCCAACCTTACCTGAACCCAAGTACACCTCTCTGCATTCCAGCTCAGAGGCAATAAGAAGAGCCTGTCTGCCAACTCCACAGGTAAATGAACTGAACTTATCTTTGCGTCCCTTTCTATAGCGGAGCTGCATGCATGTGTGTAATAATAAAGAGCGCTGCAAGGCACATTTTGACAAGCTGCGCTTAATGTTTTTTTCATGTATTCCTCGGCAATCATCTGAACGCCTGTGATCTTTCTTGAAAGCATATTCACAGAAGGCTCCGACTTCATCCCCTTTTTTGTATTAATTTTTATGACTTGAGCTTCTAAAAGGAATTTTCTTTATGTGTTATGTGTTGACAGTATTCCCCAGCTGAGAGTAACATATCCATTTATTCTTCTGTTTCCCCCCCTTCCTTCTTCTTCTTTTCTTTTTGATTGCAGCTGCAGAGTAATATCTTCGCTAGTCTGGATGAAACTCTCCTGGCCCGGGCGGAAGCTCTCGCAGCCGTGGATATCGCAGTGTCTCAGGGCAAGACTCACCCCTTCAAGCCCGACGCTACTTACCACACCATGAACAGCGTGCCATGCACCTCGACGTCCACCGTGCCCCTCGCCCACCACCACCACCACCACCACCACCACCATCACCAGAATCTAGAACCACCAGACCTCATGGACCATATCAGCTCCCCTTCGCTGGCCCTCATGACCGGTGGACACGACGGGGCCGGTGGTGGCGGAGGAGGGGGTGGTGGAAGTTTGATTTCCACTTCAGCCCACCCGCACTCACACATGCACGGCTTGAGCCACCTTTCCCACCAGGCTGCTATGAATATGAACTCACCCCTCACCCACCACGGGCTCCTACCTGGGCACCACGGAGGTTCTCAAGGTGGACCAGGACTCAACAACAACGGACTTCCCTCAATCAACGACTCGGACACAGATCCCAGGGAGCTGGAGGCTTTTGCAGAGCGCTTCAAGCAGAGGAGGATCAAGCTCGGGGTGACCCAAGCGGACGTTGGGGCGGCTCTGGCCAATCTTAAAATCCCCGGAGTGGGCTCTCTCAGCCAAAGTACAATTTGCAGGTTTGAATCGTTAACTCTGTCCCATAACAACATGATAGCTCTCAAACCCATCCTCCAAGCCTGGCTGGAGGAGGCCGAGGGGGCCCAGAGAGAGAAAATGAGCAAACCGGACATTTTTAACGGAGGGGAAAAGAAACGCAAGAGGACCTCGATTGCTGCCCCCGAGAAAAGATCCCTGGAAGCTTACTTTGCAGTCCAGCCCCGTCCATCCTCAGAGAAGATAGCTGCCATTGCAGAAAAATTGGACCTCAAAAAGAATGTGGTGCGAGTATGGTTTTGCAATCAAAGACAGAAACAGAAAAGGCTGAAATTTTCGGCGACCCATTAGCTGACTGAGACTTTATTTGAAAGACAATTTGGGGACCAAGGAACATACAAATCGACATCGCATTCGGTCTGTGCTTCTCTTTCTGAAGGGAAGCTTTGAAAAAAAAACATGGACATTGTGTGGTGATGTAGAAATCACCAGTTTTATGAGGCTTCATAATTTTCTCATTGATTTTTTCACGTTATTGGTGAATGTGAAGTATGCAAATAACAGGTAATTCAGATCGTCTTCTTTCTCAGTTGAATAGAGATAAGGGGGTAAAAAACAACCGATCTAAGTATTTTGCCTTTTGAAAATCATTGTAAAATGAGTTAACTAATGTTGATTCGCATTATTTTAGTACTCACTAATGTCTGTAAAGTCAAGATTTTTTTTTCTTCCCTTTTTCCAAATAACTTAATAGCCATTCAAATGTTACCTCATTATTTATAACTCTGTAAAGGGTGAGTTATTATTTTGAATTTTGATGACATTTGGGAAATGCTGTGTTTTTAATGATTGAGAGTTCTGTCAAATGCCGGCCCCAGCTCTTTCAGTGTTACATCAATTTGCTAACTTTTGCTTATAGTCCTACATGTCTTACAGCACCAGGACACACGAAGCCCAATTGTTACAATTTTCGAAACACGTTAAAAGAAAAAAGAAAGACAAAAGATCATACGATGCAATCTTTATACACTGTACTAGTTCCAAAGGTCTGCATGGTTAAAAAAGGAAATACTTTTACCTTATTGGTGTGTAATTAACGTTGATTGTCACCACTGTTATTTATTTTGAATTTGCACTAAAACCTACCGTTATTTTTAAATAATTTTAATTAGATATGTTTAAATATTATGGTTTTGTATATATATGACACGTGATCCGAACTCAGAAGATAAATCCCAAATTTTGCAAAATTGAAAATATATTTAAGTTATTGGCTTTTCTAATGGAAATTTATTTATCCTAAATATAGCTGTTAGAAGTTAAATCTCGCATGATCAAAACAAGGTATACTTGTATACGAGGCGATTCTGGAAAATTGAAATAATATTTTCTTGTATATTATGGTTTGCAGTGCAAACATTCTATGCATTGAAAGAATTAAGCACTAAATAGATTATCTACTGGTAGACCTTTGTGGATGGTGTAATTCACTGTTTACTGCCTGTTTTCACAGAAAGACACAACGTTATTTGTCGTGTTCATTGTTTTAAAAAGTTGTGTAAGTAACATTTTATTTTGTGCACACGTATGTTTACAAACTGCGACCACATGTGCATCATGAAATGTCTCACTGTTTCATACCTGTCCACTGTATGTTTGCTGAGCTTTCTCCTTTGTTGTGTTTTTCTTATTTTTATTTATATTAAATTATTTCTGTAAGCCAAATACAACAACAGGGAGATGTGTCCCAGCACTCTTACAAATAAACGAAAAAAAAGCAATCTCTGCTATTGAGTGAAATGTTTTTATTTTCCTTCCTAATACTATGACTATTACTACTACTACTACTACTACTACTACTACTACTACTACTAATAATAATAATAATAGTAATAACAACAATGTATTATTATTATGTTATTGTTGTTGTTTTTATAAAGAATATTTACATACTTAGTGACATACTTCATAATACACTGCCATGACCTCCTACAATTGGATGCCCTATCTTCATGTTATCGTTATAGATAACATCCACATCCTCCTATATATAGTTTACTTCAGAATTAATTATTGTACATAAGAGTAGGGCAGGCTGCCCTTCTTTAGTAAATAGCATGTTTTGACATAAGAACCAAACGAACAAAAAAATCGTTTTCATTATTAGAGACGCGAAGGATGCCACCTACTGATCCCTGCGAATAGTTCTGTCATTCCTGAAGTTTGGCCTCGACAACTGAAAGGATATCTGTCGGATACAATTCGCAAATTACTTAATTATCAACTTTTAAATTATATCTGAAGAAATCAGAATATGGTACACATATATGGTATGGTACACAAACGTACACATTACCACACATCATTGTTAAGATATTTGTGAGAAAGTACTGATTTTCCTTTATATAGGAGTTATATATTAGTAACACGTCAGATTAATGTAGTGTCCTTAAACCTATATTACAATGAGCGACGCAACTGTTTAATTACTTTAATTAATTCATTAATTTTGCTGTCATTTTGTAGACTATTGTCCTACAGTACCATTAATAAAAACAGTACTCATGTAACAAACACCTGCTATTTCAAAAACTGAATGGAAATGGCACATAGTTGACATACATATGACTTATACAAATACAAGAAATAAAACAAGTTCAGAAAAAAATACATATCTCCACCAATCATAAAATATATACATACCTTATATATGTATATATTTACATAATGTATTGGGGTAGACCAAAGTGGTTTGGTTATGATTGGGCATGTGAAACCTGCAGCCCCTAACTGACTTATGGAGGAATTCCTGTGTAACACTTGTTCACCAATTGCTTTCAACTTAGATTAGCCCATCGCAGATGAACAATAGACACCCACTGCCATGATACTATTGATTTCTTTACGCTCATGTGATATTAAGAGTAACTCTGTCCAACTAGAACAAGGGGAAATAGTTCGGTCCGCACCTTGCAAAGTGCTATGAATTCCCTTGTGGTATTACAGTTATCATTATAGAAAAAAAAAAGTTTGATTCTGTTGTTATATATAATTATATGTCTACATAAACACACACATAACAAACATGGATAATGCCTTCAATAATAATAATAATAATAATAATAATAATACACAGTTACCTTGTTTGATATATCTTCTAAGCATGTGTTAATTAAGCATTGGCTAATAGGAGTACATTGAAAATTGAAATACACGTAATTAGGGATGTTAAATAAATAATTCATGGGCTGAGCTTTAGAAAATTAATAAACTGGATTATAACAAGAAGCTAATTAAAAACTTTAGTAATTGTTATCAACGGCCCTAATGTGAGGAGAGTAACAGAACATACAAACATGATAAAATGATATCAATTATGCCTACATTCTCAGCATTTTATCATTTACACATACAACACTTTCATATAATTTAATAACATGCTAATGGAAGGTAAGCGTTTATATACTCTTCCTTTGTGTCATTTTCTTTACAAAAATCAGTAATATATTCTCATTATCAGATTATTTATTTTGACTAGTTCTTTAAATGTACCACCAATCCTCACGTATAAGGCTTTCACTGAAGCACAACTTGAAAGCGTTTAGTCCCGGAAACTTACAGACACAGAGATTTTTCTTTCTTTCTTTCTTTTTTCAGTGAAGTGTTGACAATAAACATTTAATGAAGGCTGAGACCTGCCTGTCTCCAAACACTGTCAGCATAAGTTAAAGAGAACATTATCATGGGCTTCTTACCACATCAAAGAAGAAAACATAAAAAAATAAACATTTAAACACCAAGGTTTATTTTTTTAACCCGACCAATAGACCAGTAATTTAAACTATTTCTATAGCCGGATCCTCTCTCAAACAATTGGAGCCGTTCAGTTTTCATGCGCTCAAAATGAAATGTTAAATACAGGTGATGCAATATTAATCGGCCTTTGGTGATATAAAATGCAATATTTTCACACAGCTAACGGGGTTTTCTTGAGAAAGGGCTGATGAAAACTGGTCACAGCTGTAGACAGGAGAAAAGCTACGTATTTATTGCTTTTGTTTGGCTTTTGGCTACAGAGAAAGGAACATTGTTATGTGGGTAAGGACATTTACTTTATTTTTGTTTAAGTAATGAAATATGAAAGCGGCAAATGGAAGTTTTTTGTAAATTATTATTTTCATGGGAAATGGGTTCTTCTCTGTGTGTGTGTGTGTCTATATAATTTATATATAGACACACACACACACTTGACAAAATATGCATCGATTCAGAATTCGTTTTATACACTCACCGCATAACATTGTGTGGAGTATGCTGAGCACTTCTGGATAATGTAATGTTTTTAAAAAGAAGTTGTACACATACTTACAATACAGTTTGAACTTGTGAGCATCTTTACTCATGAATAGGTGTTAGGATATCCTACACAATATTACAGAAAAATTTAATATATCAACGTTTTAAGATAATAATAATAATAATAATAATAATAATAATAATAATAATAATAATAATAATAATAATAAAAACTGTAGATATACACACATTGATACACTTTATACGATATGTATTACTGTACAATACATTTCTAGTTTAATCCGTGAAATTAAGTAGCTGTTATAATAATAATAATAATAATTATTATTATTATTACTATAATTATAATACATACAATAAACGTATCAACCTCAGGTCGTTTAGCAGGGAAATTACTACTACTACTACTACTACTACTACTATATATTTACAAATACTATATAGGCCTACTACTATATATAATTACTGTGCATTTTGAATTATAATACTTTTGAGAGTCAGGTTGGAAATGCAACATGAGGACGTGCAGGTCGATGCTACAACTGACGCTACAACAAACCAGCAAAACGAACAAAAAACCCGCAAAAACTTTAATGTCTATATAGACACAGTGAAAATTTAGCAAAATATGATTGACGTCACATCTCAACCTCGGTGTTCTAAAGTGACATAATTAGCGGAACGCAACCCTTTTCTCCTCTTCCTTTCCGTCCATTTTTCTATATCGACAATAGGGAGATGTTGATTTTTAAAAACTTAATCACTGTTATTTCTCCACACTCTTCTCGAACTTGCTGGAAGACCCTTGCTTATGAACTTCAAGAGGGCTCGACACTACAGTCATATTTCAGCACCAAGAACAGCTCCCTTGCAAATTGAAGAGTGATGCATTATTGAAAGCCTATATCAAACAGCTCTGGGGTGCTGTCTCTCTGAGCCGGGCTCTCGATGAAGTCCGACTGTCTGACTGCACAAAAGCTTCTAATATGTTAATGGCCGTAGGGGATGCCTAAGGTACCATCTCCAGCTGCTTCGCACACCATATGTCAGGCTGTTTGCCACATGGATCTATTAATCAAGAAAGGGAGCATCACCACAACTCCACAATATCCCACCCTCAAAGTTACATCAAAATTTCTTCTGCTAAGAAACATTTCCTTTTCAAAAGTGTTCCGGAAAAATATACATGTGAATGTTTTAGTTTTAACAATGACTGCTTGGATTTTCCAGTATACAAGGTGCTGTTTAAACTGTCCGGCTATTAAGTTGGACTCTGTGTTGAGAAGTACACACGCACACACAAACAAACACATATATACAGAGGCACGTCTGTGTAATTGTAGTAGAGGAGAAGTTGATTTAGCAGGGCCTTTTGCTACTACTACTGTCTTGACGTTTGCAGGGTTAAAGAGAAAGAATGTAAAAAGACTAAAGTAAAACAAACAAAACAAAACCAAAAATTGTGCTACAATGATGTAAACTGATGAAGACGCACACTTGTGTACGTGTGTGTAACGTATAACAATACTGAAATACATCCTACGACTCTGAACCACACATTATCTATTAAATTAGTATTCTATAGCAGACAATTGTCACTCCAAAATAATCAATAACATATATATATATACATTTTCGAGAACTCAACATTCAGTATTACTTTTATTGAATCTGTCTTTTTTTGTAAAATATTGTTTAATATTATTGAACTATTACAATATACCTTGATAATTCGTAGCAACGTGATAATACACACTTTTTGTATTCAAAATGTCAACAGCATTTCGAGAAAAGAACAAAGATTTTTTTAAATGTTTTTTCTTTCCACCACATCAACGAAAAATATATAATTTCCTACCTTATAGTAAAATATAACCCATATATCTGTCGCTTGAGGTACCTAAGGACTCGTAACTTAATTCCTTTAGGCTATTCACCGGGACAGTAATTAAACTAGCAAATGGATGTAAATAAAGTGAAATTGGTTTCATGACAGATGAGATGAAGAGGCCTCTGACATGAGCAGAGAAGGACAATAATTATTTCTGCGCTCAGCTATAGAAAGAGCCAGGGTTGGATTTATTAGCCGCGCTTTTTTTTTTCTTTTGCTCGAAGCACAGAAAATAAGAGAAATAACTTTGTCATAAGGTTTCCTATTCAAGAAAAGAAAGAAAGTGATGTTTATTTGGCTAATGCTACACATTATGATTCCCATCGAATGGATCCATGACTTCCATTGGATTAACATTTGTCAAAGGCCTCTACTATTTATGAGCCAACCAATAGGAACATTTAATACAATAAAAAAAGCACACGTTGCAAAATTAAGCCAAGTATTAACACTATCTCATCGACATTTTCAATAACAAATTAGTTTCCGAAACACATTATTCTATTTCTCGCTGTATAACCATTGAACCTAAATGTTACAGAATAAATATAATGAATCGTCTATGCTTCAAAGGGGAGAGTTAAGAGATGTTAGAAATCAGCTGATTTGAAGCTGAATCTGTTGACAATCCTATCTTACAAACCCCTCCTCCTCAAAAACGTGAATCAAAGTTATGATTTAAGACTTACATACAATGAATAGCACTTTTAATATTGTTTTTAGTTAATGTACACATAGAAAAATACATGATTGTCACACATTAAGGTTAATGTTTCCGTTTGGGTTTTAATTCTAAAGATACTGCTTTAGTATTATATTTTTCAGTATAATGCTGACAGTAGGTGTGTTCCTTATTTTATCACAATGTCCTTGATATACAATGAAAAGAAAGCGTTTGTAGAGATAATTATTAGCCATGAGAATGAACCAAATGCATGCATAGAAATCATATCCGAGATCAAAGAAAATAAGTATTAATGGTTTCATAGCGTATAATATAAAAAATACAATAAATCGGACACTCACAGTTGAAATGGAAACTGTGAAACCTGATTGTCTATGGAAAGCCGTCAAGGACAGGATGTCATATTGGTAATAACAATGAGCACTACGGTTGGCCTGAGCATAGAAATGTCAGCCGGGGGGGTAGAGGTGCAGATCCTTGAAATCTGTATTCATTTCCAACTCGTATTTGTTCAGTAATCTCAACCATCAGCACTGAGTCTTGGGCAACTGATGTAGTTGGAGTTGTTGTTGACACAGCGGCAAAATTCAATCACTGGGGGTTTGGAATCAGACGTACAACTTATTTGTCTAATAAATCCGTCATTTAGTAAGAAAAATATTTGAGCAGCCGTAGTTGACCTCTTGTTACCCACATGTCACATTTATTGCATGGCGTTCTGGAAATGCAAAATTAAAGGGGAGGCCATATCTCAATTTTCAGACGTGGAGGCACACGTGAAAACGATCACATATATATATATATATATATATATATATATATATATATATATATATATATATATATATATATACATACATATTTGTATCTCTCTCTCTCTCTCTATCTATCTATCTATCTATCTATCTATATATATATATATATATATATATATATATATATATATATATATATGTGTGTGTGTGTGTGTTTGTGTTTATTCCTTTTATATACACATAATTTAATCCATCACATAAACCTACCTATCTATCTATCTATCTATCTATCTATCTATCTATCTATCTATCTATCTATCTATCTATCTATCTATCTATCTATCTGTCTGTCTGACTAGCTGTCTATCTATCTATCTCTTCATATCTATTTATCTATTGAGATTACTAGATGCTTGTCTACACCTATGCTGCTTAGCTGTGCAATGATTGCCTTAGGCCCTGCACTATTGACCTAATATTGAACACATTTGTCCATCATTATCACTTTTATATATAGCCTGGGGTACTTACTTTTTGTTCCACTAATCAATTTATTGTCTTTTTTGGTTATTTTATTGAGTCATGTATTACAGGCATGGTGTGGACTGACTAAGAGAGGTCATGAAAAAATGAAACAGTTATATACAATCATAAATAAATGCTTATATTAAGTGTCAATCTATCTTGAAAAAAATCATAGTGGGTTTATTATGATACCTATCTTTGAAATGAATATTTGAATGCCAAAATAAAAAGAACAAACACAAACTTTGGTCATAGGTGTGATGGTGATATGCCTGCTGGTGATCTTGATAATTGTTTTCCCTTTTTGTTCCTGCCAGTTTGGAGAAGAACCATTTAAATATGGCACATGATGAGCGCTTTAGTTCCAATGGGAGGATGAACACTCAAGTGCCAGCTATACACAGGTACACAACATGTTTGCGGAGGAAGTGGTAATGTATTTAGCCATCTGTTGTTGTTGTTGTTGTCACAACTACATATAGTAGAAAACAGCAACAACAACAAAAACAAACATTCACTATTTGTGAAAAGCAGAGTTTCTAGTTATTGATGATCTTGTTGTTTTTACAATAATCAAATAACCCATGTTAGGTTACAAATGGTAAGTTTTAAGAAGTCTGAAAAGGATCTACGTTTCTCCACAACAAAACATCGTTCCCTGTGATGTCAGCAAAGTGAAACAAATCCAAGTGGTTATATTCAGTCCTGTGGCAGTCCATCCTAAGTGTTATGTGAGACAAGAATACCTCAGATGACCCTGACTCATAAAACCCATTGAAAGTTATCTCCCAGTCAGTGAACAGTGAAGACTGGATTCAAACCAGCAACCTTCAGGGCAGTGTTCATCCTGTAACATTTTACCCGAAGTGTCATTCAAGAATTGCAGCTTATTTAACAGACCTCTGATAAAGCACAACAGTCAGTGCTCACAGGTGAAAAGCTAAAGTATTAGAATAACATGGACCTCCAATTGTAAAGTTTTTTTCTGAAGTTTATTGTGTCGCAACTAGTATATGTGTATTGCTTTTCAAGCTTCAGATAAAAAGGAAACCCTTCCGAAATCCATAAAATATGTTAAAATATCTAAATTATGGGTATTGAGATGGCTTTTACACACAGACATATCTATGTATAGGATTTAATCAAGACTTTAACTGACACATCAATCACCAATTAAATAAATTAAAGATTTGATGCCAGGTTTACATTAGTTAGGTATAAGAATCCTTTGTCCAACAAGAGGTCACTATCAAGTATCGCACTTGTATAGGGCTGGTGGGTCTAGGTCAAAGTTGGGCCAGGCCTAAATAATTATTCATACATGATATATCTTACATTTATACATACTAATTCACTTCCAAAATCGCCAACATGGACAGACACCTATTACATGATGTTAACAAAGCATGATCTCCGCCTGGTTAGTGCATACATTTAAATTATTCTGAATTCCATTTGAATTTCACACAGTAGGATGGCGTATGCAGTATGTACGTATGCTTTTGTACGCGGAACTTCAATAGGACATAATGGTACTTAACATGGATTTCTTTTAGAATGAAGCTCAATATTTATTAAGTGTTACCTATCATTCAAATTTCAATTAATTCAAATTACTGACTTTCCTTACACTAATATTAATAATAATAATAATAATAATAATAATAATAATAATAATAATAATAATAATAATAATGATGGTAATGAGGATGAGGATGATTATTACGCAACTACAAGTACTATTTGATGTGACCTTTCTATCAGACATTCAGTTTATTATGTGATGTATTATACATATGCTGTTGATATATATATATATATATACGATATATACTGTTGGCTAACAAACAAAACATTACATAAATGGTGGGCAAGAATGCAAAACCTGTGCACTAATGGAAGATTTGTTGTATATCACCTTGAGTAGAATCTGCAACATATGTGTATGACATTTTAAACAATCTTTAATCCACCACCAACAAAGGCTGCACCAATAAAATATAGGCCAGACTGCTGTAAATAAAAATCATTACACTCATTTATCTTTATTATATTCAACTGCTGTAAACCTGATTAAATTAAAATAGACAAGAAAGCTGTAGATTCCTTTGAATTATTCAGTTATTGTAATGATTTTACAATAATTTACACAACGTCTGTTGGAACATGATTTCATATCACTTGTTTGGTTAGGCTGCCTATGACCTGTGCAAGCCTCTTATAATTTATAATAAAACTGTTCAAAATGCAAATCTTTTTTTAAAAAAGGAGGCTCTATGTACTTCTATTGCTTGCTAAGCAGTGAAATATTTATTAGTGTTGATTAAACAGAGCTGTACTGCAGGATCGTGTGACACAAATTTGAATTAAGACCGGCTTATATGTAAAAAATATAATGTTGTCCCCAGAAGATAGGGCATGTGAAAGGGTCACAGCAGGCAGAAGCTCGATCTTAGCATAATGGTTCTAACGTTTCCATGACATCATCTGGGAATCTGAAAAAAGATTCTAAGGAAAACTAGGGTGGTCATTCAGAAGCCCATTAAATATTTTATGAGGCGATAGAGAAGACCGGAAAGAAGGTGGTCAGAAAGGTTAGTTCAACTCATTTGCAGAACTCTGGAAAGCCTTCAGCAGGCAGAGGTGGAGAAGAATAAATGTTAAAGTCAGGTTCCTCCATCAATTCATCAAAATTAGAATGCCAGCTGTTTGGTATTTTAATACATCCTGATTTTACAGTGAAACAGACTGCGTTCCTAGTTTCATCACTATTTATGATATTCAGAGGGACTGATTCTCAAGGTTTTATTCCTCGCAAACACCTAGGCTGAGATTAAATCAAAATGTGCACCCACCCATTAATCACAAATTAATACACTACTAATATTGGGGCTTTTGCGTGCGAGAGTGTCTTTGGTTTTATCCCAGAATGATCCCACCATCAATTTTAGGTTTTTAATTTCTGATTATCAAGTGGGTTAAAATTTTGATTCAATCTGAGCCTATTTGTAATACAATTATTGGTTATACATTCAACTATAACAATGTATTGTCATATTCCCTGTGGACTGAGTATCTGACCTGATTAAAAAACAACAACAAAGAAACAACATGTGTTACACAATAGCTTTGTGAGGTAATTTCTGATGCAATTCTGGTATAATTAATTATATAATTATTGGTACTACAACACAGTGTGACGTAACTGTTTCAATTATGTATTTCCATTAAATAATAATAACAAAAACATATTTGAATGAAAATGAAAACCTTTATTGTGATTTAATCATTCTATAATAATATATTCTACACAAAATATATAATTTAAATATATGAATCTACTAAAATGCAATATAATAGCAAAGAATATGTAAACCAAGTTTAAGTCACCTAAAAATGCAATGTTAGTCACAAATACTATCTGTTAAATGTTAATATTTATTAAAGCATAGACAGTTACATTTCTATATTATATTATTTTACATTTGGTCTGCCTTCAAATACTTGACTGACCAATGGCAAACCATGACAAGGGTGCATGCTGCCCATGTCCTATCAGCAATAAACAGGTGAAGGTTGTAGAGTAGTGGGTGAATTTCAGTGCACAGCATGGACACTATAGAAAGTAACTTTAATTTTCCATCAATATTTGTTTATCAAATGAGTTACCAGAGATCCAACTCATCAGATGTGCTGCATGCATCACATGGATGTTCTTTCCCTGCCCAAGCCATCTCTTTACTTAATTACTTTAGCTGATATACTTTAGCTAAAATCTCACTTTCTGAGTTCCTCCCCCTTGGATATTGTTATAAAGTGGTTGTGGTTTACAAAATACTAAGGGATACTGACATACAACACATCTGTCGCTGAATGTTATGAATGTTAGTGTTAGGGTATGTGTCCGCATAGTTTTAAATAATCAGCCTATTCTTTAGTGTACCTCTGCCTGTTTTTCTCATACTGTATAGTTCTTAAAAAATCTAAATATAAAAGAAAAAGAAGATAAAAAATAATGAACTCCATATGCAAGATCATACACTCAAGCTGAGGAGCCAGTTCTGAAAAGAATTGCACTAATGAGGCCATTTGAACACTTTTGTGGGCATGTGCCTCCTCTTTGAACATTAAATGAATGATGGCGATGTGATTAATCATTGTACAGGGAGTGATGCAGCAGCCAGAAAATACCTTGGTGGTTTTCATAATTAAACTGAATCAACATTTCAAAGAAATATCAATGTTATCACTTCTATAGTGCTCCGGCATTCACACAGTAGATAAAATCATTCTTACAAACAAGATATGCCTTTGGTGTGCTGGGAATAGTGTCATGTCTCACATCATTTTGGTGTGCGATTGTAGCCATTGGTTAAGTTTTATGTTGTTTTCATAATGGATTGTATCATTTTGATGAGTATGTTTGATCCTATGTGCAGTGTAACAATTTACACCTTTTAAATACTCATAATGGTTTATTAATGATGTTTAAAAAGACAAAAAGGTTATATATTTATTTTGTACTATGGAATCTGACTCACCGTTTACCCTGTTTCTTATTACTGTTGTTTCTCATTCATAACATTCCCCTGACAGTTGTAGAGGGTGAGGTGTTGCCACCGTATTGGAGTATTAATCGTGAGAAGAAGAAAAAAAATGCTACAAAACTATCTGTGTAATATATTGGTGACAGAGATCTGTTTTATATAGAAATATATCTGCCAAACAACCTCTACTGTTTAAATGCTTTGAGAGAGAGAGGGAGAGAGAGGGAGAGGGAGAGATTGAGAGAGAGAGAGAGAGAGAGAGAGAGAGAGAGAGAGAGAGATCATTATAGTAGAAGGACAGGCAGAGAATCAGGGTGATCCAATCCCTCGTTACAATGCAGTTGTTGGGAGCCATCATTAAGAGATCATGTTAGTTTGCTATATAGTATAAAGTTTGTTATGAAAGGGCAGTGGTTCAGGAAGAAGGTCAACTACTCCGGTCATAGACATATTGTTGTTGTTGTCTGGTATAGTATGTTATAAGTCATAGTATTGCTCTTTTCTTCTACATTTAGGAAAGTCATACCACTACATTCATAATAATAATAATAATAATAATAATAATAATAATAATAATAATAATAATAATAATAATAATAAAATGAATGATGATAACATGAGATAATTATATATAATCTTCCAGTATCTTTGTTAATAGAGATACATAGACATAGATAGATAGATAGATAGATAGATAGATAGATAGATAGATAGATAGATAGATAGAAGTTAAAACAGAGGTGTGGTTAAAAAAAGTAGACAAAAATATAATTTTCATTAGCAGTATTTTCTCTATATTAAAATAACATTTTAAAACACATGCAAGAAATTTCACTATCACATAATTATAAAATAATACATAAATAACTGATTTGATATTTAAAAACTCCCCTGATTTCTCACTCCAAAGATGTTTGTTGAACTACCGTAAAGCTCAGATTCCTTTCTAGACGGAAAATAAATCCCTTTTAGCGTACACTGTTAGGGTCATACAGTATATTGTTCTAAGACGCCTTGTTGTGATGTCAGTGTAACCTTCCTAGCTGACCTGCATACATTTCCAGTAGACCCAGCAGTTTATAACATCTGTCTCAGGTCTTTCTGTATGGGTCCCCGGGAGGCCCAACTTTGTTTTTTAATTGTGTATTATAAACCACGATGAAAGCCACATCCGAGCTTGGTTTCCGTGTGTGCCCCAGATTGTCTTACAGCCAATGACAGCATTTTGTGCTTTCATTAACATCCTTCCAGAAGCATTCACATACTGGAATATCAGCCAGTGTATCCAATGACAGTAATGTTGTACTCTTGTCACCCACCAATTGGATCAGCACTTCAGCTATGTGTGATGGATCTTTAAAAAAATTGAGATACTGCTGTTGAGGGAAGGGAAATGCCCCAAACATCTTGATGTCAATAAATAAATAAATAAAAAATAGCCCATAAGATTGAATGAGAACGTATTGTTGTTTTAGGAACATGTTTATTGCTGTGTTTTTGTCCCCCCACACATTACCTAATGACTGTCATTTTGGTACAAATAGTAACTTCAGAAAACATGTCTGGTATGATTGAAATGTTGTTTCTGTCTACTCTATTGGACATATACAAAGGAAACCTAATATATTAATTAATTACACATATGAAGAGATTCAACAATATAAGGGTAAGTAATATATATATAGTAGTAAGCAGTTTTAAAATGGTTAAATATGTTGTTTAGAAAAAGTCACACGTAACTGATTTCTGAAACGACTCCTAGACTGAGGACAATACATGCTTTTACATTTCACATGTTCGGGCTCCAGGACAAGCTCATAAAACTACCAAATGTTAAATGGATACACTCAGGAGCACAATTATGCAGCACATTGGACAACTACGCTGACATATCAAGAAAAGAGTGTGAACTATTAGAAGCCATTATGCATCTGGTTTATGGATCTGATCTTCCAACAGGAGACCAGTGTTGATACATCTCCCGATTGCAGTGATTGACTGTTGTGTTATATTATCCGACTGCCTTTCCAATCCCCTTACATCGGGGGATATCAACACCACTGATGGTCAGACAGGACTCAATTGATTATCCTCAAAATTTGCTCCTTCTATTGACCATAATGGAAAAAAAAATTGTGCCACTGAATAATTCAGAATGAAAACATACATACAGAGGGAATCGATACCGAGAATCTGATATTAAAGTAAAATTAGCTAAGAAACTGGGGGGTTCTTATAAATAAGACATTCCTAGGTGTCATGATTTGTTATTTTAATTTATGTTAGCGGTAACAACTGTTCATCTAACAAGACTTTTAATATCTGAATTTCTGCTGAAGCCCTGAATCCAATATCTCCATTAAGGCTAACACCTAATCAAAGGTTTTTGGGCTGCACATTTTTTTTTTTCTTTCAAGTTTAAATACTTAATTGGCATGGCAAGAACAAGTTTTTGCCAAATCTACAATACAATACAACACAATACAAATATTCATATTATTTTCAAACCAAAGAATTTTCTTGGCTGTAGTTTTGTGTTTGTAAAGAAATCTTTCCATTAATTACATCCAAAGTCAAAGATTTCTGTTTGTTCTAACAAGAGCAAGTTTAGATTGTCTTATCTGTTTATTATTGGACAAGCAAATCCTTTTTTTTGCATACAGATATTTAATTAAGTCTATTCATGGGTCTCTGATAATTTGATATTAACCAGAAAACCTGCTGAACTGCTTAATTAAGAATTACATACTGTATAGCTATACATTTGTCAGTTGAATTAACAAGTATTTACCATTACATTCCAGGTAAAACACTGCACAGCCTTCTAGATTTAAATAGTTCCACTGATTGTTTCCGACATAATTATATTTGATGGGAAACACCTTTGATATCTGATCAATTGATTAATAGCTCACATTATTAATTTGCTGCATTTACATGATTTTTTTCACTGCCTAGATTTTCTCGCTGCATGAGCTAATGAAGATCTAAGACTTCCTCCTGCTCATTAGCAAGACAAATCACTTTTTTACTGTAACCTGAAGCTGACAAAGTCTGACTATATACAATGGTGACACTGAAGCCTCTCAATGGCCTTCTAACTAAAAGGCGAAGAAATCATTCTGTTGAAAAATGGAGTGCAGCAGGAATGAAAGATGTAATATCCAAAGGCAAGGACCATAGCAACATGTAACCATTTAAGTGACCATAATAATGAAATGTGTGTCAATTGTTTCATTTCTAAACGTGTCCTGAAAGAGTGTCCGGTGTTTGTCAAGATAATAGTGCTGTAGCATGAGCACTTTATTAATTTAAGAATTCTATAACTGTCAGAAAATCAGTATACTAATGTTTGCATTATAGCATCTGATTTATATATCTATTTTTTATTTATAGAAAAATACACGTCCGTGTCAGAGCACAAGAAGGTTTGGTTCGGAACATGTTCCCATAATACAAAATAAGGAGACATTACTCTTGGGTTTGCCCCTCCTTCCACCTATATTTAATTAATGTGTTATGCAGATATGTAAATGGCCATCAACAGACATGCATGTTCCTTTGATCACATGCAAAGGGAAAGACCGTTTATGCTACATTTCCTGCAAATATACAAAAGAATAGCATGTATAAATTCTTAGGCAACATAACATAACACACTTAATCATTATATGAGTCTTAACTTTAAAGATATATGAATCTAGCATTTGGAAAAACTAAATAGCCCTTAGCAGATATATAATTGTCTACAACTAGTATTTATTGGAGTGTAAGCCAATCAAATAGTATTACTCAGCGCAAATATTATAGCCCAATTATAACCCTAATTAAAAAAGAGACTCTCATAGAAGGCCAGAAAACTACTTCAGTACATCAGCAGGTAATTAGTATTTTCATTAACTTGCTTATTGTCAAAAAAAATGAGCCTTGATCATATAATTTTCCTCAATGAGTTGAATACTGTAATGTATCTATAATTAATGTGATTTATGCCACAAATGTGTAATGGAGCAGAAATCCGAGCCTGCTCCCAGCAGTCACTATCAGTAAATGTTTGATGGATAAACAGAGAGTTTCTAATGGGAGCTGGTGGTGACTTTTGTATACAGACACAATAAAGAGATCATTAACAAACTTAAGAAGCATACAGGGACACAGCAATGAGCACTCCAGACTCCTGTTTAAAATAAGTAAATATGAATATATTTTTCTCTACTAACTGGTGTTTCTTATTTTATTAAATGTGTTTTACATACTTATTACTTATTTTCGATAACATCTTAAGTAATAAACTATATACATTAGCTTCAGCATGATGGCTGATAACCAAAACACATTGAGGTAAATAATATACTATGTACAGTATGCAGCAGAGATATTTAGTATATGCATAAATGTGTTTATCCAATATAGGATAAAGATGTACAGCAGCTTTATTATTAATACTACTACTACTGTTTTTACACAGGAAAACATTAATATGTAAAGGCTCACAGGATTTTTTTTTTTCTATCCAATGTTTACCCACCATCAGGAAATTAATTTATAATTTGCAATTGACAGATGGATCAATATACATGTATATATATATATATATATATATATATATATATATATATATAAAGCCCTGTTCAATTCTGTTTACACCTGTATATTCTGTGTTCTGTATATACCCACAAACATAGCTGACACTGTTATATCCGTAGTTGAAAAGTCACATTATTATCATGGACAATTACTGTGTTCCCCTCAAAATGATGTACACAGTTCAAAAGTGCTAATGATTACTGAAATTGATGACTTCACAATGTTATGGATCACCAATCATTTTATTTTCTTAAATGTGTGAAAAATGAAAAATATATCTGCAAAGATACACTCACATTCACCAATATAATGAATGTTATGTTAATTGACACATATGTAGAGATATTATTTTTTATTTTATTTTCTTTCTTTAAATGGTTTGTATTCTACTCTACACATGTACAAGCAGTTTCAGTATTTAATTTTATTTGTACATTTTCACAGTTTAAACTCATATTTATGCTGCTGAAAGGCAGGACAAAAGTGAAAGAACAATAAATAAATCTGTAGAAAATGAAATGAAAGATTTCCTGAAATCAAACAAACCATCTCTTCATAGAGGCAGAAATCCAACCAATCCATCGTCCCAACTCAAATCTTCCAAAACACAATAAAGTTTTCATATAAAATGTTATTATATTACCTATGTCCTATGAATTGCTTTGCCTGTCATATTCTGGATCAAATGCTTATTTTATATAAATCATGAGTGAAATAAATTAAATCTTAAATTGACTGAAAACTTAAAACCTAGACATAATTTGACAGAAAAGAACAGGAAATTCAATATCAGACCTAATGGATACAGAAAAATCCTAATACTGTATTGTAAAGATTTACCTAACTCAGCAGGGAAAGCAACAAACATGTACTTAAATGATTTTCCTATTAATAACACACCATTGATTATGTTGTACTGTTTAAAGGTGAATTCTTGAGCTTCAAAAGCCGCAGTGAAGAAAAAGAAATATTCGAATGAAAAATTTACATTTTGGAAAGTGCACAGATTCCCAGGGGTATATCATTTTCAATCAATACTGACCCTGAACTTTCTTTATACTTATGGAAAAACCTCTGACTGCACTGAAAGAGGTCTACTAGCATAAATACCATGAATACAAAAAGCATCCATAACTCTCCAGGAATTAACAGAGGGGCCATTTTTCTGTGAGCATCTTAAGAAGCATCATTGCTCATGCCAACTTCAACTACAGCAATTAACAAATGCATTATATTTCAAATTAATACATTGGAATCTAAAAGCAAAATAATTAATTTGTTACATGTGCATCTTGTCAACAACTCTATTCTGTTCTGGTTAGTTTTAGACATGTTATATATTTTTAATCTAGTTTCCTATTTAAGAAATACAACGGAAAAACGAAACAACACTTATTGTTATTATGCTCATCATCTCAATGTAAAATGCACATCAGATCTGAAGATACTGCCTTAAATCCATTATCGTTCAAATTGCATCCCAGACTAAAATGACAGCAAAATAATAAACTACAAATGTATAAATGCCATAAACATTTAGCACTATACATTGAAATTATACTGAGAATTTTTGATATCCTTTAGTTTGAGCTTCTTATTGAGTGTGCAATAGTAATTCTTAAGGGAAACTGTCACTTCAGCATGAGTTATTTAATTATAGTAGATTTAGCCACTATGATAAGGCCTAACATAGCCAATTGTTCCAATATAATGTTGTTACCATTCAGTTCCAGAGTGAGCTCAAATCAGTTTCAACAGCAACAGTCCTTCACTTGTAATGCTTTGTAATCACCCATTCAGCAGAATCGAATTTCAAGATACATTTTTGAACTACCTACTACATGCACAGACCCAAGCAATGCAACTAGTGCTGTGCTTATAACCGTTTATATTCTGTTTACTGCAAGCTGCTTTAACTGCAAAATGCTTTTTTCTTCTCATTGAAATAATGCAGACCTTTTCTCAGGCCTGATGTGCTGCTATCTTGTTATATCTGTTGAGTTATCGAATGAGTTGGGTATTGTGGATACTGTGCCAAACTCTAAAATGTTTCTATAAGAGTTAATGACATTAATATGCATTTAGTCTTTTGTCAGTTATTTTAAATGATGTTGAACTCTGCAGATGAGAAGATTCCCCCCTGAGTGGTTCCTCAGAGTCCTTTGGGGGCCCAAGGGACTTTGTGATGGGGCCAGCATGACCTAGTTTAATTGTCTGTACTGACTAGTGATTCTATGCACTCCCTTTTAGTGAGTGATGATGAGATCATGTTCCTAACATTCTATATAACCCTGGTTGGTAACCCTTTGTGTTCCAGTGGGATGGAGAACATATGGTCCATCAGATTTTGAGATCTTTGCTTTTGCAATCTGATTTGTTTTCAAATTGAGAATCAGCAGGTCAGTAGTTAAAATTCTTACCCCCACAAACATACTAGAGCAATTTGTCAGCACCCTATGGTGCAATTACTTGAACTAACAGAAAAGCATATGTGTGCCAAAAGAATATGAAACTATCATATGATATGACCTTTGCATGGATTTGTTCTCAATGGATTTGTAAGGTGTGTGAAATTAACCTACAAATTTACCTAATTAATATCAAGATTCACTAAAAAACATGCAGGAGTGTTTAAGACAATGGAAACCTTATATTTAATTAAAACATTGTCTCTAAATTATTTCATCACAAAGAATCTGCTGTATATTATTCATTGTTATAACATATAAAGCAGTTGGGCTCCTAGGGGTTTACTACTACTGCTTTTGGAGTACACTGAAACATTAATTTGGAAAGGCTGCAATGAAGTGTCCTAACAAGAACCCAGAAAAGACATTTACAACATTAATATTAATATGACTACTACTACTACTACTACTACTACTACTACTACTACAGTTACTGATACTAGTATTATCACTACTACTATTACTACTACTACTACACATTTTAATATTTATTAATTGAAATGGACATCAACCTATGGAAGCCTTGGCTTAAAACAAAATTTGAGTCCATCCCCTAAACACAAATTCTAAATCCAATATAAATGCATCATTTCACTGTGAAGATAAAACAAACCTTTGGTCTTAATGGAACCATTAAGTGTTAGGTTATAAACGTAGCATGTGTTTCATTACAAGCTAATTACAGCTCAAATCACTATATACAATTAAAGGTAACTTTTATAGAACTGTGTGACATAAAAGCACAGTACATATTTGTTATCTTATGGTGCTGAAACTAATCTTCAAAAGTGTAGGCTGATAGTATTTATTTTACTGTGTGTGAAATGTTTATATATCTGCCTAAAATTCTTCAAGATGCTGCCTGATATGAAAGTTGAAGGAATAGATAGATATTTTTTCCCTGAATTGAATGGCAAGGTGAGATGTTTAATCTTTGTTGCTTTAGTTGCTGCTACGGAGTTTCAACTCAAATGTTTATTAATACCCTGAGGTTTTGACAGCTTGGATGTAAAGAATGCTGTCTAAGTCACATACCTAGAACCTGTTTAAATTCATGATCTTTTGTGGTGCAGGGTCCAGGGGTCCTCTTCTACCCAGGACTTAGAGCAGCAACCCCTTACAAATGTGCCTTGAATGGATTGAATGTCCTTCTGCAAATTAGTGTCTCAGGTATTTATGCCAAGTAGGTAGAACAATTATATTCTCACACTCTGGCCCAGCTGTGGCGGGGGGGGGGGGGGGATACAGGGTGGCGTGCCTCACACCCAGAAATGTAGTTGGGCACCCCAAGCTAATATGCTCCAATAATCTATTTTTTGCATCTCATCAATACATGTTTATAGTGCAATGCCTAGTCAGACAGCTTTTCCCAGTATTTTTTACTTTCTTTTAATGGTCAGACTTAAAGTTACACTTTTAATGATATGATTAACTCCTGAGTGTTTTAGATTTTAAAATGCTCTTTTTTTCACTATTGACTGGTGCCTACTGTGTTATTTATGAATTTATGTATTTAAATATCCAGTGCAGACATTATGCAGGTGTTGGCAAAACAAATGTGTAACATCATCTTTCTACAAAAAAATGAAGTGAAACCAGGTTACATTTTAAGATACACACTGTAATTATATAGTGCTGCTCCAATCCACCTAAGCCAGGTTTTCGATCTGAGCATCCTGGGAGCGCAAGACCCCTTGCACTACCACTACGCCTAAAGAATCATCCCTATTTCCGAGTTGTAGCTTTGTGGGTTAGCTCATTACAACATAATAGATTTAAAATAATTATACATTGCATTGAACCTATGAAAACATGAAAAGGTCTGCAAATGTAAGCCAAAGGAGACATATTTTACTATTAATTTATGTATGAATTTATTTATTCAGATTTGTAGTAGAAATGTTATGGCCCCCTATAAGTCTCATTGGCCCCTCCAGTTATGAAAAGATGGAGCTGCTTTATGGGGCTGCTCTCTGGCAAGATTTGACTGTTCTGAATTGTGCTTCTCTGAGGACAAGATAATGCAAAGAATGCTGCCTAAAGGAATTATCCAAATTCTTGCCAAGAAGGCTAGTTGAAGACCTGAACATGTCTCTTAAAAAACAAAAAACACATACACACACGCTAGCACATGCACATGCATGAAACATACACACACATATTTATAGTATGATTTAGATCAAAACTACCCTGGGGTGCAGAAATTATAGTGCTGAACAAAGAGGGTTAATTTATAACTCCTTTTTAAAAGAATGGTTTATAGTACACAACAATCTCCAGCAATATATTTAAATTGCAGAATCTCCTGCATAAACTTGGCTCATTTGGGGATTTTTCATAAAGTTCACTCGACACAAGAGAGTAAATTAACCAAACAATTGATTTGGGAAACAACTGAAAATATTTACATATTTGTAAGTGTTGTATGCACCTTAAACTAATTCTGTGTAAATTGTCATTTTAATAAATAAAAAAACTATATAAAATATGTTTAGACCTATAACAAAGTATACAAGTAGTGTATTAAATATGAAAACTAAAAATATAAATGCACACTACAGATATCAGGAACGAAGATATTAAACAAGAAAACATTAATAGCAAGTAACATTTGAAAATAATCTGGATACTCTAATACAGATTCTTTCAACATGTTTGTGCAAGTTCTGTCAATTTTGGTGGAATAGTAATAGCCGTTTGTACAAAGAAAAAAAAAACACATGACAGATATCAAAAGTGAAAGTCAAACCTAATTAGGTAAACACATTCTCAGAACTGGCTTCAACACATGTGAAACCTTGCATAATAATTAAATAAAATGACTTACATATGCAAAAAACAGACCAATGATGTGTCAACATTAAAGGGATTGCTATATCTTTTTTATAATTAGAACCACTTTTTTAGTGAAAAGGAAAAGAGCCTTAGCTAAGGAATCCAGAGAGTATATCCTTAAACAAACATTTAATTTGAATGAAAAAGACAGTACTCCTCTGCTTTATTATTGTCGAAATACACCAGAGATTGTTCAGACTGGTAGCCTGCACTGTATATTTATTTTTGGTATATCAAAGCATATATAAAACAAAATTTGGTATAAAAAACCAAACAAACAAACTGTGACATAGCGGATATAAAGAATATATCTAAAAGAATATCAAACCGAGGTATAACACATTTATTTTACTTAAAGTATAGAATTGTAGACTTTGAGAATTTGCAAACCCCATGCACAGTTGGTAACTGTAGCAAGTAGCAAACCCAATTCACATCAAATGACAAAATATAACATGTAAATTCAAAGACTAGGGGTATGAAGCTGAGGTTCAGTTTGGGGTTCTAGCTCCCATGGCCAGGGAGTGATTTACTACTACTGCATTTGGAGTGTACATTGAAACATTAATGTGGAAAGGCTAAAGTTCCCTAATAAGAACCCAGTAAAGACATTTACAACATAATCATCTTAAAATATGACTGCTACTATTACTACTACTACTACTACTACTACTACTACTACTACTATTACTACTACAAATGGTAACCATTAAGTGATATACGTAGTTTGTGCGGTCAGAGCCCCAACTGGGATTCTGACCGCTGTCTCAGGCACACCTCTGTCCACCCCTGATGCGCGCAGCTTCACCAACAGAGCGACTAACCTGCCGCATCAAAAGCCTGGTACACTGAAGTGGGATTGTCCACTCTACCAAGTTGAGAGAGGGATTACATCACCATAACAGACTCACACACTATTTCCTCCTTACACTGGCCCCCTCTAAGCTCCGCCTACTCTCTGCAGCAACCTCGGCGAATGAACATCATCAATCTCATCGATCTGAGTCATGGCACCACTGTAGCATGTAGCAGAGCCCCCACTCAGATTCGAACCACCATCTCACCAGCAGCGTGACAAATCCACTACACCAAAAGACTAGTCCCCTGAACCAGGGGGCCCTGTTGCCTTCAAGGAGTGGAATTGCCCATACCTGCTTATGACCTATAAATATATATTTAGGCAAAACGGGTAAACAGGTTAATAGAGGAAAGGCTGTGTTTTCCTAGCATTTCTCCAGACATAGATTAACCCTCCCATTACATTTCTTAGTGTGAAAGGGCAACTTCTATACATATCCCTTCATATAACAACAATGTCTGTGGTGTGCAATTAAAATAGTCTTTTAGCAAACTTTATACATATATAGTACACCATTTCCCTATAAGAATTAATTTTTAATATACATTTATTCTTCATTTTCACCTCATTAGGATATTAGTGGTTGTATATTTATAATTACATTTTAACATTGAAATATTTTCCTAATTCTGTCTTTAACTCTTATTTTCTGTATAGTAATTAACTGTGAAAGAATCCTTAACTTATATATATATATATACACTCACCTAAAGGATTATTAGGAACACCTGTTCAATTTCTCATTAATGCAATTATCTAACCAACCAATCACATGGCAGTTGCTTCAATGCATTTAGGGGTGTGGTCCTGGTCAAGACAATCTCCTGAACTCCAAACTGAATGTCTGAATGGGAAAGATAGGTGATTTAAGCAATTTTGAGCGTGGCATGGTTGTTGGTGCCAGACGGGCCGGTCTGAGTATTTCACAATCTGCTCAGTTACTGGGATTTTCACGCACAACCATTTCTAGGGTTTACAAAGAATGGTGTGAAAAGGGAAAAACATCCAGTATGTGGCAGTCCTGTGGGCGAAAATGCCTTGTTGATGCTAGAGGTCAGAGGAGAATGGGCCGACTGATTCAAGCTGATAGAAGAGCAACTTTGACTGAAATAACCACTCGTTACAACCGAGGTATGCAGCAAAGCATTTGTGAAGCCACAACACGTACAACCTTGAGGCGGATGGGCTACAACAGCAGAAGACCCCACCGGGTACCACTCATCTCCACTACAAATAGGAAAAAGAGGCTACAATTTGCACAAGCTCACCAAAATTGGACAGTTGAAGACTGGAAAAATGTTGCCTGGTCTGATGAGTCTCGATTTGTGTTGAGACATTCAGATGGTAGAGTCAGAATTTGGCGTAAACAGATGAGAACATGGATCCATCATGCCTTGTTACCACTGTGCAGGCTGGTGGTGGTGGTGTAATGGATGTTTTCTTGGCACACTTTAGGCCCCTTAGTGCCAATTGGGCATCATTTTAATGCCACGGCCTACCTGAGTATTGTTTCTGACCATGTCCATCCCTTTATGACCACCATGTACCCATCCTCTGATGGCTACTTCCAGCAGGATAATGCACCATGTCACAAAGGTCGAATCATTTCAAATTGGTTTCTTGAACATGACAATGAGTTCACTGTACTAAACTGGCCCCCACAGTCACCAGATCTCAACCCAATAGAGCATCTTTGGGATGTGGTGGAACGGGAGCTTCGTGCCCTGGATGTGCATCCCACAAATTTCCATCAACTGCAAGATGCTATCCTATCAATATGGGCCAACATTTCTAAAGAATGCTTTCAGCACCTTGTTGAATCAATGCCACATAGAATTAAGGCAGTTCTGAAGGTGAAAGGGGGTCAAACACAGTATTAGTATGGTGTTCCTAATAATCCTTTAGGTGAGTGTATATATATATATATATATATCCATGCACACTTTAAGGCAGTTCTGTCCACCACTAGATTACAATTATCACAATGAATGCTGTCAAAATAGTGCAACGCATCTCCCTAATATAAAGATCACAAGGTTAATGAATATCAAAAGCATTGAATAATAATAATAAAAAAAAACCTTTGTTATCCATTAACAACCAAGTACACAAATAGGCATTTATATAAAGAAAAATTTCAGCAGCACATAAAAGAATGCTAAATTAGTTATGCTGGCACAAATGTCTCAACAACATCTAAGAAGTGCATTGCAAGACTGAAAGACCTTTGAATGCAAGCCCATCCGCCTTTTTATCCTGCTGAATTATTTATAATAATTATCATGGTGTGGTTATTGTATGTGATAACAATATATTCATAGGGTGAAGGAAGTCAATTTTTAACTGTGCTGTAATAGTAACATAGTATAATCTTTTGAGATACTGACCTAATCATAAATGATAATTGTCACTTGTTAAGGGGGGTGGTGCTAGGCTTTGGTGGAGAAGGATATTTTTAAAGATAAAAACAACCTCTGAATTACTCTGAAGAATCAAGGCTAATTAAAGTCATTGTTTTACACACAAGCCTACTTCTGTTTCAAAGTGAGCAAACAACATAAAAAATAATAAATGTCTGCATTAATATTGCTACGATACAACATTATTTATTAGATTTCCAAATAAAATACTTAAGTGAATATGAAATAGTTTTTGAAATAAGAATGCATTCTATTTATAGACTGAAAATGTAGAATGTAATCTCTTCTGTAACTTCGTTTTACTCCCCAAAAGTCCACTCATAATCATTTAGAATTTTACAAATTCTGCATAACCTTACATTATAAGGAGCATCACATTCAGACAAAAGCTGAGAGATGATAAAAGTATAATAATAATAATAATAATAATAATAATAATAATAATAATAATAACAATAATAACAATAATAACAATATGTATGTGGTGTTGATACAAATATTGATTCTAAGGTCAATAAATAATTCACACTTTATACCAAATACAAAAGAATTAAATAAAGATTGTGCATAAAAACCTCTATATTCCAATGAACACTGACAAATATTCTCTTTCCTCTTAACAGACTGAAATTTCCAAATGTTATATCAGCTATTAAGCATTTACAAAAATGTCATAAATAATGAATACATCATTCTAAATTATTTTATATCACAGCATGGTATATTTCTGTGCATGTCATCATCCACCATGACACACCAGCCTTTTGCACTGTAGGAGATAGACATCGCAGTAGAAATGTGTGAATGTAGACATAAGCCTAACATAAATACTATAGGTCTGTAATAAAGTCATTGAAGCGTACATCTGTGTTTCTCACATATTGATATTATTCCATATTGCCAATCACCCCTGTCACAATGTATGTGCTACAAAACTTTTTCAGAAAAGTAGGCTTCATACCTTAGTCCATTTGCTATAATATAATGTTTTACCAAATTTTTACCATGTTTTCCATGTTATTAGCATATTTTACCATTATGTTGCAGAATTATACATAAAAAAATATTACATAAAAATACTGGGCAGTCCAGTAAAATACCGTCCGGGTGGCAAACCCTAGTAGTCTCACTCCCAAACACCCTTCATATCATGTGCGATTGCATCACAAACTATTTAAAAAGATTCCACCAGATGAAATCGAGCGATTGCACGCAATTGGATTTCATGCAATCTAACGAAATTGAACGCAATCATATTGCATGCAATTGTATTTCATGGAAATTGAGCGAGACACAATTGAGGAATACAGGGGAATTATGGTAACAAACTTGAACTTGGCTTTTGAATTTGGATCACTCAGTTCATTGTTCACTGTATTTGCTATGGGTCTTGTGTGTATATTAGATGTATGTGTAGAGAGGGACCAGTATCATATGCTTAGATATACAAGATTGCAATTATTCAAGAAACAGAATGTAATACCTCTTTTTCAATTAAATTTGTATATTTTCAAACTTACCAGAAGGGAGCTTGCAAAGTGAACAACTGTACTGCGTCTGCACAAGGAGTACAAAGTACAATAATGCTTCTACTACTGCACCTGCGCACTACTGCGCACATGCGCAGACAAGACAAAACTTTTTCAGTGAAATGTTACTTTAGGATTAAGACATTGTTTGTCAATTAAAGATTTGTCATCTCAACCTTTTCTCTTCTGCTATCTCTTATACTTATTAAGTGCATTTTTATTTCTGATTTCTGATTTATTATTATGTATGCTCTATTCTCAAAACTGGGTTATTTAATGTTAGTGGTTTTACAACTTCATTCATATTTACTATAACACACATTTTCTAACACTATGATAAGCGCAGGAAAGCAAACTGTCAGCTCAATTTTTTATTTGTGGGGGATTATTTATTATTATTATTATTATTAATATTATTATTATTATTTTTATTTATTTATTTATTTATTTATTTATTTATTTATTTATTTATTTGCAGACACCCTTGTCCAGGGTGACTTACAAAATAAGAGCAATACAAAGTGCAATAATCATTTACTTAACATTAGGCTAATTGTTATAATAAATGATACAGAACTTCAGTGTTTTAATATTGTTCTGTCCTTTATTAAGGGATATTTGGGGTATTGACGAAGACATTTTGGGGGCTCTGGAACGAATCGAAGATTATAACATGGGAACCAATGGGGATTTAATTTCCCTTATACGAGATTTCACCAAATGAGCAGTTTTCAAGGAATGAACTTCGTATAATAAATCACCACTTTCAACCACTACCTTTCAGAGCCCTGCCATCGTGTCTAATTCCACACAGTACCACACTATATAATCTCTCTCACTTTGCCATAGGAAGTAGTGGCAAGGTGCCATGACCAAAAGTAGACAAAATATGTGTCAGCATCTCAGCTAGATGACAGCAAGCCATATGTTGAACATAATACTACTCTCTCATCTATTAAAATGCTATATCTTTGCTACTTGGGGATTAGAAAATTGATTAAATTGGGTTTGAATTCAAGTTTCAAAAGTGATTCCATGATGAATATGTTTGCCTCCTGGAAGTATAAATGGCCTCTATAACATCTGCTTTAAATATATACAACTATGATGTCATGAACACTGCATCATGCAAAATATATCCAGATTGAATGTAAATTATACCAAAACATTGTAAAGTATGAAGCCTAATATGACGATAAAGTGGCCCTCTGACACTTGTAGCCTATATCTTCTCAATTGTTTGGTGTCTCTCTTTAAATGTTTTTGGCTGGCCGGAACTAGTTATAACAAGTCTCTTACAATGTGTTTCACTCAGGTTTCTGGCAATTTAAACATCAATATATCCTTTCAGAGACAATGGAAGAATTTTATGACCCCAAACAACCCTTCCATAAAACAAAACTTCTGTTTGTATTGCCAAAAATGAGACCTTCCTGTTTTATAAAGTAGGGGTTTTACAGATGATTTATTTTCTTTTCAGACAATCATATTTTCAAAGATGTGCCCAATTATTTCACCTGAAAGGATCATTCTTGAAGTGAAAGCAAGAAACTGCTTTGTTGTCTGTTATTCAAACTCAGACTCCATTTCAGTGTACATGAAAACAATTTAAAGTGACATTTGCACCTATTGCCCCAAACTTATGTTAATTAGGAATGTGTCTCAAATAGTGGCATCAAAACGTACATGCTTCCAAATGTATGCCATTAACATGTTCTTGCTGTCATCTGTAGGATAGGTTAACAGTTAGTATGCTTAGAATGCACTGCATACTTTAACAGTGCCAAGTCTCTATAATAAGGTTATCTGGAATGGCAGCAGAAAATGTGGATGTAAGCCAATTGGTTATCTATATAAAAAAGAGCACTATTATGCAGTCTTTATTAATAACCAAGCTTTGCTGTCACAACCTGGTTCGAAACAAGCGTAAGCATCTTGGGGAGGCCTTCATCCAGCAGTGGATCAACAAAGGCTGATGGTAATGATATGATAATACGATAATTTCTAATTGTTACTAAAAGTTGATACAGCAAAATAGGTGTAGACTTGAGCATTTGTCAACATAAACAAATAACAATGCATACAAGGAACAGAATAATAATACTTCAGAGGTTTTCAGCTTTTCAAATTATATCTTTTTTTCTATGGTTGATCTGGTTTCAGTAATGAATGACAGACCTGACCTTAGGTATTGTAAGGACATTGCGGTTTCATTGGGATACATACATTTCCCCCTTTTTTTGTTTAAGCATTACTAAACCCTTAGTATGACTGTTTTTTAAATGAAAAACCCAATTATTTTTCACTAAGAAAGTGATTTGTATATTGCATTTTCTTAAAATAATAATGAATAGGCATGATATTTTACATGCATCACATCCCTTTGATATTAGAATAGTAGAATATTTATGGTATGCTTTACCCGTGAGTAAAATCAGGTAATAATTACATTGTTTTAACATTTAACAATTCATAAAGGTTCATGTTAAACAAAGGTGTAGGCTTTTATCTTTCTTTTGTGGTTGACACTTTCCAAATTCAAATGGAACTGGTTTAAAATGATTAAGCGCATTACAAATGCAGGTCTTCTTTATTTCTGCCATGCATACTAATCCACAAAGGTGCAAGCCAGAGATCCAGCAACAAAGTACAACACAGAACACAAGATTCATCTACCACCATCAAATAGTGCAAGAGCCTCTAACCCATTTTTGATGAAACACTAGACTTTAAATCTCTATTTCTGAAGACTGACAATATGATATTTATACTTTAAAAACAAATTTCAGCATTGAAAATTATTTCTGTGTTGAAGTTTAATCATTTGTGCTGGCCTGCTGTGATTATATTATAATTATTATTCATCCATCTATCCATTAGCAATAACCATTTCATCCAGTTCAGAGTCATAATTGAGCTGGGGCCCAACCCGGTAGGTTACACCCAGGGTGAGACGCCTGTCTTTTGCAAAGGCTAATAATTTTATGCCACAATCATACTGAATGTGTTACATTACAGTAGCGTCTTTATTCACAATAAAGCAAATCATTAAAAAATAGCAAACAATCTACCATTATTACATAATTAAAGGGTACCTATAGTCAAAAACAACAAGGTGCTAGACATTTTACCCAGAACGAATGATTACTTTTGATCGTTCTGGTTTTGTCAACAAAGCATGCATACCCGAATGGTTCAAGTTTCTTTGTCAACTTTTTGGGTCAAGTAACACTCAAGGTTGGCACCATATTGCATGCTGGAATAGCTGTCCGAGATATCCGTAAAGTCCGAGATATCCATTAGTCTGTGATTGGGTAAAAAATCTCTAGGCTGATGACAGACCATAGTAAAGTTCTTTCTATTGGTCCATCCCCATGTTCTGAAGTTAGGGATTGGATTTCTAAAGCCAGGAAGTACGCGAATTTCAGCTATGCAGCTAAAAAAAACGCACGTCTCTATCACAAATCGTTTTACCATCAATTAATACTTTGTAATTGATGCCCCAATTTTGGGAGGATCCACCCAATTCATCCTTTGAGGATTAAATACAGTGCCGTGCATGTTACTATGAGCGATATTATAGTTAATTTCCAATTCTCGTCTGCATGCACAATTCAGAACGTGTTAAAGCCTAATATAATTTGACATATTGAATATTTCAAATCTAAGTTGTTAAACTAATAATCATCTCTGTACTGCGTGGAACTTTACCGATTATCACAATCCCAGTACTTGCCACTACTTTGTTTACACTTGTTTCCGTATACAGCATATATACATGTATCAACGACATGACGTCACAGCACCAGCGCCATTTTAGAGCTCCAGTGCAGCCAAGAACCAACCAGAGAGAGCGCATGTATTGACTTGATCTTTTCAAATGACCAAGATAGAGTCAGGGGGACAGTAGTTAGAGAACTAATGGCAAATTGTGATCACAATATGGTTAGCTTTGAGGCATTCTTTCAAAAAACAAGGTCCAAGTCTAAAACAATGGTCTACAATTTTAGAAAAGCAAACCTTGAAGGTATGAGACGGCACTTAGAAGATGTAGACTGGAGCACACTGGATACAGATTCAGTTGAAAATGGATGGGTATATTTTAAGAATATACTACTTGAGACTCAGGAGCAATTTGTACCAAAACTTAGCAAATTGAGGAACAAAAAACATTGGCCAAAATGGTTTAATAGAGGTATGCAAAAAAATATAAAGAGGAAGAAAATGTATAGCGCATACAAAAGGGATGGTGACGAAACTAAATACATAAAATATGTTGAGCTGCAAAGAGATCTTAAGAAAGGGATCAGGAAAGCAAAGAGGGAAATAGAAAGAAACATAGCTCTTGGAGCTAAAACCAATGCAAAGAGCTTTTTTCAATATTACAACATCAAGCGGTCAATAAAGGAGGAGGTGAAACAGAAAAAAGAGCAAATTGAGATATCTTGGAAAACGAACAAGATCTGGCAAATATTCTAAATGAATTTTTTACAAAGGAAAAAACAGATAACATGCCACAGGTTGACAATCAGTCCAGTCAAACCCTAAGAGAGATCAGGATAAATGAGGAGGAGGTACTAAAGGGACTAGCAGAATTAAAAACAAACAAATCACCTGGGCCAGATGGGATATTTCCAACAGTACTTAAAGAAATGAGGGAAATTATTTATAGGCCGCTAAGTCAAATATTCCAAATGACACTTAGAACAGGGGATGTGCCAACTGACTGGAAGACCGCAAATGTCATCCAATCCACAAGAAAGGGACAAAACTGAGCCAGGAAATTACAGACCAATCAGTCTCACCTGCATCACCTGTAAAATGTTGGAAAAAATGATTAGACAGAAAATAGATGAGCATCTCAATGAAAACCATATTCTTGGAGACAGTCAACATGGGTATAGATCAGGCAGATCATGTCTTACTAATTTATTTAAAAAAAATTGAACATGCAACTGCAGTTGTAGATCACGTGAAAGCATATGATATAATATACTTAGATTTCCAAAAAGCTTTTGAAAAGGTTACACACCAAAGACTGATCCTCAAATTGGAAGCTGTAGGCATTCAGGGTAATGTAAGTAGATGGATTATGAACTGGTTGATGTATAGGAAACAGAGGGTGTCGATTAGAGGAGTTGCTTCTAACTGGAGTGAGGTTGTTAGTGAGTTCCACAGGGATCAGTACTAGGGCCTTTGCTTTTTCTAATCTATATTAATGATCTGGACTCTGGGATAGTTAGCAAACTTGTCAAATTTGCAGATGATACTAAAATAGGTGGCTCAGCAGATACAATCTCTGCAGCACAGGCTATTCAAAGGGACTTAGATAATATTCAGTTGTGTGCCAACACCTGGCAGATGAAATTCAATGTGGACAAGTGCAAGGTAATACATGCAGGTAACAAAAATGTCCACTATAATTACACTATGGGAGGAACAGAACTAGATGAAGTAACACATGAGAAAGACCTAGGAGTCTATGTGGACTCCTCACTTTCTCCAGCCAAACAATGTGGGGAAGCAATAAAAAAGGCAAACAGGATGTTAGGGTATATTGTCAAAAGTGTAGAATTGAGAACAAGGACAGTAATGTTCAGACTGTACAATGCACTAGTTAGAGCTCATCTGGATACTGTGTGCAGTTCTGGGATCCACACTTCAAGAAAGATATCACTGCTCTAGAGACAGTTCAGAGGAGAGCAACCAGACTTATTCCAGGTCTGAAGGGAATGTCCTACTGAGAGATTGAGGAACTGAACCTTTTCACCCTGGAACAGAGGAGACTACGTGGGGACTTGATCCAAGTCTTCAAAATCATGAAAGGCATCGACCACATCAAACCAGAGGAGCTTTTCCAGATCAGCAGGGACACACGCACCCGGGGACACAAATGGAAATTGGGCTTCAAGACATTCAAAACAGAAAACAGGAGACACTTCTTTACACAGAGAGTCATCACAATCTGGAATAAACTACCCAGTGGTTGAAGCTGAAAGTTTGGGAACATTTAAAAATAGTCTGGATAGGATCCTTGGATCACTTAGATATTAATGAACACCAAACGAGCACGATGGGTCGAATGGCCTCCTCTCGTTTGTAAACTTTCTTATGTTCTTCATTTCTTATGTTCTTAAGATTAGTTAGTTTCATGGATTTAGAACAGCTTAAACTATGCATTGTTAGTAAATATTAGGCTGTTATTGGTTGAATATATATCAGGAACACTTGATCTATTGAATTGGCTTTACATGTGCGATCACAACAGGTACCCTTGAAGAGTAAATCTTAATATTAATACCTTTCTAAAACCACATTTTTGTTATCATAGTTGACAAGCTATATATATATATATATATATATATATATATATATATATATAAATCTACTATTGCTTAGGTTCTTCCACAGCAGTACCCATTGCTGAATTAAATACCAAACATCCACAACAAGTCTAGTTTATCAAGGGTGCAGACATATATTTACAAAAATAAATGAATGAATGAAGTGATTATTTTAATTAGTTGTGCCTGTTTCCAAATAAAATATTTTTTGAGGTTTGAAAGTGTAAACAGTCTCCTAAATGGATTATCACAAAATTTACAAAACAATTTATTACACAGACATGAAATAAGATATATTTGTATCCTAAAACATTTGAAAATGGCTAGCATATCCCTGAACATTACATTTAAACAGGACTTTGTCAGATGCCCTTAACAATATATAGGTGATAGGCAATCTGTGATAACTGTACATTTCACTGATAATGTCAAAATCTTTGGTCTTGTTTCTTTTTGTAATAATTTTTAGAACACGTGTACTATGTACAATCCATTTTTCTCCCTTCAGATTATCCACAGTACCAAGAAACGGTTTAGATAACATCATTTAATATACATGAAGACACCAACTGCCCATTTAGAAAAGGTTAACTTCCCCTAAGCAATGGGAAAAAATCTCCTTCTGAAGGCCCAGGGAGGCAGTAAACATTGGTGGCAAGTGACAAGAATTGATCTTTACACTCCCTGTCTGTCAGATCTCCAAATTTTATTTCCAGCATTTCTAGAACACCATGGAATGATAGAATTTCACCCCATTTATGGCTGGAGGGCAAAAAGATACCTGGCTCTCTGAATTTTCATCAATTAGCTGGCCTCCCTGTCCGATTGTGTGATGCACTTCAGACTGGAGCCTTGGACCTTGCAAGATATTGATTAGCCATAGTATGATGTCAAATCTGAATGAAAGAGCAATGTGATCAAAAGGCCTTCATTGGAGACAGCATGCCCTCATGTCAAATGTCTGAAAATTCTGATGAGCTCTGTTTTCCCCTTCTTCTAAGAAAAAAAAGAATCATCTTTTTTAGTGATAAAATTCTCTTGATAAGAAAGTCCAGTGGACCTGCTGTCAACAGTATGATGGTTAGGAATTGACAAGTGCTTGTTAGGTTTTTCATCCTATGTTGCTTGACTAGAGGGAAACTGCTAATAATGGAATGTTTTAAAAGGGAAAAAAATAAAACATTGTCCTTCGAACCATTCTGATGCGAAATGGCAACATATTGCTTAAGATATATAGTAAATACATACTGTTTTCCAATAATGACCCAATGAAATATTAATTGTAACAATTTTATATGTTTAATGTACACATGCATAACCTTTGAAACCCTGTTCTCTCTTACTAAATGTACTGTATATTTTTGTTTGCAAGGAATATTATTTTGTTAGATCCCTGTTGTTACATGTATTTTATTTATGCACCCATTACCTAGCTTAATCTAATGAGAAACATTGAAAAGCCATTTATTGTCATTAACAGTGCCATTCTGTTATGCTGCAGGAGTGGATACTTGTAAAAGGCATTTAACATCTGATTGTAATAATAGTAAACTCATTTTCACTCATTTTAATAAAATCAAACTCAGTTTTATTAAAATAATGCAGATGTGTGCCTCTTTGAAACAACACTACAAAGTACTTCATTCACTCTGAATTAATAAAGTCATTATTTTCTTTAAGAGAATATATATTTTTTAATTGTACTGTAAATCTGTATGATTAAAAGTATTACACATAATTGTCAACCTAAAAATATTATACATACAATTAATCTACAGACATACTCTCTTAAAAATAGTATCTGACTTAATGTAGCTGTGTTGTCATTGATATGTATGTCCTTTTTAAATAAAATGTCATGGTTGAGACCCCTGTGACACAAATATCATGCATGCAGAGTTTTAAATGCCACTTGTGCATACTGATCTAAATCTTTAAACTGTGATAATATTTTGTTTACTGAGGCTCCATCAATCATTTATATAGTCCAAAAAATATTTCCTTACATGCATGAAGTGTTCACATTTAACATGTAATGTTTACTGACACAAAGTTTACAGTTTATATCTTTCCATTTTTCATGGAGTGTAAAAATGTCATTATAATCCCACAGGGTGATTTACTCTTGCTCTTATATCCTAGAAATATAGAAATATAGAATACAAACACATGCAATTGCCCAAGACAATGATTTGACAGCAAAATATGTACAAATACGTCATACATAAAATAAAGTAAAAACAAAAACATATAATTAAAACTGTAGTCGTGGACTTAATTAAAGCTTGTGTAGTATCACAGAAAAATAATATGTGGTTGTTTAACATAATGTACATTTAACTAACTTCTGCCTGAATTGTACCACTATTTTATCATGGATAGAGTTTTAGTACTGAGTTGGGTTTTCCATCTCTGAGATACATTCTCACCCTTTTTTTTAAATAATATTTGTCTTTGCTTTGTAAGAGTAGAAGCTATTCACATATTTATTTATTTATTACTGACTGGGATATGACACATTTTCTTTAATTTCTGATGGCAATTCATGCCTTTTACCAGGTTTGAGGTTTGATGGATTAAAAAAATAAAAACTCCACAAAGCTGTATATTTCACTAGAGATACAAGTTTGACCATTATCTAGATATACTTTGTTGTTTTACGTCATATGCATTTATTTTCTTGACTCGTATTATAGGAATCAAGTGTGCGAAGGAAGCGAGTGCTGCTCAGTATGCTGTTTCTCTTTGTTTATTTGTTTGTTTGTGTATGTGGTCAATTCCTTCATCCTGGGCTGGGTTCCACTTTTTGTTTTAAGAAAAAGACTGCAGATTAAAGCAGCATGGGAGAAAAGTTTCAAATTCTGTCCCAGGTTTTAGCTGCAATAAAAAGAAGCCAAAACTGTTTGGTTGTTGTTTTATTTCACCAGCTATGCTATAAACATGGGGCACAGGGTGGGACTGAGAGCACTTGTTTTGATATGGTTGTTTTATTTTTTATTTATGTATTTGTCCTCTAGAAGAATCATCTGAGTTTTCACATTCTTGCTATATAAGCCCAGGGCTTTATAATGTGGGTAAAAGGTTGTTTCCATAAACAAGCAGGTGGTGAGCTCAGCACCTTGCACATAAAATAACTATGTGTCCAATTTCCAAGGTTTGGTTTCTTTCTCAGACACTGAGAGATGAGGAAGCCCAGATTTACAGAATAGCAATACTGACTGTAATGTAATAATAGTCAATACTTTCAATATTAAATGGATGTTTACAAAAAATAATGAGTGGCATTTTGAATAGTTTCTATCCATTACTTGATACTAGGTGTTTCTATAATATTCATTAGATTATTGGTTTCTGTGAGGACCATTTAATCTCTGAGCCATCATTTCAAATCCAGAGCCATTTCTCTCTCTCTCACTCTCTCTCTCTCTCTCTCTCTCTCTCTATCTCTCTCTCTCTCTCATATATATATAAGAAAATCTAAACAGTAATGTGTATATCATATATGTATTAGTTGTTAACAAAAATTAAATGTTATGGTTACCTTGAATTAAGGTTAATCTGCAAAGATCAGGTTTCTGTATAGAAAAATATATAATCTGCTTAAAACATTTCCTTCCTAAAATACCTTGGGGTTTGCAACATTTAAGAATTTGATATGTACACTACAACTGGTCAAAACTGTATTTGTATTGTTTTAGTCTTTCAAATAAATTGTCATTAGACAAACTCAGTTGTGGTAGGAACAAATCTAAATAGCTCCGATATGCACAATACTACTCGAGTACCCATCTGGAGAAAGTCCTCATGATTTCCAATGTTACTAAGGTGTCAGAGAGCCTTTTATTTAAGTGGAAAAATATATTCCAAAACTCAAATTGATTCTGTAGCTTCACAGCTTCCAGGGCAAGAAAAAGGGGAATGAACATAATTGAGAAGAGAATTAGCAAAACCTTAAATATCTGTCAGTGCAATATCATTACCCATAAACTTGACCTCCCTGACCTCCCCCTTTTCCCCACAGACCGTTTTCGAGTTGCCGTCCATGAGAGAACTGTGTGCTCTCAAACACCTAAATCAACAATGTCTCACATGAGCAGTGCTGAGCAGTGTGCTTGAATGATTTCATGAAAAACTAATCATCTATTCATCATGGAGATCAAACACTTCCCACGTAATTATTAGGGAAAGCAATTTGATAAGCCTTGAAGAAGCACCAGTCCAGATATAATCATTCCTAGATTAAAAATACATTTTTCCCCTCTACCTTCTGTAAAGTTCAAGCAAGAAAGCAGAATTGTAATTTTATTTGTAATTGCATATGATGTCTTTGACAAGCTGCAATCTATTTCTTGAGCACTTTCAAAACAAATCAGTATCTCCGTTCCAAATGTTAGTCCAAAGAGCAAATATAACCTTGTCAAGTTTAATATCTATTATTTTATGACATATCAAAGCAGATGATTGTCAAATTGTTCTTGTGCGATGGAACACCTTTTTATGATGCCTATATGGGAGCACCTAACTATATTTTACTTTTTTTTGTTTAATCTTTGTAAAGACATTAAAGTAATGCCAAAGTACAAAGGTGCCCCTCATCATCTATGTCTCTCTACATCCAGGAACATTCTGATAGATTTCACATTACAATGGTATAATTAATATAGATTAGACATATTGATAGATAGTTCTATGGACAGATATATATGCCAGATCATTAGCTCCGTGTTTCACTATTAATTTGAAGCCAAGTCTTGAACTCTAACAAACAGCTCTACCAAATGCCCCAAGGCACACACCATCTTTGACAATATTATTGAAAAAAGTTAAGCTATGCTAAAGTTTAAAAAATAATGGAGGCACAGCAGCATACTGAAAGTATTGTACAATAATATCCATTAAAATTAAGGTTCAGCACAAGTTCATCTGTCCAATTTCAGTGTGGCACAAACTGATGATTTATTAAAAGCAAGAGTAGACTTAAACCTTAGACAATTACTTGCAGTACATCTGGTGTCACTTAGGTGAATAAACTGGAAACAAATAACTGCTATCAAATGTTTAATACACCAGTGCACATAATAACATTTTTGTTATTTTCACAAAGTGGCCTGGAATGAAATTATATGCTCCTCAAGCCATTAATGATGTGCCAGTCCAAGTTAAGACTGAGAATGGTAGTGCATTAAGGTATTACAAGTCAGTATTATGTGTCTAAAAGTTTCAGTCTTAAATCAATAAGAATAACTAAGTAGTAAGCCCCAGCAGTGGGTGGGGTGAACACAATCCCTATGTTTTCCATCAAACTTTAATCCCTAGAAATCATACAAAGGAAAATGCTACATGTTCAGTTATCTGCATTTATTTTATAACATTTTCTGACAATAACATTATTGGAATTCAGGCTTGGAATATTTATTAAATTAAAATGTTGACATGTTTAACTTAGCAATCAATATTTCACTCTAATAAATAATAAATGTACTTAATATATTTCATAAATTAGGGCATGAAAGGGGTGCACAATTCCCTTATCGCACAAGTCAAGATACATCTTAAGCTCTTGTAAAATGTTTCCTTCATCATGAATAAATAGATATATGAAAGGAACAGACACCACTGCTTTCTATATTTATATTTGTATTATGAGTCTCATCAACACAATTCACATTTTAAATTATACAAATCAGCAGCCTTTAAAACCAAATTGTTCAAATGGATTAATATATATTGAATATGGACTGGCATCTTACATTTCCAAAATGAAATGCTGTATGATGGATCCATTAAGGGATTGATTTTCTTAAACTATCAGCACCCATTAGTCTAATATTTACTAAGACTAAACTCTCCCTACATCATAGCTCCAGACAGGCAAAGACAAAGATGCCCCCATCGTTTGCGGATTATATAAATTCTTTCCTCCGGGCAAAAGCACAACAGCATACACTGACCACCAAACATGAGCAGGATATTCTGAGGTGGTACTGCAAATCACCACTTTAAATAGATTAAACAAGTTATATTTTTAAAATATTTTTTATGTAACGTGCTATCAAATAAATGAATGTAGTCAGGTGTAGCCATAGGTTGCAACAATCATGAGCTACCCTTTCATACCAAAACCACCCCAAAAAACAAACAAACATAAAAATCTATTGATCTGAAAACGCTGTTTTGTATTGTCACCCAAATTTAGTTTGGAGGGACATTAAAAAAGAAAAAAACTGTTAGAAGCACCAGATAATCTGTGAATAATGTCATGAGAACTGCTGCTGGCAGCTCATCTATTTTTTATTTGCCACTCAGACAAATGAAACATGAGCCACCCAGAACAAGAGGACCTTTTGACACTTCAAAGGAAACCCCTATGGGTGGTTTCCTCTTGAAGCTGAGCTAAACCAGCCCGAACTCCTCAGCTGGAAGCTGCCAAAGTCTCATTAACCCCTAAACAGGCCCTGCACGAGCCTTTCTTTTCAGCTGTAATTACGCCGCACATGCCTGTAACGCTGCACAGAATAGCAGCACGGCTGCCGGAATGTTACAAACATCTCCTTAATTGAAAATCAGATTAGACCCTTTGTGTTAATTAACTATAGAGGACCGCCCACTTGTATACATTATTATGGTTTTGTGATAAGCACAGAGAATGATAAAAATCCCTCAGAAAGCCAAGGCAGGCTTAATTGAAGTAACCTGCAAATTAAGTTCAATTTACTTAAATTGTACCGGTTTAGTAAGCTCATTTGATGTAGCTAATGTCTCAGCAAATTAATTATCTAAATTAGTCATGCCTGATGGAGTTCTCCAGGAGGATATATTGTAGATCAGCTTATTACATTTATACAAACAAGGGGGGATTCAAACAAAGCTGAAACACAAGCACTTTATAAGCAATATTTGGGAATCCTTTAATTTTATATTTGTGGCAGCTAATCCCCCCATCCTACTGTCTACTAGCAACACTGTTATTATAAATGGATAGTATTGGTAGCTAGTAAATGTATTTGTTTTCAAAATGCATGCTAATCTTTTTTTTTATATTATATATATGAATTTAAACCATATGTGTACTTTATGCTCTACCACAAGCAGCAGGCACTGAAATGTGAAGGAGACACAGGTGATTCAATTTGCTTCTTGTTACAAGAATATGCTATGTGCCAATGTCTTTGCATTTTTGGGGGGATTTTCTTCTCTGCTGGTCCTATGGGATGATCTCAAGTTACAATATCAAGGCCATGATCCACTCGCACATTCATCACATTCACTGGTTCACTTTAATGGAATACTTTATGTGACAAATATTTTGTTCCTTAATGATACAGTTTTTGTTGTATTTTATTTTTCTCCTTGAAGAATTTCCACAGATGTGGCAGTGTTTCAATTAAAACAAACAACAAACAAACAACAACAACGACAATTAACTAATGGCGTTAGACTCTAATTTATGCAAAACATTTCATGTCAACTTCTTGTGCATTTGCCCAAATAACAGATAAATGGCCTTAGTGAAACACACTGGTTTACTTATTTCCTTTGCAGGAACATGACTGTTCCTTTAAGAGCTATCAAGGCCACTTGCCTTTAACAAATTAAGTAGGGAACCTCCTCCTCTTTCAAATGTATGGCATGGTACAGTGTGTGTCAGCTGGAGTACATATGTTATGTTAACATATTTAGTTGGTAGATCATTATCCAATAGTTTAGAGGATCAGAGTAAAATTTGACTAATTTACTGAACCTCATTACCTTATGATTATAAATGATCATATGATTTTTCTCTTCTTAAACTCCAGTTTAGGTTTGGATTGAATAAAAGCTCCCAACTTCCATACCTCTCAACACGGCTTCATAGAAGTAGGATGCATACTTAAATACCCACAATAACGTACATTAAAGGTAATTTTATTTGCTTTAACATTTTAAAAAGTGTTAATTGCTGAACCCCACTGGTTTAATTTATTCTTATTTGAACTTTTACACCCATAAGCATTCCTTCTATCTATCATCTATGAACAGCAATGCTGTAGTAGTTAACTGCTGGTATGATAAAAGAAACATGCATTTCATAATATAATGTATTGAAGGATCAAAGTTCATTGGCTTTATTGTACATTATGACTACAGATTTGTGGAGTTCACAGTTCAATTTGGTCACAACCTGATTGTCAGTCCAAAAATCTCAGGTTTTAACTAGGGTTCTATTAAACAGATCAAACAAGCTATCGTGCAATAATGAAATTCTAAATAGATTAAAACATAACTGTGATAAAACATGGGGCATGGCTATAGAGGCAGTATGTTATAGGCCCATGGTACTGAGGGATTTATATTCCCTGTAATCTTGATATAAGTTGCTTGTAGCTTTGTGGTCATCTCTGGAGGTATTACACACAACATGTCCAAAAAGTCAATGGAGTTTTTCTTGTTGGGAATGGCCAACTGAGTCCTTTTCCTGAGTTAACAAGGTTCAGCTGGTTGCTGTTAAGTGTGTGCCTTGTCTATAAAAAGGTGTGTTGGAGACAGGTTGTTCTATCTGAAAGACCAGATCAAGGAGAGAAAGATAGTCTTTGTGTTTTCCTTTCCTTTCCTTTCCTGTGTGTTTTGGTGAATGCTGGTGATTGAAAGAGTGACCCTAACTTACACAGACAACCACACAAAATAGTTTGAACTCCTATAAAGGAATTAAGTGTGTGTGTGCGTGTGTGTGTGTATACAATAAAATAAAATAAATACATAACTATGGTTGTTGGCTTAATAAGAATAAACATTGTAAATAAACTCACATTGTCTTAAAGTAATCTGGAGAGAATAGCATATAGATCATTAGAAGGAACACATGAACTGGGGAATATATTGATATGGATTTATAATTAATGTATAAAGAAAATAGCAAAAATATTACTGTAGTAATATTCTTGCTCAAGAAAGGAGGTAAAGAACATCTGAGGAATTATAAATCAATTTACCTGCTGCCTGTGAGCTATATATATTTTCCCAAGCACTCATATCCAACATTCAAGGAAAACTGGAGTATGCCCTGCTAAGGAACAATTAAAATATACATACATTCAACACCATCAACCATTTGCAAAGTTGGACTAGAAAGGCAAGGTATCAACAAATGCAAGATTTCATCACGATAAGGACCGAACACCCACAAGAAAACATTCCACTCCATGGACACATCTGCTCTGAATACCTGCATGAGACAAGTGATTGAAAAGACATGTATTGATCTAATCAGCACTACTGAGAACAAGGCAACAGCTTGTGCAATAGGCTACACAGGAAGAAAATTAAAATCAGCAAAAGAGTCTATCGAGGAGATACAATATCTCCAAAGCTCTTTCAGACTGGAATACATCTTCAAGACACTCAATGGATCAGATAAGCATCTAAATAGTTGAGCATATTTAAAAGCCTAAAATGTGGTGACATCATTTATGTCATTATACTGTGACACAGTGTGGGGTGTAGTCAGGGAGGGGAGATATATGAGGCGGGGTCAGAGACATATCTGGTCTCCGCCTTCCCCCCCTTACCTGCCGACGTCATGACTACAGTCAGACACACACCTGCTAGCAATCTCTCCTAAGCCCTATTTAAGCACCTATTCTCCTGTTCAGTGCAGGAGGGAAGTGCAGGAGAGCGAAAGAGTTTGAATGAGAGTTTGGAATGGCTTACTGGCAAACCAACACACTTTTGTACAAGGACCCAATACCCAATACGAACGAATCTGGACTGGACAAGGACTACGGCTCTAATTCTGATTCTGATTGACTCTTTGTTTTAGTTGGCAAGCTGAACAGCGACCCAAGGCTAATTAGGACGAGCAACATCATTGCAATTAACACCCGACTGGGACTAGGCTTTCTTTTGTGTCTCACCTTTTTATAGATGCCACCCCTGATCCGGGTGCCGTCTGGGTGTTCTGCCTATACAGTCCCCGACTGGCAACCTGAATCCTGGGACATCCCATCACACACCCCACAGTGTGTCACAATACTTCACCAGACCCAGAACGTATACAATTACAAGTTCAAGAACTCTGTAAAAATAGCGTGAAATTAGGCCTGCGAACTTGTTAAAGAAACGTATTGATATTTAACAATGATACTTTTCCTGAGGGTGTGGATTACCTGCTGGCAGGTGAACAGAATAGTTAAGTATTGAAATTAGTTCTATACATTGTAATTGAAGCAGTACTGGTTATAATTTGACTTTAAAGGTTTATTTTCAAAGTGATGTACTGTAGATATTCTTACAACTGCAGGGTGGAACCATGTTTTAATTCAAACTAAGTGTGAAGCTTTGAAGTGTAACATCAATTAAAGTTCCGTAAAATTTAATTTTTTATAAAGAATTTTCTTAACTCTTCTAAAAAGGTAAAAAGGAGAAGAAAAAGTATCTCTCAGTAGAACATGTTCCTCTGTAAGTTTAGAGGACAGCTGATGATGCTTATGTAACCATAGGGTTTGAATGTCTGGTAATTTGAGAGATTACTCACACAACTTAAGTACCTTGTACATATAGTGTTCTAGCACAGGAATTTATTTTTAGAAATGTAGGGATATACAAAAGCCCTTTACTGTAACAAAAACAAACTGTATGCAACTGTATTCATTGTATACACACATACATATAGTACATATACACATTACATCATGTCTTTGTTTAAGGGGAAGTGTGCTTTGTACACAATAATTGTTTATAATTAGATGCTCTGTTCCAAAATTGTATATAATACATGTGTAAAATCTGTTAATACTCTTAACTGCAGTATTACTTATTGTGCATTGTTTTCATGGGCATTGTACGCTTGGGGTCTGACTATTAAACAGGCTTTGCAGTGAAAAATGTAAATAAAACTTTGCTAGCCAACCACAAACTCTCATGTGTATATATTACTGTACGCTTTAATACATGAAGTGAAAACAAAGGTATTGTGTGAACTGTTGGGGCCAGGCTTCAGTACTTAAAGGTTAACCAGGTGATTGAATCTTTCATTTGAGCTGAATGCACTGTTTTATTCATGTGTGATAATTCTATTGTGGTAGAAAGAGTCCTAGAATGAGAGCATTTTCAGATCCCCTAATATGAGTACTTGGCACCTAAACACTAGATAAATATTCAGTAGAGGTGAAAAGTCCAGCCGACTGACAATTGCCCATTTGGCAGTTTTTTTTATGTTTTGGTGGCTTGATGACGGTGTTAAGAGTTTATGATGTGACAGATGTTTCACTGCACTATTGTGAAATGAATAGATTATGAGAAGTAATTAGATGTACATCGGAATCAATGCTGTTATCATGGAGGCCTGGAGGCTATGCAGTAGATGAGAGTCATGGCAGCAGGTGGTCTGATGGCTCAGAGACAGGAAGACACACCGCAGGAGACTGAGTGACAGGTTTCACAGAGCCAGGGGGTGAGAGATCTGAGATCCTGCACGCATTTGTAATCCTTACTCATTTATAAATAATATAAACTACACATTTTACTTTAGAAGCCTGGTCTTCACTCCTGTTATTTTTATCAATTGATTTGCATTCTCCCCTTTGTCAAATTGGAAAGCAGCGCTCTCGTTTTTCAGAGGTCTAATTAGCCTTCAATACAGGGGTGTGGTGTGCCATCCATCAGCTAATTGGGCTAACCGTAAATAATGTGTTACAACAGGAGCAGAGCAATATAAGGCTTATTTATAGTTATTGTTCCAGCAAAGGTGCTGGTGAAGCTAACCTCTCAATCTCTCACTCTCTCTATCCATAAACTCAGTTGGTTTATATTTGAGGACCAATGTGTAAGTTAAACATTGCTATTTAAGTCATATCCTGAATTTAATATAATTATTTTGAGGCTCACATTGCCAGTTACACAGAGTGATCCCCAATCTTCCCAATTTTTGGGTACCAAGGTAGAAAAACAACACACATGGCTCTTGAGCTATGGTCTGCTGAAAAGGATAGGTTTGTGTACTTTCTCTACAATTTGGAAAACATAACAATACAACATTCAGCAGAGTAGACAAAAAAGGAAGGATTACATTAATTGATCTTGTTTACATCTGCAGTCTTTACTGTAAACTGGAACATTTAACACACCAAGCATGTTGCTTTATGTGTTATGAGGTGTATGACCTCAATTGCTACGGTCACAAATGTGACTAGGCTAACTTTGTCCTGAAATATACTTATTATGTTGTTATAGATGTTTTTAGGTACGTTTTGTCAATTAATTTGTCAGCGAAAATGAGAGCTTGTTTCTATAAGCTATATAGTTATGGGCTAGCTTTGATTTAATTTGGTAAACTAATTCATCCAGATGTTCAATTTGGATTGCCAAGAATCTTTTTTTAAGTTTTGAAGATTTTACTAACATAGCCCTTGAGTAACATAGCCATATACATCACAACATAACCTACTTGGCCTGCTGTCCACCTGTACTGCACTTTCCAGAGATGTTTGTTTTCCAAAGTTTGATATTCATCTGGGATATTGTCTTTGACTGTGTTGTGAGACACATATCGCACTCACTCTCATTAGTAATACTGTTGTGAAGTCAAATACGTATTCCTAGTTGCCCTGGACTGCTGTTAAATGTGTTAAAAATGTAGACTTTCATAATAACAATGGCTCACTACCAGAAAATAACGATGCAAAAAATGTAAAAGCATTATACTATTACGCGTAATGTAATCTTAAAAAACAGTCCCTTGATTATTTTTCACGTCTGCATAGAAGTTAATACTTTAGTCAATGCATTCTCTGTGGAATTAGCTAAAACTGTGTACCACTCTCAGTTCTTCGCAACCTACAAGTCTTGGCATGGATTTCCATTGAACCCATTGAGGCATGGAAATCACAACCATCTGTAGTTTCACAAATTTTGTGTCAAGTGTTTCCAGGAAAAAAATATTAATACAGGGTACCAGTTAGGTTCACTTCTTAGTTTTATTTTTACATTTCTTTTCACAGATTTCAGTGATATTGCAAGGGCAGTGTGCCTTTGTGCACCAAGTAACAACAGATGATTTGGGTTTTATTATTATCTAAATAACTAAATTCATTAATAAATACAGCCTATTATGAGTAGACAGACTAATCATACTGTAATATTTAACAGGTTTAAATTACACTCATTGTCAGTATTTTTATTTTTATTTTGCAGAAGGACATCAAGTGAAGGCTCATTTATACATATTATTATTATTATTATTATTATTATTATTATTATTATTAATAATAATAATAATAATAATAATAATAATAATCATAATAATCATAATAATAATAGTACATTTTCAGAATGTAATCATCTCTTCATTAATTTCCAGTACATATATTCTGAGAAGCATTCAGATTTATTTACTGGGGGGTTTTGTGTTTACAAACTGAGTACAGCTATCTGACTTACATTGTTTGATATCTAGGTTGTTTAATAAATGAAATATGGGATTTGGATGAAGGATGTAAAGAGTTTTATGTCTAGTGAGACCGTCCCTGGCTAACTGAAACCAAGGGCCTCACACAGAAGAAGTATTGATTATTTTTGAATGAGTTATGAATAAAAAGTAAAAAAGATATTGCATTACAGCACTACAGGGATAATTTAAAAACATATGCGGTCTCTACAAAATAAGTGTATTCAGTTTGATCTTGTTCATGGTCGGATGAAGTGGAAATCTGAGACTGTATTGAAATAAAATGGAGATGGTAGAAAAACATAAAATGTTCCTTTTCATTTCTGTATGTAAATACATGTAAAATAACCATGCGTAGTGTGCAGGATATTCTCAGTTTGTGTGCTGTTGTGCTGAGAAACCTGAATAGAAATGAAACACAATTTGTGGTTGTTTGAAAGATATGCTGATCTCACAACATGAAGTTTATTTCAAGCTCCATGTAAAAATTCAAGGTTTGCATTGCTTTAATGTATTATTTCTTATTTGACAACCCTATCAAATAATAATACATACGTACATACACACACACATACATACAAAACTTACATGCCCTCTTAAAACAAAACAATTTTTCACCTGATATCCCAATTCAGAAACATGAATCATATATATATATATATATATTTCTGTACATGTTTTAATTAAGAAAGGTTAAGCCATAATTAAAACAATGCAGCAATGAATTCAATGATTAGATGCAAAGTTTGGAGCCAGCTGTTCCCAGGAATCCACAGTGTCCGCTGCTACTCTGAATTTTCCCTCTAGCACTGCGTTTCATTCTGCTGCCGTCTGTGCTTGCTAATCGACCTGCTTATGATCTCTGCCACAATTAACGTATGCTTATTAGTAACGGCTGGTTGAAGACAGCACAATGCTGCCATTTGCAAACTCAATCTGAACAGGGGTGGTACATTTAAGGATTCATTTATTGTTTTAACTGATGACAGTTCATGACAAATATGACTGGCAGTTAATAGGAAATAAAGGGGGAAATCGAAATTGCTTTTTGTTTGCTCTCCTCCTTGCCATATCTCTTTTTTTCCCCTTGCATACTTAGGATGACAAAGTGTGGGGATCTTAAGTGTGTTAAAATTCTTGAAAAGCTAAAAAGATGATGATGATGATGATGATGATGATGATTTTTTATAATGCATAGTCTGCATATAATGCATACTCTCTATTTGCAGTAGGGACCGGTTAATCCAGCCTAATTTGTTGAACACCAGTCACTCAGTATTGTCAACAATACCGGAAGATCTGCTCAAATTGACATAGGAAATGGTCTGAATACCCTTAATCTAAGGCATGAATATGAAATACTGCCAAATCAGCTTTTGTGTTTATACAATCTTTTCAAGCTAATTTAAATATAATCAAAAGATCATTCATATATATATATATATGAATGATCTTTTGATTATATTTAAATTAGCTTGAAAAGATATATAAAATACACATATATAATTTTTCAGAATTTATTGTAGAAAAATCATTTAGTTTGACGTTAAGGTTAGAAATAATTTCTTTTTTAAACAATTGAATTAAAGGAATGGGTTTTAATATTAATGCAAAATGACTAACGTTTTTACAGTGAACATTTAATACATCAGATGTCGATACTACCAAATAAAGTAAAATAATATCTATTTTTTGTAATCAATTGCATGTATTACAGTTTACAAAGGAACAAAAGTACTATTATCTGTCATAAAGCAAAGACTTTGATTGCTTTGAGAAATGTGACTGTTTACGAATACAATATCAGAATGAAGACAGTGACACATTGTGTTCATAGCTAGGGAATGCACTTTTCTTCTACTTGTTTGAAACTGACATCAAAGAAAAACACAGATTGTCCCCTTTCCTACGACAGCGATCAGAATCTTTTAATTCTGAGTTTAAAAACAACAAGAATAAGTTAATTGAAATACACAATTTTTATTTGTGCTGTAGGGTAAGGTTTAAAATTTGATCTGTATCATATGGCCACATGCCTATGAATTGTAATTGTAATATTGGTTCAATTCACAAGATAATAATAATAATAATAATAATAATAATAATAATAATAATAATAATAATAATTTAACTGTCTTTTTTATTTTTCTTTGTACCAATTAGGATACAATAAAGATGCATATTGTTTATATACAGGATGTACCTGTATACCACTCATTTTGAACAATCAAGTTGTGTTCTTTTTGTCACTTTATTATTTACTCCAGACTCTCCACTGAAGACCTACCAGTTATTTGATTGCGATGGCAGTTGCTAACTTCTTGGTACATTGAGTGCTTTTATCGTGATCAATGGGGAAGGCTTTGTTGGACTGCATCCCATCAATCAGGGGCCAATTGTCCAAGCTTAAATTCAGAGCAAAAAAGTGGAAATTGAATTCAGCTCCAATACTGCAAGGCGATAAACAAGGAAACAGGCACTGCGAAATGTAGAGAATCCACATTATTCACATAATTTGATGATGATAGTTGTTAGCTAAAGTTACGCCTGCCTGCACCAGCATTGATAATTAAGGATACAATTACACTAAGTTGCTGACTGTCATGAAACTATTTCCTTATTTGCATGCATGAAGAGCATTAGGCTGCTGTAAGAAAGTGCTGGGCGCAATGGTAAAGTAACACTGGAAGAAGCACAGGGGAGAAGATGCAGCAACACAATCAATTACATTTGTAAACTTCTGGAAAGATGAGAGCAGCGAGTGAAATACAAAACAGGAGTCAGGGGGATTTGCATGAGGAATGATTATGGAGACACAAAAAATAGCAAAAATAAGGTACTGAAAAAAAATAAAAATAAAATAAAAACACTCAATATTATAGTTTTTCTCACAACAATGCATAAACAAGCTTAGGTCAAATGTTCTAAAAAGCTGATTAAATACACGTTTAACTTCATTGCAACTCTGGTGTGATACTGTTGTATTTACATGAGTATTTGATCTTCTGTTTCTTTTAAGATATCGCCTATACTGTTATCTCTCAAGTCTGATTCTAATATCTTTCACAACTGTGTTTTCACTCTCCGGTTTTCTGTCAAGGAGCACACGTTCTCACCAATATTGACAGACGAACAAGCAGGAACAAATCTGTTTCCCGGGGGATAGTTCTTGTGATCACACTAACCTAGACACACCTATGTACTTCAAGATTTAAGAAGAAACAACCACCATAAAACACATGTGCCTTCTTGATCTGCTATCTTGCATTAGGAATGTCACACAGTTTGACAAGGTTGTCAGAAAATATGAAATCAAGGGAAATTACATTGAGTTTAGTTGGACAAATGTAGACTGACAATTATTAACATTTAACAACAACACTAATACCTTTTTAAATCATGTTGTTGGACTGTTACACAAACTGTAGTATTTTCTAGCACTGCATACAGTCATGGACACAAATGTCCAATGATTGAAAATAGTTACACTGATTATATGTATGCATATATATATATATAAAACTAATAGTAGCACTTAATAGTTCTTAACTGGGAAGAGAGAAACCACAGGGCATGCTTTTGAAATCACTGTCAGTTTTTACTTTCTGACAGTATAAGCACTTCAAGCCAGAGTGGGAATGTCAGGGTTAAAATGCTTGTAGAAGGATTTTTTCTTTTTTTTCCTTTAAAGCTGTTTTACGGTACACAGATGGAAGGAGGCAAGCGAAGCAGGAAAAATAACTGGCACCAGCCCACCCAAGCCATCATGACCAGGAAGAGCCCAGTTCAATTAGTGTTGTAAAATAAAATACTTTGTAAAGGAAATAAATGCTATACAAGCTAAGATTCATGCTTTCAAATATACTCAGGGTTTGAATTTTTAATTAGGGGTGCTAATTACAGTCATCAGACAGTCGTTCTAAATACATTCCACTTTGCTTTTCAGTAGGCAAGCCTTCAGCCTGGTGTATTTTTCCATTTCATTAATATTTTATGGAAATGGCCCTTGCCGCTTCAGCTGTGCATCGCCTCCTAGAACATGCCCCACATTATGGATGCCAGTGCCTTTAAGCCATGTACATTAGTGAGATGACAAAATGCAAAAAAAGTGTCTCGTCAACCAGTTTGTCGATTGATTCTATTAGATAGTCTAAAAACAGTTGGGTGTGAGTTATAATTGAGCTGACACTAATAATGAAACTAGATACTGGCTTGAAGCCATTAGCAATAAGCTAAGATATTGATGCTTCTAATAATTTTGGAAGAATTATACTGAATTAACTGACTCACACAGAGGCTAGGAGCTGGAAGTACCCAAACGGAATGGAGCTCTTTGTCCTACAGATTGAACACCTAAAAAATAACATTGGAATTTAATGTACTTAAAGAAACGTCTCTTGCATTTTATGCATAGCATTAGATTGCTACTATGTAAAATAATATGAATAATGAAGTTAAATCTCTACCCTCTTCAAATATCTATAATATCTGACATGCTTACAACTCCCATGCTTGAATACATGGTAACATAACGGATGTACAATTATTTTTTAAAACTGATAGTAATTATCTGTGAAAAAACATCTGGATTCTGGTATTAATGAGAAGAAGAACAGATTTGCATGCCTTTAGCTGGACTTTATACTGATGAGTAGAATTTGGAATACATTATTGTTTCAAGAAAATTGAAGATTTATAAATCCTTACATATAAAATGAGTTAAAGCCACATTTAAGATATGTTGTAGATGTGGTGATGGTGGTGGTGGATTTTGTCTACAATATGTCCTTAACCTCATCGTAACCTAACCTCAGTTATTTTGTCTGTATGTTCAATGTAAAGGTGTAATTGAATATTTGTGTTTATTTACACATTTAAAATGTTGCCAAATTGTTTTGTTTTAAATAATAACATAAACTAAAAAATAAATATGGTATATAAGAAAGATCGTACTCTTACTTCTGATGTATGTAAGGGCTTGCAAACAAATCTTAGTTTTATACTAGAAGCATTAAACAAAACCTATATTTGCATATGACCAATGATACATGTCACATCATTCCATTGGATTCTTTCCCACAGGACGTGTTCTGCAAGAGTTTTACACAGCAACAATCATGTAAATATTGGTGGATGTCATTTAAAAAAGATAATTTTAAAAAAGGATACTTTTACCATATTATGAAGTAGCATCTCATAGACAAACATCCAATTTCAGTCATGTACAAATATGCATTTAATGTTACTCAATTCCAAAATAACACATGCCTGCACTATACATATACAAAAATAAGAAAGATATGTTCATGGTTAAAATAATGCTCCTTAGTATTTGAAACAGGACATATGATTTCATATACACATTGTTCTATGGATAAATTGTGATGAATCTATCTTCCTCTTGATCGACAAGGAATTCATTTCAAATATGTACATTTTGAAATAATGTACATGTAATTGAAATTCAGAAATTGAAATAATGAAGCACCTTGGCAATCTTCTGCTTACAGATTTGTATTTTGAAATGTATGAATTTCAAGAAAATAAACATCAGCATAGTTATATTTTCCAATAAATTGATTACAAATTCATGCACTTTAAATAAAGAAGTGTGTACTTCACTAATTAAACTAAATAGAAGGGTAACTGTTGACAGTATCATCCAAGCAATGAGACTTCAAATGTATATTTCAATAATTGTTGCTGACATTGAAGTTATTTTGCTGAAACAGGTTAGATAGGATGAGAAACTTAATATTGCACAGTATCACAATATTACAAATGTTACAATTTACACATATAGTTGCGTATATAGTACAGGTAAAGATAACATAGCTCCCATCCATCAGTGTGTAAGTAATGAGAAAAAACAACAACTCAGAGTCCATGTTAAAACAATCCACATAAAATGAGGACAGTTGGTATGAATTCTTTACTACCAGACTGCTGTTTTCCCCTGTTCTTTGGCAGGCTATGTCAAATTATTTTTCTCACGACCATTACAGGCTGATATCTCTTTAAGACACAGAACTGGAGCTCTGACTTCACTTTCACTGTAAATATATGTATATACATATATATGTAAGGTGATATGAATTTGACAAGCAACAAAACAAAACAAAAAAACATCTTATTTACCCTTCAAAGTCAATTGGGACCATGTTTTGTGGTCAAAACAAATATGGAACTTTCTGAACACACAGACCAGCAACATATATGGCAAAATATAAGTGAGGTTTATGTCAAGAAGAGCATTATATCCAATGTGAAGCATAAAAATACACATATTTTGCTTTGGAGCTGTTTTTTCAACTCTGATTTTATTAATTCCAAAATATACAATAACAGTATAATAATTATTACATTAACAATAAGAGTAGTACATTTCTGCCTAAAATATTGATATTTCTAATAAACAAAAAAATAAAGAAAAGCTATGGGATTCTTGTTTAATACAGTAAACCTGGTTCGGAGAATTGAATGCAATGCATTGTAATGAACTTTTGTATAACCCATGAGATTGTGTGCAGACTTGTAATAAATATTTAAGCAACAGCAAAAATAAATTATATATTTCTTTGTTTACAGATATTTTTGTATTAAATTCAATTAACCAGAGATATATATGCATGTGACAAGCAATTACAGAAATACAGCGCATTTTATCACAAATCTGAGTAAAGGATGCAACCACACCATTAGACGTTATGTGGGGCTTAATGAAATGTGTTGTTCTGTAACTTTGGAAACAAGTTTAAACTCATTAACAGTCAATAGATGTGTTGTTATAATGCAAACAATTAGATAAATTTTATGCCACAAATTATATCAGAATATATTCAGGTAGAGCATAAGAGGAAACTGGGGTGCTGTCCAAAAGTCTTCAACTTTGCTTAAGAGTCACAGTACATTGTGTGTGGAGATATTTGGTCTAATTTAGTCTTTGGTCTTTTTCAATTCTGGGCTAATGTCTTTTTCTTTAATAGAGGCAACTGCTATAGCATGCAAATCATCAGTCCACCCATTATGCTTTCATTTGAGGGAACCTTTTACTATTAATAATAATAATAATAATAATAATAATAATAATAATAATAATAATAATAATAATTATAATTATAATTATATTATTATTATTATTATTATTATTATTATTATTATTATTTTATAATTGGTCACTGCTGTGAGAGAAGAGATATAAGACGATATTGATTTATTGACTGAAAGTTTGAATCATATTTGATGGGTTTGTTCAGTTTTTTACAGATTTACAGATCTTGGGCTCAGAAAGTAGCATCTATCTATATATATGTCTATCTTTCTTTATGTCACATAAATTCAAGTACTTTCTGTAAGCATGTTTTTGATTGTCATTAATAGGGGCATAACAATAGACAGCATATTTACGTATATTTACGTATTTATATTTCTGAATATGTTTAGGTGATATACATTTATTGATTACATTATACATATATATATATGTGTGTGTATGTGTAATATTTGTATAAGATATACTTACTGAATTACAGAAATGTATTTAATGTGACACAACAATGTTTTTTGTTTGTTTGTTTTATTATTGTTATTATGAATTTGGAAGGGAACATTTAGAGTCTCTAAAACCAAGGCTGGGAATGTTGCTTGCATTTTAATATGATACATTTTAATTTTCAAACTTAATCAATAATTTATCTGGAGTATAAGCATGCTTGCGTTGTAGATATTCTGGCAAAATGACTATATATTTGATAGGGCAATCATTATGTTGCCATCTTGTCACTCAGTGCACTAGAAAGGAAGCAGAGGTCCTATCCTGTGGTAATGCCTAATTCACTAAGACAGGAATAAGTAGACTAGAAAGCACCTGTCAGCTCTGCTTCCCAATTTCCTTGATTAACATGAAACTTTAATGGGGTTTTCAGAAATTCCACCATGAAATGGGGTCTTATTGCAAATGTGGCTGCTCTCCTGCACACAAGGCAGCGAAGCTAAGAAGGTACCTGAAATATGTTCGCTCCAAGTTAAAACTTGTGATTCCTTGTATAAAACGACAAATTATTTTAATAATGAGAATCCTGCTCCCTGTCTTTTATAGAATGCTGTTCATAAAAATGTACTGTAAACTCCAATATAAATGTTATTTCTTTCAGGTCCTTTTATTTTTTGACAAGGTGATATCATCTGTTTACATAAAATGTTAAATTTCTTCAAATTTTTTACTTATATTGTACACTGCTAGCATTAATTTTACACACACAAATATAAAATATGAAACCAAGATGTTTCCAACAATTACTTTAGTGATATATGAAAAGCTGTTTCATACTTCAATAATAAAGTGTACTTTTTACATGTTATTCCACTTTATCGAAGGCTAAAACATGCAGAAAAGGGTTTTGTATTTTATTTGTCAAAACATGAGTGCCTGGGGGAACATTTAACATCTATAACAAAGAGGGGAAAGGAGTTATTAAAGAGCTGACAGCTTTTAATCGCACTGTAACCAAGTTCTTTTGAGTTTCTGAATGTCGAATGTATCTTAGTAAATCTTAGTTAAACTCTTCAGTTTAATAATAAGTATAGCACTTAAAAAATAACTGAATCTGAACACTTTATATAAATATATATATATATATATATATATATATATATATATATATGAAAAACATATTGCATGTATTCTAAATATAATACCATATGTTGTATTAACAATATCTAATTTGGCATATAGATATGTGTTTATAATATTATTACATTTGCAAGTTCAAATTTTAGTACTCGTACTGTTTCACCAGGGATGAGATGTATATGTTTCAATGACAAGATCATGAGGGCCACTCGGTTTCACCGAAATCTGCATATTCATTGAGACATCAATTATTTATGACACAACACAATGAGCTTAGGATTACTGGTTGGACTTTGCTTCTGAAAATGTTCAGTAGATATAAAAATGCGCTTATATTACTGGTGAACTTTTCTAAATAATTTATCATTTGAAATTGTAAAAATAATAAACCAGCAACAATAAAATACAATATTTTAGTTCTTTTTTAAGGGGCATTTGTTTAAAAAAAAACAAAAAAACATAAAATGTAGGTTATTTTTTGCATATATTGTAAGCAATTCTATTTTTTTTTATGTTAAAATATTTACGCTACTCTACACTATTTTGACCTCTTAAAAATATAATCAGTACTTACAAAAAACATAATTTTGTAGGATTTTGTATATATTTATTTATCTAGAGCATTTTGATTTAGATGCAATACTTGTATTACTACTACGGTACTATTATTATTATTATTATTATTATTATTATTATTATTATTATTATTATTTTATTAATATTAATACTACTACTACTACTAATAATAATAATGCCCAGCTGTGATGCTGTTTATAATGCTTTATTCTATAATTACAATCATAAAACATGTGTAATATTAATGACTAAATATCACAATATTTTCAAAAATACGGTTTGTTTTTCCAGCGTTTCAGGCATAACATATGCAGTGAAATTTCCTGAATTCCATATGAAAATGCTTTGCAGCCTGTCTCCTTGTCAATCTTTAATAACGCTCATCAATTATTTGTGGGCAAAAGATTGAGATGGCTAATAGCATAAATGTATTCGACTACTGCATTCGTAGCTGCAAATGTGTTTATATATCACATCGAGAAACACTACGCATAAAGATGCTTTTATACAGTTATATACCATTTTAAATTGCTATTAATGATGCTTATCAATACCATACATTACACTGCATTCACCAGTATACAGCATTCAGGTATCTAATGGATTGATTTAATTATTTTCATTAATTACAGTGTGACTTGAAAAATATGAATACATCAACTAAAAGCATAAAAACAGACGGTCCGCCTGCCTTTCTGTCAAATGTCAAGTTAGAAAATAGAAGCTTTTTTTTTTTTTTGCCAATCACATGGCACAAAATTACAACCTCAACACCCCCACCCCCACCCCTCCCAAATCAGACCCTTTCCACCCGTGACCCCAGACATTGCTCAGATGGAAGACACTGGTGTTATGTGCAAATCAGAAACGCACCAGCAGAGATCATTCAAGGGGGAAATAGGAATACAAGTCACTTTTGAGTAGCATACGAAAAAGCACTAAATCTCTGACCCACTCTGAGAAGCCACAAGACACAAGCGCAGCAACCGGCAGCATTAAAATGCACTTCAACCACACTGACATTAAGCTGCTTGTTCCTCTGCAGTGGAGGATCAGCCGGCGAATAGTTCACATTGAAATTCTTTCACATTGCTAACGTTTTAAGACAAAGAAGGAAAATGTAAGCAGTACATTATGTCTTCAAGCTATAAAAAAAAACCTCTTTGACACACACACACACACATATTAGACCAACACCCTCTACAACAGAAGAGCACAGAATAGATGACCACACTTACTTTAAACGTCCCATGAAGCAAAGTTCCCAGATTGTGCAGCTGCTCTGAATCTTATTCCACTAAGTCTGAGAAGACACAACAAAAGGGAGAAACATAATGCCAGACAGCTTCTATCCTACTTACAGAGTGCAGTATCCATACATGTTAATTCCTAGTGTGAAATTAGTTTTTTCTTTTTTTGTTTTAAACACCTTGCAGAATGAAGCTTTTTCACTGCATCTGGTTGCCAAAGCACAATCAATATGGAAGGGAGCGGTATTTTATGATTGGAGAAGTTGTTGTGTTTTTGGTGGTGAAATTCATTATTTAGTATCTGAACCCTCAGCATTTCAGTATCATTTATTCATAAAGTCCCTTTTTGCCAGGAGGAAATAGATACAGCTGTAGAGAGAGAGAGTGCGAGAGAGAGAGGTAGAGGGAGGGAGACGGATTGATGATATTGATCAGGTACCATCTTGAAACAAAGGCAAGGCGCTCTATTTTAGTTGACAAGTGTGACAGATAAAAACAAGTAAGGGAACGAGGAGGCGAAGGCCTTGAACATCACAGGATTCAGAAAGTGATTGAAGAAACTATTATGACAAGCAGATTCCGGCAGGCTGCAGCACAGAAATATATTCTGAAGAGTCATTAAAAAAAGATGTTTTGTTTGCCTTGTGAATACGAGGTTTCTAGTAAGGCATGTGTTGGAGGCATTCAAGTTTCTAGTAATGCTGGTTTAATGGCTTATTGCTCTGTGGTATATTTTTTCCCCTAGATTTTATAAAATTGGTTAGTAATGAGAAGTCCTGTCCATGTAATAATGAGTTGATCCAATGCTATAAATGTAACTTTATTGCAGTAATATGCTTGTTGTATTAAGTATTTTAAAAGAAAGTATTCACGATGGAATAGAGGATTTAATATCTGCTACATCAGCAAATCATACCTTAAAAGGCTAAATACGGCTTTTATCTGTTCTATACACATACCTCTATTGTAGTGTTTCTGTATGCAGTATTCTGTTCAGAATTAAGTCATTGTAAAGTCCTGTCCCTTTTAAATTATTTAGATCTTACTTAGTGTGACAGCAGCACTATAGATTGCTTGAATCAATCTCAGTCACCAGAGAGAGGGAGGGAAAATATACCTGTAGCTTCTGTGCCCTTTGGCTCATTGGTTTGGATTTTTTTTCTTCACAACTTCCATTTTTAGACAAGACATTTGTCACACTTGCAAGTCTCATCTATCTTACGTTACATTTGTATCTTGGGATTTTCTAGTCAACATTCCTTAATTTTAATGCAGAAAGTGTTTTGATTGTTAAGTTTGTAAAGAAATGGTATGTGGGTACTTAATACTACATAATTCAATTAATTTGTGTAGTGTTTGAAATAGATGCGATTTGTTATCATTATGAATTTCCGGTCCTTTTCACACGTATTCTACACACCAGTCAAGTATTACAGTGAAAATACAGGGTTTATTGCCATTTTTATCAAGCGGAAGAAATAGAATCAGCAATCAACAGATATAAAGAACAATTCTTCAAATCTTGTCTGCTCTGCCTGTGTGAATTCCCTTCAAAAGTTCCACTCTGAGCCCGAAACCAAATAATGTTTTTTAGAAAGTTTTTATGAATCTGTAACTGTAATTTTATGTTTTAAAAAGATGGAAAGGATAAGAAAACATATATATGTTTCCAGACTGTCCCCAAAAGACATTAAATGTACATGTTGTTGACGATTATTATGCACAACACCCATCTAAGCTATACACACCGAGAATTTTCATTTTCCTGGTTAAACATAATCTTTAAAAATCGGATCAAGATTTTACACTTAGCTGCAACCTGTAGCATAGTGTATTGATCCAAAGGGTCGCAATAGGTCAAAACAGGCTCCTCTTTGCATTTTGTTGTTCTACTTTTGCCTACAGTGCTGTCATTTCTCTTGGGGAAGAAGAGGCATCTTCAAACAGAGAACCACAAGAAAAAAGAAGTAGTTCTGGTGATCTTTCCATCAAAATTCCAAATCGTTGGAAACCACGCCACTTCTTCTTTTCCTTTCATGCACTCAGTTGCAGTGTTTGAAGAACAAACAGTTTCTCATGTTTTTATATTCAAAAAGGATTCCAGATATCGGAGAGGAAAATGTTAATGAAAAGGGTTCATAACAGATAAGCAAAATTGCTTGAATGCTATATAATCATATACCATTGCTTTGTGTCCTTTAACACTTGGTTTTAGCTGTTACTTGAGACCCGATTAAAGACAGGGGAATTAAAATGGCCTTCTGTAATAGTAGGTTGTGATAACATTTGTTATATGTTTTACAACTACTTACAACAAATGGTTGGGGAACGAATTTGTTTAGAGATCTATGATGGATACTGTCCACACACCTAGTGTATCTGGCAGAAGTGAACAAATAACAAATAGAATTCCCACATTAAATTTGTGTTTCCATTTGAAAATGGGAGTGTGGGGGGGTCTTTCTCCCCAAAATATGCAGATTCTTTTTTTCAAATAATTGAATCAGTTTACCCTGGCCTAACTGAATAATTATTGTTAAAATAAACCATTCATAACTAAAGGGAGTGGAATTAAAGATGAGGTTACTTACTTACTAAATAATATGTTGAGGAGTTGTATAGTAAAAGGACTTGACCAAATAAAAATGTTATCCTTATTGGTAAATTCACATAGGATGAGAGATATGTCTTATCGGTTTACCTTATTGTTATAATATTCCTTCAAAGTAGTTTATAATACTGCTTTTTTTCCCTTTTTAGTACAGCATAAATCTTCATAGGAACATAATTTTGTGAGGTAGTCTTTTCCTTGTATTATCACTATTAGTTGGGTATATATGAAATCAACCAATTTGGTTATTGAAACAAATATATTGAATGGCATTTTTTTAATTTCAAACTAAACTTGGTATAATTGGCAGACATCCTTTTTAGACTGAATGCACTCTTCTCAGCATTAGGAAAGTGGTTGTTTCAAAGATTGAAAAAAGTTCAATGGCTTTCTCCATCCTGTCGGTCTTCTATAGAGAAGGAGGTGAGCTGTTCATTTTTATAGTTTAATTTGATTATTTTAACTTTACATACAAGTACATCTGAGTTTCTCAGTATTATAAAGCAGTGCAACTACTAGATGGAGCTGGTTTGAGTCTCAAAGGAAGAATGCTGGATTTAGTGTATGTTAAAAATAAAATAAATATAATCAAAGCTTTGAATTGATCCAGTCCTTAGTTTAAATGCGTATGAACTACAGAAAATGAAAAGATACAGGCGTGAAGGAGCGGTAATAAGATGATACTTGATGCCTAAAGTTGTTCTTTTTTTTTTCTTTTTTTTTCTGCTAACAGGTACCCTGATTTTTGCTCTTATCCCAGAATTAATGCTCACAAGCTTAAAAAACTAAAAACCTCTAATGAAATTGACAGAATTTTAGAATAGCATTGTCCTGTGGATGATGCTATACCTCAAATTTAATAGCCAGGCCTGGCCTCTAATTAATTGCACACAAAGTATTTTGTTATTAATTTAAAACTATGAAAAATTGTTTGATTAATGTTTTTGACAGTTTGGGAGGGGCTTTGAGCTTAAAAGGTTGCTCCTAAACAATTACACCTGACTTGACAAATGACTGTGGATTAATAAGTAATACTTATTGACCTGAGATTATTTAAGTACTTTATATTAATGTATACCTGATACACTACATTAAATCAGGCACTAAAAACTTATCCAGCAGGGTACATTTCCTAATTCACAAGGGGCTTTAGCTTCTGAACTTATGACTTCCTAACAGTATAAGTGATCTTGAAGTAGTTTGCATCATCTGAGTTTTCCTGTTGTTTCATTTATTACCTGTTACATATCCTATTATGTGTGCCCTGCATGCATCTATTTTGTTATAACTGTCTGTCATGCTAATTGTTTTAACACAAAATAGTTGAAAGCTGAAAGTAAGTATTTGACACAGAAGTGTAAATAATGTATCAGAGCACCAATTGCTAAATTTACTTTATAAGCAAAACATCTAAATTGTAAATGTATGACGTCTCAAAATGCTATATGCAGAGTACATGTAGGTTAAATGTATTTTTGGCTGCTGGCATATTTCCTGTGGTTGTATTTTTTAAGAGGACATTTAATTTACATGCATTGTCTGTTACAAATATGGGTAAAATACGGGTTTCTAATGACCATCATACACCATCCATATGTATTGTTAGTGCTTCCATTAACTTTAGTATTTTTGAGAAGTAATTCTATGACAAAGACTGATAAACAATAACTCATCTTTATATGATGACCTACATGGAGAAACCTAAGACCACCATCAGGTTATTTGGCCAATATAAGCATTCCAGGTATCCATTGAGTATCTAAATGAATGTTTAGTGGTGTCCAGTTTCACCTTTGGACATACCAGATCTTCTAATTGAGCTTTGATGTCCTGAAAGTGTATGTACTTTACACCATCTAGCCTCCTAAGCAACCCGTTATCTTGTTGTAATGCACTTTTATGAAACTCCAGGGTGGAACTACCTGCATCTTCACAGCAAACAAAGCTTTGAGTGCTTCATAATTAAACTTATCTAAAACACACACATATTATTTAAGTATTACATGCCCCCAAGATAAGTTGGCAGTTACCTGTGCAGAACCTAAGTTATAATTTCCCATTTAGGGATATACGAATACTACAATGTTCAGTAAATTATCACTGGATATATATATATATATATATATATATATATATATATATATATACAGTGAGGGAAAAAAGTATTTGATCCCCTGCTGATTTTGCACGTTTGCCCACTGACAAAGAAATGATCAGTCTATAATTTGAATGGTAGGTGTATTTTAACAGTGAGAGACAGAATAACAACAAAAAAAATCCAGAAAAACGCATTTCAAAAAAGTTATACATTGATTTGCATGTTAATGAGGGAAATAAGTATTTGATCCCCTATCAATCAGCAAGATTTCTGGCTCCCAGGTGTCTTTTATACAGGTAACGAGCTGACATTAGGAGAACTCTCTTAAAGGGAGTGCTCCTAATCTCAGCTCGTTACCTGTATAAAAGACACCTGTCCACAGAAGCAATCAATCAATCAGATTCCAAACTCTCCACCATGGCCAAGACCAAAGAGCTGTCCAAGGATGTCAGGGACAAGATTGTAGACCTACACAAGGCTGGAATGGGCTACAAGACCATCGCCAAGCAGCTTGGTGAGAAGGTGACAACAGTTGGTGCGATTATTCGCAAATGGAAGAAACACAAAACAACTGTCAGTCTCCCTCGGTCTGGGGCTCCATGCAAGATCTCACCACGTGGAGTTTCAATGATCATGAGAACGGTGAGGAATCAGCCCAGAACTACACAGCAGGGTCTTGTTAATGATCTCAAGGCAGCTGGGACCATAGTCACCAAGAAAACAATTGGTAACACACTACGCCGTGAAGGACTGAAATCCTGCAGCGCCCGCAAGGTCCCCCTGCTCAAGAAAGCACATGTACAGGCCCGTCTGAAGTTTGCCAATGAACATCTGAATGATTCAGAGGAGAACTGGGTGAAAGTGTTGTGGTCAGATGAGACCAAAATCGAGCTCTTTGGCATCAACTCAACTCGCCGTGTTTGGAGAAGGAGGAATGACCCCAAGAATACCATCCCCACCGTCAAACATGGAGGTGGAAACATTATGCTTTGGGGGTGTTTTTCTGCTAAGGGGACAGGACAACTGCACCGCATCAAAGGGATGATGGACGGGGCCATGTACCGTCAAATCTTGGGTGAGAACCTCCTTCCCTCAGCCAGGGCATTGAAAATGGGTCGTGGATGGGTATTCCAGCATGACAATGACCCAAAACACACAGCCAAGGCAACAAAGGAGTGGCTCAAGAAGAAGCACATTAAGGTCCTGGAGTGGCCTAGCCAGTCTCCAGACCTTAATCCCATAGAAAATCAGTGGAGGGAGCTGAAGGTTCGAGTTGCCAAACGTCAGCCTCGAAACCTTAATGACTTGGAGATGATCTGCAAAGAGGAGTGGGACAAAATCCCTCCTGAGATGTGTGCAAACCTGGTGGCCAACTACAAGAAACGTCTGACCTCTGTGACTGCCAACAAGGGTTTTGCCACCAAGTACTAAGTCGAAGGGATCTAATACTTATTTCCCTCATTAACATGCAAATCAATTTATAACTTTTTTGAAATGCGTTTTTCTGGATTTTTTGTTGTTATTCTGTCTCTCACTGTTAAAATACACCTACCATTAAAAATCATGTCTTTATCAGTGGGCAAACGTACAAAATCAGCAGGGGATCAAATACTTTTTTCCCTCACTGTATACACTCACCTAAAGGATTATTAGGAACACCTGTTCAATTTCTCATTAATGCAATTATCTAACCAACCAATCACATGGCAGTTGCTTCAATGCATTTAGGGGTGTGGTCCTGGTCAAGACAATCTCCTGAACTCCAAACTGAATGTCTGAATGGGAAAGATAGGTGATTTAAGCAATTTGAGCGTGGCATGGTTGTTGGTGCCAGACGGGCCGGTCTGAGTATTTCACAATCTGCTCAGTTACTGGGTTTTTCACGCACAACCATTTCTAGGGTTTACAAAGAATGGTGTGAAAAGGGAAAAACATCCAGTATGCGGCAGTCCTGTGGGCGAAAATGCCTTGTTGATGCTGGAGATCAGAGGAGAATGGGCCGACTGATTCAAGCTGATAGAAGAGCAACTTTGACTGAAATAACCACTCGTTACAACCGAGGTATGCAGCAAAGCATTTGTGAAGCCACAACACGTACAACCTTGAGGCGGATGAGCTACAACAGCAGAAGACCCCACCGGGTACCACTCATCTCCACTACAAATAGGAAAAAGAGGCTACAATTTGCACAAGCTCACCAAAATTGGACAGTTGAAGACTGGAAAAATGTTGCCTGGTCTGATGAGTCTCGATTTCTGTTGAAACATTCAGATGGTAGAGTCAGAATTTGGCATAAACAGAATGAGAACATGGATCCATCATGCCTTGTTACCACTGTGCAGGCTGGTGGTGGTGGTGTAATGGTGTGGGGGATGTTTTCTTGGCACACTTTAGGCCCCTTAGTGCCAATTGGGCATCGTTTAAATGCCACGGCCTACCTGAGCATTGTTTCTGACCATGTCCATCCCTTTATGACCACCATGTACCCATCCTCTGATGGCTACTTCCAGCAGGATAATGCACCATGTCACAAAGGTCGAATCATTTCAAATTGGTTTCTTGAACATGACAATGAGTTCACTGTACTAAACTGGCCCCCACAGTAACCAGATCTCAACCCAATAGAGCATCTTTGGGATGTGGTGGAACGGGAGCTTCGTGCCCTGGATGTACATCCCACAAATCTCCATCAACTGCAAGATGCTATCCTATCAATATGGGCCAACATTTCTAAAGAATGCTTTCAGCACCTTGTTGAATCAATGCCACGTAGAATTAAGGCAGTTCTGAAGGCGAAAGGGGGTCAAACACAGTATTAGTATGGTGTTCCTAATAATCCTTTAGGTGAGTGTATATATATATATATATATATATCCCTTGTAAATGTATATATATATATACAAGGGATACATACACTGATCAGCAATAACATTATGACCACCTGCCTAATATTGTGTAGGTCCCCCTTTTGCCACCAAAACAGCCCAGATCCGTCGAGGCATGGACTCCTCTAGACCTCTGAAGGTGTGCTGTGGTATCTGGCACCAAGACGTTAGCAGCAGATCCTTTAAGTCCTGTAAGTTGCGAGGTGGGGCCTCCATGGATCGGACTTGTTTGTCCAGCACATCCCACAGATGCTCGATTGGATTGAGATCTGGGGAATTTGGAGGCCAAGTCAACACATTGAACTTGTGATTCATCAGACCAGGCCACCTTCTTCCATTGCTCCGTGGTCCAGTTCGCAACAAACTGCGATGCGCTGTGTGTTCTGACACCTTTATATCAGAACCAGCATTCACTTTTTCAGCAATTTGAGCTACAGTAGCTCGTCTGTTGGATCGGACCACACGGGCCAGCCTTCGCTCCCCACGTGCATCAATGAGCTTTGGCCACCCATGACCCTGTCGCAGGTTCACCGCTTTTCCTTCCTTGGACCACTTTTGATAGGTACTGACCACTGCAGACCGGGAACACCCCACAAGAGCTGCAGTTTTGGAGATGCTCTGACCCAGTTGTCTAGCCATCACAATTTGGCCCTTGTCAAAGTCGTTCAGATCCTTAAGCTTGCCAATTTTTCCTGCTTCTAACACATCAACTTTGAGGGCAAAATGTTCACTTGCTGCCTAATATATCCCACCCACTGACAGGTGCCATGATAACGAGATTATCAGTGTCATTCACTTCACCTGTCAGTGGTCATAATGTTATGGCTTATCGGTGTATATGGCAGTTGGTCCTTGTATTTCTCTTCAGAAAACAAATGGTTTCTGTGCATTGGCCAACTTATATTGGGAGATAATTTCTTCAGTTCAAGTTCAAATGGATAGAATCTATTATTTTCAAGTGTACCTGCCAATGCAGTATGAAGTTTTAGTATAAGCTATGTGCAAACATGCTCATAAGTTTGAAATCCTTCCAAAGGTCCATCTGCAACTCACAGGACACTGAGGGAGTTTCTGAAGAGAATGTTTGCAACAGTAAGCCTTATTCATTAAGTCATTATTATAGACTGAATAAGTCCTCTTTGTGTAAATACATACTTATTCAAATAGAAATATATGCTTCTTAAAATAACATTACGCTAACAATATGTGTAGTATGATCTTATTAGAAAAACATTTCCTGACATCTTGTTATCCCCTACAGCCAAACCTGTATTCAGAGCATAGTAATTGATTCCTTGCTTCCTCTGGGAATCTCACTGAGTTGTGCTTTCACACCACGCTACACAGGTACCTTTGCAGCTAATTTTGAATGTACATCTACATCGTTATCTCCTGGTAAACTTTGACCCTAACCACTTTGGAGGCCTAGATAAAAGTGCTTCCTCTACACTGTAGCACAGGGGGTCTGGGGATTGTGAAGCAAGGCAAATCACACAGGACTTCCAATCAGAATCATCCCCTTTTGAAGCCCCTCTCAGTTGGGAATTCATGAATGATTCATAACTTCTCAGCACAGTGTGAAGCAAAAGAGCAAAGCTAGTGTGTATTATTGGGTATTGCATGCCCAATAAGTTTCTGTGTTCAGCAAATTGGATACAACATTTTTTTTTTCCGGTCAGGTGCATGGACAGCGTGGTTGTTCGGGTTGGAGTTTCCTTTCATTTGGCCACCAACCAGTAGCAACAGTGCTAGTAATATTTTCCCACTATGACTCAAAGTTTATTTTTCTGTTTTGACAGTAATTTGTAGACACCAAAAATTGATTGAGTAATTGATTATGTAGAAAGGTGCTAAGTGTCCATTCATGTAGAAAATAAAACAAACACAAAACATTCACATTGCTCACATGTACTATATCTCCCTTTGCCAGATGGGCTGTTTACATGTGATACAATACATGTAAAAATAATAACAATTTAATAATGCTGCTGGACTAAAAATAAATAAATGAAAAAGACGATTTCAACTGGCATGAATATTTCTTGGGAAAGTATTACAACTGAACACAGAATGCCCAGATTTTGTGATGCTCTCAAATAAGCGGCCAGTTTTAATAAAATGTAAATGTGAAATGAAAATCAATACTTCCTTCATGGTTTACGTTAAATAAAGATTTGTGAGGAAACCCACTTTGGAACCAGTCTAAACAATATAACATAGTATTCATTTGCAAGTTGGGCAGTAGTAGGGATTAATGGTTAGGGCTCTTAAATCTGGAGTGGAGGGTTGTGGGTTCAATCCCCAGGGTGGGGGACACTTCAGTTGTACCCTTGAGCAAGGTACTTTACCTAGATTGCACCAGTAAAAACCCTGCTGTATGAATAGGTAATTTTATGTTAAACATAATGTGTTATATTGTAAGTCACCCTGGATAAGGACATCTGCTCAGAAATATAATAATAAAAGATGGGAGACTGCATTAATGTGCAAGTTTATTTGAAAGTTTCTGAAGATGTCACTGAAGAAGCTATTATTCGAAGAGCTACTAGAGCTACTCCCACGATTGAAAGGTGAGCTGTATTGAAATACTTAAAAAAGCTTAGTCCCCCCACCCTGTGCAAAAAAAGATGAAGAGGTTTTAACAGAAATATTCCAAATGTAAATTGACAAAGTTCACACAGGCCACCACTTCAGTCTCATTATACAATCTAGGATGAAAGGAAAATGCTCTTTGAATGTTCTGCAGATATCACAACAGAATGCAACCCTTGATATAAAAAGCATTGTAAATGTATGGAAGAAATTGCCTTTGCCATGTTCTTGAAAAGCACTATTTGTGGTCCTTCGTCCTTTCTCGATACAGTAAGCAAAGTAGGCTGAATAACTTCATTTTGTTCTTAGCCTTTCTTATGTCTTTATATGCATACTGTGAACATAAAATATTATATGACAGTCATATGGTATTGCTAACAGTGTGGTGTCTAATGGAGAAATATAGTTTAACATTAATACCCGACACAGTGGGCATTACGTGCTAGAAAATTGACTGTGGCAATAGTTAAGTGTCCAAGCCAGAGGCAAGGCACTTAATGAAAACCAAGGTCAATTCCATTCTTGAAAGTGATGTTTCTGCTGGTTTTGCCAATCCCCTGACCTTAACCCTGTGTTTCCCAAACCTTCCCTGGGGCACCCCCTTTCAGCGCAAGTCTTTGATTCAATAGGACACAATTATGTATTTTAAAATCCAGCCTGACAGTGATGCTCTTGTAGTATATTGTCAGGGTGCCCAGATTGTGTGCAGGTGTGATTGTTAACAAAGGTAATAAGAAACAATTCTATTGAGAAATGCTAGCCATGAAAACATGTTCATCATTGCATTTTCTTGTTTGAAAGTTGACATTTTTATTAGGGAAGAAACATGTTTTTATGATTCATCGTTTGTTTCTGTAGTTCAGTAGCTTTCTCCAAGAATCATTTTGACCGTATGTGAGCAAGACCATCAGTTTGACTGTATGTGTATGTGTGTATGTGTTTTTTATATATAGTGGCATTTTAAAGGTGTGACTATAATGTTGTGCCATTGTTGACTTGCGTAGGCGGTTGGTGTGAGACTGCTGCTGGGTAAGACTGTGGGAGACTGCAAAATAAACTGAGTTACTATGTATCAAGACTGGACAACTGCAACTCTCTTCTGACTGGCCTTCCTGCTTCTATCATTTACCCTGTTCAACTTATTCAAAATTCTGTGGCTTGCCTTATATTCTCTCTGCCTCTTCTTTCATGTTACTCCTGTTTCACACTTGCTTACCCTTGGCTGCCCGTATTTAATTCCATGCCACAGTCCTTACACACTGCTTCCTACCTCCACTCTCTTGCCTATATCCACACTCATCCTTTTTTTCTCTCATCTGCAAGTCGATTAGTCATGCCTTCCCTCAGGTATCCCACTGGCTCACTAGCCCTCTCCTATTTTCCCAGTGTCTTAACACGTGTCAATTAAGGGTTCAACAATTATACCTCCAATTCTTTATACTCGGATATGCATAAGCACAATATGGACTGAGTAGTAATAACCTCCTAGTAACTAGCCTCTACTAATGATTACATGTATGCTATACACACTTTAGAGGTAATAGTTTGGTTATTATATACAGTGTTTAATATTTTAGCATGTAAATTTAGTTAAATAAGAAAGATAATGAGCCCACAAGGTTAAAAAATGATGGTCAAATACATAATACCATTATTTATCATTCAGTAGTCAAACAACTAACACATTTGGTTGTAGTTTGGTTGTGTTTTGGTTTTGACAAATATGCAGACATTTATAACCTTGACCACAGTGTCGTTGAAATAGTTCCTGCAATGTGCTGAATGCTGCAGACTACCTTTTTTGTAGGCAAATCTCATCTCTGGAATTTCAATACGAGCACAATCCTATTATGGGATGCATTCATACAATATATTTAGTTTGATCTTAATTGAACTTAAATACACTTTTCATACTTGGTACTGTTATTTGTTTTTCTCTATAAGTTTGTTATACACATTGAATTCTATAACTTTATTTTACAGTGTTTAGCAACATCCCCTGGAGTCCTCAAATGTGTGGTGCTGCAATTTCATATTCTTCTGCTTTTGCTGTGTTGCAATGTTGCCAAAATGTTATTTGTTTAGCTTGGCAGCATCTATACCAAAGAGCAACAAGAGTCACCTCCCCACTGGTTCCCCGTTACGATATCAAAGACAAGGAAAGGTGATGACAACTTATAACCGCAGGCTACAAAAGTATTTGAAGCAATCATTCCTAATTTTATTCAAAAATGTTCCTTTAAATCACAGACAATATAATAATAATAATAATAATTATCTGTATTACAATAACAACAGTAATAAGAATAATTTATTTTGTGTGAATACATTTTTTCATACAAATGTTACCTTTGGATCTCAGCTTGGTTCACATTTTCTTATAGCTTTTCCTCAAACAACATATACTGCATTAGTGGGAACTCCTGAACTCCTTACGATTTTTCATTCATACAGCCCATACCACACCATTCCCATGCTGCCTCACTAATAAATCCCGACCCATTAGGGAGTCTGCTGATAGGATTAAAGGCAAGAGCCTCAATTAGTTTCACTCTTTATTTCCTCAGAAGTGGTTTCTCCGTCTGGATTACTACAACTGCGGTGCACTCGGCGTTACAGGGCTGCAGCTTTATTTGGACAGTATCCTCATTGTTTTCGAGTATAAAGTAAATCTTGGTCTATCTGATGAGAGAGATTCAACTTCACCCTCTGTATTCCTCAACTTAAAGAATGGCTTAGAGATAAAATGTGAAGGATGCAGTAGGATCTTCATGATGTGCAGTGGAATTCCCTCTGAGACTGATTAGCCCCTGCCTGTCACAAATAGAGGAGATAATTATGGGGGCTCGATGGTGCTCGCTTTGCAGCCACAGAGTTCAGAGAGTTGTCCTAAGATGTCTGAAAAATTTGCTGGTTCTTGTCAATAGTAGTTATAACCTGTCTTTTTTTTCACACCCTTGCTATTTTTTTCCCCTTCTTTCAAGAAGGACTGTGGTTAATTCGCCCTCTTGTGGACGGAGTCCTGGATAAAAGTTACTCAGCTTCCAATCTTGAAAGGAAAAAGAAAGTGAAGATAAACACAGCGCCTCTTATTAGCCTACTAGAGATAACACAGCTATCTGAAACAGCATGTTATTTATTTCAAAACATGGTGGTTTCCATAGATGAAAAGGAGGACAGACACAGATTGTGAGAGCGAGAGAATGTGTGTGTGTGTGTGTGTGTGAGAGAGAGAGAGAGAGAGATAGAGATACTGCGATATTGATGGTATATGAAAATCATTATCATAAAGGGGCTACATTCACAAAGTTCTGGTATTGTGCTGAATTTAAACTATATATGTATCCTAACAAACAAAGAAACACATAAATATATACATACAATAAATAAAACCAGAACCCTGATGAAAAGTCCTTCTTATTTTCTTATTAGCTCTGCAAAATAATATCTTCTAAAAAAGCCTCTATATTAAATACTTTGTTAATAAAAATAACAAAACATTTAAAATGTCTTTAATGGTCTCTTCAAAGTAGTCTGTATTTATGATTTACATTAATTTGGACCCCCCACAGAAATTTCTGTTCTAGTTTTTAATCGAGCTAGGTCCCCCTGAGCACTCCACAGTAATGCAATCTTGCTCTAGTACGTACATAGATTTATTGTAAATAATTTAAATAATAACTCTAATGAAAGCTCAACATGCACTAAGAAAGCATCAAGCATTAAGAGTTAGTTGTAATAGCAATTATAACTAATTTCATCCAACAGAAACCTACTCAATAAATCATGTCAACTAAAACATTTTAACCCTAAAATAAATTACTAAGTTATTCAAATGCGTTTATTGATAAAGATTTTTTTTTTTTTACAAAATAAATGCATGTCATTTTCATCAAATAATTTATAATATATAGTAGTATAACACAATAGTAATAGTTACAATTGCAATATAATACATTTGACTGCATGTAAAGTATATTTTTTCATTTTTTAATAAAAAAATATTTAAAGTATTAAATGTATCCATTTCCCATATTAATCTATCCAGTTAATCATTTATTAATTAATTTAGCATCTTAGATATTGTTATTTTAAATGATCAGAACAAATAAATACTTTCATTTTATAAATTGGACCATGTGAGGTTGAATCTCCTTGAATAAAATGCCATTCTTCTGCAGTTTAATAACTGGTAAGTATGCCCTGTGATACGTGTGCAATGTATCAGGGTTCAAAGTACACAGAAGCCTGTTTCAGTGATGTCACTGTCCTAGACGTGGTAGAGTGTTCATATTCCCTATACCAAGGCCTCTAGGTGTTGTGGGTTTGTCACTCATTTGGAGTTGTGTAAATAAGGTTTTTAGACATGTGCCTGAGATGCTGGTTCAGATATTTCCTGGGTCCGATTGCATATGCTACAATGCAGCTTTGTCCTGGATCAGAGAGGTTGATGCCATTAATTTTGCTCAGGCTGCTGTGCAGATCGGAGGAATTCAAAGGGGGAGTGTGTGATAAAGCTTGTTATAGTGGGGTAGCTCCCCTAGACCTGGTAGAATTGCTCTTGTGGGGTTGTATGGATCTCAGGATAAATTCAGCAGTTCCTGTAGGTTACCTCTGCTGTGCATTTCAAAGCAAAGACTGAATCATGAGCACCAAGGAGCTTTCAAAAGAAATCTGGGAATAAGTTGTTGAAAGGCAAAGATCAGGGAATGGATATAATAAAAATATCAAAGGCCTGGAATATCCCTTGGAGCACAGTTAAGATTATTATTAAGATGTGGAAGGTGTATGGTACCACCAAGACCCTGCGTAGATCAGGTAGTCTGAGCAAGAAGGAAATTGATCAGAGAGGCTACCAAAAGTGAATGGTGCAAGAGCTACAGGCTTTTATGTTCAAGACTGGTCAAGATGTGCATGTGATAACACTATCCCAAGCACTCCACAAATCAGGCATGGTATAGTATGGTGGCAAGAAGGAATTACTCAAGAAATCCCAAAGAAACACTCTGGGGATTCTGTAGCTATGTAGCAATAAGGTTTGTGGTGTGACAAAACTAAAAACACCATCATTTTTCAGGATAGAAGAGAAAATGAATGGAGCAACATACAGAAAAGTCCTTGAGGAAAACTTGCTGCCCTTTGAAGAAAGCTGAAACTGGGACAGAAATTCACCTTTAAGCTTGACAACAACCAGAATAACCACAGCCAGAACTACACTGGAAGTTGGAATACATTTGAATACACTGGAATGGCTGAGGAACAAAAAGGTTGTGTGGCCCAGTCAGAGCCCCGACCTCAATCCAATAAAAATGTGTGGCATGACTTGAAGATTGTTCTCCATCAAAACTCGCAGATGAACTTGACAGAGCTTGAACAGTTTTGTAATGAAGATTGGTCAAATATTGCCAAATCTAGGTGTAAAAAGTTGGTAGCGACCTATGCCAACAGACTCACAGCAGTAATTTCTACTTCCACCAAGAATTAATACATGGGTGGAGATTTATCCAATTATGATATTTCAATTTTGTATTTTAATATATACATTAAAAAAGAAATAAATCCTTATTTAAAAGCATGAAACAGCACTTACACAACAAAATGTGAAAAAAGTTCAAGGGGGCATATAGGCACTGCATATATAGCAAATATATATATATATATATATATATATACACACACACCGATCAGCCATAACATTATGACCACCTACCTAATATTTTGTAGGTCCCCATTTTGCCGCCAAAACAGCCCTGACCCGTTGAGGCATGGACTCCACTAGACCTCTGAAGGTGTGCTGTGGTATCTGGCACCAAGACGTTAGCAGCAGATCCTTTAAGTCCTGTAAGTTGCGAGGTGGGGCCTCCATGGATCAGACTTGTTTGTCCAGCACATCCCACAGATGCTCGATTGGATTGAGATCTGGGGAATTTGGAGGCCAAGTCAACACCTTGAACTCGTGATTCATCAGAACAGGCCACCTTCTTCCATTGCTCTGTGGTCCAGTTCTGATGTTCACATGCCCATTGTAGGCGCTTTCGGCAGTGGACAGGGGTCAGCATGGGCACCCTGACTGGTCTGCGGCTACGCAGCCCAATACGCAACAAACTGCAATGCACTGTGTGTTCTGACACCTTTCTATCAGAACCAGCATGAACTTTTTCAGCAATTTGAGCTACAGTAGCTTGTCTGTTGGATCGGACCACACGGGCCAGCCTTCGCACCCCATGTGCATCAATGAGCCTTGGCCGCCCATGACCCTGTCGCTGGTTCACCGCTTTTTCTTCCTTGGACCACTTTTGATAGGTACTGACCACTGCACACCTCACAAGAGCTACAGTTTTGAAGATGCTCTGACCCAGTCATCTTGCCATCACAATTTGGCCCTTGTCAAAGTCGCTCAGATCCTTACGCTTGCCCATTTTTCCTGCTTCTAACACATCAACTTTAAGGACAAAATGTTCACTTGCTGCCTAATATATCCCACCCACTGACAGGTGCCATGATAATGAGATTATCAGTGTTATTCACTTCACCTGTCAGTGGTCATAATGTTATGGCTGATCGGTGTATATATACACTCACCTAAAGGATTATTAGAAACACCTGTTCAATTTCTCATTAATGCAATTATCTAACCAACCAATCACATGGCAGTTGCTTCAATGCATTTAGGGGTGTGGTCCTGGTCAAGACAATCTCCTGAACTCCAAACTGAATGTCTGAATGGGAAAGAAAGGTGATTTAAGCAATTTTGAGCGTGGCATGGTTGTTGGTGCCAGACGGGCCGGTCTGAGTATTTCACAATCTGCTCAGTTACTGGGATTTTCACGCACAACCATTTCTAGGGTTTACAAAGAATGGTGTGAAAAGGGAAAAACATCCAGTATGCGGCAGTCCTGTGGGCGAAAATGCCTTGTTGATGCTAGAGATCAGAGGAGAATGGGCCGACTGATTCAAGCTGATAGAAGAGCAACTTTGACTGAAATAACCACTCGTTACAACCGAGGTATGCAGTAAAGCATTTGTGAAGCCACAACACGTACAACCTTGAGGCGGATGGGCTACAACAGCAGAAGACCCCACCGGGTACCACTCATCTCCACTACAAATAGGAAAAAGAGGCTACAATTTGCACAAGCTCACCAAAATTGGACAGTTGAAAAGACTGGAAAAATGTTGCCTGGTCTGATGAGTCTCGATTTCTGTTGAGACATTCAGATGGTAGAGTCAGAATTTGGCGTAAACAGAATGAGAACATGGATCCATCATGCCTTGTTACCACTGTGCAGGCTGGTGGTGGTGGTGTAATGGTGTGGGGGATGTTTTCTTGGCACACTTTAGGCCCCTTAGTGCCAATTGGGCATCATTTAAATGCCATGGCCTACCTGAGCATTGTTTCTGACCATGTCCATCCCTTTATGACCACCATGTACCCATCCTCTGATGGCTACTTCCAGCAGGATAATGCACCATGTCACAAAGGTCGAATCATTTCAAATTGGTTTCTTGAACATGACAATGAGTTCACTCTACTAAACTGGCCCCCACAGTCACCAGATCTCAACCCAATAGAGCATCTTTGGGATGTGGTGGAATGGGAGCTTCGTGCCCTGGATGTACATCCCACAAATCTCCATCAACTGCAAGATGCTATCCTATCAATATGGGCCAACATTTCTAAAGAATGCTTTCAGCACCTTGTTGAATCAATGCCACGTAGAATTAAGGCAGTTCTGTAGGCGAAAGGGGGTCAAACACAGTATTAGTATGGTGTTCCTAATAATCCTTTAGGTGAGTGTATATATATATATACACACACACACAGTACTGTACAAAAGTTTTAGGCAGGTGTGAAAACATGCTGTAAAGTAAGAATGCTTTCAAAAAGACATGTTAATAGATTATATTTATCAATTAACTAAATGTAATGTGAGTGAACAGAAGAAAAATCTACATCAAATCCATATTTGCTGTGACCACCCTTTGCTTTCAAAACGGCATCAATTCTTCTAGGTACTCTTGCACACAGTTTTTGAAGGAACTCGGCAGGTAGGTTGGCCCAAACATCTTGGAGAACTAACCACAATTCTTCTGTGGATTTAGGCAGCCTCAGTTGCTTCTCTCTCTCTCAGACAGACTCGATGATGTTGAGATCAGGGCTCTGAGGGGGCCATACCATCACTTCCAGGACTCCTTGTTCTTCTTTATGCTGAAGATAGTTCTTAATGAATTTTGCTGTATGTTTGGGGTCATTGTCATGCTGCAGAATACATTTGGGGCCAATCAGATGCCTCCCTAATATTGCATGATGGATACGTATCTGCCTATATTTCGCAGCATTAAGGAGACCATGAATTCTGACCAAATCCCCAAATCCATTTGCAGAAATGCAGCCCCAAACTTGCAAGGAACCTCCACCATGCTTCTCCGTTGCCTGCAGACACTCATTCGTGTGCCACTCTACAGCCCTTCGGTGAACAAACTGCCTAAATATTTCACATTTTGACTCATCAGTCCAGAGCACCTGCTGCCATTTTTCAGCACCCCAGTTCCTGTGTTTTCATGCATAGTTGAATCGCTTGGCCTTGTTGCCACGTCTGAGGTATGGCTTTTTGGCCACAAGTCTTCCATGAAGGCCACTTCTGACCAGACGTCTCCGGGCAGTAGATGGGTGTACCAGGGTCCCACTGTTTTCTGCCAGTTCTGAGCTGATGGCACTGCTGGACATCTTCCGACTGTGAAGGGAAGCAAGCATGATGTGTCTTTCATCTGCTGCAGTAAGTTTCCTTGGCCGACTACTGCGTCTATGGTGCCCGTTTCTTTGTGCTTCTTCAAAAGAGCTTGGACAACACATCTAGAAACCCCTGTCTGCCTTGAAATGTCTGCCTGGGAGAGACCTTGCTGATGCAGTATAACTACCTTGTGTCCTATTGCTGTGCTCAGTCTTGCCATGGTGTATGACTTTTGACAGTAAACTGTCTTCAGCAACCACACCTTGTTAGCTGAGTTTGGCTGTTCCTCACCCAGTTTTATTCCTCTTGCACAGCTGTTTGTTTCAGTTAATGATTGTGTTTCAACCTACATATTGAATTGATGATCATTAGCACCTGTTTGATATAATTGTTTAATCATACACCTGACTATATGCCTACAAAATCCCTGACTTTGTGCAAGTGGTTGCAAATCTTTTGCAGTCAATGAAGCCTGAAGTCTGGAACCCATAGACATCACCAGATGCTGGGTTTCTTCCCTGGTGATGCTCTGCCAGGCCTGCACTGCAGCTGTCTTTAGGTCCTGCTTGTTCTTGGGCCTAACTGTATATATGGTGTGAGCTCGATACTGTGATCCCTCTCTGAGTATACAAATACCCCGCATCAGGGGTGCAGTCTTTTGGCATTGCAGGTTTGTCACTCTGCTGGTGAAGCTGTGCAGAGAGGGGCACTTGGAGGTGTGCCTGAGAGATGGCAGTTCAAATCTGAGCAGGATGTCTGACTCCACAAACACACAGACACACACACACACACACACACACACACACACACATACCTACCAACCTAAGTATTCCCAGTTGTGCCACCCTGTGGACACTAGTACCAACAGTTCTACTGCTGAATGTACACATGAGTAACTGAATGCTACTCAGGATATCCCCTGATATTCAGCCTTAGACGTCTACCAGGAGATTTTTTTTTTTTTTTTTCCGTTTCAGATATCCAGGAGTGGAGACTACCATACTAATTTCCTTTTACTCATTTCATAAAGTCTTCAGTTCTGTCTCCTGACATGAATATCCATGATTTACAGAGATCACATCCAGAACCACCACTTTGATTAAAAAAATGCTTTTCTTGACCATGTTTTATAGGACAGATGTTTTTTTTTTCTTTTTCTTTTAATAGAAAATGCAATTACATAAATGCATGTCAAGTGAATGCCTGTTTGCATCCTACAAATTACATCCTAGTTCTATTCAGGTGTAGTTTTTTAATTATTTATTTAATAAATGTATTGTTTGTTTTGTGAACAGTATATTGATATATGCATTCTCCCTTATGAATTTCTTTTTAGTTGGACATTATTATATAATGTTTAATTTAATATCCAAATTAAGCATATAATCATTCTACATTTGATTACATATTTTAAGAGAAATACTTGAAACTCATATAAAATCAATATGAAACTCCCCAACGTTGAATGTCCTACTGGCGCAGTATAAGGACAAAGTGACACTTTAAGGAAATTCTAGCCTTTCAAGAGATTCTGGAGACCCTCCAAGGAAAATGCTTCTGCTCGAAATAGAACGGGTTGTCAGCAAAATGTTTTTGTGATGACTTTCGTTGGAATGGTTTCAAGTTTCTGACTAAGTGATATGACAGCATGACTTCATAGAAAAGAAACGTCTAAATAAAATCTCAATCTTTCTGTCACTGGTGTCAGTAAACAATGGCACACGCTACCCAATCATTGTGAATAAAATGGTTGTAGGAGTCTAAAATACAAGTCAAGACTTGCATATACATATGCAAATATACACATACCGCTCTCTACTGTCCACATTCTCCTCCTCATTCATCTCAGCCAAGAAGTCTTACTTCCAATCACTCTTTGAATCCACTGTCAACAACCCCCGCAAACTCTTCTCCACCTTTTCCTCCCTCTTTGCCCCCCCTCCTCCTCCCTTGTCTCTCTCTGCATATGATTTTGCCTCCTTCTTCTCCTCCAAGATCACAGACATCCACAAGCTCTTCAACAGTCCCTCCTCCTCTCCCATCCCGCCCAAGTCTCCCACCAATCAAGCTTCCTTTTCTTCATTCTCATGTCTCTCGGACTCTGAACTTCCCTCTCTTATCCTAGGTCACAAACCTACGACATGTGCACTGGACCCTCTCCCCACTCGTCTCCTCCAAGCGACCGCTCCTGATCTACTCCCCTTCATTGCCTCCATCCTCAACTCCTCACTCCTCTCTGGCTGTTTCCCCTCTGCATTTAAACAAGCTGCTGTCATCCCACTCCTCAAGAAACTTACCCTTGACCCTACCTCTCCTCAGAACTACCACCCTGTCTCCCTACTCCCCTTCCTCTCAAAGACCCTCAAACATGCTGTCCACCATCAACTCTCTGCATTTCTTTCCCATCACTCATTTCTTGATCCTCTGCAATCCGGCTTCTGCACAGCTCACTCCACTGAGATGGCTCTCCTGGCAGTCACTGACTCCCTCAGCTGTGCTCGGGATCCCCCCTCTCCTCAGTCCTCATCCTCCTTGATCTCTCCGCAGCATTTGACACCATCGATCACTCCATCCTCCTCTCCTGCCTCGCTGACCTTGGAATCTCTTGGACTGCTCTCACCTGGTTCTCCTCCTACCTCAGCGACTGAACCTACCAAGTGACCTTGTGAGGTTCCTCATCCACCCTCCAACCTCTCCTCACAGGCGTTCCCCAAGGCTCCATCCTGGGCCCGCTCCCGTTCTCTCTCTACACTCGCTCCCTGGGCCCCCTCATCACATCCCATGGTTTCTCCTAGCACTTCTATGCTGATGATGCCCAGATCATCCTGTCTTTCCCCTCCTCTGACCCTCCCATCCCCTCTCACATCTCTTCCTGTTTGCCTGCTCTCTCCACCTGGATGCACTCACACCACCTCAAGCTCAACCTCTCCAAATCGTATCTCCTAATTTTTCCCCCCTCTTCCTCACCTTCTGCAGATCACTTAATCTCATTCCCCTTGGAATCTACATTACTCTATCCCTCTTCTTCCGCTAAGAACCTAGCAGTCACCCTCAATCCTGCGCTCTCCTTCACCCAGCACATCACTACCCTGACACACACCTGCAGATTCTTCCTGAGCAACATACGCCGAATCCAACCCTTCCTCACCAACTACTCGACTCCAGTCACTGGTTCTCTCCCGCCTGGACTACTGCAACTCCCTCCTGGCCGGCCTGCCTGCATCTACTACCCGCCGCTCCAGCTCATCCAGAACTCTGCGGCTCGTCTGGTATTCTCTCTGCCCCAATTCGCACACGCTACTCCACTGCTCCGCTCCCTCCACTGGCTCCCAATACCGGCACCCATTTAGTTCAAGACACTGACCCTCACCTACCACTGTCTCGACCACACTGCACCAAGCTACCTTCGGACCCTCGTCTCTCCATACATCCCCTCCAGACCACTGCGCTCCTCCAGTGACAGAAGACTAACTCTGCCTCCTCTCCACTCTCCTTCCTCCAGAGCCGCTCCTTCTCATCCCTGAACCCTAAGTGGTGGAACGACCTTCGCATTGAAAACAGACAAAACAGCAGAGTCTCTGACATCCTTCTAGCACTTACTCAAGAAAAATATTTTCACACAGTAATTAAGTCATTTACTCTCCTGTAAAATAGCACTTTTAGCACAATAGCACAAATACGTTTTGTCATACTACTTGCCTTGCTGTTTAGTACTTGTATTGTTCATTTTGACTTCTCATGTGCTCCATTTCTTTCGGTCCTTGACTATGACCTAACATCTTGTCTGTACTTATCAGCTTTTACAATCTAGATTGTAAGACCTCATATATTGTTTACTGTATATCTCGTATACACTTGTGTAAATTGGAATTTGTAAAATGGCTTATGCCTTGAATTGCACTGTATTATTTCTCTTTGTATTGCTCTTATATTTTGTAAGTCGCCCTGGACAAGGGTGTCTGCTAATAAATAAATAATAATAATAATAATAATAATAATAATAATAATAATAATAATAATAATAATAATAAAAACAATAATGTGCAGTGTTATATATTCCACGGGTGATAAACTTACAGTGTAATCATTAATACATAATTAGTAATATGTATTAATTATATGCATTTACTTTTTTTTTCTTCTGCAGAAACACACAGATATAAATGATTGGTCCTGCAAGTCGACCTTTGGAAATCCCAAAATTATTATGCATCTAGTCTTCAGAGGAAGCTTAGATGTTGGTTTTAAACTCGTAATATCACCTCTGTGTTTAAAACATCAATAGCAGCATCATGAATAAATTATACGGCATATGTTTTTGCTCATTGGGTCACACAAAGCAACAGCCAAGGAAATACCCTTGACCTGCTCTTCATGGCTAGTGAAATAATGATACTATTACAGGCTCCCTCGCTGCTGAGCTTGAAACCAATACCACTACAGCCTGCCCAGAAGATAATCCCCAGAACAAGCCCAATTCAGATACAGGTACAGTCTTTCCAAGACTTTTAAACGTAAGGAGATCTGATCAGTGAGGAAAAATATGCAGGGTCAAGTCTACAAAACAGTACATCCCTGCATTTTAACTACTAATGTATGTTTATCAAGAGAAACTTATTCAAGAGTTTGAATACATTTGAAGGCTTCTGTAAATATATATAATTTAATGGCAGTCTAAAGTTTACAGTCATTTCAACCAACTGATGGCTTCAGCAATCAGTGATTTTAAAAGATATTTAGGAAAAATCACCAAATGACATAATTTCAAATGAAGGTTGTGAATTATTTAATACATATATATATATATATATATATATATATATATATATATATAGTCTAATTGGTTGTTCTAACAGCATAAGAATGTGCTCAAATTACTAGCGCTCATTGTTTGGTCAATTATCCAATCAGACACCAGAGTTAAAACTGGGAGCCTTTTATATAGGCCTAGGGATGGTTTGTGCTTGAGCTGAGTTTTGGTTGTTTATTGAGTAGCTGGTTTGTTATGTTTGGAGTATGTATGACTATTGTGTCTCATGATGTCCACATTAACCACCTTGTCCTAGTTTTTTGAAAAACAAACAAACAAAGATACTAATAATAATCCCAAGCCATCTTGCAGAATGATTTCATGTGATTCTTCCCAGGAAAGAGGGCCTTGGATCACTGAGCTTCTAAGAAGTAAGATTTAAAATAAGCTTCTTTCATTTTGAATTTTAATTTATGGTTTAGAGTGTTAAACAAACTGGTGATTAAAAAGTACATGAATTAATATATATATATATATATATATATATATATATATATATATATATATATATATATATATATATATATATATATATGGTGGAGGAAGAAAAAGTTCAATGAAAATGCCTGGTTCAATGAGGATGCATTAGTTAGACCCATTGTCTTGTTAATTGACATCTGAAGCATCAGCTGAGGATATTAATTAATGCATCCTAATGCATCCTCTAAGAATAGGGGTTTTACATTTTTATGCCCCACAGACATTCTTAATTTTATCTATAATTAATGGTCTTTTTACGGCATAGAAACCTATATAAAGTTTTTTTTTTATTATTATTATTTATTAATTGGATGATTGGTTGTTCCTATGTTAAGTAATTGAGGTAGTACAGATCTGAGTGATTAGTGCATTGGAAAGTATAAAGAAGGTTTGTAGTGATTTGACTTTTGGTGTAGAGGATTCTGGAGTGACGCTGTTTTCCATTATACAAGAATGGATAATAATGCTAGTGTCTGATCTGTGTAAATAATAATTGTATTATTATTAACAGGTTACTCAAGTGAGCGTTCCACAGTTTAAAAACCAAGAAACAGGGAGACAGGGGTTAAAGATTTTATAAGAGATGCAACAGATTGTATTGGGAAAAAACATAACAATTATCTAAATATTTATATTGACTTGTGATTCTTTTTGAAAAAAAAGTTAGCAACATGGTTAATTTATTTCCTTTTACTTCCAATGACGTTTGTGTATTAATTTAGAAGACAAGGCATGTGAGGAAACCCTATAGGCCAATTTTGAGTTGACGTGGAGCCATTTTTGTTCTGTTTTTACAAATGACTGAATGAGTATTGCTTTAAATAAAAGGTTAATCTGCACTTAAAATACCTACACCTTTTCCTGTGTTGGAATAATCTCCTCTGGGTATACACATTACTAGATCACATTCACCTTAAGAAAACAGACCTACATATAAGTAAAATGCTCTGTCAGCATGTGCAAAAAACGTCATATTTATACAATATGATTTAATCATGTGCCCCCAAGCTGTTTGTTTTCCTGTTTGATAATCTGTGAAGCCACAGTAGTACATGTTTTCATAAATAAGCATCATTCAATGTCTCTTGCATTGGTTTTAGATTGTTATTAAAAGTGATGGCATTTATCAGATACATTTAGTATTGGCTGTCATTCTGAGAATGAAAGGCCACCCACATAAATGTTCAATTATTTATAAAAACACATCTTGCTGACTTCATTTTGTTTTTAAACTTTATTCATTCAAACTTCCTTTTTTTTTTTTGTCCCGCTTTAAAAAAATGTGTATTTCTTTCCAGAAGCACACAACACTATGCCAACAACAGTGCACAGTTTAAGCTCCTGGGATGTCACCTCACCATGTCTTAGTTTCTGTGCATTGCATTGCTTCCCAATCCAAATCACATGTTAAATGTGATAATGACAACAATATTTGGTCATCAATGATTTTTGTCATGTCTTGGCCATTTCAGGAAGTGTGTTGCTATGCAGTTTTGATACAAGACAAATCAACCATAGTAATTAAATATTACTCCTGTCATAGTATTACATGGGAGGGGATATTTAAATATCTGATTTAAGAAATTACTCTATATTGTGAGCAGATGTTTTGGTTGTGTGTTTTGGTATGGCTTTTACTCTATATAAAGAGAGATAACAGTGGACAGTGTTTTTATGGTTTTATTTTGCCCCAGCTTTACATACCTTATACCAGACACAGTTACATTAAATGCATTTAAGATATTAGTCCATATAAAATGCATTCATTGATAGATTACTCAACACAAATGAGTACCATTTGTTTTTGTTATAAGTAATTTGGGATAAGCCTTAATCCAAGCTCTCTGAATTTAAAATCATAATGTACTCACTGTATTTCTACTTTAATATGGAGTAATTCTACCCCCTATTGGCCTTTTAAAGGAACTACATCCTGATGAATATTTTATTTTTCAATTTGCTGTTCCTGGTGTCCTCACTAGAAGGGAGTGAAAGATAGATTCCAAACTTAGCCGGATGTGATTGCCCAAAATAGGGTTTTGGGTGGTGTATAATCATTGTTCTTAATTGACCACTATAATCTCTGAACTACAATCTAATTCAACATTTGTTGAAGCAAAAATCATGCAACCTGGAAATATCTTATGGAGGAGTGGTAACAATTTTCTATTGAACAGGTAGTTTAATTCTATCTGTCACAATGTAGGTGTTTGAAATGAAAATTAATTCTGCCTGTTGCATTGATGTTATTTATTGCAAATTAACACTCTAAACATTCATTTTAACAGTTACGTATACCACAAACTCTATCCTTAATTACAGTTCTCTACATTCACATTGTTACTGTTGACATGAATCCTTATTGTCAATTCTAACAATACATTTTACTTTAGGGCAGGGCTCAGTTTAGGTCTAAAGTGTGGTTACACTTACGGATGGACTTGGGTTATGGTCTTATATATGACTTGTATCAATATATTATGTATTCTATAAGAATTATTTCAGTATGTCACATTATTTTTCACATACAATTAGCCATTTATAGAGCTGGGTTTTTACTGGAACAATCTAGGTAAAGTACCTTGCTCAAGGGATTGAGCCCACGTCTCTTCAACAATACAATGGGGAAACAAATACATCTGTTTAAATATCAGCCATTCCATTCATATATATATAATGAAGCATAACACTGCCATCTTGTGGAAGTCTTGTTAACAACACAAAACATACTATTGCTTAGGTCCCCAATAGGCGAAAGGTAAACTTGTGGGCCGGAGGTGGCCCCTGATTTGCATGCTACTACAAGCAGTTGATGTTTATTTTAATTTTTGTTGTTTTTACATTTTTGGGTATGTTCAGATTCTCTGTGTGTTGCAAAGTGAAATAAAAAAACAGCAACTTCTATTGCATTTAAGAAGAAATGATAAAACATACAGGATAAAAGTTTAACTTAATTTTTTACACTGGGTAACATATAACCCAGTAGAGACTCAATGTTGTTAAAGTCAGCACAGTGGTGTGTCAGTGTTGTTAAAGTCAGCTACACAGTCAGGGTTTTTTGTAAAACCTGGCCATTGTCGGAAGTTCACCTGTTGTGTGAGGAGCCAGAGTGATTGTAGAATAATGTTGCATTTCCTTTTGAAAACACAGATCGAAAATAACACTACAAGTGATGAAGCCTACATGGAAAGGACTTTAGTGGCTATTTGATTCTTTCTGCTTTACATGCTGCTTTACACAATTGATGCCCTGATTTATGTTTAGAAATATAAGAAGAGCAAGCATTAGGCATTCAGACAAGCATTAGGTTACAATAAGAAAACTCTTCCATGTGCAACAATAAAGTAGTGCTATTTGCTATTTATTATTCATTATTATTATTATAATCATCATAAAGCTAGATGTGGCTTTTCAATGGTGCAACTTGACTCCCTTAACTTATTACTCTTATTTGTAACTGCAAATTACACTTTTTGCCTTATTTGTAATTTAGACACTATAACCTGCTATATTTTATCTAAAGTGTACAAATTCCAGTAAATGTAAAAACGTAAGTGCAAGTTTGACCCAGATCCGCTGTATTTATGTATTAATTAATTTAACTTGTAAATGGGCAACTAAAATTAAGTAAATTGTGTTCAACTTTGAAGAACAGCATTTATTTCCCTGTGTGTCTGTGTGAACTGTACTGTGCTATAGATACCTAGAAGGCCAGAGTCTGATAAGAACCAGATTTCACCAGGGATTTGGGCTTGATACATCGCACAAGCCCCCCTTATATTAAACATTACGTATGCCTTAATTGTTCCCTGATTTAGCACTATATGGGTCTTCCTGAGCACTTTTCAGGCAGAAACCGAGCTTCCACTGATCATAGGATGGACATGTGGGCCCTGTTATCTTTCTCTCCTGTCTGGTCTGCATAATAATGCCTGTACTTTGAAACATCTCTAAGATGGATCTTATTACACCTCTTCCGTGCATCCGCTCGTAATAAATTCCTTTAGATTGACCATGCATCTCTCTCCCGATTATTTGGACTCTTCAACTTCATACTGATGGTCTCTGTGGAGCTGTTGTACAACAGACCCTGCACATCATTCGCAGGATGACAGCCTAAAACACCATCCAGTTGTTCATAAAATGTTAATAGAATCAGCTGCTACCGCTCTTATTGTCCTTCATTTTTTGTACTCTGCCTGAATTTTGTTTTTTTAAACATGTCACAGCACTGCAGCACGGTCCTATTAAGTTCGCAAGAACTCTACGTTTTTAATATTTGGATATTTCTAACTGTACTTAGCAATTGTTTCTGTATGTCTGCTTCACTCCATGCTGCTAATAAAACTTTAATTTCTTTGTGATCCCACACGGCACTTGAGATTCTGTCTTCCGACATATGTATCTTGATGCGTTTCTTCCCTCTCTAAGTCAAGTGCACATTGGATGCTTCGTGCCAGGTCTGGCAGTAGATAGTTAAGTGGCCAGAAAACCTTGACGCATGAAAAAAACATGCGGCTGCTTAAGACAGTGGAAACACCCATTTAAGCGTCCAGGGTCAGACATGTCCGGATTCATGGAAACGGGGCATAAGATGCAAATACATATTTAAAAGAATGATATGTAACACACATGCTGCTTCAAGCAGCTGACTTTTAAATTGTTTCGGGGGAATGTTCAGATTCTCTGGGTATGTCATAACGTCACCAAAGTCATCAACGACATCACCAAAGTGATCAACAACGTCACCAAAGTCATCTACAATGTCAACAGTCATCACTAACATCACCAAAGTCATCAACAACATAATCAAAGTCATCATTATATAAAAAAATCAAGTAAGAATAAGGATCGAGTTTACACACTTTCTATCACCTGCAGTTTATGAATTCAACATTTGTAATAACATCAGCTGTCAAAAGTACACTCAATGAGTACATATATACACTCACCTAAAAGATTATTAGGAACACCTGTTCAATTTCTCATTAATGCAATTATCTAACCAACCAATCACATGGCAGTTGCTTCAATGCATTTAGGGGTGTGGTCCTGGTCAAGACAATCTCCTGAACTCCAAACTGAATGTCTGAATGGGAAAGAAAGGTGATTTAAGCAATTTTGAGCGTGGCATGGTTGTTGGTGCCAGACGGGCCGGTCTGAGTATTTCACAATCTGCTCAGTTACTGGGATTTTCACGCACAACCATTTCTAGGGTTTACAAAGAATGGTGTGAAAAGGGAAAAACATCCAGTATGCGGCAGTCCTGTGGGCGAAAATGCCTTGTTGATGCTAGAGGTCAGAGGAGAATGGGCCGACTGATTCAAGCTGATAGAAGAGCAACTTTGACTGAAATAACCACTCGTTACAACCGAGGTATGCAGCAAAGCATTTGTGAAGCCACAACACGTACAACCTTGAGGCGGATGGGCTACAACAGCAGAAGACCGCACCGGGTACCACTCATCTCCACTACAAATAGGAAAAAGAGGCTACAATTTGCACAAGCTCACCAAAATTGGACAGTTGAAGACTGGAAAAATGTTGCCTGGTCTGATGAGTCTCGATTTCTGTTGAGACATTCAGATGGTAGAGTCAGAATTTGGCGTAAACAGAATGAGAACATGGATCCATCATGCCTTGTTACCACTGTGCAGGCTGGTGGTGGTGGTGTAATGGTGTGGGGGATGTTTTCTTGGCACACTTTAGGCCCCTTAGTTCCAATTGGGCATCGTTTAAATGCCACGGCCTACCTGAGCATTGTTTCTGACCATGTCCATCCCTTTATGACCACCATGTACCCATCCTCTGATGGCTACTTCCAGCAGGATAATGCACCATGTCACAAAGGTCGAATCATTTCAAATTGGTTTCTTGAACATGACAATGAGTTCACTGTACTAAACTGGCCCCCACAGTCACCAGATCTCAACCCAATAGAGCATCTTTGGGATGTGGTGGAACGGGAGCTTCGTGCCCTGGATGTGCATCCCACAAATCTCCATCAACTGCAAGATGCTATCCTATCAATATGGGCCAACATTTCTAAAGAATGCTTTCAGCACCTTGTTGAATCAATGCCACGTAGAATTAAGGCAGCTCTGAAGGCGAAAGGGGGTCAAACACAGTATTAGTATGGTGTTCCTAATAATCCTTTAGGTGAGTGTATATATAAAAAGCGCAAAAAGCTTTTCACTGAAACTGTGTTGGAAATCATGACAGAAAAACAAAAGAAATATCTACCATACAGCTGGTCACACAAATATTCCCTCGATAACAGTGCTTTTTGATGGCAAGTCTTATCGACAGCAGCTGTTATCTCTTACTCCTTTGCATGGGCTTCTGTTGAAGTTTTTGAAGAACTAAGCACGTTTTTTAAAAGGGAACAATTTTGATCATCGCAAAATTAACTGCCTGCCTGCTATAAACCAGCGATCGTGTCCGTCCTGTATAGCTCACCAGTCCGGATCTGCACAACAGTGGAGTGATGCAGGAAAACCATGTGGCTTATTAAAGGCAAAATACTGCTAGGTTTGTGCACTGCAGGACAACATACACTTCTTTTTAGGTACCCAAGAAAGGGGGATATTCTTGTCTGGCCTGTTGGTTCCTGTCATCCTTTGAAATTGGTCCGTAGTGAAAAATATAAATAGGGACGCCTGTACTATGTAAAGTGGTGTTCTATTTAATAGGAAACTGCACCCCATTTTTTATTTAAATTCTGTTAGCTGTATATATTGCTAAAAATATGGCAGTCAAAAATAGTCTGAAGTGAATATATATATTTAGTAAAACTGTGATTATGAAAGCATAGGTGGCCGCCATTTTCTCAGTCTGATGAAAGGTCCAACAAATTCAGGTTGTGTAGCAGGCATTTCACCTCAGACATGTATAAATTTATTGATTTATGAGACATAAAATCGCAAAGGCTATATGCGCGGTGTGGTCTGTAACATGTTATAATGTATTCCTTGCCAGACACCCTAGTTATCCATTGTGACTTACAGTACACATGAGCAAAACAAAAGTGCTAAATACAGTACAAAATTCCAAATCGGGCACAATACAGTTTTGAAATTACAGAAGTGCAGGTAAAATATACAGTTAGTTATTGAAATCTTTGGGGAGGGTCTCTGTGTTTTGGAAGATTCCCAGTGTGCGGCACAGCGGGGTATGTGTGAGCCAGCCTGAGGCTGTGCCTGTCAGCATCAGTGACTGTGTCGCCGTAGACTAAGGCCATCAATTTGAATGGAAAGATATACTTAAATTAAGTTAGCCTGTGGGTGATGCTATGGCAGGTGTCAGGTTATGTGCTGTGCCAGAGCCACAGTGTAGGAATTACACCCATTTTTATACCCATAGACATCACCAGATGCTGGGTTTCTTCCCTGGTGATGCTCTGCCAGGCCTGCACTGCAGCTGTCTTTAGTTCCTGCTTGTTCTTGGGGCGTTCTGCCTTCAGTTTTGCCTTCAGCAAGTGAAATGCTGCTCAATTGGATTCAGGTCAGATGATTGACTTGGCCACAGAACATTCCACTTCTTCGCCTTAAAAAAGTCTTGGGTTGCTTTCGCAGTATGCTTCGGGACATTGTCCATCTGCACTGTGAAGCGCCATCCAATGAGTTTAGAAGCATTTGGCTGAATCTAATCAGATAATATAACCCTAAACACTTCAGAATTCATCCTGCTGCTTTTGTCAGCAGTCACATCATCAATAAATACAAGGGAACCAGTTCCCTTGGCAGCTATACATGCCCATGCCATAACATGCTTCACAGATGAGGTGGTATGCTTCGGATCATGAGCAGTTCCTTCCTTTCTCCATACTCTTCTCTTCCCATCATTCTGTTACAAGTTGATCTTTGTCTGATCTGTCCATAGGTTGTTGTTCCAGAACTGTACAGGGTTCTTTAGATGTTGTTTGGCAAACTCTAATCTGGTCTTCCTGTTTCCTGTTTACATCTTGTGGTAAACCCTCTGTATTTACTCTGGTGAAGTCTTCTCTTGATTGTTGACTTTGACACAGATACGCCTACCTCCTGGAGGGTGTTCTTGATCTGGCCAACTGTTGTGAAGGGGTTTTTCTTCGCCAGGGAAAGAATTCTTCTGTCATCCACCACAGTTGTTTGCCATGGTCTTCCGGGCCTTTTGGTGTTCCTGAGCTCACCAGTGTGTTCTTTCTTTTTACGAATGTACCAAATAGTTGATTTGGCCACACCTAATGTTTTTGCTATCTCTCTGATTGGTTTGGCAAGGCAAAACTGAAGGCAAGATGCACAAAGAACAAGCAGGACCTAAAGACAGCTGCAGTGCAGGCCTGGCAGAGCATCACCAGGGAAGAAACCCAGCATCTGGTGATGTCTATGGGTTCCAGACTTGAGGCAGTCATTGACTGCAAAGGATTTGCAACCAAGTATTGAAACTCACAATTTAATTCATGATTATGTTATTACTTCTGAGCCCCTAAAACAGGGGGGACCACATATAAAATTGGGTGTAATTCCTACACCGTTTACGCAATTTGGATGTAACTACCCTCAACTCAAGCACATCTTGATTGTTACCTTTCTAATCCATTGTGGTGGCATATAGAGCCAAAATGATGACAGTTGTGTCACAGTCCAAATATTTATGGACCTAACTGTATGTACAGTGAGGGAAAAAAGTATTTGATCCCCTGCTGATTTTGTACGTTTGCCCACTGACAAAGAAATGATCAGTCTATAATTTTAATGGTAGGTGTATTTTAACAGTGAGAGACAGAATAACAACAAAAAAATCCAGAAAAACGCATTTCAAAAAAGTTAAAAATTGATTTGCATGTTAATGAGAGAAATAAGTATTTGATCCCCTATCAATCAGCAAGATTTCTGGCTCCCAGGTGTCTTTTATACAGGTAACGAGCTGAGATTAGGAGCTCTCTCTTAAAGGGACCTCGTTACCTGTATAAAAGACACCTGTCCACAGAAGCAATCAATCAATCAGATCCAAACTCTCCACCATGACCAAGACCAAAGAGCTGTCCAAGGATGTCAGGGACAAGATTGTAGACCTACACAAGGCTGGAATGGGCTACAAGACCATCGCCAAGCAGCTTGGTGAGAAGGTGACAACAGTTGGTGTGATTATTCGCAAATGGAAGAAACACAAAATAACTGTCAGTCTCCCTCGGTCTGGGGCTCCATGCAAGATCTCACCTCGTGGAGTTTCAATGATCATGAGAACGGTGAGGAATCAGCCCAGAACTACACGGGAGGATCTTGTTAATGATCTCAAGGCAGCTGGGACCATAGTCACCAAGAAAACAATTGGTAACACACTACGCCGTGAAGGACTGAAATCCTGCAGTGCCCGCAAGGTCCCCCTGCTCAAGAAAGCACATGTACAGGCCCGTCTGAAGTTTGCCAATGAACATCTGAATGATTCAGAGGAGAACTAGGTGAAAGTGTTGTGGTCAGATGAGACCAAAATCAAGCTCTTTGGCATCAACTCAACTCGCCGTGTTTGGAGGACGAGCAATGACCCCAAGAACACCATCCCCACCGTCAAATATGGAGGTGGAAACATTATGCTTTGGGGAGGTTTTTCTGCTAAGGGGACAGGACAACTGCACTGCATCAAAGGGACGATGGACGGGGCCATGTACCGTCAAATCTTGGGTGAGAACCTCCTTCACTCAGCCAGGGCATTGAAAATGGGTCGTGGATGGGTATTCCAGCATGACAATGACCCAAAACACATAGCCAAGGCAACAAAGGAGTGGCTCAAGAAGAAGCACATTAAGGTCCTGGAGTGGCCTAACCAGTCTCCAGACCTTAATCCCATAGAAAATCTGTGGAGGGAGCTGAAGGTTCGAGTTGCCAAACGTCAGCCTCGAAACCTTAATGACTTGGAGAGGATCTGCAAAGAGGAGTGGGACAAAATCCCTCCTGAGATGTGTGCAAACCTGGTGGCCAACTACAAGAAACGTCTGATCTCTGTGATTGCCAACAAGGGTTTTGCCACCAAGAGTACTAAGTCGAAGGGGTCAAATACTTATTTCCCTCATTAACATGCAAATCAATTTATAACTTTTTTTAAATGCATTTTTGTGGATTTTTTTTGTTGTTATTCTGTCTCTCACTGTTAAAATACACCTACCATTAAAATTATAGACTGATCATTTCTTTGTCAGTGGGCAAACGTACAAAATCAGTAGGGGATCAAATACTTAATCTTCAAAATTTATCTAAAACATTTTCACACAGTCTTATGTTTTTTATAATATGTCTACTACAATCTGGAAATAGTTGGCTCTGTCTGGACGTGTTTATGAACCAGGTGTAAGAGGCAGAGCTACATGGACCCCTGCTTTCTTAATCCAAACTGTAGCTGCATTCACAGCAATAAATTGCCACGGATTACCAATCAAATATGTTTTTATCAGAGATGGGGGTAAACAATAGTTTACAGGTGAAAAAATTGTCAAATTGAATCCAGGGATAAGTCTCTAGGTGTCAATGATGAATCTATTATTAGTTCTCTTTCAGCATCTTAGAGAAGGGAAAGGAAAAGCACCAACATGAAAATATAACATTAGTATCATCCATACACAGATGGAAATATCTACAATTTAAATATCATCAGAATAGTATCTGGCTCTCACAGATATACTATTGCTAACATGTATGATGTCACATCAGCATTTTATCTTATAATACAACAAGTAATTGTACATCATATACAGGAAATAGTGTACACAATTTTTGCCATGGCACCCTGTGAACTGCCCTTTAACATCCTAATACTGAAATATGCTTCATTGGGTCATACTAGCATGCATATGAATGTGTACTTTATTGGGCACAGTCTGCATTTCAACCCACTTTCTCTCTGCCCCCAGGCCCCTGTGTTTGTAATTTTGCCTCAGCTGTCACCAGTCACCAATGATGTATACATTGAAGCAACAAAGCCTTGAGTAGGGTATTCTTGGATGCATGAATATGCATAAAGAAACCATCACTATGTTAATTCCTAAGATGCTGAGGAGTGCATGTTTATCATGTGTTTGTGAAATACTTGTGCTTGGTATGCATTTATTAATTAATTTGAAACCACCATTTGGTCACTTCTAAAATCCATACCACTCATAACAGAACAGTCTTGTTGTTTTTTCTTCACAAATCTGTTCACCTTCCAAACCAGGGGGCCATTTCCTGATAATGATAGTACTTGAGATTTCAACATCATGCTCCCAAACCACCTAATGGAACTGCAGATGAAGAGCGATCTAGAAGTAGATTGCAGAAGGTGCTGCCCCAGTAAAGGGTTTAAAAAAGACTGGGAGTCAATCACAAAATAATCAATTTGTTCAATATATTCCCCTTGCTTTTGATATTGTTTATTCATTGCAAAAAATCATACATTGTATGATTGAGTAAAGCAATAGATTAAAATTGTATTTAATCATCCTGTAAATCTCTGACAACCACATTTCAGCATAATTGTTTCATTCACACCAAGATGATGTAATAAGTCAACCTGCCTATATATTAAGCTATCTACCATATAAATTACATTGAGTGCAGTTGAGGAAAAAGGGAAAGTGATAGATTTTATTTTACAAAGGAGAAAGACACCACAAAAAATCACATTCACCAAATACTTTTAAATGAAGTAGAGGTCAACAGGTGGGGTTGTGTAGCAAGGTAAAAAAAAAAAAAAAAAAACATTAACAAAAATAAAAAATGTGAAGAAATAGCAGCAAAGATCAATACCTTACTATATAAATATAATGCGCATGCAGGGTTTATGATGAACACTTTCAATAATTATTTGAATCGTTGACATATAAGCAACTCATATATATGGGCAGGTGGAGCAGAGCCCTACTAAAAAATGTATCCACCCAAAAACATAGTTCTTCCTCGTTCATTTATTACCTATTTATTAATACCTATTACCCAGTTTCTGTACAATCAATGAATCAAATTAGACAATCTCAATCCAGCTATAGCACAATATTGGGGCTGGGGAGCTCAGTGCCCCACTTTAGCAGGCAGGTTTATTATGGTGCCTTGTGGTCAAGGGAACTGCAAGACGTGCTAATAGAGGGTCATAGGGGCACCAAACCTCTACCCCTCACACTCCACCACTCTGAGCCCTCTACCATTCTCTTGTGTCGGTCTGCATGGTTAGGCAACTGTAAAGATGGCGATCAATGTAGCTGCACCTGCAGTGTGTACAGTGTAGAGCAGAGGTCTCCAACCCTGGTCCTCAAGAGCCCCTATCCAGTAGGTTTTGGATGTCACCCTTCTATCACCAATGTAATAAACACATGAAAGTATTTCATTAGAAACAATTAAGCAGGTGGTTTGGTAAATCCAGTCATTTATAAAGCATAGGAGCAATCATCTGTATACCTACAGCCTCTCAGGTCAAGAAATCCCTTGGTTGAGTTGCTTAATTGATTAATAACTCCAGTGTACCCCCAGTATTTAGAAATTGGTGATTTAAGGTGACCTATAAGATGGAGTGGATTGGGGCTCTCCAGGACCAGGATTGGAGACAACTGGTGTAGAGTTCCTTTTAAAAAAAACGAAAACATTTGAACTACTACAATTGCAAGACAATTTGGTAATTAAGCAGCTTGGCCACAGTCATTTGACTTTTTAAATTGTGTAGCTTATAAAATGTTGGAGATTTCAAGTTTTAATCTACAGTTTCATATTGAACATGAACTCTACAACTGTTTAAAATAATTGAAGATCTCAGATTAGGCAAATAATGTTAAATTAGGGTTCAATTAAGTAGCCTACTGGTAATTAAGTGATTGAGAGCTCAGCTCAAACAAAAAACAGCAGGGCATGGGGTCCCCAGGATCAGGATTGAGAACCACTGCTCTACACAGAAAACAGTATTGTTTCCCCTGCATATTGTCCCGGTCATCAATAGCAGGAGATATATGGACTAACACAGGGATGAGAGATTTTGAAACACTTTTCAGAAAAGGGTAAGAAACACGAAACTGAATCTGAAAAGAGGAAGCAACCCGCTTTCTCGTGAAGGCTGATCATATTTCCTGTCAATTTAAAAACTGACATATCCATCTCATTATGAAAATATGTATTAATTGGAGAAGGCTATTTTTAGACTTTAGTTTATCCTCGTGCCCTTTTTTGTCGGGGACACTTGAGTTATAGGATAAAGGAAATACAAAGTATGTAGGCAACCGCAGTGTTTTGTGGGCTACTAGCTGCAATGTTCTCAAGTAGGCTATTTGCGGTCTATTCTGTTATATATCCTACAGTACAGACACATGTTACTTTCCGCTTGCCTGATTTTCCATTTCATTTTCACGTCATTATTCAAATAACAATTTCAAGAGTGAGCATGGTTAGCGATTCAGGGACTGGAGTCAGTATCCGCCCCATCAGTATTAATGGCCACGTGCTGCTACTGCATAGAAGGTCTTTGATACTACTCAATATAGAGAGAGGGAACTGTTCGTGCAATGCATTTAGGTACTTTCATGACTCACATCTCTCCTTTTAAACTCGTATTGCTATTCATGAATGTCTTCACTAATGGTAGTGTTTTGGAAATGCATCACATTTGAAATGTTGCACTTACAATGACTTAATGATGCTTGGTTGGCTTACACTGCTTTTGGGAAACCACCCTTGGCCACCCTTCTGAATACTGTCAGCTAATGGCATAGCACACATTCACACCTTTAATCTCTAGCCTACAGAGGCCAATCTCTATTTACAGTGGAAGCTTCTTACTCTTTGAGACACTCATAATCCTAGAGTGCTGTTGAAAGACTTAAAATCCGCAGTACAACACTCTACCTGCTATATCTATACCTTCTATACCTCTCCTCTGCAGACTAACACAGAGGTTTTATTGGGCAGTGAGTCAGTCCCAGGGTCAGTAAATTACACATCGATTAAGTCAAGCAGTAATCCGCAATACTCATTATAGAACACCACACAAATCATCAACCCAATAGGCAGAGGTAGCATATCAGACAGAAGAGAATTTTGTCTCTTATGATCTCAGGAGCGATCAATCTACTGCCTGTCAGCTCTGTTGGAGACCTTGAAGGAACTGAAATAATTACTTAAGAACTAATAAAATAATAATGTGAAAGAATTACTTCTGTAACACTTTACAATACGTTTCCCTAGTTACAGTGTATTTACATAATAGGTACTCAGTAACTACATTTGTAGTTACTCATAAGAACAGTGTAATTATGCATTATTTCAATTTGTTATAATTATGTAGTTACTGAGTACCTACTATGTAAATACACTGTAACTAGAGACTTATTGTAAATTGTTACCATTACTTGCTGCAATCGCAATCCTTAGTGAAATAAATATATATTGTTACTAGTTATTCTTAACATGTGCAGTGAAGTAACTGCAATTGTGAAATAAACACTAAAGGGGTTGCCATCCAGCTCACTGACTACTCATCAGCTCATCACCCTTGGACATTATATTATAATGTTCCTTTTACATTCATTGATGCTCAGAAGAGAAAAAAACAAAAATACTATACAGTATCAAATTGTAGTATGGACATACTTGTCTTATATTTTTAGGGCACTTTTCCAATCATCTGATAATTGATGTGGTGTTATTGAATTACTAATTAGACTTTGTTTTTTGAATTTGTTAGATTCATGTCTTGAGGTTTTGGGCCGACTGAATTAATCATTCAAATTCACTCCTAGGTTTCAAAGAGCCTTTATTTACAATTAGTTTTTTTGTTCTTAACCTGACAAAATGTATTTAACATTTTGACATACAACATTGCTATCTTTAGGGAAGGTTTTTCCCAGTCACTGAATGGAAACTGGGTTATTGCAGTTATTGATACGCATGTTCCACATTATATTTTTCCACCAATTGAATATCAGTGTAATATTTTATAAAACTAGACATACTGTATGTGATTTTACCTAAGGCTACTTCAATAGTGCCACTGTGCCCTGGGCAGCGTGGCGTATCTTTAAGTACAATGCTAATTCCAACAAAGACCTAAAGGAACAAAGCCGTGAGACAAACAGATGGCCTAAATCACCATCTAGCCAAGTACATAGATAGGAAGTTAGCTGAAAGCCAGCAGTAACCCAGAGCAGTCTTTCTTATTCTCCCAGAACTGGAGCAGTTTGTGATTCCATCTGCATGTCATACAGACAAAAGTATTTCCACAATAAGCTTTACATTAAAGCACTCATCCATCATTGTTGTGTGTCCAGATCCTCCTGGGGTTGTTGCTTTCCTGTGTCATCAGGCCAGTGGTGCGTGCTCACAGCCATTTCAGTCACTGTTGTGGATTTGCAAGGTTTTTTTTTTAAAAAACTATTTGAGATTAGTTTTCTATTTGTCCTTTTATCTCCCAGACTTACTGCTGTCTGAATAATGTAGTGCTCACTTTGTCTTAAGTTTACCTGTAAAAGACAAGTATTCACATGATCTGGTATGTACTTACCTTTGTGTGTGTGTTGGTGTAATGTGGGATTTGATACTTGCTAGAGATGGATTACATTGGTACTAACTTTCCCTGTACTCAGTAAACACGATGGCTCAGCAAGATTGTTACTCCAACTCATGACATTACAATATAAAGGCTTTAATTTGTGTAATTAAAAATCACTGCTATATGAAAGGAATATATACATGACAAAAAGTGTGTGTGTGTGTATGCGTGTACAGGCGGATTGAGAGCGTTTTGAACTGCACTACACTAGTGAGTGAAAGAGCAAGCCAAAAGCAGTGTGATTGATAAAGATACTGGTGGACAGTGATTATAGACTTGATTACAATTAAAGACTGCAAATTGGATTAGTTGCTGTGAATCTATTGTGTTTGTTGATCATTAGTTACAGTACATGTGCAGTGAGGTAGCTGTTGTATGTTTAGACTCCAAAGGAGCTAGGTTTTGTTTTTCTGTCTTTTGGTTTTAGATCACAGCACACTGTAAATAAATTCACCACTTTTGCACTGTACCCCAGCCTCCGTGATTCCTAATCCCCGCTTTACAAGTCCCGGACATTGTGTACATCCCCACATTGTGTCCCAGTTTATATACATTACTGTGCAAAAGTTTTAGGCAGGTGTGAAAAAATACTATAAAGTAAGAATGCTTTCAAAAATAGACATGTTAATAGATTATATTTATCAATTAACTAAATGCAAAGTGAGGGAACAGAAGACAAATCTAAATCAAATCAATATTTGGTGTGACCACCCTTTGCCTTTGAAACAGCATCAGTTCTTCTAGGTACACTTACACAAAGTCAGGGATTTTGTAGGTATATAGTCAGGTGTATGATTAAACAATTATACCAAACAGGTGCTAATTATCATCAATTCAATATGTAGGTTGAAACACAATCAGGGAGGCATCTGATTGGCCCCAAATGTATTCTGCAGCATGACAACGACCCCAAACATACAGCGACAGTCATTAAGAACTATCTTCAGCATGAAGAAGAACAAGGAGTCCTGGAAGTGATGGTATGGCCCCCACAGAGCCCTGATCTCAACATCATCGAGTCTGTCTGGGATTACATGAGAGAGAAGCAACTGAGGCTGCCTAAATCCACAGAAGAACTGCCGAGTTCCTTCAAAAACTGTGTGCAAGTGTACCTAGAAGAACTGATGCTGTTTTGAAGGCAAAGGGTGGTCCCACCAAATATGGATTTGATGTAGATTTTTCTTCTGTTCACTCACTTTGCATTTAGTTCATTGATACATATAATCTATTAATTATGTCTAGTTTTGAAAGCATTCTTACTTTACAGCATTTTTTCACACCTGCCTAAAACTTTTGCACACTACTGTATATATATATATATATATATATATATATATATATATATATATATATGTGTGTGTGTGTGTGTGTGTGCATGTGTGTGAATAATCATCACCATCAGCCCATATTGATCCACCTCCCCAAGATGTTTCCACTTGCTTCTAGCTACAGTTTTTTTATGTCATACCTGCAAAGTTTATGATTTAATCTTCCCATTTTTATGTTGAATCTTCTAGGTCTTTTTTAATCTCTTGGGATCCATTCAATAGCTTAATTTGTCCATCTTTGGTATGTTGTTCTTAGAATGTGTCTGGCCCATTGCCATTTTCATGCTTTCAATGAAGTCACATTTTTGTTTGTGTCTGCAGTTTCTGTAACATTTTTGTATTTAGTGACTGGGTTTCACACTGGTTGTACGCATTGACCATTTTCACTCTTCTATTGAATCCTTCCATAATATCTCTGATTTGTCATCCAAGGTAGACATCATTTTTTGAGTATTTGAGTTTTGATTTATTTCAATTTTCTTAGATTTAACAAAGGTGTTAAATATGACTATCTATCTTTCTATATATGGGGGGGGGGGGGGGGGGCTCTATCCTGTTATGGTAATTTTAAAGCACAGCTTCATTACTGATAACATTCTGAATTCTGACCAAACTCTTCAAGCATCTTTATACAATCTCCCTGTTACTGGATGGGTATGTGCAGGACCTGGAGGCAAAGTTGTGAGCTGTGACTATTCTTTCATTTGAAATTGAAGCTCTTCTGATTTCAACGATGTGGAATTATGCCGTCTGTTTGACTAATGCAGACATGCCAACTGCAAAGTTTTGCTATAGGAACTAGGTTTCTGATGCCTTTGCTATGGTGCTAAAGGCAAAGACAACTGAGGAATGACTTTAATATGTCTAAGTATGTTGTAACTTCTTTAATCACAGATAATTAATCAAGTCACTCTGAATTGAATTTGGGTTCCAGCATAATTAAAAAATGACAGTCTTAAGTGCTGGTGTCCTTGAGCACAGGTCATTGTTTTCTTAATTGTCTTTATGTATGAATGGGTTGTTTGTTAGGAATACAAATCAGAGAAACTGCTTTCTATGCCATTCATTTTGAGAATTAATGCAAGGGCAATTTAGGGGTTTATTGAAAGTTCCTATGGCATTAAAGTATCATATGTATTATAATAATTAAAACTATGACCTTGTGTATTTTTTACAGCTTTGATGATGATTTATGAATATGTAAATATGCTTGTCTGAAGAACAGTGCTTCCATCTTGCTTAGAGTATAAACCTGATTATGTCTTGTAAGATGTTCCACTCTGTAAATATTCACTTGGACAGCATATTTCTTCTTCAGGCATGTTTATTAATTGATTTCAGGATATACAGAGTAAGAAAATAGGATACATGAACTAGATGGGCACCTTACAACAAGGGGAAAAAAAGATGGAACACCTACTTAAATATGCCCTTCCATTTTCGCCTGGTTCCTGAAGATAACCAGTCAGACACTTCACTGCACCTGGGATATCATAGACTCTAAAGCTGAGGCTGGAATACGTTGAGATCCCACAGATTTATTCTGCCCAGCTGTGACTTTATCAGGTTCTTTAGGAAAAACAAGGTACATGTGACCTTCCTCACAGTTCCCCAAATAACTTCCTTAACAGTAGTTTATATTTGTCCCATGGGTGTGACACAGATTTATAGATCTAATTCACAATCCTACAGTCACTGGCACTGAACTCCACTGTCTGCCTCCCACAGGCTATCTGTAGTTCTGATATGAAGTCCCCTCCTTCAGACACGGTAAGTATTTTTTCATGATTTTGTTCCACAATAAAGGTAAACATATTAAAGCCGTATTACTTGGAACATATTAAAGTGTTTATTCCTAAAAGTATTTTAATGAGGAAAGGCAAGTGCCAAGATGTTTTTATTTAATAAAAAGGAGAACTGTGTCAAGGTGACGTATGCTGTTGTAATCCTTTCACTTCAAAGTTATTTTTAAATTACGTTCTTACTTTTAACTAGCTTCATTCTCAGGTCTCAGGCCAGCATGTAAATTGCATTGATTATTAAGTGAATGAATACATTTAATTGATAAATAATTTAAAGCCTACATTTCTAATCTTTGCTTTATAATCCTTATCTTGCTTAATGGCCTGGGGAGATTTTTCTAGCATTTACCTACAACTTGAACTTGCTTCATGTCAGCTGCAACAATGTTGTCTGGAAACCTAACTGATAACAGCTCACGGAATTATTGATGGGATTCCTTATAATTGGTGGCATCAAAAGAACTCGGGACATTCTAGAAAGTGAATAGTATAGTGTACCCAGCTGGTACTAGTGCTCAATTACATTTTTTCCCCACAGTTGGCATGATTTATTGATACACAACCCCTGCACTGAATCTACATGATGCTTATGAAATTTGTTAAGCGTCTACCATATGGCATACAATTTGGCCTGCCCTACACCTTAACACTACCTGTCAGTGATTAGCATAGTACCTCAAAGAAAAAGAAGAAAAAAAAGATAAAACATTGTTGTATCTGTGTATCAAACACTCCATGGCAACAAGCCACTTCCCTGTTTTCTGCATGGGCAACTGACTAATTATCTGCCCTTTTCTATCCTTCTCAATTAATGATATGCATAATCACACATAGCAATAGAGTCACTCAAACAGAACGCTGAGTGGGCCAAAAATATCCTTGCATTCCCAAAGGCTCATACTATGGAATAAAACAGTCCAGATGGTTGGCCCTTTGTCAAAGTAGTGTCAGCTCGTCTGCTGCTCTTATTAGTTTTGTTTTAAGGTGGTAAAAGTGGTCAAGTATCAACAAATAGCTTCTATCATGTGTTGGCAATTCACCACGTTCAGACTAATTACTTTGCAGATGTTCAGACGTAAAACTTTACTTTAAATGCAAAGCGGCAAATCCTGAGCATATTTTAGCATCATTTGGGTACCATAAAAACTCGAAATGCAGATCACTACTTTCCACATAGTTGAACTGAAAAGAAGTGTGATTCTATCCCACTGTAGGAGGAAGATATTGGAAAAAGAGATAATATGCCAATATCTTAAGAAATTGCTTTAAATAGAAATAGTATTTATCAAAAAGCTATAGTGTACAATAACAAATAATCCCAGAGGACAAGGTTGTTAGCTAGATAACTGATTGATTTATAAAATATACAGGTGGGATTGCTACAATGATGTTTCAATCATTGATGTCTATATAGTTCATTTCACGTTTCTGATCAATGTAATTAAGTATTACGTCTAGTTGAGTGCTTCTAATTTTGTATCCCAGCATGAGGCTATCAAAGCCCTTTATTAAATAGGTACTGTTTTGCAGTATAAATGCATACAACGTACATGTCTCATGGAAAAATATCATACAACAGCTTAGGGGCTTTATTGGTATTGGTTATATTACACATTTATATTGTGTAATATTTCAGCTGCTCATCAGGAGATGCAGTACTTTCATGGTATTATCCTAGCATACGTTTTTTATTTTAATTTGGGATTACAGCTAACACATGTTGTGTAAACCGGAAAGTAATTCTCATCCAAGTTTATTTGTTCCAGGTTGTTAACCTTTTAATTTAACAATGCCAAATGTGAGGAATTACTCAAAAATCAGATGTTAATTATATATATACACTCACCTAAAGGATTATTAGGAACACCATACTAATACTGTGTTTGACCCCCTATCGCCTTCAGAACTGCCTTAATTCTACGTGGCATTGATTCAACAAGGTGCTGAAAGCATTCTTTAGAAATGTTGGCCCATATTGATAGGATAGCATCTTGCAGTTGATGGAGATTTGTGGGATGCACATCCAGGGCACGAAGCTCCCGTTCCACCACATCCCAAAGATGCTCTATTGGGTTGAGATCTGGTGACTGTGGGGGCCAGTTTAGTACAGTGAACTCATTGTCATGTTCAAGAAACCAATTTGAAATGATTCGACCTTTGTGACATGGTGCATTATCCTGCTGGAAGTAGCCATCAGAGGATGGGTACATGGTGGTCATAAAGGGATGGACATGGTCAGAAACAATGCTCAGGTAGGCCGTGGCATTTAAACGATGCACAATTGGCACTAAGGGGCCTAAAGTGTGCCAAGAAAACATCCCCCACACCATTACACCACCACCACCAGCCTGCACAGTGGTAACAAGGCATGATGGATCCATGTTCTCATTCTGTTTACGCCAAATTCTGACTTCAACAGAAATCGAGACTCATCAGACCAGGCAACATTTTTCCAGTGTTCAACTGTCCAATTTTGGTGAGCTTGTGCAAATTGTAGCCTCTTTTTCCTATTTGTAGTGGAGATGAGTGGTACCCGGTTGGGTCTTCTGCTGTTGTAGCCCATCCGCCTCAAGGTTGTACGTGTTGTGGCTTCACAAATGCTTTGCTGCATACCTCGGTTGTAACGAGTGGTTATTTCAGTCAAAGTTGCTCTTCTATCAGCTTGAATCAGTCGGCCCATTCTCCTCTGACCTCTAGCATCAACAAGGCATTTTCGCCCACAGGACTGCCGCATACTGGATGTTTTTCCCTTTTCACACCATTCTTTGTAAACCCTAGAAATGGTTGTGCGTGAAAATCCCAGTAACTGAGCAGATTGTGAAATACTCAGACCGGCCCGTCTGGCACCAACAACCATGCCACGCTCAAAATTGCTTAAATCACCTTTCTTTCCCATTCAGACATTCAGTTTGGAGTTCAGGAGATTGTCTTGACCAGGACCACACCCCTAAATGCATTGAAGCAACTGCCATGTGATTGGTTGGTTAGATAATTGCATTAATGAGAAATTGAACAGGTGTTCCTAATAATCCTTTAGGTGAGTGTGTGTATATATATATATATATATAAGCATATATTTATAGTAAAATCAGGGTTTGTCCACTGGATTCTTATAGTTCATAGCAGAACAATTCTGAGTGCGCTGAATCAGGCATTGAAAATTCAAGTAGCGACTTGAAAGGCGAGGCAAGGTCTGCAGACAAACTTGAGTTTCTTCATGAATCTCTTGAGTCAATACACAAGAATGGGAAAGTAATTGCAAAATTGTATCCTTCGCCAAATATAGATTGCAGAAGTAAAGGATATTTAAAGATGGTCAACAAGGTCTTTGTCCAATTTTACCACGAGAGCATGTTGATAGTTCACAGGTCAGGTGCCATTAAAAATGGTTCTTATGAATAAGCTTGATAAGAAGGAGAAAACTGCTGTTAGTGCTAGAGTGTTCTCTGGAGTTTTACAAATTACCAGTCTCTCACAAGACTCTGTAATGTACCATATTTTAATTTACTACAACTTTACAATTTAAAAACTACAACATTTTTAAATATAAAATGACAACACAAGGATGCTCCATGCATGCCTCTTTATCATGTGCACTGTAAGATTCCAGTTGATTAAACTGAGTTAGGAAGAGGGTGTATACTCTTCTAACTTCAACTCATATATAGACATGCATTATATGTGCTACCTGTGGTTCTCTTACCAGATCTTCCTCCCCCTTTGACCCTGGAAATCACTTCACAAATGTGGACCATAAAAGAACATGTAAGGAAAGTATTTGCAAAAGACACCTGTAGTTGTGAATAAGATGAGCCAGACAGGAGCAATACAACTAGAGAAGGTGTTATAGTACAACTGAAAGATACAATGGAACTTGATATATCTAATGCCGATTGTTTGCACATGAGGGAATCTTGTTATATTTGATAATATACTTTTTCATGAATCTATTTTGTTGCTGCTTTGACTTCTGTAAGATCGAATGCACTTCAGTGGAACACAAAATACTTGATGTGCATGCCCTCATTAAACACAAGGGGATGTAGTAAATTCATTAGCATATTTAATTGTAGCTTGCCTAAGGACCTGCTACAGAAGCAGGGAGCTTCTGGCATTAAGAGCTGGGTTTTACATTTTCCTTCGGATGATGGTTCAAAGTTTAATTCTTAGTTTAATTCTGGCCCTAATCCAATAAATACATTTCTGTTGTAATCTTACTAAATGCAAGTATTAAGGATGTTTCCTCTGTTTATTTAAAATATAATAGTATTCTGAAGTTGTTATTATTTTTTAATCAGCTGTTTTAAAAGGGCTCAAGTCGGCTATAAAGGGAAATGATCGAGGCCTTTGCTGTGGCATTTGCTTTTACAGTCCGTGCTGAATATACTACTAGTCACTCTAGTCACAAGTACTTCGTAATGGCATCTGAAAATTAAGCTTCTTGGACATGAAATAACATTTTCAACGTGTGTTCAGAAGCTTCCCTTGGTTTCATGGTTCCCATGCCTCAAACATCTTATGGCAGAACAGCGCTTGGCTTTTGATTATGAACCAGCTGTTTGATTATTCTCAACGTGGACAACATGAAAAGCTGCAATGACAAATGGTCTCTGGTGTTTCCTTATGAATGCAACATATGTCAATGCAAATACAAAGTGTAACATGCACATGTAAAAGAACTGGTAATAACTTCTGATGTGGCGACCATGCAATGTATAAGCACCAAAGAATGCTGGAGAAGCACTGTAAATCTCCAGTGAGGAAACGTTTGCCTGACTGAATTTCACACACTCAGTCATCAACTATTTATAATCCTGTTCCCAACAAACCAATAATTCCAAGGAATAACCTATTAGAGGCCTAGCATCCTCTGGACTGACTGAATATTTATTACATACATAATATGATACAACTACAAGAATTACAGCCACTAGACTATTCTGCGATTAACTACCAATCTGTGGTCCAGAGAGCACTAGGGTGTGAAGTTACTATAATGAGTTATTAAAATGTACCATCACATCACTTTTCAAGTAATCTAAATATGAATATTCCTAACTGCAACAATCCTATGATTAGAATGTATTGGCAACAACCAAGGTTAAAAGACTAGTTAAATAGTTTAAATGAACAATAATTAAACATTGCAAAGCATATATTGCAAGTCAAATAAAAGGTCAAAATTGATTTTCAAGCTTTCCGGGACTACAGCAATATAAAACAAAGCCATTCTGATTTGCTCCATGGATTTCCACATTCTTTGGTACATTTAATTTCTTTTGGCTTTTCAGGTTAATATATCTATACATATTCATTACCTTTCAAGGGTATGAGATAAAGAGAGAAACGTGATAAAATGTGTACTTGATATACACTACCGGTCAAAAGTTTTAACACCTCCATTTTTCCAGTTTTTATTGAAATGTATGCAGTTTAATGTCTCAATGTACTCTGAAATTAAAGCATACAACAAATAAACAATTGTAGATGAAAAATAAATCATGGAATCATTTTGTTTTACATAATTTAACCTCTTAAGCTGACAAACCCCTCTGGTACCCTTAAAAGGGCACCAAATCATGTGCTTCTCCTTAATCCCAGTTAACCGCTTACCTTTGTACCATGTCAGGTTATTCACTGGACTTGAACTGCTTACATTTCAATATAAATTGGAGAAATGGGGGTGTTCTAAAACTTTTGACCAGTAGTGTACATTGTCTGATTTTACAACAAAAACAAATTAAATATTCAGAAAGAAACCTACATATTTCACTGGAATGGACAGGTTACATTTTTATTTAGGTCAATATCATTCTGTGTAAAGATTGTTCAGAATGATGAGTGACCCTCCCTTTTTGTAGTGTTTTTGAGGCTGTTTAATCAGGATTCAGATAGAATGATTTTTTGACCCAGCCAATTCTGACTCTTCTTCTTTTTATTATTATTTTAAAAATACATTAAAATGTATATCTTTATAAAGTTGGGCATTATAACTCCACAAGAGGGTGCTCTAACCCTTTAAAAATAAATGTCAGATACACACATCGAAGAATTATTCACAGTCACAAAACACAGTATAAATCCACTAATGAGACATTATGTTCTCAGACAGTTCTAAAACAAACATTTAGCATATAAACATGTTAATGGATTTATGGAAGACTACTTAGAAATTCAGTGATACCTTGATTATAACAATCTTATTTATTTTTATGACTTGTTTGTTCACTTTTGTATTGCCTGCCTTTGCCTTTTTGTTTTCCCTTGATAATAAATACTGGCAAGGCATTTGCATTTCATTTTGAAAATCAACATTTTTAACACACACAAACTATGTAAGACGGGAATATGTGAATCATTTCAAATCTGCAATAATTAAATCTGCTGCAAGAATGTTTTTGAATGTTGAAATCACACGATGACAGCAGGACACAGCTTTTGTGTAAAATAAAAATGTTCTTAAAATAAATAACAGCAGTGAATAATGATAATGAAAATATAATCAGTTGCTTTATAAGAATGGCCTTAAAAAGAGGTTGATCATTTATAATGCTATTATAAATACAATTGGAGTTAATTTATTCTGAAAAGCACGTTGTACACCACAAATTTAATAAAATGTCTATTCAATTTAATGGATCCCACAAGTCTATTGCACAGTGTATTATGCAGGAATTAAATTAGCAAAACCTAATTGTATGAACTGCAATATTATCTTACTTTTGGGAAGCAATAAACCAATTAGTAATTTAGAATTACTGATATGTATGTACATATACATAATTATGGTTTCACTGCAATTTGGGGACAAAGTTCTATTCAGATATATAAATTATATAGTTCAGTTTTGAAATTCTTTTATTTTTTAATTTGGGGGAAAGCTATGGATACACAGATGGGAGCACTGACTTCTCTCTTTTATTTTGCTTTACACAGTACACAGTAAGACAGTAAACCAGTTTTTGGATTTCAAAACTGATTGAGAGGTTAATTACAACGGTTTGAATTTGTTACAGAGCCTTATCAGCTATGGCCATCAACAGTTATCATATGCAAGGAATCAAAAACATCTATACAATATAGTGAAATCAAGAGATACTAGGACACTGCTAACGATTTCCCAGATATGTGTTTTTTACTCTTAGGCAAATCTGTCTCCTGTATTGTGAACTATAGGTGTAAAGTAAAGTATCTACAAATAGCAATAACAACCGCCTTTTAAAATGTAATATGTTTGGAAATATTTCTTGACTTAAATTGACTTACCTTTTATATATTGTATGCAATTTGAAAGTTCGTGAGCTGTTGAATGTCAAATAAATCTCTTAGATATGAAGAAATTCTAAGCTTTTAAGAGTCATGTAAAGCTTAATGCTAGCTGGATAAAAATGGATAATTAGTGACATCTCCGTTAAAAAAAAAATCTCCCCTGCCTACTTTCTACTGAGGTATTATTTATTTCAAAATTATCCACTTTAAATTACTGTTTGAAGTGTAACAAAGGCTTTTTTTAATGCTTACATTTCTACCCTAGGGATTTTTTTTGCCTAATAGTAAGACAGCAAGGCATAAACTGTCTAATTATACTATCACCACAATTAGAATTCTCATTATTTATGATGCACAGAAAATAATCTGGAGGCACATCCATGTCAAAACTGTCACCCAGAACCAAAGATTATAATTAGATAGTCGTCTCTATAGAGAGATTAGTCTGTTTCACATGTATAGGAATTCTGAAGTATTTGTTTTAGTATTTTACTTTTCCTGTGAAGGGATCATTAAATGACTCGTAGTTCAGCAAAGCCAATCTTAACTAATTATTTTACAGGGTCATTTATTTTGGCAAATGAATAGCACAAATGTATACTTGTCAATGCATATTCTATTTTTGGTTAATTAAAAACCTTGTGATCATAAAGAAAAGTGATCACACCTTACATTATGTATGCCTGCAGTTTATTTTGCTTGTGAAGGAAACATTACGACATTACGTTTATACAACACTAAATAGTTTATAGTGATATTATCGAGTCACTTACACACACATGTATGTATGTTATTTAAAGTATATGCTATTGCCACACACTGACATAATTGATAAGGTTTCATATCCCCACAAACGAACATGCATAACTGCTGGAACCTCGTAACTTCCCCTGGAACAGACTAATTCAACTTATTTTTCTACCTAGCTATTCAACATTTCTTCCCTGTTTCAGCTACTCATAAGCCTTTCTGTCCCACTTAAATAAATTATCACAATTATGTCTATATTCCCCTGTTGCAGGACAATTATGCTTTTCTCTCTGCATGCTTGCAGGCCTGCTTGTGTGTATACATGTGTGTTTACAGTATTGTTTGTGTCTCAGAAGTTCTGTATTGAGTCGAGTGCTTAAATAATGCCCTCCATCGCACATGTTTTGTCTTAGGGTAGCAGTTGAGTTAGGCCTTCCTCCCTGGTGTATGTATCTCCCACACATGTTTTAATCCCATATTGGTTGGCCGGGGTTCTAAATATAGAACCCCTGGAAAAGCTGGCAGAGAAAAAAGGGCAGACAAGGTGTGACTGCGGGGGCTGGGCAGGAAGAGAGCGAGTGGGTGGTGGTGGCAGCGTAGCATGTGGGGTAGGGAGAGGGGCGTGTGAATAGGGGGGCACAATGAATACTGTACCTCTGACTGCCAGACGGAGGGCACGGGAACGGGTGAGGTGGAACCCCCCCTCCATTAGCTCCACTGTGCCGCAACAGGACTTGGGCAGCGATGGCATCTGCCTTCCCCTCCCCTGCCAATCAGTCCGCCAGGCAAAAGGAGAGGATGGCTGGAGCCGCAAAAACTAAAAAAGCAAAAACCAGGCAGAGAGCAGAAAGCAGGCAGACATAGTGCAGGGGGTGCAGCAGAGCAGCAAGCTTCCACCTCACAGTATGCACTTGGGAGACTGGTAAAAACTTGAGAGGTGCTAGGAAACCAGCAGGGAAGGGAATTTCATGCTGAGAACTGAAGTAAAAGCTGTGCAGAATGCCAGGTTTGGAAATCTAAGTATAATGTTACTATGGGTATGTGCGCTTGAGACTTCGGCAGTGTGGATGAAGAGAACTTGTATGAATATTGATGGGGAAAGTTACTTTATTAGTGTTTTCTTGCACTGTTAGCCGCTCCTGTCTCTGATGGATTTCTAGCATATGCTGGAGACGAGAAGAAAAATACAAGTTATCCATCTGTACATTTGGAATAACAGGAATACACTTAATTTACCTGCAGATGAGGTGTGGCAAATTTTGTGGTCCGTGGTTCAGGCTTGGCTCTGGCAGAGATACCTTTGTGGAGGGAAAGGCACAGCAGTGTGGTGAGCAAGGGATGTATATAGCCGATCGACCTGTGGTGTGAATGAGAAATTGTGATAGATAGAAAGCAACTTGTTTCACCTAGCGTTCTATCTCTTGAGACCAGCTGCAGTCACTCTGAGGTATATTTTCCATCTGAAGAAGTGAGATCTGGCCCAACTGTCCATCAATCCAAGCACGGCAAGCAGAAATTGGCGATGGTTGATATAAGACACCACCGACGTGTTGTCTGTCCAAACTTACATGTGTCTCTGCCCCTGAGGACTGGTAGAATGTGCTGCAGACCCAGGAAGACCACGTATAGCTCCAGCACATTGATGTGGGGTGACCTGAATGGCTTCATACAAACTGTGTCTGTCAACTCGGCTCCAACCGGCTCTTCTCCAGGTTGACCCTGAGGACCAACCCCTGGAGGTGCATGAGGACCAACCTCATATGCGTTGCCACCTGCTCCTGCACCTGGGCACACAACAGCCAGTTGAAGTAATTCAGGACACTCATACCCTGGAGACTCAACAGTGCCAGAACGGCAGTCCACACACTTTGAAATATTGGGGAGAAACCAGGACCCAGAGGACCCAGAACTCAAACACTTTTGCACTTCCAATGACTGGGAGGTATGGAAACGTGAAATCACGCATCTTTCAAGTCCATGGTCATTAATCAGTTGCCCAAGGAAACAGCTTCGGTAATGGAGCGGTGTGTGAGTAACTTGAACCACAGGTGGAGGTCCAGGTGCCTCAGATCCAAGATGAGATGGAAACCGTCATCTTAATTGGGCACTAGGAAGCCCTCATGGAGAGCAGAGGAAGACTCTTCGCTAGTAGCACGTTTGAGTAACAGTGCCAAGATTTCTCCTGGAAACAAGGTGGGAAGAGACAGAACTAAAGGGAATAGCTGAGATTCATAATTTGATACACCCATAAATAGTTGGTGAAGGAAAGACAATTGATGCTGCATGGAGTCGAGGGAGGCCAGAGACTGCTGCATGGCCTCGGGAGTGGGGCACAGCCATCTGAAGGGGCAGCTGAGAAGCCCGAAAGTCAACCTGAGGTCCTTAGAAACACAAGCAGCTTTAATGATTCCTACTCCTTTTTTTTGTATGCATCCATGTCTAATGAGAGGGGGGAGGGCAAATTTTGAAAATTTAAATTTGTTTGTGTAACATTTTGCATCGATCCCCTGGAAACCAGCCTTATCTGGAAAATTCATTCAATAGCATCCATCTGTAACTACAGCTTACTTTACATATACAGCACCAGAGACAAATTTGAAGAAAAACAAATATTTACTGATTACAATATCGCGTTATTGTTTTGTTCTATTTCTTCTTATTGTTATGAGTGAACAAAGATTGAACCATTTTAGTCAAACATATTAGAAGGACTGACATGCTAGCTAATTGCTGTACCAATGCAGATCAAACAAACTACAAAGAAAGAAAATTAGATGAGGGGGGTGGAAAAAAGCTGAACAGCTTTTAATCATAGTTATTGTGTAAGGGAATGTGCTGATGCACTGGTGTGGCAGTACTCGCTGGGGACCAGTCAACAATGGAAGCAGTGGTGTGGCAGTATTCATCAAACTTTTTCCAGTGTGAACTGAGTGTACTTTTCTGGAGGTACCCCTGCTAAGATGAAGTGTCTGGGTCTGTTTTGTGCCAGGGACAGGGTTTCACCTTGTTACATAAACTGGTATTTAATGATAACAAAAGGATTATCACCTAGCTTGGCAGATAGTGACTCCATTCAGAAAACAAGCAGAGAGGAATTTGGCTTCATCCCAGACATTCCATACATCCCAGAATTTAATTTTTCATAACAGAAATGTATGATGCTGCACTATGGTAAAGTAAAGGGGAACATTGCAAGTCTTGTACTGCCGTGGGGTTTTTCAATCTCATTCCTGCAGTTTATTTTGTTTTCTTCCTTTTTTTTGGAAGCCATCTCCACTGATTTCCAATACAAAGGTAACTTATATTATGTGTCTGCATTACAGTGTTCTCTCCTCTTCATTTCTATCACTTTCAAGATGATTTGAGAAATGTAAACAAATACCCACTTCCAAGCCAAGTGCCAAATCTAACCAATCAAATGATGCCAGAGCATGAACCATAGTTTGCTGGCCATTGTAGTTTTTAATGGCAATCATGGAAAATATAATTGGGCAGCTCTGAACCTGCACTTTCAAACATGTCCAGGCTCAGGTGTTTGTGGAATGAAGTTAGTAAGTGCCATGTGTAACCCCTCCACAGTGCACCCTGTCACGTGAAAAATATGTGAACCACCCTGCTGTGTTGACTAGGACAGGTATAGAGAGAGATGCAATACGGCAAATGAAAGCTCTGACCCTGTCCTTACAGACAAGACCAAATCTAAGCATTTGTGGAATGAAGCCAGTGAGCAAGAGTTATGTATAACCTATCCGAAATACACACTTTCATGTGAAAAAATGTCTAATGGCAAGCTGCTGTATTGCCTAGGAAAGGGATATAAAGCTGTGTGATACAGCAATTGAAGGTTTTGGGTCTCTGCTTTCTAATGAGCTATGAACTAGCAATGTAAAATGAATGAATAAAATGGGTTTAAATCCAGCTCTGAGATAAAAATGGGACCAACAGGGATATCATGTGTTCTATTGAATCTAAAGTTACAAATAAAGGTACAAATAAACCTAATTATTTCTCTTGCCAGCTCCTAGACTTTTTTAAATCGAAAAACACACACGCATATGTATTAGTCCCACCAGAACTCTGCAGAACTTTTTCTTAAATTCTGCGATTTAAAAAGGGGTTTTCTGTGGAATTGTACAGCAGTAGAATTTGAGTTTAGTTTAAGAGTTAAACCAAAAACAAAAAAAATGAAGAAAAGCAATTTAAATTCAATACATATAACAGAGGACATTCCATTTTGAATCAGCAAAAATTATGTTCTGTAAAAGCTTACATATTTTAACAACTGTATACAAGCATAACAGAAACAATGTTTTTTTTGTGTAATGAAATTAATTACAAGGCATAAACTGAGACAATGATATCTGTTTATACTTTTATACAATTTCCATGTCTCAAAACAAACATGCAACACTATGATTGACAATTTGAATGACAATGCTAACATATTTGCCACGACAAATCAATATGAAAGTCAAATAGAACAAAATAATCTGATTTTAATATGCATATAATTACATGGAAACATAAACACAAAAACATACATTACTTTTAAATGGCATCACTGTAAATGAAAAACTTTTAATCTAATTGTCTATAAAAATAAGCTATTTACTTTTTAATCAAACAAAATGTCTATTATAAAATAGACTAGGGTATTGTGACTGCATAATAAAACAAACAAAAACCATAAGCTACAGTTTGAATCTTTCTCTGATACATGTATTGTGAACATTGTTTATAAACGTTAAGATAATATTAATTAAACTGAGACTTAAGGCTTTACACGTCTACACAGTGCTGCTTGGAATCAGAAATACATAGCATCAACAGTAACACATAACAGACTGATAATGATTAAGCCAAGTTAGGCTAGGAACGAATCGGTTTGCTTTTGTTAACATGTAAACGTCAGATGGCTGTGTGTGCATGTACGTACACAGGGGACGTTATCTACCCTATCTCTCTCTTCAGAAGCCACTGTTTTATGTATGGTTGTTGTCAAGTTCCGCTGGCGTTTTAACATTAGTTCAGGCTGGGAGGAACCAGTGCTGCAGGACTTTCTCTCTGTGTGCTGATTTGATTTGAGATGATCATCAATTGTTGATTTCCTTGTGTGGTCAAGGACTTTGTTATAGACCGTATAATAGAACTTGCCGCCATCCTTGTGAAGATCTGTTGTATTCCCATGTCCTCTGTTTAGCTGATACATTTCCAATTTTGCTTTTTGAACTAACGCTATTTGGTCAAAACAATCTCTCAATTTGAAACCTTTGACTAATCTTGTTGGCAAAAGTTAAGCTATTTAGTTTTGCCCCTTCTCTGACAGTAATAACAGATCAAACAATACAAACATGCATGATGGAGATCGTTGACAAAAGGTGGTTACAAGCGAATGAAATGCAAAATAGGCGCTACATACTTTATGTAACATTATTGACAACTAGTGGTTATATATGGTACCACATTGTTTTTAAATTTTTCCATCTATCATTCTGGGTAAGAAGCCAAATTCCACATCAAATTCCGAAATTGTTGATTTTTGGAGGGACTTATTGGTAACCAAAACACTATACTTCTGTGTTTATGGAGATATTGTCTGATTGGCATTTGTACAGCTTTTCATTTAATTTAATTATTTTCTGTTACATAATATTTAGGTTTGCTCATTAATTTCTCCTCATAGACACTAGAAACATATTTTTTCCATACAATAACTTTCTAGGGCTCATTACATATTCAATATGTGGGCCCATCTTTAGTCCTACTGACCTGGATGAAGGGCCTAGGACTCTCCATATTTGGACAAAAACTACTTTATACATAGACTTACAATGCTGTGATTGAATCTAAACATTTGTTTCCTTGTGATTTTTTAATTCATGTTGTTCCCATCAGTGAGATTAAAATTAGTTGATCAAGCATGTGAAATAGGGTTTGCATGCTGGCAGCTGTGGATTTTAGGCAAGTCTCTATATAAATAAAATATATTAAAATGTCTTAACGCCACTACTACTAATTGACATGGGTGTATCTCTTACAACAATTTTGTTTAATTTTGAACATTAAATTGCAAAGGAAAGAGATAATGTGTTTTTGTATATAGGAAAAGCTGAACATCAAGATCTATTGTTATTTTGTGTTCTGATTTAAAAATACATTTATAATGTATAGTCTTTTTTACATTTTTACTGATTTTAAGAGGATAGAACTCTACATCTTCTGGCACTAGGATCTCAGTCCTGATCATTAAAAGTGAAGAGAAAACTTCCTAAGGTTATAATACTTTTTCATCTGCATATACTTTAATGTACTTTATAAATTTATGTGGTACAAGAACATAGAAGAAAGAAAGGGTGGACTTCAGTTAATTTTCTTTTTTGGATATCTAATACTGATTGAAATGTTCCTGGTGAATACTGAATGTGTAGGTCCTATACATCAATATAATTATCTATGGTGAAATCAATCAAATTTTACTGTGGTAATAATATGTTTCACGTTGATTTAGATTACATTGTTAAGCCTGACATTTCTGTTGACAATTAAGCACTTTTTACTTATGGCTTAAGCCAGCATATAATGTTCAATGTACTGAAAATAATTGATTTTAATTGAGCAAAATTTGTTAAATATTTCAGTTTTTTGGTTGTGATGACCAAGTATTCTATAGAGTAATAATGTTAAGAAGGGGTGTGTGTTACAGAGCATAGTGTTTTTCCATGTCACATATTGCTATAACTAAGTAAGGTCACTGTAATTATTCCTTAAATTATTAATATCCTGGCAAATGTTTTATACATGTAAGTCCAATGCAAACACTTCCAAAACTTATTGTAATTGTAATACATCATAAAAAAGTTCCCCAGCAGTAATTAAGTAAAAGCATAGACAAGCATTTGGTACAGAAATAAAAATGTATACTTTTCCCCCCAGCTCTGGTAACAGAAATGTACATTAGGGGTGTACAAAAGTGTTTAAACAGTTTTTACTTGGATTGCTTAAACAATGTGATCACAGGCACACATTATACAACTCTGCAAGTTGAAACATTTATTAAAATAAAAACAATTACAAAGCTGTAGTATAACTAACATGATGGCAATTGCACCCCCTGCACTAATAAGACAGATTTGTGTCTCATTCTCAACTGATATTATACCTCATGCTAATTTAAATATTTGTGTCTGAGGGAAAAAATAATAATTTTAGGATAACACTTTGTTCGACAGTTACTAATGAGAATAAATTAACTACATACAGTTTATAATAGGCAAATACATCTTGAGGGATGACTGTTATCCTTACTATAAAAGTTAAGCTGACTGACTCTGGACTAAGGACTAATTATTCTACTCATGAGGGCTGCAATATCTTTGAAGGAGATTACCATCATTTTGCCACACTATATCCTATTTGAAGAATAGTTTTTAAGCAATTACTAAATCAAGACAGGACATCAACTTTCTGTATAATGGAAAGATTCAGTTTAAAGTGGAAGAGAATGTCAGTATGATAACGACAACAAAATAGGAGGAACAAATGTTGAGCCACCATCAATAAAAAAAAGCTTAAAGAGCGGGCAATGTGAGAAGCCAGATAAATAACTGGTTCAGGATCTAGTACCAGCATATGTGCTTTTTCAAAGTGTCAGTGAAGTAGAACAGGGGCTCGTTGCAGAAGAGAATGAATGTCTGGTGGAAACTAGAGAAGAGAGACTGGAGTGGGAAGAAACCAAAAGTTAAAACAAAGATAGCTTCAACAAGCCCAAATTATGAGTGCTGAAGACATTCTGGTGAATTATATATGTTTCTTAGCTGGCTGGTATACGATACAGTGTCCATTCTTCATTTCAAGTTAAATGTGAATGTCATTAGCTACTGTATGTATATTTCTAGGGTTGGGATGTGCAATCGATGCAAATGTTGAACATCTTACCATTCTGAAAAAACTGTAATATAAGCACTCCAACACTAATGAATAGTGATAGGGGTGTGATAGGCCACCTCGGTGTAGGGCCTTTCTGAGGCATCCTAATGGCAGAATGCTGCCTAGCATTAGCTGAACACTTGATCTAGTTTCCTGCTGCCATATGAGTTTTTTGAGTGCAACAAAATAAATTTTTCAAGAGGTCACACTCCCTGTTACTCTGCATGCAATACCTCCACCACCTGAGAGGAACGCTCCCATCATGTTCGCAGGGCTAAGTCATGTTCAAAAAGAACAGAAGGGGAATCATCTTGTACATTGCAACAGTCGTACTGAGTGTTATCATTATGTGGCAACAGTCATACGTGTATTGATGTTCAAAGTATCTATCTACTTAATATGTCATGAATTATTCATCCAGGCAGAATTTAAAAACGATGTAGTGGAGACTTATTTCTCATACACTTCTGGATGAGACACAAAAAATGACGTTACTGAAGATACATGTCACATGCATAACTTTCTCCTTCTGCTGTTTGCAAATCATAATGCATCATTAGTTGCCAAAGGCAGTTTTTAATTCACTGTGTTTATATGCATAAAAATAACTATTTTCTAAAGAACAGACACTGAGTAATTATGTTAAGGTCTTATAATAAATGGATAAAACACCTGTAAACAAATTAAGCAATTACTTGAGTGATGAGGCAAAGCACGATTATGCAAAAACCAAGGGAAATCTGAAAATATATATTGATATACACGTGAGATATAACTATAATTAACTATAGGCATAATTTTAAATTATTATTTTAACTATTTCAAATATTTTGGTGAAAAGATACTGTGACATTTCACATTCTTCCATATGCTGAAGAGTAAGACAAAGCTTCCCTTAATTTACATTAAATATTTATTTAATTTAATTAAGTTAACTAAAGTTATTTACCAGTATATGCAGAATAACATTTGTGTCTATATAAATACAAGGTTTGAAATTCCCACCCCCCTTTTTTAAAAAAAAATATATACTTTTTATTGCAGTGTAAGAAATATAGTATATGTAAGAAATAAATATTACACACACCCAAACGGGAAATGTATTACATTCAGTCAGGTTGATTTGCCCCATTTCGTATGAATAAGACATACTGTACACCGATCAGCCATAACATTATGACCACTGACAGGTGAAGTGAATAACACTTATAATCTGTTATCATGGCACCTGTCAGTGGGTGGGATATATTAGGCAGCAAGTGAACATTTTGTCCTCAAAGTTGATGTGTTAGAAGCAGGAAAAATGGGCAAGCGCAAGGATCTGAGTGACTTTGACAAGGGCCAAATTGTGATGGCTAGACGACTGGGTCAGAGCATCTCCAAAACTGCAGCTCTTGTGGGGTGTTCCCGGTCTGCAGTGGTCAGTACCTATCAAAAGTGGTCCAAGGAAGGAAAAGCGGTGAACCGGCGACAGGGTCATGGGCGGCCAAAGCAAGTCCGATCCATGGAGGCCCCACCTTGCAGCTTACAGGACTTAAAGGATCTGCTGCTAACGTCTTGGTGCCAGATACCACAGCACACCTTCAGAGGTCTAGTGGAGTCCATGCCTCGACGGGTCTGGGCTGTTTTGGCGGCAAAAGGGGGACCTACACAATATTAGGCAGGTGGTCATAATGTTATGGCTGATCGGTGTCTTTCCTTGATGCTCTGGGCAGAATTGTATCTAGCAGCTTTGTATCCAGGAAACACTTGTGTCCAGGAAACAATTTATTTTAAAATTAATTAATAATTAAGCATACATATTACATATTCATCTGATTGGATGCTCTTGAAGCAAAGATGTATCCTGGAGAAGGCAGACCACTATCAAAAGGATATTAACAAAGAAGAAAGGAAGTGAAATGTGAACTTCTATAGAAAAATAACTTGCATAAATGAATATCCATTTTATATATTTATATATATATATATATATAATCAAAAAGTATAATTGACATAACTACTGTTTATATTACACTAGCAAATATTAATTTGGGAAAAAGCTGGAAAGAGCAGTGGTAAGACACATTTGCAAAATATAGTTACTCATTTAAATTTATAATACAATTTTGGGAGTAGATAACTCTGATTCAGCTCTCTCAGTTCTGCCCAATAAAGTATAAATACCCTGTTCTTATCACACACCACTAGCGTTCATGGTTTCGCATCCTACCACCTCGCCAGTCACCGCCTCTGCAGCAGCTTCTTGGCTCAGTCCCTGTAAAACAATACCCGGCCGGGCATCAGACTGCCATTCCCTTGGTGGAGTGACTAAAGCCAAACCTCTTTTCTTTTTTCACCCTCACATCAAATCACAAATCAGTGTTTTAAACTACTGAAAACATGATTTAGCTCTAGTGTCAGTCCTGTGTCTGTGTGCTGTCTGTGTCCTGCTTAATAATTTATTTTGAAATATCCATTTTAAAATCACAATGTTCAAATGTTCAGTATGTTCAAAACACATCTGAACACACAGCTTATGCAGTTGCATCCTTCCTGCCTTTCCTCAGACACACCCTTCTTTCTACTCTCTACAATGTTCTCAAACACTAATTCTCTCCTGTTCAAAATACTGTGGTCAATTTCAAACTTACATATGCTTAGTACTTTTCTAAACTAAATGATCAACAGCTAAAACATGTATACATGATCATGATTATCTATGCACTATACCAGGAATGCAGAACAAGCATTAGTTCTATGTCCCAGTTGAATGATCTGGGTTAGGATGCATATCTGTGGAGCTGCAGACTATGGCCAAGTAAAAATAGACTCCTGGGGTAGTAAAATATGAAATACATTTCCAATTCAGGTCAGTTAACTACACATGCCTGAGCCTGATGTGTTCGATCTTTGGAATATGGCCTTATAGGTTTTTCTGGGTTACTCAAAAGAGTCAAAATGGTCGGAAGAGTGTATTGACTGATCTTTTACATTCGCTAAACATATCATAATGGGGATTGTCATAAAGAAATATGAAAAATATGGCCAAAGCTGCCAGAGTACTGCCCATTCTCCCTTTCTATATGTTTTTTTAACTTTCCAAGATGTATATACAGCTCTGGAAAAAATTAGGAGACCACTGCACATTCTTCTTAAATCAGCATCTCTACATGTATGGCAGCCATTCCATTCCATTCATATTTTTAATTAGAATTTGGGAGAAATGTTGTCACTATTTTATAGAATAAAACAAAAATGTTCATTTTACCCAAACACATACCTATAAATAGTAAAACCAGAGAAACTGATCATTTTGCAGTGGTCTCTTAATTTTTCCCAGAGCTGTATATTAAAAAAAAAAAAAAAAAAATACAAAGAAAAAATGATCATGCAACATCAAATAAATATCTATGTTTTTGTAGGGGACTGACAGATTTTTTTGGGTTGTTTTGTTTTTACTATTATAAATGTCCACTGGCATTTCCCCTAAAAAACAATACATTCACCAAGTATTCAACAGATGGCACACTTACACTGTGGATAGTTTGCCCCTTATAATACTTACATAATATGATTTACAGAAAAGTTGTACACTAGAGATTCATTAAATGTGGCTACAATCAGGATGTAGTATACTTTACATAAATGAAGTGGCACTAATCTGGGGATTACATAGACAAATCCCCTGTACTTCTTAAAGGCAGTTCATTGTATATAAAATAGCCCATCCTTTTTACATCTACAGCAAGAAAGTTTTAAGTTGTACATGTGATGTAAAAAACAGGCGCTACAGTACCTTGGCTTCTTTGTTTTCTTATTCTGAAGTAATTTATTTTAACTGGGTAATCATACATATTATCAAAAGTGTATACTTCTATATAGGTTTTATTCAATTAAAAAAATGAATTGGGGATGACTTTTGAAAACAAAACATTGTTGACTCTGTATTGTATTATATCATCTAACTAATGAACCTGCTTCCATTTTCAAATTATTCATTATCTTTTGCAGAATCACTTGGCTTATTATTTTTTAACACCTAGCTCATGATAAACACATTATTAACTATTATTAACACAGAATTGTGCATTTTGTATAGAATACACATTCAGAAGCTAAGGAATATCCTTAGTTTGATGTTTCTTCCTTATTATTTACCTGCAATTGTTAATCTTTTCATACTGGACTCTGAAGTCTACAGTGTGAAGTTTTTGTTTTGTTTTTTAACATAATTAGAGCTGGCACACAAGGGACTGCCAAGCAAGGACTGTGCGAGTTGTACAGGGGAATAATATACAAACACAACTCTATGACACCATGTGTAGTAGGATGACAGAAGAGAGGTGAGAAATAATTATGCATTTTTATTATTTCCATTCTTATTCTGTTTATACATTGAATGCGTAACCAAATATGCTCTTTCCAAAGGCTAAGAAAAGCCTTGTGAGATAAATGCATGTATTTATCTACTCCACCAGCCAAAACATAAATTAGATATACTTTTTCATAATTAATGCTATAATTAACCTTGTAAATATATAAAAATCCAGTTTAGGTACTTTTCCATTGTAAGTAGTGCAATTATAGCTATATGAAAAAAATGCAGAGCAAGCGTGGAAGTCCATGGGAGGAATGGGTAATGGTAATTTAAGTGTAAAATTGTGCAAAAGTACAATAAAATATAATCAAAAACAGCATGATTCTCTTAAATGTTGATTTTCAAATGGTAACCCCCCTAACTTACTCAATGTTTAATATAGATAATGAAATACAAAATCTTATTACACTACCAATAGCTCACCACCAACCAACCCACACATCTTGCAGTGCTACATAAAGTAAATAGTATATTCTCTGCATGCACAGCCACAGAATGGAAGCAAATTTTATATTTCTTTTAATACAATGAGTAAGAGGGTATGCTCCCCTTGATTGCACTTGGCTTTCACAAATGTCCATTTCAATTGGCTGAATCTCTTGTTATATTGTCAGTCATATTTGAAAAGGGAATTAAAAGGGGACATAACTTCAGGAGAAACAGTACTGGCAGACCAGTACAAGGGTAGGAAATTCAGTTTCCAAGGAAACCTGGACATACTGATGATCAAGATAGATGAATCGTCACTGTATTGTCTGCTTGACTGCAACACGCAGTTGTATTTTCAGGATAATTATAATAATGATCTATTACGAATGTGCACCAAAAAGTTCAAGTAACTCTCACTTATTTGTATTCCCAAAAAGGCTCCAGTAATATAGGAGCTCTATATTTCATATTTAACATGAAGCCATTTTTGACTGACAATGACTGTTTCCCCCCACCAAATTAAAAAATAAATACATAATTACGCAAGAACATAATTTTACTCATCATGTAATAATTGAATCACCTTAGTTTTCTAAGTTTGTCAACAAAAACAAGATAATATATCTGTATTATGTTGTTTATATCCATTAATTTCCATTTTAGGAGAGAACGTGTGTGACTACACGTTTGAATTTCATTTTGGCAATAGGCTGATCTTATAAATGTATGCAGTGAATATCTGAATTGTGAGCACTATTATTCATCATTATTATTTTAATTATTTGTCAGTTAAGTATGCATAAAGCTCACTGTGAGGCAAAAAATATAATAATATGGTTACATTCATATTTCCCAAATAGTTTCTTTCAAGTCGAGAATACTACCTAAAGGGGGATGGGACATTGCACATTACCATGGGGAGCTCATTAACAATTTTTCTAACAAAGTTGCTGTGCGTAGACCCTCTCTCTGCCTGCTTTAACACAGATCGTTACAGTTCACCTGGGAGTGCCTTTTCTGTCTTAGTATTATTATTAATATTATCAATACAGTGGTGATCGATAACCTGTACGATTAGCTGACAAAATGCTTAATTAATCATACTGTGTATTATTAATTTAGTTCCTCCACAACAAGAGCCTCTGTGTTATGCTGCTCGTTAGCTTTAATTTGTGTTTTGTTATTATATATATATATTTTTACATAATATATACATACATTTTATTCTGTAGTAATGTAGGTACAGTACCTTGCTCAAGGTTTCAACAGCAGTGACCCCCTGGGATTGAGCCCACAACCCTCCACTCCAGAGGCCAGAGTCCTAACCTTGATGTAGTGCTCAATGCACTTTCCATGGCCCCCTTTCATGTGACTTCATTTGGCCGAATTAAAGCTGGTTTCTTTGAAGACTATAGCTATAGTGCCTGCAAAATGCATGCATTCCTCTTGTTTGCTTTGCTGGTGAGGGTTTGGCCTAATCCTGCTTTCCTTCCTCAAGTTCTCTCCCCTTCCCATGTTAATAGGCTGGTGGTGTTCCATCCTCCTCCCTTCGCCTCATCAGAACAGTGCTGTTTGCACTTCCTCTGCCCTGTCGAGGCCTAGCAAGGTTTGTGCATCCTGGTAGGCTGTTGGCCTCGGATGTTGCGTATGTGAATTGCTCTCTCCCATGCCTGACTTATGTTCCAGTTGACACTGGCCTTTGGCACCTGCTCCTGGTTTTGTCTTCAGTTTTCATTTGAGCATGGCATGGTTGCCCTCCTGGTTTGATGTGATTGATACTGTGTGGATCCCTGTTGGTTGTAATTGTTCCTTTGTGCTTAAGTTGAGGTCTTGCCTCCGTTTAGTCTGTTGCTTTGGAGTTAGCTGTCTTATGCTTTGCTGCTGGCTTCCCTCGTAACAGATTTTGTCCCAGTATCCCATCCCCCTTTGGGTAGTATTCTCGACTATGATAACGATAGGTTACGAATGCATCCTCAGTTAGCTGAAGCCTGCGAGGGCACATTTCAGCTTGGTGGCTCCATCAAAAAGCAGGAAGACCTACAGTCAGCTTTGTTAGAAAACTTATTCATGAGTTCCCCATTGTAAGGAGCAATGTCCCATCCCTTTCTGGGTAGTGTTCTCTTTTTCAGATAAGCAGGGTTTCCTTCACAATCTTTTCTTTTTCTCAGTGTGTTCTAGATCAGTCATGCAACTTCATGAGAATCTGGTGTTTAAACATTGTAATATAGATTATATGTGAATGTGCTTGAACTCTGGATATTTACTTCAGAATATAATGCTCTCTGCTTTTAGAAGGTTGCTGTTTCATTATATATGCTTAGCTTCTGAAGTGATATACAAAGTGAGCACAAGAGCAGAAGATGGGAGGCTTATATTTATCAATTAAAACATTATTGTTAATGTAGTATGGTGGATGGTGCAGGTGGGTGGATAACAAAAGAGCCATTGATCAGTAACCCCTGACATTAAAAAATAGTCATAGGACTGGATTTAGGACAAATAGTTTAGGCTATGGTTTCTGGTCTTGTTCTTATTCTCCCTATGCAATTGGCGGTGCATGTGCATATGTTAAAAAACAAAGTGAAAAACCTGGCTGTCATCCTAAGCGTGGCTTGAATTGAGCCAATTTACATCAGAATTTCAGAGTAAAGGCTTGTGATCTCATCCCATGACTTTCTTCACAATTCTCTGGAAAGCTTCAAGGAGCACAGAATTGTTGCTGGGCTCCACGGGCTTTTCTCTGGAGTCCAGTCTGGAAGATCCACAGTCCTGTTCTTTTTGCTGGATTGCTTGTATGGAATTGCTTAGGTGGCATTCACAGTTCAGGAGCAGATTCACTTCTGAATTGACAGATGTATGGAGATGAGTGGCACTGTCCATTCCAAATCATTCCCATCTCCCTACAGAATAGGCATCTGGGTCCATTTGGTAGCATGAGAGAGCTCTGAATAAAGATTCATCTATTTTGCAAAAAGTGAATTTGGCATGGAGACCAAATCAAAACTAAACTACTCATGAATCATACATTGCATTCTTGTACACCATTGCATTTGTATGTATAAGTTTTAGAAGTGTTATGGCCTCTGACAAATTAATCCACTGTTGGGTACATTGTTTGAAAATATGGCATAGGTTAATCTTTGTTGTAGAGAAAAGGCTTGTATATACAGCTTTTACAATCAGTTATCATTTATATTTTTGTGTGTATATATAACTACAGAAATGTCACTGTTGCTGAACATTGATGCTTGAGCTTCTTAAGTTTCAACTGTATGTACTCACTTCAGAAAGAGAATGTGTATGTTGTGGTATTGTTCAGGCTACAGCAGAGGTCTTTTCTTTGTGCATCTTCAAGGAATTCCTCGCAAGAAAGAAGGAAGGGAATAGTAAGATCGATAGACTCAAATCTTGAAAAAAAAAAAAAAAATGTTAACAAATGATTGCACTTTGCCGTCTAATTTATTCTCATGGTAAACAATATTAAAAATACATAGGGCATGTTTCATACGCGCACACAGTCTGTTGGGAAAGCAAACAAATGTGCTGAAGGTTCAGATTTCCACAATGGATCAAAACTCCATTCATGTATATGTCCATCTAAGCAGCATTCTGAACATAACATTGTGCAATACTTTGATTTCAACTTTATATGCAGTCTTATCTGTTGTCTTAAAAAATCATTTATGATTTAATGTCTCTGAAATGAACTGTTTTCAGACTTTTAAACATTGTTTTAACTGAAAATAACACAAATTCCCCACATACATTTTGTAAATATATCTTAATATATAAGAGAATTGTGCACATTATTGTGTGCATTATTGATTTACAATGAAAAACCAAGCGTTATATTAACTTTTCAGTGTCCAATTAATATTTTAGTAAAACTGACAATCAAGACAACAAGATACACCTGTGCAAAACAATAGCTTGAAAAAAGGTACAGTTGTAGAGGATATAAAAGAAAATATATTGGTGCTTATAATGACATAGTAAACAAAGTGGGCTTCTAAATACTATGGAGAAGAAAGTAACAAGCTTTGTTTTTCTTAAATACAAAAATACAAAGCTCAAAAATATAATTTGTATATAGGAGTGTCACTATACCCTTAATTGACTTCAACAAGGCATTCCAGGACACATTTCAGTTTAGACAACCTGTGCTCACCACTGGAGAGGTCAGCGGCCAGCTGAGGATTCAAATGTTCTGGTGGTAAACCACCTACTGGAATAATCCCTCAGCAATTGTGCCAGTATGATTTATTCAAACCCAAGATATTCAACAGCATAAAATAAACACTTTGTAGCGTAAGGTACACTTATAAATATCAATTAAAGAAGTGAATTTATAGTATCACCTTATCACGAATCCTGGAATCTTGTAGAACTCAATTTCTATAATAATTGGACGCAGACACCAATTCCAAAGATATAAATTGTCAAATTTATTCAAAAACAAAAACTAAATGTAGCACTACACTAATTATACAAAAGGGAAAAACTAATTAAAATTCAACTCTAGATCAACAAATCAAAGACAAATCACTTCCATGACCAAATCAAAGACCATGGGATCGCATATGATAACACACAAATCGTTAAACAAAAAGGTTATAAACACATTGACTACAATACCGGTTAGTAAGACGAAGGTGAGTCTCTCGTTAGTATTGTTAGTCAGACATTAAATAACTACGCAGGTTAGTATTTATGTCAGGTAACTTCTCGTTATATATATATCAGTCTCATTTACGTTTAGGTGCCGAGAAAGATCCTATCATTACTTGTTACCACAATTTCCCTTAACTGATTATTATTCAATGATTAAGGATAGGCAGGGCCACCTATAATCTGGTGTCAATTTCAGATTAAACAGTTAAACAGGAATGAGAAGATATTTCTCGGCGTTGACAGATTTTATTTCTAAAATTATCAACAAAACAGTTTAATGCAACACACATTTATATTTAAGAAAACTAAATGATATTACACATTCTAGAGTTATGAATCACAGATTAACATTTCTAATTGATTTCTCAAATGTCATGAATCATGAACTCCAAACTGTTAAACTTATCTGAACTTCGTCGCAGAGAGGCCTCTCTGTCTTCGGGCTCAGATAACAGCACACGGCACGAGGTCCGTGTGGTTTGGAACAAAGGCAGTCCGGTTCGGCTTTGTCCAAGAACTTCCACTCAGTCGATGAACCTGGAAGTTGGGGTTTCGCGAAAGTAGAGTCGTTTCCAAACAGATTTTCCACTGGTTTGAAGGCTCCAAGGTTGTGCACAAAATCTTCTTTGTAAGCAGGGTTTCCACCGTAGTTACTTGAAGACGAAGTCTTTTAGGAAAGCAGGGCCCTGTTCGTTCCAAGGGTCAAGTTTCTTTCTCGGCACCTAAACGTAAATGAGACTGATATATATATAACGAGAAGTTACCTGACATAAATACTAACCTGCGTAGTTATTTAATGTCTGACTAACAATACTAACGAGAGACTCATCTTCGTCTTACTAACCGGTATTGTAGTCAATGTGTTTATAATCTTTTTTGTTTAACGATTTGTGTTATCATATGCGATCCCATGGTCTTTGATTTGGTCATGGAAGTGATTTGTCTTTGATTTGTTGATCTAGAGTTGAATTTTAATTCGTTTTTTTCCTTTTGTATAATTAGTGTAGTGCTACATTTAGTCTTTGTTTTTGAATAAATTTGACAATTTATATCTTTGGAATTGGTGTCTGCATCCAATTATTACAGAAATTGAGTTCTACAAGATTCCAGGATTCGTGATAAGGTGATACTATAAATTCACTTCTTTAATTTAAATTTATAAGTGTACCTTACGCTACAACTTCTAAAAACAAACTGTGAACAGTTCGTAGCTTGCTTGGTCTCCAACGTTCTGTATTAAAAGAACATTATACCCCATATGACACAGACTTTTATTCTGTAAGGCACTGAGGGTCAACCTTGGCCTGGAGCCTCATATCTGTAGGAATTAGAGGAGACTTTAAATCATTATTGGCTAAACACTTAGAAACAGTCAGACTAATTAAATAAGATATCCAGTAATAATAAAGTAACCGAGATTGGACAAAACACAGAAAACCCTGTGGCACCTGACAGTTGAAACTAGCTTCCCCTGCAGAAGTCTAATAGTAGCGCAATATTGTAGTCTTGGCTTCAGGCCAGTCCCATACTATTAATAACCTATTCCAATATACTGTATGTGAAAAATACCTCTTATTAATTAATTAATTAATTTATTAATTAATTAATTAATAAATGCAAAGGGCTTGTAGAACAAACTGAACCTGACATTGGATTATTAAATTCTACTTGGGGATGAAAATGATAATTGTGAATTTATTTTTCATAGGTTTTCAAAAATATTGTTTTTATTCAGAATTTGATTTACTAATCTTTAGTGTGTTTATCTCAATCCTGTTATTATAGGAAACATTTGTCTCTTTTGATTCACTGTGTTACATAACAGTGAAATACTGTGGACATTGGGACTAATGGTTTTAAGATCACAAGTGTGAAACTCAACATCAAACATAATGTAATTCATCTTTTATTACACCAATTAAATGTCTGTTGCATTCATTCAGTCAATGATATTGCTGTAGTATGACTATAAGGAGCACATGTTGTATAGTAATGCTTAACCCCACAAAGTGTTTTCTTAGAATTTGACATTAACAAGAAATCAATTTAAATACCCAATACACCACCATGTAAAGTTAAATGGGCTATTTGAGGAGTCTGTGACATCTGCCTTCTTTCCCTAGGTTTGGTTTGAGTTTCATAGAATGTGAGTTTGTGAAAGTAAAAGGAACATTATCCAATACAGGACAGGTTGCAAATGAAAGAAAGATAAGAACAATTAAATGGACCACAGACTTAAAATGCAGGATTATTTTACATAGTGTTATAGAAGTTTTAAAAGCACCAAGTACACTTATCCACCTCTTTGAGCAATAACGCAGTCTGATTCCAGTTAGCCAAAATGAATATTAATAATTTCTATTGCTTTTCTTATTATTCAGATCACTTTTGTTAATCACATGAAGGGTTCTAGTTTCACTGCCCTTTTAGATGAGAAACAATTATTTTTGGTATGAGCATGTGGATCTTTTAATTCAGAATCTGTGCAGCTCATTAGAATTATGTGAGGTGGTTTGAGACCATTTGGAGAGATATAGGTCTAGGTTAGTTAGTCTGCTCAAGTGCATGTCCAATCCAAACAATGCAGGTTATTTGTATTTTCATCTTTTGCATTAAAACTGGAGTGTATGAATTTAAATTGGCACATACGGCATTAATTAGAGAGAAAATAGAAAATGTACTAAACTATGCCAAATATTCATTAGTGCCATTTTCTGAACACCAATAACTTATAGACATAAACAACTTTAAGAAACCAGCAAATGCATTTGCATTACTTATTGCTAGCTTCATAATATAGCTTTATCATTTATTAAAAAATAATCTTTAAAAAAGTGAAGAATTTATTTAAATGATGATTATGTATATGATAAAGCTACACATTATGCTGTTGTTCGAGTTCAGTTTGGTGTTACATACCAAGATCGAAAAATACCAAAAAAGTTACTTTGTTCATACTTTATTACATGAAATACATTTCTGCTTTGACTAAAACAAACAACAACAGCAATTCTAACCTCCTCTAAAATTCTGCAGCAACCTCTACACTAAGCAGACTACATGGCCACCCTCTGGTGGGAGGAATGAAGTGTAGCTTAAGAATGTGGGTCTCGTAAAATGCATGGCCCTGAATATCACCAACACATGGGGAACAGGAAGGCCAGAAACCATGTGCATAACAATGACAACCTATGTTAAGAAGAGAAGTAGATATGTTTTGCTTTTGTGATGTGCTGGAGTTGAAACTGAGGGAATGACTCAAACTAAGACATTTGAAGAAAAAACCTGGTGCTCCCTGTCAACCTTTGACACAAACATTAACATTCCAGCAGGATAACACTCCAGATCACACATCCATAGACAAACCAACATTGTTAGGAGAACATCACAATCTGTAGATGTCAATACAATAGAGAATTTGAGGTATGAACTAAAAAAGCTGCTCTCAACAGCAAGCCAAAAAAAAGATTGAGAGGTTCTATATAAAGGAGAGGTGAAATATCCCTTGTGAGGAACATGAGCCTATTAAAGTGCTACAGAAAACACCTGCCCAAGGTTCTTAATGCCAGAGAAGGATTCATAATATACTGATTGGCCAGTTCTGAAGATGAACATTGGTTTTTTAGAGACATATGAAACTATACTTGACAGATATGTGTTTTTATATACAAAATACTAATTATACATGTTTAGATTTTGGTTTGTCTATGCAGAAAAATGTGGAATGGACATTTGCATTTTTTTTTCTCAGAATCCAACTGTTTCATTGGTAAATGTCCCTTTAGGGCTTCTATCTTCACAGGTGTGACAGATAACAGTGTTGACAGATGTTCCCTGGAGCATTTCTGTAAACTGGTCCTGGATACAACAGCCCACACAAGAGTACATTTAAATAAATAAATAAGTTCATCATGCAAAATTCAGCCTTCCCATAGTACCACATTCTTCAAACAGACATCTCCTTTCAAAAGAGACAAAAAGTGATAATGTGACAAATGAGTGTGTGATCCCTACATGTGCTGCCTACTTACTCAGGATGTCTCAAGTCTGGATGTGAATAAAAAAGACCTTTGTGACAAGGACAGTGTAATCACAGAACATGGTATGGTTGCACCTTTTTTATTATTATTTTCCATTTAACATGTAGTATGCTCTTTATATCAATGACACAGAAAGCCATTAGCAGTTCTCTAACCCCTCAGCTGCTATTCCCAACTCCCAACCAAGTCAAACAACATATTTGAAATGTCTTTTGGACACATCCACATCTATGATCAATTACCATCATTCTGAGTTTCCCAGTGTAAAGGTTCTTTCAAACTTGGCATGTTGCATTGAAACCTACTTTTTTTCATGTCATCAAGTCGTTTTCACAACGAACACATTTAAGTCATTAGAATGCAAGAACCAGAAACCTGCTAATGCTGAAGAAGTCGAGTTTGTGAGTTTTCTCTTAAAAATATAACCAATTAAGGGTTTATGGAAATAAAGATTTTAAATGCAGTATCTGGAGCAGCATTTGAAAATGAAGAGGAAAGGAAATGTCAGTAGTAGGGTAATTGGAGTCAGTAAATAATAATAATAGGCCATTTTCTTAGTAATTATTTGAACTGTATTTCCTTTTTTTAACTATGGCTGTTAAGTTTTTAAGGAGTAGTGCTCCATTGTGCACATTAATGAATAGTACATATAGCATTTCTTTAGCAGAAGATGGTCTGCGTAAATAAACTACACAGTGGAGAGCTAGTGGAGTTAGGATGATCATGATTTAAAACAAATTTACAATTGAGGAGTTAATGTTGGCACTGATTTCAATCTCTCTATTTTCAATGTGTTTCAATGTGGCTTTGTAGTTTGAATTATTATTGTCATCATTAGTTCAGTATACATTGACACCTCTGAAATTAGAAATTCAGCAGCTAGGTTGCTGATGTTTGTTGTCATGGGGATGTGGCTAAGTGTTGGAATGAAGAAATCCTCTTTAGAAGACAAAAACAGTAGCACGGGACTTGTGTTGCAAATGGAAAATAAGTCTTTATTGCAGGCCGGCCTGGAAGAACAACAGAGCGAACGGGAGGCAGTCTGGATGTGCACATGGATTGGCTCAGCCCTCGCTTCTCTACTTCCTCTTCCTCCTTTGGAGTGTAGGGTTACCAAGCAGCAGGGGTGACATCACCGTTTTGTCCACAAAGCATTCTGGGATGGTTCAACGTGTTTTGCATGTGGAACCAGACAGAGAAAATTGGGTGTGTAATGGGGGAGAGACAGACAGACAGACAAACAGAACTATACAACACAATGTTTTACATATTCCATTCAAATAAATATATACATATTCATATACATTTGAATATTTATGCAGAGCTGATATGTATTTTATTGTATTTACATTTCTGACAAGACCTCAGGTCTTTCATGGAATGTGATTGTTTAGATAAAAACAGTGGTGTAGTGCTAAATGTTATAGTGCCAGAGCCCTCCAAAATCTTTCGAACGGCGTCAGATGTCATATTATATGACATGTCAAACACTATATATACTCACCTAAAGGATTAATAGGAACACCTGTTCAATTTCTCATTAATGCAATTATCTAACCAACCAATCACATGGCAGTTGCTTCAATGCATTTAGGGGTGTGGTCCTGGTCAAGACAATCTCCTGAACTCCAAACTGAATGTCTGAATGGGAAACAAAGGTGATTTAAGCAATTTTGAGCGTGGCATGGTTGTTGGTGCCAGACGGGCCGGTCTGAGTATTTCACAATCTGCTCAGTTACTGGGATTTTCACGCACAACCATTTCTACGGTTTACAAAGAATGGTGTGAAAAGGGAAAAACATCCAGTATGCGGCAGTCCTGTGGGCGAAAATGCCTTGTTGATGCTAGAGGTCAGAGGAGAATGGGCCGACTGATTCAAGCTGATAGAAGAGCAACTTTGACTGAAATAACCACTCGTTACAACCGAGGTATGCAGCAAAGCATTTGTGAAGCCACAACACGTACAACCTTGAGGCGGATGGGCTACAACAGCAGAAGACCCCACCGGGTACCGCTCATCTCCACTACAAATAGGAAAAAGAGGCTACAATTTGCACAAGCTCACCAAAATTGGACAGCTGAAGACTGGAAAAATGTTGCCTGGTCTGATGAGTCTCGATTTCTGTTGAGACATTCAGATGGTAGTCAGAATTTGGCGTAAACAGAATGAGAACATGGATCCATCATGCCTTGTTACCACTGTGCAGGCTGGTGGTGGTGGTGTAATCCTCTGATGGCTACTTCCAGCAGGATAATGCACCATGTCACAAAGGTCGAATCATTTCAAATTGGTTTCTTGAACATGACAATGAGTTCACTGTACTAAACTGGCCCCCACAGTCACCAGATCTCAACCCAATAGAGCATCTTTGGGATGTGGTGGAACGGGAGCTTCGTGCCCTGGATGTGCATCCCACAAATCTCCATCAACTGCAAGATGCTATCCTTTCAATATGGGCCAACATTTCTAAAGAATGCTTTCAGCACCTTGTTGAATCAATGCCACGTAGAATTAAGGCAGTTCTGAAGGCGAAAGGGGGTCAAACACAGTATTAGTATGGTGTTCCTAATAATCCTTTAGGTGAGTGTGTATATATATATATATATATATATATATATGTATATATATATGTATATATAAGTATATAAGTATCACCTTATCAAGAATCCTATAATCTTGTAGAACTCAATTTCTGCAATAATTGGACGCAGACACCAATTCCAAAGATATAAATTCTCAAATGTATTAAAAACAAAGATAAAATGTAGCACTACACTAGTTATACAAAAAGGGAAAAACTAATTAAAATTCACTCAAGATCAACAAATCAAAGACAAATCACTTTTGTGACCAAATCAAAGACCATGGAATGGCATATGATGACACACAAAATGTTACACAAAATTACAAACACATTGACTACAATACCGGTTAGTAAGACGAAGGTGAGTATTATTAGTCAGACATTAAATAACTAATGCAGGTAAGTATTTAAGTCAAATAACTTCTCGTTATATATATATATATATATATATATATATATAGTCTCATTTACGTTTGGGAGCCGAGAAAGATCCTATAATTTCTTGTTAGCACAATTCTCCCTAATTGATTACTGTTCAATGATTAAGGATAGGCAAGGCCACCTATAATCTAGTGTATATTAACATGTGTCAATTTCAGACTAAACAGTTAAACAGGATGAGAAGATATTTCTCGGCGTTGACAGATTTTATTTCTAAAATTGTCAAACAAAACAGTTTAATGCAACACACATTCATATTTAATTAAAACAAAATGATATTAAACATTCTAGAGTTATGAATCACAGATTAACATTTCTAATTGATTTCTCAAATGTCATGAATAATAAACTCCAAACTGTTAAACTTATCTGAACTTCATCGCAGAGAGGCCTCTCTGGCTTCAGGCTCAGATAACAGCACACGGCACGAGGTCCGTGGTTTGGAACAAAGGCAGTCCGGTTCGGCTTTGTCCAAGAACTTCCACTCAGTCGATGCACCTGGAAGTTGGAGTTTCGCGAATGTAGAGTCTTTTCCAAACAGATTTTCCACTGGTTTGAAGGCTCCAAGGTTGTGCACAAAATCTTCTTTGTAAGCAGGGTTTCCACTGTAGTTAGTCTTTGAGGAAAGCAGGGCCCTGTTAGTTTCCAAGGGTCAAGTTTCTTAAGACTCAATAGCTATTTAAATGACTGAACACTTTCGTATTCAGTCAACTTAGTCAATTGTCCAGCTGTAAAACTCCACTGATCAGATAGGTACAGGCGGGCATGCACAATTTCTAAAGTACTTTAATTAATAAAGTTATTTAAATAATTCTTCGTACGGCTCAATCTCCTTCTCCCAGTTTAACTCTTCTGTTGCCGGCAAAGACTTAGTTGATTTCTGGTTCCGGTTCGGGCAACAGAGCTACAGGTTGAGCTGTGGCAGCGAGTGACTGGTTCAGGTGAGAGAGAGCGAGAGATAGATGCCGTGCGCTTCCTTTTAATGCCTGTCAGATCAATAGATAGACAATTGGTTCTTGAGTTTGTGAGATTGGATTTCGGTTTCAGCCCCCAGTGTCCTATTGGATTTATGACTGATGTCAATCCAAGTCATCTTTTGGAAACGCTGGTTGGCCTGGGTTCGTAGCTCTGTTTTGGGATCTCTAGGCCCTATTCCCCAGACCTTTCACCGCAGGGATTCCAAGCCATTTGGCCCATTCTCGGTGCCATCCTCCAAGACTGCCACATTGATATAGAACAGTTCACACGCCGATGAGCTCAGGAAATCTGATAATTTTGGGGAAGAGGTCTTCTTTAGATCAGAGTTCAGCTCAGAGCTAAAATGCTCTATCAAAATACCCCCCCCTTAATGCTATATACACTCACCTAAAGGATTATTAGGAACACCATACTAATACTGTGTTTGACCCCCTTTCGCCTTAATTCTACGTGGCATTGATTCAACAAGGTGCTGAAAGCATTCTTTAGAAATGTTGGCCCATATTGATAGGATAGCATCTTGCAGTTAATGGAGATTTGTGGGATGCACATCCAGGGCACGAAGCTTCCGTTCCACCACATCCCAAAGATGCTCTATTGGGTTGAGATCTGGTGACTGTGGGGGCCAGTTTAGTACAGTGAACTCATTGTCATGTTCAAGAAACCAATTTGAAATGATTCGACCTTTGTGACATGGTGCATTATCCTGCTGGAAGTAGCCATCAGAGGATGGGTACATGGTGGTCATAAAGGGATGGACATGGTCTGAAACAATGCTCAGGTAGGCTGTGGCATTTAAACGATGCCCAGTTGGCACTAAGGGGCCTAAAGTGTGCCAAGAAAACATCCCCCACACCATTACACCACCACCACCAGCCTGCACAGTGGTAACAAGGCATGATGGATCCATGTTCTCATTCTGTTTACGCCAAATTCTGACTCTACCATCTGAATGTCTCAACAGAAATCGAGACTCATCAGACCAGGCAACATTTTTCCAGTCTTCAACTGTCCAATTTTGGTGAGCTTGTGCAAATTGTAGCCTCTTTTTCCTATTTGTAGTGGAGATGAGTGGTACCCAGTGGGGTCTTCTGCTGTTGTAGCCCATCCGCCTCAAGGTTGTACGTGTTGTGGCTTCACAAATGCTTTGCTGCATACCTCGGTTGTAACGAGTGGTTATTTCAGTCAAAGTTGCTCTTCTATCAGCTTGAATCAGTCGGCCCATTCTCCTCTGACCTCTAGCATCAACAAGGCATTTTCGCCCACAGGACTGCCGCATACTGGATGTTTTTCCCTTTTCACACCATTCTTTGTAAACCCTAGAAATGGTTGTGCGTGAAAATCCCAGTAACTGAGCAGATTGTGAAATACTCAGACTGACACCAACAACCATGCCACGCTCAAAATTGCTTAAATCACCTTTCTTTCCCATTCAGACATTCAGTTTGGAGTTCAGGAGATTGTCTTGACCAGGACCACACCCCTAAATGCATTGAAGCAACTGCCATGTGATTGGTTGGTTAGATAATTGCATTAATGAGAAATTGAACAGGTGTTCCTATTAATCCTTTAGGTGAGTGTGTATATGTATATATATATATATATATATATATATATATATATATATATATATATATATATATATATATATAGTAACATTTCAATTGTTTCAAAGATTTAGATCATAATGATCACTCTTCAGAAATTATATAAACCTCTTTCTTTATTTTTCTACAGATGTTAGGTTCTACTACTTTTCATGTCACATCCATAGCCTGTAACAAACAGATATCGGTTGAGTAACTGCTCTGGATTAAAGATTATGCACATTTTATTTGCATTTCTCCCTGGATAAAAGAATGTAGTTCTTTATGGAATACTAGGAAGCAAGTTAATCTTGAGTTATTCTGTGGATTATGAAGACAGGACAGAAAATGTGACAGGAAGTGCAGTAAACAGTTCTACAGATCACACTGTGTAATGCTAAAATGGAAAAATCATGTTTTTTGTTTTAAACAAAGAGTATTTTCAATAGCAAAGATCTTCAATCCAAATTATCCAGATGTATCGGTTTGTATAAGACATTAATAGACATTTAAAATCAAATATATATAGAAAGAAACTTAAATAAAAATATTAGAGGAAATGAGTGTCATTGAACAAGATTTATTTTACAGCATATTTTATTTTAAAATATATTTTCAAAAAACAAACTACTACTATACTACATTATAATATATTCCAGTTACATCATCCACATATGAGTAAGTGATCACCACTTATTTAATCTGAATGCCTGGATAAAATGAAAACTTTCATCAAAGACTGTCTGAGGTAGAAAATACATACATGTGATTTTAGAAACTATTACAATATTGGAATTAATCTAAATACGTAATTACTAAAAAAGTTGTTGAGGGCCAAATGCAGTTGCCAAAAACTAAATACACCTACCATTAAAATTATAGACTGATCATTTATATGTCAGTGGGCAAACGTACAAAATCAGCAGGGGATCAAATACTTTTTTCCCTCACTGTATAACCTCTACTGATTTCCTTCCAATTTAAGGATTCAATGGTTTTTTAAATCAAGCTCTTGGCACAACAAAATGAATTCAGGAATAAAAAGTTAATCCTTTCTCTTGTACACATGTATCATACATGGTATTTGTTTATGGATTAATAACACAAATAGTCACTGCCCAATAACAGAATGTATATAAACCACAATATCACGTGCAGTTGACAATCTAAACTCTATGATGATTGGCTTGCATTCACTTGCATTGCTATGATTGGTTTACATGCACTTGACCATGATTACCTCCAATCATCCCAGCTAACACACAATGGAGCAAATTACAAGCAAAAACTGAAAAACGTCTGTGGTCATGACAGTTCTGCTTCCCCATTGACGTGAGTTTATTTTAGAGAGAGAATTTAGTCTTCCAAATGTACATGACCTCATTAATTATAAAATAATGGGAGGGCTTATTTAAATTTTATGGAACACAGTGAAAAGAGATGTTGCGCTATAAATGATAGAATTCAAATAATAAACGGGTGAAGAGTCAAAGACATCTGGAGAGAGAGAGATGTTTCCAACCAAAGGTTTTATTACAAGCAGCTGCAAGGAAGAGGTTTGAGAGGCGATCTCAAGAACAGTCTTAGAGAAGTTACAAACTACAGGCACTTTTATTCAGACCAGACAGGAGAGAAAGATAACAGGACCCACATGTCTGTCCTGTGATGAGTGGAAGCTCAGTTTCTGGCTGATGACTCATTAGGAAAACCCATATATGGTTAAACCGGGGAGAATTAAAGCATACGTAATGTTTAATATACTAATGTATTAAATAATATATTAATGTACCGTAGCACAGCAAGGCCGCGAAAGAAATGCAGTTCATCACGGGTTTACATGAGGTGTCACGCTGGAAACAGAGGATGAAAGAGTAGGCTTCCCTCATCCAGGGTCGAATTGGGAATTTGAAGCCGCCCTCGAATTAAATGTCAAAAGCGGCCCAATACTGGGGGGGCAAACATGGAGCGGGGAAGGAAGGTACTTCATAAAACATGTCACAATTTATGGCAAGCCAAATTGTCATTTAGAGATATCTCAAAATACAATTCAAGATATCTCAAATTCAATTTCAGATATCTTAAATTCAGTTCGAAATATCTCAAATTGACTTCCTGTTCTATTTCAGATATCTTAAAATAGACAGGAAGTTCATACAAAACATACAGCATTTTCACAGGAAGTCAATTTGAGATATCTCAATTTCAATTTAAGATATCTTGAATTGTATTTTGGGATATCTCTAAATGACAATTTGGCTTGCCATAAACAATTAGGCTGTGCAGTCACGCATTGTCCGACTCACTATATGTTAACAAAAATATGGTAACTTCATTGGCTGAATACCTAAAGCATTCGGTATGGTTTCCAGGGACACAATAAAAAGTGCAAAGGGCTTAATACATAGATTCAAGATTAAGGTATTGTTAAATTACACTCTTAGAAGAAATGTTATATCGGTCACACTTTACAATAAGGTACCGTGATTCCTCATGAATGAATATATGAATACCACAGGATAAACACATGAATATGTCATGCACTCCATCTGAGTTCTTATGTTAATCACATGTATAACAGGGTTAGGTTTAGGTTTTAGGGTTAGGGGTAGGATGTGCGGGTTCATGTGCTCAACATCAGAACTCAGATGATGTTCATGATGTATCGATCTTTAAATCCTATGGTATTCATATATTAATTCATGAGGAATCATGGTACCTTATTGTAAAGTGTTGCCATAATATCAGTAAAGGTTAACATCAAATGCTTGCACTGCCTTGAAACATATGGGGAAAAAACATGTAATAACCAAAGCATGGGTAACCAATTATAGCCTCTCTTGTTGTGTTAAACAAAAGCAACAAATGAATTCAATCACAAATAAACATTAATATTTAAATTTAGCCTTAGAACAGATATATATGAAACAACTCATGGTGTGTTGGTTTTGAACAGACACTTTGTTGAAATATAATAGGAAACACAAAAACTGTACAGATAGGTTTGCAAAGTATATGCAAAAGTATACAAAATTGGTACAAATGTATAATATAATCAGTACATTGTATTATATATTTTTATATACATTGATTTGTATGATAAGATAGGATAAGGACATTTTTACGAAGCAAGACGAAAACAGCATGGGAGATACCATTCTTTATAGGGGGAAGTGGGGGAGGTCTCATGTTATTTCAGGACAGTGTCAAATTTGTTGCTGTGGGACCAATTAGGCTGATTAGCCCTCACTTTATTGTGTTTCACCGAAGTATAATGACATTTCAGTCACACACCTTTTCTTGTTCATGTTTGGATGCACGATTATAGCGTGATTTTAATTTACATGTAACAACCCCCAATGTTGTCACAATATTTCAGAACTTTGCTTTAAGTTAGCAGTTTGGTTGAATGCTGATACCACTACCATGTATCAAAAATGTAGGTGATTTGATTCTGTAGCAACATTACAGCAAGACATTTTTTATATTGTGACTAATAAAGGACATTTCAAACACATTATGTGAACATTAGTATTTTACATTTGCATTTTTCTGTATTTATTTATACATTGATTTATACATTGCATGTAAATACTGTGCTGTGTAGTGTGGTGGATTTACATTGTCACAAGATCATTTCACAATTCTGAACAACTTTAGAGTGTTTTTTAACCAACTTTAATCAATTTTGAACATGTGGTTTTCTTGTAACAAAATTATATTTTCATTCTTACAACATTATACTGACATTAACTTCCAATCATAATTTCACATAAGCAAAAATGTGTGACATTATGGTTTAATAGTCACATGTTATGTACATACTTGAATCTTTGTGACAATGCATGCAGCTTTCCTATGAAAATGTAAATATGTTCTTTCATAAATGAGTAAGCAGACAATTTAATTTACATATCCCCTCCCATGTATAAAAATGCATTGAGTAATTTGCATTTGTACATTGTTTCCTTTCCCAATTCTTAATTGCTTGAAAAAAAATGTTCATGACATTTATGGCCAACACATTATTAAAATAAATATATTTGTCATGACTTTTCCATTTAAACCATTACTATGAAATGAACACAATGAATACTGGTATAGCTATCATATTAAGTACACTATGCTGACTCTATGAACTTGGAAGACATGAATTAAACTTCCTGAGGCTAATTCTGTTGACTTTCAATTACCATTTTGTTTTTGTATGCAGAATGGCAATTAGTCTATAATTTGAATATTTTGATATAATATACCATTCAATTAATATCAGATTCTCAATATATCATTATTTATCATTTATTCAGTTATTAAACCTTTTATACTGTTATAAATAAATAATGTTTTACTCACATTTGAGTTCCGATTTCTGGAATTACAAAACACAAGTATAACAATGATTTTTATCTTATTTAACCTATGCCCTTCAGCACCCTTGAGTATTTGCAATATATAATATTATTGCATTTAGCCGAGGGTGCTGAAGGGCATAGGTTTATAACAGACAACAGATTATTATTTACGGCTTGAAGTCTGGGAAGCACTAATCCAATTAGTGAATTCCCTTCCTTCAAGGAGACTTTTTTTCTGTGCTGATGCATCATTGCCAAGAGGACTGCAGAATTGTAATCATAATGCATCTGTTTCCATTAAAAACAACTGAGTGTTTTGGCCACTCATTCTTGCAAGCAGATTGCTGTGCAGACTGGATCATTACTTAGTGTGTTAAAAATACATTACTGGGTAAAAGATGCCATTGCATTTTAATGAAAATACCTGGAGATTAGAAGTTTCGAATGATTCTAGCTTCTAATCTTGCTAGTACTGCCCCTTGCTTTTTAGGTTGTTAAACAGAAAGCATGTTGAGGAGAAAAAGGATGACACTAGCAAGCTGAAAAAAACTGAATCACATTGTGAAACTATTGAGAATTGTCATGAGCATGCGCAAGATGACGACTGACATTATATATACAGGCAGTTTCAGTTGGAGAGCAAGTCTGAGGGACCTGTGTGCAAATGGAAGAGCTCTGGGAAATGGAGGACCCATTCGTCTGTAAACCAGAGAGATAGCTGGACAGCGCTATAATGAATAACAAAAATACAGTGAGAAGTATGTTTTCTTTCTGTGGAGGTTCCTTTTAAAACTAGGCCTTTGTGGAGGGCAGTGTTACCAGAATGAAAGATCTCTTTGAACAACTTTTTCACATAGTTGAAATCATTGAAACAACTGTCTGACGTTATGTAATAGCTTATCGTTGAGAAATCATCATGTTTGATCGGCGATCCTTATTCCTTTATTCCTTTAGTATTCCTTTATTCCTTTAGTATTCCAAATATTAGAGGGATATCTCAGCCTCAATACTCTAAATATTCAGAGCTGGAATATCCTAATTCATATTCCGAATAGGTTGTTTGCATGGCAGAGTATATATTCAGATTGTTTGGTATTCTGAATACTATTGGAATATTAGTAGCCATGTAAATGCAATGATACTGAAAAAACAATTGGGGAAGAAATCAATGTATAATATATTTCCCATTAAGTATTTCAGATAAACATTTTTGACATTATTTTAGTAATGTGGGTGCTTAAATATCAAAACTAAATGAATTACATAATTGAAATATCCCCCTCCTCTCTCACACACACAATAAAAACAAATAAAAATAGCCAGGACAGGTTTGTCAGATCCAAACACTGAACATCAGAACGTCAAAATGGACAACAGTATTAGAGGTCAAATCTTTGTTTTGATACTTTATCTGACAAATCTATATAAAAAATGGAAATAAAATTAGTTTGTAGAGTAGTTAACTCCATGGGTATGGTAACTATAATAGAATGTATAGACATAGTTTTAAAAGACCTATACACTAGTCAGATAATCAAGTATTCTTTTGTCACAGTAAGCAAAAAATAGCCTTTCTTCTTGTGACATTGACAATGAGTTTAAACTTGTTTCAGCGCTTGGATTTGCTCAAATTTCATTTGCAAGATCCCTCAAGGGGCTTGTCTCTACACACTCCTCACCTACACAATAACTAACTTCAATGGAAGTGAGGAAGGTTAAGGACAGGACAATTAGATTACTGTTATAGCTTCAAGGACATACATCACAGTAAAGAATCTATGACTGTGTCACTGTGGTTGTGAGGAAATTAGACCACAGTAGGGAGACAAGTTTTGCCTACATTTGGGATCACAAGAGGTTCCTTTCATTTTTAATATATTTGAAAAAAAAACAACAACAACAAAGAAACCAATCACATATTTTTCAAAAATTCATATTCTGCTGTCTTTCCACTGTGCTTTATAAGCTCTGATTTGGTATTACGGATTATCACTCTCTAAACCCAGTTATATATTTTAATTTTGCCATCTGCTTTTCTTTCTTCTTAAAGTATCTAAATGAATTCTCTCAGCCAGGTTTGACCAAGTACTACCTGTTTTATTTGGTCATTCTCTAAGTCTCTCTAATTTTCAGAGGAAATTACAAAGAAATAGAATTTGGAAACATAAGAAAGTGAGAGGAGGCCATTCGACCCATCATGCTCATTTGGTTGATTAAAGGATCCTATCCAGTCTATGTTTAAATGGTCTCATTATGATGTTATTTATTTATTTTAAGTGCCCAGGCCAGTGATTTGTATTTTGATGAGAACATTTGTAAAATATTATTTTATGTATTTTTGGTACAGTGGGTTTGTGGTTAGAATTAGAGATCTACGGCTAAAGCTGAGGTTTTGATTAAGTTGGATAAATGTAGAAAGTTTGGAAACTTGATGTTTAAATGTGATTGTTTTTCGAATACCTTGTGTAATCTGGGAGAATCTAATGTTTTGTCTATGTATTTAATTATTTGGGGTTTTCTAAAATGGTTTTATTTTTTTTTTGTAGGCTGGATAATATTGCTTTACTGAACGACACAATACATATTTGAAAGAATCATGTTTTTCTTGTAAGTAAATTATATGGAGCATTAGGTGTCATCAAAGTTAGAGATGGGAACTACAGTACTATGTAACAATAAACAGTGTTTTCTACACAAGTACTTAACACTTTACACTCAGCCCAATTGTTTTCAACCCGCCAGTGGGTTTGTATCCAATTTACACCCAGTTTGTTTTCTAATTTGTATTTTGACTAGTACTTCAAGGAAAAAAAAAAAAAAAAAATTATATTTAAACATTTTTCATAAAATCTATCCATAACTTTCATGATTATGCTATTATTTATCTTGGAAACAAAAGGTGGTATTGTTGCAATATAGTGTGTCTAATCATGATCAACAATGCAGAAACTGATTCTGCAGTTTGTATGCTTTCATTTGTGTGGTCCCACATGCTTGTGGCCCTTATAATGGAAGGGCCACACTTTTGCATGCATTTTGTGGTACACATTTTCTCAACACTTTTCTGCATAGGCTAGGTTCTTTCAAATGCACATTATTCCTTCATTTCTTATACTATTTTAACCCAACAACTTCTACAAGTTTCAATCTGAGTGGTATTTCAACATAACATTTTCAATTCAAAATTTCCCATAGACTTTAATGGAGAAAACGGTCAAAAATATCAAAATTTAAAAAAAGGCATTTCTGTTTTAGTGAAAAAAACATAGTAGTAGTGTAATATATTTTGTAGACTATGCAGAATATTATAGTACAGTTTGTCTATTTTCATTTGATAGGTGTACATACCTGTACTGGTTATAATGTCTATATTAAAACTTTACGTGTCTAAGAAGTTCAAAGTTCAAAGTGTAGAGAGTTAAAAAAAAAAAACAATACACCTAATTAGCTTACCAAGTTTAATTCATGTTAATGGCCTCAGTTTTGGCATTGAAGCACAATACAAAAATAAGCAACATTACGGGACTGGGAGGTGGGAGCAGTTGGGTGTAAAAACCCAAAATGTGAGAACCTAATTCTATCTTTTACTTTTCCTTTCCAAATATCCTGAGATTTTGCAGATATCGACTATAATTTATTTTCTAGTCAGAGGCAATGCACATACTGGCTATTTTATCAGTTTTTAATTGTTTTAAGTGGGTTCAGTAAACTATATGTGTATCTGAAATAAACTATATACAAATATATGTCTGTCTGTCTTTCTATATTGATCATTTTCTTACATTTCGTTTTTTCTTAATCTTCTGTTTCTCATCCTGCTACCCCATGTATAATTAGTGTCTTTCACTGTTATGAGCGTCCCATGCTTACTCTGCAGAATTGTTTACCCTTATGATTGCACTAAAAAGAGCCTGCTTGAGACTCTCTTGTTAATAGTAAGCAGTCGTGAGCATTGCAACATCATCAAAATCACTTCACAAAGCAAAATAATGACACAACACCTCAAAAGTTATGCCACTGTTGCTAGTGCTCCTGCTGTTACCTTATGTAAGACATGCTCCCAAAATGCATTCATTCAAATCATTGTGGTGAAAATAATGCTTTTCTCCGACCCCTAGCTTTGAGCTAGCAATTTTTCTCTGCAGTATACACAGTAATTTTTGTCTGCTACCACACTGACCTTGTTAAAATGGTGCTTTCCTGTGATCAACCATGTTTAATATCGGCTGATGGGCTGATGTTTTAACTTGTTAAAACTTACCATGCCATTGTATGTAGGGAGTTGAAAAAGCATATGTTCATATTCTTACTATCTGTATTTTTATTTTTTAGAGGAATTATTTTACTGTGCCAAGCTTATATCCAACTATTAAAATAGATCAAATCTGTATAACCAGATGTACTATATAATCCATCTTAATGGGGAAATTGTATAATCGTAATTGTGTATCAAGCTATGATATCGGATATCTCCTCAAAAAGTCACTGAACAGACGGATTTTACCAGCAGTTATTAATACCCAGTCTACTGGTATCAAATATTGCAAAATTTCAATGCAGGTTGTCTCTCCAAATTTCATTTTGGGTTATTCCTTTAACTTCAGCCTTTAGTTAATCTAATACTGCTACCTTGCAGTCAATAGGAAATGTCTAAAAAGACAAAAGGTGGAAAACCCATCTAATCACAGAAGCCATTAACAAAGCAAGTGAAGGGATGATAGGTATTGATTTGCAGTTATATTTATCTGGAGTTAATGCAGGTGGCTTTTAAGCACCTGAAGCATCATTACAATTTGACAATCTTAAAATGCTATTTTATCAGCTGTTTCTGTAGACATTCACAGATGTATTGTAAAACTAAGTTTAAAAAAGGATTGATTTGGCTGTTATAAAATAAGTGTATGGATAAATGATCTCAATCTGCCAGGTTTAATCTCTCAGGTAATCTCCAATAAGACTGTTGACACAAAACATTGTTGTGCTTTACTGAGTCTAGATAGATTAATTAAGATAAGTGGGTTCTGTTCTTTTTTATTATTAATTATCTGCAGACAAACCCAACCCTTGCACAAAAGTCTAGGTTTTGAGACCTTTCAACCTTACCCAAAACTGGCTCATACTAATCCTAAATCATAATATAATTCCTAACCTTCAAAACTAATGGTAACCTTAGGTCGATCTTAAGCTTAATCATCTTTGTAAATATATAGGCTATATACACTCACTTAAAGGATTATTAGGAACACCTGTTCAATTTCTCATTAATGCAATTATCTAACCAACCAATCACATGGCAGTTGCTTCAATGCATTTAGGGGTGTGGTCCTGGTCAAGACAATCTCCTGAACTCCAAACTGAATGTCTGAATGGGAAAGAAAGGTGATTTAAGCAATTTTGAGCGTGGCATGGTTGTTGGTGCCAGACGGGCCGGTCTGAGTATTTCACAATCTGCTCAGTTACTGGGATTTTCACACACAACCATTTCTAGGGTTTACAAAGAATGGTGTGAAAAGGGAAAAACATCCAGTATGCGGCAGTCCTGTGGGTGAAAATGCCTTGTTGATGCTAGAGGTCAGAGGAGAATGGGCCGACTGATTCAAGCTGATAGAAGAGCAACTTTGACTGAAATAACCACTCGTTACAACCGAGGTATGCAGCAAAGCATTTGTGAAGCCACAACACGTACAACCTTGAGGCGGATGGGCTACAACAGCAGAAGACCCCACCGGGTACCACTCATCTCCACTACAAATAGGAAAAAGAGGCTACAATTTGCACAAGCTCACCAAAATTGGACAGTTGAAGACTGGAAAAATGTTGCCTGGTCTGATGAGTCTCGATTTCTGTTGAGACATTCAGATGGTGTGGGGGATGTTTTCTTGGCACACTTTAGGCCCCTTAGTGCCAATTGGGCATCGTTTAAATGCCACAGCCTACCTGAGCATTGTTTCAGACCATGTCCATCCCTTTATGACCACCATGTACCCATCCTCTGATGGCTACTTCCAGCAGGATAATGCACCATGTCACAAAGGTCGAATCATTTCAAATTGGTTTCTTGAACATAAAAATGAGTTCACTGTACTAAACTGGCCCCCACAGTCACCAGATCTCATCCCAATAGAGCATCTTTGGGATGTGGTGGAACGGGAGCTTCGTGCCCTGGATGTGCATCCCACAAATCTCCATCAACTGCAAGATGCTATCCTATCAATATGGGCCAACATTTCTAAAGAATGCTTTCAGCACCTTGTTGAATCAATGCCACGTAGAATTAAGGCAGTTCTGAAGGCGAAAGGGGGTCAAACACAGTATTAGTATGGTGTTCCTAATAATCCTTTAGGTGAGTGTATATTGTAGACACAACCTGATAAGCTTTATAACATTTGGAAACATGAATTAGAAAAAATCAGTATTTGTAAATTTAATATGAACAATACAGAATTACAAAGGAATCCTATTTTATTCTCATTAGTATATATTAAAGACCCATACTCATAGCTGACTTGTACACATTAAGCAATCTATCATCAAAGATGTTAAATCACACATTTCGGTGCCATAGATTCCGTACACACAATCTTCAAAACAGCAGGAAAAAAACTACTGTTAAAACAATTACAAATTGAGAGTACTTCAGATTCTATTTAAAGGAAATAATAACTAATAAGTAACTTCCTTCAAAGAACACCTACAAATATGGACAAACACATAATACCACTAATTACAGCATTTTTCTATTTCAGTGCAGAAGCCAACAGCAACATCAAAAGCAATTTCCTAATTAAACAACAACAGAAAGGCATGCTACCAAAACAGAAAATAATCTTGGCTCATGAAAGCAACAAAAACTTACAAGATCACTTTGTACAGAGAACATTCTCCAGTCAACACGGCAAACAAAAAAAACAAAAAAATAAATAAATATAAAAGCACATCATGAAATCAATAAGCTGAAAGCAAAAGAAAACTACGAAAAATGATTGGATAAGGAAACTAAACACTAGATTCACACCAGGACTTAAATAAATGTCTGATGTGAACCCACCTACTGTACTGTAGCAGCTAGCTATGCATTGTGTGCTGAAAAGCCTTATCCGAACATGTTCCTTTATTTTTACTTAAAGCATAGGGTTCTTGTATTTAATATGCCTTACCATATAGAAGTAAAGAAGGCTACTATAATAACTGTTATATATTCTGAGTCTTAAGCAATACTTATGTGAGGTTGCCAATAAGATATACAAATAACTATTTGTTTTTGGAACATTTAAACATCAGAAGGGGTCCATCAGTACAGTTTTGCCATGTTTTTTGTTTTTTCTTCTCTATAGGTACTGTAGTACTATCCCACAGTCCCATATTGGCCTACTGTCACAGGACTGCAACTTTCAACTTGGGCCACGTTGGAAAAAAGCTCAGGAACATAATGGTTTTGGCACAAACTGGCTGTAGTCAAACTGCCAGCAGTGGAAATGAAGCATAATAGTCTTCCTTCTCAGCTGAATTTCAATAAGACTCCTAAGCAACATTGTAACCTCCTGTGTATCTCTATGTTGTTGTTTGTCCTGGTGTCTTATATAAGACCAAAGGGACAGATTTTCACTAGCTGTCAAGATTAATCTAACCTGGGACTGAGCTATTCATTTCTGTTTCCCATTTACTGATTACCATTTTAACTAAGGAAGACAGATTGGCACTGAGGTTAATAATGTTGTATGTTTATTTATTTGTGGAAATGGAGGGCTTTCTGTATTTTCATAGTGCATCAAACCCTCTTTTTCTTTATTTCCCCCTATGGTCTTAGAATTTTCATCCACTTTAAAAGTGTGTATGTGTTTACTGTTTTATTTATGTAGTTATTAAATTGTAATTGTTTGTATATATCTTAAGACTGCAACAAATACAATAATAAGAGACAGGAGTTAACTGGCTAACCAAAATAACTAAATTATTTTGTCTTTTGTAAACATTTCTTGGGCATTTAAAACTAAGAAACAGTGCCAAGGAACATATGTGGGGATAGGTCTGACTCACCGTTCTTCTGCACTGAATAGAAAAAGACGGTTTGCAAGGCAAAAGAACACACAATAAAATAAATACACACTGGAGCAAATCTGTATTTCAAACTTGTGTGCTTCATATTTTCTATTAATGCAAAAAATATGTAGTCATTAGGCCATTTGTAAATAAGTTTACATACAACTGTTACTAGTGAAATTAAGAGGGGTGATATTCTTTGATTTCAAAAAAGTATTCTAGACCTTTATCCCTATAGAGTGCCATTTTCTTTTTTTTTCATATAAGAGCTTAAAAAATCATAGCATGCTTAGCATAGCATAGCAGATCTACTGCATTCCAGAAACAATATGTATTCAGTATAGACAGAACCAAGTACATCTTTGTTGTCTTTAAATGACTCATCTATATATCCGCATTTTCTGTTCCATTGTCTATGGCCTTTATTTATCAGATTTTTTTGGCTTGTTTCTTACCATACTTGACAGCTTGGGTTGCAGTGAAGATTTCCCTTTTATCAAAATAAAATATCAAATTAAAACGCCAACCATGGTTTAATCATTTTATTTTAGAATGCAGAACAAAGGTATTCCATAACCTTGGCAAATAAAGTGAAAACAACAAGATAAAATGAAGGACGCAAAATATCAAAGAAGCGACCAATAAAATGAACAGTAATAACCTATCTAATTAGATAACGTGTGTGTATATATATATATATATATATATATATATATATAGATGTGCATACATACAATACACTTGTTGAACTGACATTTCTGAATGGTGCATTTATTTAATATTTTGTAATGGTTCCTTCTTGCAGTGGTCCAATAAAAGTAAATTATATCAGTGTGTAACACCATATTGGATTTGCTTGATTGTATTGTGTCAAAGGTTTTGCTTTTAGAGCTTAATTGTTTTCTCTAAAAAAAAGCTTGATCTTTTAATGCATCTCTTGTTAAATGGCTATAATTATCCTACATTATTAGAGGCTTATAATCAGGCAATAGTGGGTGTGTTGATTGCTTATTTGTTCCTAAGACAGTATATAGAGTAGCTATATGGACATCTTGAATACATGCCATCTGAACAAAATAGACATTTTGAATAGCAGGATAATTAGGTCATTCTAATACAATAATGCAATTTGAAGAGGAAAAGTAGAGGTAATATCCTCTTGTTGCTAGATATGAGTTCACCCCGCTGGACCATTTGAGATGCTGAGGTGTGACTGAATGTGTCTTTAGTGGTATACAGGGGAAACTGTAAGAGACAATATAATGTGTTTTTATCTTTCAATGGTGAGGAATAAAAGCTTGAAGAAAAATGCCATACTGGAACAGCTACTGAAATCTACCTTCAGATGTGAACAGCTTTTGAAAATCCCACATGTGAAGGTAGGTATTGCTTATGTTAATATCATTGCCACTTCAATAAGACAAATGATGTAGAACTAATCATTTCAGTTGGAGGGAGGGGGAAAGTCTAAAATATACTCCTAAATGTTCAGTCAGTTCCTCCCAACTTTTATGAGTGAAAACTTTAGTTTTCATTCACGTTTTGAACATTTACCATAGGATCAATAAATAAATAAATACAACATTTATTGTCCTGTGAGCTTTCTACATATACAGAGAAAGAAAATGAATCAAAATTCAAAGTACAACCTCCACAATTAAAGCATATAATAAAATATTACAGTTAGAGATGTCCATTGTTCATGGTGTCCTAAAGTAAATATGGCTTTGAAACATTTATCATGGTATTCCCATGGTCCAATATAGTAAAACACAGTGAAGGCATGTAGCTTGACAGTAAATAGTATTAATACAAATAAGAAGACATGTTTTCCATGTTATTTCTCAAGATATACAGTCAAGGTTCTAAAGATTAAATGGGGTTTTATCTTTGGAAATGGATGAACACAACTGGTTTATATTTGACTGCATGCATGATTTTTCACCCTTTTATTGAAGAGACATTTATCTCTAGTTTTCATACTGTGTAAAAAAAACTATAAATCATTTGTTAAAATGCAGACTCAATTAATCATTCACACCTTTTCAATTTGACAACAGTTGATTTGTTTCTTCCTCAAAGTCCCTAACTGCACATTAATTTCTGCTTTAGAATTGATTGATTTTCACTTGAGTTTTTAAAGAACAGCATCCAAAATAAAAGTAATGTTTTTTAAATAAACAGACTTTTGCCATGTGACAATAACTTTGTATTTTTACCAATTCTCTACATTTATATTTCATGTTATATTCCAAGTATATTTCTTACACATTTTCAAAAAATTCTCAATATTTAATCTATATTTATCATAATAGTGAAACAAGTCTGCAAATTGATATTTAAATGTAACCTTTTTAATTTTACATGAAACATTCTTTGCATGTCTTTTTATTTTCAGTCAGTAAATTACATTATTAAATATATATGAAATCAATCAATAATAATATAGCAATGGAGAGCAAAACAGGCACTTGACTTTATCAGATTTAATTAATAAATTTAAGGTCTTCATACAGATTCAACCAATTAAGATAACACCACAAACTTAATGAACAGTGATTTAAAAAATAACTAATATTGTAAAATTTGTATTAACTTCAATGGAAACTAATTTTCTCAGGGAGGTATCTCTCTATTACAACTGAACCTTGGCAGAACAACTATATCTTGTTTTGTTCATACTGAATTAGCAAATTTTCTGCAGATCCAAACAACCAGTTAATTCCTTTCCATTTTATTTTTTTAGCCATTCACAACTTGGCAGTATAGGTCTGTCTCTCTCGCTCTCTCTCATATATATATATATATATATATATATATATATATATGAAATATTAAATACATGTGAGAGGGAAATATTCTTGTTTGACAGAATATTTATGATAGGATGCTTATGAATTTGATGATGATGGTATTAAATTATTAAAAATTAGCCCTTGCGAGTTTTAGTAATAGTGATTATGTAATTTATCTTTTTTTTTTTTTTTTTTACCTATTGACCCTTACAGCATACATGAAAAACAATAGACTCCATAATAAAGCAACAATTTATGCTCCAGCTTCACTCTCCCCTGCTCACTCAATGGGATGCATCTAGTGGAGATGAGAAATAAATTAGATTTGTTTGCTTTACAAGGTTTGTTTCAATAAACTAACCGAGTATTAAGATTCTTTTATCAATTAAATACACTCTTCAAGTTTAGCCCATAGTCATTTTTATTCAATTTGAAAAGGTATAATTACATTAAATAAGCTATACATTTGTTTTGAAACGTACCAAAACACTGAAAGCTATTTTAGTTGAAGTCTCTCTGGTCCGACGGCATGTCATAAACAAACCTCAAATGATTTATAATGTTTGCACTTAATCTCATTTGTTTTCCATCTGTCACTTCATATTTACTTAAATTCCAACAAGACAAATCCTCAGACATTACATCAGACAGACTTATTCAAATCTATCTCTCTCTATATATATATATACACACATTTGTGTATGTAAGTTTCTATTTTGTAATTTGAATGACAGCATTTCAGGAAGTACAGATTTGCTTTATGATATAGTTTATCCAGATATGATTATATAATCAGATTTCTGTCAGTGCCAACCCCTGCATTATCAGGAATGGAGTTGTCCTGTTTTCACAAGGAGGGTGTTGGTGTGGGATATAAGGCTTTCAATGGAGATAATGGGGCAAATTCTTACACTTAAACTTTCTTGCAGTTTCGTAAAACATGCATTACATTGTGATTATTTAATTAAAGCATTACAGAGGTAAAAATATATGTTTGGTTGCCTTTAAAAAAAACAACAGCAGTGAACTCGAACAGTCTGACACCTTAGGTGTATTATGTTAGCTGCTCTCAGAAATAACACAATATTTAATGATTCGAAACAGAATAATATTGTTTGAAATCTCCATTGGGATTGGCCTCCCTCAGTATCTGGATTCCAGTAAAAAAAAACAAAAAAAAAACACATGAATTTCTTATAATACTTTTGAGATGATTGATCTGTAATGCACTACAAGATGTTTTCCGTGAAATATCGCCCCACACAACACACAGCCATTGCGCATCTCTTGGTCTTAAAAGCATTTCCGAGATGACAGGGGTCCAGTTCTGACATACAACACGTTTGCCATGTAAAGCTGAGGAAGCAGTTGTATTTGAATAGGATGCATAAATATTTAAGCAACATTAGAATTCTCTTTCCATCTCTAAAAACCCTCAAGAGGGATGTCAGCTGCAGGCAGAGAAAAGTCTATGGAAAATCAGGGGCCATCTTTTGGGGTCTAGAGAAACAATATATGCTAAGCAGTCTTTTGGTGTCACTGCTCGGTGCTTTATTGCGTTGTGTTTACCTATTGTTGGCTTCACAAGAAAGCAAATTGAACCTTGTGATTGCTGTTTGATTCTTGTATTTAACACTGCAGCAGAGCCCACGGAGACATCCGCTCTTACCTCGCTATAAATCACAGAGTAATAGGTGCACTGCTCCGATTAATATTTCTATCATATTCACTTATTTGAAACAGAATACAACCTGACTGGTGAGAGGCTACATGTATTTGTGTGACTGCAGCACCTTGTGTTTTGCATATTGAATCAGTCTGCTCTTTGTAGTTGTTCTCTTTAAATCCCACAGTGTTTTACGAGCGCAGACCTCTAGGTTTTACAGTAAAATACAGCTTGCCGCCTGAACCTGTATTCCACATGAATATCTGTATGGCATATTTAGGTCACCCAAGACACTGGAGAAATGCAAATTTTTTTTTTTTAATTTTTTTCTTAAATATTACAAAATTATTACCAAACTCCATTCAATATAATACTAAGAAAAATGTGTGGAGAATCATGTCAAATGTTCTTAGATCTGCAATATATAAGAATGTATATAGATGTCAAAACATTACACAATGGAAAATGATAATTTCTACAAATTTCTCTAAACATTTTTATTTTTGAGGGGGGGGGTATTAATTTTGTGGATCAGGTAAAACTACTAGAAGTTGACTTCTGCAGTTATCTCTGCATTTCATTTAAATAAACTAAAATAACACCAATTCCAAGTGTATTTATTATGTATTTAGAAACATTGCATTAATCATGAGATTTATCATATTTCATTATATTTTTCGTATTGTATGTAGCTGTTTTATGGCAGTCATATATATAAGTTGTTATGTTAAACAACTGAAAAATGCAATAATGCTAATTTTGCAGCATTTCTATATTGTAAGTACTAGTATTTATTTATATACCTAAAAAGTGTTTTATTTTTAACTCTGTCATGCATTATTGGATATTCAGTGTTACCTTAATACATGGATTCATGTTTCCACCATCATCTGATATCTTAATTCTGTTTAAAATATTATAGTATAGTTACCAGGCATCGTGGAACAGGAATAAGGTGTATTTTATAGAGATACAGAATGGCAGTATTGCATTTACAGCAAAGTGCTCTAATAACAGCATGATCTGAAAAGATTAGTAAGTGCTAGGAAAACACTATTGTTGAAAAATCCATAGTCTCTTTCTTAGCAGCTCTACATGCTTTAAGGCAAATGAAAACTAACATACTGTCCACTGTACTAGCATTGAATTATTTTCAATCGGGACATTACCATGCTTTTTGTTTTATTGCTAGCTGTCAGTGACTCCAACTAGATTTAGGAAGGTGTTGAAAAAGTCCTATTATTGTTTGCTGTTGTGTACTGATTGCTTTAATCAGTTTGACAAATATGTGTAAAAGCAGGCAAAGAAGATGCAATGATGATTACAGTGACTCTAGTGCAATTGTATGTATCACTTACTAAAATTAAGAGCAATAGGCTACATCTTGGCCCAGAACAAATTTCAAGTTAACAAATCAAGTCACCATGCTTGAGTTCTAGTTTTCAATTACCAGATGGATCAAAGTTTGGAGTTGGTCTGGGCCTTCATACACAATTAAAACACATGAATGTTCAAAATTAGAGCACTTGAAAGTATTATTCATATGTTTTAAGAGTAATCTTCAGATGTATTTCCTGCCATCATGGGAAAAGCTGCTATTACAGGTCAAGACCTTTATCTGAGGAAACAAAATGTAACTGGGATAATTATATAATATAATGAGCTGTTGCAATGATGTAATTCTTCTGAATTCAGAGTGTATAAATCTCCCACGTAGGGAGACCAGTCTTTTGTCACTCTACTGGGGTGCAGCTGTGTGGTGAGTGAAGCCTCCGACCTGCTCACGGTACATGAACATTAAACAGATAACTGGCTGAAACACATCTATTCATATAAACTATTGCAAACAAAATATTGGCACCCAATCCTTTATTAAGAACACCATCATTTCCACTTGCTATAATGAATTTCCAATAACATTGGAAGATCATTGACAAATACACAAACTTTTTTTTTTTTTAATTAACACATAACTCACATGCAGAGAGACATTTATGTATGCATAATTTAAATAATAGTGTAACCAAGGGATATATATATATTGCTAATCCATGTAGAAAGGTTACTAGTAATAATACAAATACATGACTCATGTTAATTGAACAGACATTGTCCACAAAGTAATGTTGTAAATACACCATGAAAAACAGCATACATTAATAAAATATCATGCAATCCTCAGGTGTCACTTGACAATAGTGCACCAAACAATTTTATTAAGCAATTCACTTTGCCAAAATTGCAAGCTTAAGGGCAATACATTTTAATGTTGCGTACTATTTTCATGTTGTATTACTTATGCTATATATTAGTATATCATGTTTTAAATGTAAAAACCCTGTACGCTATTCCTTGAGGTGGGATCAACTATCATTCCACATTGGTTGCTACACGAATGCTAATTTATTCCCAGCCGTGTTGTAAATATTTATAAAAAGACGACTTGAGAAGGGCCAGAGTTAAATCCCTGCCATTCACATAAGTCTTCGGGGGCCTCCTGGCTTCATAGCTCAGCTCCACATAGAAATCCAGATAATTGATGATAATTCATTGTTAATTGTTATGTATGGTACATCCCTGACAATACGGATTGGTCTAATGGGGTTTCAGAGATGTAGAGGAGAATAATGCTGTTGAATTGGAAAAGAAAATTGTGGACAAGTATACCATATTCATTTTGGGTAAATCATGTCCCTCGTTGTGCTTTGGAAATGAACATGTTATTAAGATCGAGTATAAGCTTTTATCTTAATATAATATTCTAAATACATTTCAATAGGGTGAATACAGCATTCTATATACATTTTTTGTTATTAGCGTAGTATTTGTTTTCCTTTTTATAAGAAAGTTTTTGTGTGGAAAAGTTATTGTGTGAAAAAAATAAGTAGGACGAAATAACCTAAAGAAAATAACTCCAGACAATTCAAAAAAATTATTATTGTTTACACCTCTAACTTTAAAATTGAGTAATAAACCTATGCAGGAGTCCCTATATTTGTAATATGTTGGAACACTTTCATTTCAGCTAACTGTTCCAAAGGATTTCTTAACCAATAAATTGAAAAGAGAAGTACATGATAATTCCTCATTTAAAGTAGCACAGATACTTCTCTGTAGTGTCACTGCTTAATAAATATAACCTATTATACTCTCTATTTAAGAAATGTACCAGATTGATTTGTCACAAGCAGGATCTTTACTGCTTCAGCTATTGTTTATGTACTAATTTGCCAAAAAAAAATGTTATTATCAAAATGTGTGGAACGTATTCAGATTGCCACATTATCATGAGAGTACATGCGTGGCTGTTTTACATGGTTTCTAAAATCTCAGGACTTTTTTGGCCTTACAGTTGTGTTACTGCTGACTATTCCTTTTACTAACAGTTTGTTTTTGTTAGTCTGGAAAATACATTAGGATAAAATACACTTCAGTGTTTTAGCATTACAATTTTTTTATATCAGTTTACATACAATATCAGTGATATCTATCTATCTATCTATCTGTTAGTTTACTGTCCTCTTATTGCTTTAACTAAAATTTGATGTGTCTTTTGATTTATAAAATCACATGCTATAACACATTTTTAAATGACATCATTAATACATCTTGTTTATAATTGGTAGTTTTACGCAACACACTGTTCTGAGAATAAATTAAGCTTTACAGCTGGGTGAACTTAGACAATTGTCTAGTATAAGCAATATACTCTCCAAACAAAGCTGGTCACTTGGCTAAATGTCTCAGAGGAAGTAAAGATGCCAAGAATGAAAACTGCAGCCAAATGCTCAACAGATGGTAAAGTGAATAAATACATCTGGAACCATATGACTATGTAAGGAAATATTAGGATAAAAATGAAAGCAGAATTCTGTAAGAGGAATATTAAATAGGCATCTGGGAACAATAATGAAAGAAGGTCACCCCAAGTTATATTTAAAAAAAAAAAAAAGTTTCCAGCAGAGGTAGATAATAGGACACTGCTGGGCTAATTTTAGTATAATTTATGATATGACCTTTGGGCAGAATCTCCAGCATTATAATATGGAACAACAGTGTTATCTATTCCACAGTAAATTAGCTTGAAATTATTGTACATGAATATTGCATTTTGGTGACTTTATTATATATTTTACAAGAAAAAAAAATGTAAATTTTCACATTTCATTTACTTGCCTTAAGGAATTGGTACCACTTGAATTGCATTGTCTGCAGGTAATATCTTGTATTGAAATCATTAGCATAGTTCTTTGCTGACAGAGTATGACATTTGTATTTTTTTTAACAAACTAAAGATTTGTTGTACTTGGTTCAATTGGGGGGGGGGGGGGGTGATGCTTCATCTAAAACACCGGGACTCATATAATATTTTGTTAAGATCATTATATCTTTGTTTGTGTTAAATATAGAGAATAGATACCCATAGTACAATTTGCAGACAGTATAAACATCCCACTGACTAATATAATGTTAAAAATGAATTAAATATAACCCAACAATGACAGTAAATTAATGTCATCAAATTAAGCATGTCATAGACACTATGTTTAATGTATATTGCAAGATTTAGACTCCAAAAAAAAATACATAGTTCCCTAACTAATATATACAGTGAGGGCAAAAAGTATTTGATCCCCTGCTGATTTTGTACGTTTGCCCACTGACAAAGAAATGATCAGTCTATAATTTTAATGGTAGGTGTATTTTAACAGTGAGAGACAGAATAACAACAAAAAAATCCAGAAAAATGCATTTCAAAAAAGTTATACATTGATTTGCATATTAATGAGGGAAATAAGTATTGACCCCTTCGACTTAGTACTTGGTGGCAAAACCCTTGTTGGCAATCACAGAGGTCAGACGTTTCTTGTAGTTGGCCACCAGGTTTGTACACATCTCAGGAGGGATTTTGTCCCACTCCTCTTTGCAGATCCTCTCCAAGTCATAAAGGTTTTGAGGCTGACGTTTGGCAACTCGAACCTTCAGCTCCCTCCACAGATTTTCTATGGGATTAAGGTCTGGAGACTGGCTAGGCCACTCCAGGACCTTAATGTGCTTCTTCTTGAGCCACTCCTTTGTTGCCTTGGCTGTGTGTTTTGGGTCATTGTCATGCTGGAATACCCATCCAAGACCCATTTTCAATGCCCTGGCTGAGGGAAGGAGGTTCTCACCCAAGATTTGACGGTACATGGCCCCGTCCATCGTCCCTTTGATGCAGTGCAGTTGTCCTGTCCCCTTAGCAGAAAAACAACCACAAAGCATAATGTTTCCACCTCCATGTTTGACAGTGGGGATGGTGTTCTTGGGGTCATTCCTCCTCCTCCAAACACGGCGAGTTGAGTTGATGCCAAAGAGCATCTCACCACAACACTTTCACCCAGTTCTCCTCTGAATGTTCATTGGCAAACTTCAAACGGGCCTGTACATGTGCTTTCTTGAGCAGGGGGACCTTGCGGGCGCTGCAGGATTTCAGTCCTTCACGGCGTAGTGTGTTACCAATTGTTTTCTTGGTGACTATGGTCCCAGCTGCCTTGAGATCATTAACAAGATCCTCCCGTGTAGTTCTGGGATGATTCCTCACCGTTCTCATGATCATTGAAACTCCACAAGGTGAGATCTTGCATGGAGCCCTAGACCGAGGGAGACTGACAGTTATTTTGTGTTTCTTCCATTTGCGAATAATCGCACCAACTGTTGTCACCTTCTCACCAAGCTGCTTGGCGATGGTCTTGTAGCCCATTCCAGCCTTGTGTAGGTCTACAATCTTGTCCCTGACATCCTTGGACAGCTCTATGGTCTTGGCCATGGTGGAGAGTTTGGAATCTGATTGATTGATTGCTTCTGTGGACAGGTATCTTTTATACAGGTAACGAGCTGAGATTAGGAGCTCTCCCTTTAAGAGAGTGCTCCTAATCTCAGCTCGTTACCTGTATAAAAGACACCTGGGAGCCAGAAATCTTGCTGATTGATAGGGGATCAAATACTTATTTCCCTCCTTAACATGCAAATCAATTTATAACTTTTTTGAAATGCGTTTTTCTGGATTTTTTTGTTGTTATTCTGTCTCTCACTGTTAAAATACACCTACCATTAAAATTATAGACTGATCATTTCTTTGTCAGTGGGCAAACGTACAAAATCAGCAGGGGATCAAATCCTTTTTTCCCTCACTGTAACTAAACATAATTACAAACATAAGACATCACAGCAACCAGTCCAAATCCGTAATGCAAAGCAAAGTCGAGTACCGTAATCAATGTTTCTGTTAGTTTTCTTCACTCGCTTACACACACTGGCTCTCCGCCTGCCTCTTCTCACCAGGAAGTCAGCTGCTTCTTGCTTTATTGAGAGGACAGACGGTCTCCCCCTGTAATTGTCCTCCACCGGGGTCTGGCGAATCCTCACCACACCGCCCAACATGGTGTCACAATATTTAAGCAATAGAGGCTGTCCATGCGGGCTCTAACATTTTAAAGATGACCATAACAGGTCAGGTTAGCTAACGAAAGTCTAGGTCATCTTTCAAACATTAGAGCCTGCATCAAGTGGGCTCTATTGCTATTAGAAAACTTTTTTTTTTTTTAATTTAATAAACTTAAAAACCTATGTTTATACCTTGATTTTCGGATATATTTTGTCCAGTAACCTTCCACTGAGAAAAATTGTTTCCAACGTAATTTGAATGGAAAAAACAACGTACACGTACAGAAAATTATGATTTTTATTTGGCTAGAATATATCCTTATCCTTATTTTAATTACTGTTGTGTTGTTAGTCTTTCTTATAGGTGATCTGGAGATTGCTAGAGAAGGTAACATTAAATTTACTGAACAGTCCCTGTAGCATTCTGTCGGAATTTGTTGCTGGAGGCGGGGCATCAGTCAAGCTAGCAGGGAGCTGATTGGCTGGAGCAGAAACAGTGCAGCACTCTGACTGGCTGGTTTTGAGGCAGCATGACTTCTTAATCTTGCTGAAGTTCAAACTGTGGACCAGTTGCGTCTTTTCGGTTGGATTGGCTTTCCAGTAGCTGCGAATTGAGCTTTAATTCTGGTGTCCTGTCACTGATATGACTTCTCTTGTCTCCAGGCCAGCGTCAGAAAGTAGCTTAATACGTGTTGCTCTTATACAGTGGTTGATGCATCTTTTGCTAAACCGGAATATGTGTGTATTTAATTTGTTTAAATCTATTTCACCGTTACAGCATGCATTGTCAAATGATCTGGAAGCTGATTGGCTGTTGACAAAAAAAGCTAAAAATATATGTATATGCATACATTTTTTTTTTTTTTTGGTAATTGTATGCAAATGCTTTTTGCTATGATTTTTTTATAATTGTAATCTCAGTATGCACATTTCATTTCTTCTCTCATCACATACATCTTGAGTGATCACTTCTCATTCTACAGACATGACTGTATTATCCCCAATCTGTGCGTTTGATATGATCAAAATTATAGATTAGATGTGTCAATAAACACCTTTTTAGATAAATATTTGCTGATTTTATTTCCAACTTGTAAACTTTCTCATATTACAGTTACTTTCTTATACTCTAAACCATCATGTCTCAATGGAATTCTTGGATCATATACATTCTAATCCACACACATATACAATCCTAGAGGACTGTGGCAAAATGTGTTGAGATTTTACCCAGTAGAATAGAAAGAATAGAGAAAACGTGCACCGCACAAAGAGATGTCAATATATATTTTTTTAAATGTTTCATCTTATATTTCTTTTGAGGCATGTATCGTTTACTGAAAGCTCGCTTTCAAAGCTTGGCAGATTCACATACAAATTTGTAAAATATATTAAAGCATCTGCTTCATCTTGTTATACTTCAACACTTTTTACAACTCCTTCATAATCATTTGAGACAAATGATTATATCATTCTTACTTTATAATGCAAGTTTATTGATTCACAAAAACGTGTGCATAGGGCATTATGTTATGTGATGTGGAAGTATATAGATTTATTTTGAAATGTGAGTATTATGGCCTCTTAGCATTTTGGATACCTGAGAATATGAAGAAATGGCTTATACTGTCAGTCCCATATGATTATATGTCAGATTTGTTTTTGTTTTTTTGTGACTCACTTACATACATAGGTGGCAAGCAGTACTTAATTGATATGTTATTTTACTAACAAGATCAAATGAGTGAGACAATCTACCATTGCATTGTGCTATTATATGCATTTTCATACAACTTATTTCATTTTAATTACATTTTTATATTTGTACAATTTCAATGTTAAAAAAGTGATTTAAAAATATATTGTAAAAATGTCCCCTCCGTAATTAGACAAGATAATTCAGTAGGTTTGAGTCAACATCAGTGACCATGTGACTGATCTGTATATGTATTTTGCATTTTGTATATATTCCATATATGATACAGCCATGTGATAATTATTATTATTATTATTATTATATCCAGCCATAATATTTGTCCACTGCAGATGTACAGATGTAGAACCGACTGCATTCAAGATTATAAACAAATTACAGGTGCATGAAAAACCAGCCTCTTATCACATTGCAACAGCTGCCACCAGTACTTCTGCTGGAGGTGAGAGTGGATGTGGTTGTCCCTCCTTTGCAAACATCCCATGTAGCCACCTTGCAAACATCTCAATTTATTATGGCTCAACAAAACACAGAGCAGTCTGATTAGATACAAGTCTGCAACAGTGTTATGAGAAAGGTACTTCTATACCTGAATCATAGGGTCTTACCAATTTTCAGTCAACATTTACATCATACCATCCAGGGAGGAAAATCAATGTCAACTATGTATCTGATAAAGGAAGCTATACATCTATACTAGCAAAATAATCCTGACAGTTCTGTACAAATGTAGAAGATCATCTAAAAGAGCATATTGTTGATTTATTATGAGGACCCCTATCCCTCATTCAAATAGAAAAAAAAAGGTTTCCATGTATATATGAAAAAAGAAACATAAAGACATCAGCCTAATGTACAAAACAAGAATAAATAAATAAAATGTAATTGCAGAGCTGTGCTTAATGTATACTTCATTTAAATATAAGGTGGAAATGTGGGTATGAAATGAGAACATACAATTTCTTGTATTTGGCAAAAAATCTTGTTACAAGTTACTACTACAACTTAGTTAATTGTGACAGTTTAAAACCCTAACTTCCAAAAGTTACCAGCATTTGTACTAAGTCCACCCCTTTTACTACAGATCTATGCAGGAACACCAATCAATACATTTAAATCTAAAAATGATCTGTACAGTGTCCCCAAGGTGCAAAACACGATAAAAAATCTGAAACTGAAATGACAAAAAGGAAAACAAAATAACCAATTGGAAAAATCTGACAGCACAACAGCAGGTCAGAAAGTACAATGGCAAATCAGAAAACACTACGAAATTAACTCTTTAAGTTTACATAGGTAGAGATGTAATGCCCCTGATTGGAGAAACAGTATGTCAATCATTGGGGCCCTGAATGGTTTGGACAGAGGCACTTGGAAGCACTTTGACTGCTATGGCGAGCCAAATGATCATTTAGTGATCTTTAATTCATTTACAAATATCTGCATATTTCAAGATATCTTATTTAAAGATAAGGCAAATTACTTCCTGTTCACTTGTTCTTTCATCTCTATATAACTGAATGAGGAAACACAAAGTGATCATGTCAGCCAACATACAGGAAGTAATTTGCAGAGATCTCGAAATCATTTACATATATCTGCAAATAATTTCGAGATATCTTTAAAAAGCACCTTAATTAGATATCTGTAAATGATTTAAAGACAGCTGAAATTCAATTCAAGATATGTTTAAATAATTTAGAGATTGTGATTGTAATTTAGAATTGTGGTCTCAATAGATTCACCACAAAATGGGCACAACATTTTTATCTCAATACAAGTATACAGATTGATTGATTGATTAACCAGACCAGACACTGGATTCCTTAAATGTGTCAAGCTGATCAATCAGTTATCAGTTAGACCAATACACTTGAGAGTATTCCATTATATATATGCTGGAGAGGCTGAGTCTCTCCAGATGCAATTTCTTGTTTGTCTTTAAATAAATAAATAAATAAAAACTATATATATAATATTTCAGTGAATTGCAGATTTTTTTTTAATTAAAGTTGACATTCCAATCACAGCACACACACACACACACACACACACACACACACACACACACACACACACAAACAGAAGCCGACTGTGACCTTTGTTAATTATTTTTTCATCTTGCATGTACGCTCATTTGGACAGGGTCTGCATAATGAAATATAATGTAAAACTATTTAGTATATTTTGTATGAAAACAAATGCAATTCAGCTAATTAAAATGTAAAAAATGCATTCTCTCGCCAAGCTTTTCCAGTAATTATTAGGTTCACTACTTTATGGTTCAAGAATACTGCAAACGTACACACATTCGATTTTACTGATGCATTCCACTTCTGCCACTGGTTATGATACCGGCAAATTCTCCATTCTCACTCTTGCTGATCAATCATAATGAAAAGATTACTGCCTCCCTGACTGCCATGAACAGATCATTCCAAGAGGTCTCAGGTGGGATGTCAGCCTCCATCCTGTGTGCTTCTGAGCTCTGTTGTCTCAGCAGATGGTCCTGTCATTGTGCAGTGAGTCATGAAATTTCCACTGCATGCTCCTACGGCAGCACCTTTGCGACACTGGAAATAGCCAAGCAGGATGTGCCAGTAAATCACAAACAGCAGCTACAAGCCAGAGATTAAACTAGTGATTGGCTGTAATCAATTGTGTAGCTTAGAAAAGGTTTATTTTTTCATCAGCTATCTCAATGGATTGATTCAATTTACAATAATACTTTGCAGGTATTTTTTAACACAATGCTCTTATACTAACATTCTTAACCAATCATACAGATCAGAGATGTTTTTCCCAGATTTTCCCAAATTTCCTGTAACTGTGAGCTAGTGAATTAATGTAAAGTAAAACTACTCTCAGCATGTTGTTTGATGAAGTTTGTGTTTGTAATGTCCTGACAAATGCCACTATTCCATTACAGAATACAAATTACTTTTTTTTTAAATACATTTGTATTGTAGTTTGATACATTACTCCAAATCAGTAAAGAAAATATACAAATATATTCAAATTACTTTCAGTTGACTTTTTAGATTAGTCACAACAGACGATGACCAAATGTAAATAAGTAAAAAAATGCAATACCCATTTTATAATATACTGGAAATATTTTTTTGGAGACCCACATCGGTGAGGGAAAAAAGTATTTGATCCCCTGCTGATTTTGTACGTTTGCCCACTGACAAAGAAATGATCAGTCTATAATTTTAATGGTAGGTGTATTTTAACAGTGAGAGAGAATCACAACAAAAAAATCCAGAAAAACGCATTTCAAAAAAGTCATAAATTGATTTGCATGTTAATGAGGGAAATAAGTATTTGATCCCCTATCAATCGGCAAGATTTCTGGCTCCCAGGTGTCTTTTATACAGGTAACGAGCTGAGATTAGGAGCACTCTCTTAAACCTGTATAAAAGACACCTGTCCACAGAAGCAATCAATCAATCAGATTCCAAACTCTCCACCATGGCCAAGACCAAAGAGCTGTCCAAGGATGTCAGGGACAAGATTGTAGACCTACACAAGGCTGGAATGGGCTACAAGACCATCACCAAGCAGCTTGGTGAGAAGGTGACAACAGTTGGTGCGATTATTCGCAAATGGAAGAAACACAAAATAACTGTCAGTCTCCCTCGGTCTGGGGCTCCATGCAAGATCTCACCTCGTGGAGTTTAAATGATCATGAGAACGGTGAGGAATCAGCCCAGAACTACACGGGAGGATCTTGTCAATGATCTCAAGGCAGCTGGGACCATAGTCACCAAGAAAACAATTGGTAACACACAGCATGGGATCAGAACCAGCATTAACTTTTTCAGCAAATTGAGCTACAGTAGCTCGTCTGTTGGATTGGACCACATGGGCCAGCCTTCGCTCCCCACGTGCATCAATGAGCCTTGGCCGCCCATGACCCTGTCGCCGGTTCACCGCTTTTCCTTTCTTGGACCACTTTTGATAGGTACTGACCACTGCAGACCGGGAACACCCCACAAGAGCTGCAGTTTTGTTGATGCTCTGACCCAGTCATCTAGCCACCACAATTTGCCCCTTGTCAAAGTCGCTCAGATCCTTACGCTTGCCCATTTTTCCTGCTTCTAACACATCGACTTTGAGGACAAAATGTTCACTTGCTGCCTAATATATCCCACCCACTGACAGGTGCCATGATAACGAGATTATCAGTGTTATTCACTTCACCTGTCAGTGGTCATAATGTTATGGCTGATCAGTGTACACTCACCTAAAGGATTATTAGGAACACCTGTTCAATTTCTCATTAATGCAATTATCTAACCAACCAATCACATGGCAGTTGCTTCAATGCATTTAGGGGTGTGGTCCTGGTCAAGACAATCTTCTGAACTCCAAACTGAATGTCTGAATGGGAAAGAAAGGTGATTTAAGCAATTTTGAGCGTGGCATGGTTGTTGGTGCCAGACGGGCCGGTCTGAGTATTTCACAATCTGCTCAGTTACTGGGATTTTCACACACAACCATTTCTAGGGTTTACAAAGAATGGTGTGAAAAGGGAAAAACATCCAGTATGCGGCAGTCCTGTGGGCGAAAATGCCTTGTTGATGCTAGAGGTCAGAGGAGAATGGGCCGACTGATTCAAGCTGATAGAAGAGCAACTTTGACTGAAATAACCACTCGATACAACCGAGGTATGCAGCAAAGCATTTGTAAAGCCACAACACGTACAACCTTGAGGCGGATGGGCTACAACAGCAGAAGACCCCACCGGGTACCACTCATCTCCACTACAAATAGGAAAAAGAGGCTACAATTTGCACAAACTCACCAAAATTGGACAGTTGAAGACTGGAAAAATGTTGCCTGGTCTGATGAGTCTCGATTTCTGTTGAGACATTCAGATGGTAGAGTCAGAATTTGGCGTAAACAGAATGAGAACATGGATCCATCATGCCTTGTTACCACTGTGCAGGCTGGTGGTGGTGGTGTAATGCTGTGGGGGATGTTTTCTTAGTGCCAATTGGGCATCGTTTAAATGCCACGGCCTACCTGAGCATTGTTTCTGACCATGTCCATCCCTTTATGACCACCATGTACCCATCCTCTGATGGCTACTTCCAGCAGGATAATGCACCATGTCACAAAGGTGGAATCATTTCAAATTGGTTTCTTGAACATGACAATGAGTTCACTATACTAAACTGGCCCCCACAGTCACCAGATCTCAACCCAATAGAGCATCTTTGGGATGTGGTGGAACGGGAGCTTCGTGCCCTGGATGTGCATCCCACAAATCTCCATCAACTGCAAGATGCTATCCTATCAATATGGGCCAACATTTCTAAAGAATGCTTTCAGCACCTTGTTGAATCAATGCCACGTAGAATTAAGGCAGTTCTGAAGGCGAAAGGGGGTCAAACACAGTATTAGTATGGTGTTCCTAATAATCCTTTAGGTGAATGTATATGATCAACTTAATTTATTAAAAATTAATTCCATATGAATAAGAGCCTTTAAATCATTATGAATTCACATTCTTGAATTACAAATGAATTTCTTCTGAGTTCACAAGAATTACATCATGTATTCATGTGTTTTTCCTGTGTTGTACTATCGGAATTCATGAGGAATTAATGCCCATTATTGTAAAGTGTTACCGTTCCATTATTTTTTTCTGTCTCTTCTTGTTATTCCAAGCAGACATCTTTCCATACTTCTTTGTGTCATCCACAGTTTCTCTATCATTTTTGTATTTAGTGACCAGGTTTCATAGCCATAAGTGAACACTGGTAGTCTGCATTGATTATAAATACTTTTCTCTTTAGGCAAGATTTCCTTTCAATGGTATGCTGCTTATTTCAGATGCACTCCATCCCATTTCCACTCTTCTTTTGATTTCTTCCATAATATCTCTGTCTGCTCTGATTTGTTATCCAAGGTAGACATAACTTTTGACTTCTTCTAGTATCTGTTGATCTACAGTACTTCAATCTTCTTAGATTTAACAAAGCTGTTAACATGACTTTGGTTTTACTCAGGTTCATTTTAAGTCCAGTTTTCTTGCTTGCATCTGAGAGTTATTGAAATTGAAGCTGCAGGTCTTTAGGTGGTTTTGCAAATATGACAATGTCATCGGCAAATCATTAGTTGTTCAAATAAGCTCTGCTTAACTTGATATATATATATGAAATATGATATGATATATATATATGAAAATCAAACTAGGCTAATCTGACAAGGGCAAGGATTCCATCAGAACTTTTGAACAAATATACCTTTTTACTGTTTCCTAAACTTTGGAACTGGTAGTAGAACCAAGTGTTTTTCCAATAACATCATTAAGTGTTATGCACTGTTCATTAAACCTGTTGATAATTTGTTGTTAAACCTATTGTAGAAAGCATGACCTGGCAACACTTATTCATTAGTCAGGTTACTTTTAGCTACCTCAAATGATGAGTGGCAGAGGATTGCAGATACCACTGTTTGCATTTCTGAAGTAAACACAGCATGGACTAATGCAAATCAAATGTCCCCTTTGAAAAACAACTCTTGACAAAAGAAAGTCTTTTCAGGCTACTCCTATCATCAGCTCTGCTGCATAGTCCACAGGAATGTCAAAGCTCCAGCCCAACTTATCACAGTGGAGCTTATCTCTGCAATGCAGGTACCAATAACAATGAAAACAGCTTGTAGAGAGCTCCATTCATTGGGAATTTATGGCAAATCTGTTGTTTACAAACCACTGATTTCTGATGCCAACAGGATTGCTAACATCCAGTGGTGTAAGATGGAGAGAAAAACAGATAATTTGAATTGTAGGATGTACTAAGCTATGATGTACCCTATTTTGCATTACTATAACCAGATATGTGTGCAGAAGCATGGCATTTTTCCTTTGATTCATAAGAGTATTCTTGATAAAACTCAAGGGTAATTTCAAGCTCACTGTGTAGAATATTTAAAAATCAGGAAATTAAAAATAGACATTTAAAAAGCAAATTCAGTAAATGCATACAATTTAAAATAATAAACAAAACAAGAAAAGAAAAACAAATGGACCTTCGTGTTATTTTTGTTTTTAATTTGAGTAACCAACTATGTATTTACATATACATGTATATAACATTTTGTTCCCAAGACACTTAGGATAAGAAGGCAGAACTACAATAACAGTTATTGCATGAATAAGCAGTACTAAGCATGTTTGCTTTATTTAGGTAAGCTTCAAAGAACATATAAACCTAATTGATTTAGATATATTGACATACAGAAACCAAATGATTGCATGTGTCCTAGATGTTTCCAATTTCTTGTACTATCACTCCACCCAAGGCCATTATATTCATTATGTTCTCATTAGGTTTAAATGGAAAAATAAACAACATAAAGGTGCCTTAAAGGAAAGGACCCACTAATTGGAAAATACAAGTGTATAAATAAGATACATAACATCCAGTAAGAACCACCAAGGCTAGCAAAACCAATTGAAAATCTCTGTCCTGTAGCTCCAGTTGTAGTAGTATTATATGTGCCAGTGAAGAAGAGAAACATATAAACAGTTTCAGAAGCCCAGGCACTGAATGAGTCTAGGCCGTGGATGATTTCCATTAAAATCCACATTTAACGTGAAAATGCAAACAAGCTTTCAACGAGTTTGGACGTTTTGTATCAGGATTTTCAATCTACTGAAACAACTGCAAAATAATCACTCCTGCCGGTTTTCAGAGCATAGGTGGAAGTGTCTAGCACAGATTTCTATATTCCTGCATCTCTGCTGCCTGTCATCAATGGTGACTGAAAAAAAACTGAATTGGAGAGATTCATTTTATAATACTGAGTTATTAATTATTTCCTAATATGTATTGTATATCTTATATATTTATTCCAATATTTTAAATGAGCTTAATGCAAAATAATGTATTATCAGAGGGAGCATGTGGAGATAGAATTCATGCTTTTACAGTATATATGGCACAGTTGCCAAATATCTATTTTAAACCAAGAAATAATGTATCAAGATCCAGTAATATTTCCAAGACATGGTTTGCAATTAAACTACAGATAAACACAAAATTAATTTTACTGAACACCTCTGATATATCAATCTTAATGAGGTTGGTGTTTAACACTGAGAGTGGAGTATATCCACTCAGAGACATAATTTACACATCTCATCACTAAAATATTATTGATCACTTTGCGTCAAAGAATGAACTAGTTATTTGAGGGGCATTTAAAAGTGAACTTGGTGCTATTAAAAGTTGCTAGCACATAATTTTCATATGATCGTATATTGCACAAATGACAAAGAATGAAGGCAAATTGTTGAATGTAGCTGGGAATAGAGTATCATTAGCATATTTTGCTCCTAATAGTTGCCTATATTCCCCTATAGATCTGGACTGAAAGGTTGTAAAAATGGAAAATTGGCTTATACATATCAAATGTTTCCTGGCTGGTAGGTTTTGCTAATGTTACAACATGTTTACAAATGCAGTTATCAATCTCACTAATAGGCCCATGCTTTGAAGGAGAAGCAAAACATTAACAGAATGACTTAAATACCTTGATTACATGTATTAGTTTATTGCAGATTTTCATCTAGTTATTCTAAATGTATATACTAAAATGTATCAACATTATTACCAATGGTATTATCAGCCCGATATTCAAACTATATTCAAAGTCTTGCTCGACATTGGAATATAGCATTTTTTTCATGTGCCTCGCAAATCTGCCTGCACACTCAACAGGGGACTTTTATTCCCCCTGTTTGAGCACAGCTTTGCACAGTTATTGGATGAATGGGCCCCGCAAATATCACACACACATTTGTATATTCAGTCGAATTGGAGCTTTCACGCAATTCTAATTTGATTGCGCTATGTGCATGTTTAATGTCAGCCCGGAATACATTTGCATCTTATGTTTCCAATTACAGAGTCATTACCATATGTAAGTAGAGCCACAGCATTAACGAAACAGGACTCTGCAGGTGGGTAAATGAAGGCAGTGTGCTGGACAGAGGCGAGGGCCATGTTTCTACATTGCTTGCAATCCTTCTGATAAAACTAATGGATGATTTATTTTTTTTCTTAAGTGTTATTTAATTTAGAGCATATTTGGATGTCCTATTATTAATAATAATTATAATAACAATGCATTGTTATTGAATTCTTACATTCAGTTGTGCTGAATTCAATTCATGATCCCCTCTAACTGGATATCAATTAGTTAATTTGCCTTGCTTTGCATTACATTTGCTATTAGTTCACGTTCCCAGAACCATGTTTTTGAAACCCAGTTCTAATTAAAAGAAGCTGTGTAAAAGCCTTATTAATCACCTTATAACTGTTATTTCTACTCTGATACCATTTAACTTCAGGATAAACAAATAGCTATATTATTTTAAAAAGGAAAAATACTACCTATATCTGGAATCAAACCCAGGACACCAGGAAAATTATTTAACAACTATGCCAACAGAGATACTAGGTTTAGTATGAAACCTGTTTTAAGTAGCCTACAGCCACCACAGCCAACTGTCCTGATTAGTTGTATATGACTCAATTACTGGAATTAGTCTCAAATACATTTATAAATTAAAAAAGAAGAACATATATATGTATGTACAGTGTACAGTGCAGCATTACTATCCAAATGTCAAAAGACATGCTGCATGCTACTAACTACATCTCCTATGTATTCAGTCAAATAAAGACTGTTAGGGACTGTTCTGGTGCAGCACACTTACAACCATATATAAAAACAGAGACAGCCCCACACTCCCCATTACTGGCTGTGAGTTGGAGTGTCGCTGTACAATGGAATAGAGAAAGCTCTATTTTGGTCTCATCAGACCATAGAATCTTCCTCCACTTGGTCTCAGAGTCTCCCACAAGCCTTCTGGCAAACTCTAGCCGAGATCTGATGTGAGTTTGTTCTGTCCCATAAAGGCCACTTTTGTGAAGCACCTGGGCTATTGCTGCAGTATGCACAGTGTCACCTGGCTCAGCCGTGGAAGACTGTAACTCCTTTAGAGTTGCCATAGGCCTCTTGGTGGCCTCCCTTATTAGTGCCCTTCTTGCCCGGATACTCAGTTTTTGAGGACAGCCAGATCTAGGCAGATTTGCAGTTGTGCCATATTCTCTCAATTTCTTAATAATGGACTTTACTGTGCTCCAGGAGATATTCAATGCCTTGGAAATGTTATTATATCCTACCCCTGATTGGTGCTTTTGAAAAACCTTATTCTGGATTTGCTTTGAATGTTCATTTGTCTTCATGTTGTAGTTTTTGTTAGAAATTGTACTAACCAACTGTGGGACCTCAGGTGTATTTAACCTGTATTCATGTGACACCTTAATTGCACAGAGGTGTTACATGTACTTACATGACTTCTAAAGACAACTGGTTTCACCATAGCTCAATCAGGTGTGTCATAGCTAAGGGGTGATTACTTATGCATTCAAGTATTTTCTATATTTTTTTTGTAATTAATTTAGAAAAATTTGCAGATTATATTTTTCACTTTGACATTATGGTCATTTTCTGTGTTGATCAGTGGCAAAAACTCCTGATTAAATCCATTCTGATTTCATGTTGTCACACAATGAAATGTGGAAAAGTCCAAGGGGGGTGAATACTTTTGAGAACCACTGTAATCCACTGCTGGATGAAGGCCACCCCAAGATGTTTCTTTTCCAGGTCATGCCAGCAAAGCTTCTAATCTTTCCATCTTTTATGTGATCTTCTTCTAGGTTTTTCATCTCTTGACCTCTTGAGATCCATTCTCAAGCTTATCTGTTCATCTTTGGTCTGTTATTTTTGCAATGTGTCCAATGTGTTCATTTATGTCACACGGATCCATGTATTCGTTTTTTTTTTTTTTTGTTCTCGTTATTCCAAGCATAGATCTTTCCATGCTTCTTTGTGTCGTCTGCAGATACTGTATCATTTTTATTTGTGTGACCAGTTCGGATTCAAAAGTAAGTACTGGTTGTATGCATTGATCAAATACTTTTCTCTTTGGGCAAATGGGTAAATTTTCTTTCAATTGTGTGCCTTTGATGTCATCCATAAGATCCCCATCTGCGCTGATTTATTGTCCAAGGTACACATAAGCACGGACAGCTTCAAGTATTTTGTGATCTTCAATTGTATTAATTTTAACAAAGCTGTTGAAAATGACTGTGATTTTGCTTAAGGTAATATCAGTCTTAATTGAGTGTAACTGTTCATCAGCAAATAGATAACAAAACTGCTAAAAATTTAAGTGAATCTGTAACATATCTCACTACATAATTCCACAACACCAGGATTTCAAACTCAAACTCAAAACATAGCTACTTGTATTGGAATGTGCATGGTGATTTGTTTAAATGGTTTCATTTGTATTTTTGAGCTTCAAAAGCATCACATTCAACCATCAATGAGCAACATACCTCAAGGTCTATTGGTTTAATTGAGCATTGTGTCAACAACATTATGGTGAAATGTTCTAGAACTGGAAGATTATAGAGATGTTGAAAACTCATAAACAAGCATCCTGCCTTTTTAGAACCTATTTTCATTCAAGGGAGCTTACATTTTAAGTTCCCCAAAACACGCAATTAAGCAATTAAATCTGGAATACCTTTGCTTACTGCATTTTTTTTTATATTAATTTTATTCAATTATTCATAGGCACCATAAGACACATTGGAGTGTCCGAGGTTATGGAGCCATATTGGGATGAATTCCATATACCTCCCAGTAAATATCTTTATCAGGTTTTCAGAAATTGTGAAACAGACTTTGAATTCTAGTTCATAACCTGAAAGCCTTGGTGATATATTCAATAGTGCTCATATATATAAAAAAAAAATATATAAAAACTTCTGACTGTCAACTGTGCAAACATACATAAACTCCTTAAGCAGTTGAATCAAAGTCATCTCGTTTTTAAAGAGATCAAGCAATGTTTGTCCATTAAATTTTAATTCAAACTGAAGTATTAGGAAATGAAGGGGCTCTTTTTTAATCTAAAGATTTGTTTAATCTTCACAAGCATGTCTAATAAAATCTCTTTGATCCGACACTCTTCTTTAATCAGAACTTATTCTGTTCTCATTTCTCTTAAGAGTTTCAGTTCAACCTTTTTCTCCTTACTGATTTTATTTCTGTTGACATAGCATTACTGAGCCCTTGTGTCTTTTCTGGGCTAATTGGCCCAGGTGGACTAATTTGGCATCTAATTACAGTACTATTTTTCATACTGCTATGAGTTTTCAGGGTCATGATTTGCCTTCAGATAACTTTTTCCCAAGGCTACATGTTTCTTTAGATTTGGGTGAATCACATGAATAAGTGCCCACTTTGTAAGACCTTAAATGTAACTAGACATAATAAACAAGGTATATTGCTAGTGGCAAACTCTGGGAACCCTGGGAATAGGTTTGATATGACACGATGTTCATGCCCACTTAATTCTGTAAACATATGCATAACAATTTGCAGCAATTAAAATTCATTCAGTAACTTATACATTTACAGGGAGAAAATTGACATAGGCTTCCAATCGTCTTTTAGATGCCCTTCATTGTTGACATTCCTGGAGATAAGTAATCCACCACTGTGGTGTGGTGAATAATTTAAAGGAATATACAAATAGAAGCTTCCATTTAGGGAAGTGACAGCCATTTTATTTCAAGTTTGCTGAACATGGGGCATCAATTCCCAACCTAAATATATGTCAAATAAGATATGTTTATTTTTATTTATCAATAAAAGTTTTTTTTGTGTCCATGTTTTTATTGGAAAGAAGTATTGAAATGTAGGCTATGATAAGTGTGTTTCAGTTCACTGCAAATTGTCTGGAGTACAATGATTTAGCTACACTAGGGCTGGATCTCAGTCCTCCAGCTCTATGAGTGAGTAAATAACTGGGAACGTTTTTGCGACAACCACCTTCAAATCGCCACTCACAAGCAAGGGAGCAATGCGTGACACTAGACCACTCTACCTCTGAATGGTAGCATGGAATACCACTTGTTGTAGTGAGAGTCCTCATTGACTTTATCGAATATCAAACATGTTATTTATTTATTTTTCTGACACAATCATGCAAGATGGACCACATTGAACAACAACATTAGACATAATGAAGTGACATTATGTAGATTAGTTTAACAAATACTTGGAAAACAGCAAATATGCAGAACCCAATCCAGCAAGTACGGCAAATGCTCCGATGAATTACAATGCAACATACCTTTGATAGTAAGTGTGTATTACAACCAAGAGTTAAAATGAAAGGTGCCTGTTGTCTGATCTGCCATAGTGGGTTGTGTCTAGTAGCTTAGTCATGGTGATATAAATGTATAGTGTGCATAAGAGATTGATCATAGGATTTATATGTGGTTCGTCAGGTTTGCTCAGAGAAACTTAGAATCGTTCCAGTGACACTCAGTAAATCATTAAAATGTAAGGAATGTTTAACTAAAGAATGCTCATTAAATCAATCAATGTCAGAAACCTTTTCAAAACATTTTTATATGGTCATTTGGATTAAGCGAGTTTAATTGAATTTGTGTTTTTACCTTAACTATATTATGCAGAGAAGAATTTTCACATCAGTATATTTCCAAATGATATATCTACTTACACATTTCTGTCACAATCAGAACCTAATGCTTCTGCATTTCAATTAAAACATTTATTTTAATTTTTCCAGATAAAACATAAGGGAAATATTGCGGAAATGAGAAATGCTAATGAGAAGAGCTGTGGAATTAAGATAACTCTTAAATATCATTAACAAATTACAAATCACGTAGAACAAACTGTATTTACCTGCATAAGCTATTTTGTAACTTTAATCTAAAATGTATCATAAGCACATTCCTCAAAAATGTGAAGCCATAATCAGTAATACAGTGTAATTAATACACACACACACACACGCACATCATGGGTGTGCTGTCTGGGCATGCATGTCATGACAAGCCAGATCCAAAATATGATATTAATATGTAGCAGAATAAATCCTATGTAATTAATTTAAAGCTAAAAGGTTATATGCCAGCAAAAATTGTCAGTACACAAACGAATTTCCAGAAGAGGAAATCACTTCTCTATAGGAAAAATATGCACACTTCTTCTTGACTTATTCCTAAATCTTCCATCTACCACTGCATCTGTGGAAAGAACATTTTCAGCTCTCAAAAGAAGACCTTCACGAGGAATCTTGTAATCGCATCCTTCTGGAGTAGTAGTTATTTTAATTGAAATATACATGAAAACTGAAAAGCCAGAGCTTGTATGGTGCAGTGATAGGCACAATGTTAAAGAAAGAGAGAAGACGATAGGATTGACCAACACTATTGGACTTTGATTACAAATTGAGATGACGGATTGGAGTGGTTTCGTTTGATGTCTTGTGTGTGGCACTTATTAGCTCTATGTGCAGTGAGGGACACGTGTGATACATGTAGTTAGGCTCAACAAAGAGAAAGTTTTTTTGGTCTCCTTTGTTTTCAAGAGAACTGTAGATAACAAGAAAGCACTACATTTCACTCATATCCCTGTCATGTACGCCTGCATTCCTAGACCCCATCTATTTACTAGTCCGGCTCCGTGGTTATCCCCCAGCAGTGTGACTATATATATATATATATATATAATGTATTGATTATTCTTGCTAGATATTCCTTTTCATAATTTAAAATTCAGATTTGTATCTTTTTTTTATTACACTGCCAAATAAATATTCACCTATACTAAATTCCTTTTATGAATTTTTGGAAATGACTAATCAGCTTGTATGTTATGTATGCAACATCAGGAGGTAGAAGCCTGGAGAACCTGCAGTACCACATCTGGAAAACGTGTCAAGTTATTTTGAATGTGAACTGGTGATTCCAACAATTTTATGATTTCTTTATTTGTTGGTTGTTTTTTGTGTGTGTGTGTGTGTGTGTGTGTGTGTGTGTGTGTGTGTTTGTGTATTATACAAAATATTTCTATGCAAGAGGTTTATCATGTATTTCAAGCAGTCAGGAATCTCCTTGATGAGCAGTATTTCTGCTCTGTCAGAAAAGGTCAACATAGATCTGAGTACATCATTAAGTTGTGAAAAGCACTTTTTCAGTAAAGCACAGAATTTTGAAAATAAACAAGTACAAGATGATTCTTGCAAACAACTGACATTATTACAGGTCGAGAGGAAGGTCAACACAAAACAGAATGGCTTTATTCTGTTTCACAATCATGCAAGTGTAGACATTGGAATGCAAAGGAAAGTGGACAGACAAAAACAGCCCATTTCCCTTTACGATTCGCACACTATTCCTTTCACAAACATACACATTGCTCTGTTACTTATTTCTTTGACAATTTCATTAAAAAATGTGGGTACACATTGGACTTTATGGAATCTATCTAGTTGTACTTGGGAATTAAGAAGGAATTTTAATTGCATGCCACTAGAACTGAAATATTTGTATTACAATACAGAGACATGGGAAGAGGGAGAAAGCATTTTTGTAATTGTGACATTTTTACAGGACTGGATTTAAACTAATTTTGTTTAATGTTTAGAAGAAATATAGTGACTGATTGTTTTTTTTTGTTGTGATAACAATAATGTGCAGTAAAACATTTAATTAAACAAAAATTTTTATCAAATCAACAATTACACAAATAATAAAGAATCCCAAAATTTACATAATCGTTTAAATAATAAAACAGTACATCAGCAAAATTCTCAGGATGACCCAAAAAGTTAACGATATAGATATATTCTGTTGGGTCCTGATGAAATATTAATCAACTCTAATAATTTGGAGGGGATGGATGAAAACACAAAAGCTATTATAATGAACCCTATCCTAATGACTATAGCCAGATTATCATTATGGTCAGATACAGATCAGTACAAACAGTACAAATTAAGTTTTTTTTTCCCCAGAAATTAATGTATTTAAAAACATGCTGTGGAATAGAATCATATCTGACTATACCCAGTACTTCATATTTATGGAGGAACTATAAAAACATACTAGGAGGTAATTTTCCTTCATGCAATTTGGTTCATATTCATACCCTGAGATTACTTAATTCTCAAGAGATATACAACCCATCTTTTTTTTTATCCTGTGAATTACAACGTGGACAGTGATTTAGTTTAAACTTCCTGCAGAAGCCAAGAAGTAGCAAAATAATGTTTTTTTTTTATTGTTGTTGTTGCTTGGGGCACTATAAATGTCTCTGTAATGTAAAATTGCTTTTCTGTTCACGTTATGCAAATTACCTGGGTCAGATATTAAATTGAATTTAATAAATGAGAACGGAAAAAAATGCAGACATCAGGTTCAGATATACAGTTTTTGTTAAAGTATTCCTCTTCAAAGATTTGACTGCCTGTCGAAACATCAGCTTCTCTGTCCAGTGGCTCTAATGGTTTGAGTTTGTGTTTGAGTACATATGGACACACAAATGCATCTTCACACGCAGAAGATGAGAAATAATAGATGATGTACAGCGGGGCTTGATGAGTGTATGATTGTGGCAGGGTAGGCAGCTTAATTAATTAGTGTAAAGGGTGGCAGAGCTGTCACTCAGGATATGTTTGATAGACTGAATGACCATCTTGAGAAAGCAGTGGAATTGAACACTCATTGAACAGTCAATCAGCCAATCAGACACCTGTGGGCTGGGTGGGCCATTAAAGCCCAAGTCTGAAGTTGCTTTTGGATTTAACTGGGGGTGAGTTTAGTATATGTTCCCCAGTGTCTGATTTGATCTGGCTCTTTTATTTTCTTATGAGTTTGTTTTCATCTTAAAGGGCAATGGCTTTATTTGTATTTTTATTTTAACCCACATTTTCCTTTCAATCCACCCATTTTCTGTAACTTCCATACTCCCTCTTTCAGGCAGGTTTAAAATAAATAAATAAATAAATAAATAAACATCTTTAATGTCTAAGTGCCCATGTGTCAGAATTCTTGGGGGAAATGGTTACATTTGTAATGGTGAGAACTATAATGCAGAGATTCACCGTCTTTTCGTGGTTAGAATGTGATAATTGTGAGTTCAGGGGTGCCAAGGTGTGGTCCATATATTTAGTTAATTTTTCAAAATATACAATATTATAATTTTCTAATTCCTGAAAACAAAAAAGTAAAATGTATTATTTCATGTAGATTTATTTTAAAAGTGCAAGGAAGGATAAGTGTTTAATTACATTGAGCAGACAAAACCCACAAATCCAGTGTATGGTGCATATGTAATCACTGGATTGAGTTATATAATTATAACCCAATCCAGTTTGATCTCCTTGGAGTAATACTATGTGTTTAAATTAGTGGTACTCATGATCCACAGAGGCTGTCGTCCATTTCTTATAAATATATTTAAATAATTACATTTACAAAAGCTGAAAATATATTGAATTGAATCAATTCAGTCAAGTAATTAATTAATGTGACAATGTAATTAAGGTTCCTCAAGTAATTAAAACCAGACCCACCAGTCTTCAACAGCCTTAGGTCTAAGCTCTTTCTTTTTCATTAACTTGGAATACTTACATAATCATTTAAGCAAGCACATATCCAATAAATACCAGACCTGAACCCCCCCCCCAAAAAACAAAATGTCCAGGGTTTAATTCATTCCTGCCCTTTGTCTGTCTATCCAATATGTTTTAAAGGAAATAATAGCAGGGTTTTGAAAAAAGTAACACCACCTTGTGTCACTAAAACCATTTAAATAGTCACTGTTTATTCTTTGATCTCATCCTGTCAAGTGTTTCGGGGTCTAATATCAGTTTTTAAATGTCAGGTTGCATTGCTATGTCCTTGAAGCTGCTGTATGTTAAGTTTCTCACAGTTGGTTTAGGAATGGTAACCGTTGGCCCTTCCATCATATCACACTTTGGAGAAATCTGTATCTCTACAAGCTGCAAGTCATAACTTCAAAGACATATCCCCTGCAAGAATGCAAGCTTACTTTTACAAAGAAAATATTTATTACAGTATTAGAGTCAATGGGCTATGAATGAAAAAAAAAATACAGGGATGTTATATCAACAAATAAAGCACCACATGGTGACTTATATTGAATGCTTTTATTAATTTATTAATTCTTAAATTGGTGTATTGTGTAAACTGTACATCGCCCTGACTGCCAAGAAATGTATAAATATAATAACTATATATTTTGGAACTCTGCTATTTGCGTTAGCAGATAAAATTGAAATGCTGTGTATTCACTGGACATGGACTGTTTCAGAACATTGTGTATTTTTACAATTTTCTCAAAGTTGTGTCCTGATGAGATACAAATGTTAAAAAATAAATAAAAATCTTAAGGGAAGTGTTAGCTTACCATTAACAAATATACTGTTTGAATTTTGCTAGTTTTAATTGGTGCTTGTGGGAATTGTGTTTTTTTATTTTATTAAAATAATTTTAAATAATGTTTTTTCATGAATGCTAGAAAAAATAATCAACTTTATAGTGTTACACATGTCAGAAAAATTTTACATATATGGTGTTATGACATATTTCTGGACATCCATTATTTTTACTCACTAAGCACAATTTGCTTCAATTATTAAGTAGAAGCGGCTTGTTTATTCTTGTGCAGTACTCAACTGCGTCCATACTTGCTCTGCCAAGTTCTTTTATTACCCATTTTGTTTAATGATGACAGCATACATAATAATGTTTATAATAATAAAGGTAATATCCCACTGTTACATAACAAACTGTTCACAATGTTATAGAACTTTAATATGAGTCTTCATAGGTTTTCACGTTCAATGATTTCTATGTGATTGACGAATGTAAGCTTTTACACATTGCTCTTCGTGCTTCACAGTGTTTAGCAATGACCTAATGTCTTTCTGCCAGCTCTATTAATTTTACAATGATCCTCAGTCTTAAATTGCTAGACTCTTTCCTGTATGTTGATTTATAGAGAACAAACTTATTATTTGTGTATTGAATTTGCCAGAATCATGGTTGGCCATAATTTTCTCAAGTACTAATGTCAATATCTGCTTTGGTTTGGTCTTTTTTATCTGCTGAATACATGCAGGATCCTCTTTATTTAAGTACTTTGTTTCTGCTTATCATATTATTAACTGAATTAAATCGGTCATACTCCCCACTTCATACTGACTTTCTCTGTGACCAGCTTCTCTTGGTTATCAGTGACACATCATCTGGATACATATGGATATATGTTCACATCTTACCAATTACAAATGTGATTTATTAAAATCCTGTGATAATAAACATCACATAAATTAAGACTATATTTTAAATTCATTTTTCATACCTGTAATCAACCTGTTTTGCTCAAGTGAATAACAAGACCTGAAGAAAGGGAAAGATACAGGTTCATAATATAATTCCATATAGCTGCTACACAGCAAGGAAGACGCACAGATAAAAGTCAGGGTGATCTGTGGTTTATTAAGGGAGTAACACAAACAAGGCTCTTAACTAAAATACAGAAAGGCTCTCTCACGGGAAATCTTCAAACTAGCAGTGCTAGTGGTTCTAGTTCAAAACAAACAGAAGAGGAACAATTAGGATTGATTCAGGAGTATCTAGACAAGCTTCACAGCCGGAAAACGGTCAGCAAGGAGTTTGCAGGTTGGGCTTGCAGCAAAGACAAGAGGGAGAGGTTAAATAATGGCCAACACAGGTGTCGTGGGCAGTGATCACGAGTAAACGCGTTGCCAGCAGGTTTGTCATCAGATGGACAGTTCTGGATGGCTAAGGAGCCAGCTCGTAATTACACAACCCACGAGCACCTATGCGGAGACGGGATAGCCATCGCAATGCTCTTCAAAACTCTCCCACAGCTTCCACATATCTTTACACACAAACTCATCCCTAAGGGTAATCTTAATCCTAACCTTAACCCCAACCTTAATCCTTCGCTTTACACTCATTCAAATCATGAAACGTATCCCAATCCAAAACCTATCCATAAAATTGAAGAGTGTGTACAGAGCACAGCAGCCATGGGTATTCTGATACTCCTGCACTTGTGAAGAACACAGATTGGCAACCTGCTGCTTAAACACAGGGTCTTTGCTCCCAGGGGGTCTCCCAGAATACAATTGAAAAATAGATTAAATGCTCCAAATACATTGTCCATACTGCCCTAAACAGTTTTAAACCAACCAAATCACACATCACAAGGGTATAAAATGTTTACAGTCCACAAGGATAGGTATTCAAATATTTATTTCTTAGCAGGTGCCCTTATCCAGAGCGACTTAGGTTACACAAGAAGCATTTTAAGTATTTCAAAAGTGTAGTAATACAAAATATAATTTAAGCATTACAAAAGTTCAGTAGTACCACATATTATAAGCATGTATAATGTACAATGAGGTAACATTTTAAAATGTCTAGCCAAAAGCCAAAGCTTTTTTGTGAGCTGCAGAAGATGAGTGGAACCACTTTGTCAAGATCAAACATTTAAACAATAACACAATTAAAGTGGATTTAAAGGATTTAAAGGAAGCAAAGCCTTGGCTGTGTTGAGGTTAGCCTAGGCTAAAACGTATGAGACAAATGAGGACTGACCAAAGGTGCTTTAGACAGACAAAAGCAATTATGAGCTAAGTAAACACAGCCAACAGGTGATGAAAAGTTAGATATTAATCCAATAAGCGTTTTACTTTAGCTATTATATCACAGTTCCAGCCTTTGGATCTCCTAAGGCTGCTGTGATAAGGAGGGGTGGCATGGCATCCCAATTGATTTGGCAGTGGAAGTAGGGTCTGAGGGTGTATGTCATTAGCTGAGGTTGGCAAACTTCATATTTAAGGGTGAAATGAGATTTAAACATTAAACATATGTGAATTATTTCAACACCAACCAATTTTATGTCTTCTAATTTCTTAAAGAAATAATAATTACATTAAATCAAAATAAATATTTATGGGCAATGTGAAGTATGGATGTTAGAATACATATATGTTCTGTGAACCTTTTGAAAAATTAATTATGTTTAATGAAATTAGGTTTAATAGTGTTCATACTATGTTAATATAGTCTGAAGGCTTTTGACAGTTTTACTACATTAAATATTTTTTCTTAATTTTATTTTATACAATGTCTTTGTATAGATGCCACAGCACAAGGTCATTCATTTTGTGGTGAAGCCTGAAACAGTTTGACAAAATGCCGTAATTCACAGTCTAATAAAACATACAAAGAGGGGATCAATCTTTTTCACTATTAACCTATCGTATGTAAGGGTTAATCAATTGACCTTCAGGACATCATAAAAGCAGACATCTGAACTAATGTCTGTTACATCTTACAAACTATATGAAGTGCTTTTTTCACTTATCTTTTCTACACCATATCTTTGACCTGTGGTACCTAGTTTGACCTGTGAGAGAGAGTGGCCGTCCTCTTCAAACTGTCAGAAGGCTTGATTAATAGTTTGTAAGATTAATCCAGTTTAAGAGCTCACATTCTGCTGACTTTAGTCAGCCTGACCTTGACTAGCAATCTTCCCAGATGGCAAGGCATTAGTTGTGCAACTTGCTGGTGTGAATTGCCTGAGTTTGTTTATTGCAACACACTTTCTGCTGATAGATAAACTGTACATGCATGCTGTGTAACTAAACCAAAACTTTAATTGATTTATTTATTTATTTCATGCAGATGCTTCACTAGAATGGTTTGAGGCTAGGATTATCTTTGCAGTAATATACAGTACATGTAACATTTGGTGAAAGTAGGTATTGAGAAAAAAATAATTATCTGGAAATGCAATCTAAAATGCAATTGCTTATGGGGAAGGTCATTCCTTACAAATACAATTCCCTACTTTAATACCACCATAGGATCCACTTACCACAATGGGCCATGGTAAAACAAAATTTACAACAACAAAAAAAACATTCCCTTAAAAACTAATCACATGTTAAACCTGCAACTTTCAAAAGAAGCAAGATAAGCATTGGGCTTTCTTTCAACTAATCAATGAAGGCAGAAAACAGACAATTGTACCATCAATTTCCCATTGTTCTACTGCCTACACTGGGATCATGATGCACAGTATGTATTTGACTTGTCGTTGATGTCCTTTTTTTATGTTCAGAAGTAATCTTTATGTGACGGGGATAAGGACAGGTTAATAGCAACTACATTTGACCATATTGGTGATTGGTCCATTGCACAGTGTGAACAGAAATAAAATCATTTGAATTTATCTCACTTCATTTGCACAACTTACTTGTAATTGATAGACTAGATGGAGAAGCTAGGAATTCATGATTAAATCAAGCAGTTTATTAGCAAGCTAAGAACAACAATTTAGTTTGTGTGTTTTCACTTGTGAAGTGTGGATTGAATGCATGTAATTTTATTAAGGAGTGGGTGCATTAAGGTTAACTTAAGAACACTAAGGCTAAACTTTCAACATAGTTAATCTTAAGTATTTGTACACAGAACAGTAACTCATTTTCCAGTGTTTATCTTAACTACTGCCTTTTTTGTAATTGAAGAAAGCCAACAATAAATAGTAACAATTAAACAAAATAATTAAACAAAAACACATTGCAAACATATAGCCCCTTTGGGAGCTTGAAGTTTGAATTCAATTCAGCCTAGGTCTGCAAAATAAATTTAGACTGAGTGGATATAATTTCTCTTCTTCAAGTTGTAATTTGTTCAATACAGCTTGAACTCACTGCACCTTGGGTTCACTAAATGTTGGTCAACATTGCTGCAGGAATGGGAAACAATTCACCTTATATTCATTTTAACACCCATCACTTACTAACAACCCTTTTGGCAACATGGCTGTGTCACTGATTATAAATGTAGAACAGCCTTCCTCTTTAACTCAGGCCAAGTCTTTGACCTACCTGCTAATCACACGTTTATATTCTTCCATTACTTGATGCTAGTTTTTTGCTTTACAGAGAGTTATCCTTTCTGTCTAATAAAACGGCCAGAAAAGGCAAGACTCGAACCCTGTCTCCAGGCCCCTCAGTGCAGCATGCTTTGTGCATGACAAAAGGCCTAGGCTTTAATTTTCACAGACTACACTCTTTTACACAATACCTGTTAATTGTGTGATTTAATTCATATTTTGGGGGGGAAATGTATCAATATAAGGATTATAGCCAATATTTCAGTAGATCTAGAGTACAGTCATTCCCCGACTTATGTCATTTGGTCTTATGTCGGCATCATTGCATTTAGCAGGTGCATGGGAGGGGCCCCAGAGCTTCATTCTGCAGTCAGTGCTTGTATTGCAAAATCATTTCTCTGCTTTAAGTGTTTACAGTCTACTCCTGAATTTTCACGATGGCTTCAAATAGGGTCGCTTCTGCTTCTTTTGGCATACTCCAAACTGCTGTCTGCTCTTCAGAACCAAATTTAGCCATGATCAGCAATGCTGCCTCTACTCCCTATGAAAGATGGTGACTTAAACATCCTACACTTTAGCTACTGATTTTATTCTGCACTACTGGCAGTGGCTTTCATTAGATGAGCCACTTGAGATCTTCCCAGAAGAAATGACTTTAAATGATGGATAACAAACAAATATGTACACTCATGACAACCAAGAAAGAATGTTGATAGATTTGTCTGTGAAATAACTAAACCTTGTGTGGATGAAAGAATCAATTTTCACCTAGGAATGAACAACATTACATCACTGTAAGTCTATAGGAAGACAAGCTAGAAAGCACTGATTGAAAGACTTTACTAGACTATGTACTTGTCATCCTGCAGAAAATTAGTCATCTCAGGCAATAAAATATCAGTTAAAATTGCAGTGAAAGGAAGAACGATGCTGTGGAAATTAAATTAATTGACAAATATGCATAAAGAAAAATCATACCAAAGGAAATTATTTTGAATCCTAAGCAATGGTGAAAAAATTTAAATTATTATATTGCAAGATAAAATATAGCCACACATGCCAATGATGGATAAAGTCCTTCAGTACATAGCAATTTGGTTGTTTTGTTAATATCATATTTGCTGGAGGATTGTTCATATATTTACCAAAATCTCCAAGCTGCAAAAGGATTGCAGCCATTTAAAGTGGAGATTTTAGATGCAAAAGTCAACATTTACAGTTGCCTAACATATTTATTTATTTCAAAAACATTTTAAATAATTTTAAATAATTAATCAATTAATTATACATTCACCCTTTGCCTGTGCAAGGAACCTGTATTTCTGGCTCTAGTGACCAGCACCTTCCCTCTGTACCAATGGGCTGGACCACCTAATGAGGCAGCAGCCTGCCAAACAGTGCCTCATCATTCATTTTTTAATTTATTCATCCTATGTACCCCTATCTTATTGTAATGTCATAAGCAATTAAGTAAATCATAAACCAAATGCATTATTCTATAAATGGATCATTTCAAAACCATGCATGGTTTATGCTACATATTCTCACTCACTCGCTATTTGTATTGGCTTATTTTAAACCAACTTCTGTAATTCCAAATAAAATATACTCCATACAGTGTTGTTTTCATTGCAATGTATGCCTAAAGTAGTCCTTTAACCAAAAAATGTGCTCAAATGTCTGTTTTTTCTCTCTCTCTTCATTAATCACTAAAATGCGTCACATTCGGTCGGATCTTAGATCTGTAACACTCTCAAAGGCCCATCACTAAGTGCCAGATGCACAAAAAACAAGTGACTAACAAGTGACAAATCCACAATGCCAGCAGACCAGTCCCTTGACATGGAGGATTTGCACACTTTCTCAAGTCTAAAGGAGTGACATAATCCTTTGAAATAATTACCCTGGTATCATCCTAGCTAGCAAGGGAACCAAACTAATGAGGGATTGCATAGAAAAAAGACTGTATAATCTGTATTATCAACCAATGTATGTGTGAGAACCGCATTCAGATGTTCCTAAATATGAATGTAGATAAACATTTTTAAAACATTAGGCATTTGTACAATAGGAAAATGAGTATTATAAATGCTATTTCTGCCTGTTAATGTCATTTGGAACTTGAATTATTTTACTGGAACAAATTCTAGCTGTTCAGTCTGACTCCTTGGTATCATTGAAGAAGAGACTTGATGCGATACTTTGGATCATTAAGCTGCCAAACAAGCATGCTGGAAAGAATGGCCTCCTTTAATTTGTAAACTTTCTCATCTTCTTGTTTAATATAAAATTGCATATTCTCCTATGGTAAATAATTGCTCGGAAGACATGACATCTTGTTTTTGACTTAAGTGCCCCCCCTGTGTCTTACACACTTGCAGGTAATTACAGAAAAGCTTCTCATCACTAAGCATTTTAAAATCTCCACATTCAAATACCTCTAATCATAGAAATATATGTGACATGTTTTTCTAAAACACATTTTACCCATACATTAATTAGGTGGTCCAGCTGAGCCAGAGATATTTAGATTTCATTTGAAGTGTCAAAGCCTCCTGCAGTATAACATGTACATGGCGAAAAGTAGTTTCTGTCTAAAGTGTTTTGTTTGTAATATTAACTGTTTCTGACGGATTAGCTAAGCATCTGTTCATATTTTTGTAAATTATAAATGGTATCTTAAATCATGCACACACACAAATACATAAGATAGAAATATGTAGAACATATGGATCAAATCCTTATACAACCAAGAAAAACATACATACATATATATATTTTTAAGGATGACTACTTAACAAAGCCTGTGAAAAACATTTAACTGGTTTCCAAAACCACTATTTTAGTTGATGCATTATTTACCAACATCTTTAATTAAATGGCACCAAAAAGAATAATGAGTAATGTTCTTGATTTCGATATAAAAAGCTTTGTCCACAACTAAATAAAATATGATATCTATTTGCTGAGAAACTCAGTCTGTCAAAGTGGGGGGATGGGGAATGCACTGCTTTTATAAACTCAGTATTAAGTTCAGTATTACAGTATATCACATCTAATGAAATTTGAAACTAGGGGATGGATCAAATATAAAAAAGAAAAATGAGCAAAAACAAAAGTATATCTGGAAGTTTTATATCAGCTGGATTGCCAACAGTTTAAAAGAGCTTTTTTGGTTGTTTGTAACATAATTGTGGAAGGGACACTTATGATCCCTGCTGTGATTGCCTAGTTGTAGTTGAAGTGATGTTTGCCTGGAAGTGACTTACTGACCTGCATGGCTTCTTGTGATTACGTTTCCTCAATCAGTCAGTTGACCACCTAAGGTAGGCAGCACCACCAAATATATACAGGGTTCTGAACGTCTCTAGACTGTACCGTTTTGCACTTTTGCATGGCAACTGCAGTGAAGTCTTGCTAGGGATAGGTTTATGGAATAAAACGATAGGTTGCGTATGCAACCCTGGTTATCTGAAAAAGGAAGCACTGCCCAAGGAGGAGGGGTTTCTGCGCGTTTCCGCGGGAACCCGATCGAAATGTCACTCTATCAAAGCTGCCATTGGCCCCTGCACTCATCACTCAGAACAGGTCCCTTCCCACTTCCTGTTCTATAAAATGTGACTTCAGCGCAGGTTCATCCTCTTTTGCCGGGATCTAGACGCCCATGCGACCTTGCAACCCTTGGGCAGTGCTTCCTTTTTCAGATAACCGGGGTTGCATACGCAACCTATCGTTATCTTTCAAGTTGGAAGCACTGCCCAAGGGAGAGGGGTTACTGTATAACAAAACCGTCGCAAGGGAGGAGGCAATGAGCTGATAAGGGAGCCTGCCCCGAGGTACACCACTAGGGGACCACACCTGAGCCGTCCAGGACCGAGGACCGTAGTCACACTCTACCGACTACAGAGGTTAATTCTTACGCCCTCCGCTTACAAGAGCAAGGCCGGCTGCTCTACTAGTGCAGCTAGGAGCGAGGCTGTAATCTACTTGCACAATGTCTGGGGCGGGCAATCAAGCACTTGTGCAGCCTCTGCGCAATATCATGGCAGTGGACCCCTGATCCAATAGGAAAGGGGCCACAGACCCAATGAGAAAAATACAATATAATAAATAGCTGGCTAGTCAACAGAGTAGCCGAGCTGAACAATATACAATACATACATATTGTGTGACAGCAAGACCTTTATGCTGTCAGCGAGCAGCACAAGAGCATCCAACTCGACTAAACAGTACAACGTGGAAGAGCTCCATTGTGCTGACAATTTAGATTTCGTACAAACGAACTATATATACCACGGGGCACAGGAACGAAGTCATGTGCCGCCCATGGAACACAGGAGCAGTTGACGCCTGCTGGTTAGACCAGCTAATGCAGGGCAACATTAGCTCTACTGTGTTAACAAAGGAACACATAGGAACACAGTGAGGCAGCGAAACTCAAGCGCCGTCAGCTGGGAACAGCGGCAGTGAACTCCATTCTACAATTTTAGAATGGAGCCACAGTCCTGCTGTTTAACACATAATACATACAGTGAGGGGAAAAAAGTATTTGATCCCCTGCTGATTTTGTACGTTTGCCCACTGACTAAGAAATGATCAGTCTATAATTTTTATGGTAGGTGTATTTTAACAGTGAGAGACAGAATAACAACAAAAAAATCCAGAAAAATGCATTTCAACAAAGTTATAAATTGATTTGCATGTTAATGAGGGAAATAAGTATTTGACCCCTTCGACTTGGTGGCAAAACCCTTGTTGGCAATCACAGAGGTCAGACGTTTCTTGTAGTTGGCCACCAGGTTTGCACACATCTCAGGAGGGAATTTGTCCCACCCCTCTTTGCAGATCATCTCCAAGTCATTAAGGTTTCGAGGCTGACGTTTGGCAACTCGAACCTTCAGCTCCCTCCACAGATTTTCTATGGGATTAAGGTCTGGAGACTGGCTAGGCCACTCCAGGACCTTAATGTGCTTCTTCTTGAGCCACTCCTTTGTTGCCTTGGCTGTGTGTTTTGGGTCATTGTCATGCTGGAATACCCATCCACGACCCATTTTCAATGCCCTTGCTGAGGGAAGGAGGTTCTCACCCAAGATTTGGTGGTACATGGCCCCGTCCATCGTCCCTTTGATGCGGTGTAATTGTCCTGTCCCCTTAGCAGAAAAACACCCCCAAAGAATAATGTTTACACCTCCATGTTTGACGGTGGGGATGGTGTTCTTGGGGTCATAGGCAGCATTCCTCCTCTTCCAAACAGTTGAGTTGATGCCAAAGAGCTCGATTCTGGTCTCATCTGACCACAACACTTTCACCCAGTTCTCCTCTGAATCATTCAGATGTTCATTGGCAAACTTCAGACGGGCCTGTACATGTGCTTTCTTGAGCAGGGGGACCTAGCGGTCGCTGCAGGATTTCAGTCCTTCATGGCGTAGTGTGTTACCAATTGTTTTCTTGGTGACTATGGTCCCAGCTGCCTTGAGATCATTAACAAGATCCTCCCATGTAGTTCTGGGCTGATTCCTCACCGTTCTCATGATCATTGAAACTCCACGAGGTGAGATCTTGCATGGAGCCCCAGACCGAGGGAGACTGACAGTTATTTTGTGTTTCTTCCATTTGCGAATAATCGCACCAACTGTTGTCACCTTCTCACCAAGCTGCTTGGCGATGGTCTTGTAGCCCATTCCAGCCTTGTGTAGGTCTACAATCTTGTCCCTGACATCCTTGGAAAGCTCTTTGGTCTTGGCCATGGTGGAGAGTTTGGAATCTGATTGACTGATTGCTTCTGTGGACAGGTGTCTTTTATACAGGTAACGAGCTGAGATTAGGAGCACTCCCTTTAAGAGAGTGCTCCTAATCTCAGCTCGTTACCTGTATAAAAGACACCTGGGAGCCAGAAATCTTGCTGATTGATAGGGGATCAAATACTTATTTCCCTCATTAACATGCAAATCAATTTATAACTTTTTTGAAATGCGTTTTTCTGGATTTTTTTGTTGTTATTCTTTCTCTCACTGTTAAAATACACCTACCATTAAAATTATAGACTGATCATTTCTTTGTCAGTGGGCAAACGTACAAAATCAGCAGGGGATCAAATACTTTTTTCCCTCACTGTATACACATACATCACGGGGTGCAGGAGCTGGCTCATGCGCCACACGTGGAAGACAGGAGCAGTTGACACCTGTCGATTAGCACAGCTAACGCAGGACAACTACAGCTCTACCGTGCGAATAAATGAACTATGTACACAGCGGGGCACCGGAGAACTCAAGTGCCCTCCGCTGGAGGACAACAGCAGCGGTCCCCTGCTCTATGGCATAATACAGCCCTGCTGACCAATACACAGAGCGGGGTACAGGCCAAACGCATGCACCACCGCAACACAATTACAATGAACAAACTATATACAGGGTGGCCTCGTAAGGCAACATGCCTGTAGGCCATACGACAAGCCCCGGGAACACATTGACAGGGCTGTCTGTACATCGAGGAGCAGCTCGCGTGGGTGCTCGACTGGAAGGCATAGTCCGGTGGAAGGGAAAGACACGGTTCACCAGCTCCCTCAGGATGCACTTACAGGGGCAGACTGGGAGAGGAAAGGCAGGAGCCAGAGCCTGCAGGCTAATGGGGCTCGACTGCAGCCAACACCGGGTTCCCAATGGAAGGGACTGGTACTGTCACATCCAACCTGTAGAACCGGGCAAATGTAAGCAGCGAGGCCCAAGCTGCAGCCACACAAATTTCTGCCAAGGGGGCACCATGAAAAAGGACCCATGATGTGGCAATGCCTCGAGTCGAGTGGGCCTCCAGGTGATCAGGCACCGGGGTCCTGGTGGACTCGTAGGCCATGGTAATGGTGTCCACAATCCAATGCGAGAGGCGCTGCTTTTAAAGCGCCTGGCCCTCTGTCCTTGTTCCATAAGACACAAACAGTTGTCTGAGCGCCGAATGTCCTTAGTACGTTCCAAATAGCACCTGAGGGCCCGCACAGGGCAGAGCAGGTGAAGCCGACTCTCTTGCTCTGAAGCAAAGGGAGGAGGATGAAAAGCCATCAACTCAATAGGCCTGTTGACATGAAATGGAGACAGCACTTTCGGGAGGAATGCAGGGTTAGGCCGTATCGTGACCCTAGAACCATCTCCCGCAAAACGGACGCACGATGGGTGTATGGACAGGGCGTGTAACGCGCTCACGCGTTTTGTTGAGGTGATTGCCAGCAAAAACGCAGTCTTAAATGACACCAGCTTCAGCTCAGCTGAGTTCAGTGGCTCAAATAGAGCTTGGGAAAGTGCGTCCAGCACTACATCAAGGCGCCATGTGGGCAGTGAAAGGGTGTGAGGAGGCTGTAGCCGTCGAGCTCCCTTTAAAAACTGCACAGCCAGAAAATGAGACCCAGGAGGCTCGCCATCAATCCGGACATGACATGCAGAGATGGCCGCCAGATACACGTTGAGCGTGGACGGGGACTTGCCCTGGTCCAACAGCTCTTGTAGAAATTGCAATATGACCCCGATGGGGCAATTAATTGGGTCTTGACTGCCGTCCTGGCACCAGGTGCTAAACGTCCGCCAACGGTAGGAATACTGCGACCTCGTACAGGGAGCTCTCGCCGACTGAATAGTGGCAACTATCGCATCCGACAGACCCCAGGCAATCAATCGCTCCCACTCAGGGGCCAGGCCCAGAGCTGGAGGAGGCCCGGATTGGGGTGCCAAAGCGTGCCCTGCACCTGGGACAACATGTCCGCTCTCACTGGGAGCTGCCAAGGCTCTCCGTGGAGGAGGGCGATCAGGTCCGCGAACCAGAATCTGCGAGGCCACCGTGGGGCTATCAGCAGAACTGTCGCTCATTCTCTCCTGACCTTCTCCAGGACCACCGGGAGAAAGGGGAACGATGGGAACGCGTAAAGGAGACAGCGCGGCCACTTGTGAGCTAGCGCGTTGATCCCTAGGGTTCCTGAGCGGTCTTGGACAGAGAACCATAGTGGGCAGTGTGTGGACTCTGCAGAGGCAAATAGATCCACGTCCGCCCGGCTGAACCGGCTCCACAGTTGTACCACAAGTGGGTGGAGGCGCCATTCCGAGACCAGGGGGCCTCCCCAAGAGAGGAGGTCCACCACCGTGTTGGACAGGCCTGGGAGGTGAACTGCTCTGATGGAGCAGAACCGTGGTTGCGCCCACAGAAGCAGACGGCGTGCTAGACAGTACAGTCTGCACGACCTGAGACCTCCTTTCCTGTTGATATAGGCAACCACCGCTGTGTTGTCAGTCCGGACCAGCACATCTGTCCCGCAGGACTGGCAGGAAATGAGACAGTCCAAGGAGTACTGCTTGTAACTCCAGGACGTTGATATGGAGGGCCCGTGCGGGCTCCATCCACCTGCCTCGGACTCCACGTCCGTCGCAGACTGCTCCCCAACCCTACTTGGAGGCGTCTGTCGTCATGACTGCTCGGTGGTAAACTGGCCCCAGGGGCACACCGAGGGTCAAATTGTGGGGGCTCCGTTGGCTCGGCGTGCTCGATCGCGGCGAGGGTGCTTCCTGAGAGACCTGAACCACCACTGCAACAGCCTCAGTTGGAGGAGGCCGAGGGGGAGGGTCTGTGATGCAGCCGCTAGGAGGCCCAGCAGCCTCTGGCAAAGGGACACCCTGACACGAACTCTCAGTTGGAAGAGGGAGAGACAACTCTGTTGTATTGAGACAACTCTCTCTGGCGCCAGCGTGGCGAGCATGGCAACGGAATTGAGGCGCAGTCCGAGGAACTGTGCCTGCTGAGTTGGCATCAGGCGGCTCTTCTCTCGATTGACCCGAAGGCCCAATTTGGAGAGGCGGCCTAAAATCAGATCCGTGTGAATCTGAACCTGCTCCCTCGAGTGAGAACAAACCAGCCAGTCGTCTAGATAATTGAGGACGCGGACCCCCTGGGCTAGAACGACGTCCATGCACTTAGAAAAAGTGCGTGGCGTTAGCGACAGGCCGAAGGGGAGAACAGCAAACTCGAACGTTCGGCCCTCGAAGGCAAAGTGGAGAAATTTCCTGTGCGCCTGCGCAATGGGGATGTGAAAGTAAGCATCTTTCAGATCCACCATGGTGAACCAGTCGCCGGGCTTGATGGCCTGGGACATGGTGCGCAGGTTGAGCATCTTGAAGCGCAGCACCTTGAGGTGGCGGTTCAGGCGCCTAAGATTCAAGATGGGGCGGAAACCACCATATTTCTTGGGCACAAAGAAGTATGGGGGATAAAATCCCTCATGCTGCCCCGGCAGGGGACTTCGCGGATTGCTTGCTTCTCCAGGAGAGCGGCGATTTTGACGTGAAGCGCCGCACACTGCAACGGGTCCCTCACTCGCGTCCACACCATGCCCTGGAAGGAGGGTGGACGTGTCTGAAATTGCAGGAAGTAGCCAACTGATATAATTTGGAGCACCCAAGAGTCTTGGGTGCAGTGTTGCCAATTGGAGAGTTGCTGGGGGGTGTAAAGGTGGGCCAGAGGCTGCTGGAACGCCTCAGGGGTGGGGCTCAGGTGGTGGAGGAGGCGGGTTCAGGCCGGGTCCCCTCCTACCACGAGCTGCCGTGGGCCGCCGGGGGCCAGGGCGGCGAGCCTGGGGGGGCGCCTGCCTGCCAGTGAGACGCTGGCGGAGATTGGCAGGTGGGCAGGGCTGTGACCTGGGCTGTGGTCCGGCATGTGGCCTGGGCTGTGGCCTTGGAGCCGCGGTCGGGGGGCCTCCCCGCCGGCGAGCTGCCGCAGACAGCCTGTGTTGCTGAGCCTGAGGTGCCACCGGGTACACTCGGGCCAGCTGCAGGGACTGCTCGCTCTCCTGGAGGGTGCGCGAGAGCATCTCCTCCACAGAGGGGCCAAAAGTAAAGCCCGGTGAGATAGGGGTGTCCATGAGGCGAGTCCTGTCCGCCTCAGGGACCTGCTGTGCCTGGGACAGCCAAAGCTGGCGGCGCGCCGCTACAATGGCTGCCAAGGATCGCCCTGTCACCCTTGCCCCCTGGCGCATCACCGTGACCAGCTGATCTGCCGCCGCCGCTATCTCCGAGATAGGGGCCGGGGTGGGTGATGTGCCATGTTGCTCCGAAGGCTCCGCCAGCTGAGCCAAGTACAAGGCCAGCAGGCTTTCCGTATTTCGGAGGTGAGCCACTTGGGCTCCAGCCTCATACGCCCTCCGGAGCAGCGTCTCCGTGACGCGACACTGCCTGTTGGGGCAGGCCAGGTCACGTGGCTCCACGGACAGCGGAGGTAGGGAGACGAGTGCGGCTATGGTGGATTTTACGCGGGGAAAATCCACCAAGCCCGCTTCTGCCGCGCCCTGGGTCCAGGCATAAGCCTCCCCTCTCTTGGCTAGGGTGGGGGCTGTAGGCTTAACCAGCACCGTGTGTGTCGGGGTTTCCGGGGACACCGGGTGACGTGGAGTCTGGGGTCCGCGGGGGCCGAGGGTAGTAGACCACTAGCCGTAGCGGGATCTAAAACCAAGGCACGCAAGCACGCACGGACTGGGAGGGCTAGCAGTGCTCGTTCTCGGCGAACCGAGAGAGCGAGATCTCATACAGCCGCAGCCGGCTGTAGTGCGGGCGCAAGCTGACGGAGGAGCACCTCACGTGGGCGAAATCTCTTACTACACACCACGGCTCCGGCCGGGCAGCCGGGCCGCAGATTTTACTGCTAGCACTCCTGCTGTGGAGGAAAAAGCCCTGTGGACAAAAAAACAACACAGCAAGCAGTCGGAATATATATAGCACTATATAAACACAACTATTATTTTTAAAACCCTCTTCTTGTGAATGAAACTGAAACCGAAAGCGCAGCCGGACCTCCGGTGCACGGATGGGACAGAATCAGGATTAGCTATCAATAATAACTAAACACACACAAAGAAAGAGACGATGTGTAGCGAAAACGGTGGTGAACAACACTATGAAATGAGCCAGCTAGCCGAAATACGCAGTTTGAATGTTTATTACAAACACAGACACAGACACAGAGAGTCAAGCAAAGAGGCAAAAGAGGACGAACCTGCGCTGACGTCACGTTTTATAGAACAGGAAGTGGGAAAGGACCTGTTCTGAGTGACGAGCAGAGGGGCCAATGGCAGCTTTGATAGAGTGACGTTTTGATCGGGTTCCCGCGGAAGTGCGCAAAAACCCCTCCCCCTTGGGTAGTGCTTCCGACTTGAAAGATAACGTGTTTGTGTACATGTAACAAACTAGATTAACTGAAAATTGTACTGACTTCTGATTGAGTATTGCATATAAAAGCTGTAGGAACTGCCAGGAGCCAAAGCCTGTAGCAGGATCTATCACAAATAGTAAGAACTGATTTTTTTATTAATTGTATGCACTGAGATCAAAGTCACAATTACTATTTCGTGTCTGTGTGTGTAGTGTCTTTCTCAAATGCAAATAATCAAAAGCTGACCTGCCAGATTAATCCAATTCAGGTGATGAATGTATATAGAAACTAACATCACAAATCCATACCATGCAGAGATGCGTCCTACTGCTCAAATTGCACTTCACGGTGTGGTGCATGAACGGTAGATGGTACCAATCTCTATAGAATAGTAAAGGATACTTTACAAGCTATTTGAATGTAATTTATGTTCTTAATAGTTAATGGACTATTCATAACTATATTTTGGATCTTCATGGGTGTCTGTAGATGTTACGCATTTAATACTTATAATGGAATTCATGTTATATGAAAAATACGTTGTGATATAAATAAAAAGTCTATGATAATAAATGATAACTTCAAAAGAATGTCACACTTCCTCTGCAAAATGCAATTTACTAATGGAAAATGACTAAGCAATGACTAGTGATGGTGAATGAGGAGTTTTGGGGTTCACGAGGCATGAAATAAGCTGTTGTTATATGCATAGATCTCTTACTATAAGAAAATTACAAAGACACATTTCCAATTCTCTTTCTCCATCCAATCACAGGATATAATATCTCTGCTGGGAATATTTAGTACACTATTGCCAGGTGGTTGAACATATGCTTGATCAGTTCTGATTTATAACTTTGATATTTAAAGAATTTGACTAAAGCCTGAAAATAAAATAAAACTAAAGCCACCAGAGTTTATTATCCTGTCATTCATTATGCTAATCAGCAAACCAAAGAGAGCAGACTTAATAATTTATCTGTGAGATCCAAGCATGAATTTGTGAATTCAGTTATACACTATATACTACAACATATAATCTCGGCCCACACAGGCATTACCAAAATAAAGGGCAGTTAAGGGAGAGGTTAATGTTTGTCAACATTGTCGCATATCATAATAAGCAAACAAAAACATAACGACAACGAACTACTTGCACAAATTTACACTATAGAGACGATATGATTAGGATTTCACTACTAAAGGGTATTTATTTACATATGTTTGCAGTAATATAATTTTGAATGCAACATTTACAATCTTCTTTGTCAAAAATTATAGCTAGGTCAGGAAAAATGTAGTGCAGCAATACAACCAATATTAACCCTTTTATGTATGCTTTCAGAAGTTATTGTTTTATATACACCGTTCAGCCATAACATTATGACCACTGACAGGTGAAGTGAATAACACTGATAATCTCGTTTTCATGGCACCTGTCAGTGGGTGGGATATATTAGGCAGCAAGTGAACATTTTGTCCTCAAAGTTGATGTGTTAGAAGCAGGAAAAATGGGCAAGCGTAAGGATCTGAGCGACTTTGACAAGGGCCAAATTGTGATGGCTAGATGACTGGGTCAGAGCATCTCCAAAACTGCAGCTCTTGTGGGGTGTTCCCGGTTTGCAGTGGTCAGTACCTATCAAAAGTGGGCCAAGGAAGGAAAAGCGGTGAACCGGTGACAGGGTCATGGGCGGCCAAGGCTCATTGATGCACGTGGGGAGTGAAGGCTGGCCTGTGTGGTCCGATCCAACAGACAACCTACTGTAGCTCAAATTGCTGAAAAAGTTAATGCTGGTTCTGATTGAAAGGTGTCAGAACACACAGTGCATCGCAGTCTGTTGCGTATGGGGCTGCGTAGCCGCAGACCAGTCAGGGTGCCCATGCTGACCTCTGTCCACTGCCGAAAGCGCCTACAATGGGCACGTGAGCATCAGAACTGGACCATGGAGCAATGGAAGAAGGTGGTCTGGTCTGATGAATCACGAGTTCAAGGTGTTCAAGGAGTTCAAGGAGTCCAAATTCCCCAGATCTCGATCCAATCGAGCATCTGTGGGATGTGCTGGACAAACAAGTCTGATCCATGGAGGCCCCACCTCGCAACTTACAGGACTTAAAGGATCTGCTGCTAACGTCTTGGTGCCAGATACCACAGCACACCTTCAGAGGTCTAGTGGAGTCCATGCCTTGATGGGTCAGGGCTGTTTTGACGGCAAAAGGGGGACCTACACAATATTAGGCAGGTGGTCATAATGTTATGGCTGATCGGTGTATATCATTTATCATTTCACCTTCACATATTTTGTGTGGTGGTTGATTTGGTATTTTTTCATCTCTTGTGATCCATTTGATAGTTTCTTTAGTCTGGTCCATTGCCATTTCACTTCCATGCTTTTTATTTTGTTGTCCAGAGTTTCTTTATCATTTTTGAGTTTAGTGACCAGGTTTCACAAGCATAAATGAGCACTGATAGTTTTTGATCAAATACTTTTCACTTCAGACAATTGGGTAGGTTTTTTTTCAACAGTGTGTTGTTTATTCCAAATGCACTCCAATTCATTTTCAATCTACTTTAGATTATTTCCATAATATCTCAGGCTCAGTGGTTTGTTGTCCAAGGTAGACGTAACTTTTACTTCTTCAAGTATCTGTTGATCTGCTTCATTCTGTTAAACATTACTTTGTTTTTTGTTCAAATAAGCTCTCTTTAACCTGATTCCTTATTCTTCACATTCCAGTGTCTTGATCATTTCTTCAAGAGTTGCCATGAAGAGTTTTGGAGAGATTGTGTCTTCTTAACGGTGGTAGCACCTGACCTGCTGCTTTCTCATAACTGGCTCTCCTCCTCGATAAAGCAGGCAGTGGATTACTTCCTGGTTTGGAAAGGCAGGAGTAGCACCTCGGAGTAGGTACTTCTGAATTACTGAGACACAGTATCGGAATTTGCTTTTGATTGGCCTGGGAAATTGGATTTGTATCGTTAGCAAACTGTACTCAGTTGTGGCTTCATTTTCATTAAGATGACATTTTCTTCTAATCAGAAATGTAACCGCTATGATGTACAGGTTTGTAGTTTTCTATTAGCGGGTGGGTCAAAGTTTTGATTTAATCCGGCCCCATATCTGGTATTTCACTTGTGTTCATTGAGACCTCTTCTTGTTCTTTACTGCTGTCATCACTACTATACACATGTTTGAAGAATTCTTCCACTCTTCTGATAATTGCATTTCAGTTTTTGATTGATGTGTCATCATCATTTTGATTTGATTCTTTCGTATTTGGAAGTGCGTTTTTGCATTTTTGTCCCCATCACTTAATTCATTTTCAGTAATATGTATCCTTACTGTTTTACACAGCTCAGTATAATTAACGTTTGAAGACAATTCAGTAATTACATTATATATATATATATATATATATATATATATATATATATATACACTCACCTAAAGGATTATTAGGAACACCTGTTCAATTTCTCATTAATGCAATTATCTAACCAACCAATCACATGGCAGTTGCTTCAATGCATTTAGGGGTGTGGTCCTGGTCAAGACAATCTCCTGAACTCCAAACTGAATGTCTGAATGGGAAAGAAAGGTGATTTAAGCAATTTTGAGCGTGGCATGGTTGTTGGTGCCAGACGGGCCGGTCTGAGTATTTCACAATCTGCTCAGTTACTGGGATTTTCACGCACAACCATTTCTAGGGTTTACAAAGAATGGTGTGAAAAGGGAAAAACATCCAGTATGCGGCAGTCCTGTGGGCGAAAATGCCTTGTTGATGCTAGAGGTCAGAGGAGAATGGGCCGACTGATTCAAGCTGATAGAAGAGCAACTTTGACTGAAATAACCACTCGTTACAACCGAGGTATGCAGCAAAGCATTTGTGAAGCCACAACGCGTACAACCTTGAGGCGGATGGGCTACAACAGCAGAAGACCCCACCGGGTACCACTCATCTCCACTACAAATAGGAAAAAGAGGCTACAATTTGCACAAGCTCACCAAAATTGGACAGTTGAAGAGTGGAAAAATGTTGCCTGGTCTGATGAGTCTCGATTTCTGTTGAGACAGAGTCAGAATTTGGCGTAAACAGAATGAGAACATGGATCCATCATGCCTTGTTACCACTGTGCAGGCTGGTGGTGGTGGTGTAATGGTGTGGGGGATGTTTTCTTGGCACACTTTAGGCCCCTTAGTGCCAATTGGGCATCGTTTAAATGCCACGGCCTACCTGAGCATTGTTTCTGACTATGTCCATCCCTTTATGACCACCATGTACCCATCCTCTGATGGCTACTTCCAGCAGGATAATTCACCATGTCACAAAGGTCCAATCATTTCAAATTGGTTTCTTGAACATGACAATGAGTTCACTGTACTAAACTGGCCCCCACAGTCACCAGATCTCAACCCAATAGAGCATCTTTGGGATGTGGTGGAACGGGAGCTTCGTGCCCTGGATGTGCATCCCACAAATCTCCATCAACTGCAAGATGCTATCCTATCAATATGGGCCAACATTTCTAAAGAATGCTTTCAGCACCTTGTTGAATCAATGCCACGTAGAATTAAGGCAGTTCTGAAGGCGAAAGGGGGTCAAACACAGTATTAGTATGGTGTTCCTAATAATCCTTTAGGTGAGTGTATATATATATATATAGCCGGAATATGTCAAGTTTAAGTTTGTTTGCTGCAGAGGTTGTGTTAACTTCATTTCACTTATAAAATCAACAAAACATGTAATTTCGCCAGGGGTGCCCAAACTCTTGCATACAGCTCTGTGTGTGTATATATATATATATATATATATATATATATATATATATATATAATACTTTTATGTGAATAAAAAATATGTCCATGTGTGTTTTATGGAATTAATATCAATTATAGACAGAGTATATTGTTATTTAAGAGGGTTTTGAACACTTTAAATAATAGTTCATATTATGTACGTAATTCATATTTTTTTCAGTATTAAATCTATTGAAGTTTGTTTTATGTTAGCCAGGCCCTTGATGGATCTGATCTCAAGTGGCTAGGTCCTCATAAGGAAGTCCACTTCAAAGAAACTTTAAGATGAAGCCATAGGGTATTTAATGAAAATCCCTATATATTAATATATTTAAGAATCTTTGATCTTACACGAAGCTCCACAAGTGTTGGTATTTTCCTTATTTCTTATTTAATCAGGTTCTTGTATTTATGATTTACCACATCAGTTACTCCAAAAAGTTTTGGATTTAATTATAAAGAAGTCACAAAAGTCTTCTCAAATAAATTGCAGCACAGAAGGAGTGAACAAGAAGGTTATGCTGCTTTCTAATTCTAAAATGTATTTCAGATCCAATTAAAATATAATAGTGTGTCTTGACAAAGGCTGTCGATTAATCACAGTTAACTAGTGTAACGTGGCATTTTTGTAGGGAGGTCGAACTTTCCCAAACAGCGTTTATCACAGTGTAGAAGCTCTCTGTGAAGAGGCAACAAGAATTTACATGTGTTGTTTTCAAATTACTATTAAGAAAAAAAAACAAAAATCATCTGATCCAAATAATACATAGATTAGTAATAAAAAGCACATCACATACAGTAAACATAAAGCTGTGTGGCTAAACTAAAGGCTGTTTCTCTGCACATTTTTTTGAAAAGCCAGCTTGTCCTATTGAGTGACCGGGAGCAGCGCCTCTAAGGGCGCAGCTGCACCTAGATTTTCGGTCCCTCCCCTTCTCTAAAAGCTCCCCCAAATGCTGGTTTCACGTAAACCCCCAATGAAGGTGTCATTTGATAGGTTACATCCCCACCAATAGCAGGTTAACAGGCTTTTTGTCCCCGAAGTCAGGAAGTTAGAAGAAAATAGGTTTGCTTACTTTAACATGAGTGCTGCTAGTCTGAACATAAAACGCCTGTGATGGTGGCCATACCCCTCTACTTTCATTTTTTATACAGACCTAAGCCAAACTTTTTGGGCTCTGTAATTCACAAGGTTTGAAATACAACATACGCTGTATATTTCTGGAAAAGTATTTTTTCAAACATGAGCCGCCATTTCCCCTTAGCAGTGGCAGGCACACGAACCCCAGAAGGCCAATGACCGCAGTGAGTTGACATCAGAAAGGTAATGTTAATTGCATGTACAGCCCTTGTCCCCCTGCGTTTTCAAAGAGGAACAGTTCTGTTTTGATGCAGTTAATGACATGATGATGCTGCTGCGGCCCTCACACAGCTCATGAACTTCAGCTGCCCCTTTAAAGTTGGAGTCCGCGAGATTGGCTGAACTCGGGCTCAATCTGCGGGTGCTTATACTTCAGAATCACATTTTGAACAGATGACGAGCCTCTGTATTACATTTTTTCCGAGATCCTGGGATTGAAATCCATAGTGCTATACAAGCACTGATGAAAGCATGAGCTGTGAAATGTCTGCTTGTGTTTTTAAACACAAGCGCACCCTTTGCACTTCAACACCTGGTGATTTTTTTAAATAAATAATTTCTCATGGCTCTGGTCGCACTTTTACATACAGTGTGCGGACAGGATCCTTCCTGTCATAATCAAATAACTACCTCCACGCAGCTGCGGTACAATATCATTTTTTTGATTCCAGTTTTATATGAGATGGAAAACAATTGCTGCGCTCAAGTTGTACTATTTTTGGAAATAAACTTTTTTTAAAGGATAATCTTTATGTTAATGTATACATCAATAAACTCCATGCAGTGCAAACATACAAACTGCATGTTCTACGTTACTTGTTTATGACATTTGTCTGCAGCAGAACTCCTGCTGTTTAAACTTTAGCTCTTCAGGTTTAACCATGAACTGATCTGCACTTGGTTTGTTAATCACAAAACATGTAATAATGATAGGTTGCATATGCAACCCCGGTTATCTGAAAAAGGAAGCACTGCCCAAGGGGGAGGGGTTTCTGCACACTGCCGTAAGACCCTGATCGAAACATCACTCTATCAAAGCTTCCATTGGCCCCTCCGCTCGTCACTCAGAACAGGTCCCTTCCCTCTTCCTGTTCTATAAAACGTGACGTCAGCGCAGGTTCATCCTCTTTTGCCGGGAGCAGGACTCCCGTGCGACCTTGGAACCCTTGGGCAGTGCTTCCTTTTTCAGATAACCGGGGTTGCATACGCAACCTATCATTATCTTTCAAGTCGGAAGCACTGCCCAAGGGGGAGGGGTTAATGTATAACCAAGCAGTCGCAAGGGAGGAGGCAGCGAGCTGATAAGGGAGCCTGCCCCTTATCAGCATAGGAGCAATCCAACTCAACTGAATAGTACAGAGTGGAAGAGCTCTATTGTACTTACAATTAGATTTCGTACAAATGAACTATATACACCAGAGGGTGCAGGAGCCTGCTCATGCGCCACATGTGGGACCTCAAAGCGGTGGCTGCTTGCTCTACTAGCACAGCTAAAAGCAAGGCCACACCAGCTTGACCATGTCATGACAAAGAAACTATATACATCACGGGGTGTAGGAGCTGGCTCATGTGACACACGTAGAACACAGTAGCAGTTGACACCTGTCGAATAATGCAGCTAGCGCAGGGCAACTACAGTGAGGCAGCGAAACTCGAGCACCATCAGCTGGGAACAGCGGCAGTGAGCTCCATACTGCACAGGTCAGACAGAGCCATATATATATATAAAGTAAAGTTGCCCTGGTCCAACAGCTCTTGTAGAAATTGCAATATGACCCCGATGGGGCAATTAATTGGGTCTTGACCGCCGTCTTGGCACCAGGTGCTAAACATCTGCCAGCGGTAAGAATACTGCGACCTCTAATAATAATATTGGCAACTACCACGTCCGACAGACCCTAGGCAATCAATCGCTTCCGCTCAGGGGCCAGGCCCAGAACTGGAGGAGGCCTGGATTTGGGTGCCAATGTGTGCCCTGCACCTGGGACAACAAGTCCGCTCTCACTGGGAGCTGCCAAGGCTCTCCGTGGAGGAGGGCGATCAGGTCTGCTAACCAGAATCTGCGAGGCCACCTAGGGGCTAATGGTGGGAACGCAGAAGGAGACAGCGTGGCCATGTGTGGGCTAGCGCGTCGATCCCTAGAGTTCCTGAGTTGTCTTGAACGGAGAACCATAGTGGGCAGTGTGTGGACTCTGCCGAGGCAAAGAGATCTATGTCCACCCTGTCGAACCGGCTCCACAGATGCTGTATCACAGACGGGTGGAGGTGCCATTCCGAGACCAGGGGGTCTCCCCGATAGAGGAGGTCCGCCGCTGTGTTGGACAGGCCTGGGAGGTGAACTTCTCTGACGGAGCGGAACCGTGGCTGCACCCACAGAAGCAGACGGTCTGCACGACCGTAGACCCCCTTGCCTGCTGATATAGTCAACCACCGCTGTGTTGTCTTTCCAAACCAGCATATCTGTTCCGTAGGACTGGCAAGAAATGAGACAGTCCAAGGAGTACTGCCTGTAACTCCAGGACGTTGATATGGAGGGCCCGTGTTGGCTCCATCCACCTGCCTCGGACTCCATGTCCATTGCAGACTGCTCCCCAACCCTGCTTGGAGGCGTCTGTCGGCAACTGCGCAGTGATAGACTGGCCCCAGGGGCACATCGAGGGTTAAATTGTGGGGGCTCCGCCACCAATGGAGCGCCTTCCAGCACACCAGAGTGACTGTGACTCGGCGTGCTCGATCGCAGTGAGGATGCATCCTGAGAGACCTGAACCACCACTGCAGCGGCCTCAATTGGAGGAGGCCGAGGGGGAGGGTCTGTGATGCAGCCGCTAGGAGGCCCAGCAGCTTCTGGCAAAGGGACACCCTGACACGAGCTCTCAGTCGGAAGAGGGAGAGACACGTGTGTATTGAGGCAACTCTCTCTGGCGCCAGCGAGCATGGCAACGGAATCGAGGCGTAGTCCGAGGAACTGTGCCTGCTGAGTTGGCGTCAGGAGGCTCTTCTCTCGATTGACCCGAAGGCCCAATTCGGAGAGGTGGCCTAAAATCAGGTCTGTGTGTTCCTGAACCTGCTCCCTCGATTGGAGCACCCAAGAGGTGAGCCGCTTGGGCTCCAGCCTCATAAGCCCTCCGGAGTAGCGTCTCCGTGATACGACACTGCCTGTTAGGGCAGGTCAGGTCGCATGGCTTCGTGGACAGCGGAGGTAGGGAGACCAGCGCAGCTATGGTGGAATTCACAAGCGGGAACTCCACCAAGCCCGCTTCTGCCGCACCCTGGGTCCTAGCATAAGCCTCCCTCTCCTGGCTAGGGTGGGGGCTGTTGCCAGATGGTCCCAGGTAGCCCTCAGTTCCTCAAGGAGTTCAGGCAGCAGCGGGAGGGCCCGTGTTTACTTTTACTTGTACTTTTTACTGTTTACTTTTATTACGTTTTAAAACATCTTTTTAATGATACTAGGTGTCACTAGGACAAGATGGCAGATTTTATAAAATATATGTGTTTGGTGCATAAAAATACATTTATTAGGGGTCACAATTTAGGTTTTTTGGTATTGCATATATCTAAGTTAAGGCCTAATCTAACCATTTAACTGTATAACAGCTTTAATTAATAATGAATTCGATCGACCACCCTACTTATTGTCATTTTGTGTCTAACTGGAAAAAAGGAGAAGAAATATAAATACTACTACTGATGATAACATACTGTTAAAATGTAGAAATATACAAGAATATGTCGTCACTAGCTGATGTTGTATAATGTTGAAATTATAATATAAAGGGGAAAACAGAAAGGTGCATATTTTAGGGCTTCATGTTCAGTCTTAACATGCATTTATTTATGGAATACCCTTAAAAATAATGAGAACAAAATGCATAGTGTATCATGACACCTTTTAATTTCTTAATCCATATTCTCTGAAAAAATGCTAATTAGTTCCAAGACTGTTGCTTGCTCTTATCCAGACTAATGTGATCTAGGTTTCTTGATTTTGTTTTACATTTACTGTGTTAAACAAGTGGACAGCTATTACTAACTTATCTATACTTCTCTGTAGAAAACAAGAAAGTGTGTTGTTGCTTTGGGAACAGAGCTCCCTTGCTTTAAGCTCTCTTATGGATGGGTGGAAATGTGAAGCACAAGTGCATGAAGAAATAAGGCATAAACGATATCATATTGAAAGACGGTTGTGATCTCTGTGTCAGACTACATGGAAAACTGAAATCTGAAGCACCAAGGCAGAGTATTCTAATGAACCAAAGGGTAAGACTTTGCACAGAACATGCACTGAATATTTGTTTCAGTATTTTAAGAAGGAGGATTTTTTTGTTATGGTACTATAAAGTACCTTATCTACATTGGTCTTTACTCCGTGATTTTCTAACTATGTTATGGTTTTTAAGAGGACATCAAAATCAGAAAAAAGGTCAGTTCTACAAGTAATTAACTACACGAGTGATTAATCATCGGCCTATAGTATATATATATATATATATATATATATATATAATGCATGCAATACTAACACTAATTACTGATAATGTCAGCATACAAGTGAAATATGTGCTAGAGGTGGTGAATATGTGCTAATGTTCCTAACTTTTACATTAACTCAACTATAGACAGATAACTTAAGCTTTAATAAATATACCTGGTATATAACCTAGACCTCATATTAAAGGCACTTAATGAGTTGCTCAAGGGACTCAACTGGTCAAGGGAATTAATATATTGACACATAATATAGATGATATTTGATGTTTTATATATATATATATATATACACTCACCTAAAGGATTATTAGGAACACCTGTTCAATTTCTCATTAATGCAATTATGTAACCAACCAATCACATGGCAGTTGCTTCAATGCATTTAGGGGTGTGGTCCTGGTCAAGACAATCTCCTGAACTCCAAACTGAATGTCTGAATGGGAAAGAAAGGTGATTTAAGCAATTTTGAGCGTGGCATGGTTGTTGGTGCCAGACGGGCCGGTCTGAGTATTTCACAATCTGCTCAGTTACTGGGATTTTCACGCACAACCATTTCTAGGGTTTACAAAGAATGGTGTGAAAAGGGAAAAACATCCAGTATGCGGCAGTCCTGTGGGCGAAAATGCCTTGTTGATGCTAGAGGTCAGAGGAGAATGGGCCGACTGATTCAAGCTGATAGAAGAGCAACTTTGACTGAAATAACCACTCGTTACAACCGAGGTATGCAGCAAAGCATTTGTGAAGCCACAACACGTACAACTTTGAGGCGGATGGGCTACAACAGCAGAAGACCCCACCGGGTACCACTCATCTCCACTACAAATAGGAAAAAGAGGCTACAATTTGCACAAGCTCACCAAAATTGGACAGTTGAAGACTGGAAAAATGTTGCCTGGTCTGATGAGTCTCGATTTCTGTTGAGACATTCAGATGGTAGAGTCAGAATTTGGCGTAAACAGAATGAGAACATGGATCCATCATGCCTTGTTACCACTGTGCAGGCTGGTGGTGGTGGTGTAATGGTGTGGGGGATGTTTTCTTGGCACACTTTAGGCCCCTTAGTGCCAATTGGGCATCGTTTAAATGCCACGGACTACCTGAGCATTGTTTCTGACCATGTCCATCGCTTTATGACCACCATGTACCCATCCTCTGATGGCTACTTCCAGCAGGATAATGCACCATGTCACAAAGGTCGAATCATTTCAAATTGGTTTCTTGAACATGACAATGAGTTCACTGTACTAAACTGGCCCCCACAGTCACCAGATCTCAACCCAATAGAGCATCTTTGGGATGTGGTGGAACGGGAGCTTCGTGCCCTGGATGTGCATCCCACAAATCTCCATCAACTGCAAGATGCTATCCTATCAATATGGGCCAACATTTCTAAAGAATGCTTTCAGCACCTTGTTGAATCAATGCCACGTAGAATTAAGGCAGTTCTGAAGGCGAAAGGGGGTCAAACACAGTATTAGTATGGTGTTCCTAATAATCCTTTAGGTGAGTGTATATATATATATATATATATATATATATATATATATATATTACACTTACCTGGAATGTAAATCAAGATATATATATACAGACGGGTGACAAATTCAAGGAAAAACCTGAATAAATGAGTGCAGGAACATAACAAATGCAGATGCCTCCAAACAGGTGTACTGCATGATACAATGAAGCAATTAACATCCTATCATGCTCTGTGGCATGTATAAAAATGCTGAGCATGCCCAGTTGACCTGGATTTTGGATCAAAATGGCAATAGAGGAAAGGATCTAAGTGACTTTGAAAGAGGGGTCATTATTAGGGCATGAATGGCAGGAGCTTCGGTCACAAAGACGCTGGCTAAAAACTGGCTACTGTTCTCGACAAGTGGGCAAGTGCATGTGTGGTGACACCAAGAGAACTGTACAGGCCTGACTGCTTGACCCCTACAGTGAGGGGGTCTGGAGGGTCTGTTATGCTGTGGGGGGCATTTTCCTGGCATGGTTTGGGTCCACTTGTCCGCATAGAAGGAAGGGTCACTTCAAATCATTAAAAAATTGTGTGATCACCTTTATCCTATGGTGAAACATTTCTATCCTGATGGGAGTGGTCTCTTCCAGGATGTCAATGCCCCCATCCACAGGGCACGAGGGTCACTGAATGGTTTGATGAGTATGAAAATTATGTGAATCATATACTATGGCCTTCGCAGTCACCAGATCTCAACCCAATTGAACACCTATGGGAAATTTTGGACCGACGTGTTAGACAGCTCTGTCCACCACCACCATCAAAACACCAAATGAGGGAATATCTTTTGGAAGAATGGTGTTCATCCCTCCAGTAGAGATCAGAGACTCACAGAATCTGTGCCAAGAGCATTGAAGCTGATCTGCTGATCTGGCTCGTGGTGGCCCAACACATTCCTGAGACACCTTGTTTTTTCCTTTAATGTGTCACCCGTCTGTATGTGTGTGTGTGTGTGTATGTGTAAACATAAATCAATAAAATAAAACTGCCTAAAACCAGTTAGTTATTTTAATCCAATTAAGTACAAACTGTACAAGTGGTTCTTTGGTGATAGTACTGCAGATTCTCCATCCACTAACCAACTCAACACCAGCCCATTAACACAGCACTTCCTTAATGTAGCACAACCCCCAGGTTACCTGAACCACAGTGAGACATTTCCACAGCTTGACTCTAAACTAATCATCTCTAGGCAGAAGAACCCTGCACACTGGGGATAGACAATTCTACTGGGAGCACTAATAGTGACATTTGCTAAAGACAGTTAAAAATGTAGGGGTTTGAATTTAACTTTGCATTCATAGGAGTACAAACAATACACCAATTATTTCAGAAAATAAAATTACAAAATTTGAAAATCTATAATCTGGCCTTAAAACAAGAAGATCTCATTAAATAGAGGCAGTGATTAAAAGCCGCAGTTGTTTCCTCTTGCAACAAGTTTTTTGTTTAGGATATTACTGAATCACAGTTACACACTGGGGGTTTCATGCAGTGGTTCTACAGCACATATGGCTGGTTGATTTATGCTAATACAGAAATAACTCAAGCACCTATGGGCAATGCTAATTTTTTAGTAGACATGCTGTCTCTTAATGGTTAGCTCTTATGGTGCAAGGCTGAATATATAGGTCTCTAGTCATAAAAGATGAATGAATCTTGGACAATAGCTAATTTATCAAGCACTCAGCTAAGTGTCTTTTTTGTTTGCCTATAAAAGGCTATGTAAAACAAACACCAATCTAGAATCTTAATTATGCAAAATGAATAGTAGTGTGTATGTGCATCACTGGGAATGTGTATCACTGTACTTTTTAGCTTGGAATTGAGGTAATTCTATAGTGTAACTCAGCATAAACATGTTGATACACATACAGCTTAACTATCTAACTCTTAAAAAACAGTGGTGTTTAAAACATAATATTGTGCCTTATATATTGTACAAACACATCCTTAAGTAGATTTCCTATTGTTGAACCTGGACAAGCCTTAACCTTCATGTTACCACCTCTGCCTTGGCTAGTAGGCACTCCACATCAATGTTAGCGAGTTACCATGGCTCCAGAGAAGGAGATCAAATATTTTAATCATTACAATCCCTAATTGCCCTTCACAATGATGGGTATGGTGGGAGGCAGGCTGAAAGAAAAGACAGTTTGCATCATGGAAGAAACAATCAGCAAATACTGAAAAACTTGTAGCAATACAAACAAATGTGCACAAGCCAGATATATTTAAAAAAAGTGATTGTTTTAAATTTCAAATGTAACTCTTTCATAAATGCTACTTAATGTGCTAATGATTGTACTTCCACATCAAGTCTTGCCATATCAAAGCAAAATACATCTCTTGGTAGTAGCAGGTCACAAATATTGAGATAATAAATGACAACAATATCTAGAATGTGTATTTAATGGTAAGGATTGGTCAAAAGATCATTAGAGAATAAATATTTGTATTTTTCAGTACAGTTTATATAAAAAACTTCATAACTAGCATAACACGCTTCTGTAAATGACATCTTATAGCTGAATAACAAAGGGAAGGTTGTTATTAATATTTTACAGCTGTTCAAAATAGCACTGTGCAAATCTACTTTTCGTACACTTGGAATAAACTTTAACGTTATGTTGGCTGCAATTTTTTGTTTGTGTGACAAATAAGAAATAATTAGAGAATCATGCAAACAAATCTTTTTTGAGGTTTTTCTCCAGGTTGCAGATCACATTCTGCAGATCACATTAGGTGTTCATAACTTCATTGCCATCTCTAATTGATCAGAATGTCTGTGATTTATAAATATATGTAAGAGAACGAGCTTCAATCTAAAGTTCAATATATTCTAATGCAAAAGAGATACAGTAAATAACTGTAGACACAAGTCTGTACATCATGGTATCCTCTTGTTGCTTCCAATGTCCATTATTTCAGTATTGCACCAAGGACACCAACCAATGTGTTGGTTCCCATAATGCCACTTAGCCATGTGTTGTGAGATGGGAATAAGCAATTATCTAAAATTACATCAGCTCTTTAATAATGGCCTGGAGGCCTGACACTAGGGGGGCATGGACTACCCAGAGCTCATGAAATAAGCATGAAACATATCCTGGATGTTGTGGATACATATTCCTGCATACCATCTGTTTCATTTACTTTTTTAATGTGCTTTTAAAGTATTTAATTTCTAACATTTCTACTGAAAAACATAAACTAAAATGTAGTTCATTATGTATTTTTGTGCTTTAAATGATTACACAAGAGTATAATTAAACTCCTAACTTCAGAGTTTTTCTACCTAGAGATTATCATCTAATGTGAATACATTTGTTTAATAAGTTAAATAATGATTGCTTCTGTATTTCCTTTTTTTTGACAGAATTAATTTTACAAAAAGTTTTATGCTTCACTATATTTTCACAATAAAATTACAACAAATTGACATTTACTGGCTCCTCCCTCAATAAAACGGGAAGCGACCCACTTCCAGAGGAGGAGAGGCAAGGAAGAGTGTTAGTTAGTGAGAGAGCAAGAGAGCAAAGGAACACGGTGGTCGGGCAGTCTGTCGGTCGGTTGGTCGTTCGGTCATCAACACCCTCTTTCCGTCCTTTCATTAGAAAACTACTAAAAACCCTGAAGCAAGGCAGAGGTCTCAATTATATAGTCCTGGTTGATGAGCTCCACCTGTGAGTGCATTGGATTGGGGTAATTTGCAGCAGGTGAGCACTTCTCTGCCACGCTGTGGAAATGTGCACCCTGCTGTCCATGGTCCTGATGCTGGGAAAGCTACCTGTTTCTCTCCATGGTGCTGCAGGATAGAATGGTAGAAAATGGGCAGGGATACAGCAATGGTCTACGACCCGAACTCTCATCACACTACAATGTGTATACCCTCACCATCAAATACTATCAATATTGCCAGTGTTCAAAACATGTAGTGCCGGCCATGAAGCTATTCAAAAAAGGTAATCTCTACATTGCACATGACCTCTGGTACAACCTATAACTGTTAGTTATGTACTGGATGTTTTATCAAACTATATAAATCACTTCTTACTGTACTACACTTAATACTTTCCAGAACCATGGACAGCTGGTAGACACATTAGCATTCTCTGCTCACCGAATCCCTGCAAATACCCACCTCCTCTTTTTATTGCACCTTTGAAAAATGGAAAAACATTTATGTTGTGTAGAAATATCCATCAAGTAGCAAACATGTTTATATTGAATAATTGTCCTGTAGCTCTTTTTTTTCTCTCCTTATGTATTCTCTATTAATGTGTGTTGTGACAGAAAGAAAAGGAAGAACACTGCAGTCACCACTTGAATAACCCATGTTACTGTGATGGCTCTGATATGTAAAAAATTATAATTATATATATATATATATATATATATATATATATACTGTAAAGGAAAAAATATAATTGGGATCAATGTTATACATTCAGGTTTTACACAAACAAAAGATGAAAACTTGTACAAGGAGAAAATTGTTCAGTTCTCTGAGTCCTCTGAAGCTCACTCTTCACAACTGAAATGGATGACAGATATCGTGCTTCCTGCCCCAGTGTGGCCTAAGCTGAATTTCAATCTCTGTAGAACCACACATAATTGATGGGGTTGCTTGCCATTTTGTTATGGCCTCCTCTCATTTGTAGCTTGTTATGTTTAAATGTTTAGCATGGCAACCTATGATCATTATAGAACAGCCAATACATTTAATAAGGATCAAAATTTAAAAAATGAGGCAACAATGTAATAAACTATGTTCCTTATTATTTAAATTCAGTCATGTTTGTAAACATTTATTTTAGTACATTTGATAAAAAAAGGCAAAAAGATAAACTGTGAAGAGAAGGCCAGATGACAGGCTAATAGAAGGGCCACAAGTTTTCTGACAGTGTTTTCTCAGTGGGGTTAGATTAAAAAGGTGTCTAGGATCCATGGTAGCTACAAAACGTTTAATTATCGTACCAAATTTTCCAATTAATCCTCTTCTGCCCATATAAACGCTTGGATCTGTCATCATTTATCATGATCAGTTTAATAGTGTCTCCCGTTGACCTGATCATCTGGAGTACCTGCTGCAACCCTTTTCTATTTTGCAGCCCATTAATTTTACAAATTTTAATTGTGTACATTTTTGACAGTTTTAATTTTCTTAATATTCTGATATGATTTTATCAAGAGCTGACTTTAAATTAATGTTCCCTGAGTGATGTGACCGTACTGGGTAAACAAAATGCTAGGCTGTTTCCAAATCAGTTAAAGACATTTAAAATCTGATGTGTTCTATGTTATTGTTTTTTTCTCTTAAGTAAGGGGTACTTCAATTCTAATATCCTGTGCAGTGCAGGAACAATAATGGAATCAAAAGAAAGTGACAGATAATTACACAGGGATTTTTTTATTTTCTTTTAAGAGCAAACTCATAGGTTTTGAACAGTATTTTAGTGATGAATTACTTTGATTTTAAGAGAACTGTGTGTGAGAGATAGATCACCACTATACAAACAGTCTGCCAAAATCGTATTCATGTTTTGTGTAATTTAAATCTTAATAATTATTTCAGTACAAAATGGGTAATTTTCCATATGCGTCCCCTGAGGAACCTATTAGCTGTTAACAATGGGTTTCCTTCTCCCTTTATTGTGTCTTTTATCCGTGTAAGCCTCCATATATTCAGTCCTACTGTGATGTTTACTACTTGAGCCGTAGTCTACGGTCCATTTATATTGGATCCATCGCCAAAGCATTCACAATAGCCAAGGCCTACCATCATTCAGAAATTGAACTTGCTTTAAATGTGGATGATAGAGTTTGGATGTCACATTTCAGTGGAGCTTATAATCATCTAAATAAATAAATACACAAATAAATAAATAATCAAACCATAAATAAAGTGTCTACATGGAGAATCAATTTCCTTTATTTTTATGTAGTAAGCCTTAAATAGGCCAAGAGTTTAATCACTAAATCTCACTCTGCATCTGATTCTTTGATATGCCTACACTATTTAAAATATCATTTTGTCAATCATCCCTTTACTGCATGTAAGAATAATTGATATTATGTGAAATTGTACTTGCAGGACTCTAGGGTGTTAAGGTTTTATGTGATGTGAGACTCACATAGACTCTGGAGGATGGGGTGTACAATACATTGTGGTTTAGTCAAGGGAAAAGGGTCAGGTGAGCTTTGATATACTCTGCAATAATTTATTTTAGTAATTGTCATGGTTGGAGGTGAAACTGGTGAATATTTTGTATAATTTTCAGGTGACTGAATATTTCTCACCATTCAATGTACAATACCTATCCAGTAGCTTAGATTTATTTCAGAATTCAGTTTTCTTTAATACCAATAACTCCATTAATACAATCATAAAGGAGTGTGACATACGTTTATGTAATCAATAGGAAAAGGTACCTAAGCTACTGCAATAAAGTGTTTACTTCCTATAAGGTAGTTATGGAAGAGAACAAAAAGGTGAAAATCTGTACAAACAGCTGTATTGTAGTCTGAACTGATGTAAAGTTGTATTATAGGTTAGGAAGGGACGGATTCTGCGTATGTTGCTCAGGAAGAATCTACAGGTGTGTGTCAGCGTGGTGATGTGCTGGGTGTAGGAGAGCGCAGGATCGAGGGTGACTCCTAGATTCTTAGCAGAAGAAGAGGGAGAGAGTGTCATAGATTCCAAGGGGATTGAGATGGAGAGATCAGCAGAAGGTGAGGAAGAGTGGGGAAAAGAAGAGATCAGATTAGGAGAGGTTGAGCTTAAGGTGGTGTGAGTGAATCCAGGTAGAGATAGCAGACAAGCAGAAAGAGTTTCAACAGGGTCAGAGGAGGGAAAAGACAGGAAAAAAATGTAAGATAAACTAAGGAATGCGATGAGGGGGCCCAGGGAGCAAGTGCAGAGAGAGAACAGAAGGCAAAAACTATCTTCTCCTCCAAGATCACAGATATCCACAAGCACTTCAACAGTCCCCCCTCCTCTCCCATCACACCCAAGCCTCCTTTTCTTCATTCTCACCTCTGTCGGACACTGAACTTTCCTCTCTCCTCCTACGTCACAAACCTACAACATGTGCACTGGACCCTCTCCCCACTTGCCTCCTCCAAGCGGCTCCTCCTGATCTACTCCCCTTCACTGCCTCCATCCTCAACTCCTCACTCCTCTCTGGCTGTTTCCCCTCTGCATTTAAACAAGCTGCTGTCATCCCACTCCTCAAGAAACCTACCCTTGACCCTTCCTCTCCTCAGAACTACCATCCTGTCTCCCTACTCCCCTTCCTCTCAAAGACCCTCGAGCATGCTGTCCACCATCAGTTCTCTGCATTTCTTTCCCATCACTTACTCCTGGATCCTCTGCAATCCAGCTTCTGTACGGCTCACTCCACTGAGACGGCTCTCCTGGCAGTCACTGACTCCCTCAGCTGTGCTCAGGCTCCCCCCTCTCCTCAGTCCTCATCCTCCTTGACCTCTGCACAGCATTTGACACCGTCGATCACTCCATCCTCCTCTCCTGCCTCGCTGATCGTGTAATCTCTGGAACTGCTCTCACCTAGTTCTCCTCCTAACTCAGCGACCGGACCTACCAAGTGACCTGGTGAGGTTCCTCATCCACCCACCAACCTCTCCTCACACACATACCCCAAGGCTCCGTTCTGGGCCCCCTCTTGTTCTCTCTCTACACTCGCTCCCTGGGCCCCCTCATCACATCCCATGGTTTCTCCTAACATTTCTATGCAGATGATGCCCAGATCTTCCTGTCTTTTCCCTCCTCCGACCCTCTCATCCCCTCTCGTATCTCTTCCTGCTTGTCTGCTATCTCCGCCTGGATGCACTCGCACCACCTCAAGCTCAACCTCTCCAAATCAGATCTCCTCTTTTTCCCCCCTCTTCCTCACCTTCTGCTGATCTTTCCATCTCAATCCCCTTGGAATCCACCACACTCTCTCCTTCTTCTTCCGCTAAGAACCTAAGACTCACCCTCGATCCTGCCCTCTCCTACACTTGGCACATCACCATGCTGATACGCACCTGCAGATTCTTCCTGAGCAACATACGCCGAATCTGTCCCTTCATCACCAACTAATTGACTCAGCTGCTCGTCCAGTCACTGGTTCTCTCCCGCCTGGACTACTGCAACTCCCTCCTGGCCGGCCTGCCTGCATCTACTACCCGCCCACTCCAGCTCATCCAGAACTCTGCGGCTCGTCTGGTATTCTCTCTGCCCCGATTCACACACACTACTCCACTGTTCCGCTCCCTCCACTGGCTCCCGATACTGGCATGCATTCAGTTCAAGACTTTGACCCTCACCTACCACTGTCTCGACCACACTGCACCAAGTTACCTTCAGACACTCGTCTCTCCATACATCCCCTCCAGACCATTGCGCTCCTCCAGAGCCAGAAGACTAACTCTGCCTCCTCTCCACTCCCCTTCCTCCAGAGCTGCTCCTTCTCATCCCTGGCCCCTAAGTGGTGGAAAGACCTTCCCACTGAAGTCAAGGAGTCCTTCCGGCACTTACTCAAGACACATCTTTTCAGACAATACTTGTAATTTTAGTCCTTTACTCTCCTGTAGGATAGCACTTTACAACATTTTAACATGCTTCTTGCGTACTCCTATTATTTTGATTTCCCCTTTGCTCCCTTTCCCATAGCCCTTGACTGTGACCTTACATCTTGTCTGCACTTGGACCTAATTTATTGTATTCACTTGTGTAAATTGTAATTTGTAAAATGTATTACGCTTTGAATTGCTTTGTATTATGTAAATCTGAATTTGTAATGTTTGATGCCTTGTACTGAACTGTATTTTTCCACTTTGTATTGCGCTTATGTTTTGTAAGTCGCCCTGGATAAGGGCGTCTGCCAAGAAATAAAAATAATAATAATAATAATAGAGGGGAGAGGCAGGGAGATGAGGTTAGAGGGATGAGGGAAGTAATGGCATGCAGGTGTTAGTTATTAATGCCAAACAATCAGACCACATGTTACTGATGATATGAGCAGAGCAAAGTTAGATGACTAAGTGACATGATTAAAGCCCTTACTAAAGACCAAATTGTTATACAATGCAAAATATATTTAAAATAGTTATCCATGCTGTGCATAATGACTAAACTAAATAAAGTGGAGGATGCAAGCAGTTTGGGGGCATTCTGCCAATAAGTTCCAATATTACTTAAGATGTCAATTACACATTTTATTTATGAATGTGTAAAAGGGGACGCATGTATCACCAACTATTACAGAAAGAAGAAATGCAGTGTACCACAAGTTTTTTTTCCTTGTTAAAAAAAAAAGCCTTATAGCATCTTAAGTTGAATTATGCGAGTTCAGGAAGTAAATTGCTCCCTGTATTGTTTATTAAAATGATTGTTTATAGCTTTCATTAAAAGTAAAAGTAGAACGCAGTGGAGCATACATTTAATACCTTACCCAACTCAGGAGATCTGCCTAGCTGAATATTCCCCAAGCAGTTTTTAATTGAAGGCAAATGCTTAGTGTTGTACAGCAATGTTTAGAGAATGCACTGTATACTGTCTCTAGCTGGGATTAAATTAAAACTTTGACCCCTTCCTAAATTACAAATGATAACCTACTACTCGATGGCGGGACTTTTTATGCATAGAAGAAGGGAACATCTGACAAAATCTAAAAGCACCACTGTGTACATGTTTATAATTAACAATTTAGCAGGTGGGTCAAACTTTTTGATTTAATTTTGATGTGCATGTTTGTGTGAGTACTGTAGCGAACTAAAAGCACAGTGAAGTAAACCATTTTTTAATGATCTTGCAGGTTTCCATCTGTAGCAACCAGCATATTTAATTTGTGGTTTAATTAATAAGAATTTATATACAGTGCTGATGTTTTAACTCTTCTCCCTCTCCAGATCTCTGACCCTGGTCAGAGTCTGGTCATAAAATGCAGGTCATAAAATGCTTCAAAGATGTGTTGTGCTGTCTCTAACATCCACAGTTTAGGGGAGATACAGACATCTGGATAGAAAGCCATCATTCTATCTATGGGACTTCAGACAGCGCTAGCTTGACACTTTCTCACACAATCAAAATCGACAATTTTGTTCTGTAAATTGTCAATCACCCTGACCCCACCATATCTCACCAATAAAGACAACATGACGTCTTAAAACCTATGCCATCTACCTGATGAGCAGCCAATCAGCAGGTGATGTATCTATCCCATATTGGATCCATCAATGAGGAAGGTACGGCGTTGTCCCAGACCACGTCCCACAGCTGGAAATAAGCCAATCAGCACTCATGTTATCTCTCCTTAAAATGCGAAACCTGCAATTTATTCATTGCTACGCATGCTCTCCAGGCTGTCTGAATACACAGAAAGCTGAAACAAGCAACTCAAGTCTGCGTTTTGTAAGGTTGAATGGTTCCCTATCGACAACCTATAGGCGGCATCGTGAGCATCTCTGTGGTGTCTGAGACTGATCATCCACAAAAATCAACAAAATACTTTGTGCTGTTTAAGCTAAGCCTTACACAACCCCAATGGAACCAACTGCAATTCAAAGCTAACAGCATATTAAAATCCATTGACAGTTCAAATATTTATTTGTCATAAATTAAGTACAAATTTGAATGTTATGTGTACCTCAACCAACATTTCATTTTTTAAAACATATGTCCTTAATGGGGGAGAGACAGATACATATATAATGTGAATTTGGCACTTTTTTATGTTACTATTTTTGGATATCATTCAAAACATAACTTCACAGAGGACGAAGTGCACAAGCAAAGTAAGAAAACTGATTTAACTGGGCAGTTTGTATAAACAAACATTCTTTTTTCCAAACTATGTTTCAGCTTGAACCTTTTTTATCATAATTAAGGTTTCATACTAACATGGTATATTCAAAATAAAGTGGTAGAAAATGAAGAAAACATATGACAAGTTGTTTTTTAAAACTCACGGATGTCACAGATTTCCCTTGATTAGGTGACAATAAAGAGGATAAAGAGCTGCCGAGACACGTTTATGGAAATCTAGCAATAAAAAGCAGCACAAATGTAACACGTATGCTATTGCCTTCAGGGGTTTAGAGTTATTTGCAAAATAGACCTTGATTTGTGGACCACTTTCACATATGGAATGACAAATCCAGATACTCACAGTGACACTCAAACTGGAAGATGGGTTATTGGTTTACAAATTAGAAGTTATCTCTTTTTTTATTGTTGTTGCTGAAGGAGCCAAGCAAAATCCTAAGCATTTCACTGTGTGTCTACCAAGATGCTGAGATTATATTTCTGATATGACAGAGAACCATATTAAAATCTCATCCACCATATTAGCAAATTTGCTTTGGCATTTATCAATGTCGGCACCAAATGAAAGAGAATAGTAGTAATGCCTTCAAGAAAATCAAACTGTTTTTATCATATATAAACAGGCATGCATGAATAATTTACAGACTAGTTCAGCAGTACACAATGTTTTATAATACCAAAGGTACGATTGCTCAAATTATCCAAAACAGATTCAAAACCGCTTTCATTGTGTGAGGTACACACATCCAAATACTGTATCTCATTCATAGGTATCAAGGGGTTTTATTTGAATCACAATAGAATTATTTCAGCTTAGGTGGACAGTATTATTTTTAAAGTGATATCTCAATCATCATTTTTGCAGGTATAGGAAAAAACAACTGTGAATCCCGAGAATCTTACTCAAAAGTATGAAGTTTATAATTTCAGTTGTGTTGGCGTTGCTATGCTATGCATCCAATTACCTCAGAATGGTAATTTTCTTGTAAATGTATAGGGATTTGATGATATATATATAAAGCAGTGTAAATGCACTGAATAAATAAATAATAAACATGCTATTGCACATGGTTAATTAAATAGCTGATTCTGTTGAGATGCTATTTTATTTTACCACAAATTACATGACTATTATACATGCATACAGATCTGTCATTTATCTTTCATTCTTCCTTTATGTTTTTCCACTTTCTGTTATGGTTCCAGTCTTACAATGCAAACAGCAAACTACATATAAGTTACATTTTGATGATTCTGTCATTCTGTGTGCAAACAAACAAACCAAACACTAAGAATTCTGAAAATGTACCTTAAAGGTGACATGAAAAGGTACATCTTCATTATGACAAGCAATTAAGTAGAAAATTCAAATTCATCCTTATAGACTAACCAGAAATATATTACATGTACACTGTTTATTATTTTATTAAAATGAACATTCTCCTGAGTATTTAGTCAATACTGTTGACTAGAGCTGGTTATATGACATGTAATTGTACTATATTGTCCATTCAAGCTCCATAAAACTCAATTGAAAAAATAATATAATTATTTTTGAACAAGTGCTATTTTATGAACATTGTTCATAATCTCAAGTTATCAAATGTAGACAAATATAAATTCAAACAAACTATACTTATGTAAGAACTAAACAAATGCTAGTTTTTAAACAAGCTGCTGTGCTATTTTCTTTCGTTTTTTCCCCTGGAAGTAACATTAATCTATTTGGGTTACTAAAGGTCGTTTAATGCTAAAGTTGTGTAAGGTAACAAGCATTACCTTCAGCATATTAATTTCAGTCGGAGTGACATCAGAAAACACATTTGATATTTTAAAATCATGTTTTTGTTTTAATCAGGCACAGTTATATAAGAAGCATGTGCAGAGAGTTAGTTGATTGTACTGGTTGTGGTTAAGCACACCATGTATACCAACACGTGTTTCATAACCTCATACACTTTATGTAGGAACTTTTTAGTATTATTAATACAAATATTAATGAAACACAACTACTGCCTATGATAGAAATGTATGTTTTATGTTTATAATTCATGTGCGCAACAGAAGAATATTTTCCCGCATAAGATGTAAATGAAGATGACTGGGTTGGAACATGCCTGTGTATTAAATCCCCAATGGGATTGAGTTTTCGGATGATACATAATAGAATGCACAGATAATGTATGTGCATTTACCATCTGTTGCATTGGATAGACAGATCCATTAGTTACTCAACCAAATATACAGTGAATGGAAGATGTGTTTTTCAGAATTACTTTTTCTTTGCCACTGAAAGTAAAGAGGGAATTCATCAATGCAGATTCACATTAATATTAAATGTAACTAATGAGATGTGATTACTAAAGCAGGATTAATAACACTTGGAGAAATTGACAAAGTGCTCTCAGCAGCAATGTGTTTAATTGTTAATGGTAATTTTAGTTAACTTGTAATCCACCTGTATGCATTTGTTATACCAAGAAACAGTACATTTTGTTGACATTCCTTGAGGCGCAGGACAAGTAACGATTCCCTGCATTACTGCTTTTTGTTACTATTTAAATTATTATTGTGCTGCTTTTTAAACATCTACCTGTTATGCATGTCAACAACTTTATGAAACAGAACTCATCCTGATGCTTGATGGTAACCGTATGCATGTGCTGTAAAGATTGGCCATGCTCTCATTTATAATGTTAAGTACCTTTATGGAAATGTAGTCTTACAAGGTATAAAAATACAAACTTGCAATATCTATATGCCCTTCTTTTCTGCTGAAGTTAATTAGGACCGGAGCCATGAACACAAACCAAATATGTACTTGCTGGGAACTGGGAGGTCGTTAGATTATTCCCTCTGATCATATGACACTCAATTTTAGTTAAGTTAGACAAGTCCAGCAGTATCTTCAAAGTTTTCAGCATCAGTCAAGTGCAGTGCTGAGAAAGAGCATAATGTAATTGGAACCAAGGGAATTCTTTACTACGTGTTTGAGGAGTCTACATTTAACTTGAGCTTGGTTTATTATTATACAGTTATTTACTTATTTATCCATGTGTTTTTATGATAGTATTACTACTACTACTACTAACAATACTAAATCAAGGATCAAAATTCATTTCTTCTTTTGTTGGCTAAACATAGAGATGGCATAATTTTTGGAAACCACTTGATTTGTATCCCAAAAAGAAAATATTACCCAAAGGTTGTGAGGTCACATGTGAGCCTGTTGGCAAAAATAAGCTGGATATTAAAAAAAAAAAAACTGTAAAACAAAACACTAAAAGTAACTACACAATGCTGAAGAATGGAAGGATATTGTTATTTTACAGGTGTACCTTCTGTTTTAGTCCTACTGTTGCCTAAACCTTTATATTAGCACTGTGTTATACTATAGGCAGTACATTTGATGATTCAGTTAGTGAGTTACCATTGCTCAAAGGAAAAAGATCAAATATAATTTTGAAGTTCAGAGTCAATTATCAGTTTCAGGAAAAGTAAATGCTTTACATAATATAGTACAGAGCAGAATAATCAGACGCAGACAAATGAGTAGCTATATTAACAAAAGTGGCCAAGACAGAAAGAAAAAAAAATGAAAAAAGCACTTTTTTGATAATCCAAGGCTAATTCGCTAATGGTTCCACAAGGACTTTTAGAACAGGCACACAATTATTCTGTCTTCAGTGCAATACAGTAACCTCTGTCAGGTAATGTGTATGAAGTGTCTGTTTTACAACTTGATTAGGAAGCTAAACTTACAGATAGATTCAGAGTATTGTGATAAAAAAAGCCTTAAAGCAGCAGCAAGAACATCTTTTTGAAAAGGAAAATAGATTGTCATACAGATACTCTTCTAATTCTTAACTTCCTGGTTGTATGAATTGCTATTTCAAGGTTACCCCCAACTTAGACAGTAGACTTATACAGCTATGTATATACTTTATTTATATCTCAAAGTCGTTGTTATAATATGTTTAGCACACACATTTAAAATGACCTTGAAATTAATATTTGAACTGCTGTATTTAAAATAAAATCATTACATTAGAAATGCATTATTGCTACTCATAAAACCACACAGAGTAATATTTGCCAAACATCATACAATAAAGAAAAATGGCAGTGATAACATTTATCTACCACCTGCATCATTTTCCTGCCAGCAATTTTAGTGGAAATAATTTTTCTTATTTATTTTTAATATACATTTTATCTAATCAATTATCAGCAGTGTGCAAATGAGCTGTGCCCTTTACTGAAGAATATAGCAATTGAAACATTAATTGTCTCTTCGTACTGTCATGTAAGAAGTAGTAAAAAGAAGTAATTGGCGCAGGTGAGAGGTGAAGAAAATCACAATTTTATTAAAAGAATGTAATTGTCAGTGCAGGTCAGATGTTATGGAACAAATTTACTTCTGCAGCTATTTGAGGAAAATGTGACAGATTAGAACTGATTGCATTAATGGACTCCTTACTGTAATAAAAAAAAGCTGCATCTCTCTGTACAATTAGCTAGAAGAGGTGGACAATTTACCTCCTAAGGCAAAAGAGGAGGTTGGTACCTTTCCCACTATAGCATTAGAGGGCAATGGTGGAGCAGAGACAGTCAATGTATATACTAGCATTTGATTGGTAGTGAATTATAAAATATCATTATTATGTCTGTCTTCATTTTAAGGCCCAGACAAAATCAAAAATGTAACCACCTTTTGACCAATCTTCACAGTTAATTCTACCAGGTGAACAAGATGTGCGTTGATCTACATCTGCCAGCATTTTCCAATCTCTAACAGCTTCCAGTGGTTCTAGACATGACGTGGTTTTATTACCTTTCTTTGGTGGTTGCTCCCCTGGACATACAGATGTTGTCCTTTGCGTGTAATGTTTTGATGGGACCAGTGGCAACCTATTGATCATATTAGACTTTTTCTCCAATGCCAAACATCACTGTACTTGGTCATGAAGCCAAGTCAGCCATCCTTGGGTGAGACCCACTTTACATCCCGTGAAAATATGTCTTAAAGTTGCAGGTGATTAACACATAGGATATGAGGGGTCCTATCCTATCCAGAGGCTTAGGCTCTGTGGTGATGGGAGTACAGCATATGTTGACCTGATGAGGAAGCTAATTCTGCCTGTTCCATTGACCATAGGTCCTTCGTTGACTACCAGCTTCCCTCATTGAGCTGGGACTGTCATAGTGGAGGTGCTGACCCGAGACCAAGACCTGTTACATGCTGAACTTTAATAAATGTCAAAAATATTAATGATTTTGCACATACAATATATATCAGAGACAGTCACTTACTTTTATACATATAATATTCATATTATGCCAATGACTACAATATTGCTCACTCTACCAGAAAATGCTATTTTTGTAGTACAATGTAGTGTACCAGGTATACAAAAACCGATGCATGTCTCAAAAGGTTTCAGTGTTAATTGCTTGTATTATGTTTAAATTGCAAATTCGCCCCTTAGTAATGACTGTGGCATTGCTTCACAGCCCTGTAGCTCAGTTTAGCAGTGATTAATAGGTAAACTTTCAATATAAAATAGATTTATGCTTTCTATGTAGTCACTTCTGTAATTTTAAGAAAACACTCTGGAGATGGGAAGAACAATGTTGTGTGAACACACTTGGCTTTAAATAGGGTGACAGGAAAATACAAACTTATGGATAATACCTCAGAAAGTATTACTTTGTGATAAAAAATAAATGATATATCCTTTTTCTAGAAAAAAACATAAATGTCCTTCATCTTCAGATTCGTGAAATGTCAGGATAATTTCTGCATTTCATATTAATCCTCCTTCTATACATGTATTTATAATTATAATTATAATTTGGCTGTAGGCATTTCTCCATCCCTAGATAATTAGTGTTCACGTTCAATGGAGGAAAAAATCCTTGCAATTACCATAAACACATAAATACCGTTCACGCTTGTCTATAAACCATACTTCTTTTTATAATATCTATATAATGTATTTTAGTCAGTATTTTAAACCATTATTATTGCTACATGTATTTCAAATAAACAATTATACGTAAGCTTATGCGATTTAAGTACCCATTCTTCCTACCTTCCCACTAAAAAATCAAAATCATAAAAATTATAATAATAAGTTAATGTCTTATAATATATATTTTTTCTTAAAAATCAATATGAACTCCTGGTTGTACTGCTAGTGTTTTATGTCTTCTAAACATTTATATTGAAGTCTTGTGTACTCATGTTCATAAATGACACCTTATTAATTATCAATCTGAACTCATTCTTTATTATGGGGCAATCAGTAAATGGATCATTTCATGTTTAATAGTACCTACTGTGAGTCATTTTTCACATTCAGTTTAAATGCTATTAGTAGTTGAAGTCCATATGTGTCTTGGACTACTTTATTACAGGACCTACTAGTTCGTATAGCACTGCAAACCTTACAGCACAATAGAATAAAAAATTGAAACAGCAAGAAAGGAAGTCTCTGATCATGTTAACAGACAGGCCTCCAGCACACAGAGAGACGGTTGATTCCTAAGCCCTAAAATCCTGGAAGCAATATCCGTGGCATCTTCATTGTAATTACAAAATTAAAACATGATTTTTTATGGAATGTTATGACCCTCCATTTAAATTGTTCCATACAGTTAACCTTGCTTTTACTATTTCTATGTATAATAATAAATAATAATATACAATATGGCCACCAGGTTTAATTTAGTAACTCACAATTTACATATTTACACTTACACAAACAAAGAACTTTCTGACATAAAAATACTATTAATGGTAAGTGTGTTTCTTCACTCCCAAGTGCAAATTCATGAAATATTTTGTATTTATAAAGAGAGAACCTAATTAGTGTAATATTAAAATAATAGCCTCAAGCTTCAAATGGATTTAATTGCAAATTGTTTAATATATCTTTGGTACAGGCATACTATTCAGCACCTTTATATATGAGAATCAATTTAATTACTTCTTGGGCTGGGTTAAGTCACAACTTTGACCCAATCGCTAATGGCAAACTACAAAATTGTATATCTTAGCAGCTATATTTCTGGTTAGAAGAAAGTAGCATCTAACAAATGATGAAGCCCACCACTGAGTACAGTATTGTAGTTTTCTATTAGGGGGTGGGTCAAAGTTTTGATTGAATCCCAGCCATTGTTATAAATAGTGTTATTTCATTAAAGAACAAAAAAAAAACATGTATATAGGTTAATTTTGACAGTTATCAGGACATTATTGACATACAGAAATTAGGTTTTGTCTAATGTCTTTACGAAATATCATGTTTGTGTCATCTCTGTAGTTTAAAGTTAGTGTTTTATAATGTGTACATGGACGTGGCAAATTATTTTATAAAAAATGACCCAAAAAAATGTCACCATAGTTTAATCGACAACAGCATTTACTGTACATAAACAATAAGGAATGCTACACCCAGTGGATTTAATTTGTGTAATTGTGGATGATACAACATGCAGGAAACGTTTTTTAAACATTTAGGTTATAGGTGAAATTGCATTTCAGTTGTAATGGAAAAAGTGTATAACAAATCCTGTTAAACTGGAACACTGTAGCTTCACAACTCAAAAGGCCAGCAAAGGTATCAATGCTAAATGAAATGCTACTGGAAGCTATTTCTTCAGATTTGAAACCATTTCAAACCCGCTGAAATATTTTAACTTTAAGTAATAGTATTACAGTTATAGTTATATCAAAAACACTCATCATATATAATGTTTATATCCGGCAAAATCCAGTCTTCTGATATTAATTTTATATGATCTCTCAGATTATTCCCTTATTTAACTGAACAAATTAATTTCTTAATTGGACCAAATGCAGCAAAGTTACAAGATGCAGAAGCTGAATACAGGCTTCGTTCCTTTGTGTTCCCTAACCGAGTCCGCTGGGGATCACTTGGAAAGATTCATTTCCATCCACATCAAGGGAAAGAATGAAATCATTTAGGAAGTGTTAGCATTGTCAGGTCAATTCCACGATACACACAGATATATTCTTGAAAACCAAAAATACTGGAAAACATTTTTTTGTGAGGCACCCGTCAATTCACTGTTCATTACAACATTTAAATGAAATGGAAATCACATTTCCTATCTTTATTAAAATCTCCGGATATCAAGTAAAATATTTGTAGTGAAGGCCAGCATTATTTATTTTTTTCAAACCTAAAGTATTTTTGGTAGGATATTATATTCTGGAAGATATTATTCATAAACGGCACTAATGAATGTCAGGCTGTGATGCACACAATGTTAAAAATTGTCCTATTAATTAATGATGTAATTAAGGTTTTGTCAGTGACATGCCATTTCATGACAGGGATAGATTGGTTGCCCAGGTCTGTGCCAGGCATCCATGCAGGCTGGCTGTAACTATAATGAATGACAGCAATTTAGTGTAGGTTTGTGGTGATGGGACCACCTGCGAAGGACTGGCTGGCACCTTCCGTGCGTGAATGGTATTCTGCACAGCACTACCAAACAGGCCCTGCAGTCTAAATTAATGTGGTCCATTTTCAACTGAAAAATTACCCTTTTTACCATTATCCATAATAGCTTTGCCTCACTTTTTTTTTTAATAAAGTGGCAATTAACTTTTTACTTTGCATTAATTTGCATATTAATTAGGAAAATAAAGGAATAGAGATGGAAGATGCCAGACAGATGCCAACTAACATACCTGCACATGTCCTCTTATTGCGTTTTGGTTCGTGTATTGTAATATTTCAACAAAACGTAATACAGACAAATGAAATGCATTTAAAGAAAGGAACTGGACACTGAATACACTAATAATGACTTGCCATCACTTAAACACAGTTAATTTACAAGCCATATACAATAAAGCTGCTGTACACTTTAGCATTTTATTTGTACATGTAGAGCAATGCCTTTTCATACTGAACACAGACTTGTTAAACTACCTTGTTTGGAAAAATAAGTGTGTACAAAGTGACAATGCATGGAACAATGAAAATTGGCTTGGAAAGCAACAAATAAGTAGGATGTGCCCTAGTACAATCAACTAACAAGTATCGATTGCTCTGTAAGTGTCCTGAACTGGTATTTCTCCCTTTACCTTGCTGTCAACTTGTTTAATAGGGTGTCTTCACGTTGAGTAACTAGTGAAAGGGATACGAGAAGGAAGCACCACTTTCAGCATCCTTACACATCTCTGATAAATCTCACATCTCTAAGCCTTGCAAACTTCAGACCATTCAGAGTCTCATTTGTACCCTTACTGATCATTCTAGCCCCAATAAAAAAGGTAGCTATTAATACTTTATAGGTGATTAGCGTACTGGATTTATGCTGAATAACACCCAAGTACTTACATTCTTTCCCCTGATTACACTTGAAAATCCGATCAGCTCATTATAAAATCTCTACTTTATTGCAGCACCGTCACACCCCTTATCTTATCTTGTCTTATACTGCAGTCTTTTTCGCACAAATGAGAGCTACTGGTCATGTATAAGTAAATCATCTCTTCTTACCTTGATGTTGAAGAGAGTTTATTTGGCATGAGACTGTTATATATAGTTATATAAAAAGCAAAAATAATCAACAAGTGCATATCCTCATGCTGTTGTAATAATTTCAGTTTGGAAGCAATGTTTTGTATCTCGGTTTTTGTTGTTGTTGCTGTGTGAAACCCAGATTAAATATTAAAGGTAAAAACAAATGAGCTCTGATTAAAGCTGCAAAACAAAAAACAAAACAAAAAACAGTAAATGTGGCGTCAAAGCACACAAAAAAACAGAAATGTGTTTAAAGAAAACAATTTTGACCTGTATTATGCCTTCTCAATGGCTAGACAAGCAAAACAAATACATAAATGAGAATCATGATATTTTTAATAGCTGTCTATCTTCCTTTGTGTAGTTTACCAGTACTAGGGGCAATGTTCAATGTGAGTTCAAAAAGCTTTAGCAGACAGGTTAAGCTACATAATAAGAATAACATAGTGAATACTTTATTGGGGCATAACGAGAAAAAAATGTATTTTAAAACCTCTGAAACAACAAAATCTATCACAATTGTAGTGTAGAAAAAATACTTCTTAGACTCCTTAGATGCAAGGTTAATATTCAGTGAAAATCTATCCAGAGAGGTGCACTCAAAATACAATTCCTTTTAACTTTGATTGTCTCTCTGAACAAAGAATGAAATTATTCATAGAAAAAGAGTACTCATACAACAGAGTAAACCAACAGACTGCTTTACACTAAGCATAGAATGAGATCTACGTTCTTTTAACTGAAACCTTATGTATCTGTAAATAAAGTTTATTTTATGTATTTTGTATATTAACCTAAAGATATATAAAGATGGGTTGTCACCATTAACGCGATGACACAGGCGATTAATTTTAAATGAACAATGCGTTAATATTTTGTAATGTAATGAATTGCGTTTCTCTTTTTTGAGCATTCTGTGCACCAATTTTTGAACCACAGATGAGATCGTGATGGAGAAGAAAGGTGGTTGGTTAAATGGATAAAAACAAAATGATACGTAATATCTGTGAAGGTGAATTTCAATATCATAGAGGCACATCATGTCTGAACGATCACCTAAAGCCAAAGATGCTAATGTTCAAAGTCCTAGTCAAGGCAGTGTATGGCTTCAGTAATAATAATATAGAAGAGAGCAGCATTATCTTCTGAGCCTACGCCTTTACAAGTCTATAAGATGCAGTGCTGATTTTTTGAGATTAGTTCAATTAATCTGATGATCTATCTGCAATTACAGGGGACCTTTTTCGGTACAGGGAGATCCCGCTTAACACAGTAGATGCATTCCTGAAAATGATCATGCTATCTGAAACCGTGTGACATGAAAACCATTTCTCCTTAGGAATACATGTTAAGAAGATGCGTTCTAATGGAAGCCGGTGAAAGATAAATAGTGGTAGATACGTGCAGGAAATTAAACAAACTAAAGATATATTAGTCTTATATATATTGTATGTAATACATTAATTCATAATTAACAAATGTTGTAATGTACCTTATAAAATAGGCGACTTGACCATGCTAATTTGTTGTTTAATTATTTTTCCATGTTGTTCAGAAACTGTGGTAAATGAAACCATGTTGAGCACAACCTCCCTGTACATTTATAATGAAGAAGCAGAAAACTCTTGAGACTAATGCAACCTCTTGTGACCTCTCTTTTTTTTTCCTGGAATTGTTATTTAAACAAGATTGGATTGAAAGATTTCCTTGGAATTATTTTAAACCCATTCTGCAAGAATTACACTCATATATGTAAATCTTTTATGTAATTTTAACATGATTAAATATGTGATTAATCGCGATTATTTTGTGAAATGTTGAGATTTTTTAAATTAATCGTTTGACAGCCCTAAAATGTGTATGTGTATATATACACTGATCAGCCATAACATTATGACCACCTGCCTAATATTTTGTAGGTCCCCCTTTTGGTGCCAAAACAGCCCTGACCCGTCGAGGCATGGACTCCACTAGACCTCTGAAGGTGTGCTGTGGTATCTGGCACCAAGACGTTAGCAGCAGATCCTTTAAGTCCTGTAAGTTGCGAGGTGGGGCCTCCATGGATCGGACTTGTTTGTCCAGCATATCCCACAGATGCTCAATTGGATTGAGATCTGGGGAATTTGGAGGCCAAGTCAATACCTTGAACTAGTGATTCATCAGACCAGGCCACCTTCCTCCATTGCTCCATGGTCCAGTTCTGATGCTCACGTGCCCAATGTAGGTGCTTTCGGCAGTGGACAGGGGTCAGTATGGCCACCCTGACTGGTCTGTGGCTACGCAGCCCCATACGCAACAAACTGCGATGCACTGTGTGTTCTGACACCTTTCTATCAGAACCAGCATTAACTTTTTCAGCAATTTGAGCTACAGTAGCTTGTCTGTTGGATCGGACCACACGGGCCAGCCTTCGCTCCCCACGTGCATCAATGAGCCTTGGCCACCCATGACCCTGTCACCGGTTCACTGCTTTTCCTTCCTTGGACCACTTTTGATAGGTACTGACCACTGCAGACCGGGAACACCCCACAAGAGCTGCAGTTTTGGAAATGCTCTGACCCAGTCGTCTAGCCATCACAATTAGGCCCTTGTCAAAGTCGCTCAGATCCTAACGCTTGTCCATTTTTCCTGCTTCTAACACATCAACTTTGAGGACAAAATGTTCACTTGCTGCCTAATATATCCCACCCACTGACAGGTGCCATGATAACAGATTATCAGTGTTATTCACTTCACCTGTCAGTGGTCATAATGTTATGGCTGATCAGTGTATATATATACACTCACCTAAAGGATTATTAGGAACACCTGTTCAATTTCTCATTAATGCAATTATCTAACCAACCAATCATATGGCAGTTGCTTCAATGCATTTAGGGGTGTGGTCCTGGTCAAGACAATCTCCTGAACTCCAAACTGAATGTCTGAATGGGAAAGAAAGGTGATTTAAGCAATTTTGAGCGTGGCATGGTTGTTGGTGCCAGACGGGCCGGTCTGAGTATTTCACAATCTGCTCAGTTACTGGGATTTTCACGCACAACCATTTCTAGGGTTTACAAAGAATGGTGTGAAAAGGGAAAAACATCCAGTATGCGGCAGTCCTGACGGCGAAAATGCCTTATTGATGCTAGAGGTCAGAGGAGAATGGGCCGACTGATTCAAGCTGATAGAAGAGCAACTTTGACTGAAATAACCACTCGTTACAACCGAGGAATGCAGCAAAGCATTTGTGAAACCACAACACGTACAACCTTGAGGCGGATGGGCTACAACAGCAGAAGACCCAACCGGGTACCACTCATCTCCACTACAAATAGGAAAAAGAGGCTACAATTTGCACAAGCTCACCAAAATTGGACAGTTGAAGACTGGAAAAATGTTGCCTGGTCTGATGAGTCTCGATTTCTGTTGAGACATTCAGATGGTAGAGTCAGAATTTGGCGTAAACAGAATGAGAACATGGATCCATCATGCCTTGTTACCACTGTGCAGGCTGGTGGTGGTGGTGTAATGGTGTGGGGGATGTTTTCTTGGCACACTTTAGGCCCCTTAGTGCCAATTGGGCATCGTTTAAATGCCACGGCCTACCTGAGCATTGTTTCTGACCATGTCCATCCCTTTGTGACCACCATGTACCCATCCTCTGATGGCTACTTCCAGCAGGATAATGCACCATGTCACAAAGGTCGAATCATTTCAAATTGGTTTCTTGAACATGACAATGAGTTCACTGTACTAAACTGGCCCCCACAGTCACCAGATCTCAACCCAATAGAGCATCTTTGGGATGTGGTGGAACGGGAGCTTCGTGCCCTGGATGTGCATCCCACAAATCTCCATCAACTGCAAGATGCTATCCTATCAATATGGGCCAACATTTCTAAAGAATGCTTTCAGCACCTTGTTGAATCAATGCCACGTAGAATTAAGGCAGTTCTGAAGGCGAAAGGGGGTCAAACACAGTATTAGTATGGTGTTCCTAATAATCCTTTATGTGAGTGTATATATATATATATATATATATATATATATATATATATATATATATATATATATATATATATATATATATATATAATGTGTGTTTGTGTGTGTGTGTTTGTGTGCATGCATGCTCTCTGAACCTAACTTTCTTATTTGCATTAATACTGAGAAAAAGAAAAAAAATATATGTTGGATATTTTGGAAAAAATGTTGCTGATGTGATAGTGTACTGTAAATAAGCTGACATGTATTATTGAGTCAAGTCATTTTTACAGCATAGGCTTCTGTAGCCTAAAGATGAAAGCTAATGTATTCACATTTTTCTCCCTATGAGTTTCATTTTATTTATTTTTCCAGACACAAAACAAATGTACCAAGCATTTGATATAATCCTCTTTTGAATTTCTCTTTTGGGGCAAACAAATGAAAACTCTTTAATGAACAAATATAAAGAAAATGCTTCATCTCATCTGATGTGTGGTAATTAAACTTTCCCATAGCTAGAGCACTATGTCTAAAAAGAAAAAATAAACTGATGTTTGACAATGTATGTATGCATAGAGGCATTATGTTTTGTCTGTAAGCTTTACAATGATTATGAGTTTTTGTGAAAAAAATTGTATAAATACAATTAATAAAAAAAAATTCTATATATACAATATATATACAGCTCTGGAAAAACTTAAGAGACCACTGCAAATGTTTCTTAAATCAGCATCTCTACATGTATGGCAGCCATTCCATTCCATTCATATTTTTATTTGGAATTTGGCAGAAATGTTGTCAGTAGTTTATAGAATAAAACCAAATGTTCATTTTACCCAAACAAATACCAATAAATAGTAAAACCAGAGAAACTGATAATTTTTCAGTGGTCTCTTAATTTTTCCCAAAGGTGTATATATATATATATATATATATATATATATATATATATATAGCCCACAACTGTGCTTAATCTTGGCCTGGTCCCTGAGGGCAAATGCAGGAGGGCAGTGGGATTGCTTTTCAGCAAAATAGAATTGTGCTATAGTTTGACGTTCTGGATATTGACCCCATTTTCTGCTGCCAATTTTAGATAACCTACCTTGGACTGGACATTGACTGTCACCATGTGCAAAGACCTCCCATTATGAACCACAGCCACAAAACTGCATTCTGATCTGGACTGTTTTCAGACTGTTCTAATTGGTGACCTCGTGGTCTGAGGGGTTTAACACCGGCTTTCAACCCTGATCCCCAGACACAATGTCCCACACCATCAGTATATATATATATATATATATATATATATATATATATATATGCTTAGTTTAGCTTAGTTTACACATATGCAATCGATGGCTGCTATGACACCAGACATTAAATAGCTTTTAAGACATTGAAAAAGTTTTACTTAATGCTTTACTAAAGTTATGAACTTGCACTGCATAAGATACAACTGTCAATTGTCTCATGCTTATAGCCCACTTTATGATGCAATAAGTTGGTATCATAAAGTGTAGTGGATACACTAAAAGTGTATCTTTGTATGTCTCCTTACAAATCAGCCTTCTAAATATCATCATCCTCCTCCTTTTGACTGACTAAAACTCCAGAACACTATTATTAATATTTATACTACTACTACTACTACTACTACTACTACTACTACTACTAATACTATTAAATGATGATGGTAGTAGTGCATTTCTTTCTTTCTTTCTCTCTCTCTCTCTCTCTCTCTCTCTCTCTCTCTCTCTCTCTCTCTCTCTCTCTCTTCCATGGTAGCTTAATTGATATTTATAGTCTGAACCCTATAATCGTTTAGGCCTGGTTTCCCCATATCAACCGAGACACAACTGAGCACATGTTGATGGTCTGCTAAATATCTAGTTGTATGTTAATAAACACACACCCCTAGAGGGTGCTAAAATATGCTTTCTAAATCAAATTATTGGGCAAAGGCTATTTGCCGAAATGTGCACCTGACTGGTTATTTTTATTGGGGGGTTTGTAAACATTGCTAAATAAGGTTTTATGTCTTAAAAATAAGCTTTACTGCATGCTTTAATAAATAAAGAACAGTGTGCAGAAATATCATGTCTCCAACACAATGAAATGTAGAACAAATATGTAATATTCTGTCTCCTGAATTCACGGAGGGAAACACATGAACAGAAAGTAAAACATAAAAACCTCTAAGAAACTAAATAAAAAATACAGCAAGGTAGATATAATCTTGATGATATTACTATTTCTTTTTAATTCTAGGTGAATAAACCATAACACAATCCCCTTCTAACATAAAAAAACCCTTTTGTTTCTGATTACTTTTATTGTCAGCAATGAATTTCATAGACCCTATAGTTTTCATCAGCTCTACAGCCTTGTCTTTATCAACAACAACTACAACAACAACAACAACAACAACAACAAAACAATATTTAAGCTTCTGCGGGTTCTTCTGAAGCTCAAGTGAGCACGCCTGGGATCATGTTAACCAGACAAAATGAATAATAAGCTGCTAACATATCAGACAGTAAAGACACTATACATATATAGGAATAACCAGGGCAACAGAAAAATAAATTAATGGATCAGAGAACAAACACAAATATGTGACATCATTGACTGAAAATGTTAAAATAGCAATGGGCTGGACACAGAAAAGATCAAAGATGGACAAAGGAGGCTATTGAATGGATACCAAGAGATGAAAAAAGACCTAGAAGAGGGACAACCACATAAAAGATGGGAAGATTAAATAATACAATGTGCAGCTGTAACATGGAAAGGAGATGCTGTCGATTGAAGCAAGAGGAAACATCTTGGGGAGGCCTTCATCTAGTGGATCGATATAGGCTGATGGTGATGGTGATAAATTATACACACACACTGTATATATATATTATACACACAATACAATATTGCTGTATATGTTTTTTTTTGTGTGTGCAGCTGCCTTTTGTTTTTATTTCATCCAAACCCTGTAACTCATTGTTCAGAGTATTCAGTGATTGATGATTTAGAGAGACCACATTAATTAGCAGGAATGTTGCCTTCCAAGAACAACATATTTGCAACAACTAGTATACCTGCCTGCATATATGTATTCCTATTCTGGGTCACCTTCCCGTTTGCAGTAGGTAAGCTTAACCTGATTTCATTTGTAATCAACTTGATGTGAAACATTCAGTATTGCTGTATAACATGTATTGTTATTGCAATGGGGAAAGGCTGATGAGTGTGGAAGGTGAGATTTGATCACTTCAAGATGCATGCCCTGCTGCTATGCTTGGAAAGTTGTCTCTTTTCGAGAGCTGTTATTTAGTTTCCCCAGCGTCTCGTTACAGCAGTATATTAAATGTTAATTTTTGTTATTCATGTTTAGTGATTTAAGACAAGTGGTTGGGAAGGCGTAGACTTTTTGGTCTTTGGCCCAATTTAAATGAGGCCACATACAGTGTGTTAATTACTATTTATTTTCAACCCAGTCTCACTAGAACATGTTTAATAGTTTAATGTTTATTCAATTAATTTTACTAGGGGAGAAAAATGGTATGTGGGTAACCATTTTCTTTTAACATTGCCTTTGTAAAAGACAGCCTGGTAGCTACACACGTCTAGAACATCCAGTTTAATTCTGTTATTGCCATGCTACTCTTTATTTGGCTATTAGAAATAATCTTATATATATCTACTGGTCAGTAGTTGGCTGTATACTTAATTATTGGAGTTTGCGAGAAGTCAAGCCTCCTTTTCAGTAGTAAAGAATCCAGCTAAAGGAAAAGAAAGTTGATTGTCTCTGTGTCTTGTCAGGTTAGTTTTAAATTAAATTACAGTTAAAATAGTTTAAGAAAGATTGAATAATGGTAAATGGATCATTACATTTGTATTTCATTATTTTTGTGCATTTGTTTGCATTTACAAGATTAAGATTATTGTAATTTTACATGTCAAAATTAAGTTAATCTTAAATTAATCTTACATGTAAACTTTTGTAAATAAAGTTCTGTTTGAATGTATTTCAAGAAATGTTAATCTTTATGCAACAATACAAACTGTGTTGTTCTGAAAACAATCAAGAACTGTAAAGAAGTGTAATATGTTCTGAAAGGAATGGTCAAATGCTCAGAACACAATAAGGAAAATGTTCTTACATACTGTATTGAATTCAGTTGTAAAGAATCCAGCTAAAGGAAAAGATTGAATGTCTGCATTTTCTTTTCAGTTTAAACTGTGATCTGGTAGTGTGTCTTGCAAGCCGAGATATATAATATTGTTTGTACACAGTTTCTGATTACATACATATTGTAACACCATGAGGGATTGCCACAGTTCTGGGCTCCTTGAAATAGGCGCGATCTAGGGAAATCAACATACGAAGGCAGGGATATAGTGCAAATGGAGGTGCTTTTATTATTTATAGTGCGGGTGGTGAATCAAAAGGAAACAAAAGCAAACAAAATCACAGAGCTAACACTCCACATCTCGAATCCCTATCCAGAGTTCGAGTCCAGAAGCCAAGGTTCATCTGTCAGTTGTTCTATTCCAAGGTGCAGGATCTGTTCTCTCTCTCTCTCTCTCTCTCTCTCTCTCTCTCTCTCTCTCTCTCTCTCTCTCTCTCTCTCTCTCTCTCTCTCTCTCTCTCTCTCAAATTCAAATTCAAAACAAGCTTTATTGGCATGATATGTTTTCACACAAGTATTGCCAAAGCAATTGGGTATATTGGAATTATATACAATAAAATTAAGAACTTTACAAATATAAAATAAAATATATTGTTATTTACATGTATTTTACATGGTTAGTGTGCTGTGTTGTTGGTTTGGAGACATGGTTGCGGTTCTCTGTCTGTGTGGCAGGCTGTGATGTATTCTGCTGCGATCACAGCGCAGTCTCTGTGCTCCACCGCACCGCGCCTCTGTGCTGAGCTGGGGGAAGTCGGGGACTCTGCTGGCGAATCTGGGGAAGAAGGCGTCTCTGACCTGTGTGTATCTGGAGCAGGTCAGGGCGAAGTGCGCCTCTGTCTCTACCTCCCCGGATTCACACTGCACAGGCGTCTGTCTCTGGGGGTCCAGGTCTGCCTGTGCCGTCTGGTCTCCACCTCCAGGCTGTGGTCGCTCAGTCTGTACCTGGTCAGAGTCCATCTCTGCTGGGGGTCTGTGACCAGTGTCAGGTATTCTGCCGGGCTGTATCCTCTGCCCAGGGTCCTGTAGCACTCCAGCTTGTTCTGCTGTTTGTTTTGTTCAGCCAAGTGCTCGATGTAGCTGCAGTGCAGCGCCGCAGTGATGTGCTGGAGCTGTGGGGGCTGTCTCCTGCCTCGGCTGCTCAGCAGCTCTGTGCTGTCGGTGTGGCTCTGGGCACAGAGCCTCAGGGCCAGCTGGCCGAGGGTGTCTGTGTGGGGGCTGCGTTCCTGCTGCCTCAGGGCGCTGTGCTGGAGGTTCTCTGGGCTGCTGTGTTTCAAGTGCAGCCAGTATTTCAGGGCTGTCTTCTGCACTGCACAGCCCAGAGGCAGGCGCCCCAGCTCGGCTCGGCAGCCATTGTTGGGGCTGCTCCTGTGAAGCTTCAATATGTGCCTGCAGAACTCGGCTTGCAGGCCTTCTGTGGGGCCCTTCTTCCATTTGTCGAAGTCGGTGCTGATAATCGGGCCCCAGACCTCACTGCCATACAACAGGATGGGCAGGATCACGCTGTCAAAGAGCTTCGTCCACAGCAGCACCGAGGGGTTTAGGGAGCTGATCTTCTTCCTGATGGTGTAGTACGCCCTGCGTGCTTTGTCAGCGAGGGTCTTCACAGCGAGGGTGAAGTTGCCTGAGGAGTTTATTAGTAGGCCCAGGTAGGTGTAGCTGGCTGTGTGCTCTATTGTGGTGCTGTTGAGATTGAAATTGTATTTTCTGCTTTGGATCCTGGCTTTCTTCTGGAAGATCATGATTTTAGTTTTGTCCATGTTGACCTCCAGGGCCCAGGCTCTGCAGTAGCACTGCAGAGTGTCCAGCTGCTGCTGTAGCCCTTGCTCTGTGGGTGACAGCAGCACCAGGTCGTCTGCATACAGAGGGCACTTGATCTGGGTGTCGTCCAGCGTCAGGCCGGGGCCGGGGCCTTGCTGCAGTTCTGTGGCCAGCTGGTTGATGTATATGTTGAACAGGGTGGGGCTCAGATTGCAGCCCTGCCTCACCCCTTGGCCCTGGGGGAAGGCTTCAGTCTTCCTGGTGTCCACCTTCACACTGATCCTGCTGCCTGTGTACATGGATTTGATCACATCGTATGCCCTCCCCCTGATGCCGCTCTGGAGGAGCTTCAGATACAGGCCGGGGTGCCAGATTGAGTCGAATGCCTTTTTGAAGTCGACAAAGCAGGCAAATATCTTCCCTTTCTGCGTGCGGTGGCTGTGTTGGCCGATCAGGGAGTGGAGGGTGTAGATGTGGTCAGCAGTGCGGTGGTTGGGTAAGAAGCCGATCTGACTGCTGTCGAGGACTCTGTGCTCCTGTATGAAGGCCAGGAGGCGGCTGTTCAGGACGCTACAGAACAGCTTCCCCAGGCTGCTGCTCAGACAGATCCCTCTGTAGTTGTCTGGGTTCAGTCTGTCTCCCTTCTTATATATCGGGGTTATGAGTCCTGTGCTCCATGTGTCAGGGAAGCAGCCCGAGGTCAGGATTAGATTGAACAGCTGCACCAGGGTGCTCTGTAGGGTGGTGTTGCTGTATTTCAGCATTTCGTTTGGGATGCTGTCCTGACCGCAGGCTTTCCTGGGCTTGAGGCACTGGAGTTTGTCTCTGACCTCCTGCAGTGTGATGGCCGAGTCCAGGGGTGACTGTGCATCTTTAATTACACTCTCCAGTGTTTTAAGATCCTGAAGGAGTTCAGTTTGCTCTGGGTTTAGGTCTTTGTCCGCGATTGGCTGGTATAATGATTCGAAGTAGTTTTTCCAGATATTTCCATTTTGGATACCCAGCTGTTTGTCATGTTTGTTGGGGTTCAGATTGTGCCAATGATCCCAGAAGGTGTTTTTGTCAATGGCCTCCTCAATTTGGTCGAGTTTATTTTTCTCGTACTTTCGTTTTTTCTGGATCAGCGTGTGTTTGTACTGTTTCAGGGTTTGGCAGTATGTCTGTCTCAGTGCTGTGTTGTCAGGGTCGCGGTGCTTTTGGTTTGAAAGTGCTCTGAGTTTCTTGCGCATTTTGTTGCATTCGTTGTCAAACCATTTTTCTGTCATGTTTTGTGTTTTGCTTTTGTGAGAATGTTTCTTGGGACTCATATTTGATGATTCTGACAGAGTTTTGAAGATGTAGTTAAGGTCTTTCACGGCCTGGTTGATTCCTGTCCTGTCCTTGGGGTAGGTGTTTTGCAGGAACTGGGTCAGGAGCCGGTTTGGTTCTTCACTGCTCAGGGCGCTCTCGTACTACTCTCTGCTGTCTGCCATCCATCTATAGCAGGGCTGGAGTTTGAGCAGGTGTGCCGGGTGGATGGGCTGTGTGTCTGTTTGGGTGCCTGTGCGCAGGTAGAGGACTCTTTGGTTGTGGTCTGAAAGTGCTGACTGTGGTCTGATTACATAGGCGTTGATGCTGTGAGGGTCGAGGTCAGTGATGGTGTAGTCCACCACACTGCACCCCAGAGCTGAGCTGTAGGTGTATTTTCCCAGAGAGTCCCCCCTGGTTCTCCCGTTGACTATGTACACACCCAGGCTCTTACACAGTCTCAGCAGCTCTTTCCCACTCCTGTTGACTGTGCTGTCGAAGCTGTTCCTCAGGGTGGTCGTGGTGCTGTGGCATGGGTTTGCATTTCTGAACAGGTGGCTGTTTCCATCGGGGTTGATGAAGTCTCTTTCTCTCCCTGTTCTGGCGTTGAAGTCTCCACAGAGCAGGATGTTCTCTCTCTCCAGGTTGCAGATATTGTTCTTGCCCTCCAGCTCCAAACAATACAGCTCTGCCTGCTTCCTGCTTTTATACAGGCACTGGCCAGTCATAGGAGTCCTGCAGGTCAGGTGCTCCCCAGTGACGATTCATCCTCACAGGGATTCTGGGAGATATAGTGCTGACCATTTTGTTCTCTTCCTAGAACCATGCCATATAACATGTGTTATGTTTTATATGTTGTGAAATATACATTTATGTTCACTTGAAGGGAAAAAGTAAGGGAAAAGTTTGAGGAAGGGAATCCCTGCAACCCCCTTGTACAAAACAGTTTTATAATGTACTAATAACCAGGTTGTTCATATTTAGACTGCCACAATAATTAATATGTTTTAAATTAACAAAAAAATGCAGTTCCCTCCTGAATGCTTTAATTTGGGGACTAAGTATATAAAACTTGTATTTCATTATACTTATTTGAGCTGAATCATATTAATGCCTTTGAAAGAAGCTTACATGCTCAAGATTTTCACTCTACTGCTGCTGAACAGATGGATCCCTTTGACGAAAAAATTAAGTAAAATAGACTGAAAGTTTTATCAAATGTATGACATTAATTTATTACTTTCTGTGGATTCTCCCATCTTGCAAACTGCTGAGGTGAACATCTATTTATTCAGGCCTTGGCAAAAATTAAATATGGCTTTTATGTTATTTCTGAAATGTCATTCAATCAATGATTGGTAATTCTATGTAAATTAATCTATTAAAATAAATTGCTTTACACATTAGCTAACTTCCCATGCAGTAGAGTGACTATCTGACATTCATCTGAATCATTTACAGTTATAAATTGGCTAGGCAACACCACAATATGCTTAATTCAAATTCATTTTCATACTGTACCTGTTTATTGTGCCATGTAAGTGAACCTGAGGAATCTGTATTTTGAAACAACAAAGTTTAATATATTCATACCAAAGTATAAATTGGTAAGTCTTTAGAGCATTTATATTTCAAAATGTATTCTATACAAAGTCTGCCAAATTTCTATACCTTTATTTTTATGTATATATATATACACTCACCTAAAGGATTATTAGGAACACCATACTAATACTGTGTTTGACCCCCTTTCGCCTTCAGAACTGCCTTAATTCTACGTGGCATTGATTCAACAAGGTGCTGAAAGCATTCTTTAGAAATGTTGGCCCATATTGATAGGATAGCATCTTGCAGTTGATGGAGATTTGTGGGATGCACATCCAGGGCACGAAGCTCCCGTTCCACCGCATCCCAAAGATGCTCTATTGGGTTGAGATCTGGTGACTGTGGGGGCCAGTTTAGTACAGTGAACTCATTGTCATGTTCAAGAAACCAATTTGAAATGATTCGACCTTTGTGACATGGTGCATTATCCTGCTGGAAGTAGCCATCAGAGGATGGGTACATGGTGGTCACAAAGGGATGGACATGGTCAGAAACAATGCTCAGGTAGGCCGTGGCATTTAAACGATGCCCAATTGGCACTAAGGGGCCTAAAATGTGCCAAGAAAACATCCCCCACACCATTACACCACCACCACCAGCCTGCACAGTGGTAACAAGGCATGATGGATCCATGTTCTCATTCTGTTTACGCCAAATTCTGACTCTACCATCTGAATGTCTCAACAGAAATCGAGACTCATCAGACCAGGCAACATTTTTCCAGTCTTCAACTGTCCAATTTCGGTGAGCTTGTGCAAATTGTAGCCTCTTTTTCCTATTTGTAGTGGAGATGAGTGGTACCAGGTGGGGTCTTCTGCTGTTGTAGCCCATCCGCCTCAAGGTTGTACGTGTTGTGGCTTCACAAATGCTTTGCTGCATACCTCGGTTGTAACGAGTGGTTATTTCAGTCAAAGTTGCTCTTCTATCAGCTTGAATCAGTCGGCCCATTCTCCTCTGACCTCTAGCTTCAACAAGGCATTTTCGCCCACAGGACTGCCGCATACTGGATGTTTTTCCCTTTTCACACCATTCTTTGTAAACCCTAGAAATGGTTGTGCGTGAAAATCCCAGTAACTGAGCAGATTGTGAAATACTCAGACCGGCCCGTCTGGCACCAACATCCATGCCACGCTCAAAATTGCTTAAATCACCTTTCTTTCCCATTCAGACATTCAGTTTGGAGTTCAGGAGATTGTCTTGACCAGGACCACACCCCTAAATGCATTGAAGCAACTGCCATGTGATTGGTTGGTTAGATAATTGCATTAATGAGAAATTGAACAGGTGTTCCTAATAATCCTTTAGGTGAGTGTGTGTATATATATATATAAATATTTCAGAGCTGTGGTGCATCTCTTTATTTGTAAAACCCCTTATTTTTATCATTTATAACATTGCAACCGTTCAATGTATTGAAGGGGTAAATGTTCTTTCATCCAGATGTCCAAGATCTTCCAGATATTTGATATCAGGATACAAAACCAAAACGATGTATATTAGATTATACAGATACATTTGTGTGTGTGTGTGTTTGTGGGTGTGTGAATGGCTATGCTTTTGTGTCACCCTGAATAATTGTGACCTGAATAAAGTAGTACATGCCTACATTAACCCTAGTATTACTGCCTCTGGCCTGCAGTCCAAAACAGATTAGCAGCTAATTATCCTAAGTACACAGACTTTAGGTTATTAAAATGCTAATTGCTGCATCTCTTGTGACTTCTAACATTGCTATCACAGGGGTGTGTTCTTCAAAATGTGCCACTATGCTTTTGTGTTATAATTAGTTTAATGATAATTTCTGAAACTTCTTAAAAGGCATTAAAATGCACCTTGTGGAGCATATTTGCTGAATAGTGCAGAAAATGTTAACATCAGCAAATTGCTACTGACATACACAGTCAGTCTTTAAAGCTGCCCACTGAGTTTCTTTATACCTCAGCATGGCAAGGGTTTAGAATAAGGTTGTTACTTTTCCCAAATGCCTCATGTAGTTCTTATTATTGACATAATATTGGATGGTTTTGCATTATTATTATTAGTATTATTATTATTAGATCAGAGTAGTTATGATTGTTCAATAATAAACTATGAGTATAGTACTGTATATCTGGTTTGGGTCATACTCCTTCCAATTGCACATCTTCGTATTCTGTTATAAACACTTAGGGAGTAAAGAAATATATTATTTTATATTTTTTACTTTATAGGCTGCTATCTTCAGTTAAGTAAAACTTTAAAGAAAAGTAAAGCATTTCCGTTATGTCTGACCTACTATGTTTAAAAAATACTATTTGTTTCCGTTGGCATGGGATGGGTACTTTTAAAAAGTATTCCGTTACAGAATACTGATAACCTTATTTTGAAAATAATCTGTAACAAAATTCAATACATTACCCGAAGTTAGTAATTTAATCAGAATAGTTTTAGATAACTTTTGGAATACTTTTCCCCCACTTTATTAAAAAACAAAAACAGATGAGTTCAAGAAGTGAAACAAAATGTACTATAAGGATGACTGATTTAAATTGTTTATTTTTACCCACAGTACAATTAAAATGGTAATTAAGATTTGCATCAGTAAAATGTTCTTGCATATTTATACTTTCCGTTTTGTAGTATTGTATGCGTTTTTAAACAAGTGGAATTGCATCTTGATACCCAATTTGTTTTACAAATGGACATAAATCAGATAATACGTTAATGTCAAAGAAGGTGTATCACGTTCACCGTCATTTTAATGCAGGCAGTGGTTTCAGTTTTCTGCTAATCACTGACAGGGATGGGCAAAGATACATCAAAATGTATTTTAAAATAAGATACCAAATACCTTAATTTTAAGTGTATCAAAATAAACTACAAAATACAGCAGCCATACCATGTATCAAAATAAACTACTGTATTTTTGTATTTTAAAAATACTAAAAATACAAAAAAATACAAGGGAGCATGAAATCACTTTGCAAACCTTCCTTCTATCGGCCTATTTGATCTATCCCTTCACCAGTAAACTGACTCAGCTGATTAAGTAGACAATGTTTGATAGCAACAGCTTTCCTCTGCCTAACGAGTCGTGCGATAAATATGACATATGCAACCAGTTAACAGATCATATATTCACATATGCCTGTGATCACCCAGATGAAGGTTAGTTTTAAAGTAACCAACAGTTTAATGTTTAACTAACAGTTTGCTAATGACAACTGATGGCACCTTTATTCATAGCAACTAGTTTCTAAATAATGAATCACTTGATTGTTAATCATAAATATAATAAATTATGTGTCAGGCAGTCATTCATACAATGGTATGCAAAATCATGATCCTACTAAACAGCTACTTCAATTAGGGTACAATCATTTAGCATTCAATTATTTATTTATCAATCATTGGACACCTATTTGGAGGTTGAAAACAAACATTTTAGCACTTTGTCAACAATTATTAAATGATCAATATGTTTTGATTTTAAATGTAGCCAGAAACATAATCAGAAAGTAGCAACAGAGCTTGTCAAGGAGTGGTGGATGGGTTGACAACCTGCTCTTTAATGAGTCCATTAAGGTCAGGGTTATTTTTCTGCTGGTTTAACTGAATTGGGTATAGATTTATATGGGCTCAGTTTGACATTTTGGCACTGGCTAGGACTGGGGTTCAGGCTGCTATTTGGGCCTAAAATGAGGCCAGTACCCTGTTGTTGTAATACAGTGGGTTATAGTGAATAGTCTCTCCTCTCTAACGATTGAGCATGACTTGGAACTTAAGCTGATTCATTCCCATATCAGCATCAACTGAAAATGTGGATGTTTAAGAAAAAAATCACAAGAAAAAAGGGAACATTGAAAATGATTAATATTGCCCAACCAGTTAAAATCAGTTTAGTTTTAATATGCCATATAGATGAAGATAGGAAAGTTCCAAATCCTGCATTATGATTGGCCAGAGCAAAATAGAGTGACATCACTGCCTTACTGTAACATGGCGCATTGTGACACATGCGGTATCCATGACAACAACTTTAGAATGCTTCACATGTATTCTAATGGTCAACCAGTCAATACAGAGAGAGCCACGCCTTCTCATTGTTAACCAGACCATACAGAGAACCTAAAGAGAGAGCCAAGATGTGTAGAGTTTTCTAACACAGAAAGTTAAAGACTTTTTTGGCCAATTCCAAAAAAAACAGGCCCACATGGCTACAGAAGTACCCATGGAGATCGATGAAATGGAGGAAGAACCCATGGAGATTGATTTGAAATTTCCTGTAGATGTGGAAATGTTGACTATTCCACTCAAGTACAAGTCCAGGAGAAGATGGAGCCACAGAATGCGCCCATACTGACACCGTTAACTGGGCATGGTCCTCTCCTTCAAGGCCAGGTCCATCTGCTGGCCTCCCTCCTCTGTCCCCGAGGCTGTGCAGCTGGAGGCTCAGCCAGAGGGCTTCACGGAGGAGGAGGAGATGAAGATCTGGACCTCAATGTGGAGGTAGACAGCAACCTCCTGCTCATGCTCCTCTCCTTCAAGGCCAGGCCCATCTTCTGGTCTCTCTCCTCTGTCCCCGAGGCTGTGCTGCTGGAGGCTCAGCCAGAGGGCTTCACGGAGGAGGAGGAAATGAAGATCTCGACCTCACTGTGGAGGCAGACAGCAGCTTCCTCCTCTCCTTCAAGGCCAGGCCCAGCTGCTGCCCTCCCTCCTCCGTCCCCAAGGCTGTGCAGCTGGAGGCTCAGCCGGAGGGCTTCACTGAGGAGGAGGAGATGAAGATCTGGACCTCACTGTGGAGGCAGACAGCAGCCTCCTGCCTTTTTCCAAGTCCAAGTGTTCGACCTATGCTTTCTCTTTTGATGACGCCTTTTGGATTTCCTTGATTGTCTTGTTCATTCGATCGCCTGACCTGCCGACTGTGACTCCACTACGCCTCTTGCCTAGCCCTATTGTACCACGCACCGGATTCCTGACCCTCAGTCAGTTTTCTGACTTTTCCCACTACCTGCACTTCGATCCCCTTATCTCCTGTCAATCGTGATCCCCAAGAGTGACAGAGGGGGTGAGGGCTTCCTGGTGATGGCCTCTGCACTGCCTAACACCCTGATGGCCACCATTCGGCGGGCTGCACCTCCCGGATCCAGGCACTAGACATGTGCATGGGGCCCGTGCTGCGGGGCTTCCTGCAGCAGAATTGGAGTTCCTGTTTGGGGCAATAAATAGAAAAACCTAATGGAGAATCAAATCTCTAATAAAAGAGTAAAATATATATATTTTGAGGTTCTTGTTTTCCATCTTTGTTATTCCATTTTTTTGATCTGGTTTGATTACGAATGCATCCAACTATGTGTCCACAACCTGATTTTTAAAGGGGAATTTCAAAAGGTTTTTTTTTTTATTTTTTTACAGTTCATTACACACCTTGCATATTATTTGTGTGTCGGGGGAGAGGGTGGGGATGGAACTGAACGAGCCTGTATTTACAAAAACCTCGGATATACTTTTTATGCCTTCCTAGCGCATCCTGCCCCGATTCTTGTAACTTGTTGCCAGGTTCCATTTTGTAGTAAACATCTCAGTTAACGTAGCACTAATTATGTTGTTGTGCAGTAGGGTAGGCAATGCTCCAGGTTTGCTGGCTCCGGCTCTGGAGTGGCTCCAGAGTCTCAGTTTTAGCTCCAGGCCGGCTTAAATCAAATGGCAACATTTGCAAAAGTCAACACTTGAAAAAACTCCTCCCCTGAACCCTTTACTTTACAAGTATGTGCCAGCTGAGATGATGGCATAGGTCAGCAGTTCCCAAACTTTCTGGGTGGCGCCCCCCCAAAAACATTTGAGTCACAGCTCACTTTCCCCCATGTCTCACACGGTCATATTTAAATTAACATTTATTTTTTTGAAAGCCCTAATGCTTAACAAGGATGAATACACTTTAATACGTGTTTGCATTTCACTTTTCACGATTTTATTTGTTCATTTACATTGGAATCTCTCTGCATGAACCTATTCTTACTCCATCTAGTGCTGCTCACTCTAGACAGGTGAGCCTGAAGATACAGTAACGCCCTCTTTCCATTTCATAAAATTTTACCCATTTTATATATATTTTCAACTATTCGGTCTCATCCGTAATTATATATATATATTTCTATGTTAATGCGTTTCCAAAATATTGTAGCAGAGTGCTGGCGAGCTTGTTTCCCACGACTCGATGACATTTTGGAGCTGCAAGTTATTCTTATGTATTTATTTTACCTTAATTATCACCTCACATGCTGTGTATTTTGGTCTGAAACTACCAATTAGCAGCTTTCACAGACGCTGCTCTCTGACAATCCACTATTCTCATTGGACTGAATCTCATTGACTGGATATGGAAGAATCCAATAACCGAGAACTGATTTACACTCTTATTATTCGGGACAGTACAGTTTGTTTTTAATGTGTGTAAGTGTGGAAAAAGTCGTTTCATAGAGATAGGTAGATGCAAAAGAAATAAGATCCAATATAGATGACCAAAGTGTGTGCAATACAAAGTGGAAAAAGAGCTTTCAAGAATGTGTCCCAAGGGGAAATCAAAGCTTTAATTGGGCTTCACCTGGCTATGGGTGTCCTGAAGCTCCCTTGAGTTCACATGTACTAGGACTCCAGTATTGATTTTGACATCTTCAGTAATACTTTGAGCGCTGACCGGTTTTTCCAGTTGTGCTCACACTTGCGCTCACACTTGCACCTTGTCAACTACCTGGACAGGCCGGCTGAAAACAATGATTTTGTCTTCAAAGTGTGCCCACTGTATGACTCCATTCAGAAGTGCTGTTTTGAACTCTCATTGGAAGGAAATCTTTGTGTTGATGAACAAATTACGCCTTTCAGATGGGCACTCTCTGTGAAACAATATGTAAAAGGAAAGCCAAATCCATGGGGTGTGAAGCTCTACTTCCTCTGTGGCAAAAGTGTTCTTGTGTACAATTTCCTCTTCCATCAAGATGCTACTATGGAGCTCTCTCAAGACAACAAGAAGCGTATGGGTCTTGGAGCTGCTGTACAAGCAATTCTACCATATCACATGAAGTGGAACAGCTGTTCTTGAAACAAACTCTCTGTAAAGATGGCCCTTACCAGAGATCATTTTTCTATGTACTACATTTTAAGAGTATATGAGTGAAAAAAAAACTAAAGAAAATGAACTTGAATCATTGAATCAAAATGAATCATTTCATGAGCATTGAAACCCAAAGTCCATTGCAATGGACATAAAATAAAGTCATTAAAAATGTGAAGTTAAATCTCAAATTAGTTTGAGCCTTATTTCTACAAGGGATAGGTGTATGAAAAATCACACAAATATTTTTTTCTTGTGTCTAGAAATAAATCTTGTCTGAAGGGTTTTGGACACCAAACAAGCACGATGGGTGGAATGACCCGATCAATGTAGATGTATTACATTAAGTGACTGGTCTCAAACAAAAACCTTGTGCAAATACAACCAATAAAGCAATCATATAATCAAACTAAATAAACTCCTATGTGACAAAGATTATACAAGACTTAACTGACCAGCTAGACACCCTCACATCTGTCTCCCATAGGGAACCAGCCCTTCCCGGTTCTGGTAGCTGGGTCAGTATCACTGAAAGTGGTTTTTTTTGTCCTCAAGGTAAATCAATCAATATTGTATGTAAAATGTGCACTAGCTCAAATTTCAAAAGGATCCCTATGTGTGTATGCCTTCATGATAACAGAAGCATAGTGACAGACTTCAAAGTCAATTTGATACATTTTAGACCATTTTACTTCAGTGGAGGGAGGCATTTTTGCAGTGTCCCAAGTGCTGCTCAATCGACATCAACGAGAATAATTAGGAATATAATTATAATTGTTTCAAAATATTTCCTAATTCTCCAATTTTCTTAATTAATAGTTATCTTATGTATAGTAGTTTTATGTTAAATGCTGCAGTTGACTATTTTCTGTACATCCTCAAAGTCACTGTCCACCCTGTTACATTGTGGCTACTGGCACTTTAAGAACAAATCCCTTTTCTGAAATGACATGAAATTAAATATAATATGTTTAATAGTAACAGTAGTTTACAGAATTAATCAATTAATATCCAAAATCAGAAATACATTGATAGTTTTATTTAATGATAAGTAACTGTTTAAGGTCGGAATGGTCCGATGTTTGCATTTAGTATTATGGTGAGTAATTTAGCTACATTATGCACTGAAATTAATTTTATTGACAAATGTATCGTGAAACACATTTTCTTGAAAACTTAAATAGGTATCTTCTCTGTAAATTGTAAGTACGTTAAATCCTTATAAAGACTACAGTTTATTATGTTCTATCTATCTAGATACATGGATCAAGTAAGTTATAATAAAGGGGATTTAAATGCCTTTAAATTCTGTCCATGAGAAACACAGTCACGGTTTCAATTCACCCCGCACCAAAAACACACATTGAAATCAGTGCAATTAGGGCCTTATTTTTCAATGCATGAGGAATGTAATGCATCTTGTTTCTGCAATTGCCTTACTTTAAGTGATATCTATCGGTTTGTAAAAGTTTTAAGGTTTGACTATGTGACTATCCCCTAAACGCACACTCCAAAGAGCACGGCATGCGCGCCACTGGCTAGGACTAGTTTATTCAGTTTGTGTGATTTGTTTTGTTTTAAATTTAGATAGAATAACTTATTACTGCAAATACAAACTATGATATTGATAACCTTTTTGGTTATATTATGCCTGTGCTGCTGTTTTGCTTATTATTATGCTCTGGTAAACATATGTAATTATTACATCATATTTATTATAATTTTTATTAAAATGCGTATTTTGTTCTCACATGTCAAGCATAATTGTATAACAGCTGCACACATTTAAAAAATAAAATCTTACCTGCAGATGTTTTCTTTTTAAATTTGAAGTTGAGTCCTTGGACAGTGCATTGTCCCATGGTAGGCATATCTTGTATTGCACTTTAATATTTGATCGATTTTCTTTCTTTGAAAGTTAACAATTACCAGTACTTCCATGAGTTAAATCCCTGCTAACACACAGTGTTTGCCACAAAGTTGTAGAAATGTAATTTACTTAATTGTTAGCTGGGATGCTGACAGCTTTCATTATGCCTTCTTATTGTAGATTGGAACAGAATCGCCCGCTGTTTGGCTAGAGGTTTTTCAAACCGAGGACAGAAGAATAATAAGAAGAGCATACAGAAGAATAAAAAGAAGAGCATACAGAAGAATAAAAAGAAGAGCATACAGAAGAAGAATAAGAAGAGCATACAGAAGAATAATAATAAGAAGAGCATACAGAAGAAGAAGAAGAGCATATAGAAGAATAAAAAGAGCATACAGAAGAATAATAAGAAGAAGACATACAGAAGAATAAGAAGAGCATACAGAAGAATAAAAAGACGAAGAGCATACAGAAGAATAAAAAGAGCATACAGAAGAATAATAATAAGAGCATACAGAAGAATAATAATAATAAGAGCATACAGAATAATAATAAGAAGAGCATACAGAAGAATAATAAGAAGAGCATACAGAAGAATAAAAAGAAGAGCATGGATGTTTAGATGTAACCATTTAGATGTCTTATTTTTGCATAGGGTCAATTAAACATGAAAAGAAAGGTAGAGATATTAGACTTTGTAAATAAACTATGCAATTCATGTAACACACAAATGCTATCTTATCTCTTTGGTGCATGAGCTTTATTTTCTGAAAATATTTTGGATGTTCAATACTTATAGACCCAGATTATATATTCATGAAAAAAGAGTCTCTCGAGTGAGAGAGAGAGAGAAATTGAACTGCAGTTCCGAGGTTAAAGAGTTCTAGTGAAGTGACCCTTTTGGACCACACTATCTGCCACATTGAAGAACCCCGGGTTAATTGAATTATCACTTCTACCTCCAATCAGCAATCATACAATTCATTCATGCTCCTTAGATGCCAGGTTAGAGTTACACACTCATTTTCTGTCTTGGTCTATGGACCCCCTGAAGTAGCCTTGGCCACCCCCTGGCCCCACATGTATAAAACTAGTTCCGCCACAGAAAATACTACACATGGGCCCCTTCAGATTCAGGCAGTTGTCTTACACTTGTACATGTAAATGATCTAGAAGTAATCAATAATCTCTTACTCTTTTAAAAAGTATCGGTAATCAGAATACTCATCTGACAGGAGTAACTAATTGAAATACAGTTATTGAAATTATGTAATCTGACTACGTATCGCTGCTACTTGTATTCCGTTACTCTCCAACCCTGTATATTTGAAATCAGAGTCATTCAGTCATTCAAGATAATTTTATAACAAAGGAAGAAACCATTACAATTGTCACTGCTTCTGTCTCTTCAGGAATCGAACTCACAACAGTGGGCTCACAGTGCTATTCCTTAACCACTGTCCCAAGGGAGATTAGAATTCAAGCTTGAAACCTGTTTTAAGTAGCCTACAGACACCACAACCAACTGTCCTGATTAGTATATGACTCAATTATAGGAATTAGTCACACAAATAAATGTATACATTAGAAAATGTGTATATATATATATATATATATATATATATATATAACATGTACGTGTATGTTCGATGGCGCTATGATAATTGAATGCACTCAAGGTTACATTAGCTCATTTGGAGACCATATGAGGGGGTGAACTATGTCTGTGTGAGGCCGGTCACCCTGCAGCATCTTCGCTTGTGTTGGGGTTGCTGTTGCCGGGTGTACAGAGCAACATTACTGTCCAAATGTCCACAGACACGCTGCAACTTCTGGAACTTTCTGCTGCTGTAGGAAGCCTGTCACTTTAAAGTTCAGAGGGCCTTAAACAATCAGTTTGATTTCTCATCTGTCTCTCTTCCACTGATTTGGTTTCTTGAAGTAGGATATAGTAGTGCAATAGTACCATAGTAAGTTTGTGTCCTGGACTCGAACACCATGAAGAAACACAGAGTTTTCATCCTCCTGCACTGGGCTGAGAAGAAGCCTCACCCTGTCCCTGTATGCACGGTGATTTGAGGGGTAGATGCAATCCAGATCACTTCCGTTTTTCACATACCAATATGTATCCACGATAGTGTCAATGTCCTTCTTCACATGGCAGGGAAAGACCACATTTGGTCCCCACGCCAGCCATGATGGGGGCTGGAGAATGGATGTGAACACACACAAGCCAGGTCAGGCAGAGAATCATCACCACATGCTGGATTCTATTAGGATATTGACGTCAAAAGATGTGGTGTGTGTGCTATAATATTCTTTCTTTTCTGTACTATAGGCTGGAGTAAATGCACGTCACACGTGCTTTTCAAAGCTTTTTCATTCTGTTTTTCATGCTTCCTTAAATGTATATGTGTGTGTGGGTGTGTGTGTGAGTGTATATATATATATATATATATATATATATATATATATATATATATATACAGACACACATGGAAACGTCTGTGGACATGACCTCGTAATGTGTTGCATGTTAATCAGAAATGGCAGAATAAGATGGTTCCACATGTCAGGAAGGTAAATATGTTTTCCCCAGTGACTGGGCTCACAGGGTCAGACCCTACAGAGATGAGTTGAAAAGAACTAGAAACAATCTATCAAATCTTATGGTTTCATCATCAAAGCCATTTTCTGATTTGCATTGCCCCATTCACTACATTTGAGATGTCATCTCCGGAGGGTTTCTGAAAAGAACTGAACACACAAAGATACTGTCTATGTGCCCATAGCCTCATGAGGAATAAGATCATACACTTAATTCTGCCATTCGTGTTTCATAATAGATAAAAAGGAGGATTATTGTACTTTATTAAGAATATATTTTAATCCTTCTTATTGTGTCCTGAAAATGTGTCAACAAACCTGGCCAAATAAGACAAAACACCAGGCATAACATGGTAATGTATTTTAAAATATGTCTGTGTTTTGTTTTTGTTTGTTTCCAAGGATACCTTATTAATATGAATATAACATGAAGGTAAATAATACAAAATCTATACATAAATCCAATTCAATTCTGATTTTATTTATTTATTTATTTATGTATTTATGTGTGTATATTTTACAATAGAGAATGTGTACCCACATCTTTCAGTTCACCTAGTGCCAGCCTCTAGAGCACATCCATGGGTATCGAATAATTGGTCGGCATTTTAAAGAATGGAGAACTGACCTTATTTCTCTGCATATCTAACTCCGATCTAATCTTACCGCCGTAATTGTAGAACTTTTCCATTATGTAATTCAATCTTTTATGAACACAGAATAATTCTGCAACCAAATTTCTGTCCATGCCCTTCTACTCTCTCAGGCTTTTCATATACAGAGCTTATGAAACACACAAATAAAGACATTCTTATTATCATTTAAAGTATAGCTACATATCTCACCCGCAGACCTTGTTAATAGTCACATAGTATTTGTATTAGCAGTAGAAGTATTATTAATAATAATAGTAACAATATAACAAAGCATCCCTTGGTTGTTAACAATAATAATACATAATATGAATACATTTAGTTTTAATATATACACCTATATATGGTGCTCAAATTCTTTGTGAACCTGCATTATCTCTCTTACTTTTGTGTTGCTGTATATAGATTAAAGGGTAAATCCTGAAGGATAAAACCTTCAAATTCTAATTATGTGAAAATGAATATATTCGGTCATTGTATAATTCCTGTATGCTCCAAAGTAAAACTGCCAATATCCCAAATGAGACTTTTCAGTGCACTCTCCTTCGCCAGGAAAGATGAATCCTGCATGTACTGCTTTCAGATGTACGAGCACATGCACAAAGCAGTAAAGCCTGTGAAAGCCCCTTAAACTGTGTGTAAACATCCACCCTGTGACAAACATGCTTCTTTCGTGGATCAAGTTTACTTTTTGTTTCCCCACAATCACTTCACGATATCCCCAAAGGTGTTTTATGTTCTCAGAGAATAGTTAACTGGTGAATACAATATCACCCAAATTCAGCACTATGTAAAAACTTAATTTAAATATAAACAGCCTAATATGGCCCCAAATATAAAATATTCTAAGTTAAAATGCTGTATTCTACAGAATTATATTTTACATTCCCTAAATAACTTGATTGGTTTTCAGATTTTTTGATTACTCAGTTTCTTTGTTCATACTGTACCTTCACGATATACATACTGCATATAAGAAAAAAAGAAAATTGCATTCAACATTTTGTGTTGAAAGAGGTATGTATCAAATCAGAATAAAATAAAAAAGCTATGTTTTTCAACTGAGAAATGTTACATGGTTTAACACAATGGAAAGGAGAGTGATAATTTTAACCTTGATGCCTTAGCAAGTGAGGTATTTATATTGTTGTATCATTGTCTGCCTTGGTATATTGTTTGAAACAAATCCATTCAGCCTTGTTTACAAAGCCTCATGAGGTTGCAGGTGCATCGTTTCAAATTCTTGCCTGATGAAGCCTTACAATGACCTTCTGAACAGATTTCTTCCCACCAACTTTCTGTCCTTTCAAATTTCCATATCCACCTCAGAGATACCAGCTGCGGAAGAGAAATGATTTATTTTCCAATCAATCATATTATATGAATTCCTTATCGAACCTACTAGGTTCCTTGGTAATGTTGCTTGAGAAGCTGGTTTTTATCATAAGATTCAAGCCTGAAAGTTAATAACATTTAAAAAAATGAAAAACCACATTGCCTAGATTAACATAAATATTTATATTGTATGTGTACTCTATTTTAATAAATGTAAAATATTGTATAAAAAGTATGTTTTTGAATATATATATATATATATATATATATATATATATATATATTGAATTAGGCTTAATCTATGCTATGATTTCTTCCATTTAATCTCTATAATACACTCTTCTCCTTAAATCTAGATATACAGTCTATTAAAAGCCTACACAAATAAATATTTGTTCTCACCAAGGTATACTGTAAAATACTTCTATATTTGAATTTTACTCAGAGGTTCAGTGTTAAACTATATTGTATTTAATTAATAAGTTTGTCTTTCTGAAACTATTTGAAAACTTTTTACTAAAAAATAAAGAAAAGGCCTACGTTAAAAACTATTATAAATACTTGTTAGCTGAAGAAGGAAGTTCATCAATAATATATGAGCAGTTACACAATTTCAATTAAAGTTGTCAGGATCTGGTGAACACTCACTAAAAAAAGAAGTCCTTGGGAGCAGGTCATGTTTTAAGATATCACTGATTTGGTTGATAAGGAGAAGGGTTGTCACCAAAAATGTGATCTGCTTGATTGCTCTGCCATCCCCCCAATCTCCTGATAAATCAGGTAGAGGTGAAATGATGTGTATCAAAAAGTCATGAAGATTGATGGCACCTGCTGCCTCTGGAGGAAAAAAAACTAACGAACAAACAAAAAAATCTCAGCATCGAAAGCATTTGACATGAATGGATGGAAAACAAAGATTGTTTGCACTGGAGGAAAAAAAATCGACAAGCTTAATTTCCATAGCCCATTTGAACAGCTAAAACAGGATCTAATAGGTCCCAGAGAAATCAGCCAGGCCATGATCAGAATTCAAAGGCACGCAGCCGAGAAGCCAGAGATTATTAGTTACAATGTGGTGGGCAAACAATAACGTTTTAAGTGATGGATGCTTGACAGGAGAGGGGCCTCAAACTTTAAGCACAGGTCAGGTGCATACAATGTTTTTAATAAATCAAGCAATGCTTGGACTGGGCTCATAAAATGTCACTATTTATCTTTCACTTTATATTTTCTCTGAGAGAGAGAAAAAACTGGCTTTTAAAGTCCCTCGGAGATTTAATATATAAGAGGGAAAAAAAATAACATCTGATATAAGGTTTCAAGGCGGAAGCTGCAATCAAGTGGAAATTTTGTCAGTACCGTAATCTCTGATTTGCTGAGCTTGTGCTATGGGATGTTTGGAATGTATGAGGAGTTAGCCACCAAAGATGTCCCCTGTTCTTTTAATGACGGCACTAAATCTTAACAAACCTGCAGTTGGAAACCATTACACTGCCATTGTAGAGCGTATATCAAAGTCATATATTTCAAAGCACAGAAAGGCAGCTCAATCATGCATGCTCTTTATGGCAGTGTGATCAGGCTGATAGAGGCTGCAAAGCTTTAGTGAATGGATCATGAATAAATATTCCAAAAGGAAGAGTATGGCATTAAAATGATGGCCTATCTGAAATAATGTTATTTTATAGATTTACAATAACAGAATAAAGTAAGTTAAACACTGCATGTTTAAGATTTACAAGTTGTAATATGTGCATAACAGTGCTTAATACATTTTTCAAGCAGGAGAACTACATTTAAAATGCACTTGCATGTCAGAAACACTGGGAACTATAAATATGTGTGTATTTTTTCCCTCACTGCAGTACTTTTATTACAAATGAAAGTACTAATAATTTAATTATTGTGACTGTATAATGCTGATTACAACCTGATGTGCTGAATGCATGAATAAAAAGATGCTGCTTATCAGCTTTGACAATCACACATAAGACAGTAAGAAGACATATTTCATTAAAATGTACAGAATAAAGCTTCATTTTTTTGTTTTATGTTGAGGATTAATTTGTAAAGAATAATTTTAGAGAGTGGGAATGTTTTTACCGATGTTTTCTAATGTACATCGCCTCTTGAGTGTTCTTTTATATACAATAAACCTTTGTTTCAGGCATAAAGGAGAAGCATAATTGGTCTCATAGTCTGGAAAATCTGAGTTTAATGTCATGATTTCTGCCACCTCCAGGAACCACAAAATTGTCCATGGATTTTAACCGGACATTGTGTGGTGTGATGTAACATAAGCTTAATTTCATTATATTGATATAGGCCAGGATCAACTTTGATGCACCTGCCAATCGCAAATGAGAAACACTTGATGAGAGGTCTGCATTAGGTAGAAAGAAGATACATTTGTCAAAAAGCCATCATCAGTTACTACATTTCCAATTCGTGATTGGTGAGTCACTTAAACTCTAGGTGAGTTAAATCAAAGATTTTGTATTTTTGAACTTCCATCAAATCCTGAAAGGTGAGATTAAATAAAACAAAAAAATGGACTCTACTTCCTCCCTTTTAATACACCTGATACACTGCAGTGTACTGAAGAAATCACATAGAACAGATGAAGAATGTATATAGTAAATCACTGAAATAAAAATTATCTTAGAAATCCATAGAAGATCAAAAGCTATTTAAAGTACCCTAAAGGAAGACCATGAAAGAGAAAATAAGAAAGACAATAAATTATTTAGTTTCTGTCCAGTGCTTAACATGCAGTTACATCTGGTGAAACGTAGGGAATCACACGGTGCTTAACTCATCTGTTGAACTGTGTGATTTGTGGATTCATGTTAAATTCTCGATGTGATAACTTATGATGAGCTGAATCATATCGCCTTTCTAAATTTGCTTTTTGCAATTAATATTGTTTTAATCATGGAACACATATGGAGCCATCAATTCCATATGGTAATTACCCAGTGTAATTAAAGAGCATAATAGAATTGAAAAGGTATCTAACTTTAGTTCCACCATCTGTGCTATACCAATAAGAAATAAAACAATTTACAAATGTTTAATTATGATTAAACATGCAGCAGATTCAGTTCAATGTGTGAAACGACACTTATATCAGTATACAAACTGTACTTGAAATTAACCTCATTATTGATAGCAACATTTGCCAGTGTTGTAATGTCAAATGTTATGCATGACTTGAAAAAAATTAATCTGGTAACAAGTGATTTGACATTTTTCTTCTTCAGTTAATGCATCTTCCCCCAATTTACTCCCCTTCCCTTTTCTCTTATACTCATGTAAGTATTTCCTGTAGGATATAAAAATCAATTTGAAGAATCTCTATCTATATAGATATTTGAAGATTATATATATATATATATATATATATATATATATATATATATATATATATATATATATAATATATAATATATATAAGTATTGACAAACACATCACCTTCAAGACACCCTTACCCAACCAAGAGAACAAGCCGGATTCAGAAGTGGATATAACACGATGGATCATATACCAGTTGTAATAGAAGTATTGGAAAGATGAAGAGAATCTGAGCTGTGCTTGGGCTGTGTTGACTATGAGAAGACATTTGATTCACTATAGAGCTCCTGCAGTCATGAAGTACCATGGATCAAAACACCGCCATCTTGGCAGGCAAACAACAAGATTTAACAAACACCAGCAATATTTAGCTGATATTCAACCATGCGATAACACAGTTCACCTTGATCAGACAAATATAATTAGATCTATGTCTAAGCTAGAGAGACTCTGTATTACTGCTCCATACAATGCACCTGGCATGGATGTCACATTTAAAAAAGTGCAGCTGCAGCCATGTTTGGGTATGTGTTTCATTCTCTAGCACGCCCAACATAGCATTTTATTTTATTTTTCTGATATTTTGCTGCTGTAGACTTAAACAAAAAGGTGTGAAACAGTGAACAGTTAAAAATGTATTTGTGAACTAAGTACGATGCTTGAGATCTCTATTGTAACAGAGAAACCATAGTTGTTGTAACACAGACACCATTACAACAAATAAAATAAGCACACAAACAAAAACATTTTCATTGTAATTCGATTTTATTCAATATGACAAGACTCATGGCTACTGAAAACCACCTTAAATTATAATCACACGAGTTGATCTTTTTTGCTGAGGGAAGGCTCTCTAAAGACACAGAGTGTTTCGAACACAGAAAATTATTAATTTATTGGTTTGTAATTGTGTAAAATTTTCATTAATTATTTGATTGCTTTCTTTGTTGATTTCTCCACTCACGATGAATTAATGTTTTAATTGTTGATTATTAGTTGATTATTGCATATTTATTTTCAGTGTTGAGCTAAGCCACTTCAGGACACGCACTTGCGTTAATTAGGGCATTGGACAGAGACCCACACACCTGCATTAGAGAAGGCTCACTGCTATAAAAAAGTTAGCTAGTCACAGGTGCAGGAAAGAAAGAGAAATAACAGAAGCAAACAAGAGCTATCAACTAGCAGTACTTGGGACTCCGGGAGGAGAGTAGAGGCTGCAGTACACATGAAAAGACCAGATTGAAGAATGAACAGCAGCCTAGTAGAGCTGGAAGAGGTTCAGGTGGAGTCTCTGTTGTGAAAGGGATTCATGACATTTGCAAGCTAAGCAATTTTTCCTTAAATCTAGTGCAGAAAACTAATTTCAAGTGGTTGTAGAAGACACGAAACAGGAATGTGCATAGCAGTAGAGCTTTTGTATGAATGTGATTTCATGTACCTGGAGTGTGTTAGCTGTCTGAGTCTGTGCTGTTGTTGAGACTGCCTGCCTGGTCTTCACCATTGAGGGGAGTCAGCTAGATGCCTGAAAGGGAACAACCATATCACGAGGGAAGTGCACTGCTCAAAAGAGGATTCTAAAGTCCACCCAGGAGAAGGCTACTTACCTGCGACCGTGATCCAGATAGGGGGCGCTGAAGATCGTGCTGTAAAAAGAGAGACTGATGAGCAAAGACTCTTTTATTTTTTCTTCCTTTTCCATGCTTGCTGTATTTAACTTCTATATTTATATTGTTATCGGGGTTACTTTTAGGTTTTTAGGTTTATCGATCTTTTTTTTTTTTTTTTTTTTTTCATTTAGATTATAACCCTGAAGTAATAAAGGTGATTTTAATTATTGGAATTTCTAGATTTAGGTTAGCTTCCCCCATGTATATTTGGAGAACAGACTTAGTGCCCGGTCTCCTAGTTGGGTAATTTGTTGCCTGTGATAAATCACAATGATTTATCACTTATCTGGTGTCCATGATTGGGTGCACAGAGATCCATTTCAAACCTGTTTGTGGGGCAAAAGGGTGGTGTTGAGACTCCCCACCCTCATTATACTGTGGGGTGGCATAGTCGAGCAAAAAGGGCTACCACCCATGACCCATGTATGCTTGGAATAACAAGAAGATTTATAAAAAGAAAATAATGGATCTGAGAACAAATTAAAATATGTGACATGACTGAAAGAGTGAAAATGTTCAAATAGAACAAACACAAAATTGCAAGAAGAACAGTTAAAATATGGACAATGGATGCTATTGAAAGGATCCCAAGAGATGTAAAAATACTTAGAAGAAGACCACATAAAAGATGAGAAGATTAAATAAACTTTGCTTCCTTGGAAAAGTGAAGCTATAGATCGAAGCAAGTGGAAACATCTTGGGAGGCCTTCATCCAGCAGTAGATCGATATTGGCTATTGCTGCTGCTGCTGCTGATATATATATATATATATATATATATATATATATATATATATATATATATATATATATATATATATGAGAATTATTGAGACAGAGAGGTTTTATATTTAACATTATATACTGCAGACAAGCAAATAAATAGATCTCCATCAAAAGCATGCAGAAATATCAATACATACATATCTGAAGTTTATTTAGCAGTTATCAAACGATGACAATAAAAGCAGCTACCTCAGGTGCAGACAAACTACCATCCTGTAATAGACTTGTAAAAGAAAGCCAATGGAAAATTCGTGTTTCTTGTACACAGATTAATTACAGTTAATCCTGTATCCTAAAGCACAGAGTAATAGTGCACAAAGTATGTGCATTCTGAGAACTTTCGCATTGCAGATTTTGACATGTTCTAGTAATTTATTATGGTTTATTGCGGTTTAATTGAATTTAATTGGTCTGAAGATCAAAACAGAATCAGTGTGATTCTCGAAAGAGGGGAATAGTTGGTCTTAAAGTATTTTTACTTTCACATTTGGCTCCCTTAAAATGGTTTCAAAGTTGTTGTTTTTTTAAATTTAACATATATAGCGTATACTTTCTGCACTTTCAAAACTTGTAAAGTGAAGAGATTGAATTACAGCCAACTTCTTTCTTTGCCCCTACTGAAAAGCATACTTAATGTGTACAAACAGCTTGGAATACATTTTAGTGCATGATTCTTCATCTTAAGGATTCAGTTAATGTAAGCTCATGATGTCAAAATTTAATGACCTTTAGTTTATGTATCACTCAAAACAGTTGATCATGACATATTTATTTTATTTGTTATGCTTTATTTTAGCTGTTTGCAAGGTTGTCCTCGAGCCAAGTGATTTTGAAATAAATACAACTATTTTATGAAAATAAAATAAAAATAAATATGTATATCAGGAATTCATGGCAGCAAAGAAGCAAATATGCACAAGTAACACCATTTATTTAGGCTGCAGCAGCCCTGACCTCTCTAATAGCTCCCAGCTAAACTACTGAGTGAATACATGAGCATACCCTCTCTGCAATGGATCATCAGAGAGGACAGGAAGGTCTTCAAGATGAACATGTTTCTCAAATCATATATAAAACATTAATTCATGTATACTGTTACATTGGATCTTATTACCATACCTCTACCCAGGTACACCCCTTTGGGTTGTACCCTATTGATTGACAATCCTTATTCAAATGTTACTACATTATCATACAGAGTATAAAGGCTATGATACACTGTGAAATGTCCATGAAATTCTATTGCATGCAATCCGAATGCAACCCATGATTGAAATCTTGCAAATTAATGCAATAGAGCAGAGCCCTGTTTTAATTAAATCGAATAAAATCGCCCTGGACAAGTATCCCATCATAGAGCAAGAAGGAGTCACATGACAACATCTACGACATCACAGGGAACCGTGAACAGCTGAGACAAGAGAGGAGAGCCAGTGAAGCACCAGTTTTCCTGCTGCTTACAGGTAATGTATTGTACACATAAAAGTGTGGTAAACTGGCAAAAGACATTAATAAAATATTAAATAAACTTTAAATAAATATTTTCCTTTCAGTCTAGTCCCATTCCATTTTCCTCAAAACATAGTCATATATCTTATAGGAGCTGCTCTTTGTCACACATCTTCTAGTGTTTTGATTTTAAGGTGGTAAAAGCAAAATAATCCATATCTCCATTTTAGATACAGTAGCTCATAAACAAATCACATGTTTGAGTACAATAACACATATACATACACATATGCATATTTAGTGCTCTATTACATTAATACAACCATAACAATGATGAATCATGGTAAAATAAATATATTTATTGGAAGCAAAACACAGATTTTGATATTAAATTATATAATTTACAAGAAAGAAAGTACACGTTCAATATAAATCCCTAGTAGTCTCGCTCCAAAACACCCTCTATATAGCATGTGATTTCATCTGATTTCACCCGATGAAATCAAGCGATTTCATGCAATCAGATTTAATGAAATCCAACTAAATCCAACACATTCGGATTTAATTAAATCGGATTTCATGGAAATGTAATAGTGTATCGCGGGCTTAAGAATGTCAAGGTCTAACCACCAAATCAAACAACCATTCTAAACCTAACATTCCTACCAGACAACTCTCCAAGAATGAGGGTAGACTGCAGTGATTGTGTGAAAACAAGGAACAATTTAATATCCATTCAAACCTCATTGTATCACATACATCACATCTCCCAGGAAGGGAGCTGGAACGGTTCTTGTAGAAAACAAAACAAAACTTTAATATCTTAAAACCCAAAATCTAGACTGGTATCCCTATCAGATTGTATTTGAGTAGAAAGCTAAAACGTCTTTACAATAAAGTGCATTTAACTTAATTGTATTGTCTAAACCTCTTTTTGACCAACTCCAAGTTGCTGTGTAAGATACATTTTGATTATGTATCATATGCAGCAGTGTGAACTGGAACTAAATAAAGATTGAAAAATAATATTACTCAGGATAGATCTGCAAAATACCCAATCCATCATTTCAAAAAGACCACGAGTATGCATATTAAATAATAAATAAATAAATACCATTTGACATTCTACATCAATAAAGATTTTTTTTTTATCATCAATCGCCACACTGGCAATCAAAAACAAATCTTGCCTGTATTACAAACAACAAGTATTTTAAAGCTGTACATTCCTAGATAGGAAGTTGGAAGTTAAAGACCACAGACTGCCATTATAAGGAAAACAGTGTTGTCAGTACATGAGACCCAGAAATTGTCTTTACAGCATGTATAGCATTAGTCATAAGTTCTCATATCCAAAATATTCAATCAAATAATTTATAGAGCTGTCCATTAATATATGAACATAAAGTGCCTTTTTAGTAGCATATTCTTCCAATCTGTCACAATATGTGGGAATTATCTAAGTATATATAAATGGTGCATAAGAATCTGTGGTCAGAACCATATTACATTTGCTAAATTGTTATTACTTTTTTTAAATTTTTACTTCAGCTTTATTTAATTACATATGGACACGCTAAACTATCGCCAAATAAACTAAAAACTGGTAAGATTGAATAGAATTATGTTTAATGTGTAATTCCAAATTTACAGACACTTCTCAGTCCTAGAGAATACAAGCCATTCCCACCACAGGCCAGTCACCTAATAAATGCATGCATGTTAGAGAGGCTTAGAAAGGGTTCAGACAACTGGTTCCCCACAGTCTGCAGACAAACATGTAGGAGATTCAGAGGAATAGATAGAGCTTGAAAGGGACATTGGGACATTGTTAGAAGCCAGCAGGAAGTCTCTAATACAATAGCGATGGTGCTTTTCAGTGTTAACAGGGTGAGCATTTATTTTTGGTTTCAAATATTAAGACCCATAGTCTACTTTCATGAAAATTTCCAAATTAGATAGTTGTTTACATCCACAAGGGATTGCCCTCAAATGCATGTTGTTAAAGAAAAAGATAGACCAATTGTACATACAAAGGTATTATCTCAATCAACCAATAGTTATAAATATTCCTGAAGAGGAAAATATAATTAAAATAAGGTATACATACAAAATACCTGATGATTAAGAACAGCATGAAGCATTTAATCCACAGGAGGTTAAAATGGATAATTCACATCATTTAAATGCTTTCAAAAAACCAATAGCTGGGTATTTGAGATATAAGGAGAAATTACCATGTGAAAAGATCAGTGAGGAAAATGTCAGAATGCTGTATTCTAAAATGACAGTGACATTTTTCTTCTGAAACTGTTCATGCCTTTCTTTCAAGACAAGAATGGATCAACTACCATATATGTTGGTATATAATCTGGAGTGTTGATTCGTACACTATATACTTATATCAGGATTTGTAATGACTAACACTTGTATTTGTGAGTGAATCACAGTGTGGCAATGACACACAGACAGATGGAGGACATCACAGGTATTTCAGTCTTTATATTCTGCGCATCTAAAAAACATTATCAATGATTTGTCCTCCTATGCGCACCATTTCTTTCTATGCAGTCAAATCACATGATCAAAATAAATGGTTGGAAATTTTTCAACTGAATGGCTAAAAAATGTTTATTTTAGCAATGTATTTGCCAGTGGAAAATTAGTTGACAGCTGAAGTTGTCAGTTACTGACAGAGTCCATTTTATTGCCAATCTGAGTTGCCAAGAAAAAATGCTTAAAAATTGCTCTCGTATCTCCAGCCTTAGAAGTTGTCAGTCAGATTAATAATGTATTATCTAGAATTAACCTCAAAGAGCCTGGTTTTCAAACAGCAGGTGACATCCACACACTCATTACACACACACATCCGTAAGGAAAAAAAGCTTTCAGTTTTGGTGTTGTTTTTCAGCCCCTGACCGAAGCAATAAACTTTGTGGTATATTTTGTAGGTGGAACTGAGCTTAAATCCCTTCCATCAACTTCTATTTCCTAAGAAGACAGAATCTGTCAAGATGGCAATTGCTTCTTTCCCTGATGCTCTCAGAAATTGAGAATCCTAGCAAATGCAAAACCGTCACCATTGAGGGTTGAAATTGAAAATTAAGAATTACTTGGTCACGGATAATTACCAGTTTACTGATTCTGGGTAGTTATATCAATTTCTATCTTGAACCACCCATCTTTACACAAAATCTACTGAAACCATATCCAGTTCTTCATGCAGTAAAACATTGAAGTAAATCAAACAATATGTGTTGATATAGATACATAGATGTACTTTTTACAGTGTGTTTGTGTGTATAGTAACACGCATGTTATGCCTTAATATATACTATATACACATTCACTACTGAGTCAGCAGCCCAAATAAACCATGGAGGTGCATTGCATCAGACAATGAGGACTTAACACACACTGTACTATCTTTTACATTAGGTTGAAGTGATCAGTTTATAGTTAGCCATGTTTAAAAGTTAAAACTAGAGCAGAGAGCACAGCCAAACACTAAGGAGTTCTGTTCTAGATACAGGATTATTATTCTTGATTTCACCAATGCGATGTTCTCCTATGTCAAGGTAGACAAGACAGATAAAAATAAATAAAGCTTTTTACTCGTATCACAGGGAACATATATGATAACTGAGTGTTGGCATAACATACAACTATTCCCACAGCATCTACTAGCAGTAACCATTGTATTTTTATTTTTTATTTTTTTTCATTTATCAATTTTTTAAACCATAAGTCTCATGAGACTGCATTGCAAGTTTATAGGCATAGTGCATCAAAGGTCTGTAGTGCTATCCAGGTAAGTGCTGACATATTTTGTTTTGTACAGGGTGTTGAAAAAACAGCTTTGTTCCATCTTATATTAAATAATAATAATAATAATAATAATAATAATAATAATAATAATAATAATAATAATAATAATAATACTAACGTCCTGAAATGATTGTCTATTAAAAGTCTCTTTTAATAACTTTTCTTATGTCAAAATTTAAAAAGATTTCTGATATCAATTTAACCCTCATTTTGCTCTCCCTCCATCCTTAAAATGTATAATTGGAAAACTAAATTGAGTTTTCATATATTGAATAATGTCTTAGTGTATTCTCTGGAATTTATCAAAGTGTTTCAGATTGTTGGCAAATGTTCCCAGCGTTTGGGAAAAAAATTGCCTTTATCAATGGATTTTCCAGTCACAAGCAGACTGGACCAAATTCATTATATTATTAATGCTCACAATAAGTGAACTGGGTTGTGACTTGAGGTTCTCTGTAACCCCCTCCCTCCATTTTGGAAAGTACAAAACCCATTTTTTATAACCCATTTTTGCCTTATAGATATTAAACATAAACAGTCTGTTTTGTTTTTTTTCTTTTCATAGGTATAGATAACAGATTTTCATTATTCTGAAATTTAATGTTCAATAATTCACAGTTAATGTGTGCTCTAAGTTATAAGACTCTGGCACTGCTAGTATATTTGATATACAACAATTTTAAATGTTCTTTTGTCTGGTCAGAACTCTGAAATGATGGGTTTATAAGAAAATAACTTATTAAAAAACCTCTTAGCTTATCCTACCATTACAGCAATTTCATTACCAGACTGGGGGGGATTCCATGTTATGAGGTATCTTTAAATAATTGTGTTTATTGGGCTTTTGGTAAATTATACAAATTATCCCACATTACACAGTTATCTTTGCAATTCATACTATAGTAGTATAATACATTGGTTATGAAAATTATGCAGTTGTATTCACATTTTCAAATTATACAACCTTTCAAGCTATAATTATAATGAAAAGGATTCAGATTAATATTTTATGTTGCGTATTGACTAAGTCACTGCTCTTTGATGTTGAAAGTTTAAACCCTAAGCAAGTGTAAATAAAAGTCAACACTGGTTCCAATTTAGCTGACGCAATTACAAGCTCATACTAAAAAGTGCCCTTTGTAAACCATAGCAACCTTTTTGTAAGATATGTCAGCCTGCTGGTCAATGCAGGATATAAATTGTAACTTGTAAATCTCTACTAGAATAATACAGAGCTCAAGCAGTTTAAAGGAAAGTTCCAACTAGTTCTACAATCATGGATTTATGTGTTTTTATGTGTTGTTATACTGTGTAAGTACGATACATACCACTCTTCCAGACCAAGTCCATCATATAAGCAACTTTTAAAAATGTACAATTTAAAACTTACCAATTATTGGCGGAATTATTCATGCTGAATAATTTCACACTAATGAAATATTCTTTTTTTATGTTAGACTCTACTTCATGTACTGGATGATACAATATCATATGCTCCCTGCATGCTAAACCTACGGGTACATCCCAATTGACTTATCTTTGTCAAACATAGTAGCTCTGTAGGGTTTTCTCTGCTTTGGTGTAAATCTGTCGATAAAATGGATGTTATTTTAATTAAACCATTGTGGTTTGAGTCTCTTGTACATAGGAGACCTAGTTGCCCAAGTTTGTTGGAGTGTGATATTTGCGTCTCCTTTTTCCGGAAAAGAAAAGAAAACTAATTTACTAATGAAAATGAATAAGGCATTAGCTTTTGTTTTTGAAGATGCTTTGACTGAGCCCCTAAGATATACAGAACAGGAGATCTGGAGATAAAGATATATAGTAGATTTCAAGCAACACACAGTTAATAATGTCCTTAAGGCAGTGCAGCAGTTGATAACCGTAACAGGAGTTGTTTTTTATATTTTGTTCATACAATGCTTATCATTGTGTAGCAATATGTTAAGATGGCATAGCCTGTCAGGTTCGGCCTGTAAAATAAGTTAAATGTAAGTGTTGATCTGAAGTCTGTAAGTGTATACTATGAAAGACACTTGGCCACCCTTTTGATATTTATGGTCTGTGGGCAGAGAAGATGTGAATATTTAATCATCACAGGCATAATTTTTTCTCTGTGTAAATTGGGTCCAGGTGGATTGCCCTAAGGGTGTAACTGATGAAGCACAGTCCAAGCAACGTGTCCTTTGGGTTTTAATTTAGCAAGGCCAAGTCATCGCACTCTGTTTATTCATTTGAATCTGATCTGTTACTGATCAAGACTCTACTAAGACTTGTAATATTTACATGTATTATATATGTTAAATATATGAAAGACATAAACATTTTTTTCCTCCTGGACAAGGCACCCTACGTTTCATACTAAACGTAAATCATAGATAGATATAGATATATAATTTATTTTGAATCATACCAAGTTTCTGTTACAGAGTGCATGTTGAATGACCCAACCTACCTAAATATAGAGGGCCTAGGGATGAAGTTCCATATAAGAAGTAGGTTATACTGCAATGAGTTTGAGTAATGTGTGCAGAAACCATCAAATGAGAGCGGAAGGTGCAACTATGATTCCATGGTGAGAACTGGAACTGGAGTGTACTTCATACAAGCAGTGTTTGTTGAATACACTTGAGCTGTGAGTGACCAAATGTATTTGTAAACGCAGCATTTCATTAGAAAGAGAGGTGTGATCCTGAGGAAAACAGAATGGTGCTAAATTGTGTTACATCTTGTCCTGGTTCAGCTTTGAAAAGTCTTTGCAGGCTTCTGACTGACAGGAGGATTACACATGGCATTAGTTCTATGGTTGCACCAGGGGTGAAATTCTAATAACAGGTACCCACATTTGCATAGTCTTGACAGAACTGCAATAAGATATACTGATTCCCCAGTAATGTTCCTTGCAGGTGCAGGGTATAATAAAAAAAACAGGAATAAATAAGACTAATGTTTTTGGTTCTGTAATAGTTTGTTGGAATAGGCAGATGTTAGGGTTTGTGAGACAAGATAAAATATTTGGGGGGGGGGGGGGTTGTTTTTGTTTTTCCCAGGCCTGTGAGACCCATTTTGTCCTGGAGATAAAATATGTGTAAGTGGTCTTGATGTCACATTTAAGTGCTTTTTATCACAGGTAAGTCAGTTCTAACAAGGGCATCAGGACATGGCAGTGCAAAACAGCCCCTAAGCAAAATGGATCTACCTGCAAACGAATTACATTACTCTTGATATGAGCCTCATCTTTGGGGTCAAAGCTCACTTTGTGTTTAATCCAACCACAACTCATGACCCCAATCATTTTAGTAGGCTTTCATAGCATGTGTTTTGTTTGTCTGTTATTGATTTATGCAGCTTGTCTTGGAGACAAATTAATCTAATACTGTTAAATTTTCTGGAATATCCTTAATTGTCACCTAAACATATTATTATTATTATTATTATGATTATGATGATTATGATTATTATTCCTCTGTAATTCTTTGATGTCCATTTTCTTATCATTTTCACAGTTATTGTTTTTGGACATGCAGAGGGCAGTGAATTGCAGTTATATACTTAATTATTATTATATATAATGTCTTCAATAAACACATTATAAAAGATACATTATCCTTTGTACTGTTGTAGTACCTCTGAAATACTTTGATACAAGTAAGAATCCTGCTTTTACAGAAACAGAAAGGTTAAGCTTTTGTGCCAACATGTTTCTTTGCCTTGCTTTCAAGGACAACATCTATTCAAATGGTAGCATAGTATTTCTCTGTGTAATCTAACAAAGCATGTTTTAAAACCACATTCATTGTGTAAATTCCAGTTATAAAAATACTGTTAATACATTGTTCTCATATATGTAGCCTTTGATAAGTTAATGCTTTATTTTTATGTCAGATAATTCAAATCAAATGTTTATAATTATGTATTTATTTTGTTTACTGTATGGTCATATCCTTTGTGTGATGTTTGAATTAATTATAAATACAGGTTCATCACATCCTTTCAAATTCCTTGGAAACATTTTCAATTTAGCATATAATTATACATGAGGTGATAGATTAATGGAGATACTGCATAAAATGCTTATAAAATATATTCACCACTATATTTCCCTTTGACATGGCTAATAAAGTTTTATGTAAGCCTTTGGTTTACATTCTCAGTTTTATTTCAGTAGGATTTACAAACAGTATGTACTGTGTTACTGTTATATTAATTTAATCGGATAAATCTGGAACATTACAATGTTGAAATGCAGAAGCTATCCAGCATTCCTATCTTTTTTATCTACAATTGTTATTTGTTGTTCTTTTTAAACACATTTGTATGAAAAGCATGCTCAAAAATGAGGCAACTATGTACAATGCTAAAATTCTCAAAGGATTAATTAAAATAGTATAAGAAAGAAAAAGAAAATCATAAGCATGTAAATTTCCACCCACAAGAAAGGTGGACTAAAATGTGAATTAGTATATGTTTCTACAACCTAAAAACAGCTGATGCAACAGTGGTAATAAAAGAAAAAAATAGCTAATTGTAAAATATGGCCCTTTCTTAATTATCTTTTGTACTTCCTAGCAGCATTCTCCTTGTATATAAATTAACTTGTATGTACAACTATACAAAATAATTGGACCTTTTGAAGTGAAATTGTTGTATTGCTAAAAAGACAAGTATTATCCAGTTCTCTACATAATTTAAGACTAGTTGAATTTCCCATGTGGCCTGAAAACACCAAAACTTATTGTGTATCCTTTATGTTTTGATTACAGTCTAAGTGCTGACAAGGTACTGCACAAATGAATAATGCAAAGAAGCTGAAATAAATGGCTTTTTAAATTCCATCCACGCACAAAAAAGCTTTCAGCTAGCGTTTTAGCAATACAAAACACATGCCATTGGTGAAATGAGATTAGACTACACATTTTCTTACACTTTAACAATTATGCTAAGTCATACTTGTCTTAAATATATTATACCACTTAAAATTAACTAATTTATTATAATTGTGAGCCAAATAGATTGCAAACATGGATAGCTTATTATTAAATTCAGAGACCCAGATCTACAGATTCAAGTTTTTTTCAGGATATATTGCAGACATTTGTATTTAAGACATTAAGTCATAAGGCTAACCACATGTATAGCGGTGCTGTCATGGACAGAGATATCATAAGTTACAATCCACATAAGTTTTAGGTTATGACATAAAAGGTGTTATTAAAAACAAAGCACAAATGACAGTTTCCTTCCTTCAGAAAAAAAGAAAAATCTCTTCAGAGATCTGTAATTCAGAGAATTGTTCTGGAAGAATCTTACCCCAGCTCATATGTTTTAATTTAAAACACTGTTTTATATGTTCTTCAGTTAATTGAAATACCTACATCTAGGGCTTTTCATTACATGTAGGCCTAGCAGAGCACATATTCCCTGTACTGGAAATTAATACATACATTACACCATAATTGAGGTTGAAAATACATTTTTTAATGAATAGCAAACTGCTAATGAACAGTTTATAGGACTTACTTCAATATAATGCTCTCATAACTCTACTAAAGTAGCCGATGTCTTACTAATGAGGCTATTTTGAAGGACATACAAACTCATTGTATGAAATAACAATAACCAAAAGTGCAGCATGCAAAACGTGAAATGCAAAAGATGAATGGGTATAATATCTTTGTTGCAAGTCATAAATGCATATTACAAACATCTATGTGCAATTACCACATACAGAAAAACTTACAAATAAGATGCACATTAATAAAAGATGATTCACTGACACACAGCATCTCTCAGTGGAACTGTTTGCTCTGTGACTTACCTATGCCAACTTTCATTAGCATTACTCAATAACAGAAATAAAGAAAGATGTTTACATGGCTACTAATTGATCTTACATGTTGTTTCCAACTTAATAAAGGTGTTCTAGAAAAATATCCAGTCATAAAACAAAGGGTGTGATGGGGGGGTGGACATTAAATAGAAAAAAATAAAAATTAAGTCATGGTGATCTGACAAAACCACAATCTTATCTATTTATCCATGTATCTATTTAACACTTTATAACCTATATATGACCTTGTTTTAATTATGTCATGATCTTGAACAAATGTGGCAAACATCGTCAAATGCCCATAACTCATGCTGAAATGTAATGGCGATTGCAATGCTGACCTCTCGAATTGGAGAGTATATTATAAGAGACAGGACTCTGAGTGCTGCTACTTTCAAGAAGATTTCAATTCATCACACCGAGCCTTTAGGAAGATTGATCGGTCCAAATTTTATATGTGAACATGACAATGATACGAAGTGCTCTCCCAATAATGGAAAGAGGAAAGTAAGCAGAAAAGAAGGAGAAACAATATCTTCACTTAGGCAAATTAATATCTTTGGTTAGGCAAAGGGCTATTCATACAGTTGTACAGACCTTAAAGTTTTAAGGAATACAAGATCAATTGGCAAGTAGCCGAATCAGACAGAGACAAAGTTAATAGCCTTCAAAACACTGAGAAACATACTGAAGAAAAACAGAAATTCAGAACAGGAAGAAAGATGAATAGTGTTTTTTTGGTTTCAGTTTCTGAATTATTCCATTGTACCTTGCACATAACATAGTGTATAATTCTTATTAACATCTGTGGTAATGTAATTTCAGTGTAAAGAACTTTGATATAGTGCTCATTATGTGAAGACACTCTATAATATATAGCATACCCTTAAGAAAAACGATTCGTTTGTAAAAAAAGAAAATAAAAATATATGCATATAATATTTATATGTGTGCATAAAATATACATTGCATAATGTATGCTCCTTTTAAAGATTGTTTTTGTTTTGCTTTATTCCCTCTCACTCTCATCAAACTTCAGGAAGCAATAAGACAACTGGCTCTTGAACTCAAAACAAGGATTTGAACCCACACACTTTTGTCAGTGAGTGTAAGCATCCTACCATCCTATTTGTAATGCATCACCCATTAAGAAAAATGCCAGAAAAATGCCTCAGGTCCCAGGTCACCTTCACACTCTGTATCATCATATTTTAGAAAAGTATGTCATTTTATTATTTTATTATAATGGACTCCAAGCCATTCATTACCCAAGCAACAAACTGTTAATAGTAACATCTGTTCCTATGCCATAAAAATACTTTTCAAAAAACCTTTATTACAGTTTCCAAGTATTAAATGGATTCGAATCTGAGTTTTCCTCTGCATGCCTCATTCCCTGCAGTTAGGTCGCATACACGCTACCAGCAGATGTAGATTTCCTGGTGCATACTGTTAAATAAATAGGACAATGCCAGTAGCATCTTAGAGAGTTGGAAAATAAAGAGTAATCTTTTTGGAGCTCACACAAATTCATCTGCACTTTTTCTTCAAATGCACAACCTTGAAATCAAAAATTACCAAATCACTCTGTATGAACTGACAGTTCAGATAAGTAGCAAACTAACAGGCAAAAATCCAAACAACTGTGTTAAAAAAAAGCACATAATGTCTGACAGTGCCTATGTGAGATTAAGGAATGCAAAAAATACAATTTCTCTCTGTTTTTGTGCTTTTAAAATGTCAGCTGAGGTTACCATGGTAACCAGTGGTCATTTTCCATGGTCTTTTAAATACCAGTCAGTAGTTCAAAGCATTCCACTGAAGGTGTGCAGCTCATTGACAATTCGCTTCTGTCTTCAAGGCTGAATAATTTAATTAATTTTACTAGGTTACACGTCTCTCTAAAATTTACCAAAAACAAATTGTTTTTTTTCCGACCATATTTACATTTACATCATTATCGTTAGTAGGAATACAAATAAAAATCGCACACATTGTTAATAAATATGTTTACATGTAAGGTGGGAGCATTGGGGTAAGAATTCTCCACATATATTACTACAGTTACTTCCCCAACCAGATGTTATTTACTCATCTATAGTGTTCTGAGTAACAGTTCAGAAGGCAGTGTATAAAAATAAAACAAATCTGAACACAACACCTTTCGGCTATAGTGCATTGTGTTGCGTGTTCTGTTCTCTGAATCTGGAGAACAATAGGAAGCTTTTGATTTTCCAATATGGGCCAAATATTGACACAACGTATGGCATCTTGGAGTGAAGGTCATTAACCCTGTGAAAGACAGCTGCTTGTCGACAGCATTCAGCTACCACAGATCAGCTCATGTTCTGTGGACACAAATAAAAGTGTGCTCAATAGAACACGGCATGAATTTAAATTATATTTGAAAAGTAAAGCATGCATAACTGATCTCAATCAAAATATATTAGGCTTGTTCTATTGTTAGTACTAGACATTTAATCTTATATTATGGACCATTATAATATTATTTTAATCACATTGCTATCCCTTATCCTAATTATTTGAGAACAGGTCTCATAGTTGAATAGCTTTCAAATTCCACTCTCTACTGTCTTAAAACCCCATTTTACAAGAATCCCATGGACACCAATTGCCTGGGAGCCTAGCAGTAACATCACAAACTGAAGCCTTCCAGGCACCTCATGTTATGTGATCACAACATGATTGACTAAAAATATAATAATCTGAGCAATGTACAGAATCATGGAATTTAAAATGAGCCATTTTAATATAATGATTATTTAAATGTAGCAAAACACCAAGCAGACTAAAGGAAAATGTAAATTCAGATTCTATTTGCTTGGACTTGTCTGTGTGGCTTTTGTGTGGGAATTGATTCTACATTGGAGAAAACAAATAATACAGATAAGTGGTAGAAGAGAGATAAAAACAGTCAAATAAGCCTTCTTTTGCTGAAAGTTGTAAATGAATTAAGAAAAAACATGTACATGTGGTAGATTATCTCAAGATCCGATAATTTATTGAGTTTTGCATATGGAAACACATTAATTTATTTAATGACACTGGTCATTTATTTATTTCAAACACAAAACTCATTCAAACTTAAATAAAAGTCTATAATTTCTTGGAAATGGGATTGAACTTGTTGTCTTCTTTGAAACATATACCCAGATGGACTAATTTGGCAGCAGATACTTTTGAACGTATGTTAATACATGACATTGTTTAGTTTATGTCAATTTCCAGTAAAAATAACGGACACATGCTTCTACCAAATATACTATTATTAAGACGATGATGAAGAAGAATGATCCATATTCTTAAGTAACTCACATGTTCCATCCCCTTTGCAATCTGAACATATTGTATGGCTGGTATGACAATCAATAGTCTGCCTATGTTCATGATTTTCCACGATTTTAATTTGCTGTGGAAGAATTTAATAACTATCAAATTAACAGAAGAAATTGGATGCTCCGATAAATCTTCACTATATTGTGAATCACATATCCTGTGCAACCCGCAGTTGACAGCTGTACCCTATCAAGAAGGGGATACATATTTAGCATTCCATAATAGCCGTGTTTCTGCAAAAATAATAAGCCAGTATTTCTTCAAAACATGTACTCACCAGACTGTTAATAAAACCGATGAATTATTTGAGTAGAAAATATGTTTTTAGTGTGCACTATTTACCTTAGCTAATAATAAATGCATATGCTAAAATTTCCTTTAAAGGCAGTATAACAAAATAATTTAAAGGATAACAAACAAAGTGAAAATATTCAATACAGTAATATACATCATAATATATTCATGAAATATAAGTAGATGATATTATGACCCAGGCATTTTTTTTTCTAAGTCTTAAGGTTTATTTTTAAACCTGGCAGAATCATTTGCAAGAACCAGTATGCAATAGAAAGGCTAAGCGTGCACAGTGGGAACATTTGATTGGCAGCCAAGAGATTGAGGGGGACAGTAGTTACAAATGCCAAGCTACAAAAATGAACTGGCAGTCACTGTCTATATGGCAAGGACAGTTTTATGTTTTGGGGGTGTATTCCTGCATTTAAACTAAAACAGCAAAAGTGATAAAATTAAAAACATTACCAGTCATACCTATAATATAATAGGATAAATAATTTATTATTTCTTCTTCTTCTTCTTCTTCTTCTTCTTCTTCATACAGCACTCCATTTCCCAGCACATCTTGTTTGTTGGGGGTGGGGGAGACAATGTGTGTGTGTGTGTGTGTGTGAGAGAGAGAGAGAGAGAGAGAGAGAGAGAGAGAGAGAGAGAGAGAGAGAAGAGAGAGAGAGAGAGAGAGAGCATTATTATATATATACATAGTCTACAAGGATGTTGTATGGAGAAAAAATAAACAAAAACAAGTTTAGAGAGTTCCAATAGTCATTTCTAGTATAAAATGTTAACTAATGTGGAAACCCTGATGAATTCTTTAAAATCAGGGAAAATTAGGTCCACCTGTATTTTGTAATGGAGAATAACATTTTGAGGATGTGTTAGTCAATAAAATTCTCAAAGAGACAAACCCACATTCTGCACTCGGAAAATAAAACTGAAAATACATAGACAAGGATACAAATATTATTTGTTATTGCAAACTTCTTCTGTCATTGTCAGACACATTTCTGTACAACATGCTGAAGACAGCTCCTAGAATTGATAATCAGAGCAAACAAAGCAACAGATGGTAGCCTACTAAATTCATCAAGTGTTTCTCATCAAAATTAAAGACATTCATACATTTTCAAGAGTTTGGACATCCCCAATAGACGTATGTAGAAGGTAAATCGAGTTAATTTTGGCCTAGATTTGCTTGACTAAGGGAATGATCACCTGGCCATGAGGACGAGGCTATTGAAACCTCCCTACTAGGTAAAATCGTAGGTAGAGCTGCTGTAATGGTTTTGTTTGGGGTGAGGAGGGATGCAAAGCAACAGATGCTGGAAAAGTGGATTTGTTGCTGGATACTTGATGTTTGGATGTTTGTTAATTATAAATTAGGACTACCAGTCTTCATTCAAAATGCATGTTATATTCCTAAATATCTTTTTAATTTTCAACGACAGGCATGCTGTTGTACTTACTTTAAGCACTGGGCTTATACAGAAAGCGTATGTTAAAAACAATGTTGGTTGATTGTGTTTTTCCTTTTTCTTCTTGTAATTAATAAGAGAAATCTCATCTGTCCAGTTAATTTCCTTTAGTCTTGCTTAATCATACATGATGGATTCGTACATGTGTTTTATCTCTTGTTAGTTACACAATGTTGTGGTTAGAAAGGGACAATTTGTCTCATAACCCTGTTTACTATATAAATCTGTTCTGTCTGGATTCTGAATAGCACAGAGCTGGCCAATTCAAACAATTTATTTGTATCTGACAAATGGTTTCCCCTTTCAGTAAGCTCTAGTAACAAAAGCCAGCAGAGGAGTTGTATTCATAAGACAGCTCATCATATAAATGCTGTAACATTACCCTCGGTGCTTGGGAAGAAGAAACTAAAATGAGAAGATTGCAGGTAGGTAGAGTTATTCTCATGCCCTTATTTATTTTACACACAGGCCCAATCTAATAACAACCTGGATGAACAATGTATTATTTCTACTCAGGTTAGGCCATTTATTTATCCCACCCTTCCAATAATCAGCCTGATCAGTCAAATACATTGGTGTGTACCTTTGCATATCCCTAGGAAACAGGCAGGTCCCTGGCACAACTCCAGTTGGACTATTTTTGTGTTAATACAAACACTTTATATAATTTGTAAACTTGAGGAGTGTATATTGTGTACATTATGAATTATTTATCTAATTAAAAGATGGAATTATGTCAGATTTATTCTTTGAATTAATTGTATCACTTTGCTGACACAATTGTGGGTAAGAACTAATAGATACATTTAGTGCAGCACATTTTCCTGTGGAAAAAAAAAAACTGCGATTGAAATTGCAAAGTTATAACATTCAAGGCAGGTTCTGAGATTGACAAACGGTGATAGAACTGAAAAGTAACAAGTAACTTAAGAAAAGTAACATTCATAAGTTTGTTATGTGGCCTAGAATATAGCAATTCTGATAGAAAGGAGGTTTAAATGTATTTGTAAGCTTGTGTGAATTATTATTATGATGATTATTATTAGTAGTAGTGGTAGTAGTATTAGTAATAATGATAATAATAAAGCTTTTAAGCCTTTCAAATAAACATATCAATAAGAATATCTATAATATAATGTGAATAGTCAAAATAATAAAGTAACATGGTAAGTCATTCTAACATGGTGGTTCATTTTAGGACTTTTCTATTTTTGTGTTTTATAACAAATACATACAAATGTATTGATGTAGGGGTGCGGCACTGCTTTTTTTGTAAAATTGTGCTTTTTACCATACCTATCTGCTTGATGCACAGCCCATAGCTACATTTCCAAAAACACATCCGAGTTTCGATTATGGTGAAAAGATTTCAAGCCTCAGGATCTGACCATTCTTATTGAAAACTAGATCATCAATGTGAGGAGGAACAAACTTTCCCATGGCACATGTGAAAGGTAATCTCGGCACAGAGAGTACAAGATAGTTTTCCTACAGTTGCAACTTGAATTAATAGAAAACCTTAAAGATTAATTTGAAAGAAAAGATGCTTGGTTTGTTCAAGGTTATGTGTAATACTTTTGTAACCAAAAGAGCCATGGCTATTGTTGTCCATAAGGCAGGAGTGTGGGAGTGCTAGGAATGTTAAAAGAAATGGAGCTATTAGACTGACACAGAAGTCTTGCACAATGTGAACTGTGGCTGTACCTGAGGGTGGTTATTGTTGCCTTAATAAGACATCTGTGAAGGTAACAATATAAGACTAGCAAAGGTGGTTAACAACAAGTATACTGTGCGTGTCATATATGATGGAGTAGATTTGCATCACAGATATGAAGACACCTGTATTGTAATGAGAAAATACTTTGAAATGGTGTAACTTCTATTATATGATTTGGGTTTTAGAGGTAAACTACTACACTTAATTTAAATTGTGTAGATTTCCTTTATAAACAGAAATAAAATACAATGGTTCCCTATGAAGTTTTAAGAAGGTACTTCAAATCCAATATTAGGCTAAGGAAGTCTGAAACAGAGTCTGGGTTCAAAATACAGACAGACAATGAATTCAGAGATTAGCTTCTTTGGAAACAGCAAATGGAGGAAAAAGGGGTTATGCTCTTGGCAGCTTCAAGTATATTTATGTTGCTTAAAGCATTGAGGTTTGTTGACAGAATGACTCAAGAGCAAAATAAAAAATAAAAAAAAACATTTTTTTCCTATCCTAAGAGAAACATATTGATATGATCTTTTTTTAATATTTTGCATAGGTTGAGGTATGTTTGACCTAACTCTGAAATATTAATTTAAATAACATATTTTTTATTTATTTACTACAGGCCACAAAAAGTGTCTGTTTATACTCAGGAGAAGTCATGAACTTCATTAAGTGGCAGAAAAGGACAGAGTTTGGATAGATATCAAATATAACAGCTGATTTTTTCGAAAAGACGTGAAAAGGACCATCTGAGTTTTATTATAATTGTCATTAGTAAGACTTCTATTGTCCCTTGGGGTAAACTGCCTCCAGCATTACAATACTTAAATAATGAGATTCATGTTTTATGAAATTTTATGTCTAATAAAACATGTGTATGTACTACCGATACTGCTTAGTGACAGTCCAATTTCATGGTATATTTCGCTTATTTTCACAAGATCTAATAGTACTATTTTAAATGGATTCCCCCAAAAGACTCTTAATACTGTAGCTGAAGTTAAACAATTCATATAGCAAATGATCCAAAGGGCCGCAGAGAGATCCTTTTAAAAATAAATCACAATGCATATTATTTTTCAAAATGAAATTCACAATTTTCCATTGAAAATATTATCCATGGAGAATATAGGCAAACACCTAATATAAGAAAGAAACGTATAGAGTCTGAATGAAACACAGTAATTTTAGTCACATTAAAGAACTTATAGAAGTGTACCTTTACATTTCACTTTTTAAATATACAAAACAATTCAAATCATAAAAAAAATACTATTGTGAAACAGTTTTATAAAATACAGCAAAGGAAAATGAGTTCAAATAGAACAAAAATACATCAAAGGTTGTTATGGAAAGCAGTTGGAAAAATACATAAAATGTAAATATCCAATGGGTATTGTAGGCTAATGTAAAATGCAAAGCTTCATTAATACTCACACCATGATATAGGCATATCACAAGTTAAGCAGGCCTCCGTTTTTTATTATTGACATTTCCTTTTACATTTTTGTTTATTTGTGTGTAGCAATGAAATACAACAACCTTACTACTTTCCCTGCTGATGTATGAATAATGATTTATGTTTGTTACAAAGAGTGATTTGGGAATTTGGTTACATTTTATTTAGCATCTGAACATCATTTATAACTGCATAAAAAGGAAATATAGTTGAACATTTTTATTACACTTGTGGTGACTTTATATGTACATTCACCATGCTAGACCGCCAAGTTTGATCTCTTGACAGAAATCCTTGCTCCATGAAGAATATGTTTATAAGTTGACCATCTCTTACCAACAAAAACAAGTTTACCGATAGTGTGCAATCACTAAATTGCATTATATAAATTGATAGAGTGTTTCATTCTGAACATGACTGAACAGTAACTATTCACTTTTTGGCTTCAAGTGTGAAAATGGTGGGTGTAATTCTGGTCTCTGAACTTTGTTTTATTTATTGCATCTCAGTTCTGTACTTACAGTAGAAGTGTCCTTTCATCTGAGAAAGATTACAAAACTGAAAGCTTTCATTGATCAATCATCAATCATCTGTTCCTCACCCATGGAACTCCATTCCATCTTACATAAGAAATGATTAGACATTTAAGAGAAAACATTTTGAACATGCATATGCACCATATTATTGATTGTACATATAGTCATTAATTTATTGTGTTTATGTCTTAAATGTTAGGGTAATTCATTAACGTGGCAATATAACATCAATACATTGTTGAATATAAACTGAATTAAATTGAAATTATTTCAATAGGAATAATAGATCAATGGATTCATGTGTAAAATATAAGACAAGTGGTAATTAGTAATACAATTATAATAAGACATTGGAATTACAGATTCAAGCAAGTATACTGTGTTATAGTTATGGTTATTCTTCAAGGTTAAAAGGTTGCACAGATAATCTTCTCCAGCCATAGCTGACAGCCAACTTAATGTCATTGCTAGAACAAATTGGAACAACCAGCTATTGTTTAACAATGCAGGGCCAAGTTTGGCAAATTAGCTAATATTAGCATAAAGACCTTCTGGCAGGGAAGGAAGACCCGTGCCTTTGCACTGCGAATTCTGCTGGATGTGTCAAGTCTGAGATGCCAGTGGCCTCATTATCTCATTTGTCTTAGTTAGGCTAAATTGGCAGTTATGTCTTTATGGAAAATGTTTGTTTTTACAGAAGAGCAATGGAGCAGAAAGTGTGCAATCCTGTCAGGATCTTTTCAGTAGTTTTTGTGGTGTATATAACAGTAGGGAGCCTCAGGCGTCTGTGGGTCTACAGCATTTATTTGGGAATACATGCAGTGGATATAAAAAATATGAATTGAAATATGTCTGCAAAGAAAGAATACATTTCTCCCGTTGTGATGTTATATATCATGTAGTTTCCCCAATATCAGCTGTCTTTTCTTGCTGAACATAAAATGACAATAAAAAGTGATATATGGATAAAACATACTTAAATCCTTTATTCGCTATTGTAATATTTACTTTACTAATGCTTACATTAAGCTGATATGCTTTGGAATGTATTATATTTCAGCGATACCACTTTTGACAATTATTGTTAACATAATGGGACTGATGATAAGTATCACACCATTACATACGTGTAAAGTCTCACAATTTCCAAGCTGACAAACAGGTGGATTTTGAGTACTTTTTAAGATTCCACTTTATTGTAAAACACTGTGTGAGGTCCCAGGTGATGGAACATGGACTTGTTACTAAAAATAATGACTGTTCTGGCCATGAAGAATGTAAAACAAGGACAGCTGCAAAGAAAATGTCTTTACTGCGATTGCCAAAGTTCTCAAGTTCAAGAAAGCATCATTGACAAATATATTCCACAATGCATGGCAATGAAATACAAAAACACTATAAGTAGAGCGAACAACTGAATTACAGTAAAAACTGTATTAAGCAGCCTGAAGATACTGTGCACACTGTGGAGTGTTTTGCTGTGCAGAGCTTTTATCCTCCGTATTTTATCCACTGAGTTTTTAAACTAGGCATGGCGGCTCAAGTCCTTTCATCACACACTGTATTCAACATTATGCTGAAAAAAGGAAAAGGAAATATAGTTTCAAAATAAGCATACCCATGTGTCTTTAGATAAATAATTTCAAGTCTTAATAATGTTTGTGCAAACACAACCACTCTTTTTGTTTTCAGAGAAAATGCATGTAAGAATTAACTTAAGCTTTTTATACCAGTAAAACAAGTCACATTCCCATGTTATTCATATATTAAATAGGCTATATATGTAGTACAATATGCTATTCCCATGACATATCTTGTAGTGCAGTTTCCCCTTTTATTCCATATTTTTGTGTGCTATTTCTTTTGATGATATCCATATGGGAGTGGGCCATTGTAGAACTCAATAATTAGGTTGCAGTATTAACATGTTTTTCATATTGCTGTAAACTCATTGTAAAAAAAATACATTTGAGGTTTTTGCCCAAGACTATGCTTGATTGTATGCTTCTTATTAATGCACATTAATGCACATAATAAAGTGAACAAATGATCTTTTCATTACAAAATTGCTGTTTTTGATTTTGGACTAGATAGTTGTGTAATTATATATATATATATATATATATATATATATATATATATATATATATATATATATATATATATAGTTTGTAATAGTAATATTTGTTTCTAAATATTTTTTTGGATAAGCATTACTCTGGTTCATTATTTTTAAACTATTGCCCACCTAGGAGTCACATGCTGTAAGGGGTGATGATGATGCTGATGCAATGTCCTAGACAGCTAGACTCAAAATCTGTTTATGATTCATGAACACATTCAGCTTCATTAATTCTTCTTTTAATGCACTGATGGCTGAGCAACCACTTTCACAAAGGGATGAACAGAAATCTCACCCGAAAAGGATGATTAAGACTACTGACACTGGTACAGGTTCTGAAAGCGCCATCTTTTGGGGGCCCCCGCCAAAAAGAGATGCAGGGTCTGGAACACCAAAATGGACTCAACAATTCATAGTAAAACTTGGGTCTTAGACTAGAAATTTGATTATTATTCATGGCTCTCCTAATTGTCATTATTCATTAAAACAATTATTCAAAGGTTCTGGTAACAAGCATTCTTGATTGTAAAATATATAATAATCTTTATTGAATAACTTACTCCAGTGTAACTCTTTTATTTCAATATCTTTCTATGTGGGTCTGGGTACCTTTGTTGGCTCTGCCTATACCGGGGTACCACTGATAAGTTGATGGGGGACCTCTTCCTCCAAGTAAGGTTGTTGGTTTGGACCCTGCTGTTGCTGGATATCATTTTTATTTATTGTTCTTGTACATCACCTCTGGCTTCACCAACTACCATGGACCATGTATTGTTTTCTTTTTATTCGTTTTTTGTTTCTGTTTCTTCAGCTGTGTTATTTTAGTTTTTTTGTTGAGTAGCCTATTAGCATACAGAGTCTCATTTTTAGTTATGTTCATTGCCTCATTATGATTGCTGCAATGCATTTTCCCCTAATATTAAACTCTATGGCAGGAACTGTCCACATGACAAACAGACTCAATCCGTGACCTCTCCAATCTGTGTTAAAACTATTACAAGAAATGTGAATGACATTAACAATCCTGTAAAAAGATATATACGATTCTCTCATTTGAAACGTCTTGACTGTGATGTTGCAGTGCTGCAGGAGACCCTTCCTTAGTGATGATGAATAAAAAAAGACAGAGATGGGTTTGGGGAAGTCTATTACTCAGCTGGGGTGAAGGGCACTAAGGCGGTGTGCATTCTGATAGGCAAACGAGTTCCATTTAGATAAACTGAATTGCTAGCAGATGACAATGGGAGGTTTGTGATTGTATCAGGTGTATTATTTTATCTAGGTTTGCTGACGGATCCCTGGATACCTATGATGATTTTAATTCAGATCTCTCTACCCCTCTACTGCCCTTTGGTGTGGCTGCTTCTACAGCTTTGGAAGAATTGTCCGATGCCCTTGCGGTCTCTGATATTTGGCGTGCCTTCAAGTCACTGACACGTGAATATACATTTTATTTGAGGGTGCACAATTCCTACTCTAGGCTAGATTACCTTTTCCTCTCCAACTCCCTCACACCCCATATTGTTGATTCCCAAATACATAGTATACGTATTTCAGACCATGACCCAGTTTCTGTTAATTTTCATCCTAAAACTTTCTATACATCTAAACAATGGTGATTTAATATCTCCCTGTTGAAGGAGGTCATGTTTTTGTCCATTTTGTAGAGCAGAAAATTAAGGAATTATTTGACCTGAACCTTAACTCTGTATTTTCTGAGTATGTGGGAGGCTTTTAAAGCCACCTACAGAGGATAGATTATTAGTTATGACTTGGCCAAAAAGAGGGAAAAATATGCAATCTATCACAGAAGCTTAAAAACCTTGGGTCTTTGCTATAGCCGATCCTGGGAATAACCTAATTTCAACTAGGGTAGAACTCAGCTGCAAAATATGCTACACAAACAAACAGCTTTTGCCTTGTTTTGTCTCAATAGGAAATGTTTTGAATCTGGAGATAAATCAAGCAGAATGTTAGGCTATAGGTGAGAACAACTAGATAAATAACAAGTAATTCCCATCATTAAAGATGAATTGAGCACTACCCATTGGGACTCCAAAACAATTAATCATACTTGTACAAATCTCTACTTCATGTTGTACAGATTATTATTTGTATTATTATTTTGCCTATTTCTGTGCAGACACCCTTATTGAGGGAGACTTACAATTTACACAAGCATTACAAAAGTGCAGTGTCATAAATTAATACAAAATTCTAATTTAGCATTACAACAGTAGTATAAGCAATACAAAGTACAAATTAAGAAATACAAAAGTACAGTTCATATAAAATACAGAGCAGATCTGAGACCATAGTGAACAGCGATGGTTTGGAGAGGACTTGGTTAAGTCACAGGTTTCGTTGAATTCGGAGCCTATGGAAAGCATGCAAAGCAAATAATTCATACTTGGCGCTACATTTTAAGGAACGATAAAATGAGTGCTGATTGACTAACGTCTGTGCACAGATGTACCTTGTAGTAAATTCCTCATTGGTGGATCTCACATGGGATGGATACATCACCAGTTGATTGGCCGCTCATCAGCTATCTGTCATGGGATTTATGGTGAGATGTGGTAGGGGAGATTACACCTTCCAGAACAGAATTGTATATTTGCTTGTTTGAGGACATGTCAAGCTGGCACCCAGCTGGCTGAAGTCCCTGTCTCCTTGATGCGGGCTTATCGAGATGTGTATCCCTCCTAAACTGTGGGCTTAGTGACAAAACACCTCTGGGGAAACATTTTATGGCCTGCCAGAACTGCCCAGACGCTGAATGGTCAGAGATCTGGAGAGGGAGAAGAGTTAAAGATTCACCACTTTATATCAATTCTATTGTATTAAAGTAACACAATATTCTGGTTGATATACAGTTTTATCATATCTTAACACCAATACCCCTTCAAGTATTTTGGAAGCACAGACTCTCCCACTTACAATGCAGCTAGACACAAACCAGGAAAACACCCACTGCATGCGGGGAGCTATCATCCCTTAGGTTTATTAAATAATGCCAAATCCTTAGCTTGCTTCTAGAAGTTATTCCTTCTTTAATACGTTTAGACCAGGTAGACTTTGATCCTGGATGTATGTCCTCTAATAACATGAGAATGACTTATCACATAAAACTATAAGCTAATCTTCTCATCCCCTCAGTAGTGTTATCCCTGGATGCTGAAACGGCTTTTGACAGAATAGAATGGGTTTATCTAATTTTTACTCTTTCCCAAATGTATTTATCCCAAACTTTCTAAGCATGATCCAAGTCCTTTATAGGTCACCTATATCCACAGAGACGACCTTTAGGCGTGTGCAATTAGAGCCACTGTGTGTTAAGGGCATTACCATCGTGGATTACGAATTTATGATGAACATATATGCAGCTGACGTCCGATTAACCATTTTTAATCCGCCCCCAGGCTTTTAAATCTAATTTATTCTTTTGGTAGCATCTCAAGATATTAGATTAACTTTCTTCAACAGAGTGCTGCTGAAACCTCATATTTTAAAATCTGAACTGGGTGCCACTATATTGTTTTGGAGACCTTGGAGATGTCCTATCATCACTACTTTAAATTTGAATGGTCCAAGGATTTGAAAAGATATAAAGAAGGATTTTAAGAGTTGAGTTTATCTCCCATTGACACTTTCAGGTTAGAGTTGACATACTAAAAAATAAATAAGTCCCAATTTAAGTCTTAAGGAGGGAGTCCATTTGTAAGTACAACATAACTGTCTATATGACATTTGTGCTTTGTAATTGCTTCTGTTTGATTTAGTTTAGGAAATCGAGCTTCCTTATACCAGCCCTGAGTTTTACAAGTGTATGGATATTTCAGTTAAACAGTCACATTAAACATGTGCTCTTTCAAAGTCATCAAAGAAGTCTTGACTTAGTCATGTCTCACAAAGGGTCCAGAAATAGCTTCGACTTTGAGTCATTTATATGGGAGCAGTGAGGGAGCAGGGAGCTTGACTAGCTTGGAGAGCGAGTAATAAGGAATGTGCACCCTCGATTCAGCCATATTATAACTAATATTCCCCTTTTCTTCCAACATCAATGGGTTTTGGAAGTAAGGAGATCTCTGTGACCTTAACATGTTACAGATTACCTTTGAATGCCTAAACCATAAGGATGTATGAGTTACTTCTATAGTATCAAGATTTAAGGAGCATGGGATGAAAGCAGCTTCCTCTATCAGGTGCAAAGTGGCAGCTGTGTATGCCAGATGCCACTCCATTGCTGATTACTCTCGACTGCATCATTTACCAAAACATACTGCACAGAGTGGATTTATTCATATCAAAATCAAATGAAGTTTTTAATAAAATTACAAAATCACATGCACACAATTTCCAGTCTTTAATAAAGACATTGTTACAAAAGGTGCCATGAAACCTCTATAATTCCATAATCACTTTTTATAATGGTGTTGGGGATTAGTATGCTTTCTAAATAAAGTTTAAATTAAATTTGATTCAGTGCTTTACCTTTTCTGTGCACATCATTATCAAGGCCCTGCAAATTGCATGGGCAAATCAGAATGATGTAACTACCAGGTTTTCAGTTCGAAAAGCACAGGCTGTCAGTCAGGTCACTTCCAATGAATGAATGAACTCCAGTGAAGCAGATCTTAAAGAATAATTAAGTAGTCAACACTTCGGCTACTAGATAATTATAAAATATTCTGCAATGAGGAACAGACAGGTGTGGCCATTCCCTCACTGATTCTTTTACAAATCCTTACTACACAGAGGTTTAAAATAAAACCATCCAATATAGTCTCAAGACATTGGTGACAGTATAGAATTCATATTCTGTTTATATTTCTCTGACATGATTCAATCCATTAATATGTGTGATGGAAATACCTATCTTTTACTTTTCTGTTCAGTATTTACATTCTGCAAAGGGTGGACCTAGATTATTTATTGATTCAGTAAGAGTATAGCTTTTGATAAACTAACTTTAAGACTGTATCAGATCCAGGAGTTCCTTATACTGTGCTTAAATCAGTCAGTTGATCTTTTAAACTCTACATCTTTCAACACAGCAAGGGCTAGCAAGGGCTGATATCACCAGTAAGTATAAAGGCACTGAACTTGACAACAAACTGCAAGGAAGTTAAGCCTTATCAATGTAAGACATATTGTCAGGCATTAAACCCATGTAATTATCAAACACATCAAATAGATTTATTACATGATCTTACAGAACTCGGCCCCATGGAATTCCCCATTTGCAACACATTGTGTGTACATATTTCTATTTATTGTATATACATATATAGTACTGTAAATATGTGGTATATTAATATAGTATAGCAGCTGCTGACTATATTAATATACCACATATTTACTATGTACAGAGCCAAAATGATGACAATTGTGTTACTGTCCAAATATTTATGGACCTAACAACCTAAAAAGTCTTCATTAGATAAATATTCACCCCCTGTGCTATGACACTCCTGAATAAGCTCAGGTGCAAAATCATTGCCTTCAGAATGCACACAATAAGTTGGATGCAGTCCATCTGTATGCAATAAAAGTGGTTCACATTTTTTCATGGGGGGGTGTTGCTGCCTGGCATTAGCACATTGGCGACAGGTTCATGGAGGGACAATGGGGAGGGGAGCATTTTGGTGAATAACCCTAGGGTGTCTGAGTGTTGGGTTTCAGCCTGTAGCTCTTATTAGGGCTGTATAAGAGCAGAGCTAAAATAAAAGAGCAGTTAGTTTCATTCCAGAATGCACTGTGTTCTGTCTCAGAACTGACAGCTGAAGACTGTTACAATATATACCATATTTATATGCATTAGATGATGCGTATAATGTAACCATTTTCTTTAGATCCCTTTAATTGGAATGTCTTGATCAACAACATGAGGTTTAGGCCTGACAAGCAGGTACCCAGCCACTTTGAATTTCACAGGGTCTTAAACATGATTAGCTAAATGATTATAAATGCAATTTTAATACAATTAGCTAAGATATGATTTACGTCAAATTGACTTCTAAGATTCTCAGTAAGCACCTCATTGGCGTTGGTTATCTTCTCTGTATGCTGTTAATTGTTTTGTTTCCTGTTTTGTACCACATCCAAATTTGCAAAATTGTTAATCAACTCCTAAGCTCGGGATATCAAGTCTATGCAAGCCCAGAGTTTACATTTCCCAAAATAACAGTGAAATTAATTAAGATGCTTCATCCAAATAAGTGACAGCATATTAAATTGTGATTTTGTATTTCAATTAAATAGATCCAGTGCTTTAAAAAGCATTATTTCTAAATAACTAAATCTAAGGATGAATTAATCATTTTGATAGAAAGACAAAATGTATTAAATTCACATTGTTAAACCACTAAGATTATCTTACATATGAATCTTAAGAATATAAAAAGGACAAAATCATCATCACTGTGCCCCTATTGGAAAGCGAAAATCATTCTTAAATCAGCTCAAGGTTATTGTGTTCATGCTGCAAGATCTAGTCTGCTCATTGTGCTAGCGTATCTGGTGTGGTTTACAAATGTTTCAGATGTTGTTTTTTCTAAGAGATGTAATTCTTTCCCTCTTGTTAGATTGCCCCGGTTTTATCACCTCTATTGTCTCTCAGAGGTCTTTTATTATGTCACAATTTATATGCTTCCTATTCCACATTATTCAGTGTCATGCCATGTAATTCTGTGCCTATGCTGTTGATACTCACAATTACATTTGTACTAAATCTGGGAAAGGCATGGTTTTACTCTTCCATGGTATTGCATTACAAATGTAAGAAACTGAATGCATTAAAATCTACATAAATAATAGCTGAGCAGACTTATCTTCTCCTCTTTGATTCTTGAATGAACTTAAATAATATTTACCTGAGAAATTAGAAATCTGGATAATGTTACAGATCCCTTTTTATATTATTTATTGCTTATTCCCTTTTTTGCCATTTTCAGATTCTTAAGACTATTTATATGCTTAATTATAAAACATATAGTGTTGCCTCTTCATAATTTATGCTTTACTTGCACCTTTTAGCTATATATTGCAACTGATCTGTTAGCTGTTCTAATTCCAGATTGCATGCTGGGTCACAAGGTGTACTGTGTTTGTTTCCAAACCTTGAAATTCTTCACCTAGGATTTTGAATCCCCCCGGGACTGTAAATGTAGTTGTAAACATGAATGGCTTAATTTAACTTTAACTAGTTAATAGTGTTGGGGGTAATGTGTTACTAAGTAACGCATTACAGTAATGTAATTACTTTTTGTAGTAATGAGTAATGTGACGTGGTATGGTTCCAAAAGGAGTAATAATACTACAGTTACTGATTAAAAAATGTTCTTGTTACTGCATTACATATTGTAACGATTGTGGCCTTTTAATTTGCCTTCGTTGTTGGAGTTCGTCACTAACGGCAGGATTAATGGAGAGGACGCAGAGATCAACACGAACAACAGGAAGTTTATTGAGCACAGTGTTACTTCAGGCTGGAACAACACTCCTCAAGCACGCTACCCTCCCACACTCACCACTGTAACACACTCTACACAACTCCTCCACACGGGAACCGGGCACCCCTATTTATGCCCTCTGACCCCGTGACTGGCTCCTCCAATCACAACGCCTCCTGTGTTCCTGCACGGGGCCAATCCTTAACCTTGGAACTACCCCTCTACTCACAAGTAGACCACACGCACCACACACGTGAACATCCAAGTACACACGCACAGTATTAACCACCCCACTCCCCAATACAGACAGTACCCCCACACACACACATATACATGCACATGCACCCCCCCAGTCCCAGATCACTACACTATGTTATAGTTGCTTTCCTTAGACTTATCCATCTAATACGTGTGTGTGTGCCATATTGGTGCTGCTGAAGATGAACTTGGGCCTACCTCAGCCAAACAAGTATGGCTGGATTGAGGATGTCTCCCAGGATGAGCTCAACAAGCTAGGTATGTAGTGGAGGAAATGCGATATTATTGCCAATGAAATTGAACAAATTCATTCAGTTTATGGATTGTCAAACAAAGTCACTGCAACTGTCACAGACAATGGGTCCAATTTTGTAAAAGCATTTCAAATGTACCAGCTGGCAACTGATTGTGAAGAAGATGAAGAGGAAGTGTTGGACAAACACTCTCCAAATCTGACATAAATGAGCAGTTTTCTCTTCCTCCACACCAGAGATGCTCATCACACACGCTAAACCTTATATCAAGCAATGATGTAGATAAATGGCTGTCATCGAATATCGATTCTAAAGCAGTCTACAGAAGTGCTACAGGAAAGTGCTCGGCTCTCTGGACTAAGGCAAGCTGTTCAAACTTGGCTTCAGAGCTTGTGGAGGACTTGAACAGCTGAAAACTCTTTGTGCCCACAACAACGCGGTGGAACTTGTTTCACGATGCCTTATCCCGAATTACCGAAATCTCTATTGCAGATTTGAGCACTGTCTGCACTCAGCTGGGGGTTAAATGCATCTCTGACCGGGAGCATCAACTCTTGAAGTCTTGGTCAAGGTCTTGAAGCCCCTTGTGTCATTGGACATCTTGCAAGGGGAGGATAACTGCTTCTACAGTACTCTGTTGCCAACACTGGTAATCTTGATGACCAAGACACTAGCACTGAAGAACAGTCTTTCTCGAATGACAGCTGGCCTACCTGATGCCATAGTACAGGTAGGACTACAGTGTTTGGGAACATTTAAAAATAGACTGGATAGGATCCTTGGATCACTCAAGTTATTAATGGACACCAAACAAGCATGATGGGTCGAATGGCCTCCTCTCGTTTGTAAACTTTCTTATGTTCTTATGTTTATATCTTTATTCTAAATGCCCTGTGATTTTTGCCCTGTAGCCTATGCACCGTAGCAACGAATATGCTGTATGTTAAAATAGAATACTATACTAAGTATCAAAACTATAGCCTAAGATATTAAGGCAAACAAAAATACTGAATAGCGGTTTGGCTTAGAACAAATGAATGCAAACAGAACAAAACAATCGTAATACCGGTAATATGTATTATTTAGCCTTTATAAAAGTAATATGCAAAATCAGCAAGATGCTTCATTTCAATTTCATATTGCAGGCAATCAAGATTCGATTTGCATCTATCTCGGAAAGCAAAGAGGCTCTGCTGGCTGCTGTCACATTGCCGAAGTTTAAGCTGCGTTGGTTACAAGAGGAGGAAAGGAGCGACATGGTTAGGGGACTGTTGTCTGCGGAGTGTCGCAGTCTTCCCGAGGAGCAACAGGCTAGGCCTGCCCCAGTGGCCTTAGTCTCCTCCAGCGAAAATGACTTCTTTGCCTTTGATGGGAACGATACAGACATCATATCAGACACAGAAGTGATGGACTATTTGAAGTCTGGATTGGGGATGGAGATCCTGAACCAGTTTCCTAAAATAAAATAAAAATCTCATTGAGATCACCAACCCCTTCCAGTGCTCCAGTTGAGAGACTCTTCAGCCTAGCAAGTCTCGTACTGACTCCAAAGAGAAACAGGCTGTCAGACAAAAGATTTGCGAGGCTTCTCCTAATGAGGTATAACCATTGTTTTGTGGCTAAGTAGTGTCATAATGTGTTTGTTTTAAATTGTGTTATGCAATGCTTTGAACAGCCTGTGTTTTTAAGGCTTTATAGTGTATTACAATATTTTATTTTATTGAAACTGTCTTATTTCTAAGCTGACTTTTGAGGCAACCCTAGTTTCCATCTTGGCGACCACTTGTTTGTCCTATTTATTTTAAACTCCTATTTATTTTATTTCAAACTACCTTTTGAAAAAAGTTTTATTTTTGTTAATGACATTAACTGAAGCACTTGTTTTGCAGCATTATTTGTTAAACTAAATCCCTTATTTTAGAAAGGAGATGTGTATTTGGACTTGTTCTGGTCATAGATGCTAATGTTTAAAGAGATAAGTGGCAATACAACTATCCTGTTGCGCTTTATTAAAACAAAAGAAGATAACACTATGTTTCTGTTATTATTCGACTGCTTGTGTTGGTGTAACTTTGTAATTGTTTAGTGAGGTCATGCAGCGTTTGGAGTGTAATGCAAAGTAATCTAAAAGTAAAGTAATTACTATCTGTAACTATTACTTTTTGTGAGTAATGACCCTAACACTGGTTATACTTTGCAGCAGTGTAAGGGTGTAAGCACGAAGTAGAACAGCCTTGAAAAATCATGTGATGGTCAGAGTCCAGGTTATTAAATCATTGTCACACTCCTCTCTTTCTCTCACAAAACACTCCAAACGCCCTCATTGCTTTTCCCCTCCACTAGGTGTGCCTCACATGCTGTCAGGTAGTGTTGCAGCAGTTGTTCAATGGACAACTGCTGCAACACTACCTGACAGCATGCGAGGCACCCATGTTCTTCATTTTTTTTAAACCTCTATGCCTGCCTGCATTCTTCACCAGATGTGACTGTGTGGGGGGTAGGTCCTGCACTGCCAGGGCTCTCAGGCATGGTTTAAGGAACAGTGCAGTTTGGGGCGGCCTCTAGCCATGCCACCCAATGCGGCGTCACAATATATATAGGGGGTGACCTGTTTCCCACCAGGGAGAAGTAGTTTAGAGAGACTGAGAACAGTGTTGCTCCTTACAAGTTGTCTGAGATATAAATCTGTTACAGGAACCCGAGATCTCATTTGTTGTTTTTGTCAGTGGTGAATCAAGTAGCAAAAAGCCTGAATATAATATATATATATATATATATATATATATATATATATATATATATATATATATATATAAACATAATGAAGAAGAAGCAATACTGCTGTATAAAATGAAAACACTAAGTGTTTATAGTATACATTATATGTATTTCTTATATTGTGTCAGCAATAGTATTTATTGTTGGTTCCCCTACTCCAGTTAAATGGATCGCAGTTATAAACATAATGTAGTTATTTTCTAAATACAAATTATTAACATTTTAAATTTGAAGGTTATATCAATGTTTCAGATAGGATAAGTGCTCAATATACATGCACATACAAGAGAAACGTTAACATGACAAGCAGAGGACATTACCAACAATTGCAAAGGAGGCCATGATTGATGAGGTGTCAGCAACTGGCTATGTGGGAATTCTGATTGACAAATCCACCGACTTCTTAACTGAAAAGGTATGCAATGCCACATACTAAGACTCTCCTTTCTGTGGGATTTCTTAGATGTTTGTGACCTTGAAAGTCACGACACAGGCAAAACAAAGATAAACCTGCAGATGTCTTATAGGAAAAGAGCTTAAAGAAATGTTCCCATCATCAGTGATGACACATCAGTGGTGATACAGTAAGTAGAAGGAGGTGGAGCTCAGAAACTCAAAGCTGTGTATTCAATCAGTATAGCTGCACATTGTTCAATGTTTATACTTTAATAACAAGTTAGTTGACGTAACACATTTCATTAAAGGACACTATTGTTTGCAGTCACGTATAGTAAGTGTGTGTGTGCATATATAGATAGAAAGATAGATACAATCATTTTAATATTCCATACATGATTTATAACTTCAAACTACAACAACAGTATTCCAGCTAATTATTTATTACCAAAGCTCAAATGCTAGCTGTGGCCTTGCATCTATGTACCGATAGGTTGCGTATGCAGCCCCAGTTATCTGAAAAAGGAAGCACTGCCCAAGGGGGAGGTGTTTCTGCGCACTTCCTTAGGAACCCGATCAAAAATGTCACTCTATCAAAGCTGCCACTGGCCCCTGCGCACGTCACGAGCTATGGCTCCCGTGCGACCTTGCAACCCTAGGGGGAGGGGTTACTGTATAACAAAAGTGTCACAGGGGAGGAGGCAGCGAGCTGATAACGGAGCCTACCCCGACGTGTACCTCTAGGGGACCTCGGCAACACAACTCCAGACAGGAGCTACAGAGGCGCCATGGGGCCATACCTGGGCTGCCCAGGAGTGAGGACTGTAGTCACGCTCTACTGGGAACTGTCTGCAATCAGCATTCAAAGCGGGGCTACAGAGGTAAACTCTTATGCCCTCCGCTCACAATAGCAAGGCCAGCTGCTCTATTAGTGCATCTAAGAGCAAGGCCGTATATCTACTTGCACAATATCTGGCGCGGGCAATCAAGCAACTTGTGCAGCCTCCGCACATTAACGTGGCAGCGAACCCCTGATCCTGCAGGAGCGGGGCCACAGACCCACTGAATAACACACAGCTGGCTAGTCACTGAGTAGCCACAGCTGGACATAACAGTATACACAGCGTGGCAGCAGGAACATTCATGCTGCCTCCACGCAGCACGTTCACTGAACGGTGCAGAGCGGCCAGCTCTACTGTGCTGTCATAACAACTAAACATCATGCACCACCATGTAACACGGGAGCAGTTGTCACCTATTAGTGCAGCTAATGCAGGACAACAGCAGGCTCTACCATGACCATCAAACCATAACATTGCAGTATGCAGGAAGATCATTCATGCACTCTCCACATAACATGGGAGCATTGGCCGCTTGCTCCACTAGCCCAGCTAGGAGCGAGGCCACACCAGCTCTACAATGTCATACAATGAACTATATACACCACAGAGAACTATATACACCATGGGGCACGGGAACCAACTCATGTGCCACCCATGGAACACAGGAGCAGTTGGACTGCAGCAGTGGTCTCTTGCTCTATGGCACACAGCCAGAGCGGTCACAGACCAAGGAACTATATACTCAGCGAGGCCGTGAGAACAACTCGAGCGCCATCAGCTGGGAACAGTGGCAGTGAACTCCAGTCTACACAAGCTAGAACACAGCCACAGTCCTGCTGTTTACACATTATATATACCTTAAAACTTAAATTAAACCCCCCTGGCATTTATTGCAAATAACTGAAGCAAATAACAAGAAGCCCCGGCGTCAATTGGAGACCAATGTAGTGTTAATGGGGGGGGGGGGGGGGTATTTTGATAGAGCATTTTAGCTCTGAGCTGAAGCTCTGATCTGAAGCTCTGATCTGAAGAAGACCTCTCCCCCAAAGTTATCAGATTTCCTGAGTTCATCAGCACGTGAACTGTTCTATATCAAAGTGGCAGTCTTGGAAGGATGGCACCGAGAATGGGCCAAATGGCTTGGAATCCCTGCTGTGAAATGTCTAGGGAATAGGGCCTAGAGGTAATAAAAAAGCTTTGAAGTGGACGAGAGCCGAAATCCCGACACAGAGCTACGAACCCAGGCCAACCGGTATTTCCAAAAGATGGCATGGATTGACATCAGTCATAAATCAAGCCTCCTCCAATAGGACACTGGGGGCTGAAACCGAAATCCAATCTCACAAACTCAAGAACCAATCACCTATTGATCTGACAGGCGTATAAAGGGTAGCGCACAGCATCTATCTCTCTCTCTTTCACCTGAACCAGTAACTCGCTGCCACAGCTCAACCTGTAGCTCTATTGCCAGAACCGGAACCAGGAACCAACCAACAAGTCTTTGCCGGCAACAGAAGAGTTAAACTGGGAGAAGGAGATTGAGCCGTACGAAGAATTCTTTAAAGAACTTTATTCAGTTAAAGAACTTTACAGACTGCGCTGCCCGCCTGTACCCATCTGATCAGTGGAGTTTTACAGCTGGACAATTGACTAAGTCGACTGCAATACAAAAGTGTTCAGTCATTTAAATAGCTATTGAGTCTTAAGAAACTTGACCCTTGGAAACGAACAGGGCCCTGCTTTCCTCAAAGACTTTGTCTTCAAGTAATTACGGTGGAAACCCTGCGTGCAAAGAAGATTTTGTGCACAACCTTGGAGCCTTCAAACCAGTGGAAAATCTGTTTGGAAAAGACTCTACTTTCGCGAAACACCAACTTCCAGGTGCATCGACTGAGTGGAAGTTATTGGACAAAGCCGAACCGGACTGCCTTTGTTCCAAACCACGGACCTTGTGCCGTGTGTTTTTATTTGAGCCCGAAGACAGAGAGGCCTCTCTGCGACAAAGTTCAGATAAGTTTAACAGTTTGGAGTTTATTATTCATTTCATTTGAGAAATCAATTAGAAATGTTATTCTGTGAGTCATGAACTTTAGAATGTGTAATATCATTTAGTATTTTCTAAAATATAAATGAGTGTTGCATTAAACTGTTTTGTTTGACAATTTTAGAAATAATATCTTCTCATTCCTGTTTAATTGTTTAGTCTGAAATTGATACACGTTAATAGACACTAGATTATAGGTGGCTATGCCTATCCTTAATCATTGAAGAGTAATCAATTAGGGACAATTGTGGTAACAAGAAATGATAGAATCTTTCTCAGCACCCAAACGTAAATTAGACTGATATACATAACGAGAAGTTATCTGACTTAAATACTAATCTGCATTAGTTATTTAATGTCCGACTAACAATACTAATGAGAGACTCACCTTCGTCTTACTAACCGGTATTGTAGGCAATGTGTTTGTAATGTCACAATTGACAGTTAGTTAAATCACTACAATTAACAGCAATACAAATAGAGCTACATATATATATATATACACTCACCTAAAGTATTATTAGGAACACCTGTTCAATTTCTCATGAATGCAATTATCTAACCAACCAATCACATGGCAGTTGCTTCAATGCATTTAGGGGTGTGGTCCTGGTCAAGACAATCTCCTGAACTCCAAACTGAATGTCTGAATGGGAAAGAAAGGTGATTTAAGCAATTTTGAGCGTGGCATGGTTGTTGGTGCCAGACGGGCCAGTCTGAGTATTTCACAATCTGCTCAGTTACTGGGATTTTCACGCACAACCTTTTCTAGGGTTTACAAAGAATGGTGTGAAAAGGGAAAAACATCCAGTATGCGGCAGTCCTGTGGGCGAAAATGCCTTGTTGATGCTAGAGGTCAGAGGAGAATGGGCCGACTGATTCAAGCTGATAGAAGAGCAACTTTGACTGAAATAACCACTCGTTACAACCGAGGTATGCAGCAAAGCATTTGTGAAGCCACAACACGTACAACCTTGAGGCAGATGGGCTACAACAGCAGAAGACCCCACCGGGTACCACTCATCTCCACTACAAATAGGAAAACGAGGCTACAATTTGCACAAGCTCACCAAAATTGGACAGCTGAAGACTGGAAAAATGTTGCCTGGTCTGATGAGTCTCGATTTCTGTTGAGACATTCAGATGGTAGAGTCAGAATTTGGCGTAAACAGAATGAGAACATGGATCCATCATGCCTTGTTACCACTGTGCAGGCTGGTGGTGGTGGTGTAATGGTGTGGGGGATGTTTTCTTGGCACACTTTAGGCCCCTTAGTGCCAATTGGGCATCGTTTAAATGCCACGGCCTACCTGAGCATTGTTTCTGACCATTTCCATCCCTTTATGACCACCATGTACCCATCCTCTGATGGCTACTTCCAGCAGGAAAATGCACCATGTCACAAAGGTCGAATCATTTCAAATTGGTTTCTTGAACATGACAATGAGTTCACTGTACTAAACTGGCCCCCACAGTCACCAGATCTCAACCCAATAGAGCATCTTTGGGATGTGGTGGAATGGGAGCTTCGTGCCCTGGATGTGCATCCCACAAATCTCCATCAACTGCAAGATGCTATCCTATCAATATGGGCCAACATTTCTAAAGAATGCTTTCAGCAACTTGTTGAATTAATGCCATGTAGAATTAAGGCAGTTCTGAAGGCGAAAGGGGGTCAAACACATTATTAGTATGGTGTTCCTAATAATCCTTTAGGTGAGTGTATATATATATATATATATATACACAAAATAGCATCAATTTTTCTAGGTACACTTGCACACAGTTTTTGAAGGAACTCGGCAGGTAGGTTGGCCCAAACATCTTGGGGAACTAAACACAGTTCTTCTGTGGATTTAGCAGCCTCAGTTGCTTCTCTCTCTTCATGTAATCCCAGACAGACTCGATGATGTTGAGATCAGGGCTCTGTGGGGGCCATACCATCACTTCCAGGACTCCTTGTTCTTCTTTACGCTATAAGATAGTTCTTAATGACTTTCGCTGTATGTTTGGGGTCATTGTCATGCTGCAGAATAAATATGGGGCCAATCAGATGCCTCCCTGATGGTATTGCATGATGGATAAGTATCTGCCTGTACTCCTCAGCATTGAGGAGACCATTAATTCTGACCAAATCCCCAACTCCATTTGCAGAAATGCAGCCCCAAACTTGCAAGGAACCTCCACCATGCTTCACTGTTGCCTGCAGACACTCATTCCAGTTGCCCTTGCACCATGATGCATCACATTGACCAGCAGGTCGGCCGCCACTGCTATCTCTCTGATAGGGGCGGGGCCTGTGATGCAGTGACTGTGTCCGGGGCCTCAGCCATCTGGGCCAGGTAAAGGGCCAGCAGGCTTTTGGTGTTTCACAGGCGAGCCGCTTGGGTTCCAGCCTCATAGGCCCTCCAGATTCCACCAGGCCCGCTTCAGCCTAGCTAGCAATGGCTCAGAAGAGGGGGAGGGGGCCCGTGGGCGTCTCTCCACCACTCTTCCTTGTCGATCATGTGCTTGTGTGGGGGTGGGCACGGCTGTAGCAACGCGCACTGCAGGCACGTCAGGCAGGGGGGGCATGGCTGCTGCAGGGGAGCAGCTGCCATGGCAGGTGCGGCCACTGCAGCGGGCGGAGAAGTGGGCACAGGAGGTGTGGCTGTCTCCGAGGTTGCGTGTCTGTCTGGAGGAGGAGATGGAGGGGCTTGGGGAGAGACGGAGGTCCAGAGTCACTGAGCCCCAACCGTCAATTGTGGGAGTGGGAGTGGGGCTCCAGGCGCGTGGTAGCAGACCCGGAAGTCGTGGTCAAATCGTGCCCGCTGTCAATGCCCAGAAAGACCGTCCAGATGACCTCCTCACTCCATGTGGGCAGGGTGCGTCGGCCACAAGCGGCGCAATGGCAGAGGCAAGAGGAGCTCATGACCGAGTGCACACACGTGTGAACCACAAAACGTGAAGCAGGGGTGCCAGTCAGTGTTTGCACCAGGGTGAAACAACAACTGAAACACCGCCGTGACAAGTCTCAGTGGGACTCGCTGCTGTAAGCACGTTTCCACTTGGCAACGTTTATGGACATGTGGGCACTTTAACACCAACTAGATGCAACCTTGCTGTTGCCGAACAAAACACTGTGTATCCAAACACCAGGTGTAGGATACAAGCTCCAAGTAGGCCCGCAGGCTCTATTTATGAACTGAAACTGAAACTGAAAATGCACCTGGAGCTGTGGTGCGCGAACGGACAGGATGATCGAAATTAGCTATAAACATAACTAATAAGACACACAATAGAGACAGAGATGTAGCAAAACGGTGGTGAACAACACTTTTAGTGCAGTCAGCCAGCCAAAATACGCAGTTTTTAAGGTCTAATGCAACACACAGACACAGAAAGCTCACGTTCTTGGTCCAGGCGAAATGGCAAAATAGTACGAACCTGCACAGACGTCATGTTTTAAAGAACAGGAAGGGGGAAGGGACCTGTTCTGAGTGACGAGCGCAGGGGCCAATGGCAGCTTTGATAGAGTGACGTTTTTAATCAGGTTCCTATGGAAGTGCGCAGAAACCCCTCCCCCTTGGGCAGTGCTTCCAACTTGAAAGATAACCCAGGTCTGAATGATAACAGCTGCACACATTCAATACCTTTGTTAAGAGAAAAGCTACTTTTGCTAAATATATCCAAAAGGTAGCAATCCAATCAACATATAGTCGGCTCTTCATGAATAAACAACTATGTTTAGTTAATTATAATATTTAGTTACATTGTGGAAATCCAGTACATTGCAGATGCATAGTTTTCCAGAAACTAAACAATACACAAACAAAAGCACGTATGAATAGCAAATGCTGTTCACAATGGAGTCTATATAAGGAGTCAAGCTCTACTCCTTGCCACTAGGTGGTGATAATGCCATATGCTGTAGATTTTCTTTGAAACAGGACTGTGCAGTCATCCAAATGCTTGATTGTTTGTGCTTTGGAAAAATTGATGTGCGAACTCCAACATGAATGGTAAAAATCAATAGACACGTTTGCAAGATTACTCTCCTAATTTAGACAACTTTTGTGATGCTGCATTTGAAACAAGGATTCAGTTTGAGCTTCTGTATTTAACTATCTATGTATTTAATAGCACCAGGCAGGAAAAGCAGCAAATGTCACAGAACACAAAATAAAAGTTCGCACATCGTTCCATGGTCATGTAATTATCTAATGACATCACTTGTGAATGCATTTATTTTTTTACTTGATCTAACTAATATTATTGTATGTGTATGTAATATTTAATATTTTTAAATACTTAAAATAAAACAATAATATTAATGATTGATGATAATGTTCTTTCAGTATTATTTATTGATCCCACTTTAGTCTTGTTGCCGTAGTGTTTCTTTTATCTGGTTTGTCCAGTATCACATTGCCCTTTGTTTTAATTCCCTCACATGGCAAAAACAGTCTGCATCTCGATTGAGAGGGTGAAGTATACCTATTTTCCTACATTTCAATTTAAATTGATCAACTTTTTCATACATGTATTACTAATGTGTGGTTTTCTCTGGTAATATATAGTAAGGTAAGTATTTTTTTTTGTGTGGATGTGATTGATAAATGAAAAATATGCACAATGATATAGCCTATATCCAAAAGTAGGGAAGGACAAAATTTGTTCTAGTTTATGTTTTAATGGACTTTTTCATTGATCAAGAGACAACGTTATTTGGCATTTATAGTGGTGAATTCAGAAAGCCTTTATATTTTAAACATTTTGAAACAAGTAACATTTAAAAAAAAAAAAAAAGTTATTGAAGAGATTATATCTTGGCAACTTTATTCTACATCGCCCTAACCCTTAGGGACCCAGTTTGACATATATGTCACATACTGAGCCCTGATAAATGTGGATGATATATTTTTGTCAAGTTTGTAATATGTTGGTGACAAATACATTACACTGGGTTCAGAAGGTTTAATAAATGCTAATTAATGTTCTGTAGGGGAGACAACTCCTAAATATTTAAATAAAAGACAAATACTCTGTTGTGCTGCCTTAGGTATATTTGAGGTCTTCAGAAAATAATCAATGTCTTAATGTAGAAAGTAAATGTCAAGATGTCTAAAGAATATAACATGCCATAATATTCTGGAAAGAGGATAGATAACATCTGTTTCTAATAATTTTAAATTGTTGGCTTTGTTACTTTTTGTAACCTTTAATGGACTCTTTCACCACAATCACATTGCAAAAAAGTAGGCATTTATGGAAATAAAACATTATGCCCGTCATAAAAAGTTACTATACATAATCTTATTCCTGCTCTTATCTTCTCATTGAAAAAGGGGTTTATTTCTGGACAGCAAAGCAGGAGATTGTGAATCACAGTCACATACAAAAACAATTAAGTTAAGTCAGTCGGGGAGATAAGAAAAATCTGCAGTAGGAGACAACCATTCCCATTGCCCATAAGTAAGAGTTACCATCATTATTGCAAATAATTTGCTGATTTATTATTGTGGTTGACCATGTGTCAGATGTTTAAGAACAAGAGGAGCAATTATCCCTAAAAAATTACATTTATCGCCTTTCAGGACAAACAGCCAAACTCAGGAACAAGCAAGGTGATCATTTTATTGCCAGCACTCAGTCCAATAGTTCAAATATAAATACATATTTAAAATAAATAAAGAAACAAATGCTTGTAGCAGGCTCAAAAAGGTACAGTTGCTAACCTTCAACCCAGCTCTCTCTACTGACCTCCTTGAGCCCCTTATACACTTTTGTCTCACCCCTTCCCTTAGACCCAACCATTAGCCCATAGGGGCAAAAAAAAACAAAAAACAAAAACACTCAAAACATACACCAACATCTCCAAACACATATACTCCCAAAATATAGTCTTTATATTAAAATAACAAATAATAATAATAATATAATCCTATATCACCTCTGCATGAAAATATAAACTATAAACAAACCACCCCAAACATAATAAGCCCTTCCTCATAGCATGGCTAAGGGGACTCCAGGTCTATAAAACCCCTCCGTAAGATGTCCTCTGTAAGTGCCTTTCTTTCACCAATATGGCTGTTCTTCAACCACACCCAAGGTAAGTCTTTGTTGGTTCTCTTTTCCTTACTAACCTAATTAATCCCTTCCAAAATATGCTTCGTCAGAAATCACATTAAGGTTTGCATTCTATGCAAATGGTCAATAATTGCTGTATTATAATACCTAGGGTGATGATACCAAACATGTTAAACAAACATATGCCTATTAGAGGGATGGGTCTTGCTACATCACAATTTGTTGTTATTATTATTATAACTTTCAGTTTAGAGTGACACACCCAAAGCTGTATTTGCTTTCTTGACAGTCAGTTTTACTGGAGAGAGCATGGCATCATTTTCATTCAATATTCTATGTGTAGTTATAGAATGTCTTGGATGTCTAGTAATTATCTAAAAGTTTCAAAACTGTTTAATCGAAACTTAGCAACGCTTATACATTGTTTAAGAACATCATCTCTACGCCAAGCTAATGGTTGTTTCTAGGAAGAAGTTTTAAAAATATTGATATTTGATAAAAATGAAATTGCTTGCTAAAAGCTTGCTTGCCAGAAATGTAATGGATGATTTTTGCAATTTGTGAAGTATTGATATTTCTTATCTGTAATAAAAACATCTTAAAATGTTTACACAATGTGCAAAATGCATTATTATTGTTAATTGTTTGGTTGGCTAGAACATCTGAAAATGGGTACCCATTGGGAAGACAAAAAAAATGGGTAGGAGAGAAGAACATTAGTTAATTATCTAATTACAGTACATTTTTGTGTTATAATTTTCTGTAAATGCCTGGTATTCTGTCAGCTGTTAAACTCAAATATTGATTCAAAGCTTATTTCAATATTATCTTTATTGCACTTACCAGAGACATTAATTTACATGTGCACTGTACAATGCACAATGCGTGTAGTGTCAATTAAAGAGTAGTCATTTTGCAAATAATACATTTGAAAAAAGCAATTCTTGCTGATTGTCACATTTTCAACTGGTTTCACAGACCCAGATTAGCTCGTCTTGGATTACCCTGTATACAATTACATTGGGTAGTTTAGGACTAGTGCTAATCTGGGTCTGTGGAATAGCCCTTTGAGTTTTAAATAAACGCTAAAATCCTCTCTTGTATAGATGTGCACTTTCTATAAAAGGGAAGTTCAACAGCTTCAAATGCTTAGATTGACCTAACAGAGATAAATATTGACTAGATACATCAGGGGGAAGTAGGTATTAAGTGATAACAAAATGTTACAACTTGGCATAAAATGTGGATACATGGATAAGGATTTTAGTGTTCATAATGTTATTAATAGAAAAACACAAATGTAATATGTTTAAAATAAACTTTTAATTTGGGAGAAATACAAGATTTGCAAGAATTGTTTTCCACAGTGGGTGACATGAATTGGGATAATATAATTATATGATTTCTACAATTAACAATTCAACAGACTTCTTCTAGTCAGACTAAGTCCATAAAAAAATCAACTAAAACAAGGTCATCTGGACGAAAATGGTTAGGACTTTATTACACTGCCACTGTAATTCAGCCTTACCAATTTAAATGGGCACTTAAAGCATAACAACTTGGCATGACTAAAACCCCTATGTAAACATGAACACAGAAAATACACAGGACTGTAGTAAACAGTATAAAAATAACAAGATTGAAAAGGAAACAGCCTTGGTTTTAGTGATACAGGCAATAACAGAGAGTGACAATAGTTTTGTAAATTCTACCCTGTATAGTTGATTGAAAGCTTCAGTGCAAATTCTTATTTTCATCTACCACCGCAATCCCAGAGAATGCTACAATTGAAAATCCTCTATGTGTGGGTGTGTGTGTGGGTGCTTTTTCTATGTTTGTATATCTTGGTCAGGTAAGACTATAGAAATAGTGGGTTTGTTGCATTGTGGTACCAAGTGTTAACGCATCATTGTTCAGTTGTACCTGTAATTTAGATATTTAAAACACATTAAATTGTTTATTTATGTACCACTGGAAAAGGGAGATAATTACCAAATCAATTATTCAATACCATGTCCAACACATCCAACAAACTTGTGTCCCATGAGGTAGCCTATCTTTTTTATTTTTTCTAGCAGTTTTATTTTTTTTTTTCCGTGTGGCAACAATAGGCTTCTGAAGATATTAATTATCCCATTAATGATGAATCTTGAACTTATATTTTCTCCTTCTTTCATTCATAAATAAATGAACAAACCTGTTATGCATGCATTCAATGTATTTATTTAAAAAGCTTTTGTCATTAAACCATTATCGAGGATTAAGGGGGTGAATACATTACTCTTGAATATGATCGGCTATAACTAGCTTCATTGGGTCAAGCGTATGGCTGGTTCATAGTGGGGTAATTTAATGCTGTTAGTTACAGCTGACAATACTTTTGTAGTATGTATTTATTGCACAGGTATTCTGCTGATTTCGTGGTAGATGGCTTTTCACACATCATTAGGAGATTTCAAATGCACGTTCTAAACCCATGAGATGCCATAACGCAAAGGAACTTTTTTTTCTTCTCCCCCTAATCGAACTGCATTCTACAGCATGAGGATGTTTTAATTATAGTACCAGCTGTGAATATAAAACAGCTCTGCTTTTCTCTGAAACTTTTGTCTACTTCTTCAGAGCAGTCTATTTCATATAATCCGCAGTAAAATGAAGCTCTTAGCATTATAAGAAAGTAATGTCACATTCCAGGTTATTATAGAGATCAGAGGAGGTGCAATTATGTAGCAAGCAGAGTACCATTTTGTAGCTGTTAAAATGTCCAAACAAAGACATGATTAATTGCGATACATTTTAATGTTACTATTTGGTCTTGGTGTTTTCTGATTTCTTTGTGTCAGTGTAAATATTGTTTTTATAATATGAGGAAAATTACTGGTCATGTAAGTCTTCAAAGATGGAAACAAATTCTATACCATCTATTCCTGACAAGATCTGTCATGTTCTAATTTTTATGTGAATATATAAAAGACTGCTTCCTTCCATATCCAGTAAAACGTCCACAGGATGTTGCTGATTGCTGATTTTAATAAATGCAGAAAACAAGTGTGACAGCATGCATACCGTGGCTCACAGCTGTATTTGGTCTTTCCATTGACTTGTAAGCACTGACACTGTGGAGAAGAAGCTTGGTGGAGGATTGAAGAGCTTGGAAATGAAAGCTTTCCTTTCTATCTTTGTAAATATAATGATGACACCTTTTATTTTTTCATCAGTTTTATATTAATTTTACTTATCACATTACATGGAATTATAGTCAAAGTTACAGAAATTGTAGTGAAAACACTGGAGGCTTCCTTCTTGGCTACCTAAAGGTGAAAATATAAAGTTTAGGAGCAAATAGTAATAATTTAATATCTTGTAAGCAGACTTAAAACATAAAGATCTACAAAAACCGCCCACGCAGCAATGTGCACAATAGCCTTGAGGATTTATCAGTTGTACTTTACTATCATGTTTTTTTAATCCATTATATTACTGCTACAGGTTTGCCTATTCCAGTATTGACTTAGTTGGCTGTTTTTATTGTTTATTTACTCGGTACAGTACAATATTACAGTGTTTTTGCTATTGCTGTTAAACATCTTTTAGCACTATCCTAAGTCTGTGCAGGCAGTTAACAGTAACATCAGTTACATCTTCATTATTTTAAAATATAATTAATTTAAGGTTTAAGGTTCCAAACATTCCATCAGAAACCCTCACGTTAAGAATGTTTTTAAAATAAATAAAATTACCCCAAAGTAGTGTATTAAAAAACAAACAAACAAACAAACAAAAACTATTCTACAAGTAATTTGTTAATAATGTACAATATGTCGTAGCAATTGCCAGTAATTTAAAATGCAAGTAAATCTAGGCTATTTCTTTAGTTCAGTAAAGAAAAACACTTGTTACTATGTAATATAATAAGTGAAATTACTTTAAAAAAATAATAATAATACATTCCACAAGTGATGTTAATTAATAGCTGATAAGAAATTCAAGTAATTCAGTTACTTGGTTTAAGCAATCCTGATAAAACAAGTAAATCCAAGTAAATTTGTGGTACTGTAAAGTAAACAATAAATTGTTTGAATATGCAAGTAAATGTAAAAAACTAAAATACTATAATTTATTTTTGTGAGGGCAGCCATTAATTGTTTAAGACCAAACAAACAAACAAACTAACAATCTGCATCTGCTCCTATTGCAGTGTTTTGTTTAGTTTTTTAATGCAAAGCCACTTCAGAATTATAGGCTGCGTTGTGAGGCTGGAGCATTACAAGTGTAATTTTGTACTCATAGCTGGGTTATGTATATCTCACAGTGCAGACAAGTTTATGGTTTCTATGAAATACAATTCATCATTTTTAACATATAATTTTGAATATATTATACCCAGTATAATAAAACGGTAATATAAAAAAATACATTGCTTGACAAGTGCGGAAAGGTAACTTTAAAATGTTAAAACATTTTCAAAAATACTTTAACATCTTTCCTTTTGATGAATCACCTGTCAAATAAATAACAATCCCAGTGGAATTTCTGCATGATATGTTTCCATTAAAAAAAAAAAAAAAACATAGTTCTAGAAAGATGCCTATATAGAGACAGATACTGGACACAATTTGGCCGCAAAACCAAAGTGACCCATGGTGATTTCCATATCACTGTGTTGCCAATCATCTGGTCTTTCCATCTGCCAGACCCCATTGCACTACAAGAAAATGCTTTTTCATCAGATGCAATGTGTCTGTAATGGACATTTGACAAAGGACATATTAGTTGTTTTAAGGGCATTATAATATTAACAAATTAATGCTTTATACTAATGATGGGAACAAAAGCAGTGACTTTGCTTTGATAGCACCAATTTGTCAAGCATTCAAATGACAGAAAACACAAACTGGACTCAAGAAGTCATGAAATGGTAAATGTGTAATCATGAGAGAGTTAACAATTTTTAGATTCTATGATATACTTTGGATGTATTTGATGTAAATGTATGTGGATGAGTGGTGCAGAAGAGATTGATTGATACAATGCAACAAAGGTGTGGGTTTATTAAGATGGTGACTGACACTGTTGAAGGAGAGAAAAAAATATATATAGCAGGGCTGCAACAATTAGTCGACTTATTCGACTAGTAAAATACGTCGACTTCTATTTCAGCCATCGAATAGTCATTTAGCTATGTTTCCTCTATCTTAGCCATTCTCATTAATATCCTTGATCTGATCCCTTTCGCCTAATATCCTTGGCCCGTATTGCTAGCTCTGTGTGAGATCAACGGTTTCATTCCAAACAGCAGTAGGTGGCAGTAATGCATCACTTTGTCATCCACCTGTATGCACCTCACTGGAAAAATGTCTAAACCCACACATTGTAGCCGCTAACATGCTAACAAAACTCTGGTGAAAGCATCAAAACTGTGGGAGTATTTATAAGAGAGAGAGAATGATAACTGTACTGTGCTTTGTGCACTGTGTAAATCAGAATTACCTTTCCAAAAGAGGAAATCGTCCTACACCTGTCTTCAATCATGGTGTAAACACAATTTGACACATGTAAAGAATAACTTAAGTGACTTTTGAATACAAGCACACCAGAATTTCCCAGTTAAAATAAATTGGCTTTCTCGCCACTGCTTTTGCATTGAACAAATTAATTGATTTAAACTGGGAAACTCAGGTTTAGGTGTAAAGACATATTTAGGTTATGCTGCAGATGTGGAATATTGCGTATCTGTGCACTGTGATGGAAGACATGTGGATTATGTGCATGTTTCAGGCATGTAAAATTCTACGTAGAATTTTGGATATAGACTTTTGAAACATATGTAGGCTCTGGGTGTTATGGAGGACAACAGGACTGAGCATTTAACCACTTCAATTCAGTGATGTACACACGCATGTTAAATGAAAACCATGTAGTTTCATGTAATTCCCAAAGCCAGTGATGATACTGTAGAATGTGAATTGAAAGCCGGGGTTGGCGATCATGCCATGTTTTTATCCTATCGCATGTTCTTTAGAGTCTCCATGTACCTGTGTGTCTATAAGTCTTCTATTGCGGCAATCAGTTCAACTTTTACAAGTATATAAATAGTTTTATATTATTATTGCCAGTTTTATTATTACTTGTTTAGTTGTAATTTTTAGCAAGATCTATGCAGTAACTGTGGCTGTGATGTTCAGAAAACAGTGCTGAATACAAGGCAACGGAGCAGTGTCTACGCAGCGAGATCCATCACAGTGCTGCGCAGAGCCCTGTAGCACATTTCTATCCTGCCCTTCCGAACTTATTGTATTGAAATGTTCAATACATTGTGCAGAACAAGCACAGGTTTTGATAAAGATTGAGTTTTAGTTGATAATTACTGTTCATTGTTTATTATTATAGCTTTTCAGTGTATTTTATTAGCGTCTGCTAAGAAATATTAATTTGTGTTTCAGTGTATTGTTTATTATTTTCATGAGTTCCAGTGTAGGGATGAGCGAGTACACGATTATCTATACTCGGAATGGGCGTGGCTTAGACCGGAAGTGTGTAGAGCAAACCGGACTTGAATGAATAAATGAATCGATGAACAGTATGAACTACAGTTTTTATAGTCAACAAGTTTTTTCTTCTTTTTTTACTCTTTAAAAATTACATTTAAACAGTGTAATGTTTATGTATGTGATCACTGCCTAATGTTTTTATTTTGAAGGGGAACGGTATTTTTTATTTCTACACAAAGTAAAACACAATGTTAATTAATTATTTGGCGTGTGTGTGTGTGTGTGCTGTGCAGTCAAACACATAGGCACTATATATTTATATATTCTTAAATGAACTGACGGTGTGAATCTGAGTGATTTATGCACAGACACAGCATTCAGCCTTGCGGCTGTACTCTTGAAGTCAGGTGTTTTACCGAGGTAGGAGCGATCCGAAAATCTAATGAACCGATAGCAGCAGTGAGAGTCACAAGCTGTAACCTGCGACTGCAGTGTGTCCAGTCCGAGCCCAGTCCTCACAGTGACTCGGCTGAATTTACGAGAGATGACCTTTTAAGAGAGAAGAGTGGCGAGCTGACAGAGAGGCCGCTGTGACGAGGCGAGATTGTGTCTGTGTGGCAGCAGAACTGCAGCAGTCCATGGCCGTATGCAGGGTTTAAAAAATACAGAGGTCCAAAAACTAAGTTTGCTAGTGGGGTTGGGAGGCGAAGAATATTGATTTCCCTGATTGACATATGTGCATTTTAAGATGTTGGATAATAATAGCTTTAAAACCATCCCGTTCTTTGTGACTCCTCACTTGTGTCTCCTGCCAAAGTGTAGTAAAAATAATGTACCCAATAATTTGAACCTATAGGCTTCACTGTAATTACCAAAGAGCACATTTCTCTGTGGTAATTAGCCTACATTGTTTGAATGAGATCAGGTCAGTTTTTGTTTGTGTTAAACAGCACAGTAATATAATGCTAATTATATTTTGGGCACAGTGGGTAGTACCTGCTCTTCCTCTCTCATCTCCATCATCTTCTCTTTTTCTTTTTCTCTCAGTCTCATCTCGTTGTTCCCTGTTGCTTCCCTTCCCAAAGCTGAGCTTTAATTGATAGTCTTTTCATTTTCATCTGTGTCAGTAAAGAAAGTAAACACAGGGCAAATTGATATTTATTTGATGTTACCCGCCTCTGCTAGGATAATCTTGCAATGAAAATAAAAATATATAGTAGTACCTCATAATTTTTAACATGCACCCTACACAAACTGATATGAAAGAAAAGCATATCATAATATCAGTCCGTCATTGGATGGATGGAATTAATGTTAAAGCTAGTTTACTCATGATGGACGGCCGCTGTTTAACGAAGCGCGACTGCGCACTGGAGCTATTTGTCAGATGATGTGTGACTGGGTGGCGATGAATCATGGCTTTGAACTACAAGCAGACGACTAGTAAACTTCTCTAGTTACCTCATAACGCTTTGGCGGATTAAGGTGCTGCCCTGCCCGGTCATATAGAGAAACCGTCACCCTACGTTCACACTGCCCGCTCGCTCAACTCGCAAGTCGCTCAGTCTGGCGCGCTGGCGCTGAGCCTCACTGTCACACTGCCCGCTCGCTTATTTCTAAACTAGCAATAGAACAGAGAAGGTGCCTCCCATTGGTTGTCGCCGAACTCCGTCACTGCGCGCTCGCTGCTAATTTGCATAAAGTTGAACAAGCGCAACTCTGCACTGTCGCTGTCGCCGGGAGTCGCGGCTCTCGTTGGAAATTAATGGTGGCGAGTCGCTCTGTCGCGCTAGTGGGCGGCAGTGTGCAGCGCAAAGCCGCCCCCCAGCCCATTTCATTGGTCAACTCAAGCAAGCAGTCACTTGAGAAGGTGGGTTATCTTTGCGTTGTACGATCTTTGCGGCACCAACGAGTTATTATTAGGCAGTTATTTTATGACTTTTAATGTACTCCTCGAAAAAAAATAACGGTGGATACGGCCATGCAGCAGTCTGTGTCGGCGAGGAGGCGGAGCTCTGTGTGTAGCTGGCCTATCACAGATCGATGTGGACAGACACAGCTAGCAGCTGGTAGTACTACTCATTGAGTATTTTTCTTCATCACGAGTATGGATATTGACACATTTTACTCGGATGATACTCGTGCTCGTGAAAAGTACATTATCTGTACCAGATACTTGTTTCAGCCAAGTACTCGCTCAACCCTATTCCAGTGCATTGCCTATTAGTGTTTCAATGTATTGTTTAATATTTTTATCTTCATCTTAGTTGTATTGTTATTTTTTTTTTGGCAAAAGTTCATTAATTATAATATTGTAAACAAAAAATGCGTTTGCATTTTCTTTGTTCAAACATAAGAAAACAACCTTGTACTTAGCTCTTTACTGAATGAGGATATGTAGTACACAGGAGCATAAAGCGGTAATGAAAAAAAAATTGGTAATTTTTCTGTATTTAATTAATCATATATTTACATTTTAAAGCAATTTCAGGCATTAAATCATTATTATCACTATTTTCAAAATCTGGTACCTGGGAAGGGTTTTACTTTTTTCATCTGGAGTTGAAGTGGTTAAATGTAATGTCTAGTTCTCCTCAGGGCAAGCCTTGTCGAACTCGAGAATAGGATGCCATGTTGGCACCAGGACCCCATAAAAATGCATTGATAATTATACAATGCTTTTGTTGTTGTGATTATTCAAATAATCAATATCGAAATACAGCAACACAAAATAAAACCACAAATAAGGCCAAAATAACTGCATTGTTGTTTCTGGCTTTGTGTTATACTAGTTAAAGCAGGTAAAGGAGGGGTCTGCTTGAGCGACATAAATGGTTACCATAGGAACACAGACCATAATATCCCACCCCCTCTGGGTAGTATCCTCTTTTTCAGATAACTGTGGATGCTATTGTAACCTATTGTTTTATTTCCTAACATTTCAGAGTTTGGTATGCCTGTGCCTGTGTTTCTTTGTAATAGAAAGTTTTTACACAAAAAAGCTAAATTTCTCTAATGCTTTCATCCATACAAGGAAGAATAATATGTCTGTATTGTAGTATGAAAGTTAATTGACCTGGGAGTATATCCAATTTGGCTTATGTAGCTAAATCTGAATTACGTTAATGAAAAAAAATCCATGTTAAAAAATAAAAAAATATCTGTTACAAGATAAACTTCCTTATATATTATAGGTTTTATAATTCAGTATTTGAATTGGTGGTAGACTAACCTAGCAGAGGTTAAAGCAGAGAACAAGCCATGGATAATAAGAAATAAAGAAAAAAACTGTTAAAGTCCAGTGAGTGTAGTTCATTGTATGTGCCACTACAAGTCAGCTCACTCTCAACCTTGGCTAAATAGACCTCAGAGTACATAGATCTATTTCAAATGACAGATTTTCATCCTTTTGTGTTGTGATGCAATATAACAAAAGGGAATTTAAAGTGCTCTTTCTCTGTTTTCTTTTTATGATTATTTATGATGTTACTCCTGAACTCCATCAAATATGAATTGGTCATTTTCAAGTTGTAATGGAATCCCCTCGGGAGGCTACTCAAATACAGTATCAACCATTAAAAATAAATGCTGTTAGCTATATGTTATATTGTGACTTTTTAGTAGTGCTTCAGTAATAAAGGAAAATTCATACTAGATCCATTAAATGTCCAAAATGACCCATTTTACCAAATCCTGGAAACAAAGTAAAGCAAAAATAAACAAGCAACAAAACACACACACATGTGTATGTGTGTGTATATATATATGTTTGTGTGTGTGTGTTTAATTCTGTTTGAATATTAGTGACAATTAGTAAAATACCATAACATTAAATTATACTGGCTTCTTAGCAGACCCCCAAAAATGATTAAATTATTTAGTTGTAGACTATTATTTTTGTGTAGACAAAACACCTACAGCTTGCATCTCAGTCTGAGCAATTGCCATCTGTGTTGTTATGCAGGCTGTCAATTGCTTTGCGTCACCTGTAAATCTCCCCTTAGCTGTCAGACAAAGAACAAGGTGTGCCAAATAAAGGTGACTCCTGCAGGTTCTGTATTCCACTAACAAGAGTTGTGCTGTTCAAAATGAATGGGAACAAAGTTTAACCAGTTTATTGCCAATGCAAGGATTTTTGATATGATGATAAAACCATGAAATACTTAATACTCCAGGTGTGATTTGAGTTATAACTATTGTAGTGACAGCTGTGAACTCCCCAAATGTGACACTGATTTAAAAATTAAACACATGCATTTTATCAGGTAGAATGGCAATTCTGTCTTATGACTTATGATACACAATACTTCATGATCATTTACAAAAAATGCCTTCAGTTAACATAAGTTCCTTAATTATATTTCACAAACCACCCCAGTTCTTCATGATCATTTTAAAACTTTGAATCATTAATTTTGCATCAGCTTAGCTTTTTGGCTTTTTAGCTGTTTCAGTTAGAAGACAAATGCCAGTTCATGAAACACTCATAAATATATTAATGAAAGCCATAAGGATGCCTTAAAGTTAATTTGTTTATGAAATTTGCAGATTATTCTACTTAGCAGAACAGATATGAAATTGATTTGTTTGTTCAAATCTGAATTATATTTTCTCCACAATGTTACCCACCAAGCTTGGAGTTAATTGGCTAAACAGCTCTCAAACTGAAGCAAAGTCTGAAATGCATTTAATAATAATCTGTGTTTTTGTAGTTTCCCATGATGAGAGAGTTATTAACTTATTTAATGTTATTTGATACTTAATACTTTTTATTGATACTTAATTACTTAATAAATGTATTACCGCTCATTAATAATTAAATAACCTTGTCTATTTAGAAAGCATATTAAAATAAATACAGATTTTTGTGTTAGTTACCAGGAATTCTGGGATACCACAGGACTGTAGGTGTCAGGATATCTCCACCAGGCAGTTTTATTATTTCCTGTTTACAAGCAGTTTTATCACCCTTCTGAATAAAGGGAGACACCAGACATGTATCAAAATTAAATTAGGTAGTATATAGGCCTAGATCTGATTAGACTAAAACCACTAGCTAAACAGATTGTAAATTCTACTCTGGGGCCCCCACCGCAGAAAGATGCTGATTAGCCTTGTGGTTTGCAAATGACTACCTTGTAACTAACTTGATTCATTTTGAAGGATCTGAATGCAGTTAATATTACCAGCATTGGGAAAGTACATATTAATTTGGGTTTTTTAGTACTCACTAACCTATATATCCATAAATGTCTGGTTTCTGACCACTGTTCAGAAATCAGGTGTATTTTGACACAAATTAAATAACTGCTTTAGTATTATTTCTGTTTCCTTTTATAGCCAAATTCATATGAATATCTAGTTTAAAAAGAGAAGCTGTTATCAAGCTTGCTAGAAAGCAGACTGAAGTGATAGCATTAACATTTTATCTTTGATATTAGTAATTTGTGATGAATTTTCCTCTTTTATTTCCCACATACAGGACTACAGCAATTTAATGATTTAAATCTCTAGTTTAACCCATTTCATCTCTTTCAAACAATCTAAGGGGGTAGCTATTTCTAATACTACCATCACCACAGCTACTTCTACTACAAATAAAACTTGTACAGAAATGTAATTTATAGTATTTGATTATGTAATGATTTGTGACTCGTTAAAAACTTCTGAAAATACATAAACCTTAAAACATTTATATTCTCTATTCTTGTGTAAAATTAACACATAACTTTGTTCAGTATTGCTGTGATTTCAACTTTCAAAATTATAGATATTAATGAAGATGCTGGCAATTATTATTATTGTTGTTTTATTATCACAGTTATTTGTATTGTTTTATATTCTGTCCCCTGAGTTACATCAAAACATTCATGGTTATGTAATTGTCATCTGTAATTTCAATTTGAACAGCTTCAGATGTAAATGTAATGATGCATGTTAGAGATCCTACATATACAAGGCTACAAATTACAGTGGTGTGTTTCCAGCTACATACATGAATGGCTTCCAAATTGTGCATAAAAAATAATTTAATGTTTTTACTTCATTTTAAAAGGTTTGTTTTGATGCGTGTTTTAACTTAAATGTTGTGTAAATTCAGTAAGTATAATATTTGACAGTGCATCTCTTCCTGCAGGTCAAGGTGCAACCAGTTTACATACCTTTTTCATAATGATCACAAAGTCTTTTAAAACAGATTGTTCTATTTATTATTATGCCTAACATGACTTTTTATTGTCAAAATACAGCAGAGTTGCAATGCGATTACAATAAATTAAAATAAGAATGTTTTGAAGGACAGTTTAAGACAAGTGATTGCCTTCTCGGGACTAAAGAAAAAAATACCTCCAAATTATCCCAGTATCAAGACTTTTTTGATGAAAACACTGTTTTTTTGGAGTGGATATGTATCGCTGTAAATCTAAAATTCAATAAATCAGTTTGAAACAAATCTATTGGCTTTCCATAGACAACTCCCAGGCCAGAACATCTTCACAAATTGAGAAAAAAGGATAACAAACTATTCTGGTCCTTATATACACATTTGCAAAAAAAACTTGAAAAGGTAGAAAGATCGGGATCCCGTCTCTTTGTCATGCACTTTTCATCACCGGCGACTGTTCATCACCATTTTGCATATTTATCAGCAGTATGCATATTCACTTACAAATTACACATGGTCTGTCTCTTTGGATTTAGATAGAATATTCCTTCATGTCCTATGATTCCAAAATAGACTTTTAGACCGGCAGTTGTAGTTGGTTTTTCAAAGTAAATAAATACATAAATAAACATAAATAACAAAATACATCATAAATACATAAAATACATAGGCCTACATGAATGACTAAATAAAATAAAAAAAATAAAAATAAAAATAAAATATATATATATATATATATATATATATATATATATATATATATATAGATTATTGTGGCAGGGAGGGGGTTAATTGTCCCTCCCTGCCTGCTCATGGACTGCAGGTGGTTGGGGTGATTGATCAATTAAGGTCAATCAACCCCAGCCACCTGCTATACAAGGAGGCCTCGGCCTCCCATTAAGGTGGAGTTGGAGTTGGAGCAAGGTGTGTGTGCTACTTGGTTTGTAGATACACAGTGAAGTGTTAGACCACCCTGTGTCTTTTGTTTTGTTTGTCTTGTGGATCTTTTTGGTTGGCCCTTGTGCCTGTTTACTTTGTGTCTCTGTAATAAAAGTATTGTTTTCATAAACTGTGGTCTCTGAGCCTCCATTCCTGGCCACCCCACCACAATTATATATATATGAATGTATTTAATTTTTATTTTTTTTATTTTGGCACAACGACGTTGTATATAAGGAAAACAGAGTAATTAACAATAGTGAAACCACCCCATACAGGTCAGGAAGCCTAAGCGATTGAAAATTGGTGCAAATGAAAGTGACAACAGGTGCACTAGAGAGGCAACAGCAAGACAACCCCCAAAAAGGGAATGGTTTTGCATGTGGTGACCACAGACAATTGCTCTCTCCTTATCCTTCCTGACTGATTCTTCTCTAGTTTTGTGTTTTGCTATTGTCCTTGTCACTACTGGTAGCATGAGGCGATACCTGCAGCCCATTCAGGTTGCACAGGTAGTCCAGCTCCTCCAGGATGGCACATCCATACATGCTGTAGTGTACTGTGTCTCCCAGTACAGTCTCAAGAGCATGGAGGCGATACCAAGAGACGGGCTGTTACACGAGGAGAGCTGGACAGGCGTGGAAGGGCATCAACCCAGCAGCAGGACCGGTATCTGCTCCTTTGTGCAAGGAGGAACAGGAGGAGCACTGCCAGAGCCCTACCTACTACTGGTGTGCATGTTTCTGACCAAACTGGGCCCGATGTCCTCTAGTGGGACCTGTGCTCACAGCCCAGCACCGTGCAGCTCGATTGGCATTCGCCAGAGAACACCGGATTTGGCAGGTCCGCCATTGGTGCCCCGTTCTCTTCACAGATGAGGGCAAGTTCACACTGAGCACATGTGTCAGATGTAAAAGAGTCTGGAGACGCCGTGGTAAATGTTATGCTGCCTGCAACATCATCCAGCATGACCGGATGTGAATCCAATTGAGAACCTTTGGGACGTTATGTATCGGTGCATCCGACGCCGCCAGGTAGCGCCACAGACTGTCCAGGAGCTCACTGATGCCCTGATCGAGGTCTGGGAGGAGATCCCCCACAACACCACCTGCCGTCTCATCAGGAGCATACCCAGATGTTGTCGGGAGTGCGTACAGGCACGGGGGGGCCATACACACTACTGAGTCACATTATGAGATGAAAGTTGGAACAGCCTGAGATTTCAGTTTGAATCCAGCCCTCAATCGGTTGGTGATTTTGGTTTCCATTGACCGTTGTTACGTCATTTTGTTCTCAATGAATTACACAATGTACAGTAAAGATTTTGATCTTTAATATATTTTGTAAATCAAGATCCAATGTGTGATGTAAGTGTTCCCTTAATTTGTTTGAGCAGTGTAGTGTAAATATTTGAATTAAATACATCATGCATTTCAGCTGTAAACACCTCAACATTAATACGTTATAAATACTTTCTCCTCCAACCTCCGGACATGCAGTTTATCCAGTAGGCGTCAGTCTGGGCTTTGTAATAACAGCCATTGTGAAAGAGTTATAACCGTGTTGATTTGCTAAAACGTGATTTTCTACACATCATTCATATATTATTAATAATAATAATAACAATAATAATAATCGTAATAATAATAATTGTATTAGCAGATTTGCACATGATATCTCTCTTCAGCCTGTGCTGATCAGCTCAGCAAGTTTGTAACTTTCCTTTGGAATTCAGTCTTGATCACATTGCAAACCCAGGTCTCTAGATACCTTGATCAGTCACCTGTTTGATTTTGTAACTATGTTATATTAGTGTAAGGCACTGTAGTGTTGAAAAGTGCGTTTTCTGCGTTGATACTCAGCTGTAAGACGGAGCCATTTCAAAGCTTTCGTTTTATGCTATAATACATACTTACAAAATAATATTAAGAAGTAAAAATAAATGCTGCCTTCACACTGACTGCAGAGAGTCTGCAGGACTTGAACGCACCCATGTAAACAAGCCGACTGAGTGATGCATTAATCGATACAAAAGGGAGAAATTAAAGATATATTTGAATATTATGGAAGCAGCATACTTGAAGTAAAGTGTGAGAAGGCTGTTAAGTAAATTAATATATTAACATTGAATCCTAGCAGAGGTATAAAATGCCTTATGCAGAGCAAATGAATTAACACTGGAAACAACAATGATTATGCCATGGTGTTAGTTTTCATCAGTCTGTATATTACAATATAATTCCTTGGGTGGTTCTTTTAGTTTTCTTTAGTTTTGTATTGACAGAATGACTTCTTGTTGCCACAAATGTGTTTTTTTTTAAAGAAAGCAAACACTAATCACTAGTTTTGTTGTAATTACTTGAAATATGTGTACAGTGTACAGCAAATATATCATGTTGGAGAGAGAACCATTATAGTTTGCTTTCCTAGTAATTATAAAATGAATTTCAATGTTTACATCTATAAATATTTGTCTAAGAATGTCTCTGTCCTATTTCGCAACTTGGAATTGACACTACCAAAACAAAACCTCTCCATTTTTTTAAAAGAGCAGAGTCGTACTACTTAAAGTGGGAAGAATAGTGGCAATAGACATCTGGACCAATCCACAGCTGGAATGTTTTTAAAGAGGTCAGAAACCAGAGTAAAATGAAGAGCGGCAGAAAGAGATATAGTCTACAATACCTTTACATTTGTAGCTTTCTCTGCTTTTCCCACTATTTAATTACTCACATCCCATATAGTTCTGTTGCTAGTAGAAATCGGCAACATGTACAAAATAATGTCAAAATCTGTCTACGAAAAAATAACATTGTAATGAAATGAAGAAAACCACCTATCTACAATTCAGTGAGAAAGTCGATACCTTTGGAATAACTGTATTGTGTGCATGCCAGACTCTTTGAGTTAGTGTTTGAATCACATAGTCCTAAGCGAACTGCTGTTTTTCTTCAGTTTGGCATTGTCTGGTGCTAGATCTAGAATAATAGCTGACAGGATGTGCTTCCACTACTTTAGAGCTGAGGGGTGATGAACTTACATGTGGAACATAGATTTCGTTGTTATAATGACACATTTGAAACAACCAAAATCTCATCCAGTTAATTTTAAACTACAAACTGACAGAAAAGACATTCTGAACAAATGGGACTTGCTGTATCGTGGCTTTGCCAAGTGTGCATGTCCAGCATACTTAATTTGCAGATTGGCCGGCATGATAAAGCAGCAAATGGCATTTCAAGTGGCCCTTCCCTGAAGACAGACTCTTCTATGAATGGAAGAACATTTTGAAGAAACTTCTTGCTCCCCGTTTCAGTTTACAGCTGCAATAACTTTAAATTTGATTTTCTTTGGCAGTTGTTAACCACATTCTACTCGCAACTTTTACAATATTTAGGATTCTTTCTGTTTTGCATAGTTATAAGAACTAAGGTTTGAATTCCAGTAGGATAACCCCTCAGCTCTAAAGCAGTGTCTCTGGAAGCTGTCAGGTATTGTTTTAGATCTAACCCCAGACAATGCCAGACTGAAGAAAAACAGTAATTCGCTTAGGACTATGTGGTACTTTTACCTCACCAAAGTGACAATAATCAATTCTGGAATGCAAATCCACAATCCAATCCATAGATAGAAAAATAATTTGTTTGGTCCTTGTAGATCTCATAAAGATCTATCAAAAAATATCTGTGATTTTTAGCACATGAGTTATTTTGGCCTAAACATGGTAAAAATAGCAAATATTCACATTCAGAAGGGTTTAATGACCAGTAGGGAGATTTGAAACCAAAAGCATTTCACACATTTTGGAAGACTAGTCCCTTAGGTTTGTACAGCAATACTTACTTTTTAGAACATGTATCCCCTACCTATAGGGTGAAATGTAGGGCTGAAATTTGAATAAAATTATTTGTTATTTATAGGCTATACACCGATCAGCCATAACATTATGACCACTGACAGGTGAAGTGAATAACACTGATAATCTCGTTATCATGGCACCTGTCAGTGGGTGGGATATATTAGGCAGCAAGTGAACATTCTGTCCTCAAAGTTGATGTGTTAGAAGCAGGAAAAATGGGCAAGCATAAGGATCTGAGCGACTTTGACAAGGGCGAAATTGTGATGGCTAGACGACTGGGTCAGAGCATCTCCAAAACTGCAGCTCTTGTGGGGTGTTCCTGGTCTGCAGTGGTCATTACCTATCAAAAGTGGTCCAAGGAAGGAAAAGCGGTGAACCGGCGACAGGGTCATGGGCGGCCAAGGCTCATTGATGCACGTGGGGAGCGAAGGCTGGCCCGTATGGTCCGATCCAACAGACGAGCCACTTTAGCTCAAATTGCTGAAAAAGTGAATGCTGGTTCTGATTGAAAGGTGTCAGAACACACAGTGCATCACAGTTTGTTGCGTATGGGGCTGCGTAGCTGCAGACCAGTCAGGGTGCCCATGTTGACACCTGTCCACTGCCGAAAGCGCCTACAATGGGCACGTGAGCATCAGAACTGGACCATGGAGCAATGGAAGAAGGTGGCCTGGTCTGATGAATCACGAGTTCAAGGTGTTGACTTGGCCTCCAAATTCCCCAGATCTCAATCCAATCGAGCATCTGTAGGATGTGCTGGACAAACAAGTCCGATCAATGGAGGCCCCACCTCGCAACTTACAGGATTTACAGGATCTGCTGCTAACGTCTTGGTGCCAGATACCACAGCACACCTTCAGAGGTCTAGTGGAGTCCATGCCTCGACGGGTCAGGGCTGTTTTGGCTGTTTTGGAACCTACACAATATTAGGCAGGTGGTCATAATGTTATGGCTGATCAGTGTATATTCTTAGTCATTTTAAATAGTTGTGTAATTCAGATTATATTTTGCAAATGTTTTTGAAGTTACACTGATACATGTTTAAGACTGGGAGCTTTGTTCCGAGGTAGCACAAAAATAAGGTGAAGTTATATTTTGCATATTGTAAGCATTTAGCCTATTTGTTTATGTGAGACAAATACATGGTTTGCTTAACATTCCAAACAGGAAATAATGTCAAGTAGAGTACATTCCAGCTGAAGATCAGTTCCAAGTTACAAATGCCCAGTAATCCACAACTGTTGCTTTTGTATTGTCTGTTCAAGGAATCCAGAGTCATTTCTACCTAGTTCATTTCGGTTCCACCTATAAGACACTTAGTCAATGCTAGAGAGTGGAAAAAGTACTATTTACACTTAAACCTTTAGAGTTTATTTTATAACTCGCAGCAAACTTACTAATTGCTAGTTTTCAAGTACCCAGCTACCCATTTGGTAGAAATATAAATGTGATTTTATGTGGTTAAATGTGATCAATGAAATTGGGATTTTCTGCTGAAAAGTTTTGTCCTTTGCGCAATCATCTTGCAGCCCCGAGTTCCTAATTTGCAGTATCCGGCCTCTCAAGGTTGTTACTAACATGTGGCGTGGTAATGATTTCTCCTGTCCCACATCTTTGGATTTGTTTTATTTTCTCATTTTACTTTGTGTGATGCTTATTTCACTATTTATAGAAGAAGACTAGCACAATTTTTCAATTAACTGGACTAGCACTAATAATAATAAGATTGATATCTGGCCCAACATCAATCACACAAGTGCTAATCCCTTACTATGAGATTATCTAGCATAAACCAAATATATATATATATATATATATATATATATATATATATATATATAAATGGATACAAACATATCTGTAAGATGAATCCTGCTTATACACTTAATTAAAATCATGCTGAATGTTTTATTTTTTTCCTTCATGAATTTGGACATATTGATACTTCAAAACATGTTTCCTTTTTCCCTTGAAATGTTGATGTTGCCTTGGGTGTGATTTAGACTGTTGCGTTGGGATGTGAATCACTGTAACATGAATTTATAATATAATTTCAGTCAGTTGAGTGCTTTGACACTATGCTACATTTAAGTTGCTTCAATCATGCATAGTTTACATGTCCTTGAATGAAATTAAACCACCATGCTTGACATTAACTATAGTATAATGAATTTTGTTGTTGTAGGGTTATCCTCATTAGAGTTTTACAATTTGTACTTCCTTGAGGAGGCAAGTGCCATGAGCTCCCGTTGTTGATACACTGCGTATTCAGGTATTATTGTTCTCTTACTTACCCATATTCCAAATCATTACAGATGTCCTTGACTGCCAGTGCAGCGATATTATGAAACTCTCTTAATTTCAAATATGTTTTACTTTGCTTCTCAAGTCTCTATGGGGACCTGGTTTTATTTGTTTACTTGACCTTGCTGTACGTCGATGAATAACAAACGTTTCTGCCAACATTGCATACCTATTGCCTTTGTGCATCTTTTCCTTTTCCAATTTGATCTTACCCTGTCTGATAGCTTTGCTGCCTCTTTGAATTGGAAGTAAACTATATGGTTGCTTGCAATACCAATGCTGAAGCCCAAATGTGTGAAAGCAAAAAAAAAAAATGACAGACTGACTTGCATATTTATGTATTTATTTATTTGGCCAGCTAACCTGGACTGCAGATAAATGTCATGCTATAAAACCCCCTGAACAGGAATTTCCAAATCTTCTTTAGAATAAAAAAAACGAGTTTTCATTTTCTTGTTTTGCCCTTCACCGCTAGTGACAGATTGTGCTCCTGGTGAGGCAGATTGGGACATTGGTCTAAAACACTTTTTTCAGCTCATAAGACAGTGTCTGGAGTTGTGTATTAGGCTATACACAGTAGATTTACCACAAGTCAGCCAATGCTAATTAATATATTGAAAGCCTCACACACTGATAATCTCACTAAGGTGTCACAGCAGATGTGTAGATTAGTATATCTCGGCACTTTTCATTAGCATATTAGTACATATGACAAAGTGTTAACATAAATTGTCATAACAGTAATGTGTATTGCAGTATATTTGGGCTGTGACTAACCCTTAGTACATCTGCCCCATTGTTTTTTTCTGTTTTGTGCCAGTTATTATTTGTACTTCAATCATTACTTTCTTGAGAGTTGCTGATTATACCTGCTAACAGGTGTGTCAGATAAATGCAAAGAAAACCCCTTTTTGCACAATATACCAGTGTAACTACATAAAGCTGTGTAAAACGTCAAATAAAATAAAGTGATGAAGAGGACATTACAACTGCAGTCTATGAAGGAAAAAAAAACACATCCCTTTAAACCATGGACCTCCTGCATGCTGTATTTACACTGTGGAGCAAATAAAGCTTACTCTGAATATTTAATCAGCTGTTGGCCAAACTGGATAATGGGTAGCAGATAAATTAGTTATTAGAACACTCCTATATTCTGCCATTCAAATTGACCAAAAAGGCATTGATTGTTTTTTCAATTAACGAGCTAATGATGATAATAAAACAACAATAAATAGATGTGTGTATAACTGTATTTAACATTCATATATTGCCTTTCTGTTTGAGGTTGAAACAGTTTCTTATCACCCTTTAAAAGACAGCCTGCAGGCTTGTGTTTCAGTGGGACCAGGGTTGCAGACCATTGCACTTGGCAATATCTTACCTGAAAAGCCCTCATATAGTGACTAGCTGCCAGAAAACACACATGGATCTGAAGCTTAACTTATGAAGCTGTTACAATAACATGGTGAATATGTAATTCAGAACCTGACTGAAACATTTGTCCCCCTATTACTACAATCTCCATTGCTAAACATCTCCAAAACAATCTGACCTACGATATTAATTTCATTTTTTATTTGAAAACATAACTAAATATTTCATTATTGCATGTATTTATTTTCATGTAAGTTAAAAAATGCATATGTAAATATATAAAATAACTAGAGAAACAACACACATTAAATATATGACAAACAGTTGTTATCAAATATATTTATCAGTAATCAATATCAAATACACACATAGAATGAGTGAATGCTAATGTCTACAAATTTAACACAGCAACATTATGCAGAGAACAGTATAACCAAATCAATAACTTCTAGAGTAAGCCAGAGATTAGATACTTTTTTTTTTTGCTACTGCATTGTGAGGCATAATGAAAAGCAATACAGCCTTGGATCTGGGAAATTACATGACGGTAACATATGCAAACACTATATGAGTGACAACTGGCATATGATTTGAACTTAAGGCTGGCAGCTTATACGGGTATTTACCAAATCCCGTTGATTGACTTGAGCTGAGATGTGTAAGGAGGTTTTTAAGCAAGGAGAATATATATACTACAACTTAAATATCAGCCAGTTTCCAAGGTAATCAGTGAAACTTTGAAGTGAGACGTTAAACCATTCTATTATAATTTTGTAATTACTCTGATAAATATTCAGTTAATGCAATAATTTATATATTAGAATTGTATCCAAAACAATTGTAGTGTGTGACATTGCAGTTGTAGTGTGTGACTTTTGAGACAAAGTATTCGGCAGTAGTGGCATAGCTGCAGTAATGCTCTCCCACTCACTACACATATAATAGTGACAGACATGTACAATAGCTTCTGAATGTATTTACACCATTGATGAAGTGTAGCTAAATGTTTATTTAGCAGAACAATGCAGGTCAACACTTGATACAAAAGGTACAGAAATTTGAAATCTGTCCTGTATTATTGCACTTTTGTATCGCTCGTGTTACCTGAATAAGATAAATAATAAAATAATTGTTTGACCATCAATATTGTATGCATACGTAGTATATATTTAAGAAATTGTTTCCTGCATTTCTGAATACACAATGTTAAAACGTATTCAGACCGCAGCAAACCATGTTTTATTAATCCACTTTGGCATTGATGACATAGAGGAAGTGCTTCAATATCGAAGCTTTCCAGCTCCTGTAGCTTGCACAGCTTGCACTTGTGGACTGCTTTTTTAGTTCACACAGTCCCACAATTTTTCGATTGGATTGAGGAGTAGAGATTCATCACATAACAACATATCAGTGCTGCCAGTAAAGGTTTAAAAGGTGTGTTATACTTATCTACTGACAACATTTAGCAAAAATATAGTGCAATAATAACCATGATACACAAACTCATCAATCTGACCTTTAACACAGTGTTATTGAGTGAGAGGATTGTGGTTATGTTCTCTTGAACATCAGCCATTATTTCACCATCTCCCTTAGAGGATATGACTTTCCCTTCCAAAGCATTTGAAATGTGCTTTGCATCCTGTCTTTGTAGCTCTTCAAATTGTTTAAGACTTTAAAATTTAATCAAAAGCCTGCTTAATGGAAGCTGAGAGAACAACATCAGAAATACATTTGACAAAAGGGTAACACATTTCTACTTAATTATTTACATTTGTCCTCTGCAGCTACTAAGGGATGAGAGCGAATCGAGACATGTCAAATCCACCAGCCTGGAAAGACAAGGACAAGAGTGTGCCCTTGCAACTTTAACTGATCCTAAAAACGGAATTGTGTTGCTTTTGTTGAAACAACTGTTAAAATACATGCTAGATTGTGTTAATATTTTTTGACGATGAGGAGGTATAAGGAAATCAAATTTAGCAGCAAACTAATGCATATTAAACTGAACATAAATGTACATATTCATGTATGTGTGTGTACACAAATTACTCACACAGAATGCATTAGTCATGCTGTGCCAAAACGTCCTTTTCATTCTAGTTTCACAAATATGTCGAGCATTTCACTCTGCAGACTTGGGCAGTATGCCAAAGGATTTATAGCAACCTGAGTTGCACACTATTGGTATCATAATATCAGTTGTTAAATTGAGAAAATAATCAATAATGCATATTGTAACTGACATTTTGGTTGATTTGTCATTAGGAAGGTACTCAGTTTGGGCAAATTAATAGTTAGCAAATTGCATTCATTTTTATTCTAATGCAGAATTGTCCTTCTCCAGTCCTGGTGACCCATTAATAGTCAATGTTTTTGAGCCTAGCATCATTTTATCATTCATTTTAGATCAACGTGTTTGCTTTGAATTTAAAATATTCCCAAATTCTAGGACATATGGAGCCTTTGGGAATTATCCATTGTGCAACAACCAGTGAAATGCCAAAAACAAAGGAAAGAAAAACACTTACCCATCTAAAATGTGGGATAAAGCAAATGTTGGTCCTCATACCAAGACTGGGAAAGAGTATTTCAAAGAATTTAATGTAAGGGTGGGAGGGATGGTTCTCTATTTTCTGAATGTAATTAAAATGTATAAAGGCAAATCATATTGTGGTAGTTTATTCAGATTTACCAGTTCTCTTTGTATACATGTGTTCATTCATCTCTTTTTAGTTCATATAAGCCTACATGTTTGTTTTATTTTAATTTACTAAATTCCTGTCTGTATTATATGTTTTCCATCTACTAGCCTTGCAATTTAATTATTAATTAAAATGTATCATCTGAGTATTTAACCCTTTCTAGGACCAGTTCAGGTTGGGAGACCTGATGTATCTGGGTTTTTTTTTAGACAAGAAACTTGTAAAAGTGCATGACCAGTGTAAGGATTTGGCCTGTTATTGTAAGACAGTTAGGTTAAGATGTCCCTGTACAATAAAATAACACATTCACTTAATATTAATCAAGTTTCTGTGTAGTATTTTATTTTGTTGCTGTGCACTGCTGAGCTTGAACTTGTTCATACAAGTTGGGACTGGGAAATATTCAGCTTCCTGCAGTGGCCTCCCCAGTCACCAGATCTCAATCCAATTGATGGAATGAGATGGAACAAGCTATTTGGAGAAGAGATCCACCAGCAGCGAATTTGCAATAACTATGTGTAGCAATGGAGTCAACATGGGCCACCATCCCTGTGGCGCCCTTTCAACACCTTGTTGAGTCCATGCCCCAATTCATTCAGGCTGTTCCGAGGGCAAAAGGGGGAGTCGGTGTACCTAATAAAATGGCCACTCAGTGGGTGTGTGTGTGTATATATATTAATATATATATATATATATATATATATATATATATATATATATATATATACTCACCTAAAGGATTATTAGGAACACCTGTTCAATTTCTCATTAATGCAATTATCTAACCAACCAATCACATGGCAGTTGCTTCAATGCATTTAGGGGTGTGGTCCTGGTCAAGACAATCTCCTGAACTCCAAACTGAATGTCTGAATGGGAAAGAAAGGTGATTTAAGCAATTTTGAGCGTGGCATGGTTGTTGGTGCCAGACGGGCCGGTCTGAGTATTTCACAATCTGCTCAGTTACTGGGATTTTCACGCACAACCATTTCTAGGGTTTACAAAGAATGGTGTGAAAAGGGAAAAACATCAAGTATGCGGCAGTCCTGTGGGCGAAAATGCCTTGTTGATGCTAGAGGTCAGAGGAGAATGGGCCGACTGATTCAAGCTGATAGAAGAGCAACTTTGACTGAAATAACCACTCGTTACAACCGAGGTATGCAGCAAAGCATTTGTGAAGCCACAACACGTACAACCTTGAGGCGGATGGGCTACAACAGCAGAAGACCCCACCGGGTACCGCTCATCTCCACTACAAATAGGAAAAAGAGGCTACAATTTGCACAAGCTCACCAAAATTGGACAGTTGAAGACTGGAAAAATGTTGCCTGGTCTGATGAGTCTCGATTTCTGTTGAGACATTCAGATGGTAGAGTCAGAATTTGGCGTAAACAGAATGAGAACATGGATCCATCATGCCTTGTTACCACTGTGCAGGCTGGTGGTGGTGGTGTAATGGTGTGGGGGATGTTTTTTTGGCACACTTTAGGCCCCTTAGTGCCAATTGGGCATCGTTTAAATGTCACGGCCTACCTGAGCATTGTTTCTGACCATGTCCATCCCTTTATGACCACCATGTACCCATCCTCTGATGGCTACTTCCAGCAGGATAATGCACCATGTCACAAAGGTCGAATCATTTCAAATTGGTTTCTTGAACATGACAATGAGTTCACTGTACTAAACTGGCCCCCACAGTCACCAGATCTCAACCCAATAGAGCATCTTTGGGATGTGGTGGAACGGGAGCTTCGTGCCCTGGATGTGCATCCCACAAATCTCCATCAACTGCAAGATGCTATCCTATCAATATGGGCCAACATTTCTAAAGAATGCTTTCAGCACCTTGTTGAATCAATGCCACGTAGAATTAAGGCAGTTCTGAAGGCGAAAGGGGTCAAACACAGTATTAGTATGGTGTTCCTAATAATCCTTTAGGTGAGTGTATGTGTGTTTGTGTGTATATATGTATATCAAAATATATATTCAAATTGTCTTTTAAAGGAATATACGGTGATGTGCTAAGTCTTAAATCTATCATCTGCAATAATATACATTCCATATTTTTGAGATATCAGAGCACATAGAAAGCAAACATTTGACCTTTTACAGCTTGTAAAAATGTAATCACGGAGAAATCCTGAAAGATATGTGTGAACATGTCACTGAAATGAATCTAAAGGCTTGGTTTCTTATTACAAAAATTCACTTGGGATACGTTTATTGATTTTATGATGTGTCAATCACTGTTGCCAATAAACTATTTATGTACATCACTGCTAATATCATCAGTCAAAACAGTATGGAGGAAGACAACCTGCAAGATAAAGTATCAGGGTTTTCATAAATTTGAGCTATTTATGTTTCCAAAAAATAAATAACGTGTGTGTGTGTATATATACACAGTTAGGTCCATACATATTTGGACAATGACACAAATTTAATCATTTTGGCTCAGGAAACAGTCAATATGTGCTTTAATTGTAGACTTTCATCTTTAATTTGAGGGCAGTTACATCCAAATTGGGTGAACGGTGTAGGAATTACACTCATTTTTATATGCCCCCAATTTTAGGGGCTCAAAAGTAATTGGACAAATTAACATAATCATGAATTAAATTGTGAGTTTCAATACTTGGTTGCAAATCCTTTGCAGTCAATGACTGCCTAAAGTCTGGAACCCATAGACATCACCAGATGCTGGGTTTCTTCCCTGGTGATGCTCTGCCAGGCCTGCACTGCAGCTGTCTTTAGTTCCTGCTTGTTCTTGGGGCGTTCTGCCTTCAGTTTTGCCTTCAGCAAGTGAAATGCTGCTCAATTGGATTCAGGTCAGATGATTGACTTGGCCATTGCAGAACATTCCACTTCTTCGCCTTAAAAAAGTCTTGGGTCTTGGGTCAGACAGTATGCTTCGGGTCATTGTCCATCTGCACTGTGAAGCGCCGTCCAATGAGTTTAGAAGCATTTGGCTGAATCTGAGCAGACAATATAGCCCACTTCAAAATTCATCCTGCTGCTTTTGTCAGCAGTCACACAATCAATAAATACAAGGGAACCAGTTCCCTTGGCAGCCATACATGCCCATGCCATAACATGCTTCACAGATGAGGTGGTATGCTTCGAATCATGAGCAGTCCCTTCCCTTCTCCATACTCTTCTCTTCCCATCATTCTGGTATAAGTTGATCTTTGTCTGATCTGTCCATAGGTTGTTGTTCCAGAACTGTACAGGGTTCTTTAGATGTTGTTTGGCAAACTCTAATCTAGTCTTCCTGTTTCCTGTTTACATCTTGTGATAAACCCTCTGTATTTACTCTGGTGAAGTCTTCTCTTGATTGTTGACTTTGACACAGATATGCCTACCTCCTGGAGGGTGTTCTTGATCTGGCCAACTGTTGTGAAGGTGTTTTTTTCGCCAGGGAAAGAATTCTTCTGTCATCCACCACTGTTGTTTGCCATGGTCTTCCGGGCCTTTTGGTGTTACTGAGCTCACCAGTATGTTCTTTCTTTTTACGAATGTACCAAATAGTTGATTTGACCACACCTAATGTTTTTGCTACACCCAAAGAATAAGCAGGAACTAAAGACAGCTGCAGTGCAGGCCTGGCAGAGCATCACCAGGGAAGAAACCCAACATCTTGTGAAGTCTATGGGTTCCATACTTCATAAAAATGGGTGTAATTCCTACTGTTCACCTAATTTGAATGTAACTACCCTCAAATTAAAGATGAATGTCTACACTTTAAGCACATCTTTATATATATATATATACACATATATATGTACTGTATATGTATATATATGTGTGTGTATATATATACACTCACCTAAAGGATTATTAGGAACACCTGTTCAATTTCTCATTAATGCAATTATCTAACCAACCAATCACATGGCAGTTGCTTCAATGCATTTAGGGGTGTGGTCCTGGTCAAGACAATCTCCTGAACTCCAAACTGAATGTCTGAATGGGAAAGAAAGGTGATTTAAGCAATTTTGAGCGTGGCATGGTTGTTGGTGCCAGACGGGCCGGTCTGAGTATTTCACAATCTGCTCAGTTACTGGGATTTTCACGCACAACCATTTCTAGGGTTTACAAAGAATGGTGTGAAAAGGGAAAAACATCCAGTATGCGGCAGTCCTGTGGGCGAAAATGCCTTGTTGATGCTAGAGGTCAGAGGAGAATGGGCCGACTGATTCAAGCTGATAGAAGAGCAACTTTGACTGAAATAACCACTCGTTACAACCGAGGTATGCAGCAAAGCATTTGTGAAGCCACAACACGTACAACCTACAACAGCAGAAGACCCCACCGGGTACCACTCATCTCCACTACAAATAGGAAAAAGAGGCTACAATTTGCACAAGCTCACCAAAATTGGACAGTTGAAGACTGGAAAAATGTTGCCTGGTCTGATGAGTCTCAATTTCTGTTCTGAGTCAGAATTTGGCGTAAACAGAATGAGAACATGGATCCATCATGCCTTGTTACCACTGTGCAGGCTGGTGGTGGTGGTGTAATGGTGTGGGGGATGTTTTCTTGGCACACTTTAGGCCCCTTAGTGCCAATTGGGCATCGTTTAAATGCCACGGCCTACCTGAGCATTGTTTCTGACCATGTCCATCCCTTTATGACCACCATGTACCCATCCTCTGATGGCTACTTCCAGCAGGATAATGCACCATGTCACAAAGGTCGAATCATTTCAAATTGGTTTCTTGAACATGACAATGAGTTTACTGTACTAAACTGGCCCCCACAGTCACCAGATCTCAACCCAATAGAGCATCTTTGGGATGTGGTGGAACGGGAGCTTCGTGCCCTGGATGTGCATCCCACAAATCTCCATCAACTGCAAGATGCTATCCTATCAATATGGGCCAACATTTCTAAAGAATGCTTTCAGCACCTTGTTGAATCAATGCCACGTAGAATTAAGGCAGTTCTGAAGGCGAAAGGGGGTCAAACACAGTATTAGTATGGTGTTCCTAATAATCCTTTAGGTGAGTGTATATATATATACACACACACACAGTACTGTGCAGAAGTTTTAGGCAGGTGTGAAAAAATGCTGTAAAGTAAGAATGCTCTCAAAAATAGATGTTAATAGATTATATTTATCAATTAACAAAATGCAAAGTGGGTGAACAGAAGAAAAATCTACATCAAATCAATATTTGGTGTGACCACCCTTTGCCATCAAAACAGCATCAATTCTTCTAGGTACACTTGCACAACGTCAGGGATTTTGTAGGCATATAGTCAGGTATATGATTTAACAATTATACCAAACAGGTGCTAATGATCATCGATTCAATATGTAGGTTGAAACACAATCATTAACTGAAACAGAAACAGCTGTGCAGGAGGAATAAAACTGGGTGAGGAACAGCCAAACTCAGCTAACAAGGTGAGGTTGCTGAAGACAGTTTACTGTCAAAAGTCAAACACCATGGCAAGACTGAGCACAGCAACAAGACACAAGGTGGTTATACTGCATCAGCAAGGCCTCTCCCACGCAGAAATTTCAAGGCAGACAGGGTTTTCCAGATGTGCTGTCCAAGCTCTTTTGAAAAAGCACAAAGAAACGGGCAACGTTGAGGACCGTAGACGCAGTGGTCGGCCAAGGAAACTTACTGCAGCAGATGAAAGACACATCATGCTTACTTCCCTTCACAATCGGAAGATGTCCAGCAGTGCCATCAGCTCAGAACTGGCAGAAAACAGTGGGACCCTGGTACACTTTTGCAGTGCTTAAAACTAAATCAGTCTTGTTTTATCTACTTTTAAGCTTAAACTAAGCTTAAAGTGTTAATGTGGCCAGTTTGAGTTAAAATGGCCCTCTGATTCTTGAGCCATTGTTTGTTTTATCTATTGGTTTAATATTACTAAATATTTTAGATTTTTCTGCTGTTCACTCACTTTGCATTTTGTTAATTGATAAATATAATCTATTAGCATGTCTATTTTTGAAAGCATTCTTACTTTACAGCATTTAACACCTCCCTAAAACTTACGCACAGTACTGTTATATACACACTAAACCAAAACATTGTATCTTACAATATAGCAATGACCATGCATAACATAAGAGCTTATTTGCAATATGTAAACCCTATGATGTACAGTTTTGTAGCCGATACGCCACAGATTGTATTTAATCTGCACTGCTACACATAATTGGACGCTGAATAAAAGATTTGCATTGATCTGTTGTTCACATACAGTGAGGGAAAAAAGTATTTGATCCCCTGCTGATTTTGTACGTTTGCCCACTGACAAAGAAATGATCAGTCTATAATTTTAATGGTAGGTGTATTTTAACAGTGAGAGACAGAATAACAACAAAAAAATCCAGAAAAACGCATTTCAAAAAAGTTATAAATTGATTTGCATGTTAATGAGGGAAATAAGTAATTGATCCCCTATCAATCAGCAAGATTTCTGTCTCCCTGGTGTCTTTTATACAGGTAACGAGCTGAGATTAGGAGCACTCTCTTAAAGGGAGTGCTCCTAATCTCAGCTCGTTACCTGTATAAAAGACACCTGTCCACAGAAGCAATCAATCAATCAGATTCCAAACTCTCCACCATGGCCAAGACCAAAGAGCTGTCCAAGGATGTCAGGGACAAGATTGTAGACCTACACAAGGCTGGAATGGGCTACAAGACCATCGCCAAGCAGCTTGGTGAGAAGGTGACAACAGTTGGTGCGATTATTCGCAAATGGAAGAAACACAAAATAACTGTCAGTCTCCCTCGGTCTGGGGCTCCATGCAAGATCTCACCTCATGGAGTTTCAATGATCATGAGAATGGTGAGGAATCAGCCCAGAACTACACGGGAGGATATTGTTAATGATCTCAAGGCAGCTGGGACCATAGTCACCAAGAAAACAATTGGTAACACATTATGCCGTGAAGGACTGAAATCCTGCAGCGCCCGCAAGGTCCCCCTGCTCAAGAAAGCACATGTACAGGCCCGTCTGAAGTTTCCCAATGAACATCTGAATGATTCAGAGGAGAACTGGGTGAAAGTGTTGGGGTCAGATGAGACCAAAATCGAGCTCTTTGGCATCAACTCAACTCGCCGTGTTTGGAGGAGGAGGAATGACCCCAAGAACACCATCCCCACCGTCACATGGAGGTGGAAACATTATGCTTTGGGTTTTTTTTTTTGCTAAGGGGACAGGACAACTGCACCGCATCAAAGGGACGATGGACGGGGCCATGTACCATCAAATCTTGGGTGAGAACCTCCGTCCCTCAGCCAGGGCATTGAAAATGGGTCGTATTCCAGCATGACAATGACCCAAAACACACAGCCAAGGCAACAAAGGAGTGGCTCAAGAAGACGCACATTAAGATCCTGGAGTGGCCTAGCCAGTCTCCAGACCTTAATCCCACAGAAAATCTGTGGAGGGAGCTGAACGTTCGAGTTGCCAAACGTCAGCCTCGAAACCTTAATGACTTGGAGAGGATCTGCAAAGAGGAGTGGGACAAAATCCCTCCTGAGATGTGTGCAAACCTGGTGGCCAACTACAAGAAACATCTGACCTCTGTGATTGACAACAAGGGTTTTGCCACCAAGTACTAAGTCGAAGGGGTCAAATACTTATTTCCCTCATTAACATGCAAATCAATTTATAACTTTTTTGAAATGCGTTTTTCTGGATTTTTTTGTTGTTATTCTGTCTCTCACTGTTAAAATACACCTACCATTAAAATTATAGACTGATCATTTCTTTGTCAGTGGGCAAACGTACAAAATCAGCAGGGGATCAAATACTTTTTTCCCTCACTGTATGAGCAAACACATCAGCATTGATCCACTGGCTAATAGATCACACCTAGATAAGGGCATCTGCCAATAAATTATTATTGTTAATAGGCCTAATAATAAGAACTACATCGCTGTCATCAATGGCGGCTTTGTTTTTATTGTATTATGCTTTCTTCTACTCATATTTGTAACCGCTACAAAGTACATGCTTGTAGTTTTGTATCAGCGGGGAGATTAATGCTTTCCATTTACAGCACGGAGCGCCAGGTTGCTGTGTTTAAATCCTTTCATGAGCCATCGCTGCTTCTCACCATGTGCAGCTTCTGACCTCCGGTTTCTCTTCAATTTCAAACACTGTGATTGGCTCATGGTGCCTCTCACGCTGCCTACTTATTTCTGAGGCCACGACACCAAAACGAGTCTCCTCCCTGTTCGCAGGTCCTCATATTTTAGATTTAATTCAACGAGAAGCTGAGCTATGAGATTCCCTCCTGTGACTCTTCCGCAACTTTTCGAACACAACTGCCATGGAGACCAGCAACCATAATTGAATGATGTCCTGTGAGTTTTTTTTTTTTTTTTTTTGGCCAGTAGGATACTTTTCTTTATCTAGTACTTATCTCTTTTCATGGGCAATGTAGTTACTGAATTCTGGCTTAAAGTATTGCGAGGAAGATAACTTGCCAGATTCATCAAAGTCTTTCAAGGAGAATAACTTTCCAGACTTTCCAGCACTTTTCCTTCCCAGGGGGCCAGGGGGTGGAGTTAACTGAACTAGTCACCACGTACTGTCGGTCTCAAATTAGTTCTGTCTTGGAGAAAGTTGTTTAGCGACTATTCATAGTCGGCGCATCATTGTTTTTTTCACTTTCATTTAGCAAAAAATCCCCAAATTCCACACTCTTAAGATCCTCCATCGTTGTCATCTGAAAAACCTGCCTGTCTTTCAGCATCATGCACGTCACTCTCGACATCCACAGCATGCAACGTCATTTACCTCAGTTCAGGTAGTGCAGTGGAAAAACTCCTGACCCGTACCAGGCCAGCTCAGCATTGTTCAGGGTTGTGTCGGGGATGCCAGTGGAAAAAGGGTTTAAGTATGCTGCCCTATTGCTATTTTTCTTTGAGTTTTGTGGTAATATTTGTGACTCTTTTTTTATACTTTTTGCTATCTGAGAGAATTTAAACGAACACATTTCCTTTCTTTCTATTGTTACTCATATTTGCATTTCTGTGCTTTTGATTATCATTATGACATCTTTGCTTTCTTATGCTATTCATGTCCTCTATCTCTCCCCTAATTTAGTACATTTACTAAATGTGTTTTTGCCTTTAATAAAGCTGTCTTTTACTATTAGTGAAGTATATTGCTCTCTTCTTCCTTAACACTTATTCAGAGCTCGGTCTTTCTGCTATATTTATATCTTCAATTAATGTTATTGCTGATGTTCTTTATTCTAATTGTTGTATTGCACTTTCTGATAACCATAAAAAGAAAGAGGGGTAATGGAAAAATAAACACTGTTATGGTTATTGAGGTTTGCATTTTGTGAATCTGGATGCTTCAAGCTTGGATTGTACTTTGGACTTTTGTTCGGGAAACTAACCTTTTCATTTATTTTGCACTGAACACCAATTTATTGCAGAATCTTCTTTTCACATTGATTTACATTCTGTTTATATTAGTGTTTAATGCTCTGACTAGTCAGCACAGGGTATAGGACGTGTAAATTCATAGTTTTCTTTAGATTTTGTTTACACCTATATCCTGCTAACATTCCTATCCGTCTCAAATTCTCACGTCTTTCAATTTATTTTTCTTTTGTTTTGGGTTTTACTGCACCTTTTTATCTACATCGTCGACAGCAATTTTCAATTTGTAGCCTATATAACAGTCTTGGAAGTGCTCCATCCAGTGTTTTATTTTTTGTGTGTGGTCATCGTAAAGCATGGTTTACTTCCTCATATCATTATATATGTATTGTAATCGAGCATTTGATTTTCCAGTCCTTATTGCACTTGCTCATAGTGCTGCCACCTACTGTGGGTCTTAGGAAGTGGTAGTTGTACTGTGGAAGATGGTCATACCGATGTTTGTTTCCTGTCCATGGCAAGATTTATTGGAAAAGATGGATAACACCAGGAATGATTTTATGGTTTATTTTCTCCAGATCTGTAGTGTTCTTCTGTTTGTAAACCAGAATAATATCACTGTAATATGAATATACAAACATTTTTTATTTAATTTGAATTGCCCCATTTTACCTTTCATTCTTTTTGGATGTAAGTACATGCAAATTAAATCAGTATTCAGACATTGAATACTAATATATTTTCAGGGAAATTACAAACAAAGAATAATACATTGTCTTGTTTTTCTTTTTTGCTTATCTATATTTACACCCGTTGCTTAGAAAGACTTTCTTTACCTATGTGTATTCATTAGAACAGTTTGATCCATTAGTGAAGCACAAAGTGATGCCTTCTACTACTATGTGTTGTATGGTCACTGTAATTCCAGTTCAGCATGTATTAATGGAATGTCTGGTCTACTGGGCAACCTTGCTAAGATTTAATTAAATTGTTGTATTATACATCTGTCACATCCAATTCAGGATGATATATATTTGGTTTTGCTTTAATTCAGCTTAATTAGCTTAGCACTTTTGGAAAACAGAGCCTTATGTTTTAATAGAGGCTGCTAACAAAATTGGCATTGACTTATGTCATGTTGTATTCTATCAAAATAGACATCGTTTACATGCCCTGCCATTTTCCTTTTCTGGGTGGTAACTTATAGTTATGCAGTAAGAAACAAACTTTCACTGAACGCATCATTGAATCATTGATTCTAACGGCCTTATATTTTTTCCATTTGAAACATTGATCTTCCTGTAGTGATGATCAAAATGCAGAAGTTGTCTAGAGAGATTTGTTTTAATGATCACATTTTATTTCTTACGTTAACACAATATCCAAGTCTTCAAGTACACTTCTGCGTTAAAGGGTTATGTTTCCTATATGCTTCTTAGAATGATGCACTTCGGTGAATGTGTTGCCGTTACACTTCATCTGATGTTATGCTATGATTGCGTCTCAGAATAGAAACAACGGACATGATCAGCTTTCTTTGTCTAATAATCTAATCTAGTTTCTTATTAGAAACATGTTATATTTTCTCTAGTTCATTCTGTCCTTAGTAATGAATTTTGCTAATGTAAAGTTGTATTTTAATACCTATTGTTTATTAACATGCTAATACTTTTAAAAGATGTGACACAATCATCCACCACTCCTCAGAACACATTTTCAGTGAGATATTTTACCGAAATATGACAGTGGCACAAGTTTAAATTTGGTCTCAGCACAACTGTTAGGAAATGCAATCCTGAAACATGCATGCATACCTGGTAAACCCATAGATGTAAATCTTTCTCTTCTAGCAAGAAATTAATAAATGCCAGTACAGCTCATGTATTTATGGCAGAATTTAAATTTAATGTAGCCCAATCACTGGAGATATCTAAAAAAAATACTTCTTAGGCATTCTGTTCTTAAATATGTTTTCATAGGAGCAAAATTAAACTGCTCATCATGTATGACTGAGTTTCTATACTGAGCCGTCGTGAATGTGGTGTAATTGAGATGTACTGTACCATTTTCCCTTCAAATGAATTTGTTTTAGCAAGGTGAGGATTGGGAGTGGAATTTAATTTGGTGTTGGATTATTATTATGTGACATTTGGCTCCTACAATGATTTTTTGAGTAAATTCCATCTGTATATATAAATGTGTGACAAGAATGCATAATCACGCTCTCAGAAATGCACAGTAATTTCAGTGAAAAGCATGCTATTTCAGTTTGTTTTGTCGGGGGGGAGTAGAGAGCAACTCTTTAATTCTTGCTAAAATACTAAAGTTTCATTTGTGATTAATACCATTAGCTAGCTACCCTACAAGAAACGAGTAGAGAGAAGAAAATAAGTATTAAATCCTGACAAAGAGCTAAAGGAAGACATCAGAAGAGAGTAGAAAATACATTAATTCTGGGGTACCAGATTTAATTATGCACATTTCAATGAAAAATTGTACCCTTGCATGTGCAGTAGGTCTTTTACCACTGTAGTAATATTCATACACATTATAAGGTCACATTTGAAAGATATATTCATCCTGTTTTGTCCATAGAACATATCCAATAATATCAGAAAAGGGAGAGCTTGTGATATTAGAATTCAAGTGAGATATATTTTGGGAAGAAGTGACCTAAGGCTAGATACTATAGAAAGCACAGAAGAAGTCTCCTACTATGTCCAGATGATAGGATTCTAGTAAGGATAGAATGTTTTTAATGAGCTCTGAAGCAAATGCTTATGCCACTTTTAGTAGGGTGTTAAAACACTTACCCAAAGGCTGATTATGACATATTTGAATGGTCTTTGTGAGTACCATGTCATATTCAAAAGAGCTTTTAAGTATATTCTTTTTTTAATGCTATCGTTGTTGGCTTCTTCATACCGTGCTTCACTCTACTGTCATGAAAGATGTATAAAAATTGCTACTATAAAATAAGTTCATAATTTATCGGTTTTCATTATAAGTCTGACAACCAGTTACTTCTAAGGAAACATATCTTTAATAAAATCCCTTCATCGGTTTTAGCATAGCCTCAAAAGAAACTGTTCAAATTTAAGATACCCAATCTTCCATCTAGTCTCAGCTGAACAGTTTCTTTTGCATTTGTTAATAATTGGGCTGAAATTTCGACTTTTTAAGACGCATTCAAATTATAATGCTTCAAAATGCAGTTGGCATAATACTTGCCTCAAAATCAAAAATAACTGCATTTGTATTGTTACTTGCTGATCAAGTGGCTTGTGCAAATGAAAAGTGTCACTTTTAGGTTGTCTAAACTTGCTTTCAGAGGTAGGTGGAAACCAGAAGTAAGGGTACTTCTAATGTGCTAAGAAAGTGAATGCAAAAGGTTTCCCAGTACCAAATCAAAAGAAAAAAAGACATGCAAAGCATCCTGGTATCAAAACAAGCCCCTTTTGTGTTGAAGACCATCAAATTCCCTTTTGCTAGGAGGGGAAGGGGAATGGTTTCACATTACATTACCAAATCAAACAATTCAAACAATTTGCAAGTCGTTCACACGTCCACTTTTTATACAGCACTTTGAAGTTGTTGAAATCTATTGTGAATGAGGAAAAGGCAAAAAAAAAAAAAAAAACACCATTCTGATAGTTGCAAAAGCCCTTCTAAATGTCTTAAGGCATTTAACATATAGCCTGTCAAATAGGTACATACAAACATAGATAATTCACAGTAGAAAAATAATAATAATTTAAACTGTGAAACATCTCAATTTGTTGCTCATGTTAAACAATTGTGTAATATTATCAAATAACAGAAACAGAGCAATTCATGGCATTAGTACATTTGAAACATCTAAGAGAAACCTCTCCCCATACCATCAAATAGCTGAAGTGCATACAGTATTTTCTGTTTCCTTCTGGCTCAAACAAGTACAGCACACATTTAAAAGTAATAGCACCCTGTACATGCACTGGGTGCTACAACTACAACTACACATGTGGAAAAGACAACCATCACCATTTGTTTTCCTAATATTTATTAGGTACATTTACATATTTACATCTATAAACATTGTCCTAAGAGAGTATGAATGCATATTTATCTGCCTCTGCCCTCTTGAAAAGTCTGAGACCATGCTGGCAGTAAGTGCAATACACTGTTCTGCCAACATATTCAACCTCGGTACAAAAATAAATGACCTTACAGCTTTTTACTTGCAAGTTTAAGTATTAGTTTCTACATATCACAGATCTCAATTTCCCCCCCTGGTTTCTACACATTTAAAAGGTTCAACATATCAGAGATATTAGAGATCTGGATTTTGTGATATAAATGTTGCTATATATTCAGGAAATCTAGTTCTGGCTAAATCTGGCTAAAAGCATATATGAAGTCTCCTCACATATGCTAATTTATATACATGGAAAGTGATCTGTACTGACCTGTTGTATATAGGCCTATAGGTTTATAGATGTATAGGTCTTTGCAGCAGTGTCTTATGAACTTGGAAAAATTTAATTGATCCAATGAACCAATAATTAGCTGAATTGGGTAGTTAAAAGCTCAGGTGGAATACAAACTTGAAGATACCCCAGGTCTCTAAAATGATTGTGTATAATAGCCCTCAGCTGTCTGTCTGAAACAGTCTCATGCTGTAGTGCACAACTCCAGTCTTTAGGGACTAAAACCCAGTAGGTTACTTTTAAACCACAGCAACATATTAAAGTGGATTACATTAGCAAATTGGTTCAATCCAGTAGCTAAGATCTTGAGTGAAAGACATCCCTAACCTTAAGCATCTTTGTGCACTGTGTATCCTGGTCAATTATTTTAAATTATATTAGGCCAAGCAATCTTTACTAATATGCAGTTCTTCTGTTTATGATTAGTTGTGGTGATTGTGTCATAGAATTAAAAACAATAGCATGAGTGAAATATCTAGTTAATCTCTCAAAACACTACTTTAACATAAATGACACTAATTTTATATGCATCTGTTTTGCTAATATTACTTTAATTTAATTTAAGTAAATAAAAAAGTAATAATCAATATGGACAGTTTGAGACGCTGCCAGGTCAACAAAACATGCCAAACATATCTAGTATCTGATATCTGAATTTACTTTGGATATCAATGTGTATGTATTTCTTTTTGTGTTCATATGTGTAGTCTGAATGTTGTGCAAGGTACATGCCCATATTTTGTATATATTTTTAATTTTTGCATAGCCCAGAATAAGACTAAGAAAGTAAGTCATAAGTAACAAATACATAATTATAGTTTAAAGCGCTGCATTTTTTTATGTTGTAACAACAGACTCATGAGATATTAAGCATTTAACTGTAAACAGAGAGCTGTAAAACCTAAGGCATTGAAAACAGGAAAGAGAATATATTCAAAACAAATAACTATATATACATATTTAATGTAAAATATAAATCAAAACCAATAAATATTATGAACTATGTATAAATAGCTAATAGTAAATAATAGATCATAAATACAGTAGTAAGAAATAACTAGCCATGGCATCCTCTAAGACAAGGATATTTTGAATTAAAGATCATTTAAAGGATTAGTTAGTAAAAGCAGAGGGAAAATGATGAAACATCGATATTGTTCACCTAGGTAGAAATCCACTAACCACAGTGGAATTTAAGAAAACTCACTGACCACAGTAAAGGGGAATCACACAATGAAATAAGGGAATAACTACCTTGCTTGGTCACAACACACAGTGACAACACTAAACAAATACCTAGTTTGGTTTGACATAATCAATGTCTTCCAACTTGACGCTGGCGGGTCCATCTTCAATCATTTAAAATAAAAATAATAACAATAATCAAATTAGGAAACCGAATGCTAAAAAGTTTCCAATCCAGAAAGGAGTTCCAGTGAACAAATAAATTGATGGGGAAAGTAAATTAAAGATAAAACTCATACAGCGATTGTAATTCTGATGAATCTGATGAAGAATGAAGAAAAGCAGTCGGAAGCAAAGTGCTGGATAAGTTGGAAAGGCTTATGTTGTAGAAAGAAAAAGGTTTGTGGGGAAGGAATGTTGCTGCTTTCAGTGCAGAAGTTTATGAAGAAGACATCGATTGGGAATATGAGGGAGAAAAATGAATTAACCTGTGGTGTTTTCTATAGAAAAAAGGAAGAAACCCCTCCATAAATAAATAGAATTAGAAAGCCGTAGCAAGTTTAAAGTCATGAAACTCCATGTGAGTAATCCGTTTCACAGAGAGGCAGTACCAAGCAGATAGAGGAGATGATCCACCCCCCAGTCTGCAGCCTCAGCTCCCCGCTGCATGCCTGCCAGATAGCAGTTTCAAACAAGAAGTTGAGATGACTGTGTGTGAGAGAGGGAGAGGGAGAGGGAGAGGGAGAGAAGGCAGTAACTTTTAACTTTGGCTTCGCAAGTACATGGGTTCAAAACTACAAACAGAGCCCATGTGTCAACAAACAGCAATGTCCATGGGAAGAATAGTGTTTGCATTACTAATGATGATAATATTGATGTTAATATAGAAGAAGGGAGAAATAACTACTTTTGATCTGTCTTCACAGGGGCCAGCAACAGTCAATAGCCCTCACATTCATCTCACAGGTCCCCTACCCAAATGCCATGACGCATCAAATTGCATATACTCCCCTCTTGCATTCGGCCTCCACACACACTGTTGTGGCCCATATTCTGTCCTCATGACAACTGTATGTGTGGACGGAAAGCTGGGAGAGGCATGGTGGAAACTTTGGACTAAGAAGTAGGAAGACTCTTCAAATTCACTTTACAATTCTGTTTTATTGTTCAATCAAACAGTAGAACTACACAAATACAAAATCAAATTAATATTAACAAATAACCTACACGGACGTGCAAATTGACTCCAATGCACATAATATGTGATAAAGTTGCTCCTTTTGAAGTTGGAATTTTAGGTCTGCATTTGAAATACACTTTTTATATTCAAATCAATATTTAAAAGAACAATGTGTAAATGACTGACTGTTGTATTTTTTCCCATGTGCTTTCGGTAGTGTTGTGTGGAGTTTCCGTGCCAAAAATACTAAAGTGTCCCGTCCTATCATAACAATACTAAACACTAAAACAAAAACAAAAAAATAGCCTGCAATGATAAAAATGATAGGAAAAAAATGCCCAAATGTATTTTCCTGTTTAATAGGCTAAGAGGAGTCAGACTTAGAATGCTCTTTATTCTCACAGCACTTGCTTATGGAATGACCATAATTACATATCTCAGTAGGTGTATTTGACAGAAGAAGCTTTACCAATATAGGTTTTATATATTTTTAAATATGTTGAATAATAAAAAGTAGTCCCACTCTTGTCCGCAACTCTGTTTTAGAACATAGCAACATAAGAGAATCATGAGAGAATTTATTAGATTATTAGAAGAAGAAAATGTGGCTTGGTAACTGTACAGACAGCCAAAACTTAATGGCCCTAAAGAAAGTCACTGACAGGTGTCTTTTTCTCCTTTTGGTCCCAGCGATTGAAGCGCCAGAGTTGACTGCAGTTACACCAGCGTCTTCAGAGAGGGGCATTCAAAGACAGATCTTACGGAAATGTGTTGATGCTTACAGCTATGAACAACCAGACAGCACCTATTCCAATGTCTCACACCAGAAATTGTTTTAGTTTATTATTAAGCACAGATTTATGTTAAAAAAAAAACAAAAACGCTGGTATTGACAACATTATTTTTCACCGCATTGAGGCAGTATACTGTTTACCGGCACCACCATAGTAAACACAGGAAATATGCTGCTGCTGACGACAGCTGATTGTTATACTGAAATTATTTGTTTAATAATGTTTTTAAAATGTCCCTCTTCTGGAAATCTTACAAACTGTGCACATGTCAACCACTAACCCAAATGGTGTATTTCATGTGATAGAGATGCCTTTTATAAGGAGAATCTCTGATGTTGTGCGAACCACACTTTGTGTCTACTGATGAATGATTTATTCCACATGGGAAATTATGAATCGTATCCTGATGGAATTGATATTTGACCCACAGTGGAAAAGATGCATATGAAGAAGACGCTGGTGTTCTCATTGAGAGACAGTAGGCCGAGCGCGCAGCTTTAAAGACAGCCACTCGGCATCTTGAACAGACCGATGTTGAGGTCCACAACGCCAAAGTGATGATTGAATACTTAAAATATTATAGTTAAAGTTTTCCAACATTATAGAAATCTATAATATATGGTGAAAGAGCTTAAATGGAATCTGCAGTAGCATCAATCCTTGTATTGATAGTTTAATTTATAATGTGTTTTAGGTGGAAATGTCAAATTAATCAAATTAATAGAACAAAAGCCATGAAGCAAACAATACAGTTAGCTCCAATAGCACAACATGCATGTAAAATTGTTCCACTGCCCTTCTCTTAAGGTTGGTCAAGGCCTAAAATGGATTTTTTATAAATGTAAGATTCAGCCGAAATATATGTAAACTGAATGTATTTCGGAACACGAAAATAACATATTGCCTGACTTTTATATTCTATAAGAAACAACAGGAATTACTGAACAGGAAATGGACAGCTAAAAGCTGACTCTTGAATTCTGTGAGAAGCAACAAAATGTATGTATTATGCAGATAGTAATTTGAGTTTGACCCTTATGACCTGGGGCAGAACAACATAATTTGAGATGCACTGTAAAGCTCCAGGAAATTGCAGGTGGCCAAGTGCACTTTCCAGAAGAGAGCTCAACATTTGGTAAGGTGTGGCTACGGCATCGTTGATTGCCTGGCCAACAGGAGGGATCTCAAGAACCCCACGGAGGCTTAATAAGGCTTGCAAATTACGAGTACGTGGCATTTAGCTTGCCCACTACTAAATGTCAGCTTTTGTTTACTGTCTGGTCTCTAAACCACTGTGTTTTTTGGTTACAACGTTGAAGACAGCAGTACCATTTCCTTGTCCAATAAAAACTGCCCTGCATGCTTGAATAAAATATCTCGTCCTGAATTCCTTTGGCTCTTCAGTTTTCAACCCTTGTATCTCGACCATAAACCATCTCAACCATGAAGCAGAGGATCTACCAAGTTGCACTCCCAAGGAAAGACCTCTAGATGGTACTGTTTACCGCAGCACAGGAATTCAACCCTAAATTCAATCATTTCAGCCCCTAACTACAAGCAGTACAGCAACAAGCGTGTTTACTCTCACACTGTCCAGTTCATTCAAAAGAATGAAAGTCAAATATGTATTAGGTTTCAATACAATTAACAATAAACAATACAATAAAGGAAACCATTAAACCACATGATTGGATTTTAAGATTAATAGAGCACAAATGATATTTTATATAAAGGGCTATTCAGAAGGACCAGCACGCATCCCTTAAATGTCACTATAGGTTACATACACTCAATTGAGGGGTTAATAACATACACAAATATTATGAAATATATTCATTCTGATGGGGTGCAAAGCAATGCTCCAGCTATAATGACGTCTTTTGTAAAACTGTTCAATTCCTGTTTGATCGCACGCAGTCTGGCTTTTCTGATCCAGCTCAGTCTGGAGCTCTTGGCAAGACTAGTTTGCCCCCGATGACACTCCTTGACATCGCTTTTAACACCTAGCAATGTGGCAGCGGAGCTGAGACCATGCCATGCCTTTTAGTTGCTTTGGTTTCCTTCTAATTAGAACCGAAAGCCGTGATCGACGAATTGAACAGCAGAGCACTTTATACTGCTCTATCTGGCTCAGTGCAACGATGGTGCAGCCGCTAATTTCTACTACTACATTTATTTACAATTGCCGAGATGGATTAGTCTCACACACACACACACACACACACACACGTATGCGCTCACATGTGCATTGATGTATGGTGGCGGTGCTTTCTGCGATGCACAACCACATCAGCAAATGTGACACCGCAGTGTGTCTCCAGTCTCCTGCACATCTCCCGACTTTGCCCGAGCTCATCCCAGCCGGTGACCCTCAGCGGGCAAGAAGGTCCAGTTGCGTTACAGCAATGAAGGCGCATCTCCTACTGCAGTCCGCACCCTTTACCAGCGCCACACGGGGGGGGGGGGGGGGGGTTAGGCTCAAGTTTAAGCTAAGGACTTGTGTGTGTGTGTGTGTGTGTGTGTGTGTACATGTCAAACCCCGAGCTGTGGGATAGTGCACACTCAACAGCATTATAAAGCACCGATTTCAATTATCAGTGGCACAACCGGGAAGGACGAATCGATGGCACAGCGGCACCGCGCACACTCTTCCCGCATCAGACACAAGAAACGGCCAAATCAAATGCACACCGAGAGGCATCGCAGCGCAATCTGCCCCCAGAAAAGCCGCTGCCCTGCCTCTCACCCACCGACGGAGCGCAGTCTGCCGCGGACCACAGCGCGCATTGAATGACTTCACCTCCACCCAATGGCGCGGCGGCTCCGCCCCTCCCTGCGACGCTCCGACGCGGGCAGCCCAATGACCGCCGAGGGGGGCGTCGGATGGTGTAACTCACACCCCCCTGTGGGCTTATTGAGAGTTATAACAAGACATTCAGTCCAGAGAAGGGAGTGAGCGAGCAAGGAAGGGTATTTACTGCAAGACAGTTACAGGATCACGTTATACCTGTTACCACCAGCAAGGGAGAAGTGTAACACCTGGAGCCTGGTCAAGCTGGGTGGGCATGAACTGTATTAAAAACCAACCAAACAAACAAACAACAACAAAAAGCATCTCAGACCCGGAGCACAGTGATCTGGTACCCCAGCAGCATCACGCAGGCGTGCGACTCGGCTCTGTGGTGACTGACTGACAGTGACACGCGTTTGCACATTTACTTTGGTTCTGCACGGCTGCGGAATGACTGCATGAACCCGTTGTGTCCAAAAGGAGAAAGAGCTGATCACCTGATTGCTGTGTGTCGGAGCGGATCCCTGACAACTGCAGTGCATGGATTCAACAGAGCATCACTTACAGGGGAAAGTTGCATGAGAGAGAGAGAGAGAGAGAGAGAGAGAGAGAGAGGGGGAAAAAAAAAGGGATTTTCCAACACGTCCAAAACACAGCGCCACAATTTCCTCCAGCCCGGCGCGGCTCTGGTGCGGTGCGGTGCGGTGCGGTGGAGCGGAGCCTCGGCTCTGGCCGCTTATTCCGAGAAAGCAGACACTGTGCTGATTAATGAGGAGCTCAACACTGGAGTAATGCAAGTGCCGCTTGTGCGGACTGAGGAGGATCTGATCTAAGATGTGCGACTGCAATATTAGGCAACAGTATGCCTGTTTGAAAGCAGATACTCGCTAAACTGCATCCTCAGAAGAAAGCAGGGGTAAGGAAATGCACATTTCTGCTCACACACATACGTTCAGATCTCAATAATCATCCTTGCTTCAGCCGAGGGGAGTCTGTATGCTCACCCATGATGCTGGGTTTAAAAAGCAATGCAGTGTGTCGTTTTGATGGAATATATGTAGTGTTAGACTTTAAAGTTTAGAAGGCAAGTGCTCAGGAGACGTTTCAAGTCTCGTTTTGCAGTTATTGCAAGGTCTTGAAAGATGATGCTAAATACTTGAATGGCTGCTCTGGTTGCTGCAGCATTATCTTATCGCAAGCTCCTGGAGGTAACAGGAACATTTGACAGGGAACCAAAGATGATGCAAAAATATTAACATATTGTGCAGCTAGCAACACAGCTATAAAACAATTTGCTGGTAAGTATAATACAGAAACAAATACAAATCTGTATATGTTAAGGTTTGTTAGGTATTTCATTCCACATTTTTGTAGATTAATTTCAGTAAAACTATTTCAATTCTGTGATTAATAGATGGCCATTTAGGTTTGAGAGAGCAATTGGTAACTGACTGGGTTAATTGAAATATGCTTAACAGATCTGGTTGTTTTGAATGTGTTGTAATGATAACATAATTGTTGTTTATTTATAGGATTGTGTTGGCAGCTTCTATCCTACGAATTAGAGATTTCATGAATTCTGCAATCCAACAACATTGCATGGTACAGTACTGTCAAAATAAGGAAGGGGAAAACAATTAAAACACTAATCATGGACCTAAGGGATTTTTACCTGTTGGCCGCTCTGGTTGCCTGTTTTTGGCTAGATCCTGCGATAGCCCAAGAACTGATCTACCCTATTAGAGAGGAGTTGCAAGAAAATGTGCTTATTGGAAACATACCAAAGGATTTGAATATTTCTCATTTCAATGCTGCCACTGGAACAAGTGCTAGTCTGGTCTACAGACTTGTTTCGAAAGTTGGAGATACCCCTTTAGTCAAAGTTTTAAGCAGTACTGGGGAAATATTTACAACTTCGAACCGAATCGACAGGGAAAGACTTTGTCCGGGCCCTTCTTATGAAGAAAATGAATGTTCTTTTGAGATTGAGGTGGTCATCCTGCCAAATGACTATTTTAGGCTCATTAAGATTAAAATTATAGTCAAGGACACCAATGATAATGCCCCCATGTTTCCATCTCCTGTTATAAACATTTCCATTCCAGAGAACACACTGATAAATAGCAGATTCCCGATCCCGTCGGCCACTGATCCAGACACAGGCTTTAACAGTGTACAGCACTATGAATTGGTAAATGGGCAAAGTGCCTTTGGCTTAGACATTGTAGAAACACCAGAAGGAGAAAAGTGGCCACAGCTTATCGTGCAGCAAAACCTAGACAGAGAACAGAAAGACACATATGTAATGAAGATAAAAGTAGAGGATGGGGGCACCCCTCAAAAATCCAGCACTGCTATCCTTCAGGTAACAGTCAGTGATGTAAATGACAATAGGCCGGTTTTTAAGGAGAGCCAAATTGAAGTTCATATACCAGAAAACTCTCCTGTGGGTACCTCTGTTGTCCAGCTACAAGCAACAGATGCCGATGTCGGACCCAATGCCGAAATCAAATACATTTTTGGTACACAGGTTGCCCCAGCCACTAAAAAACTCTTTGCATTAAACAGCACCACAGGCCTTATAACAGTTCAGAGACCTTTAGATAGAGAGGAAACAGCTATCCATAAAGTGTCAGTCCTAGCCAGTGATGGCAGCTCAACTCCAGCCAGGGCAACAGTTACTATTAATGTGACTGATGTCAATGACAACCCTCCGAACATAGACTTGAGGTACATCATTAGTCCAATTAATGGCACAGTTTACCTATCAGAGAAAGATCCCGTTAATACAAAAATTGCCCTCATCACAGTTTCTGATAAGGATACAGATGTCAATGGCAAAGTTCTCTGTTTTATAGAAAATGAAGTCCCCTTCCACCTAAAGGCAGTTTATGATAACCAATATTTGTTAGAGACCGCATTACTGCTAGATTACGAGGGCACCAAAGAATACAGCTTTAAAATCGTGGCCTCTGATTCTGGCAAACCGAGCTTAAATCAGACTGCTTTGGTCCGAGTGAAGCTCGAAGATGAAAACGATAACCCTCCCGTTTTTAGTCAGCCTGTAATTGAGTTTTCAGTCCTGGAAAACAACGTTCGTGGTCTGTACCTCACAACTATCAGTGCCACAGACGAGGACAGTGGGAAGAATGCGGAGATTGTTTACCAGCTTGGACCTAACGCCTCCTTCTTTGACTTGGATCGTAAAACAGGGGTTTTGACAGCATCTCGGGTTTTTGACAGAGAAGAGCAAGAAAGGTTTCTTTTTACAGTCACGGCGAGAGACAATGGGACTCCTCCACTACAGAGCCAGGCAGCTGTGATTGTGACTGTACAGGATGAGAATGACAACAGTCCCAAGTTTACTCATAATCACTTTCAGTTTTTCGTGTCAGAGAACTTGCCAAAGTACAGTACAGTGGGAGTAATCACTGTAACAGATGCCGATGCCGGGGAGAATGCCGCTGTGACTCTTTCCATTTTAAGTGATAATGAAAACTTCATATTGGATCCTTACTCTGGAGTTATAAAGTCCAATGTTTCCTTTGACCGGGAGCAGCAGAGCTCCTATACATTTGATGTCAGAGCTGTGGACAGCGGTCGACCCCCTTGTTCATCTGCTGCCAAAGTAACAATAAACGTCATAGATGTCAATGATAATACCCCTGTTGTTATTTATCCACCATCAAATACGTCTTTTAAGTTGGTACCTCTCTCTGCTATCCCTGGATCCGTCGTGGCAGAGGTTTTCGCAGTGGATGTTGACACCGGAATGAACGCTGAACTTAAATACACTATTGTAAGTGGCAATAACAAGGGCTTGTTTAGAATTGACCCTGTGACTGGTAATATCACCTTGGAAGAGAAACCACCTGTGACTGAAGTTGGCCTTCATCGCCTAGTGGTCAACATAAGTGATCTGGGTTACCCAAAGTCGTTGCACACTCTGGTTCTGCTGTTTCTCTATGTTAATGACACTGTTGGCAATGCCACCTACATTTATGACCTTATCCGCAAAACCATGGAAACTCCTTTGGATAAAAATATAGGTGGCAGCAGTGAGACTTATCAGAATGGGGACTATCTGACAATTATGATTGCTATTGTGGCAGGGGCTATGGTTGTTATAGTAGTCATATTTGTCACTGTGTTGGTGCGCTGCCGTCACGCCTCCAGGTTCAAAGCTGCTCAAAGAAATAAGCAAGGTGCTGAGTGGATGTCCCCTAATCAGGAGAACAAACAGAACAAGAAAAAGAAAAGAAAGAAAAGGAAATCACCCAAGAATTCTTTGTTAAATTTTGTTACCATCGAGGAAACCAAACCTGATGACCCTGTACATGAACCAATAAATGGTACAATAAGCCTTCCAGCTGAACTGGAAGAGCAAGGTATAGGACGGTTTGACTGGAGCACTGCACCAACAACAACCTTTAAACCTAATAGTCCTGACCTAGCTAGGCACTATAAGTCTGCCTCACCACAGTCTGCTTTTCATCTCAAAGCAGACACTCCAGTGTCAGTAAAAAAACACCATGTGATTCAGGAGCTCCCTTTGGACAACACCTTTGTTGGAGGTTGTGACACCCTTTCGAAGCGATCCTCCACTAGTTCAGACCACTTCAGCGCTTCCGAGTGCAGTTCCCAGGGAGGTTTCAAGACAAAGGGCCCCATGCACACCAGACAGGTAAAGGAGCACTTTTACTGGTCTATCAGTACTGCATATAATTGCCCTATCCACCAGTACTAAAGTGCCAGTATCTATTTATTTGCTCTGCTTATGAGTCTGAAAAAAGGAACTGCCTTGAGACCACATTTATACAGTTTTTCACTTTGTGTACTTTTGAACCAAAAAGCATTCGTTTTTTTTGTTGTTGTTGGTTTTGTTTTCAATCCAAGAACCACATGCACATTTGTTTTTTTCTTCTGAAAAGCCTACACATTTCTTTATAAATGTTGTACATTTAACTCAAAAATGTTCTGGGTATTTAAATGAGTAAGAAATGTATTCTGCACAGGCATTCGGACTTAAATGGAGATTTGTTTATAAAATGTGTCAGTTGTGTGAAGACTAGACTAGTGCGCTCTTGTCAACATTTATGAAAGAAACATTTTTTTCTTACCTGTCTACTCAGTTTATCATCGTAGTCTTAGAGATTATATATATATATATATATATATATATATATATATATATATATATATATATATATATATATATACTCTTTCAGTTATGCTTAGTGGTGTTTCAAATGAGGATGTTTAACAGTTTAAGGCAGTTGGTTTGGTGGGAAAAAAATACAGTACATTTACTTCATGAATTCTCCCTTTTATTTGTGTTTCAGTTCTTGTTGCTTGTATGTGTGCAGATTAAGTCATGCAGAGTATTAGATTTTGCAGATTTTTTTGTTTAATTTTAATTACATACTTTTTTCTAATGTATGAAATTGATACCTTTGCGTACATACACAATGGACATAATTATATGATTTCATATCATCTGCATAGGCTTGGAAAAGTCATGCTGTGTAATAATTGCTCAGTGAATTAAATAAATTAATCAAGATTATACAGTGAAATCATCTAAGCTTAAATTAATAGTTTCTGTTCTTAGCAAAGCATACATAAACTAGCTAAGACCATTATGGAAGTTGAAATATATCCAGTTTATAAAGGATTAGGAATTAGTAAAACTCAAATTTCAACCTAATCCACTTTTTTCATAGACTTATTAATTTTCTGCTAATAAAGAACTTAACTACAACTTGCACTCTTAATTTTGTTAAACACAGTATGAAGCTCTAGGATAGCCTGTAGATGGCACTGTTGCACCATAAGGCATTTGATGGCAAGCTGCCAGTCTGCAGTATAGCTGTACAATGGGGGGTAAAGGAAGGATCAAGCTCTTTCTGCATTCAAAGAAATTCTAACGTTTAATGACAGTGTTAGTGCCTATTAAATATATTATGGTAATTGCAAATGTGGATGATAAAGACCTGCTTTTCAGTATATTGTATGAATGTATAGTCCAGTTTGGTATAGTATGTTTAACTGATTAACAATTAAAAGTAGCCAAGAAGAGAGAGAACCTAGCTAACCCTGGTATGCTCAGAAAAAAGGAGGTTCTGCCATTAACCATTTACATTTTAATATTCTAAATGTACGTAATATATGTCTGTGTAAACTGAAAGAGAATATGTTGAGAAAAACATTCTGGCAAATATCTTGAAATAGGTTCTGGTGGCATCTGAATTACCGAAATACAAAGAAAGAAAATGTAGAGAATTATTTGATAATCTCAACACATTTTGAGTGGTCCATTTACATGGGACTGATTTAGTCTCTTTTATGTTTGCAGCTCTGAAGGAAAGAAAATGACTGTGATTTGCAAGCCTTTAAAGTGAATATAGTAATTGGCAAAATTAGCAATTATGTTTATAACCCTCACTTACAAAGTGTTTACTACTTTACCCACGACCTAATTCATTACAACCGTACTATGAAAGATCACTGGTACTGTTCTTTTTAAATGTAAAATTATAAATTAATATCATTCCACTGGCAAAATAGTACATGTATAGCAATCATTTGATTCAAATTCCTCTTCTAAGCATGTGGTTTACCACAAAAATAATGTAGGACTTCTTTTGCATTCAGTGTGCAATATCATTGCTTAGGATAAAGCCTGAAGTTTGCTTTTGAGCTTTTGTTTTGAAATAAATGTTTGTTCTTTTCTGCAATACGAAGCATTAGTAGAGTTTTAGTGACAGCAGTTTTATTGTAGCCAGAGGCTTTACAGAAACTGTTTTATTACTTCACCCAAACTCTGCTGACAATGATAGGGCAATTAATTTTTTTGCCCCCAGTGAGCTATATTAGGTATAAACAACAGCTGTTAAAGACAAGAAAGCATAGCACTGTGTTTATGAGTCAACAAAGATCATGCATCATTCATGTATTTAAAAACACAATAGAGTTTGATTAGCAGTTGTCTTCACATATTTGTAACACAAACAAAATAATTTAACACTTTTTGTTTTCATTCAGGGTGGTTTGCAGAGACAATTAATTAGGTCTTGAGAATCCCCAAAACACGTGAAATGCATTGGCAGTTGTAGTAAATCTTGTTCAATAGTCTACATAAAGCATATAGGCTATTGGGTCTTCAGTTAGGAAAATACATTTGTATTTTTACATCTCTATTTTTGAAATGCAATGTATTACAATTTTAAGGGAGAAATCAATGGATACATGTTCATATGCAGTAATTGGATCTGTACGAGTGAAATCGTGAAAATGATTGAACTTGATGCAATAATTGCAATTAGAAAAAATGAATTTAGTTAAAAGCTGACTCTGATCATTGATCAACTTCAATGGCACAATTTATATGACTGTGGGAGGTCTTACAGTTCTGTTAAGTCATTCATTAGACCCCTATATTGATATAAAATATAATTATAACCATGCAAAATGTTACATTTATGTTCAAAAGTTGGGTATGTATGATCTTACATTATGGAAGTAAATCTAAAACAGACCTAGTTTTCTTGGCTCAAGTATTGTTAATCTAAACAAAAAGTAATGGCATCTTACTGCATGAAAAGTGTATGTTATTTTATTTTGTGGTTTACTGTTTCAGTGTTTGCTGTATACCTTTATGAGTCTCTAAAGGGCTTAGATAAAGGTACAGTTGTGAAGCGTTTTGTGTATTATTGTTCAGCAGCTATACTTTTGTTAGTACAATTTTAAGCCAAATACATTATGGAAAAAACGTAAGGGAGGTGGTAAATTAATGTACAATTCTCTCACTGAAAGTTATTTTTACGTTGTAAGACTGCCAGATAATGTAATTAAATAGTAATGAGGGCTTATGTTGTTTCCAAAATAAACTATGTAGTTTATCCGACAGGGTTGACAGTAGTTGTACTTCTGCAGTTTCTCAAGTTCAGATGAACCAAAATTAAATCAGAATAATGTGGGGGAAAAACTGTTCTTTCCTTGATCATGGTACATTTCAGTTGTTATACCTGGTTTGCTGACTTAGAAAAAAGACAGCATGACAGCATTACAGCAAAAGCGTTAGCCATTCAGAATAACCATGTAAAATGTGAATTCATTACAGAAACTTCAGAACTACCAGTGGTATTGTCTGCTGATTTCTTAAAGAGGATCCTGTAGTTGTTTGTTAATGGGTTCAGTTAGTTTGCAGTGACATGTGAAAAGAGACATGCCAGCTTCCCACTTTCACACAATAGACTGTTGCCATGTGCTAAAGTTTCTGGTTGCTGCTTGAGGTTAAAAACCTGACTTGAATAATTATGTTTTGCTAGGATGTAGTAACGTCGAATCGATTCAAAACAGTACAACCCCCTGCTTTCCACAATAAAGCAAGCTATTAAACAACAGGACAATGGCATTTGATGGTTATGATTTTCTTTGAGTGGTTTTATGGTTATCAACTGAATGGACATCTTATCCAAACAGGCATTCTAGGAGCCCAAATGTAATAGACTTGCCATTGTAATTTTCTGCCTTGAGGGAGTCTCCATTTTCTACAGGTTCATTCGCCATATTAATCAGGGATTAGTATATAACAGGCCCATAGGATTGGGGGAGTTTGAAAAGATTAATGGACTATGACAGTATCGCACCTAAGGCGAAAGTATGTTACACATTCTTCTTAGTTTTGCTGATGCAGACCACAGTGATACTCATGAATGCATATCTTCCTTTGCCCGCCTTTCTTTGGGATGTTGTCAGTCAGTACTTTATGTTACAGTAATCAATTATCAGGTTTCTTACAGAGCAGAACTAATTATATACTGTTAATAGAGTATTGTCCATTTTCCCCAGTTATCTTGCCCCCCCACCCCCAAGTCAGTTTGAATTTGGGCTGTCACTCCCAAACACCCATCGATGGTGTTGTCTGATCTCAGTCACTACTTTTCTTTTTACGCAAATCTTTCTTGTGATGATCTAAAGTGAATTCACCAAGCTGGGCCAAACTGAATTTGAGAACTCTGACAACAGTATGATTTTGCTTTTATTAATTTGCATGTGATGACCAATGCAGTTAAACATGAGGGTTTTATCAATGACATGCTACTGATTTCAAGAATAGATGTAATAAATATGGGCAGAAAACAAAGAAAAACAGACCTATACTATATAATAAGCTTTTATTTGTGATTATTTCTCTGTTATGGGTTTCCTTTAATAATGCAGTAAAAATGGCACCAATACCATTATTCTGCATGACTGTCCTCATCAAGTTCTGCATGGGGACAAGCTGACAATACAGATGTGTTTGTGCCTGTTCTTTTTGGTGCTTGGCATTTTGACACAATTATCTACATACATGCTCGCTGTAATATGACTGGACATAAGAGTCCAATTCTAATATTGAAGAAACATCGCAGCGTGTTCCAGTTGGTAGATATTGTCCACCTATAGCCACATCAAAATACTTTAGATTGCCTTACTGAATTTTCATTTTTTTGTGTATTTTGCAGGTAAACTGTAGTGGATGCTTTAAAAATATTACATCATGCTGTCAGTTACATTGATGCAAGATAGCACTTTAGACATCTCTATGATACAAACCATACTTAAGCAACAATTCCATCAAAGGGTGTTTTTTTGTTTTGCAATTCCCTTACCACTAGCCGGTTTTTCAGGTTTCTTGGTACAGTATGACATGTAAAAGTATTTTAAACAATTCAGATCAAATGCAGGCGAAGGGAATTGAGCACGTGACAATGCAGTGTTGTGAGATAGTCATCATCATCACCATCACAATTTCAGTGTATAATAAAAGAGAAAAGGTGTCAGCATTACCTTTATAAATGGTCACCCTCTAATAACATCCCGTAATTATTTGTGTTCCCAGGCCTCGGTATTCCAAGCATAAAATCAGTTGTCTAGTTTCTTTACATTATTTGTTCCAACAGACGACAATGAAATTCTATAAAAGCGTGGTACGCAACAGCTTAATACCATCTGTGTTCTCCGCTCCAGGTTACAGTCATTTCCTTTTAGCAAGCATCTCCATCTGCCCTAAAATCTGTCCAGATATATTCTCGACCGCTGAGACAAGAATGCCTGACTAATAAATATATCAACATTTCAGTGGTAGGACTTTTATTTTATTTTTAAATATATATATACATCCCCAGATGTATTCATAATGTGTGTAACTATGTGTTGATTTAGCAAGAGAATGCAGGTGTACCCTCAGTATTTAGTTTATAAACTTCAACGAACATGAGTCGTATAACCAGCAATATGTATGTGTATATATATATATATATATATATATATATATATATAAAATATAAATACAATATATATTCATTCCTTAATACACAATGTTCAATTTTATTCCAGCAATCCGTACTTTGTGAATCTTTCTATGACTTTGACAACATCGAGGACTTGCTTCATGTAGCATTTTAATATGTCCATCAACTTCTCATGAGGTATATTCGACCATTTCTCCATTCAGTACCTCATCAACTACTCCAGCTTGTGTAACTTGTTCTTGCAAACTGCAAAACATTGAGGTCTGCAATTGAATATGGTCAATCAAATACATTGATTGTGTGCTCCCTTGACCATTTGGTTATGGGTTTGAGTGTTTGGTCTTAACCATTGTGCTAGAAAGTCCATTTGCGACCAACCTTCAGCTTCTCGAAGGAGGCTGAGTTTCAGGCAAACATATCCTATTATGATTTGGAATCCATCCTTCCCTCAGTTCTAACAAGGGCAGTGGGACTAGAGAATGAAAAGCAGCCCCAAAACAAATCATTTTTAACTCAATGATTGATATGACCTTCTCCTCCACATGAGCTACACTGTGCCTAATATATCACAGGTCAACATGTCCAAAAGATACGCTTTGTGAACCATGGAGGCATATCATTTTTGCTCATGCACTGTTTTTCATGCTCCAGTCCTGGTACCCTGATTGAAATGATGGATTCCAAATTAAACCAGGATGTTTTAGCCAAACTCCTGGTATACACTCTGTCAAGATGCTCAAGCTTGGTTGCAAACAGATTTTCAGCTCAATGGTAATTGGAAGCACACATCTGAGTCTACGGCCAAGTGGGAGCACAAGATCAATGCTCTTGATTGGCGATTACAATCACCAGACCTCAAACCAACGGAAAATATGCAGTACAAAGGGAAAAAAAGCACTCCACAAGCACAAGCTACACAATCTGGAGGCGCTGAAGAGGTTCTGAATGGAGGACTGGCTGAATAGGTCATCAGAACCAAAGGAAGATCAATTAATTACTCATTACCGGGCATTTGAACATGGAAATGTGGTATTTGGAAATAGCTTATGTGTCTATTCTTGACAGATTGCTATTGGTACATAAAGTAGTGATAGTTATACAGTTGGTATTTTGTGGTGTTTGTCATCCAAGCATTACTTAACATGGATTTCAACAGTACTGCTCTTTGGCATGTCCTTCAATATTAGGCTGAGAACATTTCAAACAAATTTTCTATATATTTATTAAACTTTAATAACCCATTGTGATGTCACAAACATCTTTGACATTTGACAAATTTATTTTCCCAACCTGTCAGACTTCTGTATGGGACTCATCATGCTGGGTTGCTAAGGGTTTATATTTATATGCAGGTGCACTCCACTTATATTGCACCCCAAGGGACCATGGGAATCAGTATTTTATAAACAAAATACGATGTAACTATTATAATAATAATAATGATTATTATTATTATTATTATTATTATTATTATTATTATTATTATTATTATTATTATTATCATGACATAATTACTTAAAATAGAAGTAAACCTAAGCTGCCAAACTGCCAAACATGAGTTTTGTATGGCCTACATTCTGTTTTCATTAAATTCATATTAGGAACAGTACTAGATTAATGCCATCAACAACAAAGCAAAGGTATACAAGTATCTATAGTGTTATACCAGCTATATAATATATTTGTTTCGTATAGTGACTTTGTCTCTGTTCTTCATTATTACAGTTGTTTTCTGCAGATCCATTATTTGATGCTTGATTTTGTCTTTGTTTTTCTACATTTGAATTATGGTTTATTAATTAAATGTTTTGCTCAATGCTAAGCGCTTTTGGTTTTTGGTTGTCGTCAATCTCATACTGTAGTGTCTTTGTTGATGTTACTGGTGCCAAATCCCCACCCCCCCACTGTCCTGGATGTATGTTTTATCCAGAAAACAATTTGTCTAGAATATTACCCATCGACACCCATGTTATTTAGTCAGGACCTGGCTTTTCAGTACTTTGTAAACAGCGATTCATTTTAACATGATCTGTTATAAGTGGAGTGCAACTCTGTGTGTGTATACATATATTTACATATACATACAGAGAAAGATATCAATATAGATGTGTGTGCGTGTGCGTGTGTTTGTTGTGTTGTTAAACAACTTCAGTGAAATATATTTTATTTATTTTTTTAATAGAGACCTGTAATAAAACACAAGCCATTGCAAATTACCAGGAATACAATATAAACCCAGTTATGTCTTAATACCTGCGATTGCAAGGTTAGTTTTTTTTTTTTCTTCAATTAAAAAATTGATTATTAGTTATGTGCCGACCCCCACATTCCACAATTAACTTCCATGTTTTCATAACTTCTGGACATAAAGTAGCTATATTTCTGTTCAAATATTCATAGTTTAGCTACTTGACATATGTTATTATCAACACTACTATTCAGCTTATTGTAAGTTTGTATTCTCAAAAATTTGACTAGTGTTACAACCTGATAGGCTTATATGCAACATAATGTTGTTGAACTAAAGGGTTTGGAAAAAATGTTTCTTTTCTCCTGGTTTATAACCTTATTTTTGGCAAAAGGGGCTCAATTTAAATTGAGGAAAAATTCAAAAGGTACTGTTATGTTTGAATTAACTGACACCCCTTAGTTTTATGATAAGGGGGTAATGCAACCTGACAGTAATTGTCTGTATTGTTCTGTGTCTGCATGACCAGAAAATTATGTGAAGGTTGTGAAACGATTGTGAACTTACATACAAATCTTAATGCATCTTGACATACGGGTTTTGTTCAAAAGATTTGCCATGATACTTTCTTCCCATAATCTAACAGTTCTATAGGCACTCCAGGCAGTGTGGTTTTATATTTTGATGTGGTGAGCTTTTGGGAATTACTCCTGGGGTCATCTTGTCAAAAGTGGAACATCACAATGCCATCATCAGTGTGGTCATGTAAAAAATAAATAATCAAATAGAATGTGTGTAATATATATATACTCACACATACACAAAGTTTCAAATTAAGTGTTATTCTGCAACTGACCTCATGTCTAATTGAATCTGTATGACTGCATTTATGTAATTTATAATGTATATAAAATATGTTTTTTATGTAAATTGAACTCCTGGTAATCTTGCTTAATGTGTTGTGTTATATTATATTGGACTTGTTTTGCTTTATGTAATGTAAACCTTATACCTGAAATCTGTATATATACATATATATATATATATATATATATAATATACACCATTCTAAAGAATTGTTTGAGCACTGTTTACACCGTTTTATAATTTCACAATAAATGTTTAAAAGCGATTCCTTGTTTTTATTCTTAATTTGAAACTGATTAATTAGTATAAAATAATGTGACCTAAGCAAGAACATTCTCCAAATATACAATTTTATTAGGAAGTTTAATAGAAAACAGGTTTCATATTTTTTTGTTTTACATTATTCACACATATTTCAAGAAACCCTTAATTTCTTAATATTATTGTGATGTTATGATCATACAAATAGAATCTTGATGTCAGTGCTGCTTCAGACCCATTTTTCTGCAAATCTCTCAATCTTCCATGTACACAATGGAATAAAAAGAAAGTATCATCTGTAGATTAATAATACTTAATAATTATTATAATTGGATAATACAGTCAAGCATTACAGTAGCCATATGAGTCATTACAGAGCCCATTCTATACTCCAGATAGTTTCTTAAGGAAACATTTCTGAAGACAGACAATCATTACTATTCATTATGTATCTGCATTTTACAAAATCTTGATAATAGTGGAATTCATATGTAATTATGTATTTTGCTTCTAGATGGTGATGCTTTAAACATTATAGTAAGAAGGGTTATGTACCTTTCTGTTAAGTAATTCATGCATTTTGGCTGCATTCTCAGTCAAACTAATTGCATATTTTTCTGTACTGGTTGCAGTCTGTCAGTAATATTTAACAAGCACCTGGAAAATCCTTATTCTTGAAATTATTCATTCCTTTTGCAATTCTTATTCATAAAACATTCCCCATACTGGAGTATATCTTATTTCTTCCACTATTTATATTCCAAATACTACTACATCATCTGAATGGAACTTGTTTGTGCATGTGTGTGTATATATATATATACCTACAGAAGTAATGTAGATTCTGCAAAACATTTTCCTGGAAAACACATTTCTAAAAATGCTATGCAATGACACGTCAGTTTCATACCTGAATGTTTGAAGGAAAAAAATAAAAAAATGTGATAAAAGGAGATATCTACACTGTATCCTTGCTTTAAGTACTTTGCTTTCATAAATAAAGTATTGAGTAGTTTAGGGTATTTTCACTGATAGATATGTCTAGCATACAAGCGCACACACACATATACATATACATTTGTGTACATAGGGCATGGTAACATACATGTATTCACAATTCAAAGACAGCAAAGAATAAGCATTGAGTAAAATGGAAAGTACTTAGTTATGAAAATGCTTTATCTCAACAAAGACTGATAAAATGGCATATGATTGCTGCCAATATGTCTTTAGGTTAAATCTGCTAGTCTATCAGCCTTTATATGATACAATGGTTAGTTTCTCTGATGAAAGATACACTCAACCACTATGTGTATAAAGGAAATGTATATATATATATATATATACACTTATTATTATTGTATATTTTAATGAATAAACAACTATATGGAAGCCACAACTATGATTTGTGAAATCCGTTCAAAACAAAACAATTGTCAAAACTCACATTGGTAAAAAATACACACAGCAGGTTGTTTTAACAAAACTGCTCTGTATGAATATATTGATTGAATTGTGCTGCACTCTACCTTTGGCTAAATGTAAACATAACCCATGTACGTACTGTTAAAAGTATTACAGATGTAGTTGTAATATTACATGTAGTGTTTCTGGAACAGGTGTTAGCCTCGCCTTCCTCAAGCCTCCCCAAATCAGATGTATTTGCAAAGGTTAAATAAGGCTCAGGGAGACGTATACCTATAGTTAACTGTGCATAACTGAATCGTGTTCATTACTTTTGTTTTTGCAGCCAGTTGATGAGGGTGTTGTGAATAATATTACTTAACCTGATGAGGCATTACAGCTTCAGAGACCACCTCGAGAAGAAGGCAGTTAACAAACGTGTGCTAGGTGGTGTACAGGTCTTCGGTAGATGAAACAGATAATTTTGTTCCTTCATTAGTGTCACACGTGTATTGATTTTCCATCACGACTTAATCATTTTGAGATTTTAGTCAACCATGTAAGCTTAAGGGCATAGAAAACCTAGTGAATAAAACAAGTTGTCATAAGGGTGTCACACAAGGGAGAGTTTGACTATTGACTATTGTTTTATTGTCAAGGGGAAAACTAATGCTAGGGTTTAAAAATGCCTTACAGCATATTTGCAGAATGTCTGCATTTTCTTTTCTTCATTTCATTATTTTGAACTGATCCTTGCACAGTTTTAAATATCCAATTATCTGCACAGCTATACATTTGACTTTATTTTGATTATACCATTACTGCAGTCCAACTTGTAGACAGATTGTCAAAAATTAGGGAAATGTACCTTTTTCCGCTCTCTATATAGTAGGCTGTAGAAATCATGAGCTTAGCTCAGTTCAGTAGATTGTACTGTCTGTGATAAAAGTAAATATGCCTCTAGTTTTTCTTCACTCTTTCTAATCAAATACGATTTCTTGGTAGAAAATGTGGCATTTAGGAGTCAGAGATCTAAAAGAAAATTATTTAGCTCAAGGGGAAATTTTGAAGTACTTGGCTTGGTGTTTCTTTCAATTTGAAGGCACACTATGAAAATAGAAGATGGCCCATCCATTAAATCTAAAAGACAGAAGCATACATTATCTAGCCAGAAACATCCAATGTAAAAGCAAATCTTTGCTGAGAAAAACATACATTGTAACAATGAACTCTGATAATGAGACTCCCATTGCCCCATAGGTTTTCCTCAGATCTCTCTTTGTCTGCTCCATCACAAAACCCACATTCTTTCAGTTCTTACTTTTTTTTAATTAAACAGTGGTGTTTCTCCAAACCTATTTTTGAAGACAATTTAAGACAGGTGAGAACACAGGACCCCTGAATGAATAGTGGCAGGTCATGATGCAGTGGACAGTTATCCCTTAATGTGTTTATCAAAGATTGCTTTGTTCTTCTTGATTGCACACAGTATGTATGCTTATAAATAGATCTGTGGAGAGAAAGCAAAGTATTGTATCATAATGAAGGGTAAATAATAATAAAACAGTACTATCATCTTCCAGATTTTACATCAAAGCAGACAAGTTAGTACAGGTAATAAGCTATATAGAGTTTATCTCAACTAGCTATTCAACACATTCTGAACAGTTTTGGTCAGATTATTTCCTCATGGGGTAAGTACCATTGCAGTCAATACCATATAATACTACTACTATCTTGCATTATTTATTTACCTAGTTTGAACAAAACATGTATTTGTTCCTGTCTGAAAAATAGGCCAAGCTGTGCAGCTAAAGAAAGCACATAAATACCACATCATTTCTAATTGTGCAGATTATACCACACAGGTTTACATTTAATTATCAATTCCTGCTGCTTCATATCTGCCAACATTAATTTGCACAGTGAAATCCATCTTGACCACAATAATATCCTACACAAACAATCAATTGACAGCATCCCCTGAGCTATAATCAACTCACAGAGAATGTTAAAGAGGTTTTATTAAGGGAAAACATGGTATTTGAATAACGTTATTTTTGTGATTAATTCATATAGTAAAAGCAGAGCTACAAAGTCCCATGTTTGATATTCACAGCTGTGTCTTCACAGCTCAGAAACAGCGGTACTGTGTTCTACCACCAGATTTAAGAGGGATGGGAATACATTTGTGTGCCAAGTCATACACAATTGGCATTAATTTGGGAAGTAAATATTTGTTGCTATATACAGTACAATAATGGTCTGAATTTCAAAATGTTTTCTGTTCTAAACTAGGAAATTTCATATTTCATTTTGATGCACTTCTTAGCATGATTGATTCAGTTAGTTTCAGCTTGGCCTGATAATTTGGAGACCAATATGTTATGCTGATATAGGTATGAAATTGTCAAGTGCTTCATGGATGGTGATTTCAACAAGATTCAATAAGACTCGGTCACCATTCATGTATGTATCTCTAAAGTGTTATAATGTATTTGTTTATCCATCACTGTATGGTAAAATAAGTTGATCAGCCCTGCTTATTGTGGAACTTTGGGCTTCCAAGAATAGTGCAATGTTTTCTGCACAAATAAACCGTACTAGAGTTCTTGTTCGCTTTTCATTTATGATACAAGTGACAGTTTGAAAACGGTTTAGATACTGTTTTTTGTTTGTTGTTTTTAGTTCCAATCTGGACTTGAGTTTAGGACTAAAATATTTTTTTCATGGGAGATTAACGCAGTTGGCTGAGTACGGTATGTCTTGCCTTTAAAACCACTACAGCACCGTGAACTGGTAACTTACATGTTTCTTCATTACATTTTCTGTCATTACATTTAAAAATCACATTAGTACTGTAGTTGTGAATTGCATTGTTTTGCAATTGTGTATGTGTGTGTATATATACAGTGCATCCGAAAAGTATTCACAGCGCTTCACTTTTTCCACATTTTGTTATGTTACAGCCTTATTCCAAAATGGATTAAATTCATTTTATTTTCCTCAAAATTCTACAAACAATACCCCATAATGACGACGTGAAAGAAGTTTGTTTGAAATCTTTGCAAATGTATTAAAAATAAAAAACAAAAAAAGCACATGTACATAAGTATTCGCAGCCTTTGCTCAATATTTTGTTGAAGCATCTTTGGCACCAATTACAGCCTCAAGTCTTTTTGAGTATGATGCTACAAGATGGGCTGTCATGTGCCTTTTACTGAGGAGTGGCTTCCGTCTGGCCACTCTACCATATAGGCCTGATTGGTGGAGTGCTGCAGAGATGGTTGTTCTTCTGGAAGGTTCTCCTCTCTCCACAGAGACACGCTGGAGCTCTGTCAGAGTGACCATCTGGTTCTTGGTCATCTCCCTGACTAAGGCCCTTCTCTCCCAATCGCTCAGTTTGGCTGGGTGGCCAGCTCTAGGAAGAGTCCTGGTGGTTCCAAACTTCTTCCATTTACAGATGATGGAGGCCACTGTGCTCATTGGGACCTTCAATGCTGCAGAAAATTTTCTGTACCCTTCCCCAGATCTGTGCCTCAATACAATCCTGTCTCAGAGGTCTACAGACAATTCCTTGGACTTCATGGCTTGGTTTGTGCTCTGACATGCACTGTTAACTGTAGGACCTTATATAGACAGGTGTGTGCCTTTCCAAATCATGTCCAATCAACTGAATTTACCACAGGTGGACTCCAATCAAGTTGTAGAAACATCTCAAGGATGATCAGTGGAAACAGGATGCACCTGAGCTCAATTTTGAGTGTCATGGCAAAGGCTGTGAATACTTATGTACATGTGCTTTTTTTGTTTTTTATTTTTAATAAATTTGCAAAGATTTCAAACAAACTTCTTTCACGTTGTCATTATGGGGTATTGTTTGTAGAATTTTGAGGAAAATAATGAATTTAATCCATTTTGGAATAAGGCTGTAACATAACAAAATGTGGAAAAAGTGAAGCGCTGTGAATACTTTCCGGATGCACTGTATATATATATATATATATATATATGTGTGTGTGTGTGTGTGTGTGTGTGTGTGTAAGTATTACACAGTTAAAAAATAAATAAATAAATAAATAAATAAATAAATAAATACAAAATCATTGTTTCAGGAATACTGGCTTTTAACGTATTCCATCAACTGACAATCAAGCTGAAATTTCATTACAATAGATAACACCGGAAACAATCTTTTATCTGAATGGTCTTGACAAGTAAAACTGAAAGTAACCGTCTGACTCTGGCAGAGAATAATAAAGGCATGTCTTTCATAGATGATGATACGGTTATGTAACAGTGTTCCTTTCCCAAATGTAATTACCTCCATGGTGGAAATGTGTGGTTTAATGTGGTACCTCTGCCTATACTCAGAGACTTTGGAAATACGATTCTGCTGTAATATGCCTCTTGCAAGTGATGATGTTTAAAGTGTATACTGAGTTTATAAGCCTCAGCTCTGATTAAACTAAAGTTAATAAATGCCTCAAATGGTCACCTTTAACAGTGCAAACTTTTTAATATTTTTGGGATTGCTTTATTAGCAATCTGCTGAAGGCTCTACTTTGTAACAACATATTTTCTCGATTAATTTTCACCCTTCGTTTATTCTTCCAGATATGAGAATAAACCTGCATGCCACAGAGGCTCTATTTTTGATCACGCTTTAGATTGGATTCAGTCTTTGAGTTGTAAAGACCAAAGGACTGCTTAGCAGACTGCAGCTGCTGCGTTTCACACTAAAGGAAGCTGATGGTCAAAGACAAAGGCAAACAAATCTTACGTTTCCTGCCTTGAAATGCCTTCCTTGTAGTTTTGGGAGTCCCTATGTATCTCTCCTTCAGTAGGTGAGTTTTTATTTATTATTGTGTCAACTTTCAGAGCAAATTAAATAATGTGTATACACAACATTCAAGGTGTATGCATGTTTATACAGTATATATTTTAAATAGATTTTGGGAGCATACAATATCCCTGTGATTTTGTAGAAACCCCTCAGCTTCCAGACAAGAAATATATATATATTTTTTTAGTATTATGTATGTGAAGTTGGGATTGCATTTATATCTGGATATGTAGACAGTAATCTTGGTCTCTCTGTCAGGAAGCACAAAGACAGATAAACACATAACTTCACTCACTTGGAGAAGGGTAAACCTAGAAACATTTCCAAACACAGTCTAGTCTCTACAATTGTACAGAATGGTAATGGCTGTCTCTTGTCAATAAAAGAAAAACTAAATAATGGCACTGATGTGGAATCACATGTACAGGAAACGTGAGTGTACTAAAGAGAGTGAAGGGATGGATGGGTATGCAGGCCCCTGTCCATTAGCTGTACAATAGCTGACACTGTTTCTGTTACTCTGATTCAAAGAAAAGTCTGTGGCTCTTTGGAATAGAACACTAAGCAGAAACTATGTAGGAAAGACATGTCACTCAGACAAATCTTTGCATTTAAGCTGTCACTGCAACCTGCTTTGTATAATATATATTTAGGTTGTTTAACAAAAGCCTATTTAAAGAAACCATTTAAAATAATGTGAGCATCACAAATGCAAAACAATGCCTCCGAATAGGAAAGAATCAACAACAGAACTGTGATTATCAGAACAGTGCTCACTTGTGGCCGTGAAACCTGGTTACTTAATGGAAAAACGATACAGAAACTGTGGATGACACAAAGAAGCATGGAAAGATGAATGCATGGAATGACAAGTAGAAAGACAAATAAATGAATGGATCTGAGAATAAACCAAAATATGTGACATCATTGAAATAGTGAAAATGTTAAAATGGCAATTGGCCGGACACATTGCAAGGAAAACAGATCACCTAGAAGATGACCACATAAAAAAGGAGAAGATTAAATAATACACTTTGCAGGCGTGACATGGGAAAGGGAAGCTGTAGATCGAAGCAAGTGGAAACATTTTTGGGAGGCCTTCATCCAGCAGAAGATCAATATAGGTTACTGCTGCTGATGGTGATGATGATATAGATAAATATATAGATATCAAGTCAAATTGTACACATATGCACATTACATCTGTAGTATTTTTTAACCAGATCTTTAGCAATTCACAGATATTGGCAGGTATGAATGGTTAGTGATATATTGTACATATTGTTATACACTTCTGGGAACTCTTTAACCTGGGTACAGACTTTTGAAATAAAGAACAGTTGTTTTGCCATTGTCCCTCATTAAGAGGAAAACACAACACACACTATCCAAACAATCCAAAACCTTAGCTCTTAGTAATATGTCAATATTGAGAAGCCTGGTGGGAGAACACATAAGCAGATTTACGTAAAATGTTAGGTATTCAAACATAATAATACTGTATACAAATATGATATTACACAAAGAAAGTTGGAGGCATGCCATATTTTAAACAATTGGATTTTATTTCAGATTTATTTGAGGTTTACAGGATAGCACATTGTTTGTGTGAAAGGTTTTAGTATTTATTTTATTTTACATTTTATTAGTATGCTTCTCAGCTCTTTCTCCTGGCTGAAAATTAAATACCATTTGGGATAAACTGTATTGTTTCTAAGCCTTGTGTTTTGGTTGGATACTAATTATATTAATTTAACTTTGGCCTATAGAAATTATCTACAGTGAATCCCTGAGCTATTGACTATAATTCATAATTCATGTAGTATGGTTTGGGACTTGCATGCATGTGGTTCCTCTATTCAGTGATGAGAAATAAAGATCTTTACATGGGCTATATATGTGACTGTTTAAAATATGTATTCCAATAGTGCATGGAAATAATAATTAAAAATAAATAATTTATTGTCAGTTTTAGTGATGCATAGTGCTGTCAAATCTGTTAATTTCCATGAGTCATTTTCTAAAACAGTCTCACTTCAATAATTAGTGATTCCAGTTGACAATGGAAGTGGTCTTTGAAGGTGACAGAGGATACTGTTAAGCATATGTTTAAACCGTAAACTCATTGTAATTTCTGTTTCCGTAATGTTATAAATATATATATATATAATTTAACAATACCATGTTAGTGTTCTTGCACTCATACATAGTATAGTATAGTGTTTTAATGGCAGAGGTTTGGAGGATTGATGTCTTTCAAGCATTAATTCCATGATGTTCAAAGGAAATGTTAAATGTATTTTTAAGCCCACATTAGTGGATAATGGATGCTGTAACTGCAGTTGCTTTTCATGCTGTTCACACATATGTTATTTGTTCTGGCTGTGAGACTCCAATAGAATAAGATTTTTTTTTTTTTGCACAAGAATGCTTTGGTATTCAGAAAAGGGACAATTCACTAGGATACATTTATATTCTGAAATGCAGATTCTTCTTATTGTGTTATAAAGATAGTTCAAACATAAAAGCATCATGACGATTCCATATCCTGTCATGCCTGAAAAACAAGATTTTTGGCAAAATGTTTCATTAGTAATATGTATTAAACTTAATTCTCATGCTTTTGGGTTATACCCATTATTCCCAACATTATAGTATCCTTTTTAATCATGCCCATTGGTGTTTTCTCTAACTGTCATTAAATAATAGGCTAAATAAATAAATTACATTGTTGGTGGTGGTGGTGGAGGGGTGCTTACGAAAGCTAGAGGGGGGATTGTGTTTAATTCTACACAAAACCAATTAATAGGAGAAAAGTGTTTTCATATAGGTTTTTGTGTACATTTTTTTCAACGTTCAAGCATTTCTTTGGCCAGGTACTACCGATTTTTGATAATAGCTGCAGAAAACACCTGAACGCTTAGGCAGTGTAACAGCCTGTATTTTGCATAAATGTGTATTATTAGGCACCACACCAATATTTTAATGTAAATATCAATAATAATAACATCAAGCATAGAATAGGTCTTAACCATCTAAACAAGAATCTTCGGTTTACTCTCTTTTCATTTTAGCAAGTGTCTTTATTTGCTCTAAAAACTGATTAATCCCAGTTAACCAACAATTAATTCTGAGTTGATGGTTTATTGGGCTCGTCCTTATTTAAAAACATTAAATACAATTCACTTGTAATTTAACTGTATAAATCAGGATTGTTTAAGTTACTGACACAAAGCATTCCTGACTGTGAATCATTGCTTTCTCTTTCTTTTCAGTAAGAAAAAGCTTTGCCTGAAAATATGTTAAAAGGCACATAGATGAATACAAATAAATGAATGGCTTTTGGATTGAGGATTGACTGATTGTTCCACCCTTTTTAGAAATTTAGTTGACAACTGTTAGTGCATCCGAGGAACATGTGGCAATTTGGTTTTAATGTATCTGTTTTTACTCTGTAACGGCTAAATTGTCCTTTAAAATCATCTAAACTCTTTCTTTCTACATGCAAATTTGAGAATAACATTTTAGTCTCTAATGTAAAAAACGGTTAGTGCTGAGCTTTTATCACAAATGCTATGCATGACTGTAGTTGTGTTATTAAAATTTCTTCTTGGAACCGTTTCATAGCTTGTGATTGTAAATTATAGTTATTCAGTTTCTCACTGGCTTGAAGCCTTGATTGTTGGCATTTTATTCAACTTGTTTTATTGTGCTATGATGCTGAGTCATTGAACCTCCCCTAATGCCCACAAAAAATTACATATGGAAAGTTCAGGAATATTGATGTCATCAGAAGCATGTGATACAGATTGAAACATTTGTAATAAACCAAACAGTATACATTTCTATTATTATTATGTTTCTTCATAACTTGAGCAGTGCTGTATGCCTGTCCCATATACATTTTGGGGAGTATTAAACATTATGGAAGAGCTTTTATTACTCAATATAAGTAAGCACCTGAAAGCAACAGAAATTTTCCATTATGTAAATTATTTATATCTCAACCTTTTCCCATTTGAAACAAAACTGCCAAAGAAAAATAAACATTGTTTTATATTATTTAAGCCCGGTCCTTCAAAGCCAGTGCCCAAGGGCTGCAGGGTCTTCTGGTTTTCATTCCAGTGGAGCTCTTCAGCAGTAAATTGAACTAATTGTGCAACTGAATCAGTTTTTCCCCAGGCCTTTATTTCGGAAATTATTTAAATAGACCTATAAAACCTGCTGGATTTTGGCCATCAAAGACCCTCTGCGTATGAGCGTCACTGCTGTAGGTAGATGACACTACACCAGCAGTCCAAGCCTGGTACTGTATAGCCCCTTTCACGCTAAATATCATGTTAACCATGTCTGATTAAGCCAATGATTAGTTCAATTAGGTAATTGAAGGCTCAGTTAGAATGAGTCCCTGTGGTTTTCCAGGATCAGAGTTGAAGACCCCTGCTCTAACTCACAGATGTTCTGCAAAGTAGATCTAAAACAGCACATATCCTATGGCACCATGCCCCTCTAATGGTTCATTTTGTTCCTCAAATAAAAAGTTTCTCTTTTAGTGTTTGCGAGAAATATAGTTATATGAGGTTGATGAAGGATGAATCGTCATATTAAACATATTTTTGCATTATAGTTTTTAATATATAATTTGTGTAGTATTACACTCCATTCTAACTGCTGCTATTGATGAGTTAGAACTGTCTGGTTCTTGAGGTCCACAATGCTACAAGATTTGAATGACTTAATTAATCAAGTTAGTCTTTTAATTGGTCAATTGCTTCTTCTTTCTTCTGGTGATCAGTTCAGGAGTCCTATATAACCCGAGGGATCACATCCTCCAGCAGCAGAACTGGGCACCCCTGGGCTAGAGAGTAATCAATCGGATGTAGCCAATTTTATTTTAATTTTGAATGCTACTTCAAAGCAAACGTTACCCCATTTTCTACAGGGTGTCAATTGCTACTTCTCTTAGATTTGTAATATATTATAACTAATTTTGCATAAAACATTTGTTGTCATTGAGTGAGATAGCTGGGTGTGTGGCCTGATGCTTCTGAAATTATGTATACAGTTTTTTTTATTTTTTTTTATAACTATTATGCCCCCAAACAGTAGTGCTATATTTAAAATTATATTGAATGGAATGGGAAATTGCTCAGTGAGCGTACCAGCTGGCATACACATGTATATCCGCATCTGTATTTAAATATAAATATAACCAGGCAAATGTATAATTTAATATCCTCATAATAGGAATTAACTCATTCATTAGATATTGTTTCAATCAGAGGAACAAAAGCAATTTGCCTCTGCTATCTTTTCATTAGAAACAATATGAAGCATTTCAGCTTTAGAATTTTTAATACTGACATGTTTTCCAGAACATTTCAGAGATACACAGGTATAATTTGCCTTACATATGTAGACCATAGCATTATACAGCTTGCCATTTGTGAGTATAAAATTATTTTATAAATCTTTTTTTTTTTTTAATGGAAATTAGGGTTAAAATTCTTCCAAGTCAAGAGCAAGTGCGACAAATAATATAATCTGCTACTTAATAGAAGCGTAATGCTGTCATTACTTATGACAACTTAAGCTTTAGAGAATCAATTTGTTCTCATTCATGTATCAGGGATTGGGAAAGAAATTAATCTGACATTTTAAAGTGCAACAATGTGTAATTACTTATACCTGCTTTTTTTATTTTTTTATTTTGGAAAATATCATTCATTACAATCCTGAATGGTTTACAATTACCTGTACTATAATGTTAAATATTTTAATTAGAATTGAATTAGTATATTAGTTCTTGCTTGTGCATGTTGTGATTATGTGTGTTTATAAAGCCCTTGTGTGATAAAATCCAAGTGTATTTAGTTGAGCAAGGGGAAAAGGCGTCGGGCTTGGTAGAAATTAAGCACCAATGTGGGATGGCATCTTCAGAATAATAAATTGCTGACGTCAAAATACTGTATTACAGAAACATGCACACATGCAGACACATACACATATTTCCATTGTTGTGTCATTGTATTGTGAATAATATTATATTGTTATTGATTATAGCCCAAGCTGAAACATTTAATTTGCTGCAAGGTGTGTGCACCACATCCTTAATGATTTGCAGCCAATGCAGTTATCTTGTTCTGTCACAAGGGAGAATTAACCGCATGCAGTGGGGAAGGGGCTCAAACACGTGCCTCTGGAAGAAAGAAGCTGTTGATAAAATAGTCAGCTTTGCAGCAGAAAGATTTATTTCTAAATTCTAGAAAAGCAACACACAATTTCAATTCAAAAGCAATTGTTAATGGCAATAAAAAATAGGGCTTGTGTTCCTAAGAAATGTCTTTCACAGCAGAATATTTCACAGGGAATATTGACAGTATGGCTTTGTCAAATTCTTATTTCATGGGTTACCTTAAAAATGTAGGAAACTGTATCATTGTATAATACATCTATGTTAAGTTCTGAGTTTTCCTCAAATGAAAAGTCAAGGTAGTTGTTAAAGGGTGTTATGAGTTTGATGTATTTTGATTATGTGATTGTAATACTTACCCTAACGACTTTATAGTATATACACATAATCTATGTATAATGTCTGTGTATGTAGGGAGAAATTATTTTGATTGTGTCCATTCGTCCCTAAACCAATTTCTTTAAGCTTTAAAGAAATGTAAACAGGTAAATAATAAGCATGAGTCCAGGGCTTGCTTTGATCATTGAAATGTGGAGGGTCTGAGGGAGTATCAGTTTTATATAGGGGAAGTGGCCCAATTAAGCCCATGTACCATATAAGCCCAGTTGCTCTTTTATTTTGAAATACAAAAAAGACAGGTAATATCAGAAGGATTATCTGTTTCACAGCAAATTCACAAAGTTGTTACTGTTGTGGGGACACTGTCAGAAAGATGGTCACACAGAGAGATGCAGTAGAACAACATGAATTGAGAAAAACTGTTGATGACCATAGTAAATCAAAACATTTGAGAAGCTTCTTCAGAATAAACTAAACTTAATGTTCTATCAATTATTATAATCTTAAAATGTAATTATTTTTGTCATATGGGCTTAAAAGGAACAGCGCCCTTGACAAGCCTATTAGCATATGGCTTGAAAGCAGAAATATTGAATTTGTTCTACCAACAATAATATACATGGTCTAAGTCAGTGGTCCGCAAAGTCGTGCCCCAAGAGGTGTCTGCTGTGCCCGCGATGCTTATTCTGAATTCTGAATTTTAAATAAACTAAGTGCTAAAAAGCACCAAAAGATTTTAATTCTCCCAAAAAACAATTTTTAATTCCAATAATGCACTGCAAAACTGAAAGAAAAAATCCACAAGCACATTTCTATGCGGGGATGCTGCCCTTCCCACAGTTAACCCAACCCAACCAGATATGACTTTATAGGGATGATCTCTCACTTATTTTCATTTTGGGGACAATGGTGGGTGGTCATTCATATTTTGTTAAAACTACACGAGTAGAATAGAACAAATCGGATTCTCAGACAGAAATATCGGTCAGAAATATTGACCATTTTAAAGCAATCGGCCGATAGCTGATAGTTTTTTTTTTCCATATTGGCCTGAAACCGATCAGTGCATCCCTAGTCGAAAGGTAATGGAGGGAAAGAACTGTGCTGCCATTCCCATGTTAGCAGGGACATAATTAGAAACTTGATGTGCTTTCCACTGCTCTCAAGCCAGAAAACATCATCTGTGGCTTTGAAAGCACCGGAATATTCCCTGTGAGGCAGAGCCGGGTGGACAGACAAGTGTTCACAAATCATGCTCCTTTTTCTGAAGCACCTGTGCAGACTTCCACAGCTCCGACAGTCCCGACCCCAACAACCAGCACACCAGCAGAGCAAACTGCCTCTACAAGTGCAACAATTCCATGTGATCTCAGATAATTTTAAATTACATTTTAAATTACTTAGGTTGGTTATTTGACTGAATTCAATAATCAATACAATTTGAAGTATTTACTGTTAAAACTCTTGTGGGCTTATTTGGGACACATGTGGGCTTAAAGGGTACATATGTACCTTATAAGCCCACTCCAGACTTTTCACTTTTGCAATTAAACCACTTTATTGGGAAGAAATTCACATATTTATACAAAAAACATCTAAAACTTTTTGGTTGATTTTGGTGGGCTTAATTGGGTCAATTCCCCTAGACTAAAAGGGTTATTATGCAATTCTAATTGTATTTTTCAATATTCTTATATTTTATTTAAGCTAATCCACACAGAGATGAGTGTACACCTACCTTGTAAATCCAAATTGTACCTGAGCTATATTGACGTACTATATAATAATAATAATTGTTTTAATTGTTATAGCAGTTTATATATTTCTTATCAGACACTCTTATCCAGGATGACTTAATTTACTCAAGAAGCATTTTAAAGCATTACATACAATCAGTACAAATTACAATTTAATGATTTAAAAAAGTGCAGTAGTACAATCAATGCAAAATACAATAAGCATATATCCTAGTACAATGAGGCGATAAGTGCAGACATAATACAGTTACATCCTAGGTATGTGTTAAAAGAAGGGGGGAAGGAGAAGTTGCAGTAAAACAATAGAAGTGCTAACAATACATGAGTACACTGGAGGATAAGGAAGCATAGTTAAATAAAGTGCAAATAGCAAGAGTGCTGAACAGCTCAGGAGAATAAGCTCCAGTATTACAGGAAAAGTCAGAAACCAGGTGTGTCTTGAGTAATCACTAGAAGGTGATCAGGGACTGTGTGGTCCTTTACTCACTGGGAAGGTCATTCCAGCTAGGGGAAGGGTTGAAAAGGACTGGGCTCTGGAGGATGGGGAGCAGAGAGGGGGCCGAGTGAGTCTTCAGGCACAGGAGGTTTGGAGGGAGTGTAAGGAGAGATGAGTGTCTGTAGGTAGTTAGGTGCAGTGTGGTCAAGACAATGGTTAGTAAGAGTCAACGTCTTGAACTGGATGCAACCCGAGATCGGGAGCCTGCGAAGGGAGCCAAGTAATGGAGTAGCATGTGTGAACTGAGGTAGAGAGGACACCAGACGAACAGCCGAGTTCTGGGTGAGCTGGAGTGGATGGGCAGCAGATGCAGGCAGGCCGGCCAGGAGGCAGTTGCAGTAATTCAGGCGGGAGAGAACCAGGGTCTAGAGGAGCAGCTGAGTCAAGTAGTTGGTGAGAAAGGCATGAATTCTGCATATGTTGGTCAGGAAAAATGTGCAGGTATGTGTCAGATTACAGTAGTAATAGTAGTAGTAGTAGTAGTATATGAATAATTAATTGAAGAATATAATACTTTTAATAACTGGAATTTTCATTTGGATTCAGAATTGTCTTTCTCTATTTCCCTGTCAAATTCTCTACATATTATGTAAGAAACAAAATGAGTACACTGATGATTGTACAAGGACAGCATACAATAACCAATCATAACTATTATGTGACTCACATATTTTGAGATAATGGTGAGCTATTAACATAATAAAGTCTTAGGCTCAGTCATTTCTTAATTCTGCTTGAGTTCTTAAAATGAATTGTACTTTTTTCCTAAACCACAATTTCCATAATCTAGATATCTAGGGTTGCCACCTGTCCTTGTTTTGACAGAATTGTCCTCTTTTTCAGGCTAGTGTTTTGGAAATCATTAAAATGTCCCATTTATTGTTGGCTCCCTAATAATGTCCAGCATCCCTCTTAACATTTTATTTATATGTTCTTCCCTTTTTGTGAATTGTGAATCGTGCACACCTATGAGGTATTGTGTACAGAACATTTGTAAAAACACACCTTATATACCATACATGTCAGTTCTTGCATTTTATTGGCTATAGCTAGATGGCTGAAACTGATAGTTAACTAGCACGAGACCCGGTGACTCACTTGAAGCACGCTACCATGACCAACATTACTGTACTTTACATTACTACACATTTCTGCAGAGTTGTAGAAGAACATAGCACAGCATTAGAAATTAATAAAAAGCCTGAAGTAGCAACTTAAATATAAGTAAGTACTGCTGCTAATGTAACATTATACTTTTTTACATAAGGTTAATCATAGTACTATGTGCTTTTTGTTTTCTTATCTTGGCTTCTTCCCTTTATTTGTCAGAGGTGCCAACTCTATTTACACCTCTCCCTGTATTTACTACCTTATGTAAATTTAGTCTTTGATCTAAGAAAGTAGTAAATAATGTATCAAACACTATGTTGGTATTCAAAGTGATTAACTGAGAAAATTGTACTTTTTGCATTGACTTTGATCAAATTTAAATGATCTTCCGTGAGGGGAAAAAACTTCAGACATCTCACTTTGAAAATGGTTACCTACCTTTAGAGTCAAAATGACATATAAAAGCCAGACACCTATAATAACTGTCAACAACAAGACCAGTGTGATCCTTGGTCATTGTGTCTTAAGCCCAATACAGCAATGATTAACCTTCCACTTTTTAAACAGTGGGTCATGCCTTTTTCATTGTCAGAATCCTTCTGATATGTCAGTCACATTTCAATATTTTTATTCAATATGTGCTTGTAAATTCAGTCTCTTCATTGACTCTGAATACAGCATGTTGTTTATGGATGCAGTTGGCTGTGTCAATCTCATCTTAATATATTGTATTGAGTTTTGATTGACAAGCATGTCATCCACAAAGATAAATGTATGGGTTCCCAACTGTCACCTTCCTGTGCAGCAGTTGCATTTCTTTTAAGTTCTGGCTCTTGTGCATTTTCTGCTATCAAGATGATCAGAGATGGTTAACTCTGGGTCAGTGTTTTCATTCCATTTCTTTATTGTGTTAGCTTCAAAGCCTACCGTTTGTTAAAAAATAAGAACCATGGAGTACATAGAGTGTGTCTGTGTGTATATAGTGTTAAAGACAAAGACATTCAACATCTTGCATGAACTGCAAAATAAGAAATTAAAATTACATTTTTTTAATATGTATATATATATATATATATATATATATATATATATATATATATATATATATGTATTTTTTTTGTATATGTGCAGTCATACAAAATTACAGATCTGCAAAATATATATATTTGTGTGTCTGTGTGTGTGTGTGTGTGTTTTAGTTAAAAAGTGACTTATCAATTGGCAGTCTAGCCATACCATCCATTGCATTCAATTGAATGGAAAAGGCTTCAGAGAGCAATCAAAAACAAAATTATTTCTATTCATCATCTTATTTATACATCATCAGTCAGAAATGTGATTTTTCCACCTACATTGTCCATGAATTTGGATTAGCCAATTATTATTCAACCTAATACACCATATGTGGCCCTGCATACCATACAAGATGGAAAAAGAAAACAACACACATCATATAACACCTGCTTCTTTTTGTACTGCAAGCCTTAAATGGGAGAGCTTGTTTTCTCCATCAGATGTAGAATGGACACAGCTCTTATTGACAACAACCATTTTTTTAGAAACTTGATCAGTATTAGGGGTTACTGGTGCCTGGTAAGACAAGGGTATACACTCCCATATCCAACCCCCTAGTGTTTGGCCAGTTGCCTGAATTTTGATTGGAGAGTTTTCATAGACGACCTGTGTAGGTTATTTAATATGTAGTTCAATATGGTTGACAAAAATATTTTGAATACCAAATGGCAAATTAAGCTAGACTACAATGGAATGGTATCATAGAAAATACAATATAAGTATAACATTTTATCAGAAAAACACAAATAATTAATTCACTTAATTAATTAAGGCTTTTGCCATGCATGAAATGATATTTTTAGTGATCTGGATTTTAGAAATACCTCGGAGGTTCAATAATAGAATGAAATGATCGCATTTACAGCAAGAATTAGGCATTACCCAGTCATGCTAATATGGTACAGTGAAGATACAAAAATGTGAAATTTCAGACTTCAAAGATGACAAGTACAATTATGTGTCATTACTTTAATATGCACTCTTGGGTACAACAAAGAACAAGTGAGTCGTAGTTGTGACATGCAAATGACAAAGAAATATGTGTGTATGGAAAGAGCTAGGATTAAAAAAAAAATAGCACCTACTTTATTTTTATAATATCTAAGGTATGCTTTATATTTTGTTTAGACTTTTTCTTATGAGATGCCAAAATGTTTTGAATATGAAATTCATTTGGAGAAATATGTTTTGTGTGTGTGTGTTTAAAAGGGTCTAGTTATTACTAAAACTAATGTAGTCTGTAAATAGAAGTCTTTACATCTTTTACATTTAAATAAATACATTTAATTATTTGATGATGGTTAGACAATTCTATTTACATTACTATGCACATCATATGTTGCTGGAATAGACAAATAATTTATGGTTTTAATTTACATTTGTAATAAATTTATTTATATCCAATACCACATAATTATTACAACTATGGCATTATCTGTGTCTTATTAATGGGTTAAATGTAAATAAACCAAATGTCTGCACTTCACTCTTAACGTGTCGGTTAATGTACATTATTTTGATGCATTTCTCCGTCGTCTCTTTGGCCTAAGTTTGCCTCCTTCCTCTGGTTAATCTCAAAACATCTGTTGTGAATTTGTCTCTTTTCCCTTGTGAAGATACTCATTATTGAGGTTTTAGTTCTGAAGGCACCATTTCATTATTTTATGAATTGCTGCTTCCTCTCAGATCTGAACATGTAACACTAAACCAATGAGACAAAATTATTTCCTCATCTTTTTTCCTGGTATTTAATGTTTCTTTCTTCTGAACCAGTCCAGATGTCGAAACAAAAATATTTATTCAAGATTTTATTTTTCCAAATTTCATCACGTTTTCAGCCTGTATGTTTTAATCCTTGTTTGAAACGGAGAAGCAGCTTTATGTTTTTCATTTTTATTACAATATTTTCATGTAGTTCAAGATGGGATGCCTCAGGGTTCGAATATATAGGACTGCAACACTTCTTATGATGGTAAAAATCTGAGAAGAAATCTTACTCCATTGTGCAAGTGCATTGTGATTTTGCCTACCTTTGTCATTTTGCTCTAGACAAAAAAAAAAAAGAAAAGAAAAGCCTTTTGACTCAGGACCCAGGCCTGGGAATATAAGTTTTGAAAAATGTTTATGTCAAGGGTGGACAGCAACACAATGCCAAATCATGACTAAGCCACCCCCGATATTCAACGAGAACAGAGAAACCGTGTATCCACCTCTCCCCGTGCAGGTTCAGCCAGGATACCAGAGCATATACCACAGACTCAGGTAAGGAAAACATCTTATTTATTTTGTGTTTTATTATTATTATTTTAATTCTATACAATACAGGGGAAATTCTATATCAATGCCGGGCACGAAGTCTGCAACACAAAAATCACTGGGTAAACAATGGCGAAAAATATCTGTCCCTAAAAATCAGCTACAATTGCCTTTAACCACTTCAACTCCTGATAAAAATATGAAAAACCTTCCCAGGTACCACATTTTGAATATACTGATATTACATGTTTTAACACCTGAAACTGCTTTTAAATGCAAATATATGATGAATGAAATACCAAAAGTGAAAGTGTTTTTCATGAACCCTTTGCACTCCTGTGTACTTTATACCCATGTTTTTCTCTTTTTTTTTTTTTTTTTTGAACAATGTTCTTGGCTCCACATAGTCTTCATCATCATCGACTTATAAATCAGCATCACTGTGCTTCTATCGAAACCCTCCGTCCCAGCTTCTCGCTCTGCATCACTCCTGTTGTCACTGTCCACTCTCCATGATGCCATGCATAGCTTTTACTAAAAACTACATAAACTACAACTTAACAAGATCAACTAATAATAAAACTAGCAATAATAATCTTAAACAATTTATATATATGTAAAAGTTGAGTGGATTGCCACAATAGACATAAGACTAGATGCGCACAAGTACATCAGAAGCTCTAAACGGCATGCGATTGGATACAAATGTCACATGATCCCCCTCCCTGGCTTTCAATACACACTCCACAGTATCAGCACTGCCTCTGGGAAGGAAACCCGAAACGCTAGACTAAGAAGCTGCTAATAAAATAGAATTAGATTAATGACGTATGTATGTACGGCATGGTACTGTGTGAGGGTTTTCATTTGACGTATGTGCGAACGGCATTGTACTGAAGTGGTTAATAAAAGGACATGACTAAAACCACCTAAAACCCTATCCTAATAAAGAAACTGACTAAAGCAAACAAATGGAAGCTACACGAAAACCTAATGTAAAACAATAAATATTTCCCCTAATATAGGGAACCAGCAGCAAGACTAGGACAGGCTTTTAACAGAAAATGAAAGTGAGTTTTTCAGTCTTTGTTTCTCTTTTTCAGGTCAAGCCAGGACTCAAGCTTCTACGAAAGCAGCAGTAAGTATCTGATTCCAGTGGACGTCAAGTCTCCTCTGGGTGGTGCTCCCCAGCCAATCTCCCTTCCTCCAGGACCGTGGACAGCTCCCCCAGGCGAGGACATGCTAAAACTCAGGGAGGGAGAGAACAGATGGTCTCAAGGCCAGTACGTTACGTTTCCATGGCTCAGCTACAACAAATCTGAATTCCTCATTCACTCAGTGGCAGCCACCATGGGATACCTCCCTTCCTCACCACGCCGCTCTGCTTTTTCTCTTCCCACAGGTATCGTTGCTGGAGCCCGTCGGGGACCTGGAACACATGGAGCGCCGCTGTCCCCAGAGGAGTCTGTTACATTGCATCTGCACAGAAGTAGTTTCAATTTTGTTTTTCTGACTGGTTTGCACTCTAACTTATATCTCGTGTTCTTTTACAGGGACCAGCACTCAGTTGGAGCCCCTCTGGAAGGCGAGATGGCGGGGTTTTTATATAAATTAATAAAGTTTCCTATTGTGTCTGTAAATGGCTTGTGCTTTACTTCTTCCTTTACAGGTATCAAGCGCTGTCAATACAATTCCATAAAGCAGCAAAAGCTGTACTTACCTCTCTATATTGCTGTATCTTCAACCTCGTTTTGTTTTCGTTTTCGTTGTCTGCAGTCAGTCTGAGCTCTCCAGCTAGAGCTTTATAGTAGGGATCCTTGATTTAGAGTAACATGCGTAACATATTGGCACGGTGGAAGTGGGCATCGCCTGAATCGATGTGTCTCATTGGTGCAAGAGCTCAAACAAAAGAACCTCTTGCAATTCATTAAAACAAACAAAAACATATGTGAATCAAATCAAGTGATTAAATCAAACGCATGAAGAAAGAAAAACACTTAAAATGAGGTTAAACAAACTCATAAAACAAAAGTTTTAAAAGATTGTTAAATGTAACCTTAGGAAGTAAACATTTATATGGTTTATTTTAAGATATACCTAGCATATGAGTAGATATATCTTAAGCATGTGAACAGGCTTCTCATTTTTAAACACTTTAATATAAGCTGGTACAGGAAAACTGAATTTACTTTGAAAGGATTTTAGCTTAATTATAAATACCAGTTACCGTAACATTGCAAATCTGGGCTTAATTCCACCTATGCATCATTAGAGAAGATTGTACACAGACAGTAAAGGTCTAGATCAAGTAAATCAAATTTACGTTTGTACAGAGAGTCGTGCTGTAATGGATCTCTTAGAGAGTTTATGAGTACACATCACATGATGATAATTATAAGTTATACTGTCGAGCACAGCATAGTTTAATTGAGATATTGCATTGCATACAATAGTGCAATCTTGCTCAGTTTGTTTTCTGTAGGTGGCCAAACAATGTAATGGTAATTGAGTTATTTACTCTCCAGTTTTGATACTGTCAATTAAATACTTTACCTTTACCTCATACATTGAGAGCAAACTTCTACTTTGTTATTACCTTTTATCTATTTGATTTTTATGAAAAATGTAAATGTTTTGGTTATTTCATTTCAGCTTACAAAATAGTTACTAAACTATATGCCTGCATATACATAGTATGTTAGTAAACTAATAAAATCAAATATGAATACAATCTGTTCAAAAGTATTGCTACAAAGAAACCAGCTAAAATGTATTCAAATACAAAATACATTTTTAGCCATTTAAGGAAAATGAATAGAAGAAACCTGCAATTTTCTATAAACTAAAACATACATATGTACTTAATATCTGTACATACTTCAGATGGTTTGGGAATGTTATATAGTTATTCATTTATTTATGTTTCTGTTTTACAATGTAGCACTAATTGAAATAATTAAATTTTCAAACTCTTCTCTTGCATGTGGAGATGAGAACTCAATTTAGTGAATGCTAAGGTAAATTTTCTGAATCTTAATGGGACTTTTTTGCAAGCCAAGCCAAGTTTTCTAAAAATGCGCTTCAAGCTGACAGAGTTGCTCTAATTGCGAAGCTTTTTGTATTTCTGCCTGGGATCCTACAGTGACATTCAACTTTCTCTCCCCATTTCCTATATGTGTGCTTCCAACCTTTTGAATGGTATTGTGTATTCATACGAATTTTAAAACTGACATATTCAGCAAGTGGAATGTAATATAAATCCACCAATTCATCTTAATATTGTGGTATGCTCCAAAATGTAATTACTCCAGATCTGTGCAAAACACTGCTTGTAAAACAGAATCATCTAATTTCTGAGTAACTCAGACATTGCCTCTTTTAATTTAATTCCATCTACTACAAGTGGTACCTTTTCAATACAGCTTGAATGATGACTTGCCTGAAGGTCTTATGGCCACTAGTGCAGAAGCTTCTGAAATAAGTCTTTCGAATCCACAAGTGTGCTGCTCATTGCATATGAATATAGCTGCTGAAAGAAGAAAAAAATCTTAACACCATCATTTCCAGTGGGGCGTAAAATCCAACTTTTACAATTAAGTTGGCAAAGTTCCATGAGGCGTGAAAGTGAATCCTTCAGCTGAGGCAGATATTTCACTCCCTGATCCACTCTCTTTTCAAGGCAGTGAGGAACAGACATGGAACACAATAAAGGTCTCCATGCATGCTTTTGAAAAGCTTAATTCAGGGATACTTGTTCCCTAATATTTCATTTCCCTGCCAGTGATTGGCAGAGAGAGTGATACATGGAAATGAGAGTGTGGATGCTTGCTCTGGCAAGACAACTCACTTATCTCTAACCTGTCAAATATGCCACCAATTAGTGTCAGTATAATGAATACAGTATAAATGTGCCCAGACCCTTTGTTTTGGAGATCAGCTCGGTTAGCAGTGATTACAGTTAAGGATCCTTTTTTTATCTAGTGGTTTAAAAAAAATGTTAAAAGGCCAGACAAAATAAAAGTGTTACACTAAATTTGTTCTGAAATGGGGCTGTGATAAAAATAAATCTCTATGATTTATTTGAAAACGTTGCTCACCGGGATAGACTCATGTGATGTGGCCTCTTATTTTTATGAGTGCCCTAGATAATAACCGGAGCTACAAAACCATGTAAACATTGTTGATTATGTTTTGTTGATGCCAAAATTCTGTACAGATATAAAGTATGGCATGCACTCAGACCAGTGTTAGTCAAGGGCTGAAGTCCCACTGGTTGTTTTAGGTTAGGTAAAGCCTGTAAATAATACATAATTTATTCAACTATGTCTTTTGGAGGAGCAAAACCGTTAACATAAAGTCATACATTATGTAATGGTTAAAGTTCAAGGAAGTGTGGAAATATAAGAATCCTGGAATTGATTACTTCACTGCCGCCACGGCCAGCGCTAGGCAGAAGAAGACTAGACAATTGGCCCAGTGCTGGACAAAGGGAGCCCCCCAATTCGCTCAATATATAGCCATGGCCTTCTGTATGGTTTTATTTTATTTTTAAAAGTGTAATCCGAAAAGATTGTGTGGTAAAGGATACATGTTTAACAATAGTTGTAGGAAACCGGTTACATCAGATGTGAGTTTTGTGTGTGTGCTGACTGGCTGAGAAACATTTTGAAAGCTACAGGCAAACTTGAACACATGCCAGGAGTAAATAAATAAATCGAAAAGAGCTTACCCATCTGGGGCAGAAAAAAAAAAAAAACACCAGGTGGAATTACTACTAAAGGAGACTGGAATGTTTTGTTGGTTTCTTTTTAATTACGTTAATTATTGAATGTAGTTGTCAGGTTAGTTATTTTCTTTTAGCTAAAGGTTCCCTGTCGCCATCATAGTGAACTTTATAAACGGTGATAACATCCAGAACAGCTTCAATGCTCTTGGCACAGATTCTACGAGTCTCTGGACTCTACTGGAAGGATGAACACCATTCTCCCAAAAGATATTCCCTCATTTGTGTTTTGATGATGGTGGTGGAGAGTGCTGTCTAACACGTCAGTCCAAAATCTCCCATAGGTGTTCAATTGGGTTGAGATCTGGTGACTATGAAGGCCACAGCATATGTTTCACATCATTTCCATACTCATCAAACCATTCAGTGTGCCCTCGTGCCCTGTGGATGGGGCATTGTCATCCTGGAAGAGACCACTCCCATCAGGATAGAAATGTTTCACCATAGGATAAAGGTGATCACTCAGAATAACTTTGTAATGATTTGCAGTGACCCTTCCCTCTATGGGCACAAGTGGACCCAAACCATGCCAGGAAAATGCCCCCCACAGCATAACAGAGCCTCCGGACCACCTCACTGTAGGGGTCCAGCAGTCAGGCCTGTACTGTTCTCTTGGTGTCGCCACTCATGCACTCGCCCACTTGTCCAGAACACGAGCCAGTTGAGCATCTGTGTGACTGAAGCTCCTGCCATTAGTGCCCCAATATTGCCCCCTCTTTCAAAGTCACTTAGATCCTTTCCTCTTGCCATCTTGATACAAAATCGAGGTCAACTGGGCATGCTCAGCATTTTTATACATGCCACAGAGCATGATAGGATGTTAATTGCTTAATTGTATCATGCAGTACACCTATTTGGAGGCATCTGTATTTGTTATGTTCCTCCACTCATTTATTCAGGTTTTTCCTTTAATTTGTCACCCCATCTGTATATATTTTATAGAATCCAAGTTAATCACCATACTTGGGACTTGGTGAAAATTCAACAATTTCTGTCCATGTCACTAAGTTATGTGGTGTTTCATGGTGAGATGTTTCTTTGTACAAATTGTAGGAAGTGTGTTTTCATTGCATATATAAATAAGTATTGACTTTTAAAAATGTATTAGTATTTATGCACTTGGGGTGTCAAAAATATTCCTGTTTAGGGCTTCAATGAACTAGCACCAGCTCTGATTGCCACACTTTACTGGATGAATTGATTATTGAATATGGATAGATGGATGGAATCGTTAACTTTTAAGGTACAAAATGCTATAATGTAAACTCTTAAAATAATTCATATAGCTCAAAAGTGATGGTTAGTGTGACTTTTAGACAAAGCGAAAGGAAGATACAAAAATCAGCTGATCATTTCAGTAAATTATGCCCCTTCAAAATACATTCACATGTGTAAACTGTCTGTCTTTGATGAGCATAAACTGTATCTTCTAATTTTGCAGTTTATATTATGTATTATTATGTATTTTTGTTTTACTAAGATACAGTTACTCATAAGAGTACTCTTCATTCTGACTGAAAATCTTTTCTTCTGCCTATATTTAATTATATTTTTATCTTTTACAAGTGTGCACGTTTTTGGTTTTGGTAATTCTGTGCATTGTCTGTATTATTCAATAAGAACAGCAAAGCAATTTCATTAATACATTATGATTCGTTAAAAGTAATTTTGTTCAATTGTACCTGTTCTGAGCAAATTACAAGTAATTGCTTCATTTCATAATAATACTTAAAGATTCTTACTTGCATGTATTATTCATCCTCTGTCCTTCATTTAAAGGTCATTCCAGGTTGCGTGTTTAATTGAAATCATCTCGGGCACTTCGGCAATAATAGGCAACTAACCATTGTAATGTATGCAGGAACATTTCAGACTGTATTAACATTCTCATACGTGACTTTGACTACATTTAAATGTCACATGTTAGCAGTTCAATAGATTCAAATTAGAACTGTACCAATCCAAATTGTTTTAAAATCTTTTTCAGTTCATCACATGTAAATTGTCTGGTATGATATATATGGAACATTTTGAAAAGTTATATATTATAGGCTATATACAGTACATATATTGAACAATAAATCAAACGGGTTTAAAACATTGAATTACTTCAAGAAATCTGCTTTTCTCATCATTAATATATTCAATTGAAACAGATGCAGTCTTAAGTACTTTATTGTCACTTGCTCTTCAACTTAATTGATTATTCCTCTGCAGTGCCAGCATTCAGGAACACGAATGTAATAGATTTCATGCTGTCAAAACTAGATTGCTTCCATGTGGAAAATAAAACGGTATAACCCATAAGCTGCTTTGACAGCAAAAGATTAATTAAAATCATATCTGTCATCTTTGTTATACAAAAAAAAAACACATTCCATTTTGTTTCTTTAAAAGAAAACAAATGTCTCATTCTTCCCATCAACATACGGATATTGCAAGGACACTTTATTACGAAGTCAAACTTATAATGGGCTGAGAACCTTTCCTTTATGTGGTCAGGGTAGAGATTAGTGTAACGATTTAAAGATTTCATTTCAGACATCTTTTGACTTGACATAACTAATATTGTTTGTTGCCACACCATTTGCTATATGAATTTCAATAATGTTCTGGCATCTCCTCGATGTGTTTGGATTGTCAGCTTTGTTATGATGGAGCTAGGTAATGTTTTGTTCCCATAGCCTTTTACATGTAATGGATGTAATAGCCTATTGTAGGGGAAAAAAAAAACTATGCCAGACAATAATTCTCATTGTCATTGCTACTCTCTCATTCATACATTTGATTCCACCTGAATTGCTGAGTATATGGAAAAAAACAAACAAAACAAAGTCACTGAGAACTAATTAATTTTAAATTAAATTTAAATAATGTATGTGTGTGGTCTATATGTGTGTCAAATTGGAAATCAATAGCTTCACTTGCATTAACATATTACAAATACATAGCCTGTACTTAAAATATATTTAAGTACACAGTAACGATTTTCAATAACTGCATGTCCATACTCTGGCCTTATTCTAATTAACTATGCACAGTTTTGCTGTACATTACAAAACATATCAGCCCACCCAAGAAAACCAGTAACACATCTTCAATAATTCTCATTAGAGTCGGTATCCCAGACTTCTTTCTTTCAAACCGTCTCTTTGAAAGTGGGCTTTTGATTCGACACCAATATTAACCACCAGAAACTTCTGTATTTTATTCTTAAAATAAACCATGTAAATGGGTTTAGCCTGTCCTTGCTTGCATAATTTAAAGTGAACAGAAAGAAACATATCATGACACAATTTACCTCTCAAAGAATAAACCCAAAATTATATTATCCGGAAGAGTGCTCCATAAATAAACTAACATAGATTATTCCTGATTGCACCTTGTTTTTTTCTGTGTAGTTTGGTAGAATAATGAAAGAAAGTAGGAGGAAGAGGGTATAGTTGCATGATTGAATTCTGCAGACTGATTTAGAATTTTCATCAACTTCAAAATTCAGTCTGTGTTTGACCTTTATTAATACACACAATATATATATATATATATATATATATATATATATATATATATATATATATATATATATATATATATATATATATATATATATATATATATATATATGTTTTTTGCATTCTTTCCCAGTTCAATGACCAAATCCTGTAAATCGAGTTGAGGATTTTTGTGAGGTGAGTCTGCTATGTATAGACATTATCAAAGTATTTTCAAAAGCTGTAGATCCTTACATTGATGTTCAATGCAAAGGTCTGCATAGACATATTCACCTTGACATTGAAGTTTAAATATGGATTCCAAGACATCATGGTGTGTAAGAGACAGGAACAGATTAGGGCTGTAAGCCATGTATGAAAGAATTATATCATTTTGTTTGCGCAGGGAGGTTAAAGTACAAAAGTGTACAGTGAGAGTCCAATGGGACAGATATTTGTGGGAATTCTGGAGATATGTATGACCCTTGTGCATGCATATCTCATTAACATTCTCATTGTATAAATGCTATTCTGTAGTATGGCAATGTTTTGCATAAGAAACAAACAAACCAGAACAAACAAACAAAAACACGTAATTAATGTTTCAAAGCAAAGCAACAGCAGTGAATTAAGAAGATACGTTGACTATAAGTAGTTGCATTCTGATTAGCAGCTACAGGAAGAAAGCTAAAATAATGGCCATTATTTCAGTTTTACATTGTAAGTCAATTTATTACATTGCAGTTTCAAAGTAGCAGGGATATAAATTAGGTGTGTTTTGATATTTATTTGTTTTTATGCTGAAAGTGTGCTTTCATTGCAGCATAATAGCAAAAATATCTTACAATTGCCTTGTTAACTCTCTAATTCTTCTATATCTGGTATCAATCAAAGTCGCAGTGCTGTCAGTGCTCTCCAAAATGGAATATTTTCTTGCAAGGCTCTAAATATTATAAAAGACCTGGTTATCATGGGATGTATTGTCAATTATTAGTACACATGTACATATGAATAAATGCAACCTGTGTGTTTGTTTATAAATGATTTATCACTTGTCCTTTATATATCTGTTATTGAGTGTTTTTCTATGTAAAGTCAAGTCAAGTCTTAAAAAGGCAACATTTTAATTAATATTGTTATAGTGATCGTTTAATTTTAGAATTGTATCATTATTTAGGTCAAACAAAATGGAAAAAAATGAAGCAGCTTTAGTGCCTTGATTGTGATCTTCAATCAGAAAAAGATTGCACATGATACAGCAGCGAGTTTATTGTAGTTAAGAGATTTAATACATAATGTTACACAGCTCTGTCTTGAATTATAATGAAAACCTCTGTCACTGAAATTGACCTTAAAACAACGGATTAAATTACTATGAATGTTTACAGTTTATATAGTTTCTCCATAAGTGTTTATTTTGAGACACGTCAAGTTTTAATAGTGAGTTAAGACATCAAAACAACTTTACAATCATAGTGTACATTATCAAAACAATCCATGTTGAAAAGGAGTAAAGAAGTAATGCAATATCACAGATATCTTTTTTCACTTGCTTATAGTTTTGCAAGTTCTGAAACTATACACCACTGAAAAAAAATATATAAATAAATACATTCTAATCAAAATAATGACCGCAAAGGCTCTGCAGTTTTCATGCCATAATAAAAATCTCATGTCAATGCTATTACTGTTCATATAATGATGTTGCTAGCACACTGGTGTTTGGTTATTGAACTTGTCCTCTTGCCCTTGTTTTTTCTGTCAGCTATCCAGGTAATTTTTGAATGGCTTGAGGATATGGCATTAAAATGAAATTCCTATCGTGAGTGCAGGAATTATTCTAGGAAATGGGAATGATTATTTCCCATAATGTCACTTCATATTAGTTGTCTGTGTTCTGGAGTCATATCTTTGTCCTCTTCTTTTATATGATATTGTGCCCTTCCAATCAGATTTGAACACAGCCAGCGACTTTTCAATTCCCACTAATAAACAGAGAAATGCACTTTATAGTTCTAGCACTTTTTTAAATACCATGGTCAAAGTATGACTTTGCCCATTCTTTTTATAGTGCTTTCATCCCACTGCTACATTATTCAAATGTTGAATGGAGCTGTGAAAAATCGGCAGAGTAGCTTATGATTTCTCTCAAAACAAAAGTTTATTTGAAGTGGAAAATGTGTAATATATTATATTCAAGTATGTTCATATCTAAATCCCTTACTTAAAATATATTCATTTATTCAGCATGTTAGAATGGTTACATTATCAGGAGTTCCTTACCTAGTAAACTTTTTTTTGTTAAATGATGTAGGTTACTTTGTTAAAAGGCATAACACATATGACAACTATCAAAATGTAACTGGAATGTGCTTCCTATGAAAGAGCTAATACGTTGCGTGAAGGGTGTCTGCTATCGCAAAAGAAATGTCATGTTGTGCTGTTGGCACCTGATATACAATAAGAGAGACCCTTTACATAACATATTAACTTATAAATCACACGTATGGATTAGATATATAGATATCTTTATAGTGCATAAAGCATTTATTTGCATTAAATATAACAATCAACCCCCTTCTCACCGTGTAAAATAGGTTTGGTCGAGGATCTGATGTAACTGACCTACAGTGGCCGATCTCAAAACAGAAATATTTAAACATTTTAATAATCAACATTTGTTGATATTTGTATATTTTTTTTATTTGTATTATTTGTTTGTTTCCTTTTTGAATGTCAGTCCCTCTATTAAGCCGATGTCCTCAGGTTTCAATGTTGGAAAACGTCTATTAACTTGCTCCAGAGATGTTTTGGTTTTGATAAGTTGCTTTTCTGTTTCTGTAATTTCTGCCATATTCATAGTTAGGATTTTCCATTTGCTGAAATTAGTTTATTTTTTTTAAATACTGATAATCCTATGCATTAGGTGACATTCATACACAATATAAGAGCTGTAGGAATGTTTGTATTTGTATAGTGCAGTTCTTAAAAGTTTGACCAACAATTAGATATGTAAAGGAATTCAAATACCATAAGACAAAATCATTAAGAAGTAGGAATTTAAAGCAAAGACGGGACATTAACCTGAAAGAGTATGCAATATTCCAACAAGCTAAATTTAATTTACTCAGAAAGATTTTAAAAAAGACATAGCTTTTTATCACTGTTATGAGAACAGACTTTAGGGCCAAATAATTCCACAATAGGGAAATCTGAACATTTTTCCTTTTGATCTTTGTTTTGCAGGTTTCCGTCTACCTGATTTGCTTTCAACATTAACATTTAATGAATCGCTAATTTTAATTTTGGTCTCTCAAGCTTCTTCTGTGTGGACACAGATGATAAACATTTTCCATGACTATGAAAAAGTGTGTGGAATTTAATAGAACCTGCTTTCAACTGCTCAAATCTAATAGACTGTTACAAGTATAAGATCGCTGATATGCTTTTGTGCTAACTGGCAAACTGCATAGGTCACTGTGACATTAATTAAACTTCTCTGTGTGGCTGTCTGCAGTTACTATCTGATTTATGATAGAAAGAGACAAAAAGCCAACCTTGGGTGAGAGATTTTTTTTTGGTTTACATTCAGAAATCAGCTCTCAGTGTGAAAATAGTTCAAGTATGCGTTCAAATGCAGGGGTTAGGAAGATATTAGTCAGTATCCTTCGCTATCTAAGTTCATTATGGTTTTGGCCATTTGCACAAGAAGACAGTGATTTATGCTCAGGGGTGTGTGAGGCATAGCCTCATTACACACAGTGATATTGTAAATCAGCAGATAATTACAGCATACATCATACATCTCAGGGTAGCATCTTCACTTTAGTTGATTTTTGGTCTAATCATTAAGGCCAAGGTGTAAATTGAAAAGGGGATTCTAGAATAGCAAATCTCCAGGAACAAAATTGCAAGAAATAGATATTTCATATGCCAAAAGGAAACACAATATTGTCTTATTTCGGCAAAATAAACTCAAAACTCATACATTTTTGTGCATTTTGTAAGCCTTGGTATATGTAACAGCATCTTTAATCAAAATGTCAAAACATGTGTAAGCTAGACATGAAACCTTGCAAATTGTGTCTTAACAGCATCTAAACAATTGAATCAAAGCACATAAAGTAGTGATATTATTTAGAAACACATATTATTCTGATATATTATTATTTATTGAATATTGCTTTCTCTAATGTTTTTAATTTTTGTATTATTATTTACACATTTTTGAAGGTTGCAAACACAAATACTGCATTTTCGTAACACAGACCACACACACACAGTTTAATATGATCAAATATTAGGATATGAAATGAATGACTTATTTATTACCAGGGAAGTGACATCCTAATATTATGTTAAAAAAGAAAAATCCACTTACATACTGTTTCTGTGTATTTTGGTTGTTTGGTCTAAAAGGATAGTAGTGTTGAATACAATTATATTCTCTAGTCTCATCTACTTTTTACTCTGATGCTGCATTTTATTTCACATTTTAATCAATCATAAAAGTACATACATGTAGTATCTGTAACTGACCTAAAAATTCAGTTTCACAGCAGAACCAGTATTATAATAACAGTGTTTCTCAGCAAACACATGTATATAGATATCACTGTTTTATATATCTTCACATTCCTGTAGCTAATTGGACAATTGGGCGCATGCATGCACAAATTCCAGTGAAATAAGGGGAGACAACTTGTCGGAAATGACTGAAGCAAAATGCATTCTAGGGAGATTGTGTCTTTGAGTTCTTTAATGTGTGTTGAAATTCTGAATACCCTTCATATTTTTTTTTGTATTTTTACCAAAGCCATTATAGCCAATTTAAGACACACACAGATTTCGTCCCGGTTTATATCTGTTTAAATCCCATGAACTGCAACCAGCTTGTTTAATATTCCGGTTTACACTGGTTCCCAGACAAACTCATATTTATGCACCGCTTTACCAGACCATGAGTTTTGCATACAAACAAGGAGTGTTCTGGTCGTTTTCTTTACAAGAAGTAGTCTTGTTAAGATTATTTAATTTAAATATGGAAATGAGATTGACTGCATTCTTTATTATACAAGACACAGGATATGTAAACCCAAAGTTAAAGGATTTAAAAGACTGAAGACTGCCATCATGTTCTTAATATTCTGATGCTTACTTTACATAATCCAGTGCAGTATATGGGCAATGACCATCTGTAACTTCAAACACTCAGTACTAAAACTGGATTATGGTATGTAGTTTGACTGAACCATTTGAACTGAACATGTTTTTTTAGTTTTTTTTAGTTTTCTTTGTGATCTATAAACATCAACACTATTACAGTCATAGGGTTGTGCACCAACCCACAGTTACAGGTGTCAGAGTTTTTTTGTTTTTTTTGTGCAATATAGAGTTACAAAGCACTCACATTAAGCTGGTTCAGGTTTGTAAACATATGCAAATGCAATAAAGATTTAACTCGCAATGGAAGTGATCCTTTTCAAACTTCAAAATGACCAGTTTTCCTATTGCCTGACATGTCTCCACACGCAAGCTGTCCTCACGACTCAAAATGTTTCATACATTAAATAACCAAAGTTAACCAGGTTTTCTTGAATTTTCCATAAAGGGAACATTAACCCGAGCCCGAACTGAACTGAATCCTGAATATCTGGACCTTCGATCCCGAGCTGAACTGAATCCTGAATATTGGACCCCGTGCACACCCTTAGTGAGTACTGATGGTCCATTTATTTTTTAGATATTCATTGTTTTAACACCACCCAGTGTTTTGTTTTGCACATTTATACTGTATATCCCTTACACAAATGTAATGAAAAATACAGTTCACCTTTCAGTTATTTTCCATAATACTGTGAGGACAAATGGCCTCCGAATGTTGTTGTTATTTACCCATGCAAAAAAAAACAAAAAACAAAAACAAAACTACTGGTCTTAAAGTGTGTTGCAGATTATAGGTAAGTTAAAATATATGATTTGTACTTTAAGGTTTCATCAAGGGATTCACAGCTTTTTCATGATAGAATTTCTTCTTCATGAGTTTCCTCATTGAGATCAATTGAAAAGCCCTTTTTCCTCTAGATTCTTTTTAAATTGCTTCCTACTCATTTTGTAAGATTACAGTTATTTGATTATGGTCCAAATTTCAATCTACAGTTTCTAAGGAGGATTGCTTATGTGTTTTAATGGGAGAAAAAAAGACTCCAGTAAAGTTCCTCTGCAGGCCAGTAAGTAGGAAGTATTACTTGTAAGGGAAATTAAATGCTTGAATATAATCAATTATGATTTAACCAGTATTATCATTTGTCGGAATATTATAATGTTCAGCATACCATTTATTCCACAAGACATAATCCACAACTTCTCCTTATTATTATAACCATTTTGAATATCAGACTGGTTTCTTCTCCAACAGTTTTGAAGCTATCAATGTGAAACTTTGCAGTTATGTAGCTGCAGTACCTGTGATGATTGCTTATGCTATTCAAATGGACCCACTGAACGAAACTGGAGTTATACTGCTTTTTGCTTGGCCATTATACAGCAGCGAATGAGGGAAGCCTCACAGCATTTATCATAACATGATGCTTCATACCAACACAACTACCGATGGGTGACAAATTAAAGGAAAAACCTGAATAAATGAGTGGAGGAACATAATGAATGCAGATGCCTCCAAACAGGTGTACTGCATGATACAATTAAGCAATTGACATCCTATCATGCTCTGTGGCATGTATAAAAATGCTGAGCAGGCCCCATTTTCCTGGCATGGTTTGGGTCCACTTGTCCCCTTAGAGGGAAGGGTCACTGCAAATCATTACAAAGTTATTCTGAGTGATCACCTTTATCCTATGGTGACACATTTCTGTGCTGATGGGAGTGGTCTCTTCCAGGATGACAATGCCCCATCCACAGGGCACGAGGGCTCACTGAATGGTTTGATGAGTATGAAAATTATGTGAATCATATGCTATGGCCTTCACAGTCACCAGATCTCAACCCAATTGAACACCTATGGGAGATTTTGGACTGACGTGTTAGACAGCGCTCTCCACCACCATCATCAAACCCCCAAATGAGGGAATATCTTTTGGAAGAATGGTGTTCATCCCTCCAGTAGAGTCCAGAGACTTGTAGAATCTGTGCCAAGAGCATTGAAACTGTTCTGGTGGCCTGTGGTGGCCCAACACCTTACTGAGACACTTTATGTTGTTTTTTCCTTTAATTTAACAACACAATTTGGTTACCAAGCAACACATCACATGTACTAACAATACTTAATTAATTCACGTACAATATATTGTATTTATGCAGATCAGTGATCTTCCAAACACAAACATTATTACCAATCCAAAGTCTATTAGACCACAGTAGCTTACAAAAAATAATATAAAATACACACACTTAAAAAAACAAGCAATATCGCATGCAATGCAGCAGTCTGCAGATGATACACTGTATTTTTTTACCCTGATTTCAATTCCATAAGCTTACAATGCATGCATTTTCTATGATGGACTGGGGTTGTTTATTGATTGCTAATCCTCATCTTTTCCATTCATGTGCATTATTTTAAAAACATGGACAATATTACAAATTCAAAGGATTTTTTTTTATAATATAGAGGCTTACATAGTCTGGTACACACCTAATGCAAAACTCAATCTGTTTCTTTACATATATTTTAATATTCGGTAACAACTCAAGTATAGCATCCCATAAAATGTTAACTCTTTGGAGTTGTGTTTATTTCTTCCGGTTTTATTCAATATATCATATAAATAACTTACATTTGATCTGTTAGAGTTATTGCACATAGTTACAATAAATGTATCCAGGTTTTAAACAAAAGACCACAGGCATCTGTTGGTGTTGACAAATTAGTGTCTTGCACAACTTGTTACCTCCAACAGTTTAATCAACCACATTGTTTAATCAACTGAAAATATGGTGAACTCACAAGCCATGTTAAACAGTTCATTCAATTTTCACAAAATAACATTTGCAAATGAATAGTCTAATATACGTGCTCAAGAGACAACAGAAATATTTGGAGAGCAACTAGGTTTACATTTAGGACATAGTCCCATATTTGGCTGAAAACAATTCAAAGCTCTGCAACTCCACTGGCCTCTGGTGTAATAATGTGCCATTTGTCCTTCAGATACCTGCCAAGTTCAGTATATTTTAGTCTTTCCAATCTGCCCCTCAGGTGGCATTATAGAGCATCCCAGGGTGGTTAAATTGGATTTAAACTGGAACTCGGGGCTGGACACTGCAGATTTTGTGTTGCATTAGTGTCCATGGTACTGCCTTCCAGATATAGTAGTGTGATGAGACATGTTTTCATGCTAGTAGTTGTAAGGCCTTTCGCAGTGAGAATGCTATAACAGCTGGCAAGCCGCCATTGTTCAAAATGTCACAATACTTAGAGATGTAGGTGTATTATAGTGCATCATTCATAGCATATTAACACACACACAGCTACAGCCACCACATTTGCTGACTTTTTTGTATTTTTGGAAGCATATACTCAAGCTATACCAAAAACTTAAACGAGAAAAAACTTCAAGTTACAAAAATAGCCCCAGCTATCTGAGCCCCAGCCAAGTGGAGATATCAGTCCCATAGGTCAAGTTACAAGAAACTACTGGGACAAAGTTTGCCAGCACTGAGATATCAAACCCATTATTCAAGTTACGAGAAACAACTGGGGCAAATGTGGCTGGCATAGCTTTTACAATTTTGTCTTTGCTTGATGCCCCAATTGTAACTTGATGGGTTTGATATCTAAAGAATACCATCAATTCAATTTGATTGGTAAATCAACATTTCATATTAGCGTCTTGTGAATAGTTTACTTTGAGTATGTAGGGAGGTATATTGTCTGTGGAAGAGACAGACTTTCACATAACGATAAAGTTGTTTTAACGCATCACTCTGGAGAGTGGTTTCTCTCAGGGGACTCTGACTCAGAGCAGTTAAACACAAGGCTGTATAGTTGCATAGCATTAATTCTTTTCTCCAATCAGTTATTACATTTAAGCTAGTGCCATTACTTCATTTCATAAAGCAACCTCTAAAGTTTCCTTCTGCCAGGCAGCTCCATAAAATAGAGGAATTTATATGTATTGCAAGATGGCCTTTAAGTGCCCTTGTGTAAACAACACATAATCCCTTCTGTAACTGAAATACTCTGTCTAGATTAAAATCAGTTTCCTTCCCCAAAACCAGTCACCCTGCAGAATACAAACAAGGTGCTAACAGCTCTGTCACGTGTGCCAGCAAACTAGAATCCGCCCTTCGACAAATTGTGATCACACATTTCTAAAGATTGTGATCAGTCTGAATGAAAGTTTGTTAAATGTCAAGCTTGCATTTTTTGGTCCTCAACCAAACTAATCTATGTTAACATTCAAAGCTCTTATAACAGAAGATAACCCAATGGAAGTCAAGTCCAGTGGAAGTGTCTATGGCTTTTGCGGAAGCTGGAAATTGTAAGACCGGAAGATAAAACTTTGGAGGATATTTAATTCATTAAAGCAAAAAGACTGTGGTTGGTGAAAAGTGACAATACAAAAATGTAACCTAGAACAATCAAGCTTATTCCAACAGTGTCTGCATATCTAAATGGCTAACATCTCTGCCTCGAAACTCCAAGTATCTAAGTCTGATTCATAGTAGAAAATGTTTTTGTGGCAATCCTTATGTTATGACAAAATTGCCTGATGCAATTAAATCAATGCAATGAAGAAGTAGATAGTAACTGCACAGAAATAGTGTGGTTGTATATTGAATATTTTTGTTGTTTTTGTTAATAATATTTATTTGTTCACAAATTAAATGTTAGCAAACATTTAAAAATGTTAAAACATTTTAAAAGTGCAGTCATACAGTCAGTACAAAATACAATAAGAATACATCGTGGTACAATGAGTTAACAAGTGCAGACAAACACAAAGTTCTAGGTGTGTGCCAAACTGAAGGGAGGCATAAAACATTAATAAAACATGAATATATTGTTAAATTTACCACTATTGTGAAATATTATAAAGAAAAAAATAATCTGAAGCATTTCATTTGCTTTTGCTAACTTAAATTTACACTGACACTTCCTCATTACTTATTTCAATTGCACTGTAAGGAAAAACATGTGTTAATCGTGCACAGTGATACATGTTTTATTAATATGGCCCTAAAAGAGTCTCTAAAAATATTGGACAGCACTGGCTGAATTTCCCAGCACAGGAGGTTTCGACCCCTTTATTGAAAAGTCAGTGTACACATCTCTTCATAGAGCTTCATAATTCAATTACTATGTATTGTAAAAGTATAAAGTTTCTGATTGTATTTCCTTTTGTAATATGTCTCCCTGTAGCAATAATGTGATGATAATTTAAATGGGGGAATGGAATTTACTAAAGATAATTTCTGGGTCACCATACCATCTTTATTGAGTAAGTTGTTTAATTTAATTGAAAAAGTCTTATGTTTGCCCTTGATCCCAGAAGAATTGTAATGTTAGAAGAAGGCAAACACATGTCTTCACAGAGGTACATCCCTATGACCCTGGGGAAATAAACCTCATTATTGGTCATTTCAGGACAGCAGTATCAACCAGACTCAGCCTATTTAGTTATCAGACAGATGTTTTATTCTATTAGTGTTCAATAATTCTCTCCCTGGGCACTAGGAAGATACAATTGGAGAGGTGTCCTGTGCTGCCGCTTGAAATGCAGACTGACTATCAATAGGCTTTTACGGCTGGAGATGACCATTTCCATATCGGCAGAATTGTGGAAGGGAGTACCGAGTTTTCAAGCCCTGATGACAATGGAAAATGAGTGTCTGCTGTAGCCTTAAAGATAATATGAATATGCATTAGAACCTATAAAAAGCAATAAAATGTCAGTTAATATGAAATATTTCTGACATAAAAAATAACAGCCTAGCTGCTTTGAAGAAAACACTGCGCACAATAGTCGACAGACTGATGAAATGCTTGCCGTTTTTAATGTGTTCCAACGCTTTCCATCATGGATGATTTCAAAGGGCTTTTGTGGTTTTGAATAATACTTCTGCCATTATTCAAGTGATTTTACTTGACAGGCTGTCGCACAAAAGCCACTGTATCCCAAAAAGCTAGCAATTTTCTCGACACAATAAACAACTGCAATTAGGATGTTTATTGGCCATATCTTAATGTTAAGTAAATAGCTGGGTCTCCCTGACCAGATGCCTTCCATTCATCCACAGGCAAGGACATTAGTAAAATAACACAAGATATGGAGTTCAGTCGTTGCCTGGGTATGGATTCTTTATACCCACCATAAAATAAGTGGTTTGTGCAGTGCTATATAGGACTACTGGAAATACAAATGACATAATGACCACAGGATTCTGCATTAGCCTGTTATTTGCAATATGTGATAACACGTCTGATGTGAGATATTTGTGTCTGCATCTGGCCTACTACCATATTATGGGTAAAAAAAGATCAACCTTACTTTAGTTAATTCACAAGCTATATGCCCTACAATAGGGACATAAACATCATCCAATACATTTGTTTAGAGTCGGGACATTTGTTTCGCATTAACACCCCGTAGTATATACATGGTGAAAGCCATTCATTTATGTAAATATACTGATACTGTGATGAACAATGGTATGAGAGCTTACACCATAATCTAAATCTTTTGGGAAATAATGTAAAAAAATATATATATTAGCTGATTAACAATGTCTGTGAGATGCATTTTAAATATCTTATTTCTGCATTTTTATTACACTGTAATTATCCATTCTCAGTGCATACTTGGATATGGTGTTGAATACATACAAAACATTTTGTTTCTCAATAAAAGACTAATTTTAATAGCTAGTGCTGCCATGTTTTATGAAACTGCTGTTGCTGAAATGTGACTACAGAAACAACGTCTCATCTGTAAGTATTTTTAGTATGTAATTTCCATGTTAGTGAGGTTAGTGACACTTGGAATACTCTTGCCCCTGTTTGTTGGATATAAGGACTCTGATGAAGAATACAGGTATGGTTCTCTACCTGAATTAAGTTTTCTTTCCTATTATGGTTGCCAAGGACAACTGTGCACTCCTTTAGGCAATGGTAAGGAATGCACTCTATTAGCTGTTGTAGATGGATGTGGTAAAATATTGCTTTGTAGTGGCATTGCCTGCCAAATCCTTGAGTCATAAACTCTGTCTTTGACAGAAAGGGCATTAGAGGAAAGTAGAATTTATGACACGAAAGGTTTCCATTTTAATGTTCTTGATCAAGGAGAATCCATAGCAAAAATTGCTTCCACAATGGTGTGTGTAAATCCCTTTGTGATAATGTGTTTTGCATCTGCAATTTGTTTAATAATTCCAACATACTGTAAAGTTTGTAACAAAGAAGTATTTTTTTTATAGGCTGTAAACTTGACGTATATATATTTTTTGTAACCAAATTTATTTTTCACTTCAATATTTAATTATAACAATATTAATTTAAAAAATGCCATGTAAAAATGTAAATATTTTCTGTGTTTTTCTTTCTGTAATAAAGGAAGCACAGTTTATATATAGATATACACTCACCTAAAGGATTATTAGGAACACCATAGTAATACTGTGTTTGACCCCCTTTCGCCTTCAGAACTGCCTTAATTCTATGTGTCATTGATTCAACAAGGTGCTGAAAGCATTCTTTAGAAATGTTGGCCCATATTGATAGGATAGCATCTTGCAGTTGATGGAGATTTGTGGGATGCACATCCAGGGCACGAAGCTCCCGTTCCACCACATCCCAAAGATGCTCTATTGGGTTGAGATCTGGTGACTGTGGGGGCCAGTTTAGTACAGTGAACTCATTGTCATGTTCAAGAAACCAATTTGAAATGATTCGACCTTTGTGACATGGTGCATTATCCTGCTGGAAGTAGCCATCAGAGGATGGGTACATGGTGGTCATAAAGGGATGGACATGGTCAGAAACAATGCTCAGGTAGGCCTAGAATTTAAACGATGCCCAATTGGCACTAAGGGGCCTAAAGTGTGCCAAGAAAACATCCCCCACACCATTACACCACCACCACCAGCCTGCACAGTGGTAACAAGGCATGATGGATCCATGTTCTCATTCTGTTTACGCCAAATTCTGACTCTACCATCTGAATGTCTCAACAGAAATCGAGACTCATCAGACCAGGCAACATTTTTCCAGTCTTCAACTGTCCAATTTTGGTGAGCTTGTGCAAATTGTAGCCTCTTTTTCCTATTTGTAGTGGAGATGAGTGGTACCCGGTGGGGTCTTCTGCTGTTGTAGCCCATCCGCCTCAAGGTTGTACATGTTGTGGCTTCACAAATGCTTTGCTGCATACCTCGGTTGTAACGAGTGGTTATTTCAGTCAAAGTTGCTCTTCTATCAGCTTGAATCAGTCGGCCCATTCTCCTCTGACCTCTAGCATCAACAAGGCATTTTCGCCCACAGGACTGCCGCATACTTGATGTTTTTCCCTTTTCACACCATTCTTTGTAAACCCTAGAAATGGTTGTGCGTGAAAATCCCAGTAACTGAGCAGATTGTGAAATACTCAGACCGGCCCGTCTGGCACCAACAACCATGCCACGCTCAAAATTGCTTAAATCACCTGTCTTTCCCATTCAGACATTCAGTTTGGAGTTCAGGAGATTGTATTGACCAGGACCACACCCCTAAATGCATTGAAGCAACTGCCATGTGATTGGTTTGTTAGATAATTGCATTAATGAGAAATTGAACAGGTGTTCCTAATAATCCTTTAGGTGAGTGTATGTATATACAGAGATATATATTTGTGTGTGTGTCAACTATAGGGTCACAGTTATGAGGGCCCTGGGGTGGCCAAATGGAATTTCTAGACAATGTCTCTTGCTGACAGGAGGCACTTTCCTCTCTGATAGACAGGGGCATAGGTCCCCTGATACCCTTAGGATAATTATGACTTCTATTCCTTGGACCCCGAACACACTGGTGAAATGTTTTTATTGTATGAATGATTAGATTCCCCCTGTGGTGGTAAGCCTTCTCCCTCTGCCTCCTATTCTTTAACACTGGCTTTTGTTATGAACTTGGGCATTATCGTCATTGCATTCTGTTCTATAGTTTCATTGGGACTCTTTTTAAATGTGGTCTAGCAGAGCTGCAAGATATAAGGCAGCTAATAAAAGTGCAAATGTTCTGTTTACTGGTAGTAATGCTTTAACTTACAATTTTGCCTTTTTGTATTCTATTTCCATTTATAACACAAAATGTACTGTCTAACTACATAAAGAGGATCTAATTCCCTCTGGGATTCAAGTGACATGATAAATCATGTGGCTGATATTTTTTTCCCCCTCTCTCTGTCCCCGTTATGAACTTAGGCTGGTATTGCATAGGCCTATTTACTTGATTGCAATATTCAAGTCTGAGACTTTACTGCAAAGACAAAGTAATAATACACACACACATATATATAGTGATCTACACTTCACAATATGTAATTAGTTTACAGGGCAAAACTACATTGTAATACTGCAGGTAGATGCAATAAATGCAATAAAATGCTTTAAAATTCTGCATATGCTTTGGAAGAATACATAGACAAATATTTTGCCAGTGGTGTAACACATAATCCTCGAGATTGTCTTTTCCCTCAATAATATGAAAATGAATTATCAGGTAAACAATAAACTGGAACATTAGGGAATGCTAGTGGTAATTAACTTAATGAGCAATTGAAAAATGAAGTATAAATACATTAATATTTCTTAATTGTGTTTACCAGAGAAGATGTTAACAACATGGCACTTAAGACAATCTGTGTGCTTAAGAATTGTATAATATTTTAGATCTACATGTGGTAGAAGTATTAATAAAGGTTATGGCATCTCAAAAATAACAAATCTGACTCACATTGTTCTTATGGTTCTAAAGCAGGCAGGGAAGGTAATATGTAAATGACTGCCCAGGTAACAGTCTGTTTTGCATCAATATATTAGGAGACAGCCGTCATGAATTAAGAATAGGGGAATCCTGTTTAATTAATCTTCTTGACTTCTTTGAGGATGTTAGAAGATGGGAGTGCTTATGATATGATTTACTTAGACGATTAACAAGCTTTTCATGAAGCACTACATGGGCCTGTGATTAAGGTCAAGCTGGTGGACATGCAAGGAAGAGGATCTAATTGCATACAGAACTGGTTAAGATATGTATAATCACTCCTGGATGAACATGGCGGTAAGGGGACTCCTAGAACTAGGGATCTCTACATTTTCATTTTTCTTATTTGACTTGCAAAGAACAAATAATAATATTTAAAACCAAAAAAAAGCATACATTTCAACCTGTGAAATGTACATACAATACAAATGTGTGTGTGTGTTTTATATGAGCACAGCCCATGCTTCTTAATCACGGGCGTGGTGTTCACTGTGGTGAAGCTTGACTTTCTTCCAGGGGGACAAGGAAATTAAAATATTCATTGTGTTTTGTTGTGTAGTTCCTATCAACAACATAGCAACAACCTCGCTGGATCAATGTTGACAGCTTGTCTGATCTACACTTGCAGGTGAAAGTTAAAATCTCCCACGGGGGTTGGGAATGATTATTTTGATTTGGCTAAAATATATCCTTATTCATTTTAATTACTATTGTGTGGCTAGTCTTTGTTATAGTTGATCTGAACATCTGGTATCATTACAGTCTGAACAGTCCCTGTCGTTTTACATTGGAACTTGTTGCTGGAGGCGGGGCATTATTCAATCTGGCAGGGAGCCGATTGAATTTTGGATCCTGCTGAAGTTGTCCACTGTGGACCAATTGTATCTTTCCTGTGGATTTGCTCTCCAGTAGCTGCGGATTGAACTTTCTTTCCAGTGTTCTGTCACTGACATGATTTCCCTTTTCTCCAGACCAGCGTCAGAAAATAGCTGGACACTTCTTTCTCTTATACAGTGGTTGGTGTTGGTAAAGCCGATATATTTGCGGATATATTTATTTGATTAATTCTATTGAATTTACAGTTTCACCATTTCACATTATCAAAAGATAGATCCGGAAGCTGATTTGCTGTTCAGAGCGCCGCCTCTTCAAGAACTTTTTTTGGTAGCAGCATTCATCCGGTTTTTATTTGATCGTTATAAATCATTTTTTAAATGGGTAGATTTGCAGGATTTGCTTACTATAGTTAGTGTGGACTCCCATTTAACACTACTTCAACAGTGGGAATGAAATAAAGAACAAGTACAAGGGATATTATGTAATAGATCAAAAAGAGTGAAGGAAAGTCTAAGACTGTATTGATCAGATTATGTAATGCAACAGTCTGACCCCCAGTTCCTGTCACCTCACTACAAGAAACACATTTTTGCTCTTGAGAAAGCTCAGAGAAGGGCAACTAGGCTAATCCCTAAGTAGAAAGTGCAATGAAGACAGATTAAAAGAATCATATCTCTTCAGGCTAGGTGAAAGATGGGATTTGATTGAAGTTTATAAAATCCTAAAAGGCATAGATAAGGTCAACCTAAGTTACTTTTTCAAACTCGTTAGAGACAGGACTTGTAGAAAACACAAATGTAGGTTCAATTAAAGCATGCTAAGAACAGACAGTAGGTGGCTCCTCTTTACTTTTACAATTATAATTTCATACAATTTGAGGAATAATACAATATACTTGAGTCCATGGTTTTAGGGGATGAACTTCTGTAACAGCAGTTTGGTTTCGGATGTTTAATACATTATTTGTTATCCCCAGCCTTATAAGTTGAACTTTTTACTGTTTCCAAATCAGTGGGAGAGAAAAGAGATAGGAAACATTATACCTACCATACATCAAAGTGTCAGTGCTAACAGAGTCAGTGCCTGCTTTACCTGTTTAGGAACGTGAAACATTCAGGTAATAGAGGAGTTTTATTAGGAAATGTAAGTGCAGCAAAGTATTAGGACATATTCATGATTGATATATGGATGCAGGCTCTTTCTTATGAAACACTGTTCGGAACTAAACAGCCATGTCAACAACAAAATGAACAAAAAAGTGAAAACAGTTCATAAGCAGTGATAATATTACATAAACTGTATTGTTTACAGTATGCATAGAAACTGGTAAATAAGATGGAAGCTGTTTCTGAAAAAAATAAGATTGTGAGGTATAATTTCCGAGGACAGACACCAAAGAAGCAAACTAAAAGAATAATATGTTGTTGCAATCAGTGATTATTTTTTGTCAGTTCAGCTATCATTGTATTTGATTGTGGCTGTGTCACAACAAAAACTAAATACATTAATCTCAACCTTGCATTTTACAGTTATCTTGAAAATTGTGTTCAGATGAGAAACCTATATTATGTAAAAGGAATATAACAGTTTTCCCTTAGAGAGGGCAGACTTGAATACACATACCAGCCAATATAACCAGTATGAAACAATTATCACATTGACAGGTATTTCTAAAATTAGAACTAAACAATATATTATTATTTAATCATTTTGATCATATTCTCCAGAAGGAGAATTCTTGTTTCATATCTGGGATAGTTTTTATTTTTATTATTTTTTTAACTTGCCAGCAGTCAAGCATCAACTATAATTGCTTATGTTAGCTTCCTTTAATAATCTTGGTGCAATTTGCAACATTTAATCCCCAGGTTGTGCAGGACCATTGGTAATAGTATTGCAATAACATAAATTCCACATGACTGCTATGGTCAACAAACAACAACACAAATACATGCATTTTACTTTGGCATGATTATAAATATGCTTTTGGTTAAAATGTTCTTCCATGGTATACTTTATACTTTAATTTGGATTGATTTCTAAAGTATTAGAAATGGATTTGAAAGATTAACCTGGTCATTTTGGTTAAAGGCAGCTTAAGAAGATGAATTTCTGAATATTTACTGTCTAGTCATTTTAAAGCATTTATCTTTTATTTAGCTTTAGCCTACTTTCAGTGATTGAAGCACAGAAGAGGGCTTTACTTGAATGAATGTATTCAATATCGTCATATCTTAGGGAAAACACATATATGACAAATGTATTGTGTTTACCATCACAAGACTGCACAACAAAAGCCTGATGAAAAACACTACAATTTCAACATAAGCATCTCATGACCTGCTCTCATTGATTTTATAAACTAGGGTAAGGGTATACTCCTTAAGCTAAACATTTTAGTCCTTTACTTTTGTACACCACTTAATTGACTAAAGATATCTTGCCGTTTCTTTGTTATTCTTAATTTTGCCATAATTCTGTTTTTCATAGACAACAATTTGTTTTGGGTTTAATCACTTAAATGCTTAGATGCACTTAGATGCCTTAAATCACTCTTGCTGGCAACACTGAATTTAAACTACTAAATTTAGCTGTGATTTTCTTAACCTGTGAACACTTGAGTGTTCATTGAAGGGGCTGAATAGCACTTAGTATGTTATTAAGCTATCAGGGTGTGAACACACCTATATTTGATTTTTCAGGTGTTTAGTTCAGTTCCGTTTTTTTCTATTTAAAAAAAAAAGAGGTATAGGCTTTATTGAAATGTCAAGATAGCTTAATTCATATGGCCAAACAAGTGGAAGGACTTATTGATGCTTTTAAAGATGTATTTATAAAAAGTGTTGTTGAAAATGTACAAGAAGTAGATTTATACAATCATGTATTTCATACCCAGTCAATAAACTAAATTAATAGCTAACTGCGGCACAATAATAATAATAATACATTATGATATGACCTTTAAGTCCTCACACAACCACTCAGTTGAATTTTGTAATTTTTTTAAATTGTGTTAACATCACGCACAGCCCACACATTTACAGAATGGTAATTCTTTTTTGTTAATGAGTGAATCACCTTCCACTGATGGTACTTGCTATACATTTGGAAACAAAAATCCTTTTGTGTTCTTGGTGTAGCTACTGTGCAATTTATAGTAGTTGTGTGTACTTGTTTGCTCTCATGACCATAAGCATACATGACTGCAGTTGCTATTTTGGACATGGTAGACTGACTTGAGATATCTCCAGCAAATCATTTAAACCCACCGGTGGCATAACATTTTAGTGCAGTGGTTATCTTCAGGGCAACTGGAACTACATAGCTGTGCTGAACAGAGCTCTCCAAATCACCTGATCAATCATAGAAATATTTGTGGTGCTGAAACATGTGATGTTAACAAAATGAATATGGGTATATATATATGGGCAGCACGTGGGATCAATCCCTGTTGTACCCTTGAGCAAGACGCTGAATCTAGATTCTTCCCGTAAAAACCCAGCTTTATAAACGGGTAATTGTATGTGAAACAATAATGTGATATATTGTAATAATTGTAAGTTGCCCTGGATAAGGTTGTCTGCTATGAAATATAATAATAATATTTATAATATTTTACTGGTATCTTAACTATTCAACTTTTGAAACTATTGGACTCTGTAAAATAAGTAGAAATTCTACCCCTGGTTAACATAAGATCATGTTTCTGAGATTCCATTCAAATCTTTAAAGCAGAGTTTTGAATGCATCAGGGCAACAAGCTCTTTGTATCACGTAAAGGGCCCTGCACTTTTTTTCTCCAGGAATGCCATCACACTAAATAAATGCTGTGATATTGTAAGAAGGCAGCATTTCAAACCGTAATGCACATAGTCTATTTTCCTTGTACCGTTATTAAGATTTCTTTCATTGAATTTGTATTGGCAGCCATCAAATTTATGGATGTGCACAAGGCTAGTAATTAACTGATTCATCGGTTTGTAGTGTGAGGCACTCTTAAAGGATGCAAGGTCAATTCTTTTCTTCCTTTTTCTTCTTTCTGGCTTATTTTCGGGAAAGCACAGTACTAAAAAGAGATGTCACCTGACACATTTTCAATATCCAGCCTAAGCACCATGCCTTCATATTTTTGTTTGTGCAGCAGTACTCTCCTTGTTGTGCCTGAGGGCACATCACTACTAGAATTTATGTGCAGTGTTGCCAAAGTTGGTCGAGATTAAAAATCAGCACGATCACTGAATATGAATGTTAAAAGGTTCAGCAATCTTTGGTGTTTGTATTGATTTTCATGTCTCTGTAAATATAATTTGGATGGTTGCCATGGTTCAAGATGGTTTTAGCTCCTTTTGTTTATTTTAACATTAGTTTGATCTTTCTATTTCCCCCCTTTCATAGATTTCCAATAATCAGACACTTCTAATATTGAAAGAATCTTGCAGGAAACATATTTTTGAGAAACTGATAGATAAAATCATGTAAATGTAAATAATTAAATTGTTAAATGCATGCTCAGCTCTTTCTTTCTTTCTCTAGATAGATGATTATGAATGTTGTTTGTGTGTATCTCTATAGCGGTTGATTTAGGCTACACACTTCATGTGTAAACACTTTTCAATATGTTTCAATATTATTTAAGTTCTTTGGACTGTTGGTCATTTTGTGGCTCACACTAGGGGTTCAAAAGTAATAGTTATTAAGTACGTACATTCACAACAAAACTGAGTATGCATTCCTCGCATCATACAACAGTATTACTGGCTTCTTTCAGCATCTTCAGATATATTAGTGTATCTCTGTCGCCCACCACCCCCCTTTCTCTCTCTCTCTCTCTCTCGCATATTGTTTCTGAATAGAAATGCTCTATATATTTCTCTGTATATTTCGCTTCTGCACTAAAACCTTTTTGCTGAGGGATATGCGTTCTCTGTGGGGGATAATAAGAGAGCAGCAGGAGACTTTGTGAATGCTTTCAAGAACTCAACTGATATTAGTTCAGACGTTTTCATGCAGTTCTCATTAGCCTGAGTGTGAATAGCACAGCCATTTCCCGTAGTGCGTTGTTTGTGTTTTTATGGCTCTGGCGTGCAAGGAACTAACGAATGCCATTTTCAAAACAGCATTCTCCATCTGCTTAAGAATTAGCATTGTAAAGCACATATGCAGATGCTCTGAAATTAGCAGAAAAAAAATAGAGAAAAGTACTGCAATTCAGTAAACTTCACCCAGAATGCATTCCAGTGAACTATAACTTATTGCGTTACTATGTCATGCAGAAAATTCCTGGGCAACAAAGAAGAAACTTGTTCACACCTCAGATTTAAAATGATTGGTACTCCGAGACATTCAACTTGGCTCTTTGGTTAAGCACCACCAGTTAATTGAAATATACTTGATTGTCGTGTTTGTAAAAATTGGAATGTTAAAAATGGCTATCTGAGAAGTATACAAAATTCAGAGTTAATCAGCTTTTTTTTGTGTACATATTTCCCATTTAGCTTGTGAAGAATTCTACTTATAACCGAGTGTTATGCCTGACAGATGTGATAGGAAAATACATCTCGGTCAGCAACCTCTCATTTAATTCTTTTCAGTTTATGGTTAGCTGTAATCCATCTGGACTTTGATAAACTTGCAGGCTTTATGAATAAGCTTATGATTCTTTCTGAAATGGGTTCAATTTATTAAATTTAAAGGGATTGGAGCTTAGTCAAGGTGCAGGAGAAAATTAATAAATAAAGGAAATGGTAAAAGAGAAGTCTCTTGTGGTCAGCTTTTCCAAAACTATTGCTCTCTGAAGGCATCATTATCTGGTTTTATCAGTTTATTGACCTAAAACCAGAACCAGAGGGGCCTTAATATTTAATTGTTGAAGACCTAACTTATGAGCATGGATGGGTGAAATAAGACTTTGAAGTTGTTTTTTCTACTGAAGGATTATCCTCTAGGGACTTGATTTATATCAAATTGTATTCTTTAAATGTAATTCAAAGACTATGTGCATACATGTGGGCGGAGAAGGTGCATTGCTTTTTGAAAAGAAAACACAAAGAGCAAGTATGAAAATAGAAAGCAACCATATTCCGTGATCTCTGTGTCGATGCTGGTTTAAACTTAACCTTAAACAAGATTAAAAAAAAAAAAAAAAAAATATATATATATATATATATATGAGTTATAATATTCATTTTAGTGTGTGTCTTGATGGTTTATTGTTGAGCTACCTGGTGCATTACATATAATTGAAAGGTTATACTACTTATATCAGTTAAGGTCCTTCGATGAGATTGCTATTGCTCTTCCTAAAACCCTGTAAGTCATGTTTTTCTTTTTGATACAATGGTTAAATATCTCAGCCAAAAACATAACATATTCACAATTTATTAAACTGGATTTAAACAACAAATTTGTATCTTACAAATTGAGATTTTTGCATGTTTAAGATGCGTTTTATAGTTTGAAGATAGAACTCCATTTACAATCTAAATTCCACTTTCAAAATATGATTTAAAATGGCTTTAAACATACATTGCATTTACTCAATTAAAAGTGCGTTCTAAATGTAGGTAGTTAGATATCCAGTTGTGATTTATAACTAAAACAATTGTACTTTAACAAACATAATGTGTGAATTATACATTGCCTATGTAGTAGCAATACTTTACTACACTGTAATACACTTGGTACATAGGTAATAACACAGTACATACATTCCAAAATGACCCACTTAATATAATGTGCTCCCCCAGTTAATTTCTTGTGTTGGTATGTCTTTAGAAAACAATAACTGATCCATGATCCAAACATAGCTTCAGTGGGAATGGAGATTATGTATGAACCTCCCATAACTATTTTTTTTAGTTATCTGTTTATCTGTCAGTCACTCTATCACTTCTAATCATTTTATGTCTGGAACATAAAGATCACAATGTATACATCGCCGAGTTGCTTGAGATGACTCATTTTCTTTTTCATTTTTCGACTTGTTTTCCTTCTTATTACTACTGCACAATTAACTCATTATTTACAGGCTGCCATAGTCTCCAAACGATATTGATTGTATTTACTCCATTTAACAGGAAACCGCGCTGTGAATATCTCACTCTATAGAGTCATGGTTTTTCTCACCCTCTCAATCAACAACTTCCCACATTAACAGGTGCATGAAAAAAGTGCCAGTAAGATCTGGCATTTATGGTGTGAGAGTTACAAGCTATATAAATCTCTATATACTTACACACACACACATAATAGCACTTATATCATGTATGTCCTAAAATATAGATGTCATAACAATCCCAATCCATAACATATATTCCCTTTACTCTTTCAAAAGGTATTGATTAGGATACTTTTATACTTTTAAGTCATACAGTGTTTTTGGGTTGTTTTAATTTCATTTTTAGATCTTGAATAATAGCACCGAATAAATTATTGGTGAAGTGTTTTCAAAATTTCAGCAAGACTACATATTATAAATTGTGGATTTTGTGCCCTGAAAATGAATCATTCATTATACTTCGTGCCTGAGAAGAGCTGTGGTTTAACATTTCACAGTTGGTGACAGCTCTACCAAAAGAATAATGTGTTGTGGTACACACTTGAACACCCAGAGGCTAGGTCTCATGAAATACAATACATTGTGATAGAAGCGTTAAGATCAGAATTCAAATAAAGATTAATATTGTACATTATTTTAATTACATGAAGTACAGGGAATGTGTTCCAGATGAGTTTGGGATATCTATTGTTCCCCTTTTTTTTATCAAACACATCCCCGCTGACTCATTTTGGATTTAAAATACTTCCACAGTAATATATTGTTCTAAAAAAAGAAGAAAAAAAAAACAATACAAAAACAGAAACTATTTAAATAAGAATAGGAATTTGTAGGGCTTTTTTCATCAAAAACAGTGATTGGCATTATTGTTAAAATATGTAAATTCTTCATATCCCTATAGGAATGCTCTCTTTGAAGTAATCTCCTTGAGTATGTTTAAATTCTGAATACAATCTCAGGGGTACAGAGGGCCTATTTTAATTTCATTTTCTTCATTCCACATACCAAGCAGTTTATTATAGTTCCGCAAACCTTGAGCTTTCAGGATAACTCCAAAGTGATTGTATCCTGATTAGATTATGGTTTTATAATCTGCAACACATATGCAGACTACAAACAACTAGGGTGAATCTCTAGACACCAAATAAATACAATAGTCAGATGACTGTATAAGTGAATTAGGTAGACATATACAGTTGAAAAACAAATATTATGCATGGGCTTATCCTGAACAATATACATTATGTTTGCATATACAGTTTACCACAAATGCTTCTTAAAGCTTGAAAAACAAAGAAACAAACCAACATAAGGCCTTGAGATACCCTGCTTCTATAATTGGTATGAAACATGGTGCTCATTAAAACTGTAATATCCACTAGAATGTTGTGTCTTCAAAAATGCCGTTGACACAGATATGAACTGCTAAACTGGAGTTTTGGAATCGAGTCATTCATTATTAAAAGTTTCAATTATGATAAAATACCTTTCTTTTTCAAAAATGAAGGCAGGAGTTGACACATTATTTTAATATTGTATGTGCAATATATTTTTTGACAAGTTATTTTGAGATTTTCTTTTTTATTTATGTCCACCCCCCCCCCCCCCCCCCCCCCCTCCCAGTTTAGGTCTGTCTCTGTTACTAAATTGAATAGAAACAAACAAACTAAGCTGATGGTGGTACCATGGTATATGTTGTTAATCTTTGTTCTGATCTAAAACAGGATAGGTCAAGAAATCATAAATAGCTGTTTAAGTTGAAAATACAAATACAGGTTTTATAATATAGATGTGTTCCTGATATTAAAAAAGGGAAATAGACTAGAGAGAATTCGATAAATGTTATTCTGAACTAAAGACCTATATCTATACATTTCTAGATCTATATACATAATTATAAATACATACATAATCATTGCCATTGTATGTACTATGTTGGACAGCTATGCATTTAAGATCTCACCTTGGCAGTTATATCACATTTCTCATCCTCTGTGCTAGTTATTTTAAGTAGGACATCAAAGAAATCCACAAGTGTGCAGAATGTTAATAACACATTAAGAAAATTAAATGAAGACACTTCTGGAAGTGATTAAAATTAATCTGGGGCTTAAGGAGACATGACAACCAGATTTTAATGAAAATTTTAGTTCAGTAACTTACAAATTCAATTAATTGTACTGCTAAAAGTAGGTAAAAAGTTTCTCTTAGTGACTGTAGTATTTTCATTATTTATCCAGGGTGACTTACTGCTTATACAAGAAGCATTTTATGACATTAAAAAAGTGCAGTAATACAATCAATACAAAATGCAGTTATATATAATAGTATACTTGCCTCTATTGTTTGATGTGTCAATGGATAATTTCTGTTGTTCTCATTGGCATGTTTGAGCATTGTCTCAGATCTATCCCTCCTTAACCATGATTCTTGTGAGAGACAATCCTTTGGCTTTTTGCCCTGTTTTTGTATTACTATCTGGATGGGTTTGTAATTTTCTTTCTTTTTGTTTTTAAGAAAGCACATATTTTACAAAATATCAATTTTTAAGCATGTTAAAGCTTAATTTAGGCACCTATTCAACACATCACAATAACATTTGTCGGAAAATGATGATTGAATGGTTTGGTCACAAATACCCTGTCATATTCCTTCACACAATACAGTTTTGTTTATGCGACACACATTCCACAATGATTAGTAAGAGGTGAAAGGACTGCACTCGCTCATACATTTTTTTTTTTTTTGTCACTCATACAGAAGTATTAAAAGAATGTTTTATAAAACCCTCCAAAGACCCTTAGCACTTGAAAAATTGCCTTCTATCTGTGTGAGACAAACTTAAAAAGAAGATTTGAATTAGTAAAAAAACAAGGCTTTACCACTTTGGTCCAAGAATGACTCAGTCATTTGTGCTTTCTGTGAATTTCCTGCTACCGGAAGACATTTCTTACAGAACAGTCTTTGTTTCACTCATTAAACACTGAAGACTGACATCTGTTGGCATTTTTTTTTTTTTATCTTTTCCATTTTTAGTGGTTTTACATCAGTATACATTTAATCTAAAAAGCTACAGCAATAAAAACATGTAAAAACAGATTTGAAAACTTACATAAACCCTTTTAGACATTGTTTTGGAGAAAAAGTAAAATGCATACACCCTTCAGCAATTTAGCTCCAACATGAATCCAAAGTGTTGTTTGAGTTAATTCGTGAAAAAATATATATATATGTATTTTTTTTTTTTAGTTTTGTTGTTGATTTATTATTATTTCATTGTTGTTTTTTAAATGTTGCCTCACTATAGGGATAAAAATACTACATGTTTGATCCACTACTTTGTATATAAACCCCCTGAAAAACAATCTAGCAATAATAGTAAAAACATTTCAATGCAGCATCAATTATATGACTTTTTTGTTGTTTTTATTGTTGTTGGATAGATGTTTTAAGATGGGAATAAAATAACAATACAAATATTATTAATAATAATAAAAAACCTTTTTATACTCGGGGCAAATCAGATTTTTCCCCCCAACCAGTCCTAATCCCATGATCCTATATCAGGCAGACAGCTTAAATATCTGTACTTGTTTTAAATGAAGAAATCCGGAAGGTTAAACCCATCCCAATTTTAAAATTATTTGACCTAAAGCCAGTGGTTTAGTTTTAGCAGGACTGTTCACCCCAATCTTCTGAGATTCAATTCAATATTATCTGAATCCATCATATGAGGTCATTTATTTCATGCACTCTGAATCAGTTTAGGAGAAGTAGTGGTTATTGTGATTATCTTAATAAGGGGTGTCCATACTTTTCTTTGTGATGTGTTCTTTAAGTATAAAGCATGAAAGCCCAATTTCATTTTAATCAAGTTAGTAGACAATACTCATATTTATATATATACACAGACAATACCACATATTATATATATATATATATATATATATATATATATATATATATATATATATATATTAAGCTTTTAGGCCAATGTCCTTAGCTTTGTTTTAAGAAGTTTTTTTGTTGATGGCATCAGACAGATTATTGGATTTTAGTACTACATTTTCTGCCAATATTAATATATTATTTATTGCAAGCCCATTTGTTATAGATAAGTTGGTTTCATTTGATTAAATTACCATAGGTTGGATCATTTATTTTATGGATGTAGATATTTGATTGAGAAACAAATTACTAAAATCCTTTATATTTGTAATTTATGTAAGAGGTAATATTTCTATTTTTAAAGCCAGACTTAAATCCATCAATAAATCTAAGTAGTTTCTTGCAAAACTCATTGTTTTATGCCAACATGCACTTGTCAGTGATATGTTGTTGCAGGGTTGGATGTTTTCTTTAAATGTTTATATTATTTCCTTTTATCGTAGATTTTCAGAGGTTTTGCTGATTGTGTTTTAAACTGTCAATTTCCAGTACAGCTGCCTTTGACTTTAAATCATTAGAGGTAGGTCCAAAACAATAGGGAGCAACATGGTGTTATGACTGCTCAGCAGCAGTCCACATATGATAAGCCTTCATGACACAATCTTAAATTCTAGCTAACTTATCAACTGGCTTATTTTCCCCTTCCATCGCAATGCAGTTCACTAAAGTAGAATGGATGATCATACATTAGCAGACTAGAAGTTACTTGGATAGTATTGAAACTCTCCTACCAAAAACATATCCTTCCTCCCAAGTCACACATACACAATCTTTCTTCTTAAGAATTATGTTCAGTTTGTCTTAACAACATGCTTCATCTTAAGTTTTGTTTTTATTAGTTTGAAACAATATGTGATTATAACATGATCATAAAACAAACTAAATCAAAATAAATAATACTGAAACATGCTTCAAAACACTTGTTGACTTATTGTTTAGCAATTCTTTACATTAGTTTCCTCACGGACAATATCTACAGGATTAGCTTTATTCCATGTTAATGTGGATACTTTGTAATTTGATCACTTTGGATGAACACACTACATTATTATTATATACATGCATGATTGTTTTTATTTTTTTAAAGTAAAACATTGTCATGAATGGGTTAAAATGCAATATTTGATTGTAGTTTGCCTTTTAAAAGACAAAGGGAAGCTTCTATAATCATTAAAGGAAAGAAAAAGCTAAACAAGCAGAAAGTAATTAAACTATTTTCGATATTTGACATAGCAAAGTGACCACTGAAATCTTGCTCAGTTAATGGAATTTGTGCACAGATTTAACAATGCAGTTTAGCAGACAAGTTGGGCAGATCATGTTTCTGCAGTTTATTTTTCCAAGCAATGTACTGCCTCTGACCTGTTTATAATGAGGGTGGTGTAACCGAAGAAAGCAAATCTGCTGGTATAAAGTAAGTATATTCAAATATGTGTCCATGTAATTTCAATATCATTAATAAATGTACCAAGTAAACAGAAAGCTCAATATTTTGTTTTAACAGGTGGTTCGACCAAGTATTGACTCAGGGGAATTAATACTTACATAACCGAAGACATTTAAATGATTATATTGTCTCTTCAAAGTGTTGAATAGATTTTTATTATTTTTCTTAAGCAAAATTTGGTTTAAATTTCTAATAATTGAATTGCAGGGAAGAAATACATTACTAGTAAACACTGTAGTGGTAATAGCCTTGTTCCTCCTGATCTATTAATCCTGATTGAAAAAATAGTTGAGGTTAACACTAATAATGACTACAAATTGTAACTGCCAGGAAGAAATAATGCCGTAGACCTACAGTATATATATTTGTTCTATAACATGTAAGAAACAGTGTGTGATTTTTGTACTTTTGATCATAACCTTCATGGCAGTGTATAATAGAAGCCTTTAAAACACAGCTAAAAGAATGTAGGATTTATTTTTTCTAGGAACAAATGAGGAAGGCTTCTGCATGTCTAAGTCTGAACTGAGCCCAACAAAACATTTAACTCAAGGTCAATGGAATCCAGTCCTAAGTGTTATTGAAACTGATTGAGTGGGAGAGACGCTGTAGTGGGTAGGGTTACAGAAGACAGAGACCAAAGGGTTATTAAACAAGTGAGAGTCAATTCTTTTCAAGAGAAAGATGCTGCATATGTCTATTGAACATATACAGAGGGGGTGGGGGGGGGTGCTTTATGAATATAATAAATAAACAAACAAGATGCTTTCATTCAAACTCTAGGTGGTTCATTTGGTCTTTATTACTGCATCATGTTGTAATGTTATGAAGGTAAGCCAGAGTGTCGATTGCTTGAGTGTATCCAAAGTAATGCAAGACAAGAAAGTGTTCAGAACTGTAAACAAAATGTGGTATTTCAGCATAAAACACACATTACATAGTTGGTACAAGTTGAGTTTGGTCATCCATGTTCCAAGCCTGTTGTGATAGAGTCCTAAATAATGTATTCAGATTTCAGCTGCATTAGTAGGTTCACTCCTGTGGAATAAATTAAGAACTGCTTGACACAGCCCCTCCATTTCCTGTGCAGAGTGCAGAGTTAAACCATATTTAATTTATAGTCTACAATTTAGTTTCCATGGCAGAGATTCATAAATCTTTGTTTCATCTTGACTTCTACAGCATACTAATATACTATGGCCTCTATCTTCAATAAGCTGGGATCTCAAGGTATGAGAGTTTCAGATGAAAAAATATCATAAAGTACCAGAGTTACAACATTATTGGAAATTTAGATGTCTGCTTCATTGGCATGCAGGTCATGGGTCATTAAAATTTCATTGGATGAAGCATGGTTTCTCCTGTAATCGAAAAATGGGAACTTGTGAGGTTCTTATTGACTCGTTTTCCGTTTGAACCTTTAAGAAAATGCATTTGGCTCCGTAAAATAAAATGAGAGTGTTTTCAATATGTAACTTTGCAGTGTTTAAATTTCTGTTCCCTTTCATACTCTGTATGATTATTATATACAAGCAAGGAATGTTAAGTACATTTTTACATCCTGGCAATAATCTATCTAGTAATCTGTCTGTTTGTCTGTCTGCCTGTCTATCAGTCTTTCAAATTGAACTACCTACAGATACTTGTGGGGCAATGATTGATCTATAATCATGTAATGATCATAATAGATCATCTGTCCTTCAATTTAATGAGTTTTGATTACATATTTGTGATTCGATGCATCAAAACAGAACTTGATTTTAAGTTTCTTGTTATCGGTTTACGTTCAAATCTTGAGAGTTTGGGAATGTGTTTCATGTAGTGGTAATATGGTTAATTTTTGCAAATGTTTTGTTTAGTTTTGGACATAAATAATCATAGTTCAGATAATAACAAACACAATTTTGTTTTCTTATTTTTACAATGCTAAAGGAGCATCTGATGCAGACACCCAAAAGTCAGTTTGTTTCCGCAAACTTCATTTGATCTTGCCTTCATCTGCACTCATTCGTTTATTTTTATCTTTATCAATATTTGTCAGGACCGACGTTTGGCATCCATACGTCTGCACAAGCAGCGCAAGCCACCTCTTTAAAATCACACTTAATATTTTGTAGGCAATCCAAATGACGTTGGCTCTTTGTTACTATGAACATCTGGTTTCAGGGTTATGTTCAGTGAACTGGAGATTAAAAAAAAAAAAAAAAAAACGGTTTACTTCTTTCTAATGAAGGTAATCTAAGTTGAGTCTGGCTGCATTTGTAAGGTTATTATCATGCTGACAAACAATCTCTTCACCCACAAATTTCCTTTCTGAGGTCATTGCATGGAATGATATTGTGCCTTACAAACGTCCTATCTCCTGTTCCTGCACTTCCAAAATAACACCCAAATCCTCACTACCTCCATGTTTTAATGTAAGCCTCACGTTCTTTTTTCTTATCTTATTTTAGAGCCTCAGAGTTCAGACTGTGTTTTCTGAGTAGATAACACTCTTTTGCATTGCTCCTTTCGCTGATGTCTTTAGTGCAATTGTAGAATTATTTCTCTAGGCGTTATTTCAGCATGTTTTTGTGCCAAAACTGACCTTTACACCAATTTCTGTAAAATGTCTGCTAACTGATTACTGGTTGGAGGATCTCGGCTATCTCAGATCCACGTCTTCTGTCTCGATTAATTGTGAAACTTCGGCATGCATAAGGTTTTGAGTAATTGAGGTCAAATTCCTGAAGTATCCAGTTTATTTTTTTAATTTTCAAATGGACAGCAAGGTTTTTGCATTTACTACAGTACAGTTTAAGTATACTTTTTCCTTTTTAGTGGGAAGCAATGTCTATATAGTCCCTATATTTATTTTCAAATCCCCCAAAACAGTTTCTATATTCATATTTAACATGAATTGGTTTAAACTAAAGCCTTACTACTACAATTTCAATCTGTACTCCACAAAATAGCCTAAGGAGGGAACCAGACCCCTTGCTGTGACTAAGCCGGTGGTTAGACCGTATTGCAACTTCTGATGGTAAACAATAAGGCAGAGATATAAGGGGAATGAAACCAATTTCTATTTGGCTTGAAAGCACGGCACGGCCTAATGAGCAATGAATTTAAGCACCTCCACCTCCCAGTGGAAGGATGCCCAACAGGCAAGCAACCTAGTAATTAATAGCTCGGGTCTTGGCATGAGCAGGGAGACTGAGTACTGGCTTCTTTTCGATATTATCACTTATGTGTAGCCTTTTAATAGAAAAACTAAACAATCGGCTATTTTTCTTTTTCATTGTTCCGCCTGCCTTTTGCTGCAAGTTACTGACAACACTCTTGCTTGACGGTTGCCAGTATATTGTTTTTGACAGGGAATCAGGACGTGCTCATGACCAAACTCTTACATTTTGCTTATTCTGAGTCTATTATTGAGCATTAGGAGCATATAACAAACAAACTACTGTATGTGAAATTAGGGTCATTGGACATGTTGTGGTATTGTTAGTGTTTGCATTATGTTACTAGAGAAAGTAGGAAATTAGATTATATTTTTTATTTTCAAAATTTCTCTCTCCAATCCAATCATGTATAGACATTTTGAACAAATGGTACATAACCCTAAAGTAAGGGGATTATTAGAATATGACTTTGTCATTGAGTTATATTACCTTGAATTAATATTACTATACATCATAGCTGAGTATACCTAATAAGATGAGTTTTTTAGTATTAGTATTAGACCTACATTTTCAATGACATTACAATTGGCTATTCGTCAAGAAACACTGAACTTCTGTTTATTTCACGAAAGATGATTTCAAGTCAAATAGTTTCAATTATTGCTGCCTGTCATTGCCTATCTGTAGATCTTTTGAATATGCCTTACTCTTCTTCTTATCCGAATATCACTGTCATTCATTCGAGTCATTCGAGTGCTATAACTGAGACTGAAACCACTTTAAACCACTACATTATGTTGTAAAATCAGTCAGGGCTTATTTTGTCATTGATATCAAAATGAAGAACATGCAAGCAAATAACCTATAGGTAATTAAATAATACATAATTAAATACTCGAGGCACCTTATTGCAATCACCCTTCACAATGTTATGTATATGAATACAGATGAATGACTGCAGGATTGACCTCTCTTTAAGTGTATTTTTGGGATCATAGTATAGAACATTCGACTCAAGGATAGTAGTGGTTCTGGAGTGCTTAGAAATTGGATATCTATGAAAATTAAATACTGGAGAGGCACTAGATGGTATGACTTACAAACTAGGGGATGTCTCATCTGGCATGTTGGTCAATATATCACTGTTTGTATTCCATTAAAAGGCACTGGGTCATTCCCTGCAGTGAAGGCATTGTGAGGACACCTACTGTGAACAGCAGGAAACCCCATGTAATATATGCTACCTGTTAAGCCCTAGAGTTGTTAAATACTCTGACAGATAATCAGCTGCATTCTGGACTGCAAGCATATTGTATATTATATTCTGGAAAGCAATTCGCATGGATTTTTTTTTTCTTTTACTGTAACAGTGTCAATCTACCAGAATTAATATATAAGGCTTTAGACTTGTTTTTCTTCTTTCGTCTGTTTTAAGTTTATATTAACAAGAGAGAAGAAATTAAGTCCCTGTCTATATGCCTTGTTATGTTATTTAAATGACCATAAATGCATGCTCATTAATATCTCTAACCACAAATGTGTTCTTATCTTACAAAGTGCAGGCAAAGTAACAGCAGTGCACACAATTCACACAAAAGAAAGCATGCGATAAAAGGTGATTAAAGGCAATTAGAAAATTACAGATCCAGACATGTCTGTCCAAGTTAACGAGATGTGCATTATTAAGACTCTGCATCTTTTAACTTAACTACATGCAGCCCGTATTTATTCATGTTTGCATCTTGACAAACAGCAGGAGACGCAAAGAACTGACCTCACTTTACTTTTTTCCTCTCTGAATTCCTTTTCTTCTACAAGCATTTCTGTCAACACACAATGAATGTTTTAACTGCGACGGAACGCTCTCTTACAGTCTTGTCTCCAAACATCATATGTTTATTTTGGTTTCCTCATGTATTTTTCCATCACTTCTTTATTAACATCTCTCGGAATGATTGCCGCATTTGGAAGAGATACTGAAGGATCTTAGTTGCACTTCCCTTATCTGTACTCCACTGGGACATGCTCAGAGATCCGGGCAGCCCCATGAGAGATACATAGCAGATCAGAGGAAATAATATGTATTCCAAGCAGTTGTGTTCTTCAATATATTTTGTTGTCTTAAATGTTAGCTGTTGAGAGGGCAGGCAAGTGGAAAAATACTGTCACTCAGAATTTCAAAAGTATCATATTCAGTTGTCAAGACAGACTTCCAAGGTTTTCAAAGTTATCTTTTCCTCATGCCGTCAGTCAGTCAAGCAATTTTTGGGGGGGATTAGAAGCATAGAGACTGGTATTAAACAGGTGCATTTTAAATATTGGAGTCAAATATAAGAAATATTTGTAATAGCTAGAGTTTAGCTTTTAAATATTAAATCTTTACTGTTTGTCTAAGTCAGATAAGTGTTTTGCCTCGAAATGAGGTAGCCTAAGAAAGCCAGCTAAAACAATACTCAGGTTCCATATGTCTTTTCCATATAGTATTTGTTCAGTGTGCCATATTGTCAAAATCCTTATGCATGACGGTAGACCTTTCACAGCGTGCCCAAGGCCGTTGTCATGACTTATGTGTTTTACCCTCGCAGGTACTGCAATCCAACAGTAGTCCATTATAATCTGTAAATATATCATTTTTAAATGTGCATTTAATCTTTTTAAGAGTTGGAATAGTTTGGGATCATTTTAATAATCATGCTTCAGCCTGCCTATAATACTCTACTCACTATGCACAAATCCCATTCTGTGTTGATATTATTTACTGGTCTTTTATGATTCAGGGTCCCGGCTGCCCTTGAGCAGCCTTGACCATGCCCGACATTTGAAGTAGCGCCAACTCATTTATTTAAATAGACTCTGCAAAGCCTGGATAAATGTATTCTATCTTGTATTTAATAAAAAATTAAATTAAAAATTGACTTATGCTGTGACATGCTTAGTATTGCCATCCCAGAGTTTGAATTCTAGAGCCATCGGCCCTTTTTAAGAAGGTGACGTGTCATCAATCTTGGACGCATGTGACAAGGCCACTGATGTCTCCCTGAGGCACTTGTTTAATAATTAATTTTTTCATTGCTGGCACATTCCGTAAATGGATTGCAACATTTAAGCCCAGTTAAAAGGGAGCACAGGCTCTTTATTAATAGAAAAAAAATGAATTTCTGCTGGGAGATCCCAAGATAAATCAAACAAATTAAATTTCACCAGGGCCAAGAGTTTTTAATAAAAATATACACTTTGTAGATGTTACAAATTGGGATTCATGGTAATTTGTCAAAATACTCAAGTATTTCAACAGCCATATTAATTTGACTGTTAAATTTGTTTTTGTTGGAGGCATTCTGAATGATATAGTGAATCCAGGTAGAATAGACTCTTGTGTGAGGGTATTGTGGGAAAGGAAGCTTTCAACAACATATGGTTCTTTGATTTAGAGAGCTGAATGTTTCGTTAAAACAGGCTGAATCAAGGGGCATCTGTTGAAGGGTTTAAGGTGGTATGGCCTATATACCCTGGCATATATTTGGATGTGTGTATTTGAATTGAATTCCTTAAGTGAAAAAGATAAGATCATACAGAATCGTGTAGCTGCATTTCCAGTCAATCTGGGGTTCAGAGGGTTAACGATTTGCATTACCAGTTTCCCTTTTAAAGTCCTACCTATTCTTGAATAATAGAAGATGCTTTTAAAACCATGCTGCATATTGCTATTGCTAGCAAATATAAGCAGTACACTTGGAATTACAATCATGGACTGCTGCCAGAGTTCATTTTTATATACTGTATATGTTGGCATTTTCTTGATTCCTCCTTTTAAAACATTAATGAAAATACTACTGGCATGGCACAACCATCACGTTCTTATCCACACTTTGCCATTTTGTTGCAGTTCTAGCTCGTTGCAATAAAAAGCCATAATCTCATATTTGTCTGTGTATATTTGTATGTATCAAAAAACATACAGCAGTAATTTCAGATAATACATGAACTATTACCATGAAATATGATATTAAATGAAGATTTGATAGTTCATTGTTTATGAATCGTGTAATTGAAAGTCTACGCATGCAAATCCTGTTTTTAGAGTGGTGTTGGTATGACTTTAATGTGTGTGTGTGTGTGTATATATATAATATATATATTATAATTAAATACTAGGAGTTCTGTGCTTAAAATGTTCTCTGCTTTATTATTATCAAAAACAGCATATCTAACTTCATTACTAGTACTTGTCACGTACTTTGAAGTTGAGTTCTGCGAGATATTGGAAAGTTGTTGTTGTTGCTATACATTATTACTCCCTTGTGTTCAACTCAATCTCTGAAAGCAATTGATATTGAACATGCTTCTGTAGCATTTTGAATTTGACATAGTTGGGGTTATCATCAACAATAATTATTATTATCTTAATTGTTATCATCATGATAATATTTCCTTGACTGCATTTCATGTCAAGCATTAAAAAAAAATCCTTCTTGAATTCCCATGAAAATTATAATACCTGAAATGTTTCTATTCACTTCAGTACCACAAAATGGGTCATGGGACATTTGAGCATGGGACATTTCAAGAGCTATGGGGCCTATAAAAACACAGATTCCACTTAGTGTATGTTTTATATTTCATCGTGTGCTGTATATTTTATGAAATAGACAGACTCTCCCTACAGAAGGCCAGTCTATGGGGGTATGTCAGTACTGGGGGAAAGCAGTTTAATAAAGTTTACTGTTGAGTGAAAGCTTTTAATATTTGTTTCAGATTCCGGTTCTCTTTTGAAGCATTGTTAATGTATGTTTTACTATTAAAGGCTGTAAAGATTTGAAGGGCCATCATATTCAACTATGCTGATTGGTCGATTGGTAGATGCAATATATATATATATATATATATATATATATATATATATATATATATAGTGTAAACTGGAATCATTTCAATCATCATACAATTCAATATATTCACCATACTTACATACTTGTAGTATCACATAAAATAAAATCTACCTTCTTGCATCATTTGGTACTGGTACATATGAACCACATTTTTTTTTGGTACATATCTGAGAAACTGTTGTTTGTGTATGTAGTTACCCTGGGAGCACTTTCATCATACACAGATGGGCCTTCTAGTATGGGGTCTCTGTGTAAATACGACTATTTAAAAATATATTATATTATGCAAATATATGTGCTATAACTTGAAGTTAAGCTAATGTCAATAAGAGGCTAAGATTTTCCTGGATAAAGATTTTTTTTTCTTGTGAAAGTGAGATTCATTGTTCCCATGTTGTAATTCATATATTTGAAAGTAACAACTACATTTAAAAAATGTTTAAGTTTCTTTGAGGTAAAAATGCACAATAGTAAACAAAGCCTTAATATTATATATTTTACATAAGAACATAAGAACATTTACAAATGAGAGGAGGCCATTCGACCAGTCGTGCTCGTTTGTTGTCCATTCCAACAACTACTTGTTGTCCAGTAACTAAGTGATGCAAGGATCCTATCCAGTCTATTTTTAAATGTTCCCAAATTTTCAGCTTCTACCACATCGCTGGGGAGTTTGTTCCAGATTGTGACGACTCTCTGTGTGAAGAAGTGTCTCCTGTTTTCTGTCTTGAATGCCTTGAAGCCCAATTTCCATTTGTGTCCCCGGGTGCGTGTGTCCCTGCTGATCTGGAAAAGCTCCTCTGGTTTGATGTGATTCATACCTTTAATGATTTTGAAGACTTGAATCAAGTCCCTACGTAGTCTCCTCTGTTCCAGGGTGAAAAGGTTCAGGTCCTCAGTCTCTCAGTAGGACATTCCCTTCAGACCTGGAATAAGTCTGGTTGCTCTCCTCTGAACTGCCTCTAGAGCAGCGATATCTTTCTTGAAGTGTGGAGCCCAGAACTGTACACAGTATCCAGATGAGCTCTAACTAGTGCATTGTACAGTCTGAATATTACTGCCCTTGTTCTCAATTCTACACTTTTGACAATATACCCTAACATCCTGTTTGCCTTTTTTATTGCTTCCCACATTGTTTGGATGGAGAAAGTGAGGAGTCCACATAGACTCCTAGGTCTTTCTCATGTGTTACTTTGTGTTAAAAACAGCAATATAATGAAGGTATAATGGAATGTAAGCTTTAATTGCTTTGCAGTTAAAATGACATCATTCACACACAATGTTGTTCACGTTGATATGGACTCTTTTTCAAACTCACGTTTTGCAGGGAATTTGGTACTACATAATGAATTGCCTCTAAAGTCAAAGGATGAATGTGCATGCTTAGAGAAATATAAGAAGACAAATATGATGGGGGGGAAATATATGTTGAGATATTTGTGCTCAAAGACGATAAGGAGTGGTAGGCCCTGGTCTACAGGTCTTTACATCTGATTTGTACTAGAATGGAAATTTGAGAATATTGAATTAGATTAACTATGATGTAATTGTACTGGTTTTAATATTTCACAGAACATTATCACTCCAACGTGACACGATTATATCTAAATATCATTGAACACGATATAATTTGTACGTCCAAATGATATCCCTTTATGCATTTACAGAATAAAGAATATATGAATCAGGTAAAGGTGCAGGTTCATTGTCCTGTGCCGCGTAGTCTATCAGAATTTTAAAGGATATAGGTTATTGAATAAAATAGAACTTTACTAGAGCACAATCAAGGTCAGGCAGGTTGTAAAATCTCCTACAAAGTCAATAAGACAATTAATGTGCCCTCTGAATAGACCAATACAAAAAATGCTGATGCTGCTGATGTCAACAGTTACATCGTCTGAATCTAATTATAGGAGACCTTTCTGAATAGACAACATATACCTACATGGTTTTATCTGTGCCACATCCCATTATTGGTAACACTTCACAATAATGGCTAGCGTTTTAATGAATTAATGTATGCATCCCACGGGAATAACTGATGAATGCCTCCTGCTCTTCCACTGAGTTTTGATGTTGATCTATGCATAAGCCCGAACGACAGATCTAGTTTATAACCCAATCCCTAACTTAAACATTTTATACATGTGATTAAAAGCAGAACTCAGATGAATGTGTATGATGTGTTATCCCTGTAATACATCAATTAATGATGAATCGGTGTCCATTATTGTAAACTGTGAACCCATTATTTATATCAAGATTGTATATGAATTTTATAAGCCTGTGTTGATGCAGCTTATACCTGGAAAACCAGACATTATTGTATTTACTTGGAAATTATTATTTTTCTTCATATATTTCATGTTACTTATTTGTCTGTGATTAATGATACGGTGCACGGCCTTCATTTTTTAAACATGTTATAAAACAATATGATTTAGTAATAGGTAAGACTGTACATTTTGTACAAGGAGGCATCCTTTCTGAGCAAGCACATCATCAGTCAGGTCAATGTATTGTATAGGATTTGCTTGAAAGCACTGTTATTCTCCAAGCTTGACGTAACAGAGCCTGCAATTCGAGTTGCTTTGTGCATTCCTGTGGCACATTTCTGTAAACTGCCATTCCAAGAACACCTGAGAGACTGTATTGATGGACACATTAAACACTGCATCCATTGTGTTGAGGAAGGGGTCCTTAACATTTGTACCCATGATCGTGCTCAGTGAAGTCCCTGAGATAATTCTGCCTTTACAACATTGCATTGGAACAGTAGCAAACAATTCTTGCAGAGTTTTTATGAAGTAGGTTGCATGACTGGTGATGTGCAGAGTTCCTGGTGCATATTACATATAGACACTTTGATTAATCTATTCTCTGTATTCTGTATTTTCTCTATATATATATTATATCTGTGTAGGCTGTGCACAATTAGTTTATCATAAAAGTAAATAACTGTAAACAGAAACAAACCCCTAAGCTATATATGATCAGGTCTGGTCATTCTCAGACAATACATACTGAATGGACATACACAGTTTATTATTATTATTATTATTATTATTATTATTATTATTATTATTATTATTATTATTATTATTATTATTATTATTATTATCATCATTATTGTTATTATTAGTGTAGTATATGTCATGTATTCAACTGAAGTCAACGTTGTTTGATTGACAGTTGTAAGAATTTATTTTCCAACAGATTACATGGATTATCTCTGAAGAGGTATATTTAACAAACCAAAAAGCACAGCTGGCTTTAAAACTCTTCCCTGTGCACCTCCGTGAACATTGACAAAATCTGGGCAAACAGCATTTCAAAGTTTGTTTTATGAGTAGTAAGGGCAGTAGCTAAGGCAATTCTAATCAATTGTTCATGAAAGGATCTCTGGAAATGGAAAAAGACATACAGGTTCGTGTTCAGAGCTCCAAATAATGTAATAACTGTGAGAATAATAAGTGTCAAGTGTATCGACATCGTCTAACAGCAATTTTCTGTCTGTAGCCTGTATCACAGTCATGTATGTTCCATCCATACTGATGCTGCTGATGTCAACAGTTGCATAGTCAGAATATCATTATAGGAGACCTTTCTGAATAGACAACATATACCTACATGGTTTAATCTGTGGCACATGCCATTATTGGTTTCACTTCACAATAATGAGCAGCATTTTAACAGGTATGAATGCTTCATGCACTTCCACTGAGTTATGATGTTGATATATACATAAACTGTAGTCTATAGTCTAGTAAATTTTCTTAATTTTTGATTATTCACCATAAAGCATGGTTTACTTGTCTCCGAAATCATTGCTCATCTTATTATTTATGTATTGTTGGTGCGTATTTGGTTTTCCAATTCTTACTGCGCTTGTTCATAGTGCTGCCACGTACTGCGTTGGTCAGGAAACAGTTGCTGTACTGTGGAAGATAGACTGTCATACAGATGTTTATTTCCTGTCCATGACTCTAAGTCATAAAAAAGTAAATCAATAATGCTAGGAATTATTTTATTGTCGATTTTCTCTAGATTGGTAGTGTTCTTCTGTTTGTAAACATGAATCATATAACTGTAATCTGAATGGGGACTGGCTGGACTACCCCATTTAACTTCCATCTTAGTTCTGCATTACTTTGACATTTTCTGTATTCCTGTATCTACGTTATCTAGTTTATCTGTTTAATACCTGCATATCACATTGTATTCTACATTTTGGTTGTGCCACTCTTTAATACATTATCTTATGTAACATTTTGCAGTTTCATGCTGCATGTGAGTCATCTTGAGGAAAGACATCAGCCAAATACAAGAATACTACTGCCACTACCAATAAATAACAATATGTATTCGCAGTCCAATATATTTTCTAACTTTGCATGGTTTATAAGAAAGCAATAGCATCAGACTTAAATGTGATGTGATATGAAGAAGTAATTAACAGAAATGTTTATTATTGGAACATTTATAGATTGGAATTTTACTTAAATTTATCTGTGCAGTTCGCATATGTGTATTGGAAGATTAACATTTGAAGATTATTATTGCAATCACACTAATATATATTCATTATTATTTTTTTAATTGTTCGCATTAATAATAGTATGACATCTCATTACAACATTATTTGTAGATTAAAAAATGTTTTATTTCAGTTTTCAGCTTTCACCAACATTTTCCACCTCTAAAAATCAACAATATCCTTAATTAACACATTTATGGATTAAAGTCATATCGAAAGTGGTAAACAAATGCACAACATACATTAGACGTAGTGTAATGTTCTTTAATTAATATTCATTCTGGTCATTATGTTCTGTTCAGGTGCAATAGAGTTCCACTTAATCCACATGTAAATTTGTTCTTGTCTTTTCTTTTTACAAATGTTTAATTTTGACTTGCTGTGCAACTGCTGGTTGGTTGAGAATAGTCACAGAAGACTCATTTTCTGTCTGTGACAACATCTTAGCAATTTACTATATAATTTGAAGATTTCCTTTGCATTTTGGCTTTTTCATGGGACTCGCATTCTCTGTTGCATGTCAAATAATTCTGCCATTAGCTGAATTTGTTTCATTGTTTTCAACTTAGACAAGAACTGGAAGAAGGCCAGAGGCTTGTGTGTGTGTGTGTGTGTGTGTGTGTGTGTTTGGGGAATGCAGAGGGTTATTCATTTTAAGGAAAGATTGTTTGTAACAATGTGCATGTATAACAGATCCGTGTATAATTCTGTCATGCAATAGTTGTATTAAAATGCCTAATATATGAAACATGATGTACAATGTGAAATATGTTATGCTATGTCTTGGTAAAATGCCAGTTATGTTATATAAAAGTGTAAATTTAGCTCATTTCAAATAATTAACTGTTATTATAAAATTAACCTGAGCATGCTTGACTTGACACATGGTCTGGGTTTGGACAATTATACTATAGAACAAAATACACGTAATTTTAGAAATACACCTTTTAATATATATATACATACATCGATCAGCCATAACATTTTGACCACTGTCAGGTGATGTGAATAACACTGATAATCTCGTTATCATGGCACCTGTCAGTGGGTGGGATATATTAGGCAGCAAGTGAACATGTTGTCCTCAAAATTGATGTGTTGGAAGCAGGAAAAATGGGCATGCGTAAGGATCTGAGTGACTTTGACAAGGGCCAAATTGTGATGGCTAGACGACTGGGTCAGAGCATCTCCAAAACTGCAGCTCTTGTGGGGTGTTCCCGGTCTGCAGTGGTCAGTACCTATCAAAAGTGGTCCAAGGAAGAAAAAGTGGTGAACCGGCGACAGGGTCATGGGCGGCCAAGGCTCATTGATGCACGTGGGGAGCGAAGGCTGGCCCGTGTGGTCCAAACCAACAGACGAGCTACTGTAGCTCAAATTGCTGAAAAAGTTAATGCTGGTTCTGATAGAAAGGTGTCAGAACACACAGTGCATCGCAGTTTGTTGCGTATGGGGCTGCGTATCCGCAGACCAGTCAGGGTGCCCATGCTGACCCCTGTCCACTGCCGAAAGCGCCTACAATGGGCACGTGAGCATCAGAACTGGACCATGGAGCAATGGAAGAAGGTGGTCTGGTCTGATGAATCACAAGTTCAAGGTGTTGACTTGGCCTCCAAATTCCCCAGATCTCAATCCAATCGAGCATCTGTGGGATGTGCTGGACAAACAAGTCCGATCCATGGAGGCCCCACCTCGCAACTTACAGGACTTAAAGGATCTGCTGCTAACGTCTTGGTGCCAGATAGCACAGCACACCTTCAGAGGTCTAGTGGAGTCCATGCCTCGACGGGTCAGGGCTGTTTTGGCGGTCATAATGTTATGGCTGATCGGTGTGTATATATATATATATATATATATATAATTTTGTTTAAAATGTGAAATCTCTCAATTCTGATCAAATAATGGAGAGAATTATAAATGCATGTGTTATGCATTTTATTTCTTTTTAATACTGTGATATGTTTAGATTGACATGGTAGTAATGGATTCAGTGCAGCTGGAGTGTACAGCAGCTGTTAAAGCACTTGCTAGTATAAAGGAGACAATCTGTGAATTTACTACCCCATTAGGTGGTTTTAATGGATAAAGTAGTGGTTATAATGGTTATTGAACACTAAAAGAGTTACGACTCGGGTTATTTATCCCTTCTCTTGGCAGCCTTATAGTTATAACACACATCATGTACAATTTGTAATATTTCATTTGAATAGGTTACTTTTTTCTTTTCTTTTCATTCTTTTTCAATCTTTTAAACTAACATTTCGGAGCTAATGCCCTCTGGACTTTTGACTTCATTTAAATTGAGATGATGTGTGTGTGTGTGTAGGGGGTGGGGGTTCTTCATAAAAAAAGTGAATGCTTAAGTAATAATAAATCTAACCATTAAAAAAAAAAAATGGTTCTAAATCTTTCAGATATATTAAGTGAATTAAAACTAATAGACACTAGAGCAGCATGGATTTCTGTTTGAGATTCTAATAGATTTTGGAGGCTTTTATCAGCATGTCCCATAGTCTCAAAACTCAATAGTACAATCTGATGGATGGTCCAGTAAAGAGCATTTTTACATCCATCCTTTCCTGTTATTAATAGCACTGAAGCATATGACTGTCAAATATTCAGGAAATATTGTCTAATTAATTTTGACTAGTATCATATAAGGTGGTTACAAAATTCTGACAAATGAGTGCATGTTGGAACATTGACTCTTACATAAAAAGTTCTGTACTTCAAAAGACATGACAATGATTTGTTGTATTTTCAAACACAAATTTGAGGAGGCTCTCTATTTCCTGCCGGTTTGAAGTTTGGATTGATCCACTGAACTTGTAGTGGGTTAGAGATACATTTACATTTGCTGTACAACTTTGAAGACCACAGAAGATGGCATATCAACAACAGCAATCCACTTTTCTTCCTTAAGCCTCTCTTTGGTTTTTCTCGAATTGGTAATTGCACATAAGAAGCCTGATCTGCTGTAACAGATGTTTGACAGGATATACCACAAAGACTGGGAACTAAACTATATGTGGTGTTCGACTAAATGTTCTGTATTGTGGTTTACAGCCTATGAAAGTTGAACTCCTTTGGCTGTGCACTGAGAAGTGCTAAATGATACTGTTTTTTTTTTTTTTTTTTTACCAGAGGAAATCAAAACCAATTTAATAATAATTTGTGATATTCCCAGAAAGTCTATTGACTCCTTGTGGGAGAGATCGGTAGTAGCCTGTTTGCAAACAATGATTGTAACAAAAACCCAGTAGAGATCTATTTAATACTGATTGTGCATGAACACAGTGTCGTACAGGAGATCGATAACATCTAGTACAATTTGAGTATGACAGTCTCCAAATAGTGGAAGACTTTGTCCCTCTTTCTAGGTGTGTCAAAAAAACCTACAAAAATCCTATTATAGCGTAGATGAAATCACTATCACACCTCTTCTTAGATCATTACATTCCATATTTTTGTCAAAATTTAATTTGTAAACGTATTTTAATCTAATTCAGTATATGTACTGGACCAAATTAAATGTAGCTGTCATCTCTACTACACATATTTGAATGAAACTGATTCCAAAACTAGATACTTTAACACAATACCAAGTAATAGGATACTTTTAAAAGCATAGTTTAATGTTTATGATTCCTGCCCTGACACCCTCCTATCAACATGTTTCTTCTTATTGTGCCAGTCAAATATGAAATATGGTATTGCTTAGGACACAATAACTAAAGCACAACAGATAACAAAAAAACTATTTTGTATTCATATGCACTTAACTTATCACTTGGGCTATCATCATACTTACAAACCATGCAGATTTGAATATATTAAAATACTTTTCTAACTGGTATAGTATTTCTATAAGACAAGTGATTATGATTCTTGTACTGAGTCATTTGCTGAACATGGGCACCTTCCCCAATGTGTTCATCACACAGAACATGTTCACCCAAGAAGCAGTATGTACGACAGAGCTCCATAAAGGCCTATACAGTATACAATACGCTTAAACAAACTTTTCACATTTGTACTGAAATAATCTAGCAGAACAAATATCAATTTTTAATTCAGTGGTTACGGACCATTGCTTAGATGTGCAGTCTGTTCAGTGGATTGAGTGCACATAATAGTGCCTCACCCGAAACCATCGCCATCAATGTTATACTCAACTCTACAATGCATATTCATCACCAAGATGTTTGTTTGGCGTAAAAGAAAGTGATCCAAACATCACAGCAGATAAAATAGGACTTAGTTTTAGTTCCAGTGAAAAGTTTGTGAAATGTCACACATATATTTATTACATTTCTCAAAGCTTTTTTTAAATTAATTTAATTTTAAGAGACTACAAATAAAACTGCAACATTATACATGAAACGAAACAGATCTCCAGAAATGCTAATGCCATATGAGATGACAGAATAACACAGTGATCTTGCTGAACTGAAGTTATTGTTATTTAATTTTTTGAATGGTTGTATATAATTATAACACTAATCAAAGCCATATTTTATAATATGCCAGAATAGTAGGGGTGATCGTGTTACTGTATTATTGTAAGTGCTGATTTTCAACGGTTGTTCTGTGGATCTTTGTTCCACTCTAACAAGGAGGCTGCAGCCCGCTCCGGCGCAGAGAAAGCTAACTGGTCTCCTTATACAGAAACACTATTATTATTTAAATTTTAGGTCTTTTTCATGTCTTTGTAGTAATCCTTCAGACATGTATTTCATTTACTATGGCTGTGAGTGGCTTAAAGGTTCACGCAATAAGACTGAGGAGAACAAGGGTAGGGTAGATGAGCCAGATTTTATTTTTTCCAGTCAATGTTTTAATCTGAATAAATTAGAATGTTTTATTTCCCCTAGAGGTTTTTAATATTCTTATGTTTATAGTCATGTATTGTTTAATCAGGCTTAAATGAAAAGGTTCAGTGATTGTTCCTGGCCTATTAATTTGTGTATCATGATTTGGGTTTTCTGTATCTTTCCCCTGCTGAAAATGTTCAGCCTAACCATGCTGATTGAGTTACATTATGGGACTGTGGGTATGTAAGCTGAATAAACATTAGGGTACATATGCCATGAGTCAGTTCCAATTAAGTGAACTTCCAAAAACCACGAGAAAGTGTGTTATTCAGCTGTTTTGCGGATGCCGTTAATTGGAGATCATTTCCACAGTGTTTTAGGTTAATGACAAATTCAAGATACATCTTCAACGTTGAAATGTTGTATAATTTTACATTTGATCTTATCAAGTTTGTTTACCCTTTATGGATGCCCACTTAGAATACATAATATTACAGGCGAGGTTTTTGTATCTTTTTTTCTTAAGCATAAAAGATAAATATATTTGACCTACGCATCAAGATCATTTAATATTTAGGTTACAGTATAGTATTCCCAGAATCCCTGTTTAGTACTGCCAACAATACTTTACGTAATGAATTTCACTTTCATTTCTCTCTCTCTCTGCGTCCCCATTTACTGTTTGGCTTCCACTCTGGTTATCAGAGACTTCTCTAGTTTCACAATGATTATAATTAAAGAAAAGAAAAAGCATGTATAAAGAGGACTGGCCTCAGATGTAACATTTTGCTCACGGGAGTAGAAGCTTCTCCTGTCTAAATAAATACATACATAAATAAATTATTTTTTATAATGCATCACAAGCAGACAACCTGCCAGCACTAGCAATCATTTGTGATTCTCAGCCTGGATAAAATAGAATGACATGAAAACACACACATACTACATGCACACGCACACACATACACACACACACACACACATATATATATATATATATATATATATGTATGTACGTACATACATGCCAACTTATATGTATAGAATATCTTTAATCTGCCCCAAATACATTTTCAGTAGAGATATTATGATCAATATCATTTAATGATATTTAACTGAAAACACAACATTCTAAATATACAATAAGAAGTTAATCCTGTTTTCTGCTGGAGTCTTGATAATTCGCAACATGTATACAGACTGCTATGGAATTGTGTAGACAGATAGAACTATGAGACGCTGTGTTCCACTTCAGAGCAATTTTGCTCTGGTACAAATTCATGGTAATCTGTCCCACTGTTTTGTTTATGAGAATTTATATTGGACAGAATACATGGGACAGATCCCTGTGAATATCAGATTTTTCAAGTCAAATACAAAGAACAGTCCATCATTAAGGGCAAATACAATAATGTGGATGCAAATACATTTCCAAACTAGATTTTATACAAACATATAATGTATAACAATATCCATGCAGAGGTTAAGTTACAAGACATTTCTGTTTATGTGAAGTCCTTCTTATTGTATTACATTTGGAGGCTAAGTTAGTCCCAATTTTTGTGTGCTCTTTCAAATGAAATCAATACCCTTGTGTGTGCTCATAACCTTGACCTAAATTAAATTGAAAATCTATACAATGGTACTGAAGAAAACGAAGGGAATTATTTTTAAAGGTGTGGAATGACATCCCATCTGATTACATAAAGAAAACATTTAAAGGCAAGGTGTTTCCAGAGGTCAAGCATAGGTTCACAGAGAAATCTTGAGAGTATTGGACATTCTGTTTAGAGGAATTCACAAAAGATTAAAACTAATATGACTTAAGATGTAATTAGTTTTTTTATATATACATACATATTTGTTTATTCATGAAATAAAATATTAATATTTGCAAATATTCTGCAAAACTATACAACTGGGTACATACAGTCTTTAGAAAGGAAAAATAATACAATGAGATAATGCTGTGGCTTACATTCTTGAAGAGTGAAATAGATCTTTCAGGATGTTTTGGGTCATCACCTTGTTTTACATTTTTTAATGCAAAAATTACAACATAAAGTACATTGAAACTCATGCTATCTAGGTAAAAGCATAATTCAAAACTCCCGGTTCTCCATGCTATAATGGCTCTACAGTGACAGGAGATTGTTGACTTTGTAGTCGGTACAATGATTATACATAATGCTTTCCCTAGGTATAACACATGATTGTACATAGTTTTATTGGGATATTAATGTTACATGGTGCAAGCGGAAGCAGTAATATTTAGAGGGTACCTGTGCCAAATTCTCTAAAACGACGTTGGAGGCGGCTTATGGTAGAGAAATGAACATTTGATTCTCTGGCAACAGCTCTGGTGGACATTCCTGCAGTCAGCATGCCAAAACCTGAGACATCTATGGAATTGTGTTGTCTGACAAAACTGCACACTTTAGAGTGGCCTTTTATTGTCCTCAGCACTAGGTGCACCTGTGTAATGATCATGCTGTTTAATCAACTTCTTGATATGCCACACCTGTCAGCTGGAAGGATTATCTACTGCCACTACTACTACTAATACTACTCCTGCTAATAATAATAATAATAATAATAATAATAATAATAATAATAATAATAATAATATCAATAATGTTTGTGTGTACATGTATGTGTACACTGCACCATCATCCAGGTTTTTGCTTGCTATATCACGTTAATGAAAGCTTGCAAAAGGTACAGACGCATGTTCCTAGCTCCTAAGGGAAACGACAGTACAGAATGCTGTGAGACTACAAATGGCACATTTATCTACATTGTTGACAGCAATTTCCTATTTGTATATCGCAGTCATATCAGTTCCATCCACTTTTGTGTTTGTTTGTTTGTTTATTTTGTTGTAAATCTGTGTTTATATCCTTGCAGAATTACTGCTCCCATCATTATGACTAGCCTCAGATTAATTGATACGTGTCTAGTATTCAGATGCTTGTTACTGGTGCTGCCACCTACTGTGCTATTCATGAACCGGTTGGTGTGCTGTGGAAGAAGGATAAATTTGTAGTGGGGCTTTTTCCAATTGGCTGATTTCCGGGCTTTGACTCAAAAAGTTAGTCAATGGTGTCATGGATTATTTAATTGCTTATTTTCTCCAGATTGGTAGAGTTGTTCTGTTTATAAAGAAGACCAATTTCAGTATAACCTGAATATGTATTGGTGTGTGTGTGTTTTAATTTGAGTTCACATAATAGAAGACCATTAAGGTTAATCTAATATGATTTATATTATGGTTTATAAAGACTATTATAAGACCCTCTATAAATGTTTAACAGTCGGTATTTGATCAGCAAAACAGGTAGAACTATGCTTTAGAAATCTTTTTTGTTTTACTTTTGGGAGGAGGCTTATGGGATTTTAAGGAAAGTTTTTTTTTTTTAAGTTAGTGTAGCTTTGATGAAAATTGTCTTAATGACAATAATCAGAAACACTCGGGAAACAGAATAAAGAATTGCATCATCAGCACCATTGTGCTTTGGAAAGATTTTGTAATTACTCTTTTAAATTTCCCCTGCCTTCAAGTTCCAATTCTATTAAATTATAAATTCTGGCAGATGTAAATGTTTTGAATAGTAGCCCCAAGTGCTTGGCTGTATTTTGTATTGTGGTTACTGATGAGAGAAATGCTGGATTATGGCCATAATCACCAGAAAACTCACTTGTATCTTATACAATTCAAGGGGTGTGGGGGAAGGGGGTAATTACAGATTTCCCATTTACATTCATACAAAAGTAGTAATTTTAAAGCAAATCTTGACAAACTAATGGGTAAAAGAGAAATGCAATGTTTGAAACAAATTATGTGCCGACATTCATAGAGTATAAGACAGGACTGGCCTGGATAGAAGTGTAATAGGAAAACCTCTAAGGAAAATCAGATGGCCAAGAATGGTGTCAGTGGACCACTATGTTACTATTTTTTCCAGATTAGAAAAGGTTAGAAAGCCTCAGGAGTTGGAAGACAAGTTAAACTAAGGTCACAAAATATGAAGAGGCTGACCTGGTTTTTCAGGCAAGCCAACCTCTGTTTTAAAGGAAAAGTTCATAATGTTATTTCTCTCTATGAGTGTTGAACATGCGACCATTACAAACAAGGTGTACATTTTGAGCAACACATTTCTGATATGAGGGCATCTACAAATAACACTACACTACACCTAACAAGTGGGAATGGATGGAAAAATCCATTATGAAGGTTGAAATAGGCAGATTTAAAGAGAAACAAATGGAAAAGCCATATGACTTCCTGCTGCTTTACTTCCAAGTAGCCTCTTTGTCTACACAGCAAAATAGGGTTAGCTTATCTTGCATTTCCATAGTGTAAACCTCAACAAATGTGTAGTCATCTTTTACTATCCATACTCAATAAGCAGTGTCATAAGCAATGAGATAGAGCATGCAAAATCACATTACTGGTAGATAAGATGAAAAGGAGAAGCAATAATGTGTTGGATTGTAGGAAAGAATGGCAAAAATTGGCAATTAGTATTTGCAATTATCAAAGGTCTAGATGCCAGCATCTGTTGTATGGAAACTAAATATGGTCTTTAATTGAATGTGCCATCAGACAAGCTTAGCTTTCTTCACAGAAGTTTTTGTTAGTGTTGTACACTTAGTGTAGTGTTGATGGATGCAGCTGTTTCATACCAGACCCCAGGCTGCAAATAAGAATCCAGAAGCATGTATTTTATACAGCAGCCTGCATGTGTTACATTACACATTTCATAATAAATGCAATCATGTTACTATTTAAAATGTATTGAACATGTCAGTTTTACTTATATATGTTGGGAATGGGTAATCATTGAAAACAAACATGCTACAGTAAACTACTGGTTGTTACAGTAAACGTATACTGTATAATTACAAACAGATTTTGTTGCAGTGGGTTTTCTTTTTACACACCTGAAACAAAAGCTCCAATTAAAAGTAAATTGTGAATATCTGAAATATTGTCTTGTCTTTCAGTTCACACAGATGCACACACACACAAACACACACATGTGTTAACCATGAAAAGCATATATTTATTGTATATGCCTTGTGTTATGTGTAATGAGAATCATTTGGTTTACTTAAAAGGACAGTATATTGTGTCACTATACTTATTGTATTAGGACGCTATACATAATTCTGTTTATGAGCCTATAGTAACACAATTTTGGATTAGGTGATTTTGGTGAAACAGTTAAATAGGTGAGGAAGTAATGCACATTCCAGAATGATTAAAATCTATCCTCCCCATGAACACATAAATTAAATTCACTCATATTTACAAAACAAATACATTTTCAGTATACCGTATAGTTAAGCTTGATATTCTTTCAATTTTCCCAACACCAATGTACAATGTTCAAGTCAGCACTGAACTGCTGTTGTATTGAAATAACACAAATGGAGCTGATGTCCACTAACACAACAGGGAAATCGCTTTTAATTGATAATCCACAGTATTAATTATGGTGGTTCCTCAGTTTACCCTAGAGTTAATTTGCTAATTAGTTGATTACGACTATAAAATGATTAATTAATATTCACTTTCCGTTTCGCATATATAGTTTACATTAGTCTTTAATTACCTTGAGCTTTTTTTTTCCTCACATTTTTCTCAATAGTTAATGTGTATTTAATTTGAATGTTTAATACAACCCTTATTGATTTTTGTTAAGAAGTATTTATCAAGTGGCTTGATCTAATTTCCTACCATGTTGTGAGTGAAAGGAAATATACTTGAATGCAGCCAATGGTAAACTACTTCACACTGTTTACTCCATTTATTGAATTATTCTCTCTTGTCCCTCCAAGCTCTTGATATTTGGGAATGTTTCATTTGGACAACTTTCAAAGTAACTTATTAGCTTTCATTAAGACACTTTCATTCTCTTTATTAGACTGATTAGTAGTACTTATTTTCTTGCACTTTCTGACTATAAGGGAATTCCCTGCATTTCTGCATTCTCAAATGTACTTTTATTGTGTTCCTTACAGCGTGTACTGTGCACTTCTTGAGGACTAACATTAGAGCAGATCTATAATCTTATATCATCAGAATTGAGATAACACAGAGCATGACATTTCGACCATAGGGAATCATTACATACATATATAGCCTGAAGGCAATCTCTTACTTCGAGATTGCCAATGTCAAAACCCCAGTGGTCAGATAAATGAGATCATAATTAATTCTTAAAGGATTTGATGCTTTAAACACTTCACATAAATATGTAGATTTAATATTGTACTAGTGTATTGTATTATTAGTTTCTTAAAGCCTAAACTTCTGTGGTATGCCTGGGAATTTATGGATTTTCGACTGCATGTGGAACATCTACAAATGGAAACCAGCCCACACTGATCTCACACAATAGGGACTGAGGCTTAATTTTGGCATGGTTCAAATATTTCCAGTGGGTTGAAATTCCATTGAAAGCAATTGAATAATTACAATCAAACAAATGTATACAAACACATCTGAAGAACAGTTCTAATCAATTAATACCCTAATTCCGTTTTCTTAGCAAGTTTAGCTTTAAATGAAAATATATGGGTATGATATTCTCCTCAACTAAAATGTTATGTATATATAAAAACAATACATTACCATGTGTTCAGCAATACAACCCTGAACATTATGTCAAGTTGCTGCTATGCATTTAAGTGAGAACATTTCAGAATTTGTGACAATCCCGTGTACCTTGGATTGCATTAGATTCTCCCAAGTATGCTTTAAAGCATGAGACTTTTCCTCAGGGACTGTTTTGTTGTGTGTCATGTGGTGTTACGACATATTGTCCATATGTTGCAGTGCAGTGTCATTTTCGGTTTCCAGTCATGAATCTGAAATGTGCTGGAAGGATTTCATTTTTACTTACATAAAATATGTTTTCCTTTGAAAATAATGAAGAAGGCTTCATAGGATAAGTCATTGAGTGATTTTGAAGCTGTAGAAAAAAGCTGTAGTAAAGCTATTTTTTTGTTTTGGTGCTATGAAGTTAATTGTTTTGTTTGTTCATTTTGTATTGTTTTATTGGATAACTATGATTTCTAAATACATGTTGCATAATGTATGTATTGGTTTGAGGTCAGACAAATCTACTTATAATAATAACTAGTCGAGCTGATGTGGGGCAAACCTAGTATCATTTAGGTTGCTTTGCTCCATTTTTTTCTTTTGGCTTTAGTTAATTATGCTCCCCTATATGTGTGTTGCACAGCACTGATTCAAACCTCCGTGCTTAATTAATAAGTTCACCATTTCATTGTGCAGTTGCATTGGAACTTTTTCAACATTTAGCCTATACATAAAATGTGTTTCAGATGTCTCCACAGTACTCCACAGTATGGGAATTTGAGCAGTATTTTTAATTAAAGGAAAAGCACCTTATATAGGCTAGGATTTGCATATCCCTTAATGACATAAAACTGCCTGCAGATGTTCAATTATGTTTAGGTTGGGACACTGCAAGCCCAGTAGAGACGTTCTCTTGCAAACCATGCCATGGCAGCACACATGACAAACATTATCTGGATAGAACAGAATGTCAGAAAAGCGTGGATTTAGGGAAATAAAACACATATGTTCTTTGTTTGGATTGTTCATAATCTAAGACCAAAGCCAAGTTCAACAACTTTGTTATAACTAAGACAAAAACTGTCAAAAATACTCCATACATATGACTGTGAAATGTACAAAGTATGAATATTAATAATGAAAAAATAATACTTTTGATACAGATATTAATACAAATCAAAGAAGGGTACAATAGGCTTAGACCTCTCAGACACATTGCTAACCCATTTTTAACAAGTGAAATCCACAGTATGGTTTGTTTGTGTACGGCAAGAGTTATCTGCAACACAGGCTGAGCAGAGGAACATTAAAAGCATTTGTGGGCCTGTCTGATTGTGACTGGGAAAGCCGCAGACTCCCTGAGTAGCCTGTCGTGACGCATTTTGGGATAGGCTGCTAAGAGGCTGTTGAATGAGTAGCTTCAAATTGATCCAGTTATCACAAGGGATTGAAATATATATATATAAAAAAAAAAAATCTTTATTGGTGAAAAAATAAATAAAATGAATCTGAGCGTTGGGTTTCTTTGCAAGTATAATGTTGTTTAGATAGTATGATATGTTGCTGTTTAACTGCATTTGCATGCATTCATCGCAACACATTTGAACTTTTTTTGTATTATTATTATTTTTTGTAAGTCAGATGTGATTACTGTACACGTCCAATGTATTCATTTGGAATTCTAAGCACTTTACCGGCCCTAGGCTGTAGTCACTGTTGAAATCTTATCAGGAATTATACTAGGTGAGAAAATGTGAGAGGCGATTCAGTCTGACTACTGAGAAGTAGAGAATTTTCATTTGGATTATACTTGCACCATTTGCTGCAGTCCTGTACGTTTTAACCTAAACATGTTTACCAGTTTCCAACAGATGTCTACCAGATATTAAGATCAGAGTCTTTTTTCTTATTTACGGCAAAACTCAAATGTTATGCCAAATAATAAAGAAAAATGCATTAAAAAAACAAACCAAACCAAACATTTACGTTATTAATAGGGTGTTTCAAAGAATACTATTTTTTTTGTTCTCCAAATTATTGATACAATATCCTATATACATTTAAACAGTGATACTGACCTGAAAAACAATACCCTGGGGTGTATTCACATGCCATGGCTATTGCATAGAACTGAATTTTGATAAACACATAGAAAGCCAAAGGGAACAGGAATATGCTATTAAATGACAATAGGTATTTCTCCCTTATCTAAAGGTTTGTGCTGAAAGATACTGGGCATCAATGCTGTTGTGCAGATCAATTACCATACTGTGCGGTATTTCACTTGTTTTACCTTTAGTGATGTATATAGAAAATTGAACAGCTAATATAGGCTAACCTTCATCAGAAGTTCTATTAGTCACTTATGTTTAGTAGGTGTAGCTATTCAACATGAGTATCTCTCTCCAACTACAATGATACAGCACTCAAGGTTTGCTTGATAGGCCACTATAGATACACACTCATCCATTCCAGTCCTGTTAGTTCAATTGCATTCCCAGTAGATGTACAGTTTCACATTCTGTTAATCGAGGTATTTTCATTATACTTCTGAACCAGGGTATATTAAAATGACCTAATCATCATTTCCATACGGTTTATTCTCTGAAATGAAACTCATTAAGTACATTATTTCTCAAGTAAGTCCTTCTCTGTATATTCAGATGCTTTCCTAACAGCAGGTTCTTTCTCTCTTTTGTTGACTCGTATACATATTCAACTTTGTTTTATATTCATGCCTTTATTATGTTCTGTAAATTAAACATAAACTCACAAGGGGTTTGCCGTTATTCATTGTTGTCAAACCATCTCTGTTTTCTGTGTTGATTTATGTGTCCCTCTTGGTATGAACCACCTTGTTCAAAGCATTTTTCTACATGCTAATCTCTACTCCAAGGTGATTCCCTGAGTCTCTTTATCTCTGTTTTCAGAAATGAGCAGCAGGAAGGCAATGCTGTATTCTGCCAGGTACTAGCTTGATGTTCTAGCTAATGCTGGTTTCCTGCATAATGCTATGTATAACCGTTTCATATAGATCCCTGCCTCAGATCATTGACTAATGTTGGAATGTCCTCTTACGGTTTCCTGAAGATAGCACACCATTCTTTAAGCTGATGGATGCTTTGTGATTTGATTTCTGCGTTGATGAATGCTCACCGACAATGGAGCGTTCTTTATTTCTCCACAGAGAGGGAAGCACTCTGTAAAATACATACAGTACATGATTGCTCATTAAATTGATTGATTTTGGTAAGAGGAGATCTTATTTTCCTAGATACTGAAATATTAAATAAAGCAAAGGCCCCAAAGCTTGTTGATCAGGACATATATTATGCACATCTCCATCATTATGCCTTATTTAATAACATGTTTGCTGTTGTTTAAATATTTGATCTCACTGGCAAGACATTAAAACAGTCAATTTTCCATGCATTTCAGCTCAGTCCTGGAGTCTTTACTATGGATATAGCAGTTATGTGTTGCTCTAATGTGTGAAGATGCTGAAACAACTAAACGCTATCTATATGAATCCTACACACTATGTATATAACAAATAACAAATTAATGAATAAATAAATAGTGGGAACAATTATGTTTTGATTAAAATGACTCTTGAAAGCTGAACATACCATTACACAATTGAGATATCAGTTCCCCAAGGAATAATGAAAAAAACATACATATTTTTGTGTTAAGTGAAATTAGAATGAAATCACCACGGATGTTCATAGTGACAGCGGCAGAACATACAATGAACAATGCCTTTTCCTTTCATTAGCACCAATTATACTTGAGAACAATTTATCTTTGTGTTAGAAAACTGGAATTAGACCATGCTGAATAGCTGAGAACCTTTAGATAAAATCCCTAGTTACTCATTTAAGGGTAAGTAGAGTTATTTCAGTTATAAACAATGATAATGATACGGAAGGGAAAATGGATTTTGCAGAGTATTCCAATATATTTTGGGGTATACCGTTTACAAAGGAATTTCATTACATTCAAGGGAGCATGGAACATTTCTGGAATACTAAAACACAGAGAAGTGGGCATTTTTTTGTATCAAAGCAAGTTCAAAGTTAGAAAACCAGCATTCAAAGTCATTAAAATGCTTCATTGCTCTATTTTGTAATTTGCTAAGATTAATGATAGGCAATGAAAAACATATACTCTGAGGAATTATTTAATTAGCTGAAGTTTAAAATAATAAGTTCCACAAGGAGGGATACTGAATGTGCATAATATGAGGGAGAAAAACTGTGTGGAAATGTTTATAATGTAGACATAGAAATGAAAAGCTGTGAAAATGATTAATTTAAAACATTTTTTTACATGATCTTTCTGATACGTGTCTGCTTGGAACATGTACACTACACAAGCAGAGTTTGCAAGCCCTTGCTAAAGAAATACAGTGCTGACAGTTTCACATTTAGTGATCATCTGTGGATGGCAAGTGAACGCAGACATTCACATAGCACCCATGGCCAGTGGCTTATAGTCAGAACAATTTACCAGATTATGTTTGGTGCTGACATCATGTTGTAGATGCTTTAAGGCATTTTACTTTCATTTTTTAATTTATTTGAGCATGAAGCACAAAGAAAATAATAAAATAAATACAGTATGAATGGTAGGGATTTAACACCACCTATGAAAAGAATTCCTTTCAGTAGTGCTGAAATAACCTGACTGTTCAGAATGTAAAAGTGCCTACTGTCACTTCTCAAAACGCACTGGGTTGTGGCTTATGTGCAGCCTTGTAGAAAAATAGAGTTTCAAGTACAGTTAAACGTCTTTTTGCTGACCAAATTACAGTTTGTCAGAAATTAGGGATGTGCAGTTTACATCTTGATTTGTGCACTGCTGTTTGCAGGAATGGTAAGACGGTAATGTTAATATTAAAACGGAAGCCATTGCATGAGTAGATCTTTATAACATCAGAGGAGAAAGCCTGATTATTTTATTGATTAAACGGCACATTTTGAGAGCCACACATTACATCAAATATAATCCAGTATCCCCAAACAAGAGATTAGACTTGCCTTTGGAGTGAGCAACCACTGTCATGTTGTGTTAAGTATTGTTCCAATATATATTAAGATTATTCTGTTTTTTAAATGACACATTTTGCCAAAAAGTGCAGGTTTTATGTGTCTTTTAATGGTAGGATAAAATGCATATATTGGACCATTAATAATCTGTGACAGCCTTGCCCAATCTGCAACAAATGAACCATGCAGTATGGGACTGTTCACTTATTTTAGCTTTGAAATGGTGCCATGCTTGTTATCATTTGCATTGTGGCAAAAGACACAATGGTGGATTTGGACATTACAATTAGGAAAATATTTGTTGAATAATGTGAAAGTGTACCACAGAGCCACAAGTGAAGTGACACTGCTCCCTGTAATTAGTAAAACAGAGGATGGGGAGACCTCAGTCCCCCCAAGTTTCCACACATCTTCCCATACAGCTTATTTAAATCTTGGGACATCCACAAGACACGCCATACTTTATCAAATACATTTATTATTTTCCTAAAAACATAGTATAAACACGATAGAACAATCATTCTTAACAAGGGGGGAGCATCATTATTAGATACATCATACTACAAAACTCCTAGAAAATAACGTCCCTTTTATAATCCCCCAGCAGAAGCAGCAATCAAATACTAAAACTCAAGAAAGTGCATTTCATGTTCTAGTAAGTCTCTGACAGTTCATTAGTTGTAGCACCACATCCTGGCACCTCACAGGTACTTCAAGATGGTGACCTATCGAGAGGGGACTCCAATCCATCGAGCACAATGGGACAAATCTGTAGAGAAGCCACCCCCCTCCACCTGTTCCAATCCCCCCGTCCTGTTTCACAATAAAACAAAAAACAGTCATTAATAAATGAACAAATGAAGACTAATTAGCCCTTTTACTTTCCATGTCACACCCTTTCTTCAGTTTCTAGAAATTCACCTTTTTGGCAATGGTGGAGCATGGAGCAACATCTGAGAATATCAATTACTTTACACTTCTTTCAATCCTGTAAGTTTGCCAATTGCCTGTCTCTTCAGTTCTTACATGGGAATATTTACTTCCTTGATTCTGTGTTTGGCTCATTTTGCCCTGCTTTTATCCATTTATACCCATTTAATGGATTTTCCAATGCAATGGGTTGATTTATTTAAGGGCTTCCATCTGTAATTTGTTTTGCACTGTATTACTGTGCAACATGAAGGACTGTGTTAATAAAAGCAGCTCGGAGCAATGCATTTTTCTTTCCTTTTAAACAATTCCCTTTACAGTGGTCAGACATGCATGCACACACACACAAATGCACACACATTGTTTAATGTTTTAAATAAAATTGAATTATCTAAATAGGTCCGACCTCCCTCAACAATATATATATATATATATATATATATATATATATATATATATATATATGTATGTATCTGTCTACCAGTCTATTTATCTATCTACTTTTTATATGTATAAGTTTAACTTCATTAGTTATCAGTTAATCAGTTCTTATGATCTGTTACTGTTGTAACTTAGATATCACCATGGATATTACAATACACAACTCGTGAATGAAATGCAAATTGTTCAAATATGTATCAAACTTTCCTGGCACAATATAGCCTACTACTCTCACTCCACAGGAATTGACTACAGTAATTTAACATTTGTCCTTATTTTACATTGTATAAATATATACTTAAATAATTAATTTATTTATGTATTTAAATACAGTATACTTTTCTGTAGGAATTTAAAATCCTAAATGGAAGTAACATGTGTTCTAGAAAGTACTGCCAATCATAAGTAAATGTTAGTTCCTTGTAAAAGCAGAACATTTGTTTTACTAGAGATATATATCTGTACACTTGGCAAAGTCATCAGATATGTAATGCATAGTGAAATGATACAGGAATCACTCATTAAATCCATCCTGTTTTGTCAGGAATGTGTAATATATAATTTCATATTTTTATACATGACACTGTGGATAAGGTGATATATTAAGCAGAATGGCCAGAACAGTTTGTAACATAGTGTGATTAGGGTAAATATAGTTTTGCAACATACTTTATTTAAATTTAGACCACATATTCTGTACTTAATGCTGGATAAAAAGACTGAAATGCAACGATGCAAACCGTGAAGCACTTAAGACTCAATATCACAATATGTGAACTGCTGTGTCTTGTGGGTAACAGCAAAGCAGTCTCCGCATTGCATCTGGCTTGTAGGTAATGACTTGAAATTGCATCCGGCATTGCAATATGAAGATAGAAGGCAAGATAGTAATTGAATGCAAACGGTCATACCAGTCTGAATTCAGAAAAGTGGATTGGCTATTCCATTATTCTTATCCCTCTCTCTGAGGATTTATAGGGGTGCTTTTTAAACCATACATTCAATATTCAATATATTTAGTTTATTCAAATTTGAGGCTGTTTTATAATGCTTGCAAAATATATTGTGGTATGTATTTTGCTAGTGTTCAATATTAGAACCCTCTAAACACTAGAATTTAGATGCATAGGATTGTTCCTCTGTATTAGAATGTTCTAGACTCTTCTTTTAGTTATTTTCTCTATGGCTTTTCACTGTTTCTTATTACTTTAGATACATAATCAGCTACTGAGTTTGGCTTTAGCTCCATTGGCTTGTATATAGAAAATGCTAGCATTCTCTTGATATGAACATGTGGGCTGGATCTGAGTGGAGGTTCTTCCAGTTAGCTATATACAGTACTGTGCAAAAGTTTTAGGCAGGTGTGAAAAAATGCTGTAAAGTAAGAATGCTTACTTAAGAATAGACATGTTAATAGATTATATCTGTCAATTAACTAAATGCAAAGTGAGTGAACAGAAGAAAAATATAAATCAAATCCGTATCTCGTGTGACCACCCTTTGCCTTCAAAACAGCATAAATTCTTCTAGGTACACTTGCACAAAGTCAGGGATTTTGTAGGCATATAGTCAGGTGTATGATTAAACAATTATACCAGACAGGTGCTAATGATTCAATATTTCATTAACTGAAACAGAAACAGCTGTGTAGGAGGAATAAAACTGGGTGAGGAACAGCCAAACAACTAACAAGGTGAGGTTGCTGAAGACAGTTTACTGTCAAAAGTCAAACACCATGGCAAGACTGAGCACAGCAACAATACACAAGGTAGTTATACTGCATCAGCAAGGTCTCTCCCAGGCAGATATTTCAAGGCAGACAAGGGTTTCCAGATGTGCTGTTCAAGCTCTTTTGAAGAAGCACAAAGAAACGGGCAACGTTGAGGACCGTAGATGCAGTGGTCGGCCAAGGAAACTTACTGCAGCAGATGAAAGACACATCACGCTTACTTCCCTTCACAATCGGAAGATGCCCAGCAGTGCCATCAGCTCAGAATTGACAGAAAACATCTACTGCCCGGAGAAGTCTGGTCAGAAGTGGCCTTCATGGAAGACTTGAAGCCAAAAAGCCATACCTCCAACATGGCAACATGGTCAAGCAACTCAACTATGCACGAAAACACAGGAACTGGGGTGCAGACAAATGGGAGGCGGTGCTCTGGACTGACGAGTCAAAATTTGAATTATTTGTCTGTAGCAGAAGGCAGTTTGTTCGCCGAAGGGCTGGAGAGCGGTACACGAATGAGTGTCTGCAGGCAACAGTGAAGCATGGTGGAGGTTCCTTGCAAGTTTGGGGCTGCATTCACACCTACTTCTGCACAGTACTGTAAGTACAGATGCAGCCCTGTGTTTAGAGACAATTGAGTTGTTGTTGAGCTGAGGACTATTAGAACTGTATGAAGGAAAACAGGAAGTGTGATAGAAGCTGGTAGAAGCAAGACTAATACTTGGTCGAGCAGAGAAGTTGAATATTGGTACAGCTAAAAAAATATATTACTTTTGAACCTTTAATTAGTTTTTTTGTTTTGTTTATTTAATTAGTTCCTCTTGTTTGATTTCACTGGATAGTCTTCTGCATATGTCATTTGTCTGTCTCACTCCAATCTTGATCAAGCCCAAAATGTCCACATAACAATATTTTATTCACAGAGCATGTTGTGTTCTCAAGGTACATATACCCAAGGTTCCACGTTTATTTTACTTCTTTACCTCCATCACACAAAAATATACTTTAAAGAAAGATACACTAAATACTTTGATGATTTGAAGTAATATTACATTGTTGTGTACTGTTAGGTCCCTGATCAAACTGGATGACACCATTTTAAAATAACACATATGTATCTGTTGTACTTTCTTGTAAATATCTCTGTTCCCTTTTCCCTTTAGGATCTTTTTATGTAACATTGGCAGAAACAGACAAAACATATGAGTAAAAGCTCCTTTTTCTCCACATTTTTCATCTGACAAGTCTTGTGAATTCATCCCATAAACCTGATGTATGTCATTTCCTTTCTTTTATTTTCACCAGAGGTTTTCTTCGTGCCCTTTTTGAAAGTATTCTTGTTCTGTCTATTGTGAAATAGTTATTGCATTATTTTCAACCCTCTTTTTTCCATAGTCATTGCTTCAGGCAAAGAAAAAGAAAGAAAGGGGGGAAAAAGGGAAATCACTATACATTGCTGTTTCAAGTCAGGCAGACTCTGACATCACAAAATACTTCATAAACCCGGCGTTACTTTAATGCTGTCATGAAACTACATTTTGAAATAAAAAATAATTTAAAAAAGCCTTACAGTCTGATGTAGGTCTTTTCTCTATTTTGTATGGAAATTATGTGTAATGGCATTCTTGCTGCTGAGCTTTTTAAACCAAAAATGGCAGCTTTTTTATTATTCCAAAGGCAGCTTCCCCTCCCCCACAGGCTTCACAGTAATAGGCTTGTCTCTATCACAAAAGGCTGAACTTGACACTTGGCTTATGATGTCAATGGTGGCAGGCAGTTTGACGGACAGAGCCAAACCGCACTGTAGCCTAGATTCTACTAATTAGCTCTTAGGAGAAACTCCAGTTGATTTAGGTGGAGGCTTATCAAAAAAGTACACCTTTCCAATTTACTATGACAGACACCATGTTACATTTGCGTGGCCTTTAGGGGAGGAACTAATGACAGCCCTGTTATCTGGGATTGAAGCAATTGTGTGCTGTGATAAACAACCCGAAAAAAGGGCAAGAAGCCTGTTTCCTGAAGCAGGATTTTGTTGATAATTTTAAAAAAATAGAAAGAGAAGACAAAGAAAAAGAGAGAGAGAGAGAGAGAGAGATCAAGAAAAAGGGGAGACAGAGTTTGAGCTTAAACACCTTCTGTAACATATGTGCAAGTGGAACAGATTACTAAAATAATGTATTAAAAATGGATTTAAAAAAAATACTATTTGAACCATTTATTGGTGTACATCACACACACTGCAGTAATCAAGAGAATTCCAGGAAACACCACATTTCAGGGGGCAGAGATATAGAATTACCATGAATAATTAAGTAGCTAGGGATGCATTCTGGTAATCTTTGATTACTTAGCAGCCATTGTGATGAAACCGAGAGAATTAACCACAGAAAGACCAATAGAAATGCACTGCATATGTATAATGCCTTCAAAAGTGCTGTGCTTTGTTAATTTTATATTCTCAGTATGAAGCAGAATAATACATATACAAAAATATATATATATGCATATAAATGTACAAAACACTAGCTAATATTGAGTCATCCCCATTTGCCCTCAGAACAGCCTCAGTTCTTCAGGGCATGGACTCTACAAGGTGTTGAAAGCATTCCACGGGGATGCTGGCCCATGTTTACTCCACCAATGATTCCCACAGCTGTGTCTAGTTGGCTGGTAGTGGATCTCTACTCCATCTCATCCCAAAGATGCTCAATTGGATGGAGATCTGGTGACTAGGCAAGTCACTGTCATATTCATGGATCCATTCCTGGACAATCCTAGCCTTGTGAAATGGGGCGTTATTCTGCTGAAAAAATTCATTAGCAGATGGATAGCAGGAACCAGGTTTCATCAGACCAGGCAATGTTTATTCAATCCTCGAGTGTCCAGTGTTTTCGCTCCTTAGCCCACTGCAACTGCAGTTTCTTGGGTTTTGCTGAAAGAAGTGTAACTGTGTTAGGTTATTGGCTGCCATACCCTATTTGTGTCAAGGTATGATGAGTTGTACATTCATTTATGTGTCTTTTGCCACCAGTGTTGTACTGGACTGTAAGTTGACTAACTGTAGCCTGTCTGTTGCTCTATAGAAGTCACGTTAGCCTCCATCAGCCTCTTTCATCATCGAGTTGTTTCTGACCACAGACGCGCTGTTGGCTGGTTGTTTTGTGGGTGGTGGACCCGTAACACTGTCATGTGTTGCTGACATACTCATACCGGCACATGTGACACCAGAAACAATGCTCCGTTCTCTAAAATCTTTTGTCTTGTCCATTCTCCCTCTGAATTACAGACACACAGAATCCCTGGGTACCTGCTTTAAATAGCATAATCTGAACATGATGACTGACTGACTGATGCAGTCTGTTTCTTGGAAAGCGGAGGTGTACCTAATAAAGTGGCCACTCGGTGTAGGTGTGTGTGGCTTTTTTCTAGATATGGAGCACATTTCTTTTGAGCAGGGATATGAATCACGAAGGGCAGGCAATACCAGAACAAGCTCCAGAATGCATGATTATATTACTTTCCATTATCACAAACAATTCAATTCTACTATGTTACTAGTTTAGATAGTCTTAAGATGATATGAATTAAATAAAAAGTGAAAAAACAAACACATAAATAAATATACTTAGTCAAATCCTCTGTAAATTCTACAATACACAAGATAGCAATGGTGTTATTATTTCCCCTGCAACAAATATGAATTTGCCAGCTGTAACTGGTAATGATAAGTAATTTGGAGAGTAATTGCAAGACAGCAAACAGTATTTTTTACCACCATCAGAAAGCATTGTGCCTCACTGTTAACTTCCTTTTTCCTAAAATGCCATTTTCTTCCATGTGTTCAATTTATTTCAGATGTCTGTCCTCTTTTATTATCCTTTTTTCTATTTCACAAAATATGTGTTGTGTTTTGGATCAATGTCATGTTGAGAAATAAAATCTGGACAAATCAACCAAGTTTCTGGTAGCACAGAAAGATGGATTGAAACTTGTGTACTGAAAGCAGCATTCACAGACCTGCCAGTTCTGATAAGGTTTCCCAATCTCAAAGTGTAGGTAGCTCAGTGCTTGTGTTGTACCTCTGTGTGGTTCACTGTAAGATGTAAACCTAAGTCAACGCAAACTAGTCTTTGTGGACGCAAAATATTTAATGAATCGTACCATTTCATTCATACTACCATTAACACTCTATTCTTTGAAAACTTAGTATTTTGTGTGACTATGCATATGAACATGTGTGGGTGTGTGCATGCTTGGCAGTTGCTAAGGCTACCGCAGGGCTCAAACCGAGGTACCATTGAATTTGATGTCATTTTGCCTCGTGCCTGGGCAAAATGCCCAAACCAGTCAGGTGGATCGCAAAACAAAACAGAATTAATTTCAATAAAGACAGATATTGATAGCCTACTGTGCAGGAAGACAAAAACAAATCTTCAAGTAGTCTTTCTATTAAAGAGATGAAGCATTTGCACATTTCAAACACCACACAATTATGTTTTTAAATGTTTTAAATATCATTTAGTAATTTCACAAACAATAATGTGCCAAAAATCATATCCCGCTTCACAAAGATAAAATAACAGAAACATTATTAAGCCATAACGCAGTCAGAAGAAAAGCACATGAAACATAAGATAAAATAAAACAGAAACAAGTAAAATCTCAGTACATTTTACAGCCATTACAGCCTTGTCTGTGCTTGATTTTGGACCAATTTCAATCTTCTATGATTATTTACCATTTTAAAACTGTGCTGAACCCACATATATCATAGTCACTTTTGACTAGCTATTGGCAATGGTACCTCACCTTGTCTGACTGCCCTACTGTGTATAGAATACCATTATTCATTCTAACAGTTTTGATGATGAAGCAAAAATGCTTCATAAAATTCTATAGCAAAGTTCGTTGAGTGCATGGAATTATAGATTTTGACTCAGATTTTGTTAGCGGTTTTTTTCTCCCCAAGTTATGCTATTTTTATGCATGTTATCATTATCAAGACTAATTTATAAGAAAAAGCAAAAACTGAAGTGTTCATTGTCCCTTAGAATAAACAAAGTAATGGGATGTGTAGTCAGACTTCATACAAACCGTAAGCATAATTGTGATAAATGATTTTGTTGTGCGAGGATCATTAATACCAGCTAAATTAAATAGTGATTGGGTGGATTATTACATACATTATTTCCCATTGTGGAAAACATACAGTGGACGGTGACAACCTGGAACAAACAATGAGGAAGAATGATAAGGTGAATGATAATTCCTCTTCAATGGAAAAGCTTCCTGTAGAAATCAAGAAGACTGATATTCTACCATTGTTGAAGTAACATATGGAAACTGCACTGCTAAGCAACTTGAAATCTTAGCCAGATCAGCAGCAATGTGAATGAAAACATTCACCTTAGTGAAACTCGACACTGAAGAACTTGCATGGCTTGATTGCAGTATTTGATCAAATTGAAGTTGGTCACTTACAATCAGTTTTAGCTGGCATTAAAAAGAACTGCATGAGCACAAACAGGATCATACCCTACACGTGTGTTTAAGGTTGAAAGATCCTGTTTTCTTATTGATTTTTACACTGTATCCTTTATCAGAGTGATGTGTGATGTGTTTGACAATTTAATAGGAAAAAGAAAAAGGTCAATAAACGAAATAGGTGTGTGGAAACCTATATGTCATTGTCAGTCTTTGCAGAACTTCACCGCTAGTGTGTCCTGACATCTTGATTTGCTTTCCTGCACAAAACTGTGGAGTTTTCCTTATAGTTTAAAGTATTACTTCGAGCAACAGACTGAAAGATTTCATGCTGTCAGAATTAAAGAGAATGCATTCTCCAAATAATTTAAATGCATGACAAAGGTATAATGAAGGAGGAAAGGCTAGGCGGTTCTCGGGAACTTATTTATTTTTGCTGAAAAACAGTATAGCATCTATGCTTGCAGGTGCTTCCTTGGTCTCAACATTCACAACATGCATAAGTCAATAAAACAGATTGCAGTCTTAAAGACAAGTCAAGCATCAAAATGACTAGTCCCTAAATGATGGATTTTTACATCTAAAAAGAAAATTACCCCCTTCTTACAACTTCTAATTCCTTTTCACTATTTTTCTTTCTTCAGTTTGAATGTCCTCTTGTGAATTGCTGAAATCTGATTTTTAATCTTGGATGTCTTTCTTATATATGCATGCAGTGATGAAATCTAACTTTCTATAACTTAAACAAGCACATATGCATAAAATGAAAACATTGTTTCCTTGAATTTTCCTAAAGAATTCAAATTAATTTAGTTGTTTTTGAATGAAGGACCATTTCTCAAAGCTTTGTTAGTTTTTGCTTCTATACTATTATTATTTCTGTTTATGTGGGCAAACAAGTCATGCAAAATTATCAATATGATATTGTTGCTGTTCTATTAAGCTTTAATTCTTTGTGTTTTTAGTCTACAAACATAAGGAGATATTAGAATTAAGCAGAATAAATCGGCAACTTTCAGCATGCTTCGCTTTTTAATGCATCTTCATTAGTTTTGCAAGCATGCCAGACACTGTACAATTCAACAAATATGTGCAATTTAAATCCAATAAGTCTGTGCTTAATGAATAAATAACCTAATGTTCATTCGACCATAAAAAACTTTCCTTTCAGGTCATTTAAAAATGGTAGCAGCACCACTGAGTGAATGGCAGGGGTAGATTGGTATCCAGTAAACATAACCCATGGGAGAAACAACTAAATTTATGAATCTGGTTAAGTTGATTCTCAAGTTTTCCCCTCAGTCATATGTTGCTGTGAAAAATAAGCTCATTCTGAAAGCACTTGCAGACAGGCGCACAGGCATCACCGAACCAATCAGTCAGTGCAACACACTTTCCCAATGAGGCTTCGGGTGACCTTGAGAACCATGACGAATGGCACTGAGGGTAGAGTAGACAGAAGTTTGCGATAAACAAAAAAATTATTGACTGTGGTAAAAAGACTATGAGCTGATATATGGTCTCCCCCTTCAAAGCCCAATAAATTTGAGACCCTCGCATTGTGCCATTTCCCAAACTGGCGAGGTAGCTTCCCGAGGTGTCATTTCTTGACTGGAAATTGGGTTCCTAAATAAACCGCACCACGATATTTACAGTGCTAGGTCTTAATCACAGCTCTGTGTTTATGGCTATCAATACTCAATGTGGCTGGATGTGCCAAGTAATCATTGTTATGATTCTGCAGGCCCTGCTTTTATCTCACCATATAATCATATAGCTCCAGCAAGTGATGAAGTCATCAATTAAATTTAGTTTACTCAGAAAACCTACAATCACAATGCTATCCTCAGCAGTCTTCCCGTTTTTAGCAGCCATATTCGTGTGGCTCCCGTTTGCTGAAATGCAGGAGAGGTAGAATGAGGGCTATTTTCAAATACAGACCATTCCTTCTGCTATAGAGAGAGGGACATATTATTCTTCCTGGCTTGAACGAAAAATGTGTTAAAAATGCTGATGCTGAGGGGGGGATGGGCATAATTTATCTCTACAGCATATGGTCATACTGTGATACAGAACAGGGTAGCAGCTTTCAATCAAGGGATGAAGCTTGTGACCTGTCATTGTGAGGACATATTACATCGGTACTGCTATATTATTACATCAGCTTTTGCTTCTCACTTACGATAAAGCAAATAACAGCCTGGGATTATTTTCTGGGAGAGGAAAAATAAGGAATTTTAAAGCAAGGGAGTGAAACATCCATATTTTACATCAAAAAATGGTCACAGCTAAAAAGGCACTGAATAGTTAAGTCTTTAGGAATTAATTTCTCCTCAGAATCATTAGCTGGCTATGAGAGTTTAAGACCTGTGTTGTTAGTTCATGCAGCTCAAAAGAATGAAAGAAAGGAAAGGAAGGAAATAAATAAATAAACTATTTTATTACAGAAGAAGATTAAAAACCCTGGAGAAAAAACAAAGGTTAAGAGAGGGCAAAATATCCAACAAATCAGTGTTAAATGTGGGTCAAATGATGCTTGAAACAACGTAATCAAGCCAACTGCTCTCAGACATTTTTTTTTCTTTTTTATACTTGCTTTACTGTGTGGCAAGTAAGGCTGTTCTTTTGAGTTTAATTTAGTTGGATGTGCAAAATACACAAATGGAGAGAAACTGATTTATACATTCTCAATTAACAAAATTAAGCATTTATGAATGATTGTATTGTATCTACATGTACATCTTTATTTCTGTCGATGCGTCTTTGTATGCCGTGTTTTTTCAGCCATACAGATCCACACTTTGCTTATAGTCATGTTTTTTGTTATGTAAAGCTAATATGAGCATATTTAAAAGGTAATATACACTTTATTATTGCAAATGAGATGTTGTTTTCCTCGTTTAACCTACCAGGATAACATTAAATAAAGATACGGAATTAATAAATGAATACAAGCTATGTAGCCTATAGCTGTAATAGTGTAATAGACCTCTCACACAGACATCTCTTGGGAGGGTCATGGGTAGGTCTGCTTTGGTAATGGAAGACAGATCAGTAGATTCACTAATATGAAGCACACCTGCGTTCTCTTTGTATGTCTCTAAACACAGGATGTTGAGAATGCACAGGAAAAAAAAGCCTAATCTGTTACTTACATATGTGCATCACTCTGAATTTTAGATCTCTATATCCAACATAATGCATATATGCTTGGAGGTATAAAGCTAATATATACACTCACCTAAAGGATTATTAGGAACACCATACTAATACTGTGTTTGACCCCCTTTCGCCTTCAGAACTGCCTTAATTCTACGTGGCATTGATTCAACAAGGTGCTGAAAGCATTCTTTAGAAATGTTGGCCCATATTGATAGGATAGCATCTTGCAGTTGATGGAGAGTTGTGGGATGCACATCCAGGGCACGAAGCTCCCGTTCCACCACATCCCAAAGATGCTCTATTGGGTTGAGATCTGGTGACTGTGGGGGCCAGTTTAGTACAGTGAACTCATTGTCATGTTCAAGAAACCAATTTGAAATGATTCGACCTTTGTGACATGGTGCATTATCCTGCTGGAAGTAGCCATCAGAGGATGGGTACATGGTGGTCATAAAGGGATGGACATGGTCAGAAACAATGCTCAGGTAGGCCGTGGCATTTAAACGATGCCCAATTGGCACTAAGGGGCCTAAAGTGTGCCAAGAAAACATCCCCCACACCATTACACCACCACCACCAGCCTGCACAGTGGTAACAAGGCATGATGGATCCATGTTCTCATTCTGTTTACGCCAAATTCTGACTCTACCATCTGAATGTCTCAACAGAAATCGAGACTCATCAGACCAGGCAACATTTTTCCAGTCTTCAACTGTCCAATTTTAGTGAGCTTGTGCAAATTGTAGCCTCTTTTTCCTATTTGTAGTGGAGATGAGCGGTACCCGGTGGGGTCTTTTGCTGTTGTAGCCCATCCGCCTCAAGGTTGTACGTGTTGTGGCTTCACAAATGCTTTGCTGCATACCTCGGTTGTAACGAGTGGTTATTTCAGTCAAAGTTGCTCTTCTATCAGCTTGAATCAGTCGGCCCATTCTCCTCTGACCTCTAGCATCAACAAGGCATTTTCGCCCACAGGACTGCCGCATACTGGATGTTTTTCCCTTTTCACACCATTCTTTGTAAACCCTAGAAATGGTTGTGCGTGAAAATCCCAGTAACTGAGCAGATTGTGAAATACTCAGACCGGCCCGTCTGGCACCAACAACCATGCCACGCTCAAAATTGCTTAAATCACCTTTCTTTCCCATTCAGACATTCAGTTTGGAGTTCAGAAGATTGTCTTGACCAGGACCACACCCCTAAATGCATTGAAGCAACTGCCATGTGATTGGTTGGTTAGATAATTGCATTAATGAGAAATTGAACAGGTGTTCCTAATAATCCTTTAGGTGAGTGTATATATGGTTCTGATCCAAAAACAATTGCATCTGAACATAGCAACCATATAATTAGTATTGGAATCTATACATAACAATGCCAAATCCTCTAGTACAATGGGGTTAAGTTAGTGAGTTAGTTAATTAGTTAACTTGAGGACCTTTTTAGGAGTTTAGGAGTGTTTTATTGTGAAAAAAACTAAAATAAGTAAATAAAGTCGACATATTAGGCACCTTTATTCCTCATCCCAGTAATTATGACTCCTTAATAGTTGACATATATGCAATTTTACTCTAATTATATACTCATCTGCTAATTCAATTGATAGAATATCTGAACACCTGAAAAACTCATATCCATAGCACTTATCATTGTTATTTATACTCGTAGCTGAAGTGCTAGGCCTCCTGCCCATACATTTTAGCATTCAATTTTAAATCTTCTGAGATGTGCTATAAGCGTGTTGAGCTCATATGCCCTGTTAAGACATCATTTACACAATAACATATTGGTAGCAGATGAGCAATGTCTTAAAATAAATCCTGCAATGATAGAAACTATAGTTATACATCTGAAAGGCTGTGCTCTCATCAAACATATGCACAATAGAATAAGGACAAAAAGATAAAAATGGAATGCGGGTTGTGAAAATTATATAGTACCACAAGACACATCAACAGCATGTACTGGCAGTCAGTATTTATCAGAACTGTAAACAAGTGACTACTTTGCCACAGTTATTACATGGTAGAGGAGATGCTTCTAATAAATTGGAAGAAAATTGCATGTTTTTGGTTGTGATTGGAATTCTCACCGAGGAACAGCAATAGAAAAGTGTAACTGCTGATCTGTAAAAAAGACATTTGGGTTACCGATTTATTCACTGTTCTGTGGAGCACTCTAGATGTACATTACTTTTATAATGCTTAAACTAAAAGGAGTTTTTTTTTTTTTTTTTTTCATTCAGAAAAAGATTCAATATGAACTCTCTTCTTTGTTCATCTTGAGATCTGTTGACTGCAGTTGACTACGGGATAAACTGTTATAATAGAATAGAATAAAATAAAAGCCTTGTGGTTTTAACTATGTTAGAAACAAAATAGATCTGTCATGCATATAGTACACCCAAGTGGTAAAAAATTGCCTATAGCCTGGAGCACCCCATTTGAAATCCAGGCTACTCCACTTTATCTAACTTAAATGGGAGGCATACAGAGTTGACAGAGCACTAAAGTTAGTTCAGTGGGGATCATTGACTTACCATGTATAAGTCATCCAAGTAACTAGTTTAATTAGTAGTATTTTTAGTAGTAGCAGAACTACAGTGTCATTGTATTGTTAGAAGCTTGTGCAAATACAAAGTGATTGTCATAATTGTACAATCCAGAAGAAAGAAAACAAACACATTTCTAAACAGAAGATAACCGGTGATAAGGTACTGCTATGATTATCCCATACAATCATTTACTTCAATTATGGAAATCTTGCATGCCAGTATTTATCTAAATAAAGCTAATTTACCAGTCAGATTATGGTACAATTATCCAGAAAATTCATAAGTAAAATAAAATGATTTGATATGCTTTCTTGCAAAACTTGAGTTTATTTTTTTCTGAAACGCATTGCCTATTATGAGAGAGACTGAAAAAAATGCTTTGATAATATGCAGGTTCAAAGGATTTTCATAAATATAGACTGTTCAATATATGATTCATGACTGCCACCTAACTGGAAATCTTCAGCAGAGCAATTGTGTTGCTTTAATCATCTAATAATGATTTGATACTATTGTATGAGGAAGAGTTGTATTAAGGTGCTGGTGAAGCTAAAAATAAAATATTTGTAATGTAAAGAGTTTGAATGAGCTGGAACTTTAAGTGTTAGATCTAATCAAGTATGAGTACAAATGTATGATGTAAAACGGACATTTACAAAATACTGTGCTTGCAGTATCTGAATGTAAATAAACAGCTGGTAGTCTGGTGGTATGCCAACAAGGTTGCTGTTGGTTTCTTACTTTTGAAAAGTATAGAATAAATATAATTTGCTGGTTTTCCAATAGAACATCCATCTTGATAAAAGTTTTTTTGTGTGTGTGTGTTTTGGGATATTATCATAAGAAAAGGAACACCATTTGAAACACATTTTGTACTTTTTTGTTATCATAGTTCTTCTCATTTCTGAAAATGTGTTTACACATTGTATTCATGTATCATTTCATAATACTTTATTAACTTAATTTTGTTATGGACAAATCCAGAAAACAAACAGAAGGTACCAGTCTACAGCTCTACAATCTGAGGCATAATTATATTGTCTGCCAACTGTCATCCATCTAGTATACTTTCTGACATATAAATTCTTGTGAAAGGGGAAAAGCATTGTAGAAAGGCTTTGCAAGTTGATAGTTGGGGGCTTGACATACTATACTAGAATGTATGACAGCAGAGCTGGTAATTGACTGCCAGACATATATTACATTGTTGTGTTGCATAACTAACACATGCAGTGCCACCACTCTAGATCCTAGTGTTTCTTTTGACAGGTTTATTTATGATTGTATTTTATTTCCCTGCTTTGGGCTATTGGCTTATCAAAGAGAATTATTATACATTTAGTTAAATGAATATCTGTATTTTATAAATATGTGAAACCGCTTTAATACAAGAAGTCGATATTTTAAAGGTTTGGTTGCTTACTTGGGCAACATTTGTGGTCTCTGATGGGTTTAGCCCGAAACAGCCTGAAACATTTTCTCAGTCTTCAGTTAATGTTTCCCCTAATTAGTGATGTGTGTCATTCAGGGCCGACACTCGTGTCACCCTTGTGTTTCTCACTCTCCTGGGGACACGCAGTAGCTTAGTGCTCCTAATGTAATTGATATCAGACTCATTTCAGTTGGTAATTGAGGGGAAAAGATGACCATTTTATATTTGTCTGGAGAGTGATATACAAAGTGAGCACAAAATGAGGCATATGGAATGGTGCCCTGCTGGGGTGAAAAAAGATTAGCCCTTGGTGCTTAATTGCACTGTGTATGAAGAGAGATACGCTTAAAGACACAATATGCTTTATCCAAAAGGTCTGAGCAGGAGGGGATTCATTTTCAGTATTGCTTCAAGTAGCTTGGGGCTGAGGCACAGTGACCTTGGAATATATAGTAATACTCTCACCATCGTATTCACCATTTTCCCAAGGTTTTGTAATTAGAACATAAGAAAGTTTACAAATGAGAGGAGGCCATTCGCCCCATTGTGCTCGTTTGGTGTCCATTAGTAACTAAGTGATCCAAGGATCCTATCCAGTCTCTTTTTAAAATGTTTTCAAATTTTCAGCTTCAGCCACATCGCTGGGGAGTTTGTTCTAGATTGTGACGACTCTCTGTGTGAAGAAGTGTCTCCTGTTTTCCGTCTTGAATGCCTTGAAGCCCAATTTCCATTTGTGTCCCCGGGTGCGTGTGTCCCTGCTGATCTGGAAAAGCTCCTCTGGTTTGATGTGGTCGATGCCTTTCATGATTTTGAAGACTTGAATCAAGTCCCCACGTAGTCTCCTCTGTTCCAGGGTGAAAAGGTTCAGTTCCTCAGTCTCTCAGTAGGACATTCCCTTCAGACCTGGAATAAGTCTGGTTGCTCTCCTCTGAACTGCCTCTAGAGCAGCGATATCTTTCTTGAAGTGTGGATCCCAGAACTGCACACAGTATACAGATGAGCTCTAACTAGTGCATTGTACAGTCTGAACATTACTGCCCTTGTTCTCAATTCTACACTTTTGACAATATACCCTAACATCCTGTTTGCCTTTTTTATTGCTTTCCCCACATTGTTTGGATGGAAAAAGTGAGGATTCCACATAGACTCCTAGGTCTTTCTCATGTGTTACTTCATCTAGTTCTATTCCTTCCATAGTGTAATTATAGTGGACATTTTTGTTACCTGCATGTATTACCTTGCACTTGTCCACAATGAATTTCATCTGCCAGGTGTTGGCCCACAACTGAATATTATCTAACTCCCTTTGAATAGCCTGTGCTGCTGAGATTGTATTGTATTGTATTATATTTTAGTATCATCTGCAAACTTGACAAGTTTGCTAACTATCCCAGAGTCCAGATCATTAATATAGATTAGAAAAAGCAAAGGCCCTAGTACTGATCCCTGTGGAACTCCACTAACAACCTCACTCCAGTTAGAAGCTACTCCTCTAATCGACACCCTCTGTTTCCTATACATCAACCAGTTCATAATCCATCTACTTACATTACCCTGAATGCCTACAGCTTCCAATTTGAGGATCAGTCCTTGTTGTAGAACCTTATCAAAAGCTTTCTGAAAGCTATGGAGGTACACCTTTTCTCTCTTAAAATAGTCTACTGACTTCCGTCGAGTCAAGATCATTTTATTGTGAAATATATATATATTTTTTGGTTAAAGTTTTCCTCCCCCTGAGTCAATACTTGGTAGAACCATTGGCATTAAGTAAAGCTGTTAGTCTTCACTTTTTATATGGGCTTTTTTCAGAAATGTCTTCCTTCTTACCACTCATTCATACCAGCCAGATTTGTGGAGTACCTAAGATAATGTTGACACATGGACGGTTTATCCCATCTTAGCCATCAAATGCTTTAGGTCTTTCAGATTTGTCATTGGTCTATCGGTGACTTCTCTGACCAAGTCCCTTCTTACCCAGTGGCCCAGTGTGAACCCATATGGAACAAATATACATTTGTAATGGTAAAATGTGTGATTTTTATATTTTTCATATGACAAAATTAGCAATGTTTTATAAATATATATTCAGTCAGTAATGCATATTTCCTGTCTCATATTCATAAATGCTCCATTGTCAATCAAGTAGGCAGGCAGCCTTATTTGTCTGTCACTGTTTGTACATGTTCTCATGTATCCTCTTACTTTTCATCCTAATGGACTGTTGCCAGGCCTCTTGATTACAGATATCCTACCATTTATTGTGTATTTATGTGTTTGATTACAGGATATTGCAACTTCAACCTGCAATGCAATGTTGCTGTTTTAATTAAATACATTCAGTCCCTCTAGGCATAATCACACACATACAATACTGTACTATAGAGTATATAATATTTACAATGTATTATAAAGACAGCAATTAATTTGTGATGAACAATAAGTACCTATAATGATAAGTCATTGCTTTTATTTTAAAATAAATAAATATACAGTGGGGGAAAAAAAGTATTTGATCCCCTGCTGATTTTGTGCGTTTGCCCACTGACAAAGAAATGATCAGTCTATCATTTTAATGGTAGGTGTATTTTAACAGTGAGAGACAGAATAACAACAAAAAAATCCAGAAAAACACATTTCAAAAAAGTTATAAATTGATTTGCATGTTAATGAGGGAAATAAGTATTTGATCCCCTATCAATCAGCAAGATGTCTGGCTCCCAGGTGTCTTTTATAAAGGTAACGAGCTGAGATTAGGAGCTCTCTCTTAAAGGGAGTGCTCCTAATCTCACCTCGTTACCTGTTTAAAAGACACCTGTCCACAGAAGCAATCAATCAATCAGATTCCAAACTCTCCACCATGGCCAAGACCAAAGAGCTGTCCAAGGATGTCAGGGACAAGATTGTAGACCTACACAAGGCTGGAATGGGCTACAAGACCATCGCCAAGCAGCTTGGTGAGAAGGTGACAACAGTTGGTGCGATTATTCGCAAATGGAAGAAACACAAAATAACTGTCAGTCTCCCTCGGTCTGGGGCTCCATGCAAGATCTCACCTCGTGGAGTTTAAATGATCATGAGAACGGTGAGGAATCAGCCCAGAACTACACGGGAGGATCTTGTTAATGATCTCAAGGCAGCTGGGATCATAGTCACCAAGAAAACAATTGGTAACACACTACGCCGTGACGGACTGAAATCCTGCAGCGCCCGCAAGGTCCCCCTGCTCAAGAAAGCACATGTACAGGCCCATCTGAAGGTTGCCAATGAACATCTGAATGATTCAGAGGAGAACTGGATGAAAGTGTTGTGGTCAGATGAGACCAAAATCAAGCTCTTTGGCATCAACTCAACTCGCCGTGTTTGGAGGAGGAGGAATGACCCCAAGAACACCATCCCCACCATCAAACATGGAGGTGGAAACATTATGCTTTGGGGGTGTTTTTCTGCTAAGGGGACAGGACAACTGCACCGCATCAATGGGACGATGGATGGGGCCATGTACCGTCAAATCTTGGGTGAGAACCTCCTTCCCTCAGCCAGGGCATTGAAAATGGGTCGTGGATGGGTATTCCAGCATGACAATCACCCAAAACACACTGCCAAGGCAACAAAGGAGTGGCTCAAGAAGCACATTAAGGTCCTGGAGTGGCCTAGCCAGTCTCCAGACCTTAATCCCATAGAAAATCTGTGGAGGGAGCTGAAGGTTCGAGTTGCCAAACGTCAGCCTCGAAACCTTAATGACTTGGAGAGGATCTGCAAAGAGGAGTGGGACAAAATCCCTCCTGAGATGTGTGCAAACCTGGTGGCCAACTACAAGAAACGTCTGACCTCTGTGATTGCCAACAAGGGTTTTGCCACCAAGTACTAAGTCGAAGGGGTCAAATACTTATTTCCCTCATTAACATGCAAATCAATGTATAACTTTTTTGAAATGCGTTTTTCTGGATTTTTTTGTTGTTATTCTGTCTCTCACTGTTAAAATACATCTACCATTAAAATTATAGACTGATCATGTCTTTATCAGTGGGCAAACGTACAAAATCAGCAGGGGATCAAATACTTTTTTCCCTCACTGTACATACGAACATTTTTGGTTTGCTAAAGCCAGTGATATCTTTTGCAGAATGGGGGAAAACGGCTTTCTTAAAATTCAACACAGCAGAGCTATAAAACAGCACATTACTGTATTTCATAACTCTTGCTCTTTATGTATAATTGCCACTCACTTCAGACTGTTCCTACCTATCCCATAGGCAGTAAATATCCCTGCCCTTCCAGCTCAAGTCAAGGACTTCTTAGTAGCTCTAAAAATAATAATATTTTCAGATGTGCATTTTGAAGTTTTATATATCCATATCATTTCAGGTTTTATATGTTTTACATTGCAAGATTTGGGTTGCAAGGTGACTCTTTGTTCAAACTAGCATTCTTCAACAGCTCCATATCCAGGGCATGCACTCTGCGCTTTTATTTAAACATGTTAATAATACGAGTCCTGCAACTCTTCTCTGAGGATTATATCATCATGTAATTGTATTCTATACAAAATGATTCAACAGTTACTGAAACATTTATGTGAAACATTTATTTTTTCATGAAAAAGTAGACATTTGTGACAGATAAACATAAAACGAGTCTGTTCAATCGTACATTAATTTGCATATTTTGAAAGGAATTCGCACATTTTAAAATACTGTTTGCTGTCCAGCTCCTGTAATACATGTGTCCAACATTGCTTGGTGTATTAAAATAATGAGGATGCATTTTAGAAAAGTATGTTTACCTCTGTAACATGTAATACCATGAAAGAGGGTACCAAGTTCTGTCAAAAGTGTTTCTTTGTCCCATTCTTTCTAATTTGCTAGTGTTATCTTGAGTGCTTAACATTGTTAGAAAATCACCTAATTTGCATACTAATAGTTATTTGCAGTGCATGACTAATGATTTCAAAAGGCATGCTTTCACAGGATTAGAGAAAAATGAACATTGTTTTTCTGGACAATAGTACAGCAACAAAGTAAAACAGCTCAGTGGTAATTGATAGAATGTTTTGAATGTCACTTATTGGAACATATTCCACTTTTTTTTGTTGTTATTTTTCCCCCCAATAACCTCAAACAAAAGCAAGTCAACACATCATCAGTCAGCTGTGGCCTGGCCAGTTACTAAACACAAAGACATTAAACCCCAACTGAGCACATGTAGGCTATCCTTAACTGACTCCTGTGAAAGTGTCCCAGTAATAACACTTCCTGGAAATCTCTCATAAAGGTTCTGTGCCAGGAAGGGGCTGCAATCCCATGGAACAGTACTGCTGATCTCATCCATACAACGTGTAAGCTGCCACAAAGTATTAACCCCACTCGTGCTTTGCCAGTGCTACGTCTAGCCTCTTTATGTGTGCATCAGAGAGAGATTTAAGAAGAATAAAAACATCTTCTTGAAGGTAAAACGATTAAAACAATGTTCTATAATATATTCTATAAAATATGCTTTGCTTTTTGTTTACTGCTTTGCAAAGAGAATATATACTAAAATTTTAAAAATATATATTTCAATATTAGTCATGAAAAGCCTTCTAACCTGACAGAAAAATACCACCAGGAATTAACTGCCTTGTTTTGTTTCTAAAGACTAAATTGTTAAACGTAAAGTTCACAAAATTAGCTGCATTATATTATTTACAAATGATCATCACAGCATTGTGGGTAGTTAAATGTCAGCAATTTTGTGCTAGTAGTTTGTCTCAACCACTTATCCATGTAAACATTTAATGCGATTACCTTTAGCTTCAACAGAGGCCTACAGGGAATAAATTACATTGATTCCAAAATAATATGCCCCATGAGATGGTGCATTTCTATAAAAATGATAATCTCTTAACCCATCATGTGTTAATGTATTACATGCCAATACTTCAAAATTTGGAAATGGACAACTACAATCTTCCGTCACGTCTCATAACAACATAGCACTGTCTTCTCCCCAAGCAATAGAAATATGGTACAGTGGCCAATTATGTTTTTGTAACTTGATTAGTCTTTTTTGATCTGACATACGGGAAAGCTAGAAAGTTGTTGCACTGCTGAAAGAATATGTTGACAATTTCAGCGAATTTCATGTTCTACCTCCGTTTACTTGATCTCACTGATGCCAGATGACAGTCTTGGAGAGAAGAAGCCTTAATCGATTCTCAGGAGCCTTGTGACAAATGTTGCGATGTCATAGACAATATGGACCAGACAGCCACAAGTAGGATAAACCCTCAGGATCCCCAACTCAATGCAGTTATTTCTTTATTTGTATTAATATTACTAGATAAAGCTATTTATGAAAATAATCATTATGATGATTACATTGAACAAATTATTATTTTTGTTAAGGTCATTTTTTTGCCCGTTCTTTGCCCTGGAAGAGTGTTTTTTTTTACGTATATCCACATCAGTGGCTTACATTCAATGTGCATTCACGCTTATTGATTTTAGTCAGGTGTTAACACATGTTACTCATGTAGTACGATTCTTTCAGTGGTCCAATAGTGAGTTGTAGCACAGTTGCCGTGTTATCACTCTTGACTCCAAACATAAACAACTTTCCCTACTTCTATTTTTTACCCAAGAAAAACTTATCAGCTTGGCAGCTGCACTGTGAAGTTGCATTTATTCAGCAGAGGCTTAAGCAGAAATAAAGTATGCCATAAAGATTAGGTCTTGCCATTTCACAGGATGAAATTAAAGTGTTTCCTCAGAGTTAAAGAATAATTTGGATGGCTTCCTCTCTATAGTTAAGATTATCTGTATCGTAATCCACCATTTCCTTTTTTTTTTCTCTTTTTTTTTGTGACTGACTAGACACCAAAGCAAATTATGATATGCATATGAGCTAAGTATTCTATTGATAACATTTTAAATACTTTGATGGGAAGAAAAAGAAAACAGATAAAATAAAGCTTTTTTCTCTTAAAGTACTGAGTGCTGTCAAGTGGGAAAATAGCTCCAACTGATGCATAGCTTTAGTGGGAGCTGTTGCATTAAGTCAGTGATGGGCTTACAGACGCCTTTCTAATGCAAGGCTAATGGCTTGATGTGGTCCAACTAGTTAAAGCTCCCAATTTAAAAATATATATATTTAAAAGTGATACTGTGAAATTGAAATGTTAATCACTGGAATGTTCCAAGTCTTGGCAAACCCAACTCTTTTGTGGTTTTTCAAAAGCAATGGGAGGCACACTCTTACAAGAACAATACACTGTACTCCGTGCAACTATTAGCTTTTAGGTTTGATTACTTTGTCTAAAAGGGTTGAAATATGTACTCTTAAGGAGAAACTCAAATGAATTACCAGGAATAGTGGTCATTAGTTTTTCATTATACAGATTTTTTTTAAAGAATAGCACACTTACCCATAGCTTCATCTCCTGTTACATTAATGCACCTTTTTGTCTGTCAAAAAAAATTCAATACAAGAAATACATTCATGGCAACAAGGTTTTTTTTTTTTTTTTTTTTTTGGAAGCCCTTGCTAGGATTTCTGTAATAGTTTAACTAAGTGCAGTTAAGTACATTTTGTTGCAATATAAATACACATTTTGAACTTAGGTAAGACAAGGATTTGTACATTTTAGATATATAATTTTGAATCAAATGGAATATGTGTAGTTCTCTCTAGGCTGAATCACTGTTTAATAAATGAAGTGTCTGAATACTTTCACATTGTCAGCTTGTATCAAGGCAAAGTGTATGTCCTCCTGGCTTTGTCTATCTGTCTCTCTTACATCTTCCATATACTCAAGCTGTTGGAGAAATGCGGACTCCAAACTCTAATTTGCACATGAGAAAAACCTCACTGCCAAAAGCATGTTGATATTTTGAACGATATAATGTCAGATGTATAAGTAAAACATAAAACAAACCAAAAGATATTCAGGATATAAATACTGAATAAGAAAAACCTCTGGAGCTGAAGCTGATGATCACACAGACTTAAAGTTGGTCACAAAGACTTAAAGGTATTCTTTGATATACAAATAGAATGGAAAAATAAATCTCTGAATTGCAAATTGGATTTAATCTAAACCATAATGATATGTGCTGAAAGTGTCTTTTCTCAGAGTCTTGTATTGTCTTGTATGAAAAGTTATAAACCATTTCTAAATAAATACTGGAAGGAATATTTTCCTTTGTCTCATTTTTCTGTAAAATTGTATTTTTACACATAGCGGCCAGTTTTTCTATGTCTTTTGACTATGGCCTGTTCTCATTAATGTTTGACTTACATTAACATTATATCACATTCCATGGATCAATGCTAAATGACCATTCACTCCTATATGGGAAGGGAGTATCAGAAGCAAAATAATAGTAAACTGTATCCACTGATAAATGTCCTCTTGAAATACATAAGCTTTACTTATGATTTCAATAGGCTTTCCAGGTTGTCCCATACTTCTGAATTCAAGAGTGTATACAGCTAACCACCTAGTTTAGCACCACCTAGTACATAATGCTGAAAAAATATATAATAATGAAATAATTCCATAATCCATAAACAAGTCAAAAGATATGAGTCAGACCTCTCACATCTTGCTGGCAGCCACTAAATGTGTTTAAACTGCCTTAGCCAATGATAATTACTGCTTTTCTTCAGCCAGTCAGCACTTTGCTTCCTTCTTCAGTCATTTTTTTACATAGACTTTAGTTACATTGTATGAAATCAAATTCTGTGGGATGGGTTGCATGTTTAGCCACATTGTTGGGTATAAAGAGCAGGTGATAAAGTTAAAGTAAGATTTGTTTGATAGGTGTGTAGTCTGGGCTTGGCTTTGCCAACTGGCAGCCATTGGCATGTGAGCGAGCCAAGGGCATGTGCCCACTTTAAAAAAAAGGCTTTCTCTTTTCCCTATAGGGACTTGAGTCTGGAGACGAGGCTGCGAGACAGCCAGCGAGTGAGTGAGAACAAGTGAACGTTTTAGGGAATGTAAAGTGCTTTATTGCTGACTAGTATTATTATTTTTTTGTTGGCTCACTTTCTAATTTTAGATTGTTTTTATGTGGGGTTTTCTTTAATTATTTTTTAAGCAGTCCCACTCCCTTATTGTTTTGTTTTATATAATTTGATTGTCTCGCTCTCTTGTTTAATTTTTGATTGTGTTGATTTTTATAAATAAATACTTTGTTTACCTATACCGTAGCCTTCATTCATCATTCATGGGTAAGGAATAACGAAGGCAGGATCGTGTCACCATTAAATGGATGTTGAAATGGCAGCGTTATGCGCTGATTCACTTAACGCTCTCTTCCGCTGGAATGCATCCTAAGTGCTCTATGGGGTATAGCCCTACCTGTATTTTGTTTCTGAATTAGAGATACCCACTGCTGTTAGTGCACATATGCCTTTTTTATATAAACTTTTATATCAGATAGCTTTTGTAATGTTGGAGAATGCATGACAATAACTTCAGCATTTGTATTTTGTCATCGAAGGAGGATGTATAACACCTTAAGCACAAATGCAAGCCCTGGGAAATGAAAATGTGGTGTCTGTGGTAGGTTTTTATCAACACCGTTGTTTCAGAAATGCTACAACTCAAGGACAAAGCTGCATTTAATTATTTCCTTGTGCACTGCAATAAAGTAGAGCAAAAGCAAGCTTTCAACATGTTCATGTTAATTTTAATTTAATTTAATGCCTCAGACAGGTGGTGAAACATGGCACACCACAATATGTGCATATTTACTGATTCAGAATATGCTTTTTCAGTTATTTTATTATAGTGTTTACTTTATTGTAGTAATGTTTTAACAGAATATACCTTTGTCCTACCTGCTTGCAATTCAGTTTCATTGTCCATTATAATAGTTTTAGTTTTTCCTCCAATATTTGAAAATGTTTTTTCCCTATCTCACCTACAAAGATAGCCACATGTATAACCACATAACTACTATTATAAAGTAACACATATTTCCATTTTGCTTTAATTGCTGTAGATTCTGTTATATTTTGTGGTTTAAATTCTTACTCCTACATGTAGTGTAATATAAAAAAAAAATACTCCCAAGACCATATTTATGACTTCTACTGTGGCAATAAACTCCTTTATCTCCTTTAATGTTCCTCCCTTTATTATTTTGCCATTGGGATGAACAGTTACGACATGGCGTGTACTTATCTTGACAGATTGAAAGTCACTAGCTCTAAGATTAGGCCCAGCATTTAATTGATAAACACAAAACCATTTTAAAGAACAATCAAACCCTAGGAGACATTTTGTAATAATCATTGCCTAATTTCACATGGCTTCTATTTTATTCTTTTGTAATCTCTCTTCCAATCCTAACACCTTGTCAGGCTTTCATGAGCTCCCATATGTACAGCCAACTACAGTTGTGAAACATACACCATCTGTGAGGATTGGAAGCACTCCATTCTGCACTTCAAAATAAGAAGGAAACCATTTCAGGATCCGTTATCTTTGGTTTTCTCCTGCTATGATTGCAACAAACCTAGAACGTAATGTATGTTATTTGAAATATTCCATACATCAGTGTGTATACATGTAGCTTTATTTAAATTGAAGGTACAGGAGAAAACATTTCCACCAGTAGGAGGGTGTGTACAGACTTTAGCATACTGATGGCAATGTGGAAAAAGTAGACACTTTATTACATAGCAAAAAGGTAGTGCAAATAATTTTCTTTACTACAAATTAATTTTATTTTAGGTTATAACTACTTTATATACATGCTATACATATAGGTAGTGGAACAAAAAGGAAACACCTGTGTAAATGAGGGAGAAAGTATATTCAAGCTCACACACAGGTGTGGTTCATGCATCAATTAAACAAATAGAATCCCATCATGCTTAGGGTCATGTATAAAAATGCTAGACAGGCCTGGTTGCCTATTATTATGGCTAGCATGGCTCCAAGAGGAGACCTCTGTGACTTTGAATGAGGGGAGATTGTTTGGGCACTTCAGTGACCAAGACAGCTCAACTTGCTGATGTTTCATGAGCAGCGGTGTCAAAGGTGATGTCGGCGTGGAACTCTGAGGGACCGACGTCATCAGCAAAGGGCAACAGTGGGCGGGAGTGCATACTCCGGGATCATGAAGGGCTTGAAGGGCAAGGTAAAACAGGCGAGCAACTGCAGATCATCCGACTGCAAATTCCAGCCAGTTTATTCAAAAACGGTCTACCGAGAACGCCACAGAGCGGGAGACCATAGTCAGGTTGTCGTGCACAAACAGTTCCTCACACCTGGCAATGCACAGTTGTGAGTCCAGTGGTGTGAAGAACACAGGCAATGGACTACTGAGCAGTGGAGAGCTGTGATATGGTTAGATGCATCACCCTTCACTATATTCTCAATTCATGGATGAGTGCACATGTGGCACCAGGCTAAAGAAATTTACAGAGTTCTTGTTTCAAACCGCAAAGAGTTCTGGTGGTGCTATACTGTTATGGGGCACATGTTCCTGGCATGGTTTGACTGCTCGTTCTTCCTTAGAAGGCAAGGTCAATACTAATCACTACTAAATGGTACTGAGTGATCATCTTAACCCCATGTTTACAGCACATAGCAAATCTACTGCGTTGCATATCTAATATTCTTCTTCTTTTTTTTTAATCCATTACACTGCCAAATAATAGTGGCATTTGCCTGCCAGCCTCTTCAGTCTGGTCCTTCACGATGATGGCTCGGAGTCAAAAAGTATTGTGAGTACATGAAGATGTACAGACAAATATGACATTGTTCAACTGGGTTTCTGTCATTATTACCAAAACTAAACAGACACTTAATGTATTGTGACAGCGCTGGTAAACTGATTTCCATTTGACTTTAAGCCCAACTCTTTATCCTCATGTTGCCAAAAAGAAAATGTCTTTAAATAGCCAAGTTTTTTGACAAAGGTGGTTCAGAAATATAGAACCTCTAATATGTGTATTGTACTATTCATTTCCAGAGATTTTCCTGCAGGATTTTCATGACTGCAAATCAACCTGAAGAGAAACATGGGGTCTATTTGTTGAAGTGATAATGAAGGATATTTCTAGTGTACAGTATATCAGTTTCTTTTCTGCAAATAGACTTTTATAAATATAATTATTTGTTGTTTGCATGGATAAGATTGCATAGGAGCTACTGTTTAAATGATTTTATTAAATACGTCAAAACATTCTAATTAAATTCTGACTTCAATTTCATAACAGTAGGCCTATACACTACAACACATTTTGTATATATTTTTTTCTGTGCCAAAATTTTTTGTTCAGAAACTTATAGCACAATAATTTACCTAGAAAGTGTGGTTAATGGCAACTGGGATTATGATAGATCAAATAGTTAATGTAGATAAAATGCATCAATTAGGATTTCAGTATGACAAATTGCTGCTGTCATGTAATGAAAAATCTGACTACTTTTAGGTTCAGCAACTACACTAATGGGCCCTATTTGCATCCTCATAAAAATAATTACTTCAACTTTAAGTAAAAATTTGTGGTTAGTAATTTTTACATAATTAAATGGTTTATTGAATGTGCTCCTTCATTTGCAAATAATTAAAATACAGGTTATTCTAGTTAATATAACACATTTTAAAATACAACTATTAAGTACAACAACAATTTAACTTATTTCTGTTGTATTTATTATTATTATTATTATTATTATTATTATTATTATTATTATTATTATATTGCCTGATGCTAGATACATAGATAATTGTAAAGATGAATCACTTTAAAATATAAGCCATTTTAACTTCTGGTGCTGAAGGCACAAGCTTAGAATAACTGCTGGTAAATATACCCAAAAGAGACTCTGTCCTCAGAGAGTAGTTCTCAGTTAGAAGGCATACTTATCTATATGGTGCTAATTGCAAAGCAGTCTTCTCACTTGTTGTTTACTATCCCAGGAGATATGTTGTATTTTATTTTATTTTTTCGAGTTGTAAACCTTACTGTCCTAAAAAATGCAGTTTTAGCCACATGTAATATTAAGTTCTTAAGATAACAAGCATTTAATATAGATCTCAATTTGAACCTATTCCCGGTTAAGCCAGGCTGGCAGCTGCTGTGCACTGAGGCATTTTATTTTCATAGATTTTTAGATTATGCATACTAGAAAATCTAACTTTTTTTATTTTTATGGGGGAAGCATAATTACTGTTTTTTATTGAGTCATCCACCTCCAGTATGCTCTGCCATTGCATCCTAGCACTGTGACGTTAGGTTTAACATTAGACACTACAAAAGTGTGAGGAAAAAAATATTCTCCATTGAATAATAAGGATTTTGATGAAGGTGTCTTTGCTCAATCATACAAAAACAGTCGACTTTGCTTTAGAGCGTGTCCATCTGTTTGAGTCATACTTAATAAAAAAAAAAACATTTGGACATTTTTTGAAGAAGAAATGCATCATCTTGATTTCATTAGTAAGAGTCTTACCACACGTAGATGGAATTTGAAAAGTATAACTAAATTGTGTGGAACGTTTTTTGTTCCCCTTCTCCTTCATTTTCAAAACAAATACATTTAAAATCAATCTGCAGCTTTTCACATGTATATATAAACTTTTGTATTCATAAATAACATGTGAAACATGCGAAACCGATGTCTGCACTGTTACAGCTTTTTTATATATATATATTTTTTTTTTATTGTGTGAGATATAAATAGTACTCTAGTTCCCAAATAAATCCACATAGTGTGTGAATAAAGAGAATTATCTGTATAACCAATGCTGATAAAATGTCATAATCATTGCATTCACATTTGTCAAAGGCTAGACAAATCAACAAATCATTCAAAATAGTTAATAAACTAACCAAAATAAATACATGCATTTCCTTATTACTATTAAGTATCTGTACTGCTTGTTAGCTTTATCCTGTTAAGGTCCTATCTACTTTTAATGATTAATAATGAAAAAATGTCTTCCTTGCATAAGTGTCCCTAAAGACTGTCACTAAATCTCTGTAACAGTGGTAGTGGTTTTTGTTAATAAAGTTTTTTTTCAAAAAATATTGTTCAGTTCTTTAACAACAGAACCATCTCTCAGTCTGCAGGGAATCAATGAATGTAGGCCAAGTACAAGCCTCTTCCCAAGAAAATATTCAAAAATAAGAGTACACAGCATGACAAACTGTACATGGACATATCTGATGAGTTCTCTGACAACACCTTTTGCCCTGATGAGTCAAAATTTGAAGTGTTAGCATAGCAGGGACCAAAGTTCATATACAGATGAGTAGGAGAAGTCTAAAATGAAAAGTTCATATCTGCTGTCAAGAACGGTGGCAGTTCTATCATGCTGTGGGCCTACTTTAGCTTTTCAGGAAGTGCAAATGTGTTAGTGAAAAACATGCAAATGCACTAAGAGACAATACAAGTCTACTGAAGACAATTATGTCAGAAAAATAATAGCTAAAGAAATGTTAGAAAACACCTGAGCTGAAACCTACTGAGATATTATATGGTGACTTGAAAGAAGATGACTGACATGAAGCTACCAAATTAAATCATATTGAAATGCTTCCAACACGCTCAGAAATATATAATATATGTGGGTTTCCCCATGTTAATTCTTGTACAGTGGCGTGACTTTCTTTCTAATTGTCTCAATTACAGTGCTCAGCTCTTACCCTGTAGTCCTAAGGAAACAGTTCATGATGGGTGAAATTGTACCCCCAAAGGCATAATTATCTCTGCTTGGTCCCAATTAATCCATTAAGTTGTTTTGCCTCCTTCAGACAAGACCTGGTCGTCTTAGAGAGGGATATGTATTTTTGTTGTGGTAGATAATTTACTAGACTGGAGCTGTAGCAGAAGAGAACATTTATTTCTCCATTTGCTTACTGTATAATTCAAATTTTAACTCAATAATTAAATACGTAAATGCAACTGGAAAACTGCAGGTGTTTTACATTTTCAGAAGTGTGATAATGAAAGCAAAAAATGTTTTCTTTGAATATGATTTAAAGGGAGCGTAACGCAGGTGCCTTTTTTCACATGATGAAAAGCCTTTGGCAAACTTCTATCAATCAAAAAGCAACAGCGGCAATTCTATGAAGAAAAAAGTAAAGAACTGCACACATTGAGCCTTATTCTGATGAAACACCCCGATTGCAGGCGCAGTGTTCAATTCAAATGCGTCTGCCCTGCAGGGTGTGGCTTAGTCCAAAGTGTGTTTCAGATCAAATAAAAACAATTTGTGGAAGCGTGTTTAGTAGGGTTGGAAATCTGTTAACCTTGTTGTCTTGAAACAATATCTTAAAGAGACATAATTTGCTTATGTCACTGTGTCTGTGAATTTAAGGCAGTGCAGGATGACAGTGGATAAAACATCACTTGTTTGATGATGATTATTAGTAGTATTAGTTTTCAGAATACCCTCATGGGGTAGAACAAATAAAAAAATTGCCCGCCCGTGAATATTAAATTACAAAGTTTAGATTTATAAATAGTAGAAAGTGGCTTCTAAAAATATATTAAACTGCAACATGGTACAGATTTGAATTGGTGTAGACCACTATCTCTATTCCATTTATATGCCGCAGAATCAAGGGCAATCTCAGTGATCAGAATGCAACTGCTATTTCCTTAATGGCATATCCTTTAACCTTTGCAAAAAAATTTAAATAAAAAAACGTTTATTTTTAAACTATTTTTAAATACATAGTTTGAGCTGATGGCAATGCGGGTTCCCGGTGGAATGTTTCTGGCAGCTGTAACTTTGTCTCCTGTGAATGCATGCAAATTACCTCACACAAATATGCATCAGATTGACAGTTTCTGCTTTGAGTTGCTTCAGGACTCTTCTTCTAGAACAGCAATGTCTCACTGAAATGGTTGAGCTTTTTTTTATTGAGTACATCCACCTTACCAGATAATATACATACCATAACATATAATAAACTATGCTATTGCTAAATGATCACATTTATTACGATATTTAAAAATAATAGTTTAAAATAATATTACGAAATGTGTGTAGCCTATATATATATATATATATATATATATATGCATTTTGTAATATTATAAGTTAATAAGGTAAGTTACTGTAAATGTCAGCTAAAACTAAAGAGAGAAAACTGAAATATGTTGATTGCATAAGAATTTAGACCCATCAACTCAATATTTGGTAGAAGCACCAAGTCTCTACCAACTTTGCACTCAATCTCGGTGACATGTATGCCCATTCGTCTTGGCAGATTTGTTGAAACACTCTCAAGCTGATTGGGGGTTGTTTAAGTACAGCAGTTTTCAAGTCTTTCCACAGATTCTCAATAGGATCCAAGTCAGGACTTTGACTGGGCCACTCAAGGACATTCACTTAGCTTTGGCGTTGTGTTTTGTCATTGTCCTGCTGAAAGGATAATATTTTTTGCCCCAGTTTTTAGCAGACTGAAACAGGTTGTGCTCTAGTATTTGCCTGTACTTTGCTAGATCCGTTTCCCCTTCAATCTCACAAAGCTTTCTAGTCCCTGTTGAGGAAAAGCAACCTCATAGCATGATGCTGCAACCACCAGGCTCGACTATAGGGATGGTGTTGACTGGGAGATCACACTTGACATTTAGTCCGAAAACTTCCAGATTGGTCTTGTCTGACCACAATACCTTTTCTTGCAGTATTGACTTATAGGAGTTGACTTATGTTTTAGTAATGGCTTCCTTCTTGCCAACCTGCCAATCAAGCTAGTTTTGGATATTGCTGCTGATGCACATTTTCTCTCATCTCAGCCATCGAACTGTAGCTCTTTTAAAGACATTGTTGGCCTCATAGTGGCATCCCTCACTAGTTTCCTTCTTGCCTGGCTGCTCAGTTTGGAGGGACAGCCTGATCTAGGCAGTGTCTGGGTGGTACAGTGCACCTTCTATTTCTAGATGATTGAGTACACTGTGTTCACAGGGATATTCAGAGACTTCAATATTTTTTGTACCCTTCTCCTGACCTGTGCTTTTCAATAACTTTCAACCCTGACTTGCTTTGAAAGCTTCTTGGTCTTCATGGTTGAGTTTTTGTTTGAAATTCACTAGCTGACCAAGGAACCTCACAGAGACAGGTGTTTTTATTCTGAAATCCTGAGAACCACTAGTATTGCACACAGACACAGGCCATCCAATTAATTGTATGGCTCATTATGGTAATTTTGTGCACCTGAATTAATTTAGGTTTGCAGCACCAAAGGGTTTGAATACATATGCAATCATGACTTTTCCATGTTTATTTAATTTGAATTATCTATTTACTTCTTTATTTTTGTCATGACTGCACAATACCTTTCAGAAGTATTCAGACCCTCTCACAAGCTTCACATTGTGTTACTTTAAAGTGTGCAGTCATGGCACTTTGAAGTAGGAATTAATGTGTTATATATATATATATATATATATTGTAATATACTGTTGGGTTCCGGCCATGGTGAGACTCGAACAGTGCAGTAAACTTTCCACATCATGAAAAAGGCCCAGGCCCCTTAGCGAGGCTTCAGAATCGCTATTATACACAGCTCTGGTAAAATTAGACCACTGCAAAATTATCAGTTTCTCTGGTTTTACTATTTATAGGTATGTGTTTGGGTAAAATTAACATTTTTGTTTTATTATATAAACTACTGACAACATTTCTTCCAAATTCCAAATAAAAATATTGTAATTTAGAGCATTTATGTGTAGAAAATGACAACTGGTCAAAAAAAAAAAAAAATGCAGTGTTGTCAGACCTTGAATAATGCATCGAAAATAAGTTCATATTCATTTTTAAACAACACGATACTAATGTTTTAACTTAGGAAGAGTTCAGAAATCAATATTTGGTCGAATAACCCTGATTTTCAATCATAGCTTTCATGCGTCTTGGTATGCTCTCCACCAGTCTTTCACATTGATGTTGGGTGACTTTATGCCACGCCTAGTGAAAAAATTCAATCAGCTCGGCTTTGTTTGATGGTTTGTGACCATGCCAGGACAACCTTGTATGTGGCTTGATTCATGTGTCCTTCATAAAGACAAATCTGCCCGATTCCAGCCTTGCAGAAGCACCCCCAGATCATCACCAATCCTCCATCAAATTTCACAGTGGGTGCGAGATACTGTGGCTTGTAGGCCTCTCCAGGTCTCCGTCTAACCATTAGACGACCAGGTATTGGGCAAAGCTGAACATTGTACTCAGAGAAGATGACTCCAGTCCTCTGCAGTTCAATCCTTATGGTCTCTTGCAAACCTCAGCTTGGCTCTTCTTTGCTTCTCAGTGATGAAGGGCTTTCTTCTAGCTTTGCACGACTTCAGCCCTGCCCCTAGGAGCCTGTTTCAAACCGTCCTCGCCATGCACTTCACCCCAGGTGCCGTTTGCCATTCTTTTTATAGGTCACTTGATGTCATCCTACAGTTGTTGAGTGACATTCGAATGAGTTGGCGGTCATCCCGGTCTGTGGAGTGTTGTTTAAGCACTGCTGGTCTGTAGCTTTTTTGTCCCCAATGTTTTTATGAACCGCCATCTTTTAAATTTTAAGGATGGAAGCAACCCAATGCTCACTGTATCCCTCTGCCAGTAAAGCCAGAATTGAACCCTTCTTTTCCTTACTCAAAACTTTCCTTTTCAACTCTTTTGGCATGGTCAATAGTTATTTTTTGATTCCAGTTACTTTTGAGGTTCTACTAGCACTGTTCTTGCCATTCAGCTGGTCCTATTGCAAGAGGATATGGAACGACTACCATACATGTAGAGATGCTGATTTAAGAAAAATTTGCAATGGTCTCTTAATTTTTTCCAGAGCTGTATACGTTATATAGTTATGCTTAGTATTGCAAAGTCAGCATCTCACAAACAATACGTATCAACAGAGTTGTAGATGTAGTAAAATGTTCTCATAGTAGCTTTTGCAGTGGTTTAAATTTCAGCCATACAAAAATTCAATTCAAGAGTCACCGGCAAAAGATATTGATCCAACAAGTATTGTTTTGTGAGGGGGATGTTTCACATCCAAATTACAGTGCCGACCGTATCATCTTTTCAGACTAAACGCTATCTCAGCTTAGAGTGCAGTTGGGTACATTTTTTCTCCTGCTGAAATGACAAATGGTCAGAGTACATAGAAGGGAGTATGGTATTTTACATGAATCTGAACAACTGGACCATGCATTTTCAACACATTTGCAATATGTCATGAATGTTGATACCTTCTGGGGCTGCATCTTCTCCCACAACTCTTGTCTATGGTTCTTTAGTGCTTAGGGAAAACACACACAAAACAGAGTTTAAATGTACAGCACAGCATAAAATAAACAACGTAATTGCTGTTGTGTTTTTGTTCTCTGCAGATCTCTATGCTCAGAAACAAATAGGTACTCTAGTGTCAACAGCACTACTGGTCTCTGTAGTAATCTAATTAAGCTGTTTATTCTAATATTCCCAATCATGTTTTCCTGCTTTGCATGTTGAATTAAGTAGTTTGGAACAAGGTGTGAATATTATATTGCAATTAAATCGATGGTGAACTTACATTTAACTATGTTTTTGCCTCTACTACATGTTTAAATATGGAAATGTAGTCATAAACAACTCTCACTTCACTTATTAAAACCTTTTCTAGGAAAATATGATTCAGTGAACAGGGTTTTATATGCTTTTTAGCTCTTAAAAATATTATTTTATCTAGCTTGTGGTATCCTTAGACCTATAGACAGTTAAGCAAGACCCATCGCTATCAAGTAAATAGAAAGGTCTGTGTAATTCTTATGTTCCAGTTGATTAGCTCTCACAGAAATAATTGCTAGTAAGATCAATGACCTTAAAAGTTAAGGTTGAAAATATTATTACTTATTGAAAGGATTGTTTCTCTCTAGCTTTTAAGATAGGTAAAACTATGCTTGATAACATTGTTCACAGTTAAGTCTGCCATTTTAATAGTAGTGTGAAATATCTGACAGACATTAAGGCTTTTTGTTCAAAGGAATGGCTGGGACGTGGCCTGATTTAATTGGCAGATGAGTAGCAGGCTACATTATGCCTTCCGGCTGGCTGGCAAATTTATTATGGTCTCATCTGAGAAATGATGCTTGTAGTTTGTAATAAACCCGGTATGATATTAATCTGTGTACCATTAAGGGGGAAAGGATTGATGAGCCTTTGGACCCTCCCTTGGTATATTGGTTTTCCTTATTCAGCACCGTTGGGCAGAAAAAAGCTTATTTAACGCTTGAAAGTTCAAGGAGTAAATGTTTTACAATTTGGTAATAATATGAAGATTTAATATGGTTAGATAATTTTTCTGTTAGAGTATTTGTTAACTCATGCTACTATTTTGATGTTACCAATAATATGTATTCCACAAGTATGGTGGTTGATGTAAATAATCATACCCAGTGGGTGTTATTGACAAGAGCCTAAGCTGCATATGTTGGAAACAGCTGGTAAAACAACACCAACATCAGAAGTTAACATAAATAATGGATTATTTTAGTCTGACATTCACAAACTGCACACATTTGTGAACATTAATATCAGGGTTGGCTGTTACATTACTTTTGTTGGTGTAAATGTAAGTATTTGCTCTATGCTGTTGTTGCACATGTATTAACTAAAGCTACAGATACTGCTTGTTTAAAGGTGTAACCTTTTAAGCATCCTCTTCATTAGGTGAGAATTACATTTGAGGCACCGAAAAAACTGAGACAAAAATTCGTAATTGTATTTGAAGATGTATAATTGAGAGTATTTAAAGCAACCTTGTTTATTTATGTCTTTATTAGTTTATTGAGAGTTACTAATAATCTATACTATACTGTACTATAATATACTATATACATAGCCATAACATTGACAATTAAAAAGGTGCGCCAGTAAATAGAAAATGTAACTAGTGTTTTATACGTTTGCTGCCCTTAGACTAATGCAATGGAGCACAGCACTTTCACATTTTATGAATGAGCTCAGCATTCCTGTTCAGTGGAATTGCAGCTCCTTCCTGACACTGAAGCTAAAACTAATTTGAAGTATTTTCACAGGCTTCGACCACACATGCTTAATGACTTGTGATGCCCCTGACTTTCTTCCTACCGTTGTTTTGCATTTATGATACGAGATGAGAGGAGGCCACTGAAACTCATGTTGCTTGTTAGGGTGCTACTAGCTAATCAATCTCAGAACCTCTTCAAGCTGTATTTCGAAAGAACCTTTCGAGTCAGCTTGATCTATGCAGCCGGGGAGATCTATGTATTTTGTTACGGAACAATGGGTGCCCAGCTCCACAAAATGCAACATGTTATTAACCTTATTTGGCTGGTTAATGTATGAGTTTATAATAAACCGTTGTTCTTTCAGACCTGTGCATGTATTTACTTGCAACATGTGATTTCCTATATGACCTGCAAATAAGCAGTATCAACAAAGGAAATTCCATTTGAAAAGCACAAATATGAAAACATCTCATATTTAAATAATGTTTTTCCTACAGTCTACCTTGACATGAAGGGAAGCTTGAGGAGGTTTTAATTTTCATTGTTTGGCAGCACAGAAATAATACAGAATCATATTAAACAATATACCCCTTAATTCTGTTACACATAGTAGGTAATTCAATAAATTAACTGGAAATGTAGTCAATCATATGTCACTAATCTTATGTTAAGTATTTTGTTTTCTTGCACTGCAATTAATCTATCAGTATTTATTTTCAAAACATCCTTATGTAGCACTATACATAATATTCCTTTATTTAAGAGAATTTTGGCTTTGACAAACCATAAAACACCATATGAAGATTAATAGCTGGTCTAAAATCAGCTGAAGCCAGGTGGGAGCAGTTATATTGCTTTTGTTGTTGTTGTTGTTGTTGTTGTTGTGAATCTGGCTTCTTGGTATGGAAGATTTACTACATTTTGCATTGCTCATGTTCTGCAAGCTAATGGTTGGTAACAGTATAAGTAAAAACAAATTATACTTCTAATCCACTAAGACAAATTATGAATGTATGATGATGACTACACTGATGCAGTGGAAGAATGCGTGAGGAATAACAGAATCACAAACAGACATGATATATGTGAATATATATATTTTGTGTCTGGTCATCTGATTTTGCATTTCTCTGAAAGTCAGGTGACTTTAAGGTTTTTGTAAAATGTTCTAGTGAGGTTTTTGTATTATTGTAAAAGCTCTTGTCTGTGGTTGCTGTTATTTTTAATTTATGACATACAGATTTAGCTTAGGAGCTTGTGTTTGTATTTCTTCATTTTTTTGGTTTCTTTCTTTTCAGAGAGCAGCACTCCATTGAGATATTTGGTACATCTATGATCAAAATCAACAAATGTTACATTTGGTGTGATCATAACTTAATGCCATTGTTTGTTTGTATCACATTTTTATATTGTTATCAATGTCTGCTAAAGTGCAGGTTGTGGATTTAATGGCTTGGCCTTTCATCCGATTATTTCAATAGTTCTTGCGTTTACAGCATGTTTTATAAACAATGTGGAGGTCCTTCTCCATGCTGGTACTTTATATGGAATGCCATCACTATGCAAGGTCTTACCGATCCTCAAATAAAACCCTTGCTGTTAATAAGGTCACAAAGGCCAGAACGGTTTGAATACGCAGTCCCCAAGAGGACTTTATTAGCTTAACCCAATTTTCTTTTAATTGTTAATAGACGGGTTTGCTTAAAGAATTGCTGATGTTAGAAGTCAGCGGTGTCCCATTTTATAGTGTGCAAAAAAAAAAGATGATCTTGAAAAGTACTTTATCATTATTCAATTATAATTAGACATTTTCTTTATAAAATATCAAAGGGATTTAATTTAATAAATGTTTGGTTCCTATTAGATACTGACAAAGTGTATGAAATAAAGTGTGTGTTTGCTTTGAGGATTTGTCCAAAACAAACAGGTTTCCATATTTAAATAGTTTGTAGAACTTTTGAGTTGAGTACATTGGATTTTGTTGGCTTAACATTTTTTAATTGCTGTCTAAACTAACACTTATGTATGTAACTTCTAAAAATAAATGTCCTCAACAATATTTGAAGTGAAAACATTACAGCCTTAAAGCTGTGATTCATTGTATTATTGGCATAATATTAAGTTAATTTAACCTTTGAAATGCACTTTGCTGTTTGAGAAAACTGATGTTTAACCTCAATCTATCTGTTAAAAAGTGAATGAAATACAAACAGAGATCTTTGTCAGCTTTGCCCTTTTCTAAACACAAAGATTATAACAGGAGATGCATTTTTAAAAGATGATACAACTCTATTGGATTTAACAGATGTTCAAAAATGCTGTAGGCTACCAATACAAATTACAGAAAAAATAAAAATGTTAGTACAGTCCCCCAAATGTTTAAATATTGAACACAATCACTACTTAAGCTTTCAGTATTCAACATAACTTAATCAGTCAATATTCAAGGCTATATTGTCAAACATCAGCTTCTTTATAAAAATCCCTTTGCAACGTAATTGTGGACCTTAAAACAAAAGTGAAATATTAGTATTACTAGCAGTATAGAATTTGGAATTGCGTAATATAAGTAAATGCAAATACATATAATTATAAAACGGATTTAAAAAATGAATATAGCTCATTGCAGGAAGATTTTAATAAATTAAGACACTTAAGAGTGCTATTCAAATCAATAATGTAGAGGAAATTTATATGATATATTAGGCATAAAACACTGCAATATTTTCCTCCTTAATGTAAAGAATAATTTAAATGTCATTGCTGTACAGGTAAAAAAAAAAAAAAGATTAAGTTATGTAGTATGGGGTGTTACTATTAGCCAAGCAAAATGGGGGGAGTTTACATGCAGTGTTTTTAACTTGTGACGTGATGACGGGTGTGCATGTTTGGCCCAAAAACCCCTGAGAATCAGGTTTGTGGCCAAAACAAATAGCCACAGAGAAGGACAGGGTCAATCCCAAATACTCGAGTAAATAACATAAAAATGACGAAAACACAGGAAAAACACGCCCATGCTACTGACATAACTGTATATATTCTTAAATGACCACATTATAAAGGTGCAAGATAACTGGTCAGTTTATTGTGGGTTAGCAATGGTGTATTTGAGGTTAATGGCAATGCGGAAAGCTGTTTCCTATTATCATTATGCTCTATATATTGTTGTGGGTCTGTTGTGCACTGTTCAGTACTGTACATCGTGTTGTAAACCTAACTTTATAAAACATTTATAGTCACGGCTTGCTAGCTCCACCAGTGATATGAAAAACCACTCGGGTAAGATCAGTAAAACAAAGTATTAAACTACTAGACACAAGGCACAAGCCACAGCTGCACACTGTTTAATTTGAACATGTTGTCACATGGCAGCCATGGATTCGGTGATGTAATTGTCTCGAGTATTGTTCTCCATGCATGTAAAACTACCCCTTCTGAGATTTTCCTGCAAAAACAGCATGAGAACTGTACATAGAGCTAATTTACATATTAATTCACTCCTTTGGCCTTAATGTGCATGATGTTGGGTATACAGCAGCTTGTCCCAAGTCAATAAACTAAAACCATGTAAACCCCGAGACGGAGAGAGTCATTTCATCTTTGACTCGAGCATATTGTCTCTAGTAAAGTCAAAACACACATGTAAACTCCGCCATAGACTGGACATGCAAAATATACAATACAAGAAATTATATTATAATACTATAATCATAAAATGAAATACTTTCAGAAAGGGAAATAACATCGATAATGCCTAATTTAGGTAAGTAAGAAAGAATGAACAAAAGATGAATATGCAAAATAATAAAATATGTCATTATTTGCTGTGTTGTTTTAAGATATCGCTCATTTCATAGTTCTCTTCCTTCGCTCCTGCTGGGACTCCAGAGCTTGCCAATACCTGCTTCTAATCAGCAGCAAGCCATAGCTTCAGCAGCTGAGAGAGTATGGCAAGCGTTCTCATTGGAGGGTGGCCAGTCCAAATGAGAGTGACCTTGCTATCTACTATGATGAAAATCTGGAGTGTGGCCTTATTAGAAAAGGTTACTAAGATGGATCATGTGCAGAGATGCAGGAAGGCATATACTGAAGCCGAAGGTCAAGTTATAAAACTTTTTTTTTTCCATTAGGGAAGAAAATTGATAGCTTTCTTAAAACACCGTATCGGCTTGTACTCTAGGAGCCACAGTACACTTATTATGTCCAAAGTAAAATAATTCAGGTCCAAATTTGTTAATCAGTGTCAATTACTTGTAATCTGTATGTCTTATGTAGACTAGACCCTGGCTGTCAGTTTAATTTCACTGCTTGTAGTAGAAGAGAATTGCACCACTAAAAATGTGAATGTAATGTTGTGACTCCAATGAAGAATGTGTTCTAGTCCACAGCTGTTGTGTGAGCTAGGTAGGTGTACATGAGTAACTGCTTTTGCACATGTGGACATGTGTGTGTAAATAACTTAATCAGAAGAATGTATATTTATGATGTCTTTTTCATATTTCTGTCCAATGGTCTGTTACAGGGTGCTTAAAAATTGGACCACTGCTTCACATATTCCATTTTTTTCTGAGTTCAATCCACTCAAGGCTTTACAGTTTTCTGTAGGTCCAATTAACGTTCAACTCTGAAAAGATATTATTGATATATAAGTATGGTTTAATGAGCAGTATTCAACAGCTAAATTAAGCACAGTTTCAAATGAAGGATGTGAATACTTTTCAAATACAACTATGTACAAATTCTGAACCCACAGATTGAATTATTTTTCAAATCACTGAAGCCTATCTATCTATCTATCTATCTATCTATCTATCTATCTATCTATCTATCTATCTACATCTATCTATATATATATACAGTGAGGGAAAAAAGTATTTGATCCCCTGCTGATTTTGTACGTTTGCCCACTGACAAAGAAATGATCAGTCTATAATTTTAATGGTAGGTGTATGTTAAAAGTGAGAGACAGAATAACAACAAAAAAATCCAGAAAAACGCATTTCAAAAAAGTTATACATTGATTTGCATGTTAATGAGGGAAATAAGTATTTGACCCCTTCGACTTAGTACTTGGTGGCAAAACCCTTGTTGGCAATCAAAGAGGTCAGACGTTTCTTGTAGTTGGCCACCAGGTTTGCACACATCTCAGGAGGGATTTTGTCCCACTCCTCTTTGCAGATCCTCTCCGAGTCATTAAGGTTTCGAAGCTGACGTTTGGCAACTCGAACCTTCAGCTCCCTCCACAGATTTTCTATGGGATTAAGGTCTGGAGACTGGCTAGGCCACTCCAGGACCTTAATGTGCTTCTTCTTGAGCCACTCCTTTGTTGCCTTGGCTGTGTGTTTTGGGTCATTGTCATGCTGGAATACCAATCCACGACCCATTTTCAATGCCATGGCTGAGGGAAGGAGGTTCTCACCCACGATTTGACGGTACATGGCCCCGTCCATCGTCCCTTTGATGCGGTGCAGTTGTCCTGTCCCCTTAGCAGAAAAACACCCCCAAAGCATAATGTTTCCACCTCCATGTTTGACGGTGGGGATGGTGTTCTTGGGGTCATTCCTCCTCCTCCAAACATGGTGAGTTGAGTTGATGCCAAAGAGCTCGATTTTGGTCTCATCTGACCACAACACTTTCACCCAGTTCGCCCCAGACCGAGGGAGACTGACAGTTATTTTGTGTTTCTACCACCTTCTCACCAAGCTGCTTGGCGATGGTCTTGTAGCCCATTCCAGCCTTGTGTAGGTCTACAATCTTGTCCCTGACATCCTTGGACAGCTCTTTGGTCTTGGCCATGGTGGAGAGTTTGGAATCTGATTGATTGAGTGCTTCTGTGGACAGGTGTCTTTTATACAGGTAACGAGCTGAGATAGGAGCACTCCCTTTAAGAGAGTGCTCCTAATCTCAGCTTGTTACCTGTATAAAAGACACCTGGGAGCCAGAAATCTTGCTGATTGATAGGGGATCAAATACTTATTTTCCTCATTAACATGCAAATCAATTTATAACTTTTTTGAAATGCGTTTTTCTGGATTTTTTTGTTGTTATTCTGTCTCTGACTGTTAAAATACACCTACCATTAAAATTATAGACTGATCATTTCTTTGTCAGTGGGCAAACATACAAAATCAGCAGGTGATCAAATACTTTTTTCCCTCACTGTATGTATTTATCCACAAAACATGGATATTAGTGTTTCATAAAATAATGAGGTATTAAGGTCTGTTACTTAAGTTTATTAGTATTTACTTTGTTTAGTCACCATGAGATTCAAGGATTGTTTCTCTTTTTAGTAGGTGGAGCATTGTTACAAAGTAGTCACAGAGAAATAGGGACCAAATATAGCCTGCTAGTTCATTTCTCCACCTGTTAGTGTTGGTATTACATGTTGATCAAGTGGATTTCCCGTTAAATAACTCTTGTTTACTCTTGAAGAAGTATTATTAAGGTTTGTTGAAGACAGCACTCTTGAAAGGTCAGATTGGATTGGTCTGATCATGGGGTTTTTCCACCTGTCCCTATTTCTCTTTGTCATTTGCTATATTCCAGGAAATGGAACCCTTGTGAGTCAATTTGAGGAGTAATATCTGCTCTCCTAAGGTCGAGGTGCTCTTTTATTCTCAGTGCGTAGTGGATTCTGATGCTGAATAAGGTTAAGTATACCAGTGCAGTTGGGCTTTTTAAACTTAGCATTGCAGTGCTGTTTGGACGTTCTTGTGTGTCTATCTGACTGTATGAGGGGTCAAGGTTTGTCAAGTTTCTCAGGACGAAATTTTGACTTTGATACAATGCTATATATATATATATATATATATATATATATATATATATATATATATATATATGTTAGAAGACATCATATGAACTGAAAATGTCATGTAAATTACTTATTAATCTATTAATCTAATCTATATCTATATATTACTTTTTACCAGGTCACGAACAGTCAACTTATCCAATACTCAGGGACAACACCTCCCCCTTCTAAGCCACATGGTAAAGGAGGTGTAAGAACGCTTCACACCTGTATCGCCACATGACTGAAAACCCATTGTATTAGCATCCTTGCCCGTAGCAATGTAGCAGAGGGTCAAAAACTGAAGCTGCAAATTAGAGTGGCATAAAAATAATGTAGCTTTTCATGTAATCTCTGTCTAGTTTGTGTCTCATTATATGAACACTCTTCTTAGAGGAAAGTGTCAAATTGCTGGATTGATCTACATTGCAGGTCCTCCTAACAGGGAGAATCATTGTCTTGATATTAGCCATTCTTTCAGAACTGTGATTAGAAGAGACAAAATTCAATACATGTCTACAGCCCCCTTAATTTTGTGAAAATGAAACAACAGATCATCTGTGTGTGTGTGTGTGTGTGTATATATGCTATATATAACAAACTATTATGCAATGTGAGGTATAGTGGCTATAGGAAGTTTTCACCCCCCTTGGATTTTTTCACATTATGTTACAATCTGAAATTTTGTTGCACTAAACTAAATTTGATTTACACAATCTACTTCACACTTTGAAGAGGCAAGATCATTTTTATTGTGAAACTGCAGATCATGAAAAATAGAAACACCACAATATCTTGGGTAGAGAATTATTCCCCCCCCCCCCCCCCCATCAAGTCAATGTTTATGAGATTCTTAACTTTACATTGTCATGCAAAGCTTTATTCATGGTTTGTTCATCAATAAAATGTCAAGCACAAGATAGACACATGAAATATGATTTTACTGAATTTATCGTGAATTTAATTGCATTATCCATAGTAAAGTAAGGGAAAGTAGTACTCCATTATCTATTATGACATTATTATTGTGATTTATAGGTGGATTGTACTTTGGAAAATAAGATTTCCCCAACTGTATAATGGTCTGTTTTTATGTGTTATCCATTACACCCAACTGGGTGAAATGTCTTCCACTTCAATTTATATCTGTTTCCATAGGAATGGCTACTCTGAAAAAATATTGTATAGTAAAACAATACAGATAAGGTTTGGATACAGAATTCACCAATATTAGCATGTATGTTAATGAAATTTGAATGTATTAAGTGGCAGGTTCATAATATATAAATTGTATAGTCATTTTTTTAACATTTAGTTACTTGATCAAGTGTTATTTCTCATATTGAAAGCTACTACACTTGACCAAATTGTATTTTCATGGAATTCTCTCCTATGAAAGTAACCTTACTATGATTACATTTTTCTTCAGAATAAATCTTAAATCTGAATTGGGAAATGCTTTTTTTTTTATCAGAATTTGCAAAGCAAATAACAAAGAGGAATGTCTTCAAATGTTTATTATTACGATTGTGATGTTACATACTCTCCCAACAAAATGCAAAGGATACACTTCAAAAAATCACAGTAGCGAGATCACATCTTAGTTTTCAATTTCCAATCAAGGGTTCACAATGCAGTTAAAACAGCACTAGTGGAAAATGCTGTATGCTTTGACTTTCCAAACCTTTGCCAGTTTCTTTATAATAGCTTTCTATTGACCATACTGCATCTACATATATAGGGATAATATCTGTAAAATCATGAACATTGCACTCTTACATTGTGATAAACAAAAGCAAACAGAAAAACAATAAAACCCAACAAGTTATTTTAGAATAAAAAAATAATGTAAATGGATGGATACCAATCCATGCTTTCATCCTATTTTGTAACAAAAAACAACATCATCTAAAATACAAATCAACAAAAAACAGAAAATGGTCACTCTCTTGACCCAGATACCCCTTTATTTCTCCACTGCAGTATTATGATTGGCCAACAGATGGTGCAAAGCTTTTGATCCAGAAATAATACAAATAAAATAATTATTATATATTATTCAGAGAAATGTAAGGCTTGATGCTTATAGTGGCAGCAATATACTAATCACAAAAGCGTTTGTGCAATTTGCAAAATGCTTAATCTCTACGGGAAACCTCAAAGTTTGAAATTGTGGGAGTTGCGTTTCTCAGGTCACTATCAAATAGTTTTGTCAAGAGCTCCATCTGCAGACAAAAAGGTAGGCAACTACTTAATTTGTAATTTGATCAGTTTTTACATAGTTATGATTTCTGATATATCTACATCATAGTTTGTACTTTGGTGGTGCCAATTTGTAGATGGGTTAAGAATAGTAAGCTTCAGGCTGTGGTGGTGACGTTTCACTGGAAAATGAAAGCAATACATGTCAATCATAGATTTTAATCATGCAAATTAACCTTTCAGTTAGATGTTTACATAAGAAGACTGGATGGCATTTTTGAAATATATATATATAAATAAGAAGATGTTTTGTAGAGAGTTGCTTGTTTCCTTATGATCTTTCTATTTTCCTTAGTCTGGTAAAGCAGTTGTGGCATGTGCTTACAGAAGCTCCCTGTGGAATTCCCAGCATTATTCAATAAGATTATTTTCTGAAACAGTAATGCAAAATGTATTTGGTTTCAATGTAGTAGTTGGTGTAGTGAACTGTTTAACTGGACATGATTGTATTTCTCATGGGAAACAATCCCAACAACCCAATCTCTGATGACATTAGAGTGGAAAGCCCATTTGGCATGAAACTATGTGGTCGTCTTCTACAGTACTTAGGGAGTGTGCTGTTCACTTTTAAATGCCATGTATCTTAATTGATGTGTATGTGTATATTCATGTGTATGTTTTTTTATATCACAATATATTATACCACTTTTCCTTTAATACGTATTGCCTTTAAAATACTTGTATGAAGGATGGTGAATACTCTCCTTTGTGTTACAAATGTGTACGTCATCTGAACTCTCTTTCCTTTCTTAGATTCTAGTGAATGTTTGAAGTTTTTCTTATTAAGTGCATTCTGTATCTTACAGAATAACACAAACAGTCACCGTCTCTTCATCCTTCTATTTCTTGAGCTGGATGAAATGACTGGTAATTGATGCTGTCTTCATTTCAATTTCTGTTAGATAAGAAAGTCTAACCCAAAGTTGCCATTAGAACTTTTTTATGCACACAATTCAAAGTTGAGAAACAACCTGTAAAGCAGAAAGAAAATAAATTAACAATTTTAATTATTCGGTCTTTTGTATCTCACTGCTAGTAATCTAACATCGATTAATGGTTTTGGAAGGGAAAACAAATATCAACATTTGTATTATTATGATCTCATTCCCGGTACTGTAAAATGTACACTGTGTTATTAATAATTACTAAAACAGAATATATCCATAGATATGCCATATTACACAAGCACTATTGCTTTTGTATTTTATTAAACAGTGACCATGTTGGTTGGGTACAAGAAGTGCAAACAAGTAAGTAATGAGTGGTGACAGGCATGATAAGCTATGGTACCATGTAAATTGGCAGTCTTGATGGCTTAAGCTGGTCTTATGCTAATACTTTCCTAGTGACTGCTGGGCACAAAAGATACCAATTTGAAAGCCCTGTTAGATATTTCTATAATTGAACACGGTTTAAATAAATCTTCTGGTTCCCTGTTTCATTTAAATGATGACAGCTATTATGTGATATGTTTCCCAAGCATCAGCTCCTTGGATGAATGTTTAAAGCGGAAAACACGGAGGGAATTGTATTTTACACATGCTCCCAGGTATTGAATTTTTTAATGTGCTAAATAATTAAAATAATAATAATAAGAAAGCACTTTTTTTTTCCATGACCGTCATCTTCTTTGCATGAAATGGAAATTAATAGCTGATTATGCTTAGAATACTCTGTTTCCAATATGCCAGTTCTACATTAGCGGGGTAGTTTCTGAATTGTAATATGCTAGAAATGCCACAATTTAATGCCTACTTTCTTCTGAATTCATAACTGGATGGAAGGGGACTTAGAAATTTTTATTTTTGAAACCCATCAGCTTCTATAAACAAATATGCATAAGATCAACAAAAGGCAATTGTATGTGCATATTGTACAATAATATCAACTTTATCAACTAGAACTTTAGGGAGAGTGATTGACATTCCACTTTAAATGTTTTAAAATGAAAAGCAATAAAACAAACAAAAATAATATGGTTTGCTATAATCTTATTTTATTATATATCTTACAATTCAACTAGACATAGACATAGACATTTATGTTTCTCCTATCTACCTATAGTGGAATTTGCCCTATGCTCTTGACTCACATCATGGTGAAGAACTCCAGCATTATCCTGTTTCTAATACCACTCAACCAGTCCTGGTATATTCACATGGATGGCGTTTTCGGTTTTTGTTTTGTTTTCAAGTACCTGTTTTGGTAAAGCAGCTGCCTTTTTTTCTATAATTGTCATACTTTATCCTTATTAGATGACTAATTGTATGACCTTTTCTCATCAAAAATAATGGAAAAGGGAGGGTTCCAATGTTAATGATGTTCATGATTAGGATAATTAATTAATTTTTTATATACCTATCTCTTCCATATTGGAGTGCATTATCCTGTGTGTTTGCTTTCCTATGAAGCATAGAGCCAGATTGTGTTAAATATAATAATCATAATAATAATAATTTTAGTAGTAAATAAACACATATTGTAAAGTAATCATGCTGTGATTATACATATCTATGTATCCTTCAGTTTTATATAAGAAATCTAATAAAAGCATGTGACCTCATCTTATACTTTTAAACAAACATATGGTAATTAAAATGTTATATATGAAGCCAGCATGAAATATGCTATTATATATATGTATTATATATATATATATATACACACTGTTTTTTAAAGTACAATGTACTTACAAAGGATTCTGTTTTTCACTTTTCCAAATACATTAGCACCAATTTTTCAATTCTATATGCTGAGAGAGAGAGAGAGAGAGAGAAAGAGAGAGAGAGAGAGAGAGAGAGAGAGAGAGAGAGAGAGAGAGAGAAAGAGAGAGAGAGAGACAAGCTAAATGTAATTTTGACTTGGTAGATGTGCACGTATACAATTATCTCCTTTTCATAAAATAATACGAAGGGTATATGGTGGACATGAAATAGCAGTGAATGTGTCTTTAAATAAAATATCCAAGCCATTGAACAAGGTAATTAGCTCTGTCATGTTCACTAAAGTTCTACTATATACACAGATTAACATGCAATTTTATATTTCAAATTAAAGGGTTGTACCACGGTTTGAGCTATTATTTTATGTCAAACTGTCTCTGAATAGAAATACACCTAGGTTCAATGCTTGCAAGGCTTTTGCAGAAATTACAATATTTTGGAATTACTTTACATTAGGCCATCATTTCGCAGCTCCACAATTTTAATGAGCTAGTGTATTATTATTCCATCAGCTGTAAAGAGCAGTTGATCTTGAATATAAACCTTTTCTACTAAGGTATTACATTCATCTAGCGTAAAAAATAAGTTGTATTTTCTCTCTGTAAAAAGGTGTTTACTGTATTAGTAATAGGAGTATTAAAATACTTAAGAGGTAAGGGTTACAACTGTCATGACCACCATCAGACATTCACTATATACAGTAGTCAATCCAACATTTTTGTTTGTTTATTTGTTAATGTATTTTCCTGGCTTTTTCATATCCTAGATTGTGGCAACAGAAGACTTCAAAATTCTGTGGATTTTTGTTATTTTTGTTCCTCTAATGACACTTGCTTTTTTGAAAATGTCTTGAAATAATATAATCAGGCAATTTGCATTTCCTAAAATTATTTGACCTTTGCTTTTGCCAATAATGACTGTATCCCTGCTGTACACAGCCTCACTCACTGGTGGGATCCTCTCAGTCAGAAAGGTTACCAGGCTGTTCATTTTCTGACTTGTGAAAAGCCCTCAAATGTCATTAAAATATGAAGAAAGATGATCAAAATTAAATGAAAAAAAAAAAAATCGAAGGCATAACTTATCATCTTTTTCAAAGCGTGTAATTAAAATATGATGAAAGTAATGCATTTGTAATTATTTTACACATCCTTGATGTTATATCGGCACACATTTTCCTTCTCAAATTGTGACTTGAAAACATGGTCGGAGCATATAGATAAATGCAAATGGCATGAAAACCTCCTGTGTTTGATTAAACAAAAAATCCAATATATATACTGCATATATAATTCTGACTGTGATTGCAAAATCCTGCTTAGTGTAGTTCATTAAATTGTCGTCAGGAATGACAGAAGTACTGAAATGGTGCTTCAGACATTGTAAGGGATTTGATATTTAGCCCAGATTTAGCAGCTCTAAGCTCATACAGTGACAGACATTTAAAGCACTTGTATTATAGATGATATCCAGAAAGGTGAGACATTGATTGGAAAAATACAACACTATTATGGTCTTTTCATAAACCGGTGCAGATTACATTTTTGATAGTCAAATAAGGTCCAGACCTAATTAATAGTGTAACACACACACACACACACTCACAAACTCAAAATGCAGTACTAGATGGTGGGTTTGTATTACGCAGGAGGAAGCATTGGCCATCAACCAAAATGCCGCCATAAGGTATTGGCATTGGAATTTGTGATTGTCGGCAGTGCCAAAGCTTGACTTGGTTATGACCTGATGGAGAGAGAGGGTTTTCCAATGTGATGATCAATGAAACATAGCTATATTTCAAGAAGAGCCCCAGTGTGCCTCAAATGCTAAAAACTTCCACTCAGATTGAGCCCTACTATCTGCACCTCACTAGTAACTGTAACCCCCACATGGTAACATACCCTTGGGTGGGGTTGGGTGGGTTTGAAATTGGGCAGTGTATTTTTCATTAACTTCACCTCCCTAACCCCATCTCTAACCCATCTCTCTGATGTTAGTATAAAGGTTGTAGTGTTGAGTGGAGTTTTTAATTTAATTTAATTTTTTATAAACAAATAATTCAAGCTACAATTGCACTAGGCAACTGTATTGTTTACTCTTTATTTCTACGCAAATTAAACCCACCGCCAACTCACAATCATCCAAAGCAGTCCATTTAAGACATACCCCATCACAGCCACTTTAATACAAAGGAAGTATAATGCAAATGTAGACCGTAAAATTGGCTAATTATATTTTTTTGAGCAGGTCTGAGGCGCACTGATAATGTTTGCAGAAATACTCATTAAGTTGGCATGTTTACATTTGTGCTTGTAAATAAAAATGTCATCCTGAATTGCATTAGTGTGCAGCAGAATAAAGCATTACTACCCGTTTATAATAGTCCAAAACAAATGCTCTTTGTAAGTTTTGCTCATGTTCTTTACTCTAGGAGTTTTGGTATTTTAGTCTCACTGCTTTGAATGGTGTAAAGTCTACTATTATCCACCTACTTAAATGAAAGGCCAGGAGCAGTCTAGTCAGTATCATTCATCATCACAGTGAAATTAAGAGAATTTGTCTGAGGATCTCATGCAGAAAGTTACCAGACTCCACAGGTCTGGTGACAGCTCTAATAATATAAATGCTGAGCTCTTGAAATAGGCGAGGTCTAGGGCACAGAAACATAGAAGATCGGGATACAGTGCAAAGGACATTCATTTTATTATTTAGGGTACAGGTGAAGTAAACCAAAAGAAAATCCTAGCTCTTGTTGAGCATACCTATACTCCTTCAAGGGTCACTCTTTAAAAACTCAAGAGTCTAATGCCAACAGACAAACACACAGCAAACAATCCAAATCGTGATCCATAAACCAATCCAATTCATACGCAAAAGTTGTCTTTCCTTCTTCCCCAAATCCCTCTTTTGGGATTTGCCCCCAGTCCAAGGCAGCAGAATTGCCTTTCTCTCTTTCTCTCATTCTCCTCGCCTTTCAGACCCCATCAACCAGAGAACCTCCTGTGCCAATCATGGGAGCTCCTCCTGTTAGATGCTCCCAAGTGCCAACTCACACTCCAGGGTTTCTGGGAGATGTAGTGCCTTATCGGTCTGCCATTTTATGCCCCTCCTAGAACCGTATGCCTCTGTGTGTGTGTGTGTGTGTGTGTGTGTGTGTGTGTGTGTGTGTGTGTTTGTAATATAAAAAATATTGAATGTGTAGTTGCTTAATCAACATTAATTGAAGCTTCATCAAAGGTATAAATACATTTGTAAGCAACTATACATGTATTTTTGCATCTTATGGTAATCTTCAATTACAAATAAAATAGATAATATATTTGAGCACCAATGGGCAAATTTATCTTTATTATAAAACACTTAAGCATACATTTGGATGATTGCCTGTAGCAAGTAAGTTAGTAAATAAGTTATGTTCAATAGTGTAATAGATACTTCTAAATAATGCAGGCATCAGTTGTACATAACTGATATATGAATGGGTTTTACTTAAAAGCTCCAGGCAATTTAGATGGCAGCAGGTACACTTACACACTAAATAAAACTAATTATGATACGACTGAAAGTAAAGAACTATTAATTAAATCTGCATATCATTTTCTGACATACAATATACCAGCAAATGATTACATGGGATTTGTGTATTATATCTTTAGGGTGGTGGGTTTATTTCCTAGAATAACTTATAGAATTTCAGCAATATTTGATTAGTGTCATATTACTATGTAGACAGCTATGCAAATGTAATTGTTTTAAGTACTAAACTATGACCCAGAACAAATAATAACTGTTACTTATCCACCAGTTTGGAAATTAAACATAATATTTGATTGTGGGTCTGCAAACAGAGGATGAGTCAAACGTTTCAACTGATCCAGGCAAAATGCAAGTTTATTAACAATCAATAACACTCTTAATGAGGGCTGTGGAAAATATATATTATGTGCTCAAAGCTAAAAAGTGCAAACCATTTAAAAGGTAAATAAAGCATTTGTTTCACTTGTTAACTGACGGTGTTTGTGTGACATTTGTGTCAATGTTGTCTGAACATTTCTCTATGCTGTATAGAACAGAAACATCTTTCATTTGATGGTGTATTTTTAAATAAAGACTTGAATTAAGTTCTGAGAACATTCCATATTCTTCATCCTTGTGTTGAGTACAACAGCGGATAAAGGATTCACTAATGGATATTGCCATATTTCACTCGTGACTCATAACTGGACTGCAGTTTTAGTCTCAAGTGCCCTACTTTAACAAAGAAAGGTTAAGATGCAAAGTAAAATCCTTAAATTCCCCTGGGTAATACTGTGAGTGAAACTGCTCTTAATTCACAAAGGTTTAAAGTGAGGAAGTTGGGTTATAATTGAATAAGTCTATAACATAATTATTTCACACAGCTTTTCTCTTTAGCACAATATTGCACTAAAGTCGCATTGAATTTCAGGTAATAGTCTGCCCTGAACAACCTCAATAGGTTGAATGAAAGAACAATATATATATATATATATATATATATATATATATGGAAGTTATATTGAAATTCTTGTTTATTGATGTATAAGAAGACATGCCATTGTGGCATACATATTTTAAGGCTGCCAATAGTAGCCTCATAAAGTGATCAATAATGTTTGTAATTATTACACTGAGAATGAATGAGAGAGTCCAATCCCCTTGACTATTGCACCGGAACATTTTGAAAACTTCTAAATTAACCAATGACATATAATTCCTTGTTTTCCTGTTATACACTAACTACATTCAAATCATCCTGGCCTAAATTAGCCCTAGAGGGTGCTTGGTTGTAAAACCTGTGTGTTTGTTTTCAAATACATTCGTCCACAGTAGTTTGTAATTTATTTCACCATTCATTTGGATCAAAAAGCCTCTTGTAATTTTTTTCCCTTTCATACAAAATAGGACATAGAAAAGTCATATTTCTCAGATTAGAAGCCCACTAAAATTATTATGGAAAAAAAGAGCATTAACACATATGTTTTGTGCTCTTCGTTCTAGTCACAGCGGCGTGTAACATTTCACCTCCCTGATGGCTCCCAGGAAAGCTGCAGTGACAGTGGTCTTGGGGACCATGAGCCCGTGGGCAGTGGAACGCTGATCTCACACCCTCTCCCTCTGGTTCAGCCACAGGACGAATTCTACGAGCAGGCCTCGCCGGACAAGAGGACAGAAGCTGACGGAAACTCGGACCCCAACTCTGGTGAGACAGTAGAACATTTCATAATACGATTATGATTTTATTCTTTGGTTATAGCTCCCTCAATATAATAATACATTTCTTAATCATGTATCATATCAAGTTAGGTGTCACTGTAAACGACCAAAAAAGAGTGGTGAGTGTTGGTGATCACTGCTGGTCTTCTTCTGGGTACGGCACAGTGTCTCGTGTTTCTCAATCAAAATCAACATATACTTCTATTTTCTAAAGAGGTTATATTACTGTAAACCAATATTTCTCCTCTCTCTTTTACTTATTATATACAAAATGAATAACCTTTAGGAAACTGTTTTGATATCAAAACTTTGAGGTTACATTGTAACTATTTTCAAAACTCAAACTGTTTAATTGCATGGTGTTCCAGAAGTTAAAATTATGATATATTTGTTAAATCAATCACCAGAACAGCAAGATGGTGGAACAGGTGTATTTAACCTTACTTGTATAATTATTGGTAATATATTTATGTTTAAAAATACTGCAGCTTTCTTAGTTGGTAAGGCGTATTAAATATGTGACACTCGATCAGAGAACATAGCTTTAGATCTTCTTTAAACTCGCCTTTTCAAGAACAATTTGTTTCCTTGCAATGGCCAGATCATCTGGGTGGACTCAAGACGAACGTATCACTCTCAGAAATCTTTCTTTGAAGACCTGTTATGTTTCAGTAGATTGAGTACAAAACATTCAATAGGAGGAGGACAGCAGGAGGATGTTTATAGTGAGTCCAGTGATTCAGTCTTGTCACTGTCTAAGCGTGTCTCTACACTGAGGGAAAACCTGCTAACAAAAATGTTCATTCAATCTGTCAGCATTAGAATTAGCATTAGACACAGTCTTTTTGAAATACGGATGGCTTATTTCTTCATATGATATATGTGTTAGAAATTCAAGGATTCCCACAAGCACCAGCTCCTTGGTTCCCTGGTGGAATTGTATACCTCTGTATTGATCCTGCTTTGTATGCATGTGCTCTTGATTTATTTAGAAATTACCACACAAATTACCACACAAAGATGTTACATTTTCCAATGGAGATGTGCTCTGACCCAGTTTACTTTTTTATCATTAGGAAGCAAAACACAGTAAGATCAAATGTCTTGCCCAAGGTCATAGTGAGTCTTTATCAAAGAAACAAACATATTAGTGACGTTACAGGGAATTATTAGTGTGATGTTAAACTCATGGTGAAATTATACAATTAAACAATAAATAAATAATGAGTGGCATCATGATGACAATTGGATCTGTTTGCGTGCATGTATCACATAAACTAATAATAGAGCCTTTTGGCACTTCTCTCTTGTGGCAATACATAAATAAATATACAATTGAAGCTTAAAATATGTAAACCTTCTTATTATGTATGAAAGGTTTCACATATATCTTCATGCATGTAAAATCGTCATTCATTATTAATGTTTTTTGGTAGTACATGATAAATCAAAAACCATTTCCAATGATTTCTGGATATGTGTCTGGTAGTACTTTTCGATTGTTTTTTGATTATGTCAGATAACCAAGATTATATGCATGACCTAAGACTGTTATATCCTGTATTTGTTATGCATGGTCTTCTCAAGTAGTTTTTCACACTCTGTTATTGTTTCAAAATTGGTATATTTGTATGTTGTTTTTATTTATCATGATTATTATTATTATACATATTTATGTATAATGTATGTACTACTCACCAATTTAAACTGAAAGCAGAGATTTAGGTGGTATCATAGTCAACATCAATTACCAAGCATGCAGAGTGAATTCACATGCATCAAGATACCAGTATCACTGTAATAGAATAAATACATATATACATTATTAAACTAGGCAAAGGATAGTGAAATTACAACATTTGTAAAAATCAAATGAACCCTCTGATTTCCTCCACTTTTGTGGCAAATATATATATATATATATATTTTGTGCATATATATTAAATATTCTGACAAGGAATGAGATGCAAGAATGCCTAATTAAGGAGATATGTTATATCGAAAAGACCCATTGCCATCAAATTAATTAACTACTACAAAGAATGCAATTTTATTATAATAAACAATATGGTACTCAATTATTATATATCAGACTATTTATTTGGAAAAATGTTTGCAAAAGCGCTCATACAATGCATACCTCACTAATGTGTCACCACACACATTTATATTACTATTGCATATGACAGTTTTATTTTTGTGTATATGTCTTAAAGTAAACATGGGCAGCATGTCTGTTGGGAGCATGAATATCCTTAATTATCTGTCAACAATATATCTATCATTTCTGAACAATTTATAAGCCTTTGTGTTTAATTAAATTTGATTCTCCCAAACCATTCTCCATACATATTCAAAAATGTTTTAAATGATTAGAGATCTCAAAAGATAGTGAGATTCACCTAGAGATAAGAATTATATCATTATATATTTATCTATCTAACTATCTATAAATCTTGCATTGCATTTCTGTTGTCTGGAAGTTAATAGGAAGCTTCTAGAACTTTCTAAGTTTCCAAATTGCACCTGTTTCCAGTGAGTTATAAAAGGAAATGGAGTGGCACACAGAAGCAATCATATTAGTCAGAGAGCTGTCCACAATTTGCGGACAAAAGGGTCATCGACCTCACAAACAGCTGAACCTATCAGTTTCATCTATAGCGAGGAAGAGGATGCAAGCAAATTGGAGATCTCCAGGAGAATCTGGCATAGTCAAGATACAATTGTCTCGGGAGCATTATGTTTGGCATTGAAAAGGTGATGGTTATGTTGAGAAGAACATCATCCCCTCTATGAAACGTGTAGGTGGATCTGAATTTCTTTGCATTGTTTTTGATTTTCTGGTCCTGATGATCTTATTAGAATCAAAGGAAATATGGATTGAAGTACTAGGACATTTTGGCCTGGTACAACCTGGTTTCCTCTAATATGAAGCCAATTGGATGAATACTTTGGATCATTATCATGCTAGAATATACGTTTATCTAGCAGTTTCATGTGTATGCCTGTTTACACAATGTTGATGAATCATGTGCTCATTAGCTAGACTTCATATCAATAAAAACCATGCTGCAAAATACTCCAAGTGAACCACTAATGGTTCTTGTAATTTCTTAACTGAGTCTTTTGCCTCTTCACTCAAATTATCAATTATGCTTAAAGTAATCACCTAATTAGATTGAAAGAATGAATTCAAAACACTTGTCTAACCTGAGTAACCATAACATGTTAGTTATTAAAATCGTATAATCTGGATATGTAACTTAAATATTCCCAGCTTTATTTGAACCAATTGGATTCCTTTAATTTAATATATTTAGACAGATTGTTCATTCACCTATACTTATGTATCAGTGACATCTTTTCAGATTCAATTTTACTGGACAGGGGAAAGGAGGTGTGTTTTTTTTGACAGTCTCTCCATAGAAATCAAAATCTTGCACACCCCTTTTCATACTTTAACTAAATCCTGACATACTTGCTTTTCGTCTTGTATATGCTCTAATGCTGTTCATGTCAAGATCACAAGATGCTTCATCAGTGACTGTAGGTTTAATAAGGCCACAGTGTTTCTCTGGAGGAAGTGCAAGGCTTTTCTTATGAGATGTGTCTGGTTTTCTTTTCAAAGGGAAGGAAGGACTGAAGATGCTCAGGCTCTCTGATTACTTTTAAATGTCACATTTCTGATAACTAAGTCATTTGACTACCTTCCCTGAAAACGGTAATAAAACAGTACTCTCTTTGGAAACAATACATTTTGGAACTACAAAAGCATTGAATAGAGAAGCTGTGATTTCCTTGACAAAGAATAATAATGGATATTACTATGATCAATTGATCTTGAAATCTGTAACAATATTAAACATCTCCAATGAATGTGTCCTCTGAAGGGAAAACGGCAATATAGACTTTTAATTGTTGCTTCAAGTACCATGTCTGTAATTCTTATTTGCATTCTTAACATCTAGACACGTTTTAACTGTTAGAGTTTTAAACATAAAGTTATCACTTTCCAGATAGCAGCTTTGTTTGTGAAGTATGTGTGCCTGTGAGGCGGCTGTCTGTCTCATATTGCAGCTGGTAGATAAATGCTTTTGTCTGAAGTGTGTTGCAGTGGAAGCACCTGTACTAGATGCTTCTGTAACAGCTGGGAGATACCTCAGACCGATAGATAGCAGTCTCGAGGACACACCCCCTGCATCAATGCAAGCTGACAAAATAAATTGTGTTGGAGTCAGAACTTAGGTTGTGAACAATATAAAGTAGACAAAAAAGGTAGAATTTTTCTGAAATAGATAAAGGGATGTGGTGTGATGTAGTATACCACTAAATACACCAGATTAATTGTATTTGTCAGTCAAAGCAATGTCAGATCCCTGGGTGCACTGCCATTTACAGAGTTTTAGTTGATTTATGTACAAATTCCTGGAATTATGCATGCGTTTGTGAAGTCAAAATACATATCTTTATTTATGAAAGTGTAATTCACTCAAGGCAAATCATATTCCATCAGAGTACCTGACAGCCAAACAGATAAATAGAAAAAAAGTGCCATATTTTGCTCAAGGTTGGAAGGGTTATCAGGTGATAGGATATACATCTCCTTATAAACATACTTAAAATTCCTGATACATTTCCTTCTCAGGGTTAAACAGAGTAATAGTCTTGAACCTATTTAACAGGTCAAAATCACAGGGACCAAACACAAGTACTAATGTACTAAATTAAGATAACCAATGAACCAACTGTATATCAATTTAGAGTCTGACAGATTTAATCTTACAAACATAAAGCATTTTTGATCCTGACAGTTTTTTGGGGGAAAATCATATTGTCATTACCGAGACTATGAAATAGAACGCACAAAGAGAAACAATAAATTATGGCAAATTGATGTGACACAAGAATATCTTAATATCATCTTATAACTCACAGCATTGACCATCACAACTATGACTTTCCATTCATGGATATTGTTATTTTTCAGCTGCTTGTTTGCAAGTGCATTTGTGTTCTTTGAAACAGTTTCTTACAAAGAAAAATGACAGTTTAGCAAAATTCTTACTGGTACCTTTTTAGATCAACATCTGAATAAACAAAATCCTAAGTCAATGTTCGTGTTCCTGCAAATCTGCTTAATTCCCTCGCTTGGTAGTAAAGAGCCCTGATTTATTCTTGAATCTTCAAGGTGGAAAATTTGATCCTACTCTGAATACATGAATGTATAAGTAAATGGTACATACTGTATAGTTTAAAGTAAACTGTGGCTCCTGTGCACTTTGATCATAATCTGATAAAATGTACACTTATAGATCATTATCCGTGTAGCATCTCCTGTTTATGGTTTTTGTGAGGGAGGATGGAGAAGCGGATGAGATCAAATATAAACTGTAGTTGTTTTAAATTGCCTATTGTTGTTGTTGTGTACATTTTTTTTTTTTTGTATTATAATTTCAAGGATCTGGCAAATGAATGGAAACATCTAATTTTTGTAAGAAGTAAAAATCAACATACAGTGGTAGACAAAGTAAAGACTATTGCATGTGTATTGTGTGATACAGCAGAACATGTCATGTAGTCTAATAACGCCTTATATTTCCAATCAACTACCACACGATTAGACTGGAATCTGCAAGTCAAGGGGGGGAGTTAATGTAATCATGTATCAAGATAATTAAGAATATCAAAAGGTTCATCTCATAGAAAATTTACTATCAAAGTATGGTAATGCATCATTAGAGAGGGAAAAGTTGATAGCTTAAAAGAAAACTTATTTCTCTCTTTGAAGATTTTTGTGAAGGTTGGTGTGTATGAGTTCTCTGCCGCATCATGCATGATTATTTAATTATATGTGATTAAAAAGTAATGCTGTCATTCTTTAATTAAATAAAACTGAATTCCCCATGCTCAAAACCCTGTTGGATTAGATTGGAGGAATACGTAGCTGCACTTAATTTGCTTGCAACATATATGAGCACATAGATTATAATGTTGTCTAGATGAAAAGCCATAACCTTAGCTGTCCTGTGGATACAAAGCCAGCTTTCCATTGCTTCCGGTTACATTGCAGGATAAAATTATTACTGCTTGGAATCAATGTAATGTTCTTATTCTTTGCCACAAAATCAGTTAAAACTGGATCTCTCCATGGTTTGTTTGCTTTCCAGACCTCTAAATCCAGATCTATGTCATTCACAATTCCTGGAACTTTAATATTGAAATATACATCATATAGTATAACTATTTCCAGAGATCAGAAATAATGTTAACATACTTATAAATGTGTTTTTAGTTGAATTATAACAAAACAAATAGTCAACTGCAAGGTATTATCAAAGGGCATAACATTGGGCGTGTTTTGTTTCAGGCAAAGATATTTTTTATATGTTTTATATCTTCTTCTTCTACAACTTCTTAATAATTACAATAATAACATTACCCAGTACTATGCAGATAATGTATTATAGACACACTGTTCATCGAAACAAGTGGAAATATCTTGGGGAGGTCGTCATCCATCAGTGGATCCATAAAGTCTGCTGATGTATAAAACTGGTCTACAAAACATTGTGACATGTTGACTCCAGTGCTTCCCATAGTTGTGTCAAGTTGACCAAATAGCTCGTCCCATCTCATCCCAAAGATGCTCAGTTGGATATCATGACTGGGCAGGCTACTGCAGTGAGCTGAATACACTGTCATGTTCATGGAACCATTCCTGGACAATCCTAGGCTTGTGGCATGGAGCATCATCCTGCTGAAAACATCCATTAGCAGATAGATACGCTGCTGCCATGAAGGGATGCAACTGATTGACAATGATGTTCAGATCTCTGGTGGCTTTCAAATGTTGCTCCACTTTTGTCAAGGGACCCAATGTGTGCCATGAAAACACAGCCCACACCATCACACCACGACCACCAGCCTGCAATCTTGAGACACAGCATAATGGATGCATGCACTCATGATACACACGGGAAACTGTTGAGTGTGAAAAACCCAGCAGCGTTGCAGTTCTTGACACACTCACACTGGCGCGTCGGGCACCTACTACCATACGCCGTTCAAAGATACTTAAATCTTGTGTCTTGCTCATTTACTCTCTGAGTGGCACACATACACAATCCATGTCTCAATTGTGTCAAGGCTTAAAAATCCTTCTTTAACCTGTCTCCTCCCCTTCATCTACACCGATTGAAGTGGATTTAACAGGTTACATCAATAAGGGATCATAGCTTTCACCTACATTCACCTCGACGGTCTATTTAATTGAAAGAGCAAGTGTTCCTAATGTTTTGTACACTCAGTGTGCATATCTATATCTATATCTCTCTATATATATTATTTTTTGTGTTACTTCCAACAGCTCATTAACACCAATAGCATGTGATGGTGTGTTCAAAATGTTCTCAAGCACTTCCGTTTAGTGGTGATAGAGCAGATGGCAGAAGCTAAATAATTAAAAGCTAAGAGCAAACATCTCAAAGTACAGAAGTGCCTTTAACAGAGCTGTTTGGCAGAAATATCTGTCAGATTCACATTCAAATGTCTAAAGAAAGAAATGAGTATCCACCGATCCTTGAGTATATGTTTTTATATACTTTCTTTCCAGAAGTGTAGAATAAAATATCAACCAAATACAAAATGTATGGTTTCTATAAAAATAGAACCAGATTAAATGTAAAGAAAGTCTAAAGAAGTATTGATTGCATCCTGTGCTCCAAGTGATATTCAAGGCCATTGATATTGCTTTTTTTTTTACCAGTCCCCTGATCTGTGCCTTTCAACAGCTTTGTCCCTGGAGTTCTTTTGAAAGCTCCTTGGTGCTCATGGCTCTTTGCATTGAAATGCACTACCCAGCAGAGGGGACCTATAGGAACTGCTGAATGTATCCTGAAATCACGTGAATCACTACAATTTAACACAGATGGAGGCCACTTAATGTGGTGTTTGATTTTGAAGGCGATTGCTTACACCTAATTTAGGATAGTGGACAGTTCACCAACCCAGCTCCTGCTTTATATTTGTAATATATATATATATATTTTTGCTGATTTCTAGAATATTTTTTCACTTGGAAATTGTGGGGTAAGATGTTTTCAAGACAGAAAACAGGAGACACTTCTTCACACAGAGAGTCGTCACAATCTGGAACAAACTCCCCAGCGATGTGATTGAAGCCGACAATTTGGGAACATTCAAAAATAGATCCTTGGATCACTTAGTTATTAATGGACACCAAACTAGCACGATGGGTTAAATGGCATCCTCTCATGTGTAAACTGTATTATGTTCTTATGTATAGATAAAAAAATAAAATAAAAGGCATAATAAAATGTATAAGGCAACACGTGTGAAAATATTGAAAGGGGGTGCAGACTTTGTACAGGCACTGTCCATATGGATCTTACCATGGGTGACTTTCTTGAGAAGAGGCTAACTGCCTTGATAAGATATGACTAAGCCCCAGATCATATAATTTGACCAATCTCCCAATCACAAATTGCAATTCTTAAGATGCATTTTGTTTCACAGATGATTCTTCCTTTTATTTAAAACAAACCTGCCATCCAGCACTGTGTTTTTAATTTGTGGTGGGTGGGTTGAATTTTTGATTTGGTGTGGGCCTCAGAGCCTAAGCCAACACATTAAAGCATATTGGAACAAGGTCTCCAGCCTAGATTTAGCCTGCATTAAACAAACTGGTTTGCGCATTTCCTGAGCTCCACAAATTATTCACTTTCATAGTATTAGAATTTGTAAATTAGAAAAGCTGCTGCTAAAAGTGCAATTTATCCCCCAATGTAATAATTTAATGTCAATTAGTATATGATATGGAAAACCAACTTAAACGAGTAGCAATTTCGACAATGTTCGGAATAATAAAATACATTAATCCACTAGTTGCTATGCAGCAAATACACATTTCACTAGATTTAATTTGTTATCTAATAACTGTTGAGGATGAGTAGCAGTTATTTGTCATTTAAAATACATCAATGCACATGTTCTTACTTCAAAATCACTTTGTAAGTGTGCCCTCTGCTAAAAGGTTTTATGTTTGTTGTGCATGAAATATGAAAGTGTGGGTACTGTGACTGAATTTACAACCATTGTAAAGCACAGCCATGCATATTTTTTTATCCTTTGAAACATCTTTTCCTTGTGATATGTTTATGCTTCTTGTCTTTGAGAGCTCTAAACATTATAAGTTAAAACAAAACAAAAAGCTTGTCTCTATGACCTGTACATTATTATAAAAGGAAGGTTAGAAAAAGTCACAGTAAATAGCAGTTAGAAGTCAGTTAGCCACTCAGTTAATTCCAATAAATTACAGACAATTGACATGAGTCATTAAAATAAATATATTATCATTGGGTTATTTGTAGACATTGTATTATTGTGTTCAGAATACAAACAATGGGCCAAAAAACTCCATAGGAATACCCCAATGTCATTACCCCGATGTCCATTATCATTGTATACTATCCTCCATGGTTCCATATATCTAAATAGCTTGACCAGTGCATACAAAATAATATCCTTGGGTGTCATATGTATTTGGTTGTTTATTAGTTTGCATGTTAATGTGTTTATTTTCCATTCTATACATCACAAATAAGAAATACACTTATTCAGACAATTTAATCTGTCTGGAAAATGAACTCTACATGTGAAAGGAATATAACGATAAACAAGTCCTTTTTAACCAGAGTAGTCTCCCATTGAAACCCATGTTATTTAGTTGGGACCTGTCTTTTTAGTACATTATAAACAGAGATATATTTCTACCAGATCCAATTTTAGTGTGCCTATACTGAAATCTTGTTAGCAGTGCACAGAGCAAAGTCATATTTGTCATGTGAACTGTATATGCATGTCCTTTGACTTAAATATGTGACTTAGGCCTAGACCAGCTAAACACTTTGAACCTCCCTTAATAATTAAATAACTGAATGATTGCCCTCAGTGACATGAAACGTTAATATCCAGTACTCTAATTGTAATTCACATACTATATTTGCATAGTGACCAGATTTGGAAGTGTCTTTAATACATTGAAATAGTCTTACCAACTTCCAGCTTAAACACAACACAACAGCAGGAGCAATTTGCTTGAGAATATCTACAGTACTATTATACTACAAGTACACAAGAGACTTTGCTTGGCACATAGGACTTAGATGGCAAGATGATTGAAATGGTGTGCTAGCCTTTTATGTTTCCTCAGAAACCTTGATACTAATTATGAAAGACTTTAGATTGAATAAGTGAACCATTACATTTGATTATATTTTACTATATTAAAACTATTAACGTTAATGGAGGTAATGTGGCAATAGTGTGAACCTATGCAGTTGACTTCCTGCTACTTTTACTGTTATTATATTAATTACAATACCCTTAAAGGAATCTGATTATATATACTCTATAAGATCAAGTTTAGTTTTTTTCCAGTTGCCTCAAATGTTGGCATAAGACATATCCTCTCTGGCTTTCACAAGCAATTCATAACGTGCTTTAAAAATACATCATTTTAAATTATGTATTTTCTCATGTTAAGCACATCAGTAATACTCAGAACTGAAACTCCCTTCATAACTTTATACTGGCTCCAATATTTTTCCTAATATAAAACTGTTCTGATTTTCTTTAATATCCCTGTAAAGAACAATATTCAGTTAATGCAATTACTTTACCACACATTTCAAACCATACTGGATAAGGGCGTCTGCTAAACAAACAAACAAACAAATAATAATTAGTGTGGTCTTCAGATCTGGTCCTGGGACAGAACATACTGGTTTTAAACAAAGCCCTTAATTGCGTAATTCAACTAATCCTTGACTTAATCAGGTAAGGCAAACCTCAGTATATATCTAAAGTAGTAGAAAAGTATTTAGCCACTGATTGAATGCATCTGTAAATCTAAAGGATTTGGATTCTTAAGAGCAATATGTGACACCAATGCAGCAGGTATTCTTTGAAATCCACATAGTATTATCTGTTTTTGCCATTCAGACTTTGATTATTATCCCCCCCTCTACTTTCAATCACATTCAATAATATTTCAATTGGATTAAGGTTTGTTCTTGTTCTTGTATCTGCATACTTTCACACACTTTGTACAGCTTGCCAAATTTCCCCATGATGGCTTGTGTGTAAAATAATGAATTTATAGTATTAAATAAATAAATAAATAAATAAATAAATAAATAAACTAAAAATAATTTCTACTTCTACAAATATTTGGTATACATTTAACCCATCTCCATATGCTGATGTTGTAGTTCCCTGAGCAATAGGTCTAGATTATTCACAAAATAACCTGACAAATCACCTGACAGTATTACTTGTATTGTAAGTATGCATAATAATAATAACATCTGAACTTCTATACTTTCCATCTTGATTAAAACGGAGTATTGCAGACCTGAAACTCAATGGATAAAGTAACAAGTAAAGTGACAGTGAAACATTCAGATTTTCTATATGCTGTTATTCTCTGTGGAATTAATTCTTGGAATTGCAGTTGTCACAGATTGAAAAAAATCTGCCCATCAAGTATTCTCAGGATAAATGTGTATTTAAAATGAAACAAGATCCTATCAATCAGTTATGACTTTCAAATATTAAAAATCATTACCATACCTGTGAGTGCTGTCACATTTCAAAAGCCCACAACTACAGAGCGGTGTATTCACAACAGTCTGCTGAAAATTAATATTTAGAATATAATATGAAAACTGGGGAGGAATATTCCTAGTTTTTTTTTTAATAATATTGAAACACTTGGCATTTTGTTTTCTGTTGTAAATATGGATAAACATATGTATGTAGAAACCAGGAATAGGTTTCACAAATTGAAAATACAATAGGTAGTGATAAAAAGCAGTTTCTAATTATTGTATGTATGCATACAGTTACATACCTTTTTGAAAACATGGCTTCCTGTGTTCAACAAATAATCATGAAGGAATATTTAACCTATTTGTCATCCACAAAAATAATAATAATATATATTTTATGAGCCAATAAGGATCTTTTAATGAAAACCATGACTGTAAGTGTGTCTCTACTACACAAAATATACTAAATATTCAACTTACTTGCTTTTTGGCAGACAACTTAGGCTATTTAGTGACAAGATACATAGTTTTGAATGTGTGCTTTCTGTTATAGAAATATATATTGAAGTAGTAACAAATTAATGTGCTCCAAATATGAGAACGTATAGCCTAAATAGCAAAATACTAAAACCATATAGTTGAATTCCATGTTTGTCAGAGTGTTGAAGAGAATATTCATGATGTGATAATGTTTATTTCTATTTATTTTGATAATTAGACTTGCACTGAATTAAACTGTACAGAAGTCCCCAAACAGTTATTTGTGTAAAAAAAAAAGGAAAATGTAGATCAAGGGGTGAAAGTAATTTTAGAATACAAAAGTTTGATCTGATGTACAAGACTTACTGAGCTGTAAATGATGCAATGCTATCTTGCAAGTTAAAATAATTCTCCTGGTGACCTGACATTCAGGTCATAATAGTGCAGTGTGTAAGAGAATAGCTACAAAAAAGGACCTGAGGGATAGAACTGCTTTGAAGTATATAGCTGATTGTAAGAGTTACTACTGTGAAGTCAAAGGCTAAGTGCTGAAAAAATACAATCATAATGTTTTCTACCATAAAAACGGCAGGTCTTTCATCATTCATGATTCATGATTTGTTGATATGATGGAGTATGTCCCAGTAGTCTTTACTGGTTCTTAACTGTTTACTTCCCCAAAAGACAGACACATATTTTATTCTTATTACTGAACAAATGATACACTTTTGAGTCTTGAGGGTAGGAGTTATTCTCTGAGGATAAAGACCCAGATCAAATCAAAACTGATTAACCCAGCCTTCTATTAGAACGAGCATTCTTCCATTGGCATGAAGACCTGGGTCTTAAGTACACATTATTCTATTCATGTATTAGATCAGCCTTTCTGTTTGTGTGTACAAAGGAGTGTTAAATGTTACATAAATTCATGATTAAACATTTCTCAAAACATTGAGAAACTTTAAGTCAGGAGAAATTGTGGTCAGGGCAGTGGTAAAGGCAAGTGGTGAGGTCTAATAACTGTTGGACTTGGGAAGGAGATATCCACAGTTAGAATGAAAATGGAGAGTTTATTGAAATTGTCAAAGTTAATATGTGCTAATAAATGTTTATATTTGTTCTGGCCCGTGGCCTTATCCATTGGAGCCACCTGTGCCAAACCATGATTGCACAACAAACGATTATGAATGGCATGAATGAATTATGAATGGGAATATATATGAAATGCAAGTGGATAGAAAATAAACTGACATGTGAGGCAGCTTCCTCCTAGGCAGTTCATCACAAAGACAGGGAAGGGATGGGACACAACTAAGAACTGTTATTCAATCAGAGGTGCAGAAAGATTTGGGGATTATTAATTTGAGTAATGGATGCATTTTTCTCCAAAAATACATCATCATGTTATATGTGGTGATGTTAATTAGAACCGTTTCTGATAGTTAACACTTTTACAGGACTAGATTGTTTCATTTCAATTCAGTGCTTATATTCATATTTTGTCACCGTTTTGTTTTGTCTTGACACCTGAACAGTAAAATTGATGTGTGCACAATAATACATTATGCCACTTCTTAAAGATGTGAGATATATCTAGGGGGAAATATCTTGATAATGGTTGCTCATGTTTCAATTTGTCTGTTTACATATAATATCAGAGTTATTTTTCAGCTTTATCTAGACCTAATGACCTTGAAATCACAGTGACATGGAATATATAGTTAAACATTTGTCTTTGTATAACACTATCAAAAGGAATAGGGGTACAGTGTGTTATATAATTGATTTTTGTTATCTGAATAGTATTGTCAGGGACACCTTTTATTTATATCCTTGAGAATCTACACCATTAATTATAACTCATTATAATGACAACTTGAATTACCAACATCTGCACTGTGTAGCAAACAGTGTAAGAAACCTACTAATTGCACAGTAAGATAATGCTCCGATGTATAGTTATGATAGCTCTATAAATAACATCATCTTTATCTACTTTGAAAAGCAGCATGTATGCAAGATCTCTGATTACTCAGCTAGAGTCAATGTCCTGTAATTACCGTATTAGAGACCTCTATCCAGCATCTATTTCCCTCTTAAAACCATGTTGAGTCCCCATGTTGATTGTCTTTACACTATTGGATGTAATTTTGCATTAATCAGAGTGATAGCAGTCTTCATAGCTCTAATGTTCCTACATTCGCATAGTTCTTAATGCATTCTGCTTCACAAAGCCAATGATGATACTTGCTAATAGTCTTTTTATGTTTCAATTATGTGTTACACTTGTTGGAATGTGTAAGGTGATATGATTTTTTTTAATACACTTTACAAAACTATTTTATAATTATTTTAAACTTCTATTCTTTATGCGGCACACTGGCATGGGAATGTGCTCTACTGCATATGCTGCATATGTCCAGGAATATTTAGAACTATACATACATCATTAGGGTGATCCCATGATTCCCAGTATGTATACATTGAAATACACATTACTTCAGTTACAAACCACTGGATTAGTTGTAGGGAAATCATGAAATGAGTTGGAAAGCATGTATGTTCTTCAAGTTTGTTTGATATGTATATATTTTGTGGTCCAGCAAAAGCATGTCTTATTTTATTTGACAAAGAAATCTGGGAGGGGAAACAAAAAAGCCATTGGGTGAAACATTGATTCATAAATTGGAAGGTGGCATTCATCTCTATGCTCTTATTGGAAACCTAAATCTCAGTAAATTTGTAGCCTAAGGACACGATAGGTTTAAAGGATTTCTGTCTCTGAAGAGAAATTAGAAAGCTGTAGAAGAAAGGTAAATGGAAAAGGTTGCTCAAGCAAACAGAGTTCCAGGACTATTAAATGTTAAGCACTGTCATGGGGTATCTCCATCATTAACAACAAAGTCATGGTGGGGATTGTTTAAAGCAGAAGAATAGTTATACATGATGTTATTTTTTTAAATACAAGGCAAATGTATGATTTGCTACGAGTTAATATTTCCATACATTTATGTTTAATATTTAAGTATTTAAGTAACTCCATGATACTATCTAACCCCCTAAAATACAAAATATTGAAAATGTGTGATATTTGGAAGATCATACATTAATATTTGATATTTGTTTTTATTGTGACTAATTACTTATATTCTAACTGTATTATAAGTCACAATAACAACATTTTAATCTGGGTCACAGAATTCACTTTTTGAGATTTGTGCATAAAAGGCCAGCTCTGATACCATACTTAATGCCTATGTTTTCAGAGTAAAGGCTTTATTTGTTTGCTGTGTGATGTGAACGGTAATGTTTGACAATTTTGAAGAGTATTCTAAAGTATGGTTAGACATTGCATAGTTGAATGAAGCCATTATGTCTAGTAAAGTCTACATTGGCAGCATTCATATTCAACAACAATTATTTGGCTGGAATGCGAAAGGAAAACATCTGTTCTTATTTAAAATGTGCAGTACTTGCTGGTTGTTTCTGTCACATCATGTTTTCATCGCCTTCTTTGTATATGGAGTGTTTTCTCCAAACGAAAAGTTGACACACATTGCCATTACAAAATATTTTGCATTATGACATACCTACTCAATAGTTTTAATCAGTGGCATGCCGTGACCATTAACAAGTCATGCACTCGAGAGTTGTCACATGTCATCCCTTTAAAACATATAAACTGCCAGCGATGCCTCACAAAAAGCACTACATTTAATTGATTTGCGCTTGGTTTATTTCAATATGTTGCGTTTTCCATGCCTGGTGAATTGAAACAGGTGACTGCGTTTGTCAAGATTTGAAAAAAATGTAATGGATGTAAAGAAAAACTATTTACTATAAGCAAGTTTCGTGATCCATATAACTACATATCTGGCAAATAAGATGTAGTCTTAACAAGCCAAGATTTACGGAGAAGATTTAAACTTAAAAAAAAGGTTTCTAGCCTATTACTGAAATCAGTGAGAGGAATACTATAAAAGGGAATGTGATACATGTTTTTCTTGTCAATTAACACATCATTGATATGATGCAGGCTTTTTTATATATCATGACATACAGATGAGTGATAGATTAAAGGGAAAACCTGAATAAATCAGTGGAGGAACATAATGAATACTGATGCCTCCAAACAGGTGTACTGCATGATACAATTAAGCAATTAACATCCTATCATGCTCTGTGGCATGTATAAAAATGCTGAGCAGGCATTTTGTATCAAGATGGCAAGAGGAAAGGATCTAAGTGACTTTGAAAGAGGGGTCATTATTAGGGCATGAATGGCAGGAGCTTCAGTGAGAAAGATGTTCAACTGGCTCGTGTTCTGGACAGGTGGGCAAGTGCATGTTTGGCGACAACAAGAGAACAGTACAGGCCTGACTGCTGGACCCCTAAAGTGAGGGGTCCGGAGGCTCTGTTATGCTGTGGGGGGCATTGTCCTGGCATGGTTTGGGCAAATCATTACAAAGTTATTCTGAGTGATCACCTTTATCCTATGGTGACACATTTCTATGCTGATGGGAGGGGTCTCTTCCAGGTGACAATGCCCCCATCCACAGGGCACGAGGGCTCACTGAATGGTTTGATGGGTATGGAAATTATGTGAAACATATGCTATGGCCTTCATTCACAAGATCTCAGCCCAGTTGAACACCTATAGGAGATTTTGGACTGATGTGTTAGACAGCGCTCTCCACCACCATCATCAAACCACCAAATGAGGGAATATCTTTTGGAAGAATGGTGTTCATCCCTTCAGTAGAATCTGTGCCAAGAGCATTGAAGCTGTATTGGTGGCTCGTGGTGCCCAACACCTTACTGAGACACTTTATGTTGGTTTTCCTTTAATTTGTCAACCGTCTGTATATTGAACACAGCAGCCTAAATATAAATGAGTTTGTATGGCTTTTTAGTTTTTTACCATATCTGTACTGATGAAGTAGCAAATGCAGATTGAATTAACAGTTGGTAGTCATTCCAATCAAATGTATAGCACACCGTCAAGTGTTGAGTAAACAAAAACAGTTAAAATCAACTGAAAATTAATTTTCAATGCCGTCTTTAATGATAGCTATAATGCAAAAGTTTGCCTGTATAGTAACTGCTTTCACTGTAAAGGAGTAAATGTTATTAAAGACAACAGACCATAAACAATTTTAAACTAAGATGGTGCTATAACAGAACATTACCTTTGAATTGAAACACCTCACAAAACATTCAGAGTCATGTAGCTTATCTGTCCTTTATTTTAATTACCTATTGTAACTCTTTCTGACATTCTAGCAGTAGCACTTATCTTCCTTTTTTTTCTATAGCAAGTGCCCTCCAAGGATTTCACGCCACACAAGAATTGAAAATTGAAAAGGAGTTAGCTCTTGGCAAAATAATTGATGTCCCTTCAGGATTTCCCCAAGAGGATGCTCACATAATAGCTTAAATCCTTTTGATTTCGGTCTAACAGTTTTCCTTGTCAATATGTAATTATGAATCCAAAAACAAAACAGATTACATTGCATTTATGGAAGGCAGAGGCTATGTAGAATTTTTAGACCTTATTTTAAAAAAGAAAATGAATCTTATTAGCAACTATCACTGTATTTAAGATTCATAAGAGTAGGAGTAATCGAGCAAAGTAATGAAAGTAAAATAAACACTCATGCAACATTACCCTAGGTTCACTTACATATGCATAAATAATATTTTATGTATGTATACTATCATTGTAAATAAACAAAACAAAATCATTCATTACATTATTAAAAGCTGTAGCCTTGTCCTGAGCTTTTTATTCTGTTTTGGATATGGCTTTCTCACCCGATTAAACTGTTTCATAAACTAACTTTTAAAGACTTTAAGACAAACCAAGGTCAAAGCATTAAAAAGTAGATTTTAACTGTTATTTATGCATAATGCCCAATTACCACAGAGTGGTGATGGTTTATGATTTTCCACCAAAGGGCGAAAAAATTATAATAATTAAACATAATAATTAAAAAAGAAGTCCATTAGTACATCTAGTATTTTAAAGTCTACTTTCATACTGATTACAACCCATTTGGTGTCCATTTCTTCTAGCCAATTAAATACCATGTCCTGGAAATGCACTTAATCAACGTTATATGATATTAAAATTATTTCAGGAAGGATTAAATGAAGTATAGCAGAGTCTAAATGATATCTAGACTGCTGGGGACTGAGTCTTTGTGACTTAACAGAGATTTTGATATCAGTATCTCCGTGTTGCAACTTAAAACGTTTATCTTAGCACTAAAGTTCTACAAAGTCCCACTTTAACACTCCAGCTGCCTAGAAGTAAAGTCCTTCCTAAGCAACCCAGCTTCAAAAACCTAACCTTAGCCCTTTTGAACTGATCCCGACTAGTGAGCCTTCTGATAGTTTCTAATCCGCAGATGTGCTCTGAATCAAATGCACCTTGCCCACAGGGCTTCTGCTAGGTATGGTTAGTTGTTAAATCTCAAAAGCTAAGCATAATCTACTTATAAACCGTGTTTCAGTAGTATTGCTAATATATATACACACACACAGAAGGGTATGTAAGATATACACACACACAGTAACGGGAAAAAGCCACCTCAATACTTTGTGCTTCTTCTATTTCTTTTCCACTGCATCTGCAATAAGCTATAGTATACCGTTTAGTCACCATTGTTTCTTAATTAGATTGCAGATCACTCTTAATGACAGCACAAATTCTGATGGTTTGTGTTTGTCCTTGGTAGGCTATTTATTTACACCATTTACTTTCTCATGCAGTGATTTGGATACCGTTTGTTAAATACATTTAAAAAATACAATAAACACACAAAAGTAAGTAAGTTATGGAGATGATTTTGATATCAATCCCTAATATATCCCTCCTACGCTCATTAGAATCAAACTCTAGGTGGAACAAAAAGCCGAAGACAAAACGATAACCTTAGTCTCCTGAATAGGGGACATGCAGAACATGGATCTACCAAACAAATCAAATTGATTGGAAGTTTGAGTCATAGCTTCTGAAATGAGCTAATTGGAATCCTGATCTGCAATTTGTCAGATGCATCAAAAAGGGGGCTTGTGCTGGTGCTTTTATTCCCAGGAGTTAGAAGTAGAAATTGGTCTAAAAGGTAGCCACTGTCTAACATGATGTCAGGCCAATAAAGAACTGGTTCAACCTAATTTTACCTCCTGTTGCTGTAGTTTGCCAAGTGAAAAGCTGTAGCAGGTTGAATTTGATGGCACTCAATCATTATTGCCTCCCACGGGTGAAAAGTACATTGCAGTCAAATGTAATCCAAAATCAAATAACAATTAAGCTGCGCGGTCAATGTGTAGAATGAGACCGAATTAAAAAGAATGTAAACATATTATCTTCATTTTATTCACAAATGTGTTACGAATACCGCATCGATAGGCAAGTTAGTTTGAGCGCGGGAGAAGAGTAGCATTTATAGGAAACTAAGATGGGAAAATTTCACTTGTAGGATGTGATTTAGTCTTATACCTGCAGAGAGAGCAGGAGTGGTGATATGGAAGGGCAAATTAATAAGAAGTGAGAGGAAGCCGGGGCAGGAAAGACAGATGGAAGAATGACAGGGGTAGACAAGGTGAGTACATGACGTGAGAAGTAGTCGCTGGAATTGCGGATTGCACAGGGGGAGGTGATGATTGTAGGAAAGCATTACTGACAACTGCAGACAAATGAGATTCATAGTGAAATATGAAAAGGTTAGGCACATTTACCAACTTTAGAAAGGAGGAAGGGTGGTAAAAAGGAGAAAATAAAAGCAGTTGAGGTAGTGAGAGCAATGACAGGTTGAATACAATATGAAATGGAACATATGAAGCAGAACACATCATATTTCTTAATTAAGCACAACTATAATACATAAAGGGAGTAGCAGTACATTTTTTGAGTTCTTGGTAAACTGAAGTGTAGCTTGATTTAACACCATGTCTTGGAGCCCAGAATATTTAAATGGAATTAATCAAATAAACACACAAAGTCTAATCTTATACATAGTCCTATATGTTATCAAAGGTGGTTTCATATAATGTACTTGTTTCATATAATTAATTGGTGGATTAATAATTCTGATGCTTATCTTTCAAAAGATGTTCCTTTATTACATATTTTGGACATGATACCGTTTCTGTTATCTTGCAAACTTTTTCACTATTTCATGCTAATCAAAATATAAATACGAATTAAGGATATATTTAGTGTTGAAATTAAATAATTGTGTTTCTTAAACAGTATGCTTTGGAAATGTTCTATAGCCTATGAACATTCTTATGAGCTTTACAAAATACATACAAATAGTAGCATAGTAAGTACACTGGCTAATTTAGAAAGCATGCACAAATCTTGCTTAGATTAGGTATTTGAAAACGTTATCTGTACTGAATGATCTACATAGCTATATACACTCACCTTAAGGATTATTAGGAACACCTGTTCAATTTCCCATTAATGCAATTATCTAACCAACCAATCACATGGCAGTTGCTTCAATGCATTTAGGGGTGTGGTCCTGGTCAAGACAATCTCCTGAACTCCAAACTGAATGTCTGAATGGGAAAGAAAGGTGATTTAAGCAATTTTGAGCGTGGCATGGTTGTTGGTGCCAGACGGGCCGGTCTGAGTATTTCACAATCTGCTCAGTTACTGGGATTTTCACGCACAACCATTTCTAGGGTTTACAAAGAATGGTGTGAAAAGGGAAAAACATCCAGTATGCGGCAGTCCTGTGGGCGAAAATGCCTTGTTGATGCTAGAGGTCAGAGGAGAATGGGCCGACTGATTCAAGCTGATAGAAGAGCAACTGTGACTGACATAACCACTCGTTACAACCGAGGTATGCAGCAAAGCATTTGTGAAGCCACAACACGTACAACCTTGAGGCGGATGGGCTACAACAGCAGAAGACCCCACCGGGTACCACTCATCTCCACTACAAATAGGAAAAAGAGGCTACAATTTGCACAAGCTCACCAAAATTGGACAGTTGAAGACTGGAAAAATGTTGCCTGGTCTGATGAGTCTCGATTTCTGTTGAGACATTCAGATGGTAGAGTCAGAATTTGGCGTAAACAGAATGAGAACATGGATCCATCATGCCTTGTTACCACTGTGCAGGCTGGTGGTGGTGGTGTAATGGTGTGAGGGATGTTTTCTTGGCACACTTTAGGCCCCTTAGTGCCAATTGGGCATCGTTTAAATGCCACGGCCTACCTGAGCATTGTTTCTGACCATGTCCATCCCTTTATGACCAACATGTACCCATCCTCTGATGGCTACTTCCAGCAGGATAATGCACCATGTCACAAAGGTCGAATCATTTCAAATTGGTTTCTTGAACATGACAATGAGTTCACTGTACTAAACTGGCCCCCACAGTCACCAGATCTCAACCCAATAGAGCATCTTTGGGATGTGGTGGAACGGGAGCTTCGTGCCCTGGATGTGCATCCCACAAATCTCCATCAACTGCAAGATGCTATCCTATCAATATGGGCCAACATTTCTAAAGAATGCTTTCAGCACCTTGTTGAATCAATGCCACGTAGAATTAAGGCAGTTCTGAAGGCGAAAGGGGGTCAAACACAGTATTAGTATGGTGTTCCTAATAATCCTTTAGGTGAGTGTATGTGATGGATACATTGTATTTGTTGCAAGCATATGACTGCAATGTATAGTGATTTTTTTCTGTATTTATTTATCTATTTTTTTTTCCCTACACATGTATCTTGTGATTAGTGGAAACATCACTCTGCTTGATGCAAATGCCTCAGATGAATTAAAATGTGTCTTACCTGCAACATAATACCAAAGCACCAGATGTTTAGTCACTCCTATGAACTAGATCTAAACAAAGAATAAGACTTCATCTAAAGTGTCTAATTTTAAAATATGTTCACAGAATCAGGGAAATTAAGGCCATACTACTTATGTGTTAAAGCGAAAGCTAAATAGGGTACTTACAAGAATAATCGATGCACCTACTTCCTTTGACAAACCACACAGCAGTTCTCAATTTGGTGATTGGAACAATTGATGAGAATAAGTTATTTTGTACAGCATGGCACTTGACTTTTGACCACTCCAAAGGCTTCAGCAGAATGGCATTTAATATCACAGAAGTGTGTTCCACTTTCATATATTTTGTAAAAATAGAGAAACAGTCTTTCCCAAATGGCATGCAGGGAGATGGGGAAAAAAAACCTGTCACATAAGAAAAGAGCAGTATGTCAATGTTCAAGATACAGAAGTTCTTATTGGCACAAAGGTGTCATTACATGTTTAAAAAGCAAAGACTGCAGGATTTTAAGAAGCACAATTATCATTTATTTCTACGAAAAATGAATTTAGACAAGTGATTTAAATGTCATTCACAATTTCATAAATTGGAAGACTGACAGTTGATATTTAAAGGTGAACATTTTGCCGATGTAGTTTCATAATTGTTTGGTGTTGCCAGCTGTCTGCATGAGCTCAGCTAAGACCATTTTCTTGAAATGCTCTGTCCTTCATGAGTTTTGATAGTATTCTATCAAGTCTTTGAGACAGTATGATGCATCAATTCAATACTGTATTTCATTTAACAGTAAAATTCTTGAGAGGAAAAAAAACAAACACTTGGGCCAAGACTTCTGCCAGATTGCAGCTTTACACAAATGTACACACACATACTGCATGTAACATCTGGAAATAATAGTAGATCATTATTATTTTAATGTCTGCAGTTACTGTTTTCACATCTCGCTAAGGGCTTGAATGTGACAGACACAACTCTCATGATTTTTTAATTTAATTTTATTTTATTAGCTGAAGTCATGAGAATCTGTGGCAATTTTTTTTAAATTCTCATAATCAATTCCGACCCACTTTCCAATTAAAATATCAGTTTTGGCAGACGGAAGAATCCCAAAAAGTACCATCAAATATATGTGTTATCTGCAGTCAGCAGCAGGTCAATGTTTTAAGTTTTAAGTTTAACGGTTCTTTGGGTCACAAATTCCAAAGTTTTGTTTAATTAAATGGAAGGATAGCACAACACGTATTTAAACAATGTTATTAATGCAAAGTGCTTTTACTTGGTTTACTCATACCACATGAAAATTCAGCATAGAAATTCAACTAGAAATTTTAATGATGTATTGTGTTTACCAATAACTTTCTATATTTCTTTAAGGCCTTCACAAACAGCACTTTGAAGTATGTCATTACTGTAAAAATGTTAACCCATATACACTCAACTTTTGAAGGCTTCCAGTTTTAACTGAGATATTTGCCTTAAGGTGTAGAAAACACATTTGAACTAGGCTTTTGAACTATCTAAAAAGAGTTACAAAGTCAACATTTTCAAACAAAGTGTAGTGCAATGGGATTTTCTGAGGACAGATTGATTTTTCATAAGGTAAGTTATTACCTTATGAAAGTTATTTTAGCTAGTTCTTTGGTTGTTTTATATTAATTTTGGAAGTATGTATGTGTATATGCATATATATATATATATATATATATATATATATATATATATATACAGAGTGTGTGTGTATAATGTGTGTATTTTATATTTTTGTAATACATTACACAGAAATTCTATAATACATGTTTGTTTTTCATTGATGATAATATAAAATATAAGGTTAGCCTTGACCAAATGCCACTGAAGATGCATGAGTGCAATAAGCTCATGTTACAGTCCTTCTTATGAAGTCCCAGTGGACACAATATTACCAAACACATCGATGAGAGAAAGAGCCAGAAAGGGCAAGTCCTAATATGAAAACTTAACAATGAATATCATTCTTCTCTCTGTTGATTTCAAATGTAATGACCCATTTTATATTCATCTGTAAAATATATATATATATATAGGCAATCTATATATTGCCATATATCTATATCCACCTACTCAGAATAACATTCTATAGCAACATTTTGTTTGTTGAACTCTTTATCCTTCTGTCCAGCTCATTCCATAACAACATAGTGATGTTAAGGTCAGAAGATTGACAAGACTGATGCATTCATTTTAAAAGCTGTTATTTCCTTTATGATGTAAGTACTTTAGGTTAAACATGACTGTGTGCTTAGGGTCAGATTTACTCACCACTATAACCCTTGTACAAGATGAAGACAGCATGCATGTGTCCTCCATCACACTCACTGAAGCCATCCTCTTCTTTAAACAAGTGCACAGCGCAACAAGCAGAGCTGGAGTATTGTTTGGAAGGCTTATACAGCTCTGCCTGACAACAGCTCAGGTTCACAGGTGCCTGGCAAGCCAAAGGGATTGCTGTTGTGGAGTAAGCCGAGGTAAAGCCCGGTAGACCTTGAACCCTGGTAGAGGCAATTAAATCCTAAACCGATGAGATTAATGTTCTGTGTTGCTAAAGATCTCTAACTAGACTGGAGTGTATTGCAAATAACAGTGTCATGTGTAGTTTATGAAAATTATAATGAAGTTGAATGGTGCTGCGATTGCTTCTGGGACCTGGGTTTTGATTGCAGTCTTGGGTGTTTGTCTGTGTGCTGTTTGCATGTTCTGCCCGTCTCGTGGGTATTCTCTGCATGCTTTAGTTTACTCCCACATCCCAATGACATACTGCATAGGTTGATTGGCTACTCTAAATTGGCTACAACCCTGCCCAGGTTGTACCCTGCCTGTACCCTGTGCCCACCAGGTTTGTGACCACCATGGCCCTGTATTGGATGAAGTGGTTATTGCTAGTGAATGAATGAATGAATGCTATGCAGTAGGTTTTATGTTTTTAAAACAGGAGATCAGATTAATCTGTTCCCCTCTATGACAACTTGAAATTGATGGTGTGTTTTAAATTTATAAGCATATAATGATCAAAAACATTTAAGAAAACCATCAAAAGGATAATGTTAAGATGTGAAGCCTATCTATAAGAATTACCCAAGGGAGTCAAACTGTGTCAGCTTTGTAGAGCAGTTTCACATCTGCGTTATTTGATGTTTAAATTTAAATCATTGGAAGATGGTCTGAAGTAATTACTAAAGAGCGGGGGTCTTTTAAGAAAGGTTGTTCTCTAACAAGATAGTAATTTCTACAAGCTGCACACCTGGGATTTAATAAACGTATTCTTTTGTAGACAGGTGGTTTTCATGAAGTGTTGCACTTGAATAGAAAAACTTCAAACCAACACAGAAGAGCTTAAACAAATTAAATTATTCACTTGATAGTACAAAACACAAAACATAGGTACTTGTCTTCAAAGTGGTGGAATAAAAAGGCATGCTGTTCCTAAAGTAAAGATTACAATGTGTAATATAAAGGCTTTGCCCTAGACTCACCTGTAAACCCAGGGGATTGAAAATAAACAGACTGCTACAGTGATCTAAGACCCAACTCTTCCTAGTAGAAAGAAGTTCTTCTAGTGTCACAGACTAAGATGTTCATTCCAACAGAAGACAATATATTACTCGTAGCTTTTGTAGTACAGCTAGGCTCAAAATGAGGAATCTGTACATAAAACACCAAACAAAACACAGAGAGATCCAGTGTGTTTCTACACTTCAATATAACATCATTTAAGCTAGACTTTCATTTAAAATGCTTCCTTTTGTGTGTTATTATTATTTACATGTATATTTCAATACACAGATTGATGTGACACTTGCCTGACTGCTAGCATAACTGATCAAATGTATTTAATTTCTGAAACATTGTGTGTATTGCCATACATACGCTCTGATTGTCAACTGTTTACTATTTACTTTACTATTCAAGTACATAACTACTATGACTTTTGCTTTTCAGGAATACTTTCAATACTTTGATTCAGGAATCACCTTTGCTTTCTAGGGACACTCTAAGAAATATGGTCTGATTATATGAATTCCAAAACATTTTAGTAATCATGTTAGTCACTATTAATATTGCACTTAAATTGTTTGAATATATGACTACATACAGGCTTAAGAGATAAAGCATACCTTTAACTCTTACTTAGGGTTAAAGCTATTTTCCCACATTGTGTGCGTGTCTTATGGTTAGCATAAAGGTTTGTGTTGGCAATGTACTGTTTTAGTTGGTGTACAGAATACATTGGTTTATATGAATAATACATTGAGTTACAAGTAACTTTCTGAAATCACTTTTCTTTATCCACAGTTTTATAATGTGGATGAATCAGAACAGAGTGCAACAACATGTTAAAATGGTTGGTAGCAGAAATAAGAAAGCAAGAACTATATAGAGAAAGATGTATAGAAAGAGAGAGATAGACAGACAGCAGGCACTGGTACAAAAACAAGCAAAAGCAAGGGAATATTTGTTTATCTATATGAAATTGCTTCATCCAAATGTTAATGACTAAAAGGACTTAATAACTGGCAGCTAATTACCCACAGGAGTAACCTGGCCAATTATTTTATACCCCACCAGTTGGAAAAGCCAATTACCGTTCAATGTGAATCAGTAATACATCCTCAGCAGCAGCCTGAGAGAGATGAAACAACATATATGCATATTCTGAGATATGCATATGATCAAACCATCTGTTTGTGTAAGACTATTATCATAGAATTTAAAGAGCTGGATTTCTGGAATGCATAGAAGATGTATACAGCACTTCCTGCAAACACAGACTTGCTGCGCCCTACAGGGGTTTGCTACTGCTTGATAAATTAAGGATTGCCCAATTTACACTACTCTTGCCAGCCGACCTTTACAGCTCTCTGCCAGGTGTGCATTGCCTCTTCAGAACTCCTGGCCAGTCAGCAAATAACATAACCTGGATTTAAAGCATAAATCTACAGTATAAAAGGTGCATTTTGAACTCCAGATGAAATCTTGTACTTGATTAGTTCCTTTGGAAGCCATGACGGAAGCTTTGGATATTACTTGTCATAATAATGAAGGCCTCTACAAGATGTTTGCACTTCTCTTTTCTATGTCACGCCTGTGTAATGTGTGATTTCATCTTCCCATTTCCTGTGTGGTCGTCTTCTCAGTCTTTTTTCATCTCTTGGGAGCCATTCAATAGCTTCCTTTGTCCATCTTTGACCTGTTCTTCTTGCAGCTGTAGTGTCCACAAGATGCCACCTAGTAAATCTATTCTGCACTGTCATCAAGCACTGATGTTGTGGCACTTGACATCTTTCATATCCATACATTAATAATAATAATAATAATAATAATAGATAGAAACAGATGGTTTGATCATATGCATAGCTCTGATATGCATTTAATGATAATAATAATGAATGGGTTCTATTACTTCCATTACTTCCATTGCTTAGATTGCAGTAATTTATATTGAAAGTTACAGAATATGTAGCATGCAATCTTAATGGCCTTTTTTCATTTCATTTTATCAAGGACACCGTTAGCAAATGCAAAGTTCTTTACACCTGAACATGTGCTGCAAATTAGATGCAAACCTAGACTGCACTGGGAGGTGGTCTTTTTGACTTCCTTCGCTCAAATCTCAGTGTTAGCTGCAGTGCCAGGTGTGTGGTGAACACTTTGGGAATGGTTCTATTAATATATTCAACAAGTGTCAGGAAAAGTACACCTTTTTTTTTTTTAGACCTTTCTAACACAGAATAAATGCAGTGTTTTTTGGAGTTGCTACAAGATTAATTTAAAAGACGGGGTGAGGGGTGTACTTAATCTTTTCAAACAAACCCCGAATAAGCCTATATGTATTAATATAGGTATTAATATTAATGAAATGTCTGCATAGTCTTTGATGTGAATAATATTATCCCAATAACAGCAGGGCAGCTACTGTTTTCACTAATTTACATGTGACATCTGTGTTTCAGTAAGACGAACATTTGAGTTATTGTCTACTAGAGGAACCATATGTATAATATAACAAAATAAATAATACATTATAACAAAATATAATTATTTATTCATTTCACTATCCATCTGCACTTCAGAGTTCAGATATTAAGATGATGTTGTACATTTTAGGATCATTTATGTTATAGACTGTCTCATAATGTGATCTGTACATTTGTCAACATCATTATCAATGACACAAACATCAAATGTACTTAGCATTTTGTGTTTGTTTGTTTTGCATATAACGTATTTAAATATCAAATGATTGTCATGGAGCTGGGCGTTTGAACCAACAAAATGCTGTTTTAAGCTGCTATATCAGCCTGTTTGAACAAATATTGTAGTTGACAACACAGTTGAAGTGTGTTCCATGTGCCAGATGCAATACTTGCACCGAAACCATCAAATACGATATTTCAGGTGACAATGCAGTTGAAAGATGTTGCAGATATCATATACTATAAACTCAACATAAAATAACTTTGGTAATATTATAGTTGACACTGCAGTTCAAATGTGTTGCAAATATCAAATGCTATAATTTCATCCAAAAAAAGCAACTTTAGTAATATTCTTTATGACAGTGCAGCTGATGTACTTTACCCCCTAAATGATCTGTCATTAGACACTTATTATTATTATTATTATTATTATTATTATTATTATTATTATTATTATTATTATTATTATTATATTACTTTCATTATGTTATTTGTTTTTTCCAGAATAAAAAGGAACTATCTAATTTCACTCAAAATATTAATATTATCAAACTTGTATGAGCTTCTGGCCTCCAATGCATCTACAGAGCGTAGAAACGTAAGTCTTGCTCTGCAGCCTTGCGTTCAGTTGTAGTGCTGGCAAGATTTTTACAGTGTGGGCTGTGGGCCAGTTCTTGACAGCAAGCACCGATGCAGAGCAAATTCTGCAGACAGGGTAAAGAAAATGTAGACCAATCTGTCTTATAAAATCTGGCATCGTCCATGCCTACAAGAGTTCAAGCCCTCTTTTCCTGGCTAGGGACACTGCTAAATACTTAACTCACTGTTCACACACCTGCTTTATGCCTCTCCTTGATAATATTTAATGTTTAGAGAGCAGTTGTTGTGTTTCTACAAATGGGGTTTAAATACTGTGAAATACAAAAGCTTGTCAGTGAAGGATTTTATAATTTATGGTTTTGTCAGTTTGTGTTTATTGACTTCTTTATTTGGTGGCGGGGGATTATGAAGGGGGAAATAGGGTAATTGATCCATATGTTATTTATCTATATCTTTTTTTATTTCTGTATGTTTATAATATATACGTATTCCTCTGCATACTGCCTCCCACTCCAAACCTACTTTCTATCAAAGCCTGTGCATGACTTGCCAATATAATGAGGGATGTCTACATGTGATTTTGTGTACTGCAATATAATGTATGCAATTATAGAATATGATTCTTGAGTAATGCAATCAAATCTGAGTTTTCTGTAGCTGAAAAACCCTCTCTGAAAAGTTTCACCAGCTAACACAGTAACAGTTCTGGTAATTTCTGAATCTTCAAACATAAACGTGTCTGTTAAAATCAAACATGTACTATTCAATTCTAGTTTAAGGTCAAATAACGCTAGTCCAGTAAATACCTCAAAGATACACATGATGATGAATGTCTCACCAACTCTGACATCCATGTGGACAATACTATATAAAAGTGAGAAGTGATTTGTGCTCCAGGAAGCCCTCCATTAGTATATATAATTGCAGCATTTAAAATCAGGGCTGTGTGCTGCCACAAAACACATCTGACAGATTCCAGTGCTGAAGGTTTAGAATAGTGCTGAAGACACTGGATCTGCATTTCTTTAGGCCCATTCACACAGAAACTGTTACAGCCTTTTTTGTGGCAGTTGGTTACCAGAAAGGTCTGTGTGAAAGGGTTGAAGCTGGCATATCAACACCAGGAATTTTCCACTGAGCCTGTGTGAATGGCGCAGGATACGAATGACAACATAGGACACGTTACGTCCTTGCATTGTCGTGACGCAGTATGTTAGTCAACTGGCGTAACCAATCAGTATAGAGTGTTTGCGTTTCCCTCCTGAGTATTCGTTGTTTTCAAGAGCCTGTATCCTGAGTACAAACCTAACCAGTGCCCTGCTTATAATAGAGAGCTCAGTAAACAGCAATGGAAGGAAATTGCCAAAACGGGAAAATTATCAAACTTTTACAGTATTCGAAAGTAGTGCGGGTCATTCGGAAATGGGCACTGATTGACGCCAAAGTTGGCCAAAACGTCCATCCAGAATATCAGTCCATGTCTCCTCTCCCTAACCCATATGTCAATCCCAAGGCTACAACTTCAGATATGTATCTGTACACTGCCATGGATCGTAGGCGCATATAACGTGTCCGGAGAGTCCTCCGTGTGCCTTCGTATTGCAACCTTCGTTTTGCCAGCCCACGCATTTTGGTTTGCATCTTGAAACACAAAATCCATTTCATCTCTATTATTTGAGACAAAGGAGACAATGCAAGTTCTTCCATCTCAAGCACCACCTTAGTGTAAGCAACTGATGCATATCCGCTCCTTCTGGCATTCTCTGTTTTGTGTGTGAAAGGGTACCTCCCAGCGTTTTGTCGGCATTCTAAATCAACGTGAATGGAGGTGCAATAGTAAAAAAGCAGGCAAACTCTGCCTGTTTTTTGCTGGTATGTAAGAGTGAAATAGACTTTTGTGTATAGATAGATATATTGGACTTCTTAAATCAAAAATGCTGCATGCAAGTTTTCACTAAGGAATATGCAAGTTGCTTACACTGCAAAAAGACATACATTACAGACACAGAAACATCAATCAATCAATACCTCTGGTGAATATCTCATTTTTCTCAGTCTTAAATAGAAACAAACAAACAATAAGGAAACTACTGGTATCTCCAGGTTGTCTACTAATCTGAGAATGGAATTTTATATACTACCAACCATAGGCACAATATTACAAAATGATATGTATTGAAACCCATTAGTAACATCATGTAACCATTATATTATAATATTATATTAATATTATTTTAATGAAGACTGTGAAAATGGTTTCTTAATTTTGTGGAACTTTTTTAAATCGTAGAAAGGAGTAAAGTAGTAAAAATAAATGAATTCATAAATTGAATCCACAACCAACATCATTTTTCCAGCTGCTAAGCATGTTTTTTTTTTTATTGTTTATCTTTCAACTCTTTTCACTTAAGCAGAATAGATTCAAATACAGGTATATGTTAGTTGCTCCAGGGACACATAAATAAAATAAACTGTGGTATTTCATATTTCAGGTCAAAACAGTGGAATGAAGAAAACCGAGTTGCATCAAATATGCCACTATTATTCTCTACAAAGGAATCTAAGTCCAAACTAATCTTCAGTGCCTTTCCTGGCTTTGTTTGAAAAACCACAGGGACACTATAAAATGCAATGTCTCATAACGGGTGATTTTTTGAAGGTTGCTTCATACTGAATGAAAGCAGAATTCAGGCACACTTAGCTTTTTTGGCAGTTTCATTAGCTGCAGCAGTCACACTCCTAAGACTAAAAATCGAGGTCAGCCTGCTGCCACAGATCTCCCACATGCCTCTTCCACTGAAGCAAAAGTGAATTTTCTGTGGTTACCCCTAGCAAACAAAATAGCCAAACCCGAGACCAAAAAAGCTTCCCAATGTATATCATAAAATATGCAAGCTAATGAGCTTTACCGTGAATAGAAAATCTTTCTATAACACCTGGAAATAGAATGATATAGGGTTATAATATCAGTAATTCAATATAATTATGGTTCATAGCACATTGGAATATATAGGAGTTTTACTATTATTACATCTAGAGAAATGGGTAAATGAACAGACACTGTTCTATGAAAGAAACATTGTTTGTTTAATGAGATTTATAGCCTACTGCTTTTCATAGGTAATCTCTGTTAGATCTGCAGGTAATTGTGAATACTGATCTCAAAACTGCCATTGTTTGTTGTTATAGACAGATAACAGGGGTCAGGGGTCTCAAATACAAACTTAGTAAAATATTATGCATTAGTAAAATACACAAAACATGGCAAATTAATTAAATTAAAGAAAATACAACCAAGGAGATATTTTGCTGAAATTGAATTTCACACCGTCCTTATTAAAATACCCCCCTTCCCCCTTCCCTGTTTGCAATCACCATTGCACACAATGCATACAATTTAAGCAGTGTGTCACTGTCTATTTTGTCCATTCTCCAGATCCCATTCATGCTTGTTGCACCTTTTTTGGAATTCTCTTGAGAAGCTAATTCCATTACGTTCTGTTGGGTTTAATGTCAGTGGTCGAGGCAGGCCAGCACATCAGTTTCAATACCTATAGAGCCTACCTTTTTCCAGACTTGTGTTTGGGGTATTAACACGTTCAAAATTAATCAATAAATACCCAGAAGATACATTCATAGGGGTGCTATATGATTTTTAAGAATGGGATGAGACTTTAACACTAGAATGTCTCTGCACTGGATTTTCCCCCATCTGTTTTAGTTGCTATATTTTACTGCCATATTTTCGTTACTACGATACTATATGATACTATAGGGGATCAGATGTTCTATTAAGACAACATTACAACTAAATGATTCTTATAATTGTATTAATTTGTTGTTACATTTTCTTAATTTTTTTCTGGTATAGCATTCACCACAGAATGGTTATACTACATTTCAGTAGCTTTAAGCTTGTGCTGATTTTTCAATACATTTCAATCTTTTCCCGCTCCCAGTATTTGTATGATTATTATTTCAAGTATTGATTGCTGTTAAGGGCCACAGTAGCTGCCAAGTGTCTCAAGGGGCGATAGAAGTGACTGATGACAGGCTAAATAATTCCTGAAGTGAAGTGCAGGCAATTATTACTCAGTGTCATTTATTTCAATTAACATAAGATCAACAATTGCCCTGTTATAACTTTTTTTTTATACAGTCAATATGTATTTCATCAAGTAGACCCATGTCTGTAAAATTCCCAACAGAAAAACAATGCCATAGAGTGCTTAGTATATCAAACAATAACTTTACAATAAATATGTCCATATTTTAGTACTACTACTCAAATCAGTTATTTTCTATTCTATACAAGAAAGTCATTGAAATGGTTAGAGTACATCTGCCAAATACATAGTAAGTCATTATATAAACACTGGTATGGTACAGTACTCTCACAATTTAATCCTTTCTTTCGAAGGACCTATTTTTCAGAGTAGATATCCTAATTCATAATGTCTGTAGACAAGGGACTTAAGTATTGTAAAGGCTAACCTGGAAATATCCTAGAACTCCCCTGATGTATGAACAGCTGTTCAGAGGCAATAATCTCCAAGCTACCCGCCAGTGAACCACACTATGACCTCCGAGAATAATGAGTACAGAAGTGCATTTTAGACCTGATTTATTCAAGTTACTACTGTCCTATTTTTCAAGAAAAGCTTCTTCAGGCTGTAACCATAAGGTGTACAACTTGCAATTAATGAATTGTAATTAAAACATTTTAGCACTTTTATTCTGCTGACATTCTGTAAAAATTACAATGATATTATTATTATTATTATTATTATTATTATTATTATTATTATTATTATTATTATTGTGTTTGCTTGTATATGCCATCTATTATTATTATGTAAATAATGTACTTATGTCACTGTATAAATATAAATATGTCACTGTTGTGTAAGTATCTAGAATATATTGTTGCTTTTATTACTTGATCTTCCTCCTGTTACTACTGTTTTCTTTTCACACTTGTATTTGTACATGTATGTGTAATCATGCTATGTGTCTTTTAGTCATATCCCTTTGTAATACAAAATTATCTTAAAGATGATGGATGATCAATTGCATGTTAGTAGTGAACAAAATATGAATAAATATTTCTGCTACTTCTTGTACTACTGTGACCACTAATATTGAGGGATATGCTGTACTAAAGTAGCACAATGATTTGTATTTTGGCCTCCAAAAGTGATATAGTTTAATGTTGTTAACACACAGTTAATCTCTGCATAATTATCTTCATATCGGTGTAGAGCGAGCCTTAAAATAGACATTTTCAAGTTTGTTGCTTTATCACTGCCTTGAAGGATGTAAATAGAAGTGTTGAATGGGTAATTAATGAAAGTAATTCGGCTGACATATTCCTGACGAGAGTACCTTGAACATTACGGATTATTGGCTTTTGAAATCACACATTGAAATGGCAAAGTCTGACATTTATGGTTATTCTACAGATGTCACAAGACTTTAATATAATAATGTATTAAGGTGGAAAGTGTATACTTTCCTTTGCATCTTGGCACAGTTAATCCTGTCTTTAGCAATCAGATTCCTATTTGCTTCTTTAGTCTACTCCTTGAATGATATATAACTGTATATAGCTCTCCAATATAAGTTAAATATACTTTTGTGAAAGGTCATTTTTTTTGTTGCATCAATATAAAGGTGCATCATATTTTAGTTATATGCAGTTATAGTCAAAGTTGGGCTTTTTTTTTTTTGGTGGTGGGGGGGAGATTTAAAGAAAATAACATTGAACTTAAAGCTGTTTTATTATTTGTTGCTTCTGTGCTGTTACAGTGTTCACTGATACTTATTTGGAATACTATTGTACATGTTCGATGAACCTGTCATCCTGAAGTTTTAAATTTATTTTTGTTATTATGGTTTTGGTTCTATTGCTCATTTTATTGGTTTGCATTGTTGCCAGTTAAGAAGTTAAAAGTTCCAAGAGAAAATCGAATTTAACATAGGGATGGTCAAATCCAATACACTCCATTAAAATCATATAGTCTGGAAAAAGAAAACAAAAATTGGAGACCAGTACCATTAGCCATGACTCCCATGACCACTGTGTCTTAATCACAGAGTAAGAATTTGGAGCAGCAGATGACTTTGGGAAATGAACTGCTTGCTGCATTATTAGGGAGGCAGGGTATTGATTAGACTCGGATCTGGTACTGATTACAAAAAGTCAATAGTGCACTGGAAAGCCAAGCTGATATTATCAATGGAGGCAAACCTTGATTGTCTTCTGTCTGCCTTCTATCAGCTTATTCTCTTTGTCCTTTATGTGTCACACTTGATGTCTTATCAGTGCTTGATTCCAACACTTGCTGGATGCCAAAAGAATTGCGAACAGAGGATCGGAGGTGGAAAAATCAACTTGACCATAACATTGTGGAGATTATAATTTTTTTTTATTGTTATTTGAACCCTGCTCTTTGAAAGATACTGCAAATTGGGAGGGTGAAACTGTAAAAAATAGAATACCAAATAATTCAAAGGGACAACCTATCTATTTTGAAATTGCTGTGTTTTGTTTATTTTCTTTTCATGGCTGTTGTTTATGTTTCATGCATACACTATATTACAAAATATGATGTGACAAGACTCCTTCCAATAGTAATGGATTGCGCCAGAGGTCATGTGTTATGTAGAGGTTGGATTTGGTGAAGTGCATCACAAACACTGATGCATATTATTGTTCTTTGGATAACGCTGTTCTGCCAGCATTGATGGAGTGTTATGTCCAGGTTCCCAATGTAATAAAACAGCTGGGGATGTAATGTGCTGGTTCATGGCAAATTGGGTTGAAAAAAGTCCAATGGCTTTTCCGGAGTCCTAATCTTAATCCTACAGAACAACTCTGGAACAAACCTGAATGGTGAATCAGGAGAGCAGAGTCCAGCGTTTCCTTCTGCACTAGAAATTGCAGCATATAAAGGATGGTACTGTATAGTGTGTTTTTAGGGAATAAAACTAACAATTATTCAAATGTAATTAGAAAAACTTGCCTTTGAAGAACATAGTCAAAATATTGATGTATATATTGATCAAACATTATAATAATCATATTGTTATATTATACATTTAATATAAACATATATTCCAAATGAATATGTTCAACCCCCAACTAAATAATTACCCACATAAAATAACATTTACAGTATAACGGTGAACTGATACATTACTTGTACACTGCAACTTCATGGGACCATCTCTGTACGTTTATGTATGAAATAGGTGAAATACAAATTGTATATATTCCAGAGTACTTGAAAAATAATTGATATTGCATAAATATGCAAGAAGTCCTGACATGAACAATCTACGATGATTAGGGAAGACCCAGATTAGAGATATGAACACATTCTGAATATCAATTCATAAAATTGTTTTCAAGCAAGAAGTGTCCTTGGAAATTGCCCTTTTCAAGAGGTTTTTCCTGCATTTGGAAAACAAACACAAATCTAAAACATTTCTAATTACACCTAATTTCTAGGGAATGAAATATACCCGGGGGATTTGACCTTGGACACTGTTACATCAGTACAGAGTGCAAACTGTATTTGCAATGTGTCCTCAGGGAAGGTATGGGCAAAGTTGAAATGGCTTTAAGACCCATTCAAAGATGATTTATTCTTTCAACCAAAAAACTGATAGTGGTTCCCAGGTAAAGTGTTCTCATCAATTTTAGCAGATGTTCCATGGCTAATATATAGTAAAGAGGAAAAGGTCCAAGTGAAAGGGCCAAACTCAACCTCTACAAATCCCAGCATGTGCTTAGTGCTTCACACACACATACAGTTTCATGAAAAAAACACAGGGGAATATTATCTGTCCCTGTGAGCAATAGCCCAAATACAGCAAATGGCTGCAAAAACTGTAAACAACATAATCAGGAAAACTCTCAGTCTCCAAGCTGATCATAAATCAAGAGCTTCTGGGCTCAGCCTCGGGCACATCAGGGAACAGAACACCAACAGTAAAAATCTATGAACACCATCTGCCGGGGGACACCTGATGAAGCTTAGGTTTACCAATCCAATTGTAAAACAAGAAACAAGCAATTTATTAAGAACAAAAAATCCAACGAGTTTGAAAGTGGTATCCTGCTTGTTTTCTTCTGGTTGTTGCTAGAGATCAAGATACAAGCATCTTTGCAGCCACCCAATACTGAACTAAACTAAACTCTGTAGCTTTTCCTGACATAAAAGCGCTTTTCGTTATCATTATGTTTGAACATACACATCCATTTCATGCTTAAAATATATGTCAAATCCTCAGGAAGACAGAAATATATCGATTTTAGCTCTCTATAGTGATATCCATGGTGAATGAGTTTGTTTTCATTTCCATCAGATGAACAAAACAAGAAACCCGGGAAAACTTCGAACCCAGCGCATATACTAAAATTACCATTTACTATCTATTACAATCAGTCTTTTTGTTGCTCTCTGTCTCCTTATGAAAACTGCGTTTATTTTTCTATAGAATTTAAAGTATTTACCTATTTATCTATATTATATTTATTCAAAATACTCATTGCATAGTCATATACCTACTAAATGTTGTCATTCCAAAACCTGGATACCAATGGCAGTAAAGAATGAAAAATCCATAATGTTCATGATTATTGCTTGCCCAGGATATGACGGAACTTCATACACAGTTCTAAATGAAATAAGAGGGTGTTGAAATATTTGAAAATGATGGTTATTATATATACATGGTGCAAGCTCCAACTACTCTAATACATTGGGGTTATCTGTGGCAATTCAGACACCATGTTGGGGTAACACATTTGATGCAAACCCAAACACATTTATCTAATACGACATCAAAATCTGTTCATCTGGAAATAAAATGTTACACGTTCAAAGAATCCATTTGTGGTGTAATGGTAAATTTGCAAACTGACAATTTATTTATTTTTGTGAATACATTTTTGGCTCTTAAATGCTGTCAGGATATTGAAGTCATATATTTAGGAAAAGTTGAGAACGGACATGTACGTATGATTTCCAAAAGGAAATATATTGTTATGGAAAGTGTGCAAAGTGGAAGAAAATAAGTCTCACAGCATTGCTGTAACTGAGCAATGGTCTCATTCAGCCATTTAATTTCAAATATGTGTATTATTATTATTATTATCATCATCATCAGCATCATCTTGTTAATTTATAACTTTCAGTCCCCTTACCCCTCAGGCAAACTTATTATGTGGAAGCTTTCCACTGTGTAATAAATAGTTTTGCACCATTTCTCCAACAAAGGAGTAATGACACAGTAATCATGTTAAATGTTTATGCACATACATTTTGTGAATAAATTAATAAATAACATTGGCGTGTATACACGGCTGGTATCCAGGATATGGCTTGCAGCCCTACATTTTAATGCAAGCAGTGGAAGAGTGCAGGCATGAACAGTAGAAGAGAAACCCCAATTTGAGATACACTTTCCAGAAAACAAAAAGGGGATTATCTTAAGAAGATTCAAATAGAGGCGACATTCCCATTTTGAACGCAGTACTGGGTGCATGCGGTATATAGATGATTTCAACCATCACGTTGATGTCGTCATTATCAACAGAAATATTTCAAACTTTTTGCATGACAAAAAACACAGCAAAACAAAAACGTGTGTGAGTCTGTGTGCATGGATTTTTGTTTTGTTATTTTGAAACCAATTCAACAAGCGATACTCTGAACATTTTTCTCTTCATGTACATATTTATGGTAGACTTTACAGGTGGTTGTTAATGTAGTTTGCCATGTTCTTGTCTGAACCCTACTGCTGCTGTCTACTGCACAGGATCACTTTCTTTGTATAGTCGGGAAATTTCCACAGTCGTACGTTTCCTGGTGTAGCATCCGGTTTGTTGCAAGACCAAAGGGAAAAAAAAAATAATGTTATGCCATGAATTAGTAAATTCTTTACTTTCTCTAAATTCATAGGGTTCTTCTGTTTTTATATAACTTGAAAATTGCAATACAATTTAATGAATACAGATGATTACATTTGATTGACACTTTAGTTTATTTTTACTTAGTGTCTTTGATTCTGAAATAGTTATTAAACAATGTATCATTCATTAATAAGAGTGGCATTAGTTAGCAGTTTATGCAGCATGCAGTACATCACAGAGAAAAGCAGCTGCAAAGATATTAGATATGGTGCACAGGGAGTTAGACAAGAAAGGATCTTAATGTACCTTACCTTATATACTGTTCTGTTCCAATCTTCATTACACACGCCACTGTCTGAGAACTAGGCTGGGCCTCACATTAATAGTTAATCAGTGTTGTTGCCGTGCAGATCAAGTCAAATTAATGATTAAACAGATTTTCTGCAGACCCCCTATCAATTCCAATATCTCGGGTTTACATTAGTTCAGTTCCTTCCCTGGGAACCAGCCTTCTAGGCTGGGTACACTATACATTGCTTATCAATTATCTTGCCATAGCACCATGAGGCCCAAACAGACTGCAGCAAACACCATACATGTATTACATCACTACTCGATTACATATATGAATGTATTTATTTCTAATAGACACATTATATTTAAGAAATGTATGCATAGAGAAACTGCAACTTAAAAGAAAGTTGTTTGTATATACACATTTGCTACAAATTCTCACTAATTATACCATAACCTGGTATATTATTCCCAGAATACAAAAGTTAAATTAGTATGTAGGTTAAATATATAACATTTAAGGTTTTCTTGGGGAATGTAAAATTCTACTTAGATGTGTCAGAACTGTTCTGTTTAATTTTGCCCCTGGCTGTGAATACAACTGAGAAAGGGTTGCATTTCATACTAAGTTGTCATAATCATAAATTCTTTCACACCAGCTAAAATAAATATTTGTGAGGAAAATGGCAGTTTACAAATTTCAGTGACCTTATAGAAAAGTACAGAACAATTGAAAAATGTTCAAGGCACAAACAGGGCATGGACAAGTGTTGTTAGAATTGGCAGTAAACTAAATAGGCACATGAAATCAACTTGGCTAATTCATTTTGAAGTAAAAATGTTGATTGTTTACACCTTTTGGAGATTCTAGACGTATCCCTCTCTTCATCTGAATTGATTTTGAATTCAACTATTATAGTGAAATAATAAAATCAACATAAATGTACATGGGTGTTTTCAGACATATCGTAGTGTTCCAGGAGGGATAACCCTCATTAAAAATGTAGAGTTTTAGGTTTTTAGAGGCTAATACGCTTCATAAAATGTCTCCATCAGTCATTTTTTCTTTCTCTGATTGTGTGCCAGTGAACTGTATGGTCAAAGGTGGTGCACTGTGTCATCCCACAGTATTTGTCGTTGGCTGAGTCTTCTTGTTAAGCCAGTCAAAGACTCTGTGGGTTGTGTTGTGTTATTGGTTGTGCAGAAGCCTGAATAATATTAATAGAACATCACATCATTGCACATCATTCTACATGGTGTTGATTACCACTGATCCCAGAGAAATCGACACCTGGGCATATTCATGAAATAAACATTCTAGGGGTATTTAAATTCAACCAAGTGGCATACATGGCATACATACATCAAATATACTTAGATGTACAGATAGTTTCAAAAGAAACTCCTTAACATATGAATTTCTGCATCACCCACAGATGTTCGCAACAACTCTGACCCAGTTTGGGATCAATAGAATGCAGTTTTTGGTATCAGAAAAAAGAGAAGATGCAGAGAACAAAAGGGACAGTATTGTAACTTAATCCAAATTAAGGTTTTGATAGATCTAGTCTTTCAATATACATAATTAGTACCTAATTTAATGGAATTTGGTTGACTCATTTAATGCTAATTAATGTTTTTCTATGAATATATTTTGCATTTTGATATGATTTCAGCATGTTTCAGTATGAAGTATTTTAACATCAGTAACAGCACCAATAATTAAATATCGTTAACGTGTTAACCTGGAAATATGGTCAATTAAAATATGGGGGAGATTTGACCAGACCCAGATCAAGTTTCATTAGTTATAAACGTGCTTAAGAATTATTACATGCATCACACTGTTATTGAAAATTGCTAAGTCATACAAAGGATAATTGGATCATTAACCCATAAAATATATCAATTGTGAAACATTTCTAAGAAACCATGGAAAGCATGGGCAGAAGAAAAATGTTAATAATGCATCTATAGTAATTTGCTTATTTAGATATTTGAACTAGAAACATTAATACACCAAGGAGCGGCTGATACAATTGGCATAACTTCACCAGTCTAAAACACAACAAAAACAATAGAAAAGAACAGTAAAAGATTAATGTTGCATTAAGTCATTTGCTGTGTAAGTGCAATTTGTAGTACAGAGGCATACATTTTTAACCATGGTGCAGAATAGATTACTTTATTATGGCAACATGCATGTAGGAGAAGGACACAAAAGGAACAACAAGCCTTGAAACTAACAAGTTTCAACTCAAGTTTCTGAATACTCAAGCTGCTGTCACATTATCTTTCACATAATACAAATCTAACCAGGATTTCACTTTACAGTCTTCATTAGTCCCTAGTGTAGTGTGTTTATGCATAGGAAACAAAAACAAGACAAAACACAACTGTATTCCAGCAATATATGATAACAAGAACTATTCTGCCCCTAAATGAATTTATTTATTTTTAATATAGTTAGTTTGCTTGTTTATTTTCCACGTGTGTTGAGTAAATTTGAACATGAATTGCATAAACATTACAAATAAAAGCAATTAAATGCAATATTTGATGACCCATGAGAGACAGGTAATTTATTTACATACGCAATTTCAAACATATTTATTAATCTCATAGTGTGTATTGTTCCCAAGACAAACACTAATATTAATTAAACAAAAAAAAGAAACAAGAAACAATCAACACAGATGGTTATATTTTTTAAGGCAAACAGATGCCTTTAACATGCTTTTAACTGTCTCCTAATCGAATCATGATAAATGTCACTACAATGATAGCAAAGTAATTGCTTTTTTGTGCAAATACCTTACTCAGCAGGTGTAGAGACATCAAATTGTAAAAAAAATACAAATATAGCACATACATAAATACTTATTTTGAATGGACTTTTAGTTACATTTATATTACATAATGAATTGCAGTCAGTGGAATCACAGCAGTTGAAAGGAAATATTTCTGAACACCCATTGAGATTCCAGATGTTCAGATGTACTACTGGGTGTACTGTCTTGCAAATACCCAAATTGCAACTCTACATATGTGTTTAAGTGTCCATCGAAAAGATCTTAGGTGTGGTTTCCTCTAGGATTTTGGTTGGAAGTGTTGATAGGGGCGGGGGATTCACAACATGTACAGATCCTCCACATAGCCTACCATAATATTAAGATTTATATAAGCAAATATTTATTTTCTGTTTAAGTCTAAATCTTGATAATTTCATTTGAGTACCATTTACAAATGCAGCTATTTATTGGGACACGTTTTTCATAAACACTGTATGAATAATCACTGTTATACCGAGGACACTCAGGTTGACATGGATGCAGTAAAACATTTTACAACATCCTGACAAGACTGAGGTGTTGCTGGTCAGCTCGACTTTAAAAAAAATAAAAAAATAAATGAAAATCTTAAACTGATTGTAGATGATCTTGAGACCGATCCTTGCAGTAGTCTAAAGACCTAGGCATCATTTTTAATCCTAATCTGGTTTTTGATGAGCACATCAGCAATATTACAAAAGTTTCATTTGACCATGTACGTAATATTGCTAGCTTACTCAGGAAGATGCAGAAAAGTTGATTCATGCCTTTTTTTTCTCCCGTATAGACTACTGTCATTAATTGCTTGCTGGCGTGTATAAGAACTACCAAAAATAAAACAGTGGCGAGAATCTTAGCCAAAACCAAATTGTCTAACCATATCACTCCAGTCTTAGTTAGGCTACATTGGCTTCCAGTGGACTTCAGGTCTAATGATATTGAATAATACATAGTACTTTACAAATCTGTTTTATTTTTTATTTTGTTTAAACATATTTAACATATTTAACCGCTAAACTTATTCTAAAACACACTATTGGCTCAGATATGACTCAGTAACTATAGTACAGGCAGTCAGTCACAGACATACAACATCAAGGATTTTTTATTTTTTCAATGGCTTAACAGCAGTACAAAACCATAACAAATAGTCTGTTGATGTCAGGTGAATATTTAATGTTAAATGGGAGAATGAAAACTGTAAAGCCAGTGTGCTCCATTCTGAGTAGATCGACCCTTCCATTCTAAAAGCGGCAGCTGAACCAATTAGATCAGCCAGTAATAGGTTTAATAGTAATAATAGTAAAGCATTTTGTATGTTAATAAGTATGTCCTGAAAATCAAACAAGCAGGATACAATGAAGGGGAAAAAAACAACAACAAACAAACCAAAGGTTAATTTACGATTAAAGCTTTTGACAGATTGCATAAACAGTATTTACATCTTTTCTTAATACAGGTCAGATTTGATCTAGCGTCATTTCAATCTACTTGACATTTCACTCACTGAATTAAGGAGTCACTTGATATTTTCGATTGAAATCTTCCTTCTTTGTTTAGTGAGTACATGTTTAGGCTAATAATCTGACATCATGAAATATGTTGTCTTGGAATTTTTCAGGTAAGGTTAACAAAATGTTATGTAATCAGCAGGGGCTTGACAGTAGTCCCATGACATATTATTTTAGCGCATTTTATATTGCTGGAATAAAAACAATGATAACAGACAAGTTTATCAATGCATCATATTTATTTTTTTCCTGAATGTCCTTCTTTGATATATTATTTATTTATCTAATATATTCTCACTTAGTTCCTTATAATACTCTGCTTTCTATGAAAAGCCTTTTTTTCATATCACCAATTTAGAATCTCCTATTGTTAATACACTCAGTTTGGTGAAACAGCTCTGATATCAGCATGGGAGGGATTAAGACAAAATCGATTCCTCCATTAAGCCATCTGCTTCTTTACACACTGCAAACCCACAGTGCAAACAGCAGAGCGCAGGTACTTGACAGAGGATAGACATAGTTTTCAGCACAGCAAGCCAACGAAAGCCTGTCCAATATTAATGGTGTAGATGCTATACTTTTTTTTTTTTTTTTACCAATTACTGTTAATTAGTACCATTTGCAGTAGTTTGTATTTGTTTTGTAGTCTCTGTGAGTTTTATTTCCAGTGTTATACTGGTCTAAAAGTAGCTGTGGCATCCCATGCATTTTTATAAACTCGCATAATATATTAACCAATGATGTTTCCTAGACATTTAGCAGCTTTAGCCTACTTGTGGGGAAATACATGAGACAACATGAACCATAAAGCTTAAGTTGTGTCATAAATATAAATGTAAATACCATAATTCATCAAACTTAAATAGAATATGCAATTTAGTTTGAGACAGACCTGAAAACTAATAAAGATTAAAGCTTGTAATGCCTGATAATGTTGTTTATGAAGTTATGAAGTTGAAAATACTGGGAGATTTAACTGCCTTCTAATCCTGTCATTATACAACTAGCTCCCTTGACATCTGCTTTCTTTTAGCCTCCTTGCCTGTCAGAGGTTTATCCCAGAACTCTCCAAGCCTCAGTATGCAATTAGCCATTTGATACATCAAGTAATTACTTCATTTTTCATGTTAAAATGCACTTCATTTATTACAGACTGGGGCTGTGATGGCAGAGATAGGTCAGCAGCAGTTAGAGGAGATTAGCAAAGACTTTATGTGTCTCTTGATGCAATTGATCCTCTCTTGGGACATCAAGTGAATGAATGAGAGCAACGCCACTTAGACCTTGGCAGGCGTATGCCAGCTGACTCCAGAGATTCCTTGTGAAATGTGGGCTGGTGACTGAAGAAATGAAGTAATTCCTTCCTATTTGTATGAGTTGTGGGATTTTTGAAAGATTATTTAAGTGTCACATGCCTGGCAGGCAGTGTGGTTATTGAATCTCTGTAGCCCTTGCTTTTTGAATCAGGAGGCCAAATCCAGCTGTGGGGAAGGAGAACCGCAAAGGATTTTTGGAAAGCTAAATGTGGGTAAGGATGTATGAATATATCCTGATGCAGTTCACACAGACCAAGGTTAAAACACTGGAAATTCATATTTAAAGTATTATTGTCTGTTATTTTCTGTATGTATTTTTTAGACACTAGTAATTAATTGTACAAGTTATTAAGATAAAATGATACCTAAAAGTACCTAAAATGATCACTATTAAACAATGTGATTTATATAGATGAAAATATCCTGAGCATTTGTTTTCAGAATACCCCCTGTTCTTAGTTCAAATTGGATGTCTTACTGTTTGCCCATTTTTTTATGTCTCACTAAAAAAATGTGTCTGCCTGGTTTGCTGCACAAAGTAATTTAGATTTAATACAGTAAGAAGAGAAACTGCTGCATTCTCCCTTTAGAGAAAAGTGAATGTTTGTATTTAATCCAGCCCTGAGACTGCAGATACACAAACTGCAAAATGTCATGTCAAAAGCACCAATGTTAATTGGAAATATTAACACAATTGAAATATTAATCTGCATATTCATAATTGCTTTCTTCCACTCCACTCCGCCCAAAACATACCACAACGTGCTCTTGTAGCCTGCATGTCCATCAAAATTGAATTGTCTATACCAAATCAAAATGCAGAGAGCACAATTTTTAAGTACATGCTCTTCAGTTAAGAGAAAGCTTCTTCTGACTCACTTGAGCGAAAAGCCCAAGAAAAGAGACACTTATAACATTGTGTAGGCACAATCATACTCAATCTGGGTAGAAACTGCAACAAGAAATGTCTCAGAATATTTAACTCCTGCTTTCTGAAGCAGACTCATATTTTGAGTAAATATATTCAGTAGGTTTGCAAATAGTCAAAAACATCACATTTTTGTAATATTTTTCCACATGCAGTGTAGCTTAGCTGAATGATAGGGAACATTACATTGAAAATAAAGGTAAAGTGCATCTGAAGATCATAACAAAAATTATCATCTTATGAAAGAATATTATTTTTATCTTCATTCCAGAATGTCTGTATTGTCTCAGAAGTACTATAAACAATGTATCTTAATAATATGTTAATATATCAATTGTTGCTTGCAATGTTACCCTGTTGCATGAAGCAGTATCCTTCAAGGGCAGCCTTTTACTAATGACCTTTAGTTACTTATATTATATAAGTATAAAATCTGAATGAAATAAAATAAACATCGAGACACCCAGCTAGTTGAATATCTGTAAAGAAAAATAATATTGAAATTCACAAAAAGCTTTGTTTCAAGCCCTGTGAAATTAGTGACTCTGAATATGAGGTCTGACATCTGGCTCAGAAACAGCACACTTGTCTTCATGAAGTTGCCAAAGCAGTCAACCAAAATATTTTACCATTTTCCATCTGTTATTTAATGCATGTATCTGATTTTACATTTCTAGTATCTCTGGGGCTAACTTTTGGAAAAGGATGTATTGTTTGGTATATTGTCACCTTATTCGGTTGACATACAGTGTATGTATTACATGCTCAAGGGCTTTTTTCCTTGCAACATCTGTTGTGACTCAGTCATCATTTCATGTTAGGAAAGGGACAAATTCATTAGAAGTGGTGACAATCTCAAAGTCTGTATTGCTAGGTTTTGAGTGAAAGAAAAATGTAAAAGACAGGACAAAGCAGATTTGTAAAAGAATCTGGAGGGAAATAAAGAATGGTTTTATTTTGATCCTGCAACTTGGTTTTAAACTTTAATTTTATTTCAATAGCTCTGCCTGTGATATGTATGTCTTTTCTAGATTTTCAAGTACAAAAGAAAAAAGTTATATGTTAATGAAGCATGGATTGCAGATATTCTATTTTATTCCTGGATTATTCATAATTGTTCAATGCATTTGATGGTATATACTGAATTATATGTTTCCACTTGCTTCAATCTATAACTTCCCTTTTCTATGTTACATCTGCAAAGTTTATTTCATCTTCTCATCTTTTATGTGGTGGTTCTTCTAGGTATTTTTCCATTTCTTGGGATCCATTTGATAGCTTTCTTTGTCCATCTTTGATCTGTTCTTCTTGTAATGGGTCTGGCCCATTGCCATTTTCACATCTTCACTCTTTAACTGATGTCTTACATTTCCGTTTGTTCTAGAATCCAATAATTTTCTTGTATTCCGGGCATACATCTTTCCATGCTTCTTTGTGTCGTCCACAGTTTCTGTATGATTTTTGTGTTTAGTGGCCAGGTGAGCCATAAGCAAGCACTGGTAGTGTGCATTGATCAACTACTTTTCAACTACTTTTCTCCCAGATTGGTAGCTTTCCTTTCAACAGAGTGCTGTTTCTTCCAATTTTCACTCTTTTTTTGATTTCTTCTATATTATCTCCATCTGTGCTGATTTCTTGTCCAAAGTAGACCATAACTTTTGACTTCTTCAAGTATTCATTGATCTACTTACATTTTCTTAGATTTAACAAAGCTGTTAAACATAACTGTGGTTTTACTTGGGTTCATTTTTAGTCCAGTTTTCTTGCTTGTATCCGAGAGTTCTGGAATATGAAGCTACAGGTCTTAAGGTTTTTTTGTAAAGATTACGATGTCATGGGCAAATCATAAACTGTATCTTATATGTATACATTTAAAAGGAACTATATACTCTAATATCACCATGTGCTGGTGGTGTTATAAGTCATATAAGTCACAAGCCTGGAGCATTGTGATATTAGAGTTTATCCCACACACTGAAGGGGCCACACTTTGAAAATCAGTCAACCACAGAAAAAAGAAAGAACATGTTTCAAATAACCAAAATATGTTTTATTAAATATCCTTCTGCCTCTCACCAAACAAAAACAAGTCAGATGAAACAATATCAGATAGAAACTGCACTTAAAATGCCTAGCAGTAGTATAGTACAACTCCAAGCTACCAACACCTTGGGAAAGGAGGTTGTAACTCCAACCAATGGGGATATGCTGTCAACTTCACACATCCATGTGACCTCTTTTGACCAATCAGGATAGAGTATTTAAAAGACCAATATTTAAATGTCTATCTAACGATCTAATGTGCAAGCTATATGTCACATTTTTGTTTATTGCATTTTTTTGCTTCTCTTAAATCACTACAAAGTGTTTGTCATTGTGTAATGTCTGCCTTTCAGATCATCACAGTAATTATGTTTCTCCTATGGAAATGCTTTATGATGTCCTCACCGAACACTTATTTCTTTTGAAAACTTGTCAGAGATTAAGAGGTGCCAGGGTTATCATGCTGACATGACCAACTTTCTTTAAGTGTAGTCTAAAACACTTGTCGAGAAAGAGATGTTACCACATAATGTCAGTCCCATAGATGTTGACAGAGTGATGTTCAATTCATCAGAAAGGCATACGTTTCCATCAGAATATGGAAAAACATTGAGAAGACTGATTTTTTTTTCTCTCTCTCACTCTTCATGTGCAGAGCATTACATGGTGTCATTTAACTTTTGGTACTGACAGCAAGAGTTTGTACATTTTCACAGTATATAGTGAAGGATGTCATCTTAAAACTGCACACTTGGATAAGAGTTCAAACAATCTCGCCAATGGGATTTTTGTTCTTTACACAAAATAGAAAAAAAATATAGAGGAACAATGATACGTGTATAAGCTTAGGATTTTTAAAAACCTAACAACAAAATAAAGAAATATCCATAAGATATATTCATATTGTGAGTCTGTTTGCAATGACAGAAATAGGCAAATATGTCATTATGCAAGCCCACCGTCTTCATTTTCTTGACGTATGCTTTTGGAGCTGCTCGTTATTGGCTGGGCTTGCACTCTCATGTTGCTCTGGAGCTGAGTGACAGTAGGACAACAAGGAAGGAGCAGCCAGCAGATTTGGCTTGCATGTCTGGCACTAGAAAAAGAGCCAGAAGCACAACTTTTGTTCATGTATCTGAGGAGAGTTAATCAGCATAATTACTGATCACATTTTATGCAGTGGAGAAGCTTGTGCTAACTCCTTTTATTTATGAACGGTTGTTATTTCCATCCTGTGTACATCAGTGTCTGTAATGCCGAATGCGCTTGCCTGCTTAGACATCATGAGAAGACTAAGCTGCTAAATGATGATTGTGCTCATTTCAAAATAATGTGGAATTGAGCTGCAAGATATGAGTATAAAAAAATAAGTACATACCAAATAAATAAACTACAATGTACTTGCATCCTATCCAGGCTGTACTCTGCCTTGCCCCCTGTGTCTGATGGTTTATACACCGGCTCACTTGACCCTGTACTGGATGAAGCCATGATTGAAAATGGATGGTTTAATGGATACAAACATTTAAAAAATGTATATTTGAAATAATGATCAATTTAGCTTTTTTGCTTTTTATAAGCAACCTTTTAATATTTATTTTGATATGCTGCTGTGATGTACAACACCAAACTTCCACACATTGCCACATATACACTAATATATGTATATGTTTTTATTTATATGGATATATGAGAATATTACTAGCTTCCTTTAAATGGAACAAAATTATCTGTAGTGTAGCTCTTAATGTTGTTTATACAGGCTAAGAACAGCCGTGCTTAATGCTGACAATGCTGTCTTAAGATATGTCAGCAAAATGCCAGAGTGTGATGAAAGGGAGGTTGACATGAATGCAAAGACGGATGTGCCTTACAATCAGCCCACATCAGAAAGGTCTCCATAGATGCACGCCTCCTTCAAAGAGCATAAAGAGTGTCAGACGCATTACAGGATGCTGAAGAAATTGCTAAGAAAGAAAAATGCTTTAAGTCCAGAAAAAGGCTGTGTTTTCATATTTCGTAGCAAGTGATGTGCCCTCAAAGGTTTCCAGCAAAATAAATGTTTGATGTCTGATTCAGACATAAAACAGAGAAAAATATAATTCTTGACTTCTAGTTGATATATCCCTTTGAGTTAATTGCATGGACTATTTCTTACAACAGTACACACACACAAATACATATAAATGCACAGCAGAACAGTAAATAAATACTATACAATCTAGCTGTTCATGGAGACCTTTAAGGCTTTAAAATACATCTTATGTGTGTGACGGATCAAGGGTAGACTGGGCAGGTGGCTGGCCCTGTCTAGTTATAATCCCTCTGGTAAATTGGGAAAGCAGCCTTTTTGATGGAAATAATTTGCTCACAGGGCAAGAACTAGTTGGATAAACATGCAGGTGACAGTTTACTAGGAGCTGAAAGAAGCTCGTCCAACACCAACCGATTAAAAATAAATAAATACAAAGAATCAAGTCCAAAAAACTGTCCAGATTCTCTAAAGCTTCAGAGTACATAAATAATATATGTAAGCTCACTTTCATTGGTAAAAACCAACAGACTCAAAGCAGCTTAACACAGTAGGCTTTTAAACACATCCACACTCAAAAAATGCTCCAGAAACAACTGACACCCTCCTCCCATTAACTAGACCATGGGCCTTTATATACTCAGCCGTCCCTTTTTAGATCATCTGTCAGTGAAAATGGAAGAGGGGAATAAACATTTAGCAATATATATATTTGATTTACAGAGAAATTTAACACTTCCATAAGGGCATTTCAATATAACTGCACACTTAAGAAAATAAACTTGCCCATAAATGTACAAAGGCTTTTGTTCAGTAGAGTAACATTATGAAGTTCAGGAAAATTCCTCTCCTTTTAATTAAATAGCATGTATACGAGTCAGGAAGTGAGGTCATGCACAGACTAAAGAACTCTCCTCGCCCAGGAAGAGAAGCTAGTGAAGATAGTTCAAGAAATCAGTGACAACTAATACAGTGTAATTAAATGTGTTTTTCTCTGATGTTTATAGAGTAATATAGCATTTTACATTTTAAAATAAGAATACAATGCATCGGAACATGTCGCTGAACCTTGTTGACGACTTTGATGGTGAAATGTAGATAGGTGTAATGGCACAGAACTGTGATATAAAATCATCTGGTCCAGGAGATGATAATTTCAACACTCTATGCAAAGCTCTTTAGAACAAGCAATTACATCTCTTCAGCTTGATGTTACACATATTGACATAAACAACTTTCACACCATGTTCATGTCCAGTCCCTTAAACAAATCTCTGTGATCGCCACAAAAATGTGGAAAAGTGTGCTTATGAAATCATTTTAGTTCAGTCTTCCATATGACCTCACGCCACCACCAGATTTTTACAATGGAGACAAACCCAATCATTTTACATGTGTAGAGCGGTAAACTTGCCTTGGGGGTATATAATTTAAAATGTGCTGTTACGGAAGTGAGGCAGAACAGAATTGGACTTGTTATCTCATCCCCAGTTGGAAAGATGTGCCTTTTGTATTCTGCAAAGTTGTTAACAATATGTTTCTGCTGAACATTTCACTGGTTAAAACCATTAATGCAGAACTGTAAGCTAGTGTGTTTTTTTTCAGATCAGGATCACTTTCATGGCAGTCTTTTGTTTCCCCCCATGCAACTCTGCTTTGTTCAATTTGAAAGCAATCATAAATGTAGTTTGAACTCCAATTTGGAATGTCAGTAAATTCTCATTCACATTCTGCATAAATCTAATGAATGGTGTTGATTTAGATATATCTAAGTTAAAACGTACCTCTGTCTCAGCTTTTGTGGTATATTTTCCTACATTTTAGTTTCTGAATTCTAATTGAGGAATCCCCAATACACTGTCATACATTTGACATTATTTGAATTAATCATATATAAATCAGATCAAGACCAAAGTTATATTATACAGTAAATCACAGACAGCCAAACACATTCAGGCCCATTGATTTAAACAGACATTACATTTGTTTATCATATTACCATAATCAGTCATCTTTCTATCGTGCCCCTCAACATGTTAACATTTCTTTGGGGCATTTGCAATTTCCTAATTTATGCAGATATTCTAATGTAGTCTTACAACATTTTACTCCATTCAAGGAACATTCTCTCCATGGCTATGTTAATGTAAGTTAGTATTAACCTGCTCTTTGTCAATAATAATAAATAGATGATGACTAGAGTTGCTAAATATATCTGTTGTATGCTTTTGACAATGTGCATCTTATGATTTTAATGGAGAGATAACAAAACCATGCGTCCTGCTTTAGTTTCGCTCTCGTGGCTTTTAGTTTGTTCTCTTGTGTAACTGTTCCCCTGAGGCAGTTTATCATGCATTTGTTTTTTTGTTTTGTGGAGTTCTGCAGGTGTATATCTTTGATTTCTTACTCTTCAGTATATAGATGCTCCTATAATACATAATACAAATAGACATTTAAGGTGGATCTTTGTCTTCTGAGTTTCACAGGCAAGACTATTATTTACATGATTTTCACTGATGGCTGCCGTTTAATTAAAAATATATCTAGTAAGGTCAAGGTGCAATTGCTCGGATCAAAGCACAGCTTAATGTGTATTTCCACTATGTATTTTCAGCTTCTTTCTGTTTCAGGTTGTGTTACAATCCTGGTGATTATTATTTGACCCTGAGCAATGCTTTTATGTTCTCTTTAGCATGGTTGCAAATGACCTCTTTCTATCATTTAAGGATAACTGCAAATTTGAGGTCTCTGTATTCAGGCAGTGAGGTGCTGACTGGTTACAATAATGCTTCTCACATAGATGGTTTAATGTTTTGAAATTGATGTGATGTGAAATTACACTGTTGACTGTTTCAGAAGGCTGTCTTCAGACTTCTTAGTTCCTGTACATTTTACACCTTTATCCCTGACATATTGTGCCCTGAATATGTAAAATATATTGATGGTCCATTTTTATATTGAGAGAGAGAACTTAGGCAAGGCTCTTTAATCACAATGATCTGCAAGATTTGTAAGTATTCAAACTGATATTAGGAATTCTAGAGTAATAAATTGAGAAAAGTTGTCACAACTATGAGATATCTTCAGGCGCATATATAATAGGGAGTAATACTCTTTTATTTCCTTTTTGGCCATTAGAGTTTTGTTAGGCTGAAAATGTTTTTTCCTCCACATCCTTAGTACTCAAAGCAGAAGGACACAATCAAAGAATGTTGAAGCTTACACTTGCAGATTGTACTAAATTTGCTGTGTAGTAAAAATGTTCATAATAGTACTGCAACAGCTACTACAACTGGGTCATCTGTATGTGTGATACAATTTTATATATTGAATGCAGTGTTCTACATCTCTGCCCTGCTAAATGTTTTCTCTAAATCTTCCAGTGGCTGACCTTCAGCAAGTAACATTCAGGCATGACAGTGCTCCCATTTCTTATGTGTATGTATCTGATCCAAACAAAATCATAACTATGATGATGAATACAAAGATAAGATACCATTTTGTAAAAGCCATCTGTCATGGGTGTTTACTCTTTCACATAATCCTCCACGGAACTTCCCTTTCTTTTAAGGTAATCAGTGTTCTGTGATTCATGCTACACTTAACATTAAATGTATTAATGATTTATGATCGAGCATCTACAATACACCATATTTTATACGTGCCCTTCATCTTCGTTTTGCCCCACATTCAGGAACAGAGCAGAGCAGACCAACTGGTCCATTTTTGCTTTAAATACATTTTTGTATTTTGTGTTCCTCTGTGGCCAATTCTTATACTGTAATATCCAGAAAGAATACATAATTATTTTAATTTGCATATCTGTAGAGGCATTTTTCTACAACCAGTGGCTTCAGATAAATTAATTACTTTTATTATGTTAAGCAGCTTTGTGAGTAAATATTTTTATTTTTATTTTATAACTTGCCATATAATAAAGGAGGTCTTGGCAAATTGCATTTAGCTTTTTAGAATTTTTAAATCCAGATCTAAAATGTTTTCCTAGTGAATTAGCCATTCAATGGAATATATAATGCAAAAAGGACAGAGGACTATAGGGTTGGGTTGAGGACTACAGCTGTCATTATTTTATTATATATCTCTAATTATGGTGAAAGTAGAACATGCAGTAAATGTAAATGTCTCTGAAAATGATCGCTCATGGCATCCATATGACTCTGAGCTTTAGTTGAATACCTTGGGGAGCATATTGTTACACACATTCATGAAAGAGCTAAACCCTGTTTCAATGTCGAATTGCCCATATGATCTCCAAACTCTCTCCCTCATTATTCTGATACAAGCACAATAAATGAGATACCCTATAACAGCCTTAATTCTTTAAGATAAGATGATCTTGATGTATGCTGAATTACTCCTGGTGGATTGTAATCTTAATCAGTGTGAACTATAGATTCTGTTTGGCGAGATCTTATCACGCCACGATTGTAAATTGCAGTTTGCACATGCATACTGTAATCTGTTTAATCTTTTGAAATTCCCTCTTAAGAACATTTTTCATTAATGGAACCATCTGTTTTCTTATCCCAGGCAGTCACTTTTCTCATCTTTAATTGGGTCACATGTAGATATAGTATATCTTTAACCTTTGAAAATAAAATAGCGAGTACGCTGTGAAAACCTGATATTTTGTTAAGGCTATTCCCTTTTGCATTTTTTTTCTCACAGTAGCATTTGAAACAGTACACCAAGCTGTCTTTCTGATTCAGATCAATGTTCTGTCTAAAACATGACATTAAACATTTTGGAGTTTTGGGGTATTTGAATATTCTAGATGACAGAGCAAACAAAACCTGTTGCCTGACATGTGCTGTACTAGCAGCTCTCTGCTTTGAGAATGACAGCAGGCAACGTTAAAGGTAAACAGCATCTAATTCATGCAGGAATGGCAGAATGCTCTCAGTGGTGATAGATGAGATGGCAGTGCATGTAATTTTATAAACTGCCTAAATGTACTGCACATGTAAAGAGCTGCCAAGCATGCTGCTGGTTATAGCCATTTACCTCCTGTGGTTTAAAGGAGTTAACCTTTTGTCCATGGTGGTATTTTTATTTCATATTTTAGAAGAGGCTATTTTAAAGACATGTCACAATCTATTTTAGTTCAATAAGGATTTACAAATATTACAGAGGACTTTATCATCTACAAGCATGCCATGAGGTCTTGGCTGTAGTTATCATGACAGAACATGGTAGACCTTTTTTTTGCTAAGATGAGAGATAGTCAGACACATCCAGGGTTGAGGTTGTCAGACAAATCTGGAAGCTGTGTTTAGCAAAGGTTTAAAATTGTAAAAGAAAAAAAAACAAAACAGAGCCTGCAGTAACAAAATAAAATAAAAAGTGTAATTCTTGAGCAGCAACATAATGCAGCTGTTGTGTGTAAGAATAGAATAATCAATTGTTTACATAGTTCTATAGAATCTATCTATTCTAAAGCAAAGCAGAGCTGCCTACATACTTCTCAGTAGCACAAGAAATGTGAAGCTTATGTTGAGCAGAACGTCATACCAACTGTCTTGGGCTGTTTTGCATCCTCCAGTCCTGGTGTCCTTCTTCGAATTGAAGGATCTAAAATGTTCTTAGAGATAGCTGTACATTATTATTTATTGCCAATAAACCTGGCACCAAAGCTTGTACAGAAATAGACTTTGCAGCACAAAAACAATCCAAAACTCTTACACAAGTCTACAGTGGAATGCAAGTGGGAGCATTCTTGATTGGCTGTCAAACTCTCTGTGGGACCTCAATCCTACAGAAAGTGTGGTATGAACTGAAATACAAGCAACCCATAAGCACAGACCACACAGCCTGGAGATGCTGGAGAGGTCCTGCAATCAGGAGAGGTCAAATATCCCTTCAGAGGACTTGATGAACCTACAAAAAATATAATTTAAACAGCCAGGAAATATAGCAGTTGTTATGTTGAGAAGAGAAAGTGCAAATACTGTAATGGCTGCACCCTTTACCAAAATGTGAATTATTTTCTTATTGTTACTTAAACCAGCCCAAGGTATGCTAAACACAACTCTAGGCCCTTCTAATCAATTTTAATAAGAGCTGTGGAAACTTTATATTGTTTGACTTATCAGATTAAACAATGTTGTCATAGAACACAACATGCATATTTGGGTATATTGCATGCACTGTTTTATATAATTTGACGAGAAGGAGCTTTCACCACAGCCTATGTGCAGTGATGCCTGCCTTTCATGTTCATGTATTTTTGTTCTGTTCTCTTAGGAACTCATTTCCAGATTCTGCCAGATTCTTTTGTTCTTTGGTCATTAGTTCAGGGGTTTACAGAACCTTTGAACAATTTGTCTTTCCGCTTTTGCAGATCTCCTACATCTGGTTATGGTCATGGTCGTAGTTGTTTGCATGTTCATTTTAATCATTTATCTTGCTGTAGTTCTTGGAATACCAACAATTTCTGTCTTCTTGCTCTAGCAGTTTTAGTTTTTAGTTATGCATCTTTTGTCTTTTATATGTTACTATTTTTTTCAAAAAATCTTAGAGACATTGAGAATCAGTTTAGTCAGTTATTTGGATAATTAGTTCTATATTTGTCCATGCCCTATGATTTTGCAATGTGGCTTTGATTAAATTAGTATACATAGTTTATTATATTGTCTCATTATTGTCTTTCTTTTAGTTTACATTTCATCATTTTTGTTGTAAATTATGATGTATGAATATCCCTAGCTTTGCACATATACAGTAACTGCAATGGATAAAATGATGCTCCTCAATAAATATAGTCTTTAGTCACATTTCAATGGAAAACAGATGTTCTTTTTATTTCCTGAAAGATTGACCTTTTGTCTTCCTAACACTCAGCCACACTACAATTCATTTTGAAGACAATTTAATGTTTAAGCCTTTATAAAATTAGTTTTCATAGGGTCATAATAGACAAGACCTCCTGAAGCTGAATTTGTAGAGGTACAGATCTCATTGTTATTACGTGAACCTGTACTGACTTCCCACCTACGCCTGTCACCTACTTCCCAAAGACTGTGGCGAGTCCTTTTTTCTGTTTCAGACTATTTCTGACATTTTTAAACATTATATATATCATCAACATCAGCTTATATATTGATCCACTGCTGGATGAAGGCCTCCCCAACATGTTTCCACTTGCCACGATCTACAGCCTCTCTCCTCCATGTCACGCCTGCAAAGTTTATGATTTAATCTTCCCATCTTTTATGTGATTGTCTTCTAGGTCTTTTTTCATCTCTTGGTATGCATCCAATAACTTTCTTTGTCCATCTTTGATCTGTTCTTCTTTCAGTGTGTCTGACCCATTGACATTTGAACATTTTCACTCTTTCAATTATGCCACATATTTCTTTATCATTTCTGTATTTGGTTTCACAGCCATAAGTGAACATTGGTAGTATGCATTGATCAAATACTTTTCAGGCAAGTGGGTAGATTTCCTTTCAAGTGTGTGGTTTCTTCCAAATGCTCTCCATCCCATTTTTTCTGTTCTTTTGATTTCTTCCATAATATCTCCGTCTGCTCTGATTTGCTGTGCAAGGTAGACATAGCTTTTGACTTCTTCGATTATCCATGAATCTATTTCAATTTTCTTAGATTTAACAAAGTTGTTAAAAATGGGTTTTGTTTTACTCAAATTCTTTTTAAGTCCAGTTTTCTAGCTGGCATCTGAGAGTTCTTGAGGTTGAAGCTACAGGTCTTAAGGTGTTTTTGCCAATATGATGATTTCATCGGCAAGTTGTCCATATAAGCTCAGTTTAACATGATTCCTTTTTCTTCCCAGTCCAAACAATTCTTCAAGAGTTGTCGTAAAGTGTTTTGGAGTGATTGTATTTCATTGACGTACTCCTTTACAAATCTTGATCTTGTCAGTGTCTTGGTGGGATCAATTGTTATGGAATATGATGATCACATGTATTAGACATCATATATATTCCAGTCTTGCTATTTTGATTACATCTAGTTTGATTATATCCCCAGAAGGAATCAATAAATGAAAATTAGAACTTGAATGAGAATAAGACAGCACTACACAGATGTTGTTCTTCACATGTTTGATCTATTATCACAAAGAAATCAAACTAAGAATGCGAATGACAAGCACTGCCCCTACCCTTGACAGCATAATAAAGCAGTCACTTGTTTATGGACATGAATACACAATGTTATAATTATTGTGGGGTGACTTAAATCTAGGTAAGAACAACTTTTTTCAAATGCTTAGCAGATGGAAACTATTGATGCAGTACATGTGCCTAATCTAAAATTACCAACAAATCAAGTATTTCATGCATCCAATGATGGAAAAGGAGATTAATGTAAAAGAGATAATCACATGCTTCCAAAAGTGTTATACAATTAATTAAATGTTCTTGTGGAATTGGGTTTGTGGAAGAAACTGGCCATGAAGTCGGAATTTGAATTGCAAAATACAGAAGCTCTACACGACTGTAGGATTTTAATAATTCCGTTGGCTTGCACTTTAATAAGTCTAGCCATGACCTTTCTTTGTTCAGGAGTACAGGAACTGAAATCCCAATCAGTCAAAAAATATATGATAGTTTGGATCACACTAGGAAGAAACTAGGTGTTGTGAAGACGTATTTAGGCAGTATATGCTTTCCCAGACTTAGTGATGAACTTTATATAATTTAAAATCCAATCCATTTGTAATGTATTGGTGTTATTTAACCTATGCAGCTCTTGTTAATATAGGGTCCAAGACATTCTAAATGCATACATTGCTCACAAGCCTTTCCCAAAAATATTAAATAAATAATTATTATTTATCTATTAACACAGTTTAATCTTCTTTATAGACAAGCATATACTACCATTATACTGTACACATGAATGGAAACAGTGGTCTAATACTGAACATGGTTTCTGCTGGAAAATAAATCAAGTGTCACATAAATATATTACACAGACATTACATGGGATATTTGAGGATGGAATGCATAATTTAGATAAAGGCATAATGTGACGTAACAAATATATTTTGACACTATCAGGGTTCATATTTTACACATGGTGGATTATCTTTTAAAACCATTGTTTTTATTAGCGTTTGAGCAGAAGAGATGGTGTGCCTAGTAGTTAAATGCCCTTGCTCTGCACCCTGATATAAAACAACACAGTTCACTTCTAAATCAGTTTAAAATACCATAGCTAGCACCTATTCTAATTACTAATCCCCTGCATTCATAAATCATCTCCTGCAGCATAAGGTCATTGTATAATTTCTTATCTAGCTCAGGTTAAGGTATGCTTGCATTTCTTTCTCAAATGTCTTGGTCAGGTAGAAAGACAGATTGATTGTGATCAATTGTTATTTTCAGAGGTTCCAGAAAATCTTTTTGGAGTTACACAAGGTAATAGCTTAGGACTATTAAACAATATCTGAGCACAGACTGAGAATCAGACTCAATGGTTCACTGATTTCAAAATGTGTCTTAGAAAATTGCTTTACTGAGATTCTAGAATGAATACATTTAGTATGTACTAATGCATTGTATTTAAATTTGTTTTCAAAATGTACATGTTTTACCAATACAAAGTGTAAAGACTGAACTTGGCTGCAAGTTGAAGTGCAATATGAATGGCTCCACAGTGTATCTTTAGTGGTTATACTGACATGAAGGAGGTTTCAAATCAATCAAATATATGACATTGTTCAAACGCATATGAAGCATAATTTTAAGGAATTGCCAAATAACTGAGCAAACACAAAAAACAATCAACTTACAAAAAAAATAATAGACAAGTACAACAATGCTTATGTATTTATCTCTAAAACATCTTTACAAACAACCACTTTGAAAAGTGCACTTGTAGCCTTGTAACAATGTTTGCATGCAATTTTCAGAACATTGAGCACCCTATTGTCCTCACTAGTGCAACAACTGAAAGGCAAAATGGTAACGGATCCGTGCCTAGTGTTTATTCCAGTTGTCTCATTCAGTTATTCAGGTATGTTATCATGTTTTCAAAGACTTTTAAAGTGAAACTACAGATTACAAGAGAAGGAAATTGAATGCCCCTTTTCTCAAGTGAGAACTTTGGAAAAGGTTCTGAGTGTGACTGTCAAATGACAATTTTATCAGGTGTCAATAAAGAGTATCAATGCTCGAGCTGCCAGGGGTCTGCTCTCTGGGGGTTTACTCAAATTTAAGAACACTGAATACAAATACAAATAATTTAAAATCATATATAGGCAACTTTGAGACCACGGGCAAGATCAAATCAAAACATTGACCTACCTGCGAACCGCAAAGTACAAATCTGTAATGTTAGAAGCCAATTTATTCTATGTATAAATCAAAATTTGGTAGGGTAAACTTTGTAATTTGTGAAGTATTGATTTGGTTCTACTACCATTTTATTCTACTATTGTACAAGATCAGATAAGTATTAACTACCCTCTGGGCTTTTTTCCTTCAGCTAATTGATAGGACCTCATCGGATCTCTATCTGTGTGACCTTTAACACAAACATGGGACACAATTATAACATTCCCAGTTACTTTTGTGAGGATATGTTACACTCTACCAAAAGTATGATTTTATCAGTGAGTTCCTCTACCACCGAATGCATGTTTTAATAGTTCTTTATTGAAATGGTGCTAAATTGTGGATTTAGCTTGTGCGTCATCACAAAAGCTTTCACTTGTTTCATAAAGGACCATAACACGCTGAGCTTTAAGTCAGTCTTATTGAAACGGATCGTGGGTGGTTGATGGTGGCTGGTGACTCCATGGCAGATATCAAACCCACTTATGATTAATTAACAAGGGCAATCAAATAGGGACCTGTGGCTGGTAGTAAGACCCTTAAAAACACATCAAAGACAAGCTGGTCCCTTGGAATCATGATGCGCAGACATTGTAGGTCAGAGGTACTAAGATCACTTGTATATTCCACCCTAAAAAGTGAGAGAGAATGTAGAGTGAACCATAATGTGGCCAATGTAAGAATTACACAGTGTTTCTGGCTGATAGACGTCTTGTTGTCTGTTAGAGCATCTCATTATGTATGTATCTTTGCTTTGTGTCAGTGCATGCATCTTTGTGTCTGGACACTTGATTTATGAGCATTATCTCAACCCTGTGTTTTGCAGATTTATGGTGGTGTGCCCATAATGGTATATTCATCAAAGGTTGAACTGCAGAGGTGAATAGCCTTCGCAAAGCATTTCCTAAAATGTGCAGAAAAACACTGCGCTTCTCCTCAAGTGGTTTGAGTCTGTTGTGACAGCTGCGATACTTTGGTATCATCATGAGTGTGCACATCTTTGGAATGTAGACAGATTTTGCCCAGTCATATGCAAAATATCATTGTATTGTGTGTGTCTTTCAAAATATAATTTAATGTTTGTAAATAGTGTGTACCAAAGCCATTAAATGTTGAAATAATTCCGTATTTAGAATATAGATAATGTAGAATATTGTATCAGAACGTATTTTACTCATTCACACAGTATGCTGATACCTAGTGAGACTCCTATTAAGAGTCATTTTTCCTACCGGTTTGATAGCTTGATCATAAAATAAGTCACCATGCTGGTTTAAAATATAATGAGGCGTTCAGTTAATAGATTCAGCTAATTATTTGTTGTTGTCTTCACAATAACTCACAACAAAGGTCTTTTAAAGTTTGAAAGGTAGGAGCAACTTTTTCTATCAAAACTAATTTAATGCTCTAGTGCTCCCTTTCCTTGTGACACATTTCCTTTTTAACAAGTGGGTTTGAGGTAGTAAATAACATGACTTACAAAGCAGCTATTCAAAGAGCTTATGTTGAATGATACGTCTCATAGAAAACTAATAAGGTCTGCTGGGGCCAATTTATCAAGACCATTTAACCAAAGTCCAATATAACTGGACCTTATTTTAATAATAATAATAATAATAATAATAATAATAATAATAGTAAAAAATAACAAAAAACAAAAAATATGAACACATAAATACTGTGACTACATCAACTCTATTGTGCATGGGATCTGTAAATGTATGTTAGTTTCGACAAAATTGCATGATGGCAATTAAATATATATAAATTGTATTTATGTTATGTTATCAAGCAGCAGCCTATTACATTTTTTAATACAATGATTGACTTCTGTTTTGATTTGGAACTTCTTTACTTATTGTCAAGAGCATAGCATAAAATAGCCAGGAAAACAAGTATTAAAAACTGAACTAATTGACCGCAGATTTGCACACATTCTACTTATTATGAATTCAAAATACAAATGTGTGTGATGATGATGCAGCATTACTGAGAACATTTCTGTAAATACTACAACCTCCTGGTATAGCATTATCTCCACAGTAATTATTCACTCTCCTTAGTGCTAGCAGTGATTAAAGACAAAAGCATAATTCTGCCCCCAGCTAATCATGAATAAACGCATACTTTAGAAGCAAGTATGGCATACAGCAGGAGGAGTGGAAATTCTATACCACACTATAAACCTTTCCACAGATAAAATAAATAAATAAATAAAACTAACAAATATTTTGTTGTTGTTGTTGTTTTTTTGTTTTTTTTACCGAATTCTTAACATTAAAAATTGAAGAAAATAAGTTAAAACTAAACACACACCCACAACAGCTGAATTTCATAACCACTGCCTGCTGAGAATATTGGATCACTGATTTTTATGTTTATTGTTGATATGAATTTATTTTTAGCTTGTAGAAATATTCACTGAATAATGTTTGATTTTGTGAAAACAAAAATGTTTTGTGTTATTTATTGCAGATAGACTTAGTTAAGTTTTTGAATTTCATTTGATCTCGGTAGAAATATATTTCAAATTCAGTTTCAAAATAGGCTAAAGCTTAGTAGACATATGATGTAAATACATTCAGAGCTTTTCATTCCTCACCTCAATGCTAATGCATTGTCTACCTTGCCTCAGGCATTTTATTTTTAGCAACATACAAATAAAGTCAATTTTGAAAAAGATCCTGCTGTATAATTTAAATCCTTATAATGGAAAATAGGGCAGGCTTAGTCAGTGGAAGTTAACAAAAGCAAACATTGTTGACACTCATTTTGTGTCAGTTGGTAACTGTTGTATCATTGTATTAAGTGCTACTATAACTGAAATATTTAAATTATACATACTCCACACTCAAATTATATTTTTTTAAATGCTCTTTTTTAATTTAAATTAGGTGAGATTAAAGTAATTTTGTGAAATAAAAGCATAATCAAATAACTTGACTGAACATAGCAGAAATAGAACCTGTCACTTTAAACTGTCCCTCTAAATTCTGAAGACATAAAAATAAGTTGATTAGTTTAAAGCATTGAGTTTGCTACAATTTGTAGTTTGTTCTTAATGATTACACTTGAATGTTATGTTCCTGTTTACAGCTTAAAGTGTAGGACTACATTATCAAGACAGACACATTCTATATGTTTGCTTATGCCTTTAACTAAAGCGTGCCCTAAAGCTATGTAGTGGCAGTGTTTACTTACACCTGTTTTTTCACCCCCCCGCCTAAACTGACAGTTTTCCCTAGGTTGAATCATCGTTCAGCAAACTATGAAAACAACAACACCACCGTAACTGTGATATCACTGATAAATGAATATGCTTTAATGAACAGAAAAGCATTGTTTCAGGTGAAGGTTGTACATACTTTCAACAACAGCTGTATATATCTTAATTAATTTTTCATCAGTCCAAGGCCCCTCGACAGTAATTGTGTTTCCTCCTATTAGGCCAGCTTCCCGTCTTGCTAGTACACGATCTTTCTTTCAGCCCTTCACTTACATTTCTCCTTTGTTTCCTCTTCTCTGTTTTCTCACTGCTCACCGGCCCATCCCCTACTGCCTCTAATTCTGCTTTCAGCTTCACTAGTTCCGTAGCTTTCCTTGAGATATGTTTTTTTTTTTTAACCTGTCAGGAGAAAGAAAAAGGTGCATGTTTATATTGTGTCATACACAAGTCCATTGCTCATAGGGATGCTGCTATTAGTGTCTTATGCTTATCCATCTAAAGCGTTGTTTTTTTTTCCTGACCTTTCTGATTGTGAAAAAATATTCTGTGTGACATAGTATGTTCCACTACTGTTCAAAGCATCATGCCCATCACTGCATGACTGCTGACCTGTTCAGTAGGAATGAAGGAACATTTCATACCAAAGCCGCAGCAACAGATAAACCTCCTGTCTGCAATGGAGAACAGCAGCCTGACAACGCAGAGTGCTCTTTTGTGTGATCATTTCTCTGGCCTTAATGCTGGTGATTTTTCTTGTTCTAATCGTCTTTATTCTCCATAGTTACATCTCCATAGGTCATGCCACATTGATTTCCCCCATGACCTTATAGTATCCTTCACACAATTCTGTCCTTTAAAATATGCAGGCTGGTCTTCATGTATGGATTTCCCCCCTCCCCACGTGTGTGTCATCGCGGTTGTTTTGGTATATTTTTTTTGTGAACTGTTATCTGATCATTAGCTATACAATGCTGTCTCTTCTCTGGTGGCTGTCAAACTTGCAAATTTACCTTAGATATTCAGTTACTGTTGATCCTTCAGTGCAGCGGTGAACTGTCACTATAAAAGCGCAAAGCCACTAATTGCCCCGCTGAACTACACTGCCTTCCTCACTAGACCTAATAACTGACTTTAATGTACAAAGTGACACTTGATGTTGATCTGAAATACAGCTTTAGCATGTGAAATGATAACCTTTTTATTGAAGGAATAACTGCTCAAACATGCATTTTAAACAGAAGACAATATTGTATGTTAAAATGATCTGCAAAGCCTGTGGTTATTAAAACTAATCTATATACTGGAGATCTACTCAGATTGAAAGATGCTGATGATGTAACAAGAGAGTATTCATTTTCCTTGTTTTGACTCTGAGCTGACAGATTTGAAACTTTTTTCACTAACACTCATTGAGGTGAGATTGGAATTCCTGAATAATATTTTCTACACAATGCAGAAAACAATGTATCCTCGCAGGGAGTAGTAAAATAATTTATTATACAGTAATTGTAGACATTTTGTTCTTCAACGGCCTTCAAAATGCCATTTTGTCCCCCCAAGACTCCAGTTTTGTAACATGTAGGAAATGGAAATAAGCACCGCTTTTCTAGCAGCATGATACATTTGAAAATGATGTCATTTAACTTGGAATCAAAAAAAATATTACATTATCTTCAAACTAGGAACTTATTGAGATTTTCCATGCACAGTTTTTGTATTATTCAGGATTGGGCATATTTCACTTGTGTGTGAAATACTTACACCTATCTAGTCGCTTTGTTTTCAATATTTACGATTAAATGTTTACATTGAGTTTATCTACACTGTTACAATGACATAAATTAAAAATGCCCCACGAAAGGACTGTCTGAACCTAGTTTCTTAACATGTCTATTACAAATCCTGTCTTGAAATCAATTATGTCTGAATAATTTATTTGTCCTAGAATTTAAATAACAATGGGGATCCATAGCATCGATTTCCTCTTGGGCCAAATTTGTGGTTCCGTCAGTGTCAGAATAGTTTGTCTCAAACTGATAGTGATATTGCGAAACACTGACACTGCTTGCATTTTTAGATATTCTGCTTCCCATTCTACTATGCAGGTCCCCAGTGTGGAACATAAATTGAGTTAACGGCAATAGTTAAGTATTTAAAAAAGAGAGAAATGCAACATATGTTAAATTATTGTGATTTTCAGATATTAGATATAAGTCACGTATGAGAAACCAGCCAATCACAGAGCAGAGTTTCCAAACATTTCACCCCATGCATAGTATTATCAGGACTTTAAAAATTAACCCTCCTGTTATCCTCAAATGTACTAACATCCTTTATCCTTGGAGTCAATTTGACCCCAGCAATTTAAACCTTTTTACCATAAGTTTATAAGTTTATGTGTCAGGTACTTTGTTTCTTTGCTGACTACCTAAATAGTCCTTTAAATAAAATGTAACCCCCCACCCACCCCCCCCTTATACATCCAGAACAGAATACCTAGTGCGCGACTATGGAAAAAAATGCAAATCACCATAAAATTGGAAAGAAAGATCTTTTTGGTGTTTTAATGGCTTTATATTATTATTATTTATAACATTTGGAAAAAGAAGAATTTCTGTTATCAAGGATAACATGTATTGTGTTCGGGGTCAATTTGATGCATAGCTGGACTGTGCATCACATGCTGCCCATATTTACATACCGTATTTGTCCGGTTTGCATGATATGTATTGTCTGAAGGGACACCACCCACGAAATGCAACCAGACATCCATCCACAGTGACGTTGGGGGCCTGGATTGTAAAGAAAGGGTAATCGCTGTACTCACTTGTCCCATACATCCGGTACTGTTGCGAGTTTGTCACGCTCCCATTGGCCCTGCCTTGTTTCTCTGTCATCAAAGCATATGACACGGGAGAAAACATGGAATGTCTTTAGAGTCATGGTGGCTGGAAATATTTCCCATCCAGTGTCAGCACTCCAAAGGCTTGCTGTTGCTTCTCCTTTTGACTGTACACTCCTGCCAAAATGAGCAACCCAATGTAGGCTTGCAAGTGGGTCACATCTAAGTCTGTCCAACTGTCCCCATGCACGTGTCTCCCCTCTAAGTTTGTCATCTCAAGTATATCCTTTTCATTTTCATTATTGGAAGGTAATGTGTCTGCTGGTGATTGAGAGACAACAGGAGGGTCAACACTAAAAGTCTCATTCTCATCAGAGGAGGATGCCTCATAATCAGGGTCCTCCTCAACATTATACTGTCTCAGACACATTCTCCTCTATGTCACTTTCACTGTCAAAGAGCTGTGACAAAACCTCATTGACAGAAAACCTTTGCATAGAGCTCATTTACAATTGAGAGAGAGCGTAAAGAGAGAGCCCACAGAGCACCAAGAGAAATGGTTTAGAAGGCTGCTGTGCAAGCTTTTATATGTTTGCTCCTCCCCTATGTTGGGTGAACTATCAATGTCCACGCAAGAATTATGTTTTCCCCTCACCCACGGCGTTTGAACTATCAGTGGTTCTCGCAATACTACAGGTATGGTTATGTTAGGTTAGGACCCTAAAGCAGAGGGAAGCTGTTTGAAGATTATAAAATTGCATGTTATAGTGACCTCAATATCATCCAAAACAACCAGAACAAATTGTAAAATTGTGATATTTCTTATATGTTTTTTACAGCTAAAACAGCCTGGGGTCAAATTGACCACAAAGAACACAAAATGTGTACAGGACATTGAAAATATATCATCATGTTAATTTTATGTTTACCCAGTTGTTCCCATTAAATTAGGAAAAGTCATTAAATAAGAAGCAAAACAAATAATGTCAATCATGTATTTAGAGATGTTAAACATTGAATGGGGTCAAATTGACCCCAAAGATAATAGGAGGGTTAAACATTCTAAGTAATCCCATTCCTACACCAGACTAAGTTGAGGCCTCATCTCCTAGCAGTTTGTGGCCTCAGGGCTGGCTTCCTTATTTATCTGCTGCTGGCCTCCCTAACAACATCTTGGTCCCCCTTTGGGTAGTATTCTCAAATCGAAAGATTACAATAGAATGCGAATGTAACCACAGTTAAGAGACTTAAAGGCACCGAGGTTGCATGTAAGTCTTAAACTCCAGGAAAAGTGTCCGTTTCACTCTGCATTGTACTAGTTAAAGCACAATGAGAAGGGGTCTGTCTGAGTTAAAACGATCAGCAGCCTACAGGCAGCTTTGTTAGACAATGCGTTCTTGAGTTCCCATGATAATGACAATATCCGATCCCCCTCTCCCATTGGGTAGTATTCTCTTTCTCAGATAACTGATTGCATTCACAACCTAACATTAGGAACAATGTTTCGGGACACTTAAATGCTATAGTGGTGCAAGTCTCACAGGAGGTACATTTGTTTTTAATATCAATTCAATCAATCAATCAATTTTTATTTGTATAGTGCCCTTCGCAGGGTAGCCACAGAGCGCTTTACAGACTGGTAAACATACAACAAACATACATACGTAAACGTAATAGTTTTTCTTTTACATTCAACATCTTTGCTTTGTGGTCCTTTCACCCAAACTTCACGAGATTACATCTCTTACACAACCAGCATTTCCAAACATTCCTATACCTCTTATGTTGTGTATGAAAGTATGTAGAATTATCAGTGTTTAAAACGTATAAGATGTGTTCAAGATCTGGTTTAGGAATAGTTCTTGTTATTAGGGTATATGCTTTCAGATTTCTTTAGTGGATTTCCCTTATGTAGTGTAGTATCAAGGTGTAGTAGTGAGTTTTAAAACGGCTGGCTATTTTAATAAAAAAATTCGTTCAGTTGTTCCCTGTCGCAGAGAAGGCTGCCCTATGCTTTTCATTACCAGTGTAGAATCAAAACAAAACAAATCAAAACAAGCAAACAGAAAGTACTGATTTTTTGTTGTTGTTGTTGCCAGAAACAAAGACAGACAGGTCAGTATAGATAGGCTTATCTGTTCAGTTTTTTCTCTTCTATGTGACATATGCAGGAGTTTTACTCCCTTGCAGTTAGTTTCCTCCGCAGAGAAGTAAATAAATAAATCATAAGTTAAATACATATATAAATATATTTAACAGTTCAAATTTAATGAAAACAACAATTATCAAGATGTGATATTGATTAAATGGGTTTACATTGTCCTTACAAATACTGTATATTGAACATGGTCCACGAAGTAGTAAAAAAAAAAAAAAAAATCTGTCTATCTGTCATTACTGAATTTCCCATTACTGGACACCCTTCACTTATCATTTATGTGAATACATAAGTGGATTAAAAACATGACAATATATTCGCTTGATAAAGTAAGTGAACATTGTCATGTCTGTATTAGACTGTGCATAACCTTTTAGCTTTTCTGTAGGCAGTTGCAGATAGTTATATATAAGACAAAAGGAGCATCTAATGATGTCTTACCGCTGATGAAATCTTTCTGACATGTTGCCTGCCACCTGGTTACTATGACAACCACTTCCAGCCAATTGAGTAATTCTGATCAAAGGATTTATTGTTAATCTTCTGAGTGCATGACAGAGGGGATTTGGACAGCTTTGTTAAAGTTTTCGGTGTAGGCTGGAAGGTGCAGTAAGGGTAAGTATTAATTCTTAATGTGCTGGAGAACAGGAATGACTTTAAGTCCCTGTGGGACAAGACTGTCTCTTAGAAAATCAGATATTAGCAGATTACAGGATCAGTGCTGTGCCGCCCAGGGAATTGAGATAAACAGAGCTGGTTTTGTGGATGAAAAGGCGACACCAAGAAAAGCTGATGTTACAAAATTAACTGTCTGTTCCAAGGACAATCAAATGTCAGTTTAAACTAAAATGCAGTTCAAGAAGCAGGTTAGAAAATGAGACTCACTCACAATTCTTCAGATACAAGTTTTAATAAGAGAGGGAAGGGGTGGAAGAACAGTCTGATTAAAAACTGTTTGAACACATAATTGATAACCGGACTAGAAGTGGGCACAGGAAAATCAATCTTAAAGGCCATTCACACCACAGCCTTAATTCACTGCATTTTATTTCCAAATGGTTTTTCGCTGCAGTGTCTGTATTTGGATTCTAGCATCAAATTAAGTTCAATCAAAACACAGATGGTAACTTTACCAGTAGGTTAAATCTCTAGTGTAAAATGGGATCACAGCAAAAATATTTCCTATTTTAGTTTTCTGAATGTAATCAAGGTTCATTGCAAACTATATTCTACCTAAAGTAAAACTGCATTGTTGTCTTTGGATCTCACTTCTTTGGGGCAATAACTTGTCAGGAACTTAAACCTAATCTATATTATTGACAATGTAGTGCAAGAAGAATTCAGTAATTTAGGCTTTTTTAATCTACAAATCCAAACTGTACATTTCCATAATGTACAAATGGTAACTTTTAAGAATGATGTAATTGTATAGCTCACACCTTCAGAAAGCTGATTTTCACCCCCTGCCAGTAGCTTATTTAAATATTTATTTATTTGTTTTTGTTACTACATAATGTAATATACTTGTGTAAAATTACATATATGCTAACACACTGGTTTCTGCCTGGTCTAGTATTTTTATATTGTCTACGGTTACTCTGATTTCTCTGGGGTTGTTTTTCAGGCTACATTATCATTCAGTATAACCCCCTTCCAGAGATGCACTTGACAAACACTTACACTTGGGAAATACAATTGGAATACCGCCTGGACTGAAGGAGGTACAAACTCCACCAACGCAACCCCCTGGACCCTCTTCTTATTTCAGTGTTGGCATGTATGAAATTAATCTACACCCTTCATTCAATATTTTCAATATAAGTCCCTACAAAATAAACATGGATAATTCACTCAAAAAAAAAAGGAGACAGGGGAAATCTTCAGCATCTCGCTTCACCTTGGTACTTCAAGAACATAACTGAAAGGGTAAAGTCTGTAAGGTCAGTGGTGTCTTATTGCAAAGTCCTGTTCACTGCCCTTGAGTGAAGGCTTGAGAGAGTTTCTTAATTAATTATTTACCTTATTGAGTAGAGTTTGGTTTGGAAGCTGCTCAGACGATGTATCACTGTGTTTTAAGTTTCCTGAGCATGAAGTGCAAATACGTACAGTGTCAAACAAGTATAAAAATATTGTTTACCCCATTTATGAAGCATGGCTTTAAATGTTCTTATATCTTACATTGTTATATTCCAAGATTAAAAACTACTGCATTCATAAGTGTTTATTTCCCAATTTTCAAATGGTGGAGGTGACAGAACCAAATTAATTTTGTTCATTAAATATTTATTTAATGAACACAACTGTATCTTAAGTAAACAACCCCAAGAACAAGCAGGAACTAAAGACAGCTGCAGTGCAGGCCTGGCAGAGCATCACCAGGGAAGAAACCCAGCATCTGTGATGTCTATGGGTTCCAGACTTCAGGCAGTCATTGACTGCAAAGGATTTTTGAACCAAGTATTGAAACTCGCAATTTAATTCATGATTATGTTAGTTTGTCCAAATACATTTGAGCCCCTAAAATTGGGCGACCACATATAAAAATGGGTGTAATTCCTACACCGTTCACCTAATTTGGATGTAACTACCCTCAACTTGAAAGTCTTAAACCATATCTTAATTGTTTCCTTACAGGTGTACAGAGTAAAAATTATACAAATTGTGTCCTTGTCCAAATATTTATGGACCTAACTGTATGTATATCAGTTTTATACCCCACTTAATCCTTCACCTGATGTACAAGCAATGTTCATTGTGATAATATCATAACTGCATTTCATATCTGTAGGGTAGCATATAAAAATAATATGAATTATCACCATTACCATCATCATCAGCCTATATCATTCCACTGCTGGGTGAAGGCCTCCCCAAGGAAGACTTCTTAAAATATCTGCTGATCTACTTAATTTTTCTCAGATTGAACAACGCTATTAAACATGACTTTGGTCTTACCCAGGTTCATTTTAAGTGCACTCTTCTTGTGTCCATCTGAAAGGTTGCAGGTCTTCAGGTGTTTTTGAAAATATGACGATGTCATCTGCAAATCTTAAGTTCTTCAAATAAGCTCTGTTTATCTTGGTTATTTTTTGTTCCCAGTCCAAAGTCTTGAACACTTCGAGAGTTGCCTTGAAGAGTTTTGGAGAGATTGTGTCTCCTTGATTTACTCCTTCACAAATCTTGATCAGTGTCTTGGTGGAGACAAATTGTGGATGTAGCATTACGATGCCATCATCATTTTTCAGGGCAATGATTTTATTATTTCCTATTCAAAGGTGTTGTTCTGCATAACACCTGATATTATTTAACATGAACTTTGCAACACCAACACACATACCAACATGTAAGGAAGGCCACTTAGAGTGACTCTGAGAAACATTTCAGGTGAGACAGGACCTTCATTGATAACAATCGATGTATACTCATTGAATGCAAGGTAAATGTGATATATATATATTCTGCAGATTCTGCAATAAGCTTGTAAGATTTTCCCTCTGGGGGTTATCAGTGGGACTTGAATGCTTTAACAGCAGTTATGAATCAAAGTGAATCCAGTGTTCTAAGGAGGACATATCTTGTGGGTTCTGAGGAACCCATGGAATACGTTTAATGACCTTTTGTCACTTCCAAGCAGTTGCTATTTTAGAGATATGACACCTAAGCACCATCCTCTGGCATAATATGTGTTACAGTTTCAAACAACATTGGGCTGTAAGTTAAGATATCCCTCAATCTTTTTCTTTGTATAGGAGTTATTATAATAATTATCAGTATTTGTTTTAGCAGTAGTGGCATTAATATTATTTTTGGTTGTTCGATTAACATTCCATCTGATCTATCGTGTTATTGCAGTGGGAAAAAGTTTAAATTGATATACAGCTTTTCTTGATCCACTGTAGAATGAAGACCTCCCCAATATATATATATATATATATATATATATATATATTAACCTGTGTAACCTGGCTTTAAATAAGCCTTGGCTGGAATGAGTGAAGGTAGCAAAGATGAAGCTGACACCTGTCAAGCTGGCTGATTAATAAGATACAGCACATTTCTACTTCATGGCATGAATCAGGGGATTAAAATCCAGTTGTATTGCTGCTGACCCATCTTAACACACGCATCTCATCTGGCAGCAGAGATACTCTAACCTGTCTTAGTATTACGCATTTTCTCCAAACGTATTTTTCAGACTCCCTGAAATACCTATTATAAATTGCTGTAGGGTTATTTAAATATACCACAACTCATATTAATTATATCTTCACATGCAGAATTTTTTAACCCTAGCTTGCAGCCCTGGGGCCGGGAGCCCTGGCCTAATTTCTTAGGTGTAATAGTGTAATTTTATGTTTGCTTAATATTTGCATCCTGATTGGGTAACACGCATTCCAAACTATATTATGCATTAAGAGTATAAGAGTATTAGATCAGAGTATAACCCAGATTGTATTAATTTTGTACAAGTACAAAGTACAAGAGTAACAAAAAGAAATTGTCCTCCAAATAAATATCAACTTGTTTGTTAACTCTAAGAATACACTAATTCTTAGAGGATGCAGACCATGAAAGTTCAGTAGCGGAACCAACAATAGCAATTATATTAAATAAATAAAAAAGATGCTTTGAACAGGACAATAGTAGGGACACAACATCTGTCACAATACACCTGACCTTTGTTTATTCTAGCATAGCCAACACCCTGTTGAGTCTTATTGCTTACATAGATTCTCATTTCCACCCCCCTCCTATTCTTCTACAGTTTAGTGAAGCAATTCCGGTGCAATCGCTTTTATTTTGTATTGCACTTGATAGAGTTTGTCTGGGCTGTATCCTAGTGTTAATGTGCAGTTTGGTTTGTATGTGTCATATCATTTTTTATATTTTTTTCTGTATTAACTTAAAAAACTGTACCAATGTCAAAATGTGAAGGAGCTTTGTTACATAGGCCACTTCAGTTAAGTTCATATTTCAGTATATTTCATGTATTATCACAACTGAATTTTAACTCCAACACTGAGTTGTGAAATTCTGGGAAATCTAATTACTTTTTAAACCAATTTGTCAATTGCATATTTTTCAACCATACGCTGGTGCAATTTCTGTTCTCTTGGGGAAATAAATCTGCAATGATTGCCAAGTGATAACTGGACAGTTTTTTCAGCAGTCAAATTGAAAGGCTGAGTGTCAGACCCAAAAGTAGGATTCTGCCTGTTAGTACTGTCAAAAACAGTGTTGGAATCTTTATTATATACCAAGCTGCCACATAGTTGTTTAGTGTATAGATATATATTACCCACTAACCAGAGCCTTATTTTTAGGTATAAAGCTCTGTGTCAGTGAGCATGCTAAGGGGACCACTATTCATCCACCCACCCCCTCCCGGAAAGATGATGTAGCCTAGAATATATTCAACAGTAAGGGATGGATTAAATAAATAATGTTCACATTTAGCCACAGGGAGCAAACCGTGAGAATTTTCTGATCTGAATTTAACTATTTCTCATCTCAATGTATTAAATCTAATGTATCTTCGACTGCAAGCAGGACAGAGATAGCATTTGCCAGTATGACTTTCGACAATAGGCAACAGTAAGAAAACTAGTATGAACCAATACAAATGTTATTATTAAATATAAAATAGGCGTGTGGAATCCATGAGAAGGGAAAGGGTTATTTGGAATGTAAATATACATTTTTTTAACCCTACTGTTGTTTCTGCATTACACTAGTGGGTCAGGGGAAAATATAGTGCCCATCCATTTGCACATAATTGTCCATTCCTATGGCAAGAATAGTTTCTAGAGTATCAGACAGCATCAAAATGTAATCACAAGAGCATTTGCATATTTGTGTTGTGCAGGAGTGTGTTTTCACACCACAAATCTGTTTTGTTTTAAAACCAGATCACTCACAAATCATTAATTTTGGTGTGTTTACCTATAAGTTCTACAACACATGTAAGTACCTGTTGTATGAATGGGAAGAAAATGTTGTATTGCCTACAATGATCAATGAAACGCATTACATCTATACAAATGTTATGGGTATGTGTAGACTCTGTTCAGAATTGTTGTCTTTTTTTTTAAATCCTGTTGATTAAGTTTATTAACTGCATGCATTTACACAGGTGGGTTCCTATTGGCAACTCAGTGATTATTGCATTTTTGCAAAAGTTAATGTATTGCATGGAAGCTCATCCTACCATGAAACTCTAAAGCATATTGTTCTAATCTGCTTGAGTAGACTTATTTCTCTGAATACATGCAGTCAAACAGTTATGTAGAAAGAGGTGCACTGTGGTGTGCCTAAGTTATTGTGGGTTGGCTGGATTTCCTTTTGTTATGTCAATCAAAGAGCTTGTGGGTTGTGTGATGTTGTGTTTCGCACCATACCTGTACAACATGTTTCTTCATACACGTCGATGTAAACAACACTTAGCAGGAGCTCCTACGCACTTTCGATATTTAGACAGAGGATAAGAATGTTGCTAAGAATGTCCTGCAGGTTCACTACAACCAGTAACACAACACACATCCTGAATTGGCTGTGTTGCTCTTCAACAACAACAAGAATTCCCTTAACTAATAAGTGTTACAATTACTAAAACCATGGTTGTGATGCCGTGAAACAACTCTTCGATTTGTTGGATTTTTAGAAGTTAGCTAAATGAAGACAGAAGCCAAAAAGTTAAAAAATTGATGACTCTCAATATATTTTTTGCAGTTTTAGTCCAGTAAACATTCCCTTTCTCAGACGTTGATTGGCAATGGCCCACCACTGCTATTAAATCATTAGTTTGGATGCCTTAACCTAGGTTCAGCATAATTGTACTTAAGACATTTCAGAATATATGGGTATTTGGTGTAAGAAATCCCTTCATGGGTTAAATTAAAGATTATGAACAGAATGGAAATTTCTCTAACATATTACAGTTTCCTTGTAAAGGATTGTGTATAAAAGATAATTGTATTTTGTCTGTTTGGTACACGGTGAAATATACTATGGTTACTGTACACTAGTCCTCTACCCTTTCTCTGGATTCCGGTTTTATATCACTGAAGAAATCAGCTGCTATCTCATCCCAGCTTAGTTAGTTTACTTTCTGAAAGCCTCCTGACTTATAATGATATTGCATTTTTGTGAGCATATTTGCATAGATTTACATCAGGGGCATTAAGATTGGTTTTGTTTGTGCTTTTCTTTTTTTTTTTTTCCTTAACACCACAAGAATTATTCCCTGAACAATATCATTGTTTTATCAAATTAAAGTCGTTGTATTTACCAATGACATCTGAGGTCATTACTATAGAGCTTAGGGAAAAATGAAATGGTTATTTAAATCTAATGATGCGTATTTCGGAAATGAGAACATATATACACATTCACTTTAGCAGATACAATAAACAAATATGGATAATGAAAGGAAGATAAATTGAGTATTTCTAATGACTGTGAAAATACTATTGGAATTATTTGCCCTTATTCAGTTCCATATGGAGATAAATCTTTCTCTTTTTTTTTGTCCTTCTTGTTTTTTCGCAATATGTATTATTCAAAACATATTTGCAGCAAAGGAGGGGCATTGTGCTTCCAGGGGATTGATTATAACACTTGTTTACATTATCCAGTGAGATTGACTCTTTCAGTTTGACCTGCGGCCATATTTATATTGACATCTTTCTATCTGGCAGATGTCATGCTAGTGAAGTATTATCAAACAAAGGTCATAGAGTACCTATTTTAGTTTTTTTCTATGCATATTGATTATATTTGACAAAGCTGTTGGATGCAAATTATACACCTTGCTTATACAAACACTCTGTGTAATTCAAAGAAAATGGTAGCATGGTGTTAGATTGTAGTTTAGGGAAATTAGCTCGGCATGTGACATTCTGCACAACTGAGATCAATTAGTGCCCTTAGAGCCTACGTGTCAGATAAAAAAGATTGAGGGCTGTTAGACACAGGTTGTGTACTTTTCTTATGAGCTGCAATAATTAGACATTTTGCTTTGTTTTTCCTTTTTATGATGTGAAATAATATTTTTCACATTCCTGAATAATTGGGGATAATTTGCTGAAACTTTTTTTTGTAATGCTGAAAGTAAACTGCAATTATACACCAGGAACTGAACCCTGATCTCCCATGTCCCAGCCAGGTATATATATATACTGTATATATATATATATATATATATATATATATATATATATATATACAGCTCTGGAAAACAATTAAGAGACCACTGCAAAAGTATCAGTTTCTCTGGTTTTACTATTTATAGGTATGTGTTGGGTAAAATGAACATTTATATTTTATTCTATAAACTACTGACAACATTTCTCCCAAATTCCAAATAAAAATATGAATGGAATGGAATGGCAGCCATACATGTAGAGATGCTGATTTAAGAAAAATGTACAGTGTTCTCTTAAGTTTTTCCAGAGTTGTGTGTGTATATATATATATATATATATATATATATATATACACACACACACATACATACACCATACTGTGTAAAAGTTTTAGGCAGGTGTGAAAAAATGCTGTAAAGTAAGAATGCTTTCAAAAATAGACATGTTAATAGATTATATTTATCAATTAACTAAAAGTGAGTGAACAGAAGAAAAATCCACATCAAATCCATATTTGGTGTGACCACCCTTTGCCTTCAAAACAGCATCAATTCTTCTAGGTACACTTGCACAAAGTCAGGGTGTGTGTGTGTGTGTGTGTGTGTGTATATATATATATATATATATATATATATATATATACACTCACCTAAAGGATTATTAGGAACACCTGTTCAATTTCTCATTAATGCAATTATCTAACCAACCAATCACATGGCAGTTGCTTCAATGCATTTAGGGGTGTGGTCCTGGTCAAGACAATCTCCTGAACTCCAAACTGAATGTCTGAATGGGAAAGAAAGGTGATTTAAACAATTTTGAGCGTGGCATGGTTGTTGGTGCCAGACGGGCCGGTCTGAGTATTTCACAATCTGCTCAGTTACTGGGAATTTCACGCACAACCATTTCTAGGGTTTACAAAGAATGGTGTGAAAAGGGAAAAACATCCAGTATTTGGCAGGCCTGTGGGCGAAAATGCCTTGTTGATGCTAGAGGTCAGAGGAGAATGGGCCGACTGATTCAAGCTGATAGAAGAGCAACTTTGACTGAAATAACCACTCGTTACAACCGAGGTATGCAGCAAAGCATTTGTGAAGCCACAACATGTACAACCTTGAGGCGGATGGGCTACAACAGCAGAAGACCCCACCGGGTACCACTCATCTCCACTACAAATAGGAAAAAGAGGCTACAATTTGCACAAGCTCACCAAAATTGGACAGTTGAAGACTGGAAAAATGTTGCCTGGTCTGATGAGTCTCGATTTCTGTTGAGACATTCAGATGGTAGAGTCAGAATTTGGTGTAAATAGAATGAGAACATGGATCCATCATGCCTTGTTACCACTGTGCAGGCTGGTGGTGGTGGTGTAATGGTGTGGGGGATGTTTTCTTGGCACACTTTAGGCCCCTTAGTGCCAATTGGGCATCGTTTAAATGCCACGGCCTACCTGAGCATTGTTTCTGACCATGTCCATCCCTTTATGACCACCATGTACCCATCCTCTGATGGCTACTTCCAGCAGGATAATGCACCATGTCACAAAGGTCGAATCATTTCAAATTGGTTTCTTGAACATGACAATGAGTTCACTGTACTAAACTGGCCCCCACAGTCACCAGATCTCAACCCAATAGAGCATCTTTGGGATGTGGTGGAACGGGAGCTTCGTGCCCTGGATGTGCATCCCACAAATCTCCATCAACTGCAAGATGCTATCCTATCAATATGGGCCAACATTTCTAAAGAATGCTTTCAGCACCTTGTTGAATCAATGCCACGTAGAATTAAGGCAGTTCTGAAGGCGAAAGGGGGTCAAACACAGTATTAGTATGGTGTTCCTAATAATCCTTTAGGTGAGTGTATATATATATATATATATATATATATATATATATATATATATACATACAGTCACCTCAGAAATTGTTGGCACCCTTGATAAAGATTAGCAAAAAAGGTAGGTTGTATAAAATGAACAACAAAAGTAATGAGCTATATTGCAACTGTCCAACATGTAGAAGATATTGTACTTTTGTTTTGTATTGTTTTGTAACCATTGCCTCATTTATGAAGGTCAGCAACCATATGTCTCCTTTCATTTGTGAGTTCCTTGCCTTTCCCTGTGGTGATGGATGACAAATCGATTGTACATGCGTGTTACCTCATTTTTATCCCCAAGTGGAACAGGATGCAATGGAAGGCAACAATACAGATCCTTAAGACTGAAAAAGTGGAATGCTAATGCAGATTTAAATTTTGTTTGGTTTTGCCCGTGTTATTTTATACAGCCTTTTTTGCTCATCTTCATCAAGGGAGTGCCAATCATTTTGGAGGTGACTGCATATGCATGTCTGTGGAAAGATTATCTGTATGAATAAAGTACAGTTAAACAGCTAAAACTGGCCTTAGAACAATGTTTAATTGACATATGCTGTGTATATATACATATTTTGGCATCTGCATGTCCTCTTGCTTTTTGGGCATATTATTTTCAGTTATGAATACCTTAAAACCATGTTCCATTCCGTTCTTTTCTTTTGTTACCTAGATGTACTTTACCACATTCTTAATTTTGAGGCTATACTCATCAGCAGGGTTTATTTCTATATGAATTATTGGCCACTGCCAAGTAGTCTTAAAGTACTGCAGTGCTGTGATATCACAGTTGGAACTTATCTGTAAACGTGGTGCTGCTTCTCATGACCTTAAGGGGAACCCCAGGGATAATTCATCATGTTCACTGAATCTCTTTGGGGGGTCTGCAAACATTCTCCACGGTGTCATAATTGTAGGGCTGAAGGAAACCTCTGCTGTACATCACAGCACTGTATCTTTAATGTCCATTAGAACCAGCTTGTGCTGTCAAGAGACTTCATCTATTAAAATATCCCTATCTTGCAACAATCAATTTCTGACGTATAGTATTACAGTACATGTTGTTAATCTTTCTTGCCCTATGCATACATGTACATATACTGGACTTTCTGTATTGAGCACATGTTTTCATAATGAATATATCATATATCAGATTACATTTACCACTTATTGAACGCCTGGTTCCGCCACATGCTCACTATACAAGCACATTGTATGGCAGGGACACATTGCATTTTCTTCATTCTATATCCCATAGCTTGTTACACCACTCTTACTCAATTTGTATCCCAAAGGGTGCAAACGTGGCTAACAGGGATGAGAGGAGATTTAGGTCCCCTTAGCTGAGACAGACATGCTACCTAACCAAGCTGCTTCCATTTTCTGTTAGGATTATATACTTTCCAAAAGTTTAGGCCCTTTTAGTCGAACATTTCCACATTTTAAAATAAAATATCGAACGGGAAGTATAAACACACTGGCCTAGTTTGTCCACCAATATAGTGATTCATACATTTTCAATAAAACAATATCATAATGTATGGAAGTTAACAGTTACTGTCATTTTCCCCTTGGACATTGATTCATTAAAACCCTTTAATACATAACACAACCTCTCAACTTTAAGCATGCGTCTGTGATCTTACTACAAAATATTCTACCAGTGAGGGAGAAGCGACGTAGCATTTTCTTTAGATCACAAATGTTTCTACCTCATTAGACTGTTATATGGGGAAGACAGACATGTGAATGACAAACACAAAAGAAAGAATGTGAGAGAAAATGTAATAAGTAATAAGGATTTATATTTTGCTGATTAATATATAAGAAACATTTTATGTTATGTTATGCTGTGTTCTGAGGTGGTATTCAAAACATCTCATTAAGACTTAGTAAGGCAGGTATTAAAACCAGGTTAATACATGTTTATATTAGTAAATTACCTGTTACTGTTAACTTGCTGTTATGCATTGTGTGTGGACTGCTTGGAAGTAATTATTTACCATACACATATATTTAAATATCTGATGATAAATGGATGAGCTTTAAAACACAAAGAAAGCTGTATGATTCCCTCCCAGTTCTGTGTCCCTTAACAGTGTTCAGAATGATGAAAAGTAATGTTTTGTAGTTGTAACATTCAACAATTTAACATGAAATCAATAGCAAACGAAAAGAAAAATTAAACAATGTGCTGACAGTGTCTGTGGGGGTAGTTCTTTTTAACACAAATTTTACTAATTAATCTGCCCAAGAGTGCCAAATCCACATTTAAACAGATTTAAATTCTAAAGGCTTAAGACAGTTGCATTTTGATAATTTACATTTGTTTCAAAAGTAATTCAGAGGTAATTCACAATAAACGCCCTGCAGACTCCAATTGACCCCTGCTCACTTAATTAAACAACACCTTGGTGAATTAAATGAAACAATATGACATTTTCCTGTAATTTCAAATTGTTTAATATAATTTAAAGTCTAACACTTGCTGGATTTTTGTTCTTCTGGACCAGGGTTAGCCATCCCATAATTAGGCACATATGGAACTGCATTTCCACAGCTGACCGACCTGTCAACATGGACCAGTCAGACATCCCAGTTCTTTGAGGTCTGATCCTTTTCTTGAACTTATCAGTAAAGTAGTCTAGACTGTGGCTAGTTTGCCGTAGCAGCATTTAACTTTAGAAGGCATTAGAATAATAGGCTCTGATGTAATTTGGCCTGGACAAATAAAACATTTGTTCTGCCTGGACAAAAAGCGGTTTCTTTAGGCAACAGTGTGTCAGCTGGAGACAGTGAGTATCTCTGGGCCTCTGTTCTGCAGTAAAACAAAGGCTCATTTATCCTGAATAACAACATCTGGACAACTAAACAGCTCTAATAAATAAACAACCTACCAAAAAAGGTGATTTGGCACTGTTTCCATTAACACGGGTCGGTTTTGCTAAAGCCCACCATCAGTGGTTTTATTATGGCTTTCTATTAATTAGAGAGGCACTTCCACATTAATAATGTTGACTGCTTACAATCTGTTGCCAAAACGGAAATTGTTAAAGCCACAGACTGTGAATCAAACTAAATTAACACTGGCATTGTGCAAGAAGACAACTGTTCAAATGCAAACACAATTTACTGCAAATTGGTAAATATTTGATAATGCATGTTGATGACCAAAACAGATCACAATCAAATTCCTTTGGTTATCTACTATATTGTATTTTACATTCTACATTAAGTCCCTTATATAGAATTACTGGAGTCTTCTATTTAGCCAACAGGAAGCACTCTAGGCATCTCCAGACTGTACCGAATGAATTTAGCTCATTATTTATGGCCCCCAGCCAGAGTGACCCACTTGCTCTAAAGGCAGAGACACTACACCCCTGCTAAAAAGGAAATACTGTAATACCCCCATCAGCATGTACAGTTGCCTCCAAATATTTTCAGTTCCTTGATGAAGTGAAAAGAAATGCAATATTGTATGCATCAATAGCATATCTGTCAAAATAGCTACATATTGTAACTACACCATGTTCAAATTAATGCGTAGTATTTTGTGAATTCATGTTGGCTTTGATAACACAGAATAGGCACTTCCTGAGGCCTTTTAATACATTCATCAACAACCGAGGAGAAATACTTGACCACCCCCCAACTCCTCCGGGATGTGTGCCTTGTGCATTCTGCATAGCTTTTTCAATTTATACCATAGGTTTTGTTCTTGATTGAGGTCTGGAGATTGTGATTGCCAATTAAAATTATACATTTTTATGTGCTCCCATACCCATTTGGTTGTAGACTTGCATGTAAACCTGTTGAATTAGGCTGAAAAGTATATTTGCATCTATGTTTGGATTTCTTGGCTGAGGGCATGGGGTTTATTAGCTAAAATGTCCTAGTTTCTTTTTTTAATCTATTCATCTCTCAATTCCAACCAGGGACTCAAGTCAAAGGTTGCAAAACAGCCCCAAAACAAGGCAAACCTGTCAACATGCTCCAAAAGTGGGTGACTTTCTTCTCAAAAAGTTTAACTTTTCTCATGCCAAATATACAAAGGTCTATATGCATGTAGAGGTTGCTGTGCATAATTATCTGACTAGGAAGGGTCATCTTTTACAATACTCATTGGTCAGGTTGTTAAGTGTTATTGCATGCTTAAGGGCCATACCATAGACAAGTTATGTATTATAAAACTAATTATTATTACTTCATGCCATTTTCTAATATGCCCCTCAAGCCATAATATCAGAATTATTAAACAATGATGCTCAAGGATCCTCAGTTCCTCAGCTTCTCAGCTGCAGAACAGCAGTTTTAAATATCAATGATTCTAGGCTTTCCACTGATGATTTCCCTTTTAGGTGACATAATGGTGGTTGATAAGTGACATCATGATGGTTTAGCGACAGGCAGAATTATTCATGTGACTTTAGATCATGGCCAAAGCTCATGTGACCCACCAAAGGCATGAAAGTAGGGCAAGTTGAGTTCTGGAAGTCAGTAAGTGTATGCAGACCAAGTGCATAGATGTAAATGAAAGCCTTTGCTTCAAATTAAAAATAAAATTAAAAAAAAACCCTCTGCTGCTGCTTGTGAAAAATAACTATAGCTTAAGGTACACCATTTATAAGCTTTGGGGTTTCTTTCCTCTAGTTATGTCATTAATTATAAGCCATCTGCACTAATCCATCTTGTCAAAAGTGCATTGGACACAATCAGAATCAATAATAAGTTAAGCACAATCCAGCACAATGTATGCAACTAGATCATTTGTTTACAATTACATTGAATGCACCCCCCACCCCCACCGATAATTTGTAACATTCTTGAATTCATTCTGGGGAGTAGCTGCCACAGGCCACAGCGCATTCTGCAAATAGACAGATTGTCAGGTTGTGTCTTTAAATTTATTCGTATGCTCTCAAAACATGTCTTACTTGATTGGGTCACAGTCTGACAAATTAACATTTTGTTTTCAAAACCCAGTGGCCAATGCACTTACCTAGAATACATGTAGAAAGCAGAAGGTATATAGCCTTTAGACATTTATTTTGGATATGTTGAAATTACATGTTTTAATTGCAAAACTGTTGCACTAAATGTAAAGGGGTTTTGATGCAGGTCATGTAAAATGTTAATAGACCATTCAGGGTAATATGAAATGTATTCCATGGAATTGTACAAGTTAATAGGTTCAATGTATCTTATTGCATTAGAGATGTCATCCAGTGCAGGTTCTCACTGCACAAACTGCACAAAATCACATCTAGTATACAATAATTGACACCCTTCACACGACCTATTAACTTATTATAAATCACACATGTAAGGATTAGACACCTATATCCTTATAGTGAAAAAAAGTCACTGGTGACTGAAAATGTTTTAAATCCTGTTAATTCTATGTACAGGATGACATTTATACACAAGATAAGAGGTATAGGAATGTCTGGAAATGCTGCTCTGTGATTGGCTGGTTTCTCATATGTGATTTAAAATAATTGGCCCTACTTTAGGACTAATGACAACTTTTTTACTCAGTTGGTATTACCTTGCCAGAATATGGATTATAGAAATTAGACATTGTGTTTCCTTTTTTTTTTTTTTTTTTTTGGGGGGGGGGGTGGGGGCAATTATTTCCATTGACAATACATATATGTACATATATATATATATATATATATATATATACACACACACACACACACACACACACATATCTGTATATACATTTGTGTGTGTATGTGTTACTTCCAGTTCTGTGTGTTTTTGATTTAGAACAAAAGCCATTACTGTATGTAGGTCACCACTGTTGAGATTACTTGTTGTTCTTGAAAGGAACAATCAATCAGGACATGCAGTTGTACACGTTTAAGATGTTGTCTGATTCTCTTTTGTGTAATTTAAGGACTTATGGATCTCTTAATTAATGTTGACTTCCCAACCTTAAATTAAGATCAAACCCAATTTTCCAACAAGATGTTTCAAGCTTAACATAAGGCTTTTCTCTGTGTTTTTGTTTTTGATTTCACTAAGTGTGGGTATTCTTTTTTTTTTTCTTTAATAGTGCTGCATACATTTCCAGTAATTACTTAAATCCTTAATAGATTTTCTTTGGTTTCCACAAACTTATTGTCTATTATATATCAAAGCAATACAACTTGATATGACAAAATACTTTACAGTAACAAATACTAACTTATCCAAAATATAAACATGACACTCAGGACAGTCTTATAAAATGGAAATGTACTGAAGCTTCACTTCTAATGTTATTGCCTCCAACACCATAAAAAATAAATGCACATTGTACATATGCAGTCAAGTAAATCTAAGGAGATTTATACACAGTAAGTTCTTTGTTCTTACAGCATAAGGAAAAAGTGTCATCACAGAGACTTGTATTGGCTAGTGCATTCATTCAGCCTTAAACTCAAATACTGTGACATTTTCCTTAAAAAATAAACATATTTTATCAAGCCATGGTAGAATGCTTTTAACTTCCCCCAGGGTTTGTCTTACCTGGAGAGAACTCAATGTCTCTATTAAACTTGGTGAGAACTATAATTCACTGTCCTTGTTAATATCAGTTTGCAGTACCAAAAGAAAGTGTATTTACTAACAAAACAATATGCTGCTTATATATCTTCACAAACATCAACCAAGGATCATATCCATACATTCCTGGACTCAAGAAGGCCAAGTCCTATATTTGTGAGAAAAAGAAAGAAAAGATTGAAAGCCATCATAAGGATAATTACAGAGTTGTTAAGAGAGAAGAGCATTGTGGATTCAAATACAATGAAACCACAGATCTGAAACAAAGGGCTAAGGGCTGCCACAATGCCTCACATCTTCCCATATGGAGAAATTGCAAAAGCTACAATATAGATCTCATCAATGATTTGTTTCAGTGTTATCTGTGAACATGACAGAGTTATACAAATAATTTGCTTTAAAGAGGCAATGCAAATTTTTTAAACAATGGGAATGGATGACAAGGGAGCATTAATTATTTATCTCAATCAGGCATTGTTTGGGACAGCCAGTGACAGCCGGGACATGTCACAGACAGATAAATGGCACGGATTGTCCTTCAGTGCTGAATGCAAGTGGCTGTGCTTGAGAGGCTGGAATCTGGATAATGGCATTTGTATTTTATGATTTTAGTCTTTTTTTCTCTGTAAGCTTGGTCTGCAAATACAATAATGCCCAGTCCAAACATTTATGAATTGAAATTTAAAATAATAAATTAATTGAAGACCTAATACTACTAATAATAATTCTTATCATAGTTTATCAAATGAAAAAAAATGTGGAAATGAATAAGTGTCCACCACCCTAATTCAGGTGTATGCAATCATCTGTGCTCTCCACCTGTTAAATTGTAGTTGTTCACATGATTTGAGAATAAATTGAGCAGTTCCTGTAGGTTCCCTCTGCTGGGTAGTGCATTTCTCTGGTACAAAGTTGTTGAAAGGCACAGATCATGTGATGGGTATTATTAAATATCAAAAGCCTTGAATTTTTATTGGAGTGCAGTGAAGACAATTATTAAGAAGTGTAATGTATATGGCACCACCAAGACCCTGCGTAGATCAGGGCATCCCTCCAAACTGTGTGACTGATCAAGAAGGAGACTGATTGGAAGGGCTACCAAGAGGCCAATGGCAATCTTGCACGAGTTTAAGACTTTTATGGCCAAGACTGGTCTAAGTGTGTATGGGACAACAATATCCCAAGCACTCCACAAACCTGTATGGTAGGGTGGAAAGCCCACCTTGATTCACATTTGAAGTGTATATACCATATTCATCCTAATAGATGTGTAAGACAAAACCCTTTGCATGCGTGTCTATTAAGTACGAAATCCCCAAAATCGCATGATTTTGGCACATTTATGCATATTTCGTTGTTTGAGCATTATGACAATATTCGGCCGTTCTCAGAAACCTTCAGAGTTTTACCGATCAGGAAAAGACAACAAGTGCTGGATTATACTCTATCAAAATCTATCAATGGCAACTGCATATGAGTTTATAACTTGCATACGAGGATATCACATTTACAAAGCAGCCTGGGAACCAGAAATCGGCAAACAGGTGCTATTTTATGTTAAATACGCTGGTATTAGTGATGATACAGCTCTGGAAAAAATTAAGAGACCACTTAACATTGATTTTTGAATCAATTTTTTCCAGAGCTGTATGTGTAGTTCATGTGTGGATAGTCCTGATGTAGTGGGTGACATAGTGGGTGACAGTGAAGTATTCCTGTTTATTTCATGTCTTACTTTATATACAAGTTTAAGTAAAACTTATTTTACTAAATACATTATGTTTATTCATTATTATCTGTTTACATTACATGAGCAACAATAACCTTGTTCATGCACCCAAAAAATTGAAAGTCAAAAAGAAATAAATAAATCAAAATTGGATATTGCAGTTGGGGAAAAAATCTGAAATGGGGGTGCTCTTCTAATAGGCCATGTTTGTTTATTAGGATGAATACGGTATATATCTGTGTATATGTTTAAACTATATGCAGCTTAGAGAAAATTTTCAGTATTCTTGTTGCTGCAATTTAATTGGTTGAACTTTGATTGAAGTGCATAGACTTTGGCCAATGAGTCGATGTTACTATATATCGTCATAACTACAAATACTTTTCCATTTTGTTCTGTGGGATTGGTTCATGTGAACTTATATTTGACCTATGCACTATGCACATTATAAATCCTGAAAGTGGAACTTTTACATTTTTTTCATGTCTTGGTTGATCGTAATAAGGTTACGCTCACTGCACACTTGTACAAATGAAGCCGTGCTTAGGAACACTCCAATACGTTTTGACATATTTGTGATTTCGCCAATGTTTGACCTTACATTCAATTGGAGCCCTACTGGAGGAGTGGAACTAAATCAGGTTTTCAAGTTTCAATTATAAATAAATTATATATTTTTGAGAATAATATTTTATTTTTATGTTAATAAAATAAATGTTACATTTAAATGCATATAATGAGCTCTGCTATAAAATTCTGATTTATACAATATACTTTGTTTAAGTGGACAATGAGGTAGGCCTAGATTTTAAATCCTGCATTCTGGATGGACTATAATGGACTGTCTATATTTATTTATTAATGTATTTATTCTAACTTACGTTCTTATTTTTAGATCTGAATCTTTCAGTTATCTTATTAAAATGGCTGTGATATTGTATTGGTGTCAAATATGAATTAATTCTAGAATTGTTTCTCATGTTCACATCTCGTTAATAAAGTGACTGTCTTGTTTACATTTGTGGGAAATAACTATTTCTGTAGTTACTGAGAAATGTAATTAGTTTGTATGTCATTTCTAATTATGTGATGGTATATATGTATTGATAGATTTTTAATAGCTGTTTATATAACTTGCACCCTTCTTAATCATAATAATTCAAACCAGACAGTTCTCAAGTGTTGGAAAACATGCAATGGTCAGAAAATATTTGATCCAATCATCTTTATAAATACTAATATTCAGTTAATTTACAATTGCATGTATGTGTGTATGTATTTATTTAGCCTTGTTCATGTCATATACATTGAATGGCATGTTTATTATCATTACATTTTTTCTGTACTTTTCATGATATTGTAATGATTTGATCAAATATCTGAAATGTGCTTTGTGTCATTCTGCACAATCCTTCATGTTGCCCTAATAATATAACACTCCTTAAGAGCCTATTATTGTCCAGAACTGTGGTGGACACTTAGCCTTTAGGGAGTGCAGTGGTGGTATAATCAGGCCTTCTTGAGACCCAAAACAATCATTACAAGGAAATGATTTTTGATCGCTTAAGAATTACATTTAAGAAAAACATGTCTAACATTTATTTGCCACAGTATTATTACTATTAGTAGTAACAGTTGTTTGGGGGGGCGGGGGGTCTTTGTTTTGTTTTGTTTTGTGTCAGTACCTTTAATATACTTTTTTCCATATTCTTTATATTACATGTATGTATATATACTTCAAATTCGAAATATTATAATAGAGCTTATTATTTCATTATGACCTGACTATATTTTATTTCTATAAACATATATGAATAGTTTATTTTATTTATTTTTTTATTTTCTGGATGCAAAAGGGAGTGACTTTGGAATGATACATCTGCCAGGTTACAGATTGCTGACTCCAGGTTCACACACATCTTTCATACTGATGTTAATGTTGACAAGCCATAGGTTCAGCCCAGTGATTTAATTTTATTTCTGTTCCGGGCTGAAATGCCACGCACCATTGACTAACAGAGAAGACACAAATGGGCCATGTTATTATGCAGATCATCTCAAAGGAGAGCAATGCAAAGAATAGATGATCTGGGTGAGTTTAACAACTACAGGCCTAGGGCTATAAGGAATGGGAAGTTGTCTTAAACCTTACCCTTGGGACTAGTTTGTACCAAGGTGTTGAAAAGGCACAAGTTCATTGGGACAGAAGTGACTCTTGGCAATGAACACTAGGCAGATTAATTCAAAAAGCAATTTTTAAGTGACAAGGGTAATTGCTTCAATTCCTATATGGATTAGACCACATTTGAAACACTAATAAATAAAAATACAAGTACTTAATATTGTATTGTGAATAAGTTAAAACCAGATAGTAGTGTAGTCAAATTCAACAAAACAAGAACAAAATATGATTATATTATTCGTTTAGGGTGTAGAAATTATAAAAAACAGAGAGAAATGATTAACAAATTACTGCAAGAAAACAATATGATTAATATAAATATTATACCTTCAATATCTAGACGTTTCCTTCTTTAGATTAGTTACATTGTTTAAGCAGTATTTTCATTGTATAATGATCTCTTCAATAACTATTGTCTTCTCTTCTAATGGTGTTATTGTTTCACACTTTCACATGCATATCTTCGTGGTATTAGCACTGGGTGAAAGAAAGTAAATATTGTCTGACTTTTTACATCATGGTCAAAGTATTGTCTTTTTTAAAATATCTGTCAGGGTCATCCTTTTTACAATTGTAATCTTAAACTGAAAAAAAATTAAGAGTAAAATAAGAAAGGAATGAGTTGTACATGGAACTGACCTGATGCAAGTCAGAGTTCTTAGCAGGAGAATCATGAATTCAGCTTCAGGCTATCTCACAAACTGGCAACTCAAGCCATAGTCACTGTTGACACTCTCATTAGTAGCGGCTCCAGGCTGGTTCCTTTCCTAGTTATTTTGAATATCAGTGCAGAATCTGACACCATAGATCATGGAGTGATTTTTTCCCCCCCCAAAAAAGTTGTTTCGATGTTTCACTTCTGAGGGCAGTGCTTAAGTAGTCACATTTATTTCATTCCCATCATGGCCAGACTGTCTCAGCCAACAGCTGGATGGTAGGTCAACTCAAATGTGCTGCAGGGCTCAATTCCTGGCCCTTATTTCTTCTTTTAAGTTGACAGCATCCAGCTATGCCCTTTCATTTATACACATTGACTTCAGGGTCTGATTTTCATACACACATTATTATGTGAGTGACTCATGTCTCAGCTTCATCTAATTAAAAATAATTGAGAATGATGACACCCATATTGTGTCAGTTGGACAGTTGGTAAAGGCTCTGGTTAGGTTTCACACAGTAATCCAAAAATGCTCATCGTAGAAACTTTCCTTAAATGTGTATCTATATATATAAAGAAAGAGAGATAAATTGTATATGATTTATATTTGTACCCACCAGACTGAAAATACTGATAATTTGGCATGAATTGTAGTACACATTTTATACATATATTTCAGCTTCAAATGTGTTTTCTTCTAGAAGCCGTTATAAGGCCAGTCATATTGATCATGGCATCAATAAATCATTATGTTGTTCCAAGAACATTTTTTATATCAGCACCCTATGTGGAAAATGAACGGAAAGCAGTTAGATAACCAGCAGAAAAATAAATAAACAAGAGCATACAATGACTAAGGATAGAATCACTTTGAAATCCCGCTCAATAGCATTTGACCTCATCCTGTCTTTAATTGATTAGTTCTTGAAATCTCTAAAATGGTGGATTACCCTCCCAGTTAGAGGGTCTGTTTTTGAAGGTTCTGTATACATTTGTATTGATTAGGGTTGTGCACTTGTCTGTGATTGCCATTTAATTGAAGGCTCAGTTGGAAATATTCATTAAAATAATTACAAAGACAGTGACCCATGAATACACTGTGAAGAATTGTCTGCATTTTAGTGCAAAACAGAGCGAGAGAGTAGCACAGATCACTGCACGAGACTGTCTGCTAAAAGCCTAAAATCAAGAGGGACCTTTATGTGCTTGTTTTGTCCATCTTGTGCCATCTGTAAATTAAGGTTACGTTAATAGGTCTGCTTTATATTGTTGTTATTCACAACATTGTTTTGAATACATTGGAAAAAAAACCTAAATTCTTCATCACTTGTTTTGCCAAGATAAAAAAAAAAAGTTTTTAAAGGACAAAACAATAAATATGCACACATCTACAGCAAAACATTAAGATGACCAGTTTGTAAACTAAAATTGACATTAGAGAAAAAGAATGCAAACAAGACCGGTTTCCACTAGTCCTTTATTAGTCAAGATCAGCTGGAAGGGAGAAAAACAAATGTGGGATTGTGTTGTTTTATTTGTTTTTGTTTTTCAGTCGCTCCTACATGATCCTGAGTCGTCGTTAACATTAAAAAATGTATAAACGGAGGGAACCTGGCAGGGCTGGTTTTGTCCTTCGCACAACAACTGATGTACTTCTTTATTTTCAATACCCAGCCAAGTCTTGTGGCTTATTGTCAGAAAAGATATTAAATAAAGTAGATTTTGTTCTCCAGCTTGATGAATATTTTAAAAATGTATGCATTAAGGTTTGTCCCTGCTGTGTCATAGAACAAGAAAACCTAGCATGTCTGATCCATGTGGTACTGTTTAAATATAGCATACAATTACAAGAATGTTCAGTACAAATTTTGCTTTTTCTCATATAAAGATGCAGTGCTTGTCTCAAAGTAGAACTAAAATGGCAGTCAGCGCAGCACACGTCAAATTTATAAACCTAAAACACTGGTTTCCCAACATATATTGATACAATGTCCCCATCTAATCACTTCCTGTATGATCAGTTTTTATCAGTTATCGCCTAATGTTAAATTAAGCTAGTTGCACAAGCCTATTTTATCAGAGTAGAACTTTGGCATTACTTTAAAACCAATAATGACAATGAAATCATAGCTATATTAATAATGAAAATGTATTTCAGAAAATGTTTGCTTCAGTTTTGTGAAGCCTAATAGTTTGACTTCATGTACTGAAACTAATCATAATACTTATCAAAGTACAGTTTAAATAGATTCTATACATGCATAATGTATGTACAACAGGTATAATAAAAACCATACATTTTCTCTGCTTGAGGGCTGACCCATATTTTCATTAGATAATGGTCTTTCCATGGTTGACCTGCTGCAATTAAAAAATAAATAATAAATGCCCAATTTTACTGTTCAATATGTATATTTATAAATGAAAAACTAGTTGGCCTTGCATTGCTTCTTTTGTTTGCTTTCAAAATGGCAAGAAACTCATAGACAGATGGCATATGGGCTTTAATTATATTTATGAAATTATGTATTCTGCCAGCTAAGACACCAAAACATGTCTGACTATTAAATAGTCTTTGCTGAATAGCATGGTAAATATTAGTGATTGCCTAATATTAGATGTTTGCCTAGCATTGAGGCTCGGGAGAGAAAAAACACTTTCTACAGTGTCTCTGTTTATTATTAGCATAGTTTTATAGTAAAAACTTATTATTTGAGGTTGTTTAGCACTTTTGTCCTCCTCTCAAAACTGTTTAATATTTCAAATCTAAATCTGGTGTATCAATACACTGGCAAAACATATTGTGATATTCTGAAAATATATGCAAAGTTCCTCATTTGGGATTGGAATGAATAACACATGTGCTTCTATAATTGAATCACACATTGTATAAAACAATTGAAAATAAAATGGTACCTCTTTATTTATGTTGATCTGCTAAACTGTTTAACATTGATGACCTTTAGAAAGCAGTGAACTGTGAAAGCTCTGACTCCTGGCATTACAATTTCAGCACCTCTGTCTGAATCACTTATATTGTTTCATGTTGAGTTAACATTCACTTTGAACTTGTTTTTTTCTCCTTGAAATTATGTTGCTTCGCATCAAAGATTGTAAATTACAGGATCTAAGTATTATTATACATTATTTTGCTCACTTCTTCAGATGAAAATGTGTATTTTCTGTACAAAACAGTCATGTAATGGGTTTTTGATGTGCATTGTAGTACGAGATACTTATGAGTAGTACCATTAACTTGTTGTTCTTGTTTCCTAGATGGCCCACTAGGACCAAGGGGACTAGCTGAAGCTACAGAGATGTGCACCCAGGAATGCCTGGTGCTGGGGCACTCAGATAACTGCTGGATGCCTCCAGGTCTTGGATCTTACCAGCAGCCTAAATCCCCCCTCTCCACCTTTGCCAATCAAAAGGAATGGGCCAAAGACAAACTAGTGAATGGACATACATTGACAAGAGCCTGGAAAGAAGATGGCAACCGAAATCAGTTTGGGGACAGAAAGCAGTACGGCAGTGCAGAAGGCCATTTTAATAATGCAAATCACATGGCAGACATTCCACTGGCTAACTTGAAGTCTTACAAACAGGCCTCGGGGACTGATGGTCCAAAGGAACACCAGCTATAAGAACTGCTTAGCTGACCAAATGGTCAAACAGTGGAAGTCTGTACAGCTTTTGAATTAGACTTATGCTACCGCTGTGTGATAGTTACATGTACCAAGTAGGTTTCTAGACTTGTGCTTAAGCAGCAAGTATACTGTATACAATTCTACTTTATGTTGACACCTCAGAAGGTATTTTGCAAAATCGATGGCACCAGATTAAAAACCTTTATGAAGCTCCCATGACTCGTGGGCAAACTCAGTTGGATTTACCTCCTGTGTACTTCACCTTTAAAGAAGAGAAGGATTTTCAGTAAAAATTGAAAAAAAAAAAAAAAACTTTTTTTTTTTTTAAATGAAGAGATATTATGGCTGACCAATATATAAGAATATTGTGATGTGGTTGTTATTGAGCTGTTTTGGGATTATATTACTCGACACCAACAAAGAAAATAGAAATATAATAAAAGCATTGTGCTATTAACACTGTTAGTGGACACTTGTTAAGTCTGTCATTGTTGAAGTGTTTGTAAATAGGACAAATGAATACTAACCAACTTTGTGTACCTGTAATAATCACTTAACAAATTAAGACAGTGTTTCATGGTTGTTTTTTAACATGGTTTGCTTCTTGTTTGTATCTAATTTCATTTCATTAGGCAGGAGAGTCTGCGTTTGTTATCTTAAACACAATCCATACACTCAAAAATGCTTGTGTAAAATATTAACAGGAAATTGTTTTATCTTTAAATATGAAATAGTATCCAAATTTCTGCTGTAAATCAAAATAGGAACACCCATAACACATACTAATTAAATATATATATATATATATATATATATATATATATATATATATATATATATACATACATATATATACATATATATATTTATTTATTTTTTTCTGCAATTGACTTGAACAATTAGCAACATTTTGGGGGGGGTATTTATTCCTAAAAAGTGTGTGTTACTGCAAAATAATAATATACAAATATTACTGCCAGTAAAACTGTGTATGTTTTAATTCAGGTTGTTTCCTAAAATATTTTGTTCAACCTTAGTTAAAACCTACATATTTAATGTTCCACACGTTTTTCTATTCTGAGTGTAATCATAAATGTCATATATTGTGCCTTCATGACTTATCATGCATTCTGATTAGGGAATGGACAAAAGTCCAACTTTTAAATGGTTTAATACCTTAGACAGTGGATGCATGGCAGGTATCAGGATTTCGTGTCTATTTTGAAGGAACTAAACAAGTAATACATAATTACATGATCTCAGAAGCACGTGCAGAAGAAAAAAAAAAAATGAACCCAAGCATTTTAAAATATTTTGTTAAGGCATGACAGCCAGTTTTAAACAGTGGAATAGCATGCAAATATAGCTTTAAAATTAAATTTGTTTATTTTGTGCCATATTTAAACAACGTTTTGGTTGATTTAAAGGTTAATTTGTACATTAAGGAAACATTCATTTTGTATAGCACTTTCATGTTTTACAGTATGTCACAGTATAAAACCATGTGGGATGGGGTGAATTGCTTATTGCAGTACGTTTGTCAGTTGTGGGGGTGTTTGACATCATAGATATTTAAACAGTTAATCCTTGTTACTGCTATACAGGTATTCAGATATTGCAATAAATGTTTAGAATATGTGTGTGTGTCGTGTCCTTAATTTTATCATCATATGCACTATTTGTGAAGTTCAAAAAACATATGTAATTGTCTTTTGACTAAAATGTAGAAGTTTTTGCCAAAATATATATTTCTTATTAATCTGATGAAGCTATACATTCAACAATAACTTTAAAGCTCAAAAAGGTAATACTTTACATTATGTATCGCTAATTATTGTGTATTTACACTAATTACTTGTTACAGTGTAAATAGGCATAATTATAGTTGTAGTTACCAAGTAAATACACAGTAGTTAGGGATACTAAATGTAAAGAATTACCCTAGCCATGCACAATTAGTGTAAATAGTGTAAATAGGCATAATTACACATGTAGTTACCAAGTAATTAAAGTGTAAATACACAGTAATTAGGGATACTTAATGTAAAGTGTTACCTTACAAAATGAGTACTTATTTATTAGAAACCGGGAAGGGATATTTCATTAATTTAAAAAGTATTGTTATTGAAAATATAATTATCGATTAGTGCATTATTATATATTATTATAGTGCAGAGTACGTTGAACACTGATTCAGCCTAGGTGAACCTGCAAGTTGATTAGAATTAGTAAAGATGGGGGTGAGTATGTACTACTCCTAATCAAAGTTTAAGTATAAAGTTAATAGAATTATTAAATAATATTATTTCAAATTAAGAGTGAAAACCCTTTCAACCAAAAATAATATCTCTGAAAGTTTAATATACTTCAGCATTAAGTAATATTGAACCTGACCTAGTTCTTAATTAAGAAACTAATGTCTTTCTATGGAAGTCAACAAACAAATCTACTGGAAAAGACCATTAAACATGGAATCAAGAATAAATGAGTATGATATTTGATACTATTAAATGTCATAAAATGTAAGATGGTTAATACAAATCTCAGTAATGTGTAATTATCTACCCAAGGCCTAGATTAAATCAAATCCTACCTACAAATTATAAACCTGAACTCCTTTTTATTTATTATGATAGGTCACTTTCTTCTACTTATAAGTAAAAATGAATGGTTCACAGTATGTAATGTGTGATTCAGAGGTTGTTAAATGTATTGATTTGGTGCAAGTCTTAAATCACATTCATTCAGAAGAGTAGTACTCTCATATGCAGGGGTGTCGCAAGGGGGTAGGCATCCTAGGCAAATGGGAAAACACGGGAGAAAACTCCACCGCACCCCCCCGCTCTCACGGGAGAAAAATCCGTCGCAGCCCCCCAACTCCCCCCCCCGGGGCATCACCATCAGGAAATATTTTGCCTGGGGCCCCCACATACCCTAGAATTGCCTCTGCTCATATGCTTTGTAAGATTTTTTTAAATCGGCATCACTACGTCAAGTATTCTATTCTGACTTTACATTTATGATTAGAAGAAAGTGTCATCTTACTAAAAATGAAGCCACAACTGAGTACAATTCTGTAGTTTTCTATTAGCGGGTGGGTCAACGTTTTGATTTAATCCGGCCCCAAGTCTGACAAGTCTATTTGCAAACTCTGAATACAGAGAGACACACACATGAATATATACCATATATATATATATATATATATATATATATATATATATATATATATTATTTTTTTTACACAGACATCTGAAACAATCAGGTGTGAAAATATGTAGCTTGTGTGTAGTTGTGTCCAGTAAGAGCCTTGTCATTGAATTGAACAGAGCTACCCATGAATTGTCAAACCACCTCATAATGTTGGACTACAACTGAGTCAAGGTGTCTAAGAAATAATCTCTAGACAAATAAAAACAATGCATACTAGTCATCAGGAAACAGAGTGTACCAGATATGATGACTTTCTAAAAATTGCATGGGTGACATTTATACATTGATTTACATATTTTTCTCCTTAGATTAAATGTAATCCCAGTCTTACATGTAATTTATCAAGCAGCAAAACTGAGCATAAGAGGATATCCTATGGTTTCAATGATTTGCAATCATATCATTTCCACATATATAGGAGCAAAAGTACAATAGCCTCCCTGTAAATGCATGGTGGTTCATGGCACACTTATCAAGGAGGGGGCAAACAATATGTTCCAAGATGTTTTTCTTAACTGGAATCTACACGTCTATGTATATATTAGGATTCAAAGTGAGATTCTTCTTCAAATACTTAACCAATTTTACTTTTCAATGCAGTCTTTGCCTGTCCAGTGAGTAAAACACTTAAAAGGACTTTGTTCAGTTATCCATGGTAGGTTCTATATTCACCTTTTACCCACGAGAACAACTGAAGGTTTTATAATGGAATGCCTCAAACTCTTATGCAAATATAATCTTTTTACATCCCTGATGTTAAATCCTGAGCTGTGTTCTCGTGTATTAAGGTTACAGAAAATCAACTCTTGTAAGAGTGACTCTTGTAATTAATGTATGTTTTTCCCCCAACATTTTAAAAAGTAAATACATTGCATTAACTGCAATTTGCCATGTTATTGATTCCTCAAATGAATACCTTATGAATATGGATGTTTATTTTAGTATCTGCATACAGCACACCCATCACAATAAAACTGGGTAACACTTTACATTAAGTGTCCCTAATTACTGTGCATCTACACTGTAATTACTTGTTACAGTGTAAATATGCATCATTACACTGGTAGTTACCAAGTAAATACACTGTAATTAGGGATACTAAATGTAAAGTGTTACCCTAGCACAGTAAAAACACTGTAACCATGCACAATTGCTGTGTAGATACGGTGTAAATAGGCATAATTACACTGATAGTTGTCAAGTAATTACAATGTAAATACACTAATTAGGGACACAATGTAAAGTGTTACCTGTAACGTCAAAACCTACAAGTACATTACAATTGTATGTGCAGTAATGGCACAAATATTACAAAAATCAATAATTAAATGTTGAGTGTTAATGGCAAACTCCAACTGAAGGGTTTTATTCAGATATGTTGCAATGAATAATTCTCCCTCTACATATTTGGAATGAAACTGATGGTTTTCTGTTTATTCAGGACTGTTGACACTCAAGGCATTTAATTTATGATCTAGACTCAGAGGCCAAATACAGCTCTTTAGACAAGTTTGTGCCTGGAGGAGCAGATGGCTGAGTTACACTGAACTGTGAAACATTTGACACAAGGCTGATTATTTCACTCATAGTTCTGTCATGCAGTTTTGTCTTATACGGGAATTAGCCCATAATTTATGATTCATATATTTCCTAATATAGCCTATCAAAATATCAGCCATGTGCAACTTCACAGAATCCCCACCACTACACAGACACTATACTTTGTCATATAAAACCAGTTGTTATATGTTTTTGTTTATTTTATTTGGCTAAGATGGAGAATTATGGTTTTGAGAAAGGCATCGATAGATGAGCCAGCCATTAAACACAGAAGAGCGGAGTTTGGGGTGCATTGAAGCTTCAAGTGTACTAACAGAAGGCAACATGAATGGAGACAAGCTGTCAAGAAAAAAAATAAGTCAGAAATTTAAAGAATGAGAACTCAAACAAACATCTAAACATATTTTTGCGCTTCAATAATTGTTTGAGTACAAGGCATTAAACGTGTTTGAAGTGTTGTAAAAGTTGTTTTTAAAAAGACACTTGGATTTCGCATGAATACAGATAAGTAGCTTTCTCTATGCAATATTCATATTCAATACACTGTAAAATGTAACAAAGGGAAAAATACATACATTTACACCTACCTGAATAATTGTTTTAGCACTGTTTTGACAATACAGACTTTAGAAGTTGCAATTGTCTCTCTCAACTTGGCTGACCATCATCGATCTGCCTCTACTGATTTCACTCAGCTGTCATTGTGTCTCACAACAATGTTCAAACAAACAGAAATGGAATAACATAGGTGAATCCTATAAGATGTGTTTTTGTTATTTCTATTTTTTTTTTCCAGAGCATTTGAAAAAATAATACCATCATTATATTAACTATTTTGATCAACATCTGAAACATTCAACAGATCAGAACAAAGAAGTGGTGTCAGACTTCAAGCATCTGAAGATGGGCTAAAATCTGGAGCCAAGCCATTGATTTAGTAACTAAATTGGATTTTAGTTGGAGCAACAGCTGGAGAATTGCTTTTCAGTTCACTTTATTTTTAGTTTCCAACGACTTTAAATTTTTACCCCAGCTATTGTTCTCCTTCAGGACTTGTATCCTTTAAAAGGCCAAAAAGCAACAGAAAACAACTTCCTTATCCAAAGTGGATACACCAAACATATAATGTTCAAAAAGTGAAATAACAACAATAAATATTTGACTTGCTTAACTTTCTGAATTCTGGAAACTATGTTGTAAACCAAATGTGAACATTGTTATACATGTACATACACTCACCTAAAGGATTATTAGGAACACCTGTTCAATTTCTCATTAATGCAATTATCTAACCAACCAATCAGATGGCAGTTGCTTCAATGCATTTAGGGGTGTGGTCCTGGTCAAGACAATCTCCTGAACTCCAAACTGAATGTCTGAATGGGAAAGAAAGGTGATTTAAGCAATTTTGAGCGTGGCATGGTTGTTGGTGCCAGACGGGCCGGTCTGAGTATTTCACAATCTGCTCAGTTACTGGGATTTTCACGCACAACCATTTCTAGGGTTTACAAAGAATGGTGTGAAAAGGGAAAAACATCCAGTATGCGGCAGTCCTGTGGGCGAAAATGCCTTGTTGATGCTAGAGGTCAGAGGAGAATGGGCCGACTGATTCAAGCTGATAGAAGAGCAACTTTGACTGAAATAACCACTCGTTACAACCGAGGTATGCAGCAAAGCATTTGTGAAGCCACAACACGTACAACCTTGAGGCGGATGGGCTACAACAGCAAAAGACCCCACCGGGTACCACTCATCTCCACTACAAATAGGAAAAAGAGGCTACAATTTGCACAAGCTCACCAAAATTGGACAGTTGAAGACTGGAAAAACGTTGCCTGGTCTGATGAGTCTCGATTTCTGTTGAGACATTCAGATGGTAGAGTCAGAATTTGGCGTAAACAGAATGAGAACATGGATCCATCATGCCTTGTTACCACTGTGCAGGCTGGTGGTGGTGGTGTAATGGTGTGGGGGATGTTTTCTTGGCACACTTTAGGCCCCTTAGTGCCAATTGGGCATCGTTTAAATGCCACGGCCTACCTGAGCATTGTTTCTGACCATGTCCATCCCTTTATGACCACCATGTACCCATCCTCTGATGGCTACTTCCAGCAGGATAATGCACCATGTCACAAAGGTCGAATCATTTCAAATTGGTTTCTTGAACATGACAATGAGTTCACTGTACTAAACTGGCCCCCACAGTCACCAGATCTCAACCCAATAGTGCATCTTTGGGATGTGGTGGAACGGGAGCTTCGTGCCCTGGATGTGCATCCCACAAATTTCCATCAACTGCAAGATGCTATCCTATCAATATGGGCCAACATTTCTAAAGAATGCTTTCAGCACCTTGTTGAATCAATGCCACGTAGAATTAAGGCAGTTCTGAAGGCGAAAGGGGGTCAAACACAGTATTAGTATGGTGTTCCTAATAATCCTTTAGGTGAGTGTACATACATATGTCTAACTATTCAATAACATATTTAAAAGCACAATTTAGAAATATGTATTTTTTCCCCCCTTAAGTATATTTTTTTAATTAAACACTTTAGCTTTCTAAGAACACTGTCATCATGTACATAGCATTATGTGTTTGACCTTGCATATGTTCACCTTTATGAACCACAGTTTTTTTAAATATTTTTAATATTTAAATCCGTTTTTAATTTCAAAAATCTTACACCTAATCATCTAGAACTTATTGAAGAAACCGATGGGCTCATCCAAGTTCAACTGAATGTGTTTCACAGAAGCACAAAAAGGTTGCAAGATTAATAATTCTCCTCGTCATAACAGCAGCTAAATAGGACATTTGGAAATCAACGGCTATATTTGGAACATACCCTAAGTAGGTCTTTTGGAAATGCTAGTGTTACACTTCCCTGTTAGCACTGCTTCCCTCACATTGTAGCTCAAATAGCTGGGGACATCATTGCATATTTGTGCTCTCCTCATCAAAATCAGACACAATATGTATTATATTATTTAAATATGTATTATATTAGACTTTAAAAGGAGAACTTTCAGAGGCGAGTTCTTTGCCCAGGGGAGTGAGGATTCTTTTTTTCTGCCCCTGTGTACACACTTCATTCTCCGTCAATAGCAAAGCTGCCCTACAGTTTTCATTACCTATGTAGCAATACAACAAATCAAAACCAGCAACCAGATAATACAACAAAAAACTTTCTTCTGGGTTGACAGAAACAAAGACAGAGCACTAGGCTCATCTGTTTAGTTTTGTTCTTATGTGTACAGCATATGTAGCACTTTTTTCTCCCCAGTAATTAGTTTCCTCCTAGGGAAAAAAAATTTAAATACATTTAACATACTTCTAATTTAATTAAAATAATTATCCAGATGTGGTATTGATGGGACAGGTGTACATTATCCTTTTAGAAGTGCTGCATATTGAACACTGCCCATAATGTAGGGAAAAAAGGACGACGTTAATGTATTCAAGTGAAAATAATGACTACTTCAACACACTGCATATTTACACAGAAAGACTGATGGATATACAAACAGTTAATATGTATATTTATTTTGTTTCAAATTTAGACTATATTTTGTGGATCACTGAGAACACAGCATCAGTATACATGGAATTTACATTTTTAACATTAAAGATCACAGAGCCTTATCTTATATGAAGTTTTAATTTCTCTTTAATTATGACTTAAAGTTGCACAACATACTGGTACATCTTTACTCCCTGAGGACCACATCACTTCGTACATATCTGTACGTTCTTACTGCTCAAAGGGTTAACAGTCTGCAATGTTTTAGAAAATGGCAACATGAGAGAATTTAGTAGACTATTAGAAGAAGAAAAACATGGCTTGGTAGGCAGCCGTCATGTAAAGGCCCTAAAGAATGACTGACAGGCGTCTTGTGCTCCTGCGAGTAAGAGAGACACTGAGTTTGAGCCACTTTTGCTCGGCGCGATCGAAAGCGCCAGAGTTACTGCAGCCACACCAGCGTCTTCAAACAACTGTGTTGATGCTACAGCTGTGAACAATCTGTCAGACAGCTATTCCAATGTCTCACACCAGAAATTATTTTAGTTTCAATTGTACAAATGCTGAGTGTCTGTAGAGATAGTTATATTGTAACGCAACAATTATTACCATGTTCATTTTCTTTCTTTATCATTGATACTATATTAGTATTTTTCTCTGGCTCCATGTGGTTTCTTAAAGAAAATTAGATTTCTTATTGTATTCCTTTTACTAGATAGTAATTGAAGTGACATTCTCCCCCTCCTTTCTCTCCCTCCCTCCTCATTTTATACCATCTCTGTGCTCCCTCCCACAGCACCGCCTTTCCACAACCAGCTGCCTTCATTAACCCTTATATAACTCAATGTACCTACATTGTTTATTTCCTTCATGACAGCAGTACCTTCATTTGCACCTCCACTTATCCACAATGACTCTTTAAGGTGCCTCAAAGCAAGTTCATTGCTGTGAGGATATGGACACTAACTAAGAGATATACACTCTGAACTGCTATTTGTTTTATTTGAAGTATTGTATTCTAATTCTTTCTTTTCAAAGAATGTTTACATATATATTCTATTAAGTGAATACAAGTGGAAGTCCAAAACATAAATTAAATCTGTCACAAATGTGCAAAGTTATTTTAGGGAGATATTTCACTTCCTATTTTTTTGAAGAGGTTAATTAACCGTCATGATGTTTTCACCATCTATTAAAACAGACATTGACTCAAAATGGACTACAGGCAGTGGTAACAATGACCATCTGTTTGAAACACTCAGAGCATGGACATACATCTAAATCACTAGAAAGCACAAGCAGATGGATGGCATATGAAGAATACTGTTGAGCCTATGCACAACCGGAAAGTGGGCATTTCAAACAAAACATGGGATTCAAAATAATTGGTCTTTACGCTAAAAAAACGAAACTTGAAACACGAAACAGTGGACTGTAGGAGTAATATTATCATCAGATTGCAATTTTGAAGAATAAAAAAAACAAAACCTATTTTGTTGCCAATAGATGTCAAAAAGGTGTTAAGTGCCTCTCTCTTTGTATGGGATCTCAGAACTCTTTTCCTGTTGCCTTGACAGCTGTGCCGTCTGTATCTGTCCTGAAGCTTGTTAGTGACTTCTTTGATTCTTGGATCTTTGCACTGGAGTTGAAAAGTGAAATTTCAGTTTGTGGCCCTGCTTTACTCTTTTAACTTTCACCCAATGGCCCTCATTATGATCTGGCATGAAACAAATTGTGTTCTTTGTTCCTCTCTTATCAAGTAATGTACATATGTAGCTTATTTGCATGGCACAATGCAATGAAGCCTAGAAGTGAAGCATCATACATACAAACGAGTAGTTTATTTTATATTTTCATACTTTTTTGTTTAGTTTCTCTTTTTTATGTGTGGCATATACAATGATGTGTGTTATCAGTGTGTCTCCACTTAGTCTGCTTAAATTCTTATTTGCCATGCACACTCTCAGTTCTGGCAAAAATAGCTTCTGAAAAAAGGAAAAGAAAAAAAAAAACTTCAAAGCTAATTTCCTTGGAAGTGTGCAGGGGAAGCAAATTAGTGTCACACCACGCTGAAAAGTCTTCCCAATCACATTGCCTTTCATTTGGTGTTGAGAAGACTTGTCAGAAGTAATTTTTTGCATGGCAGATAATCTAAGTAGAAATAACAACAGAATCCATAAATTACAATATGCAATAAAGTAGGGCTAAAATAACAGGAGAACACAAAGAATATAAATTACCCCCCTAAGCCTCTACTTAGCCAGTTAATTTCTTTATTTTCAGCTTTGTAAAGTATTTTTCTGAAACAGTAAAGTGGTACTTTTAGGAAAAAGTTCTGAAAATAAAAAAAGGTAGACAAGTTTAGCACATAGATACATTGTATTTGCATCAAGATATGTTATGTTAGCCAATCTCCCCTGTATCATTAGTGGGATGTTTTTGGAATATTTCAAGCTGGTACACTCCCCCCTAACCCCTGCCTCTCTGACAGGTAAAATATTGTTTAAAGAGAATATGGTCAACCAGGGAAAAATATTTTCACAGCACAGAAGCAACTGCTGTGGCTGCTCAGGCGCCTACAATTTCAGGGTGTTAGCTGTTCCATCGGCATCAAATCTTTTGATTGGTGGCACAGAAGAAGTGAAGGTTTTCTAGGCTTGCCATACAAAAAGAGACGATAAGTATAGCAACTTGCGTATCAGGGGGCAGCAGAATGTAGCAGTGAGCACAGTTCAGAAATTGACCATTCCAAATTGGGGGTGGGGGTATTTAAAGATTTATTGTCTTTGTATTGTATTTTTTTAACCACATAAAGAAGCACAGCATAAAAGCAAATTGCTGTTTCACCTATCCCAGGTGCTAATTGTGGTTACAACTACTGCAGTGTGTGTTCCAACTTCTGGCACTGTACGTACAACAAATGAAACATACCAATTAACATTTATTTTGCTATGACACTTTTCATTCCATTTAGAAGACAAACCATTATATATAATTTATGGAATACCATAAACTCAGTCAGCAGTCAACACTGCGGTAATCTTAAAACAGTGCTTCAATTGTTTAAACCGGTGTATAATAGAAATAGTTATGGAACACCAATAATGTAAAAACGAATGTATTTATTATCTATATTACAATTATAGAAAATAAAATAATCTGTCACAAAAACACTCAAAAGTCCTGGAAAAAAATAACAACAACAAAATGTTACCTGGATGGAGAAATACTGTTTGTGTCGTTCTGTTAACAGTTAATATTGAATGGTCCAATACCCATGTCCCCAAACTGAAAATGTCAGTTATGGATGCTCTTTGGAACAGGTCCCATGAAGGTATAACGCTCCTTGTGGAATTGGCTGTCAGAGCTAGAATGGGTAGGATAACCAGTATTGTAAGAAGTTAATTTCCATCAAGGAGTTTGACAGTCATTGTTTAGGTATGATTCTGCCTTTTGATGTGGAAGAAGATAAATCAACTTGTCTCTCTCTTTTAATCTGTCAACCATAAAGGGCTAAATTTCACACACTGCAAAGAATCCGTAATTCAGGCTTTCAGAAAAATCCTTTTATGCAGGGAAAAGGGCAGCCTAAAGTTCTCTCTCTATATATATTTAACAGATTTTTTATGAGGTGTCCCAAAACCAATAAAAAGAAATAAAAAATGTTGAAGGCCTCATTCTAAAAGGAAGGTTTAACACGTCATTCTAGAATAAATGATAGACTGATTTAAAATTTGACCCAGTGCAGTTAATTTCTAAAATTAACTATAAATACTTCTTTCTCACTTTTGAATATTAGTGAAAGGGGTCCTATTTCTACTAAATAAATTCAGAAAGAAGAAAATACTCAAGAATAAATTATACACATTACAAATTATTGCATACATTAATTGTGTTGAATTTGATGAATGGGATAGAGTATGAATATGAAACCGTGTACGTTAACAATATTGAAAACATTTATATATTTAAGGGTGGTCAACAAGATAAAATGCTGGCTTTTTTTGGCTGAAAACATTGAAATGCACATTGTGTTATGATAAAAAGGGGACATTCATAAAACAAAACAAAAATACAGTGACAATGCATGTTGTCAATCCCAAATTTAAGCATAAAAGCACTTAACTATATCTTGGTGCTGTAAAGTGTGCCTGTGTTGGGCGGATATGTGACCAAAACAAATAATTTGCTACTTAAATCCACAAGGATGCTTCAAAATTGAACCTGAAATCAACTATGCTATTCCACAGAAAGTTAGAGACAAAGTTAGTCTTAGCCTGTGTAGAATACAAAATCTCGTCCAACTACTAAATTGCGGATCACAATTTATGTGCGGTGCACTCTGGGAATGTAGTTCATTACTGTCGGTTGGCCATAGCAACAACGTAACAAAAACTACATATCCCTACTTCAGGTTCCATCCATCACCGATACAAAAGCTACTCCTTTGAGAAGAAAAACGAGTTTAGGAACATAAGTAGAGATGGTGGTCGACAGCGAATGAAGCAAAAGTGACCGTATCGAAAATATACCGGTTTGACCCCAAAGTGGTTGAAAACTTTGCAAATATTCATCTGACTTATGACAATGATGTGCACAGATGATCGGGAAGGTAATAACAGTGAATAAGTCAGCTCCTTACCTGTCAGCCCTCATTGATGGGACACGGAGTGTGAGTGTGAAATCGTTAACGTGCGACTACTTGAGTATAGCAGCCCCGGATTTAAAGTATTACGCTAAATTGCAGCGATCCTGTAAAATACTGTTCATGGGTTTATATACTATAGACTGAGACTTTACTGTAATAGTGTGTGTGAAGCATTTTGAAATACATACATATATATATATATATATATATATATATATATATATATATATATATATATATATATATTAATCAAATCAGCCACTAGTTGTGTAAAAGTCTGTTCTCTTCTAAGTGATCAAGGAAACATGGACTGTTGAAGTGGTCTCTGCTGATGATTAAATTACTTCAAAAGAGGAGGAGAGAGGGAGGGAAACAGATATGTGGGGGAAGAGGAAGGAGAGGAAAGAAAGGAGAGAATGAAAAGAACAAAATTGAGAACATGAAGCATACATTTAACTCTTAACAGAATGTATTAATTCCAGTTTTGGCTAAAATATTTAAGCTACTTTTTTCTTTAAATTATTTTGATTTAGTCATTTAATATTTGATGCATCTGAGAAAGATGTTCTCCTTCATCAGCCACAGTGGCGACTCCAGGATGGTAGAGGTTGACTGGGGGGGGCAAAGTTTGATTTTGACATAGACATTTTGCACAAGCTAGCAGTACCATGTTCATGATCCAATTTCAATTTGACGAATCCCATGGCTCATTGTATATTACTTTTATTTTTATGAACTGCACTCTTTAAAGCTAGGCTCACACTACAAGAATTGTAACCCACATTTAGCCCGCTTTGGCCATCTTGGCAAATCTGTACCGATCGTGATGACAAGCACCTTGGGCGTGTTTAATATTTACGACTAGAATCGGCATGGGTCATGTATTGTGAGATGATCAGCGACACATACTGAGAAGGAGACTGCAGCAGCCAATGACAGTTGAGCTGATTGAAGAAGAAAAAAACCTCCGGAAGAATAAACATGACAGGAGTATTTGATTTTCAGAAGTATTTATTTAAATAGTTGTTTTGGGGGCAGGTTATTTAAAAATACTTAAATACAGAGAAAACAATATTTTCAAATACAAATACCAATTAGTATCTGGAATTGACCCAGGTCTGCGCAAAATGTAATGTAATGATCATACTGTGTGATGGATATAGACTATGACTGTTGCTCACCTCCAGCAGGCCATATTGCTGTCACTTCCCCAATCATGTCTTCACCCACATTCTCTTTTCACTCTGCTTTTTTGTTTGTCTGCACAGATGAACGCATAAACAGCAAGGGCAGCAAGCTTATTAGAGAGCAGAGATTTGTGGAGTGATGTAAATTATGTTCTTAAAGTGTGCACACCATCATGATGCAAAATACATTAATTCAGTGCAGTGGGACCTGCCCACCGTTATCAATATCGGTTCAGATTTTAAGATTCATGTAATGTGAGTCTAGCTTACGTTTTTTTCCTCTTTCAGGTAGTCTTGCTCTCTTTTCCCATCTTTCTCTCATCTCTCAAAACCAATCCACAAAACAATCATTCAAATTCAAAACTTAATACAGATGTGATAGTTATATAAAATGTATTTGAGTGAAAGTTAGTGCTTTCATTTTTATGGTTATCCATATAAGAAAAGATAATGCTATCTAACTTATCTCTTTTTAACCCCCACCCACAAATTCAGTAAGCTCTTAATATGTGTAAGAGAGTAAATGTGCAGATAATCCATATAACTGCAGTTTAAAATTACACAAGAAAACGTGTACAACCCGGTATTCATATAATCACATTGATCTATTATTAATACAGATATAAATTACTCCTTATGTGCACTCTGTTCAACCCTACTGTATTCTCTATTAGACGTGTTGTTGGAATTTGCTATTTAATCAAAGTTGGTAATTGGGAGAGCCAATTATAACTGTAATAGGCTAAACATACAACTAGATTAAGTAACCATTTTTTTAAAGTAATTTTTTCCCTTCTTTATTGTAATTGTCATGTGCGGCAATACTGTATTCAATCAATAATAAGGTTCTGTTAATACCTAGTTGTTCCTGATTTAATGGCAAATTTAAACACCTTATGTTATCCAGACTGTGCTTGCATAATCTATATTACTGGTTTTCAGAGATACTATATAAAAGAGTGACATTCCTTCTGTTAGAAAATTTGAATTAAGTTAAAATATGGTATGAAGACAGAATAGGTCTCATGTGAATACATACACTATTACTATATTTGAAAAACATAATTGGATGCAATGCAGTTCCAAAATAATAGCAAACAAGCTTTACTCTCTGTGCTAATTCACATTCAATATATTTTTGGCTCCATAATTAGAATAGTTTTATTCTATTGAGGGTCCTTCAATCTTAAAATGCCGGGTACATATGCTAGGGATCACTCCATTGTGACATTATTTTGTATTTTATTCCTTTCAGAAATGTTGAATATATAGGTTTTTCTATATGTTTATAAGCACATATCCAGAGCTGCAACTCTCCTGCAACTTTTTTGCGGCATGCACATTTTGTTTTGTATTGGGCCCTAATTCTATTTTTACACTGTAAACTTGAGTTTATACCTGTACATCTCTGTCAAATGTTAGTGTGATAATAGTGACTTACCCTTGTACTTGCTATATGGAATGTTTGCTACTGTTGCAGTAATTGGGTGGAAATACACCAGAACTTATCTACGATTGGATAACTATGTGTTGCAGTTTTTTATAATAACTGAAAGTAAAGCATAGTCAATTTGTCATTCACGGGTTGATATGGTTTTGATGGGAGGGAGTGAGGCGATCCCATTTCAAAGTGTTCACCAATGATTGGGTGTTTTTTCTTTTCTTTTTTCAATCAAGAGGACAATGTCTTACTGGAGGCTCTAGGGAGGCGTCGCCACACCCACAAACTACCCTGGTGTCACCCCTGATCAGCTGTGATTGATCAATGTGAAATTAAGATCTAGCATGTTTTGTCATAGTTTGTTGTACCATTTTTAAATTGGTTTCATTCGTAATTTCATTTAGATTTTGAAAAATGTTATACTCCTGCAGCTTGGGTAGGGAAAATTGAATTAGCATTGCACATGTCATCAGTTCTGTGTAGAGGTCACCCTGTCCCTTGTGACAATATTCTCTGGCACAGTTTGGTCAATCCTCTTTAAAGCTCTTCTTCAGCCCCGATTAATTATATCTTTAGGTGCTGGCTTGGCTTCTTTTATGAATCCTTTTGCACTGCAGTAGATTTTTGCACTTGAGTTCTAAGCTAGAGAAGGGAGAAGAAATCATTATATGTGAATAACACTGGTGGAGGTTACAAGAAGTTATCTTTACAAAAAAATCCTTTTGTATCTGGTTCATTAGAGACATTCATTTAGTTAAAAAAGAAGTAATAAAGTTTTCCTCTCTCTCTCTCTCTGCAAGCCTATGTTATCAGTATCTATTCACAACGTGTCATCTGAAGCCCTTTATACTTGACTATAAAAGCTGAATGTGGACATTGACTTGGGTTTCATTATTAGTTTTCCTACTTTTAATTGATAGACTCAATAAGAAGGACTTGTCCGGCATACCTAATAAAGAGAAGTAACACTGGTTTTCAGCACTATCAGCTTCTTGCTTTTTAATTGGACTCACTAATGCAGTGGTAAAATCAGTAATGTTTGTCCATTTAATTGGAAGTCTCTAATCTACAGAAACAAAACCTTGCTAAATCATTTTATTTTATCACAATGGGAGAATTGTGACTATTCCAGGAACCATTTATGCTTTGTCCCAGTGCTGTTAAACCCTGATCCAGAAAAGATATGCATTTGTTCGTTTTTTTTTTTAATTATTATTGTTTTCCATTGTTCCTTTCTTAAAATGTATTTTCAACTTCACCAACAACAAAAGCAATGATACAAATAAAATAAACTAAGGGTTATAACGTAGGGGTTAACTTATGGCTCTGGGAACCACCACAATTCCCATCAATTACAAGTGAAGCAGCCACCTGATATTTTAGATACCCTTTCTCAAACTAAAAATGTCTCCATTCTCAACCATTGGCCTTTGGCTTCACAATACACGAAACGGAAGGACATGGACAAACACACACACATGCACACACACAGGTACAATATTACAGTTATTCTAATCATAATAACAGTCCCGAAGGATCCCAGACCACTACAATATTATACATCAGTCTGTCAGTCAAAAGCTACTGCTTTTAAATAATATATATTCTAGAAATAAGTTAAAAATGCAAAAGAAAAAGTCAGATGAAACCACTGAGCCCTCAGCCTTGAGGTGCAAAATCTATTTTTACATGCTGTACATTTGACCTTTTGTTAAACCCAGGCTCAAAGGGGGGAGACTGCCACACTACAAAGCAGAGCCTTGAGATTTTGATTAGAAAGCTTTGCACTCTTGGATGGTTAATGCTGAAAAGAAAGTCTCACAAATATATCAGCAATGAGATCTCAATGCTAGCTAGATTGAGGATATTTTTTAGCATTGTTTATTGAACGTTCAGCAATGGGTTTTATAATAAGGTACTGCTTTAATAAACCAATTCTGTCTCGGAGGTGTTTCCAGTGATATTTGTCACAATTGCATAATGGTGCAAGAAAAAATAAAAAAATATTTTTTTTTTGTCTGTCAGATCAATTATTCTGTTATTTTTGACTGCAACTACATACAGTTTATCTTTATTTTGAGAGGTTATTCATAGTTCAGGTAAGATGTAACAATTGTATTTGGCTTGTCTATTTCCAGTACGTTGACATCAATTCATAACCAGATGGATGAAAACCTCAGTTCACATACTGTATGAGACAATGGCCAAAATATTGATAATCAGGTACGGCATTCTTTTTGAGCCATTAAGTCTATTTTTTTTTTGTTCTTGGCATAAATGGGGCTACAGAAAGTAAGAGCACAACCAAGTAAGTGTCTGTCATTGAACTGTAAACCTAATTCTCTTGAGGGGACACTAACTGACCTATATGAATATAAATGTCATAGTTTCCATACTGTCAAATTCCTTGATGGGAATGACTCCTGAAATCAGTTTAAAATATATCAAACAAATGTATTGGTAATTTACATTTGAAGCACTGACCATGACAACTCAAGCCTCCCAGAAATGAATATGCAAATACATCACTATATGGATCAATACACAAAGATGAAGTAACATACTTTCTGTAGTTACTTGCCATACAATAGGTTTTATAGGAAATAACATGCGTGTCCAAAGAGTTCCTGGGAAATCACAAGAAAACACTGTACTGTAGACCTTAGCCAAACCTCACATCTTTTCCTAAGAGGAACACTTAAGAGATGGAAACAAGCAATTGTTGCCATACAGGATTTTCTTCAGAGACAAAACTGTTCACTTCAGTGCAGTTCAGAGCACTTTATGTATTTTTTGCTGCCAAGATGCAGTATTAAAAAAAATACCCATACAAAAAAAAGAGAACATAGTCTTTGCTTTAGAAAACAGTTCCCCCACCCCTAAAATGTTTCTAAAACTGAATATTTACAATAAGAAATGTAAAAAATAACCATGCATTATTCTACATTTTTTAAATATATTTACATGGCATTGTATTTTCTTGGAGGACAGATCTACAATTCCGAAACAATTATATAGCATAGCCTCCTGTCCAAAGTAGCTTCTTTTTTTTTTTTTTTGCTGCCGAGCTTGCATTTTTCCCCCGATTAGAAACCAGTTCCACAAGTTCTCAAAACCTTTAAACTAAGGACATGGGGGACATTTTTTCTTTGAGCACATCTTCTTGAAGTCAGCCTTTAAAAAACACAGGGCACCTAGAGACTTGTCATTGATTCTGTTGCAGATATTTGTTACAAACAGACCACAAAAAGAAAAGGTTCTCTCTGCTTCAACACACATGCACTCAAGGTTAGATTTTAAATGTGGCACTGAAAACCAATAGAAAGTCAATAGGGTTTCATGTTTGCATTGTTCACAGTTTATGAGAAATAGGAAATAGAATAATAATTAATAATAATCATCATCATCAATCAAACATCAATTACCACAAAATATGTACAGTACATAGGTTATTAAGTGAACTATCTGTAGTACTGAAGTTTTCAAGTATATATAAAAGCCTTCTTTGTTAATTGAGCTTGGTCATTTTTGGAAACCATAAAGTAATGTCACTTAAATTTGTGTTATTTATTTCTCAGATACAGGAATAACCTCATACAGGAATTCCTGGAACATTGTACTATTAAAACATATTTGTATGGCAGCCATCTTCTGGAGATCAAGATAGTATTCTTAATGGCCCGTAATTTAATTTGATAGACTACACTTAGCACTTCATCATCCCATTTTAAAGATACTTTAAAAAGCCAATGGATATAAATAATCAGAAATGTTGTTGATAAATTCAGTGTAAAAAGGAAACAAAAACATGAATACACATGTAGTAGTGTTGTGCAATAATAATAATAATAATAATGACTATATACACTCACCTAAAGGATTATTAGGAACACCTGTTCAATTTCTCATTAATGCAATTATCTAACCAACCAATCACATGGCAGTTGCTTCAATGCATTTAGGGGTGTGGTCCTGGTCAAGACAATCTCCTGAACTCCAAACTGAATGTCTGAATGGGAAAGAAAGGTGATTTAAGCAATTTTGAGCGTGGCATGGTTGTTGGTGCCAGATGGGCCGGTCTGAGTATTTCACAATCTGCTCAGTTACTGGGATTTTCACGCACAACCATTTCTAGGGTTTACAAAGAATGGTGTGAAAAGGGAAAAACATCCAGTATGCGGCAGTCCTGTGGGCGAAAATGCCTTGTTGATGCTAGAGGTCAGAGGAGAATGGGCCGACTGATTCAAGCTCATAGAAGAGCAACTTTGACTGAAATAACCACTCGTTACAACCGAGGTATGCAGCAAAGCATTTGTGAAGCCACAACATGTACAACCTTGAGGCGGATGGGCTACAACAGCAGAAGACCCCACCGGGTACCACTCATCTCCACTACAAATAGGAAAAAGAGGCTACAATTTGCACAAGCTCACCAAAATTGGACAGTTGAAGACTGGAAAAGTGTTGCCTGGTCTGATGAGTCTCGATTTCTGTTGAGACATTCAGATGGTAGAGTCAGAATTTGGCGTAAACAGAATGAGAACATGGATCCATCATGCCTTGTTACCACTGTGCAGGCTGGTGGTGGTGGTGTAATGGTGTGGGGGATGTTTTCTTGGCACACTTTAGGCCCCTTAGTGCCAATTGGGCATCGTTTAAATGCCACGGCCTACCTGAGCATTGTTTCTGACCATGTCCATCCCTTTATGACCACCATGTACCAATCCTCTGATGGCTACTTCCAGCAGGATAATGCACCATGTCACAAAGGTCGAATCATTTCAAATTGGTTTCTTGAACATGACAATGAGTTCACTGTACTAAACTGGCCCCCACAGTCACCAGATCTCAACCCAATAGAGCATCTTTGGGATGTGGTGAAACGGGAGCTTCGTGCCCTGGATGTGCATCCCACAAATCTCCATCAACTGCAAGATGCTATCCTATCAATATGGGCCAACATTTCTAAAGAATGCTTTCAGCTCCTTGTTGAATCAATGCCACGTAGAATTAAGGCAGTTCTGAAGGCGAAAGGGGGTCAAACACAGTATTAGTATGGTGTTCCTAATAATCCTTTAGGTGAGTGTATATATTAAATGGAAAAACAGCATTTTAGGAATTGTTGAGCAACATGCATAACATGGAATGGAAAACTGTCAGATCATAAGTGTTTTCATGTTTAGGATGAAACAACTTCTGCAAACTTGATTTGTGGCTGCACACAATGCAGATGAAACACATCAGACAGAAAAAGAAATGGCTGATGTAATAGAAAAGGACAAGAGCTTTTACATCTCATAGTAACTTTGACAACTTTGAGATTGCAGAAAACAAAGTATATTACTATCCACCCTGTCAAGAAGTCCTTTACTTTGTATAAATCTTACATTTCAAGGAAAGCTCACTCCCTGCATACTTCTCCAGATGGTAATATGACAAGCCTACACATTATGTGAGTTACCGTTAGTTCAATTATTCAGAAAACAAACAAAAAATGAAGACAGGGAAACATTAAAAACAAAAGTAATCTAAGTAAAAGTAAAACTAAAAACTGGCAATCATGCAGTAAAATAAAATGACTCCTTTGAAACTATTGCCCTTCAGGTAGGTCTACTGATGTGACTCGCACTTCAGGTATAGTTAATTGACTCTCCAAACTTTCTAGGATGCTAGCCAAAATGTATGAAAGAGCTTACAATGAAAATAAAATATAATTATGGAAACAAAACAAAAAACATTCACTGGCTGTTGAGGTTGTCAAGAATGCAAAATGCATTTTGAAACTTCTCATTATAAAAACATGCATTAAATCAGCAAATTAAATTAATATTTTATGAATGTAACTAGTAGTAATTGGAAGAATGATTATAAATAACTAGCCTGAAATAATACAGGATTATTGTGTAATACCATTCTGTTGCTGTTGTGTGCTTGTTTGTGTTTAGCTCTTCCAAAAAAACTCCAACAAAAGAAAAACACTGCAGACCAAATAGAAACATTACCATCCTGCAAATTAAAAACACAAAACCTGATGGTATTTTTTTCATTAGTTAGAAGTAGTCCTCTGTAAATTAAAAAGCCATTATCACATATTTGTAAAATAACTAAATATTTTTTGTTTTCTTTCTTTCCTCTTCAATAAGTTACTTTTAAAGCATCTTCCTACTATAACACTGGTTTTATTTTGAATTTGGAAATTGAGTTGTTGTTTTCTCAATTTCTTTAGTTAAAATGCAATACTTGTTTAAATAACCAAAACCACCGTAAGGGCTTTGATAACATTATCTTAAGTAAGACAGGATGTATTCTATACTGCAGTTGGTACAAAACAGAAATGTAAGTATCATGTTGTGCAGTGTAATTGAAATTTCTAGTAATCAATTAATTAATATTCCACTAACTTAACTGTGTTTGTGCTTACGGCACCTATTTCATGTCAGATTTGACAATTATTTATGTTTTCATGGGGGTACAACACAGTAACTGCAACCACCATACTAGAAAATACACATCCAGAATTCCTGAAAAGACAATAGCTCAATAAAGAGGCTCTTTTCGTTTTTATTTCTTTGTAAACACAGCTTATTCCTTGTAGAAATATGTTCTTGACAAGGGGGCTTAAGCATACCTGTGTGCAAAGCTCAAAGACAAGCTCAATAATACAACTGAGACCGTACAATGTTTGACACTCCAAGGTCACTGCTTTCTTCAAGTTGAGTCTAAATTCCACCAGGGTTTGTGTCCAGTGCCTTCTGATAGTTCATTCTCATATCAGACGGTTAATTGGTACTTTGGTTAGGACAGCAAGCAACTACATTTTTTTTTCCCAAAGACCAAACACAAAAGCAAGATGATAAGAGGAATTTTATGGCTTAGCTTTTTATCCAGATGTCCTCTGTACCATCGACCGTGCCCAGGTATTCCCTTATCTGCGCAAAGATACAGAATTTAACTACAGTGGAAAAACATTAATTAGATTTAAATGCAGCCAGTACTTATATTTAATGATAATATAGTGTTTGTCCCTTGCTATAGTTCCAAAGAAAAAGAACAAAATTAAACACCAATTCTGTGATCAAAAATACATCAAATACAAATATGTACAAGATGAATTGTGTATGTTGCTTGTACTGATTATTATTATTAATAATATATATTTTTTTTTAAATCAGTCCTTCATTTAATAGTCCAAAGGGGGGAAAAACATATTTGGAATAATTCTGTGAATCTGAATTTTTCCATTTATAGTGCAGTAATTCTTGGACATTGCAGTTCTGATGATAAGGAATGCAGTGCTGATTATACACAGTAAAAATGACAAGTAGCATGGTTACCTCAGAGAAAATTAAGAAATTATACATTGATATTTAACGATTTGTGGCAGGTAACACTTTACATTAATTGCTACTAAGATCACTGTGGGTACACTGTCAATATTGCCACAGTTCTTTAGTTATGTATTCTATGAAATATATGTACAGTAATTACTACAACTATGCATCATTATACTGTAATTATGTACATAAACATGTTTTACTAAAGTAATTACTATATAAATACAATGTAGTAAAGGACATGTATTTAAATGTAAATGTAAAATATGTATTGTAATAAAATACATTATATATAGTTATAATTGGATGGGGGGGTATTTTACAGGTTTGTGGGGATCAGTCAATGAGTGGGAGGCAAGGGATACAATTACTTAATTTGGTCATTAAAATTGTGCCTTAATCAAATGAAATGCACACTAAAAGAACACCATTGTTGCAATTAACATCTAACTAGATTCTAGTCCTTAAAACAGTTAACCTAAACCCTCCCTTAAAAACACCCTTATTAAATCTAAATCGATACTTGTGCAAACAGTGAAAAGAATGATGTGCATAATAAACCTCTGGGTCCCTTTCCCAGCATTCTCTTCCACAGACCATTCTCTTGTTTGTTATGTGTGTTATGGACTCCCGAAAAACTCTCTCTTCTAATACATCTTATATGACTTGAATATGATTCTTAACCAATGATGTACATAACACAATTACCAATGGTCATAACAAAAGCACTAATTGACTTACATCTATTGTCCCTTTAATGATTATCTATAATAAGCCAAACTACACAACCAATAGGAGAACCCACAGATGTTATATAAGCAATTTAATTAATTAAAATGTAATTCTACTGTACCAATTGACCAGCTTTAAAGTCTTTTTAAAGGCACAAACTCAAGTAAAGGTTAGAAGAGACACTCATAATAGATCAATCAACTGCAAATATGGAATGATAATTTGAAAGTAAAATAAATCTTATATAACATTAGAGCACTTGCTGGCTGCTTGCCTTTTGATGTTCTTACATAATTTGCAGACGGGGGGTTATTTCCTTCCCAGGTGGGTAACTCTCCCAAGGGTACAGGTTATTTTTTTAACTACTACTTTAATTCCTTATGAAATTATTAAACTTCAAAGAGTTGATCTGATTAGCTACGAACTGCCCTTTAGATCTATATACCAAACACATATTTAAATAAATAGCACCTTCATTTTCACTGGGTATTTGCAACTAATATGGGTATGGTGTGTTTAATGCTTTAAGGCTTCAATATTTCATACATATATCAATATCACACAATTCTCCTTTGTAACCAGAAGGAAATAGAGACATTGATCTATGATTCTTACTTTTAACATTAATAAAACAGTATGTGTAGGATATCCTCATTAAACGTGTAATCACAGTACATAGCTGTGCTTGTTACACATGATGTCATGATGATTATATTCACATTAATTAATTTTTAGTATTTGTTTTATCATTCTTCTGAAAACTATGATATAACATGTTAAAATTGGACATAACACTGATAATTACGTACAGCTGATTTGAGGACTGAAATGTCAAGCAGGAAACACCCATTCCTGCATATGTATTGTATTATACTAAACAGTTTTAATTGTGTCCTCTGGTATTTGTACTGCTTTCAACGTTGTTTTAGGAAGTAGGCAGGTTGAATGCGATTAAACCATTATAGTGAAATAAAGGAAAATACATTTAAAGCTTGTAATTACGATTTTTATTTGATGTAAAAATAATGATTATTCACAGAAGCTCTCCCATAACACCCAATGAATGGAATTATATTTTGTATAATTTGATGTTTAATGTGGTATGCTCTCTGTTGGCTGCCAAAGCAACAGAGTGCCCTACCTCCTGCTCAGCTTACCCAGAAAGGCGGTCTCTGTGCTTTGTAAGTTGGCTTTACACTTTCAAATCCACCTATGTATAGGGGGATCTGCAGATACAGAGTATAGGACACTATGACCATGCTATTCTACATGCAATCAAATGTAAACTCCCCTGGTTCAGAGATAATTGGTTCTAAGATGGTATACAGAAATATTAATGTAATATAAACCCCCACTATTTCTTGACTGTTTATTAGCACAACACTTGACACTCAGGGGTATTTATATAGTTATCCTCTTTGATCTGGTTAACTATTAGAAAATACTTTGAACCCTAGCAGATCCCATGGGTCTTTTTATCCTACCCATGGTCCTGTGGGTATGCATTTTAACCAGTGCGGCACCCCGAAGTCACATCTCCTCATTAATCAGTTTCTCCAGTCATCTGCCACCAGTAGTATACCCAAATTATATATTTGCTCTTCAGCTACATAATTGATTACTAAATAATTAGAATAGATAGCCCATTACATGTATTTTAAAACAAAGTGGAATTACTTGCTGTAATTAATGTAACTGAATGTCAGTTGTAAAAGTCTGCAGTCCAGCATTATCATTATCCAAGGCTTCTTCATGAGATTGTTTCAGCAGATGCGTCTAATTTAGTGTTTTATTGTCTGGTGAATACGTTTCAGACTTACACCTCCACCACATCGAATCTTGACCCATTCACCAATCACACAGGTCTAGGCTGTGGATTTGCTGAAACTTACAAGGATTTACAAACCCTAACAAGCAATGTACTACATAGACATGACAAGGTATCGACATCATTGTAATGTGAGGTTGACAATTTTTATAATGCATAACCTGAGGGTATAACAGAATATCAGAATATATCCAATCTAAACTCTGTCTTATTAGTTGCAAGAAGGTGGTAAAACACTGCAGTTCTAATACTCATGGCCAGCTCATTCCACCACTGTGGGGCAAGAGAGGAGAGAGCAGGTCTGGGCAGTTGGAAGTATGAGGGAAGACGTCAATAATCAACTAGTAGAAGTGGAACGGGGAGGTAAAAGGAAATATAGGGAGACTGGAGGTACAATGGAGTAGCATGGGTAAAAGTACAGACAAGGATCTTGAATTTACGGTGGCAGTGATAGGAAGCCAGAGAGCTCTAAATAGAGGAATAGCTCAAGAGAACCAAGGCAGACAACATAAAACATATTCTGGATTTTCACATTATTGCAGATTTATCTGTCTTAGCTCTATACAATCTTGATTTCTATATTCCAGTGCTGAACTCAACCTCTGAACTGAGTAAGTAAACTAAACTTCACAAGTCGCCTAAATAATTAAAAATCCTCAAGTCATCCATAACAAGCTTCTGTTCCATTGAGAAAAGTAAAGCTAAGCTCCAGTTTCCTTACACAAGACAGAATGGTTTTAAAGAAATTAATAGCACACTCTCTGTAGCGCAGTACACTAATTAGGCTTGTCCTTTAAGCGTGTTGGAAAAACAAAAACACCTTTCAGTGATACCAACTAACATTGAGGGGTTCTTTGATTTCCCTTGCTGTCTCTGTCTATTTAATGGGGTAAGCTGTCCTCTGTGCACCTTGGTTTCTGCCTTGTTTGTATGAAAATAATGCAATTAAACAATGACAAGACTAGAGAAAGGTTGTACACCCAATTGCCAGTAGCTCAAATGGTGTCCTAAAAAGCTTCCAAAGTTGAAAGCTTGAATTCTAGCCATGCCTATAGAGTGGACTTCATCTGGAGTACAGAGTTAGTTATATGGATTGATTTCTGGAGCCAAGCATCACACAAACAGTTTGCCAATATCTTTGCAGAAACGGATCTTTAACACTTTGTTAAAAGTGTGGAGATCAGATTACGCCCAGAGCTGCAGTTTATCTAAACAGAGAAGGCAGTTGGATGACTATAAAATGGTTCTTTCCATACTACTATAATTACTATACAGCTATAAATTTCCTCTGAAGACAGCTCCTGAATATGAAACTTGTATAGAGGGAAGAGAGTCCATCAACATCAAAAAGATTAAGCAATTTTACAGAAAAGAAAATTGATACTTTGAACATGCATTACAAATAATGAATAATATAATTAGCGGTAATTAAAAATAAAGACATCAGATTGACTGTGGTTTAGTCATGCAAACTATACTTAAAGCGTTGGCGTGTGCAAATGTTTAATGTCTGCTTCAATAAATACAAAATAAAGATTACATTCAGTAAGTATTAACATAATTTTACCTCACTGATTCTCCTGACATGCTTTCCAAAAGTTTGTGTATGACCTAACTCGGCCAAGAATACACACTGACCTCAGCTTGCCCTTGATGAATGCCAGCAATGCACCTGAAATCAAGAAAACTTTTCTGGAACATTGCCATACTCTCAATTGCACTCCTATCAGCCTGGGAACGAGACAGAGAAACATCTGGGCAAATTACTCAATCACAAATAAAATACCTTCTAGATGATCCTAACATTCCTGGTCTTCGTTGCCTTGTAAGATGTGAGCTCTAAGCAACTAAATTAGGACACAAAAAGTATGGTCATCATCTCCACAAATGGAAAAATTAAGAGCTTTTAAGAGTCTAAGGCTGCAACTGAGGAACACCATCACAAACAATTTAACAGATTGTGAACTCCTGCCCTCTCTGTGCATTTGTAGGCAGTATGAGTAGTATTCACTCTCTATCTCCTGAAGCCATCAGCTGGATCTCCAACTTAAACATTGATCTGCTGTTTCTCAAATAACATCTTTACAAAAGAAGAAAGATTCCCGTGATACTATTACCCTCGTAAGGCTGTGAACAGTTCGCCCTGAATCATGAGACCGAAGACAACCATCATAATAGCAGAACACAGAAGCTGGAAAATCTTGGACAAGCCAGAAGCTTTTAAACATGAAGGCCTGAAAGAGTAGGATGGTAGGTAGTGCTACGAATGTTTTTTTAGGATCAGATTAAAACATAAAATAAATAGGTATGACTTTATTGATATTATGTATATTGCCCATTTGAGGCTACATTAGGTAGCTGCAACAATGAAATGCAAATTAATGTGGGATTGAGGATAAGCAATTAATGTTATTTGTCAGCTGTGTTTTAATTAAAAATAAGGTGAAACAAAATCAGTGACTTAATTGAAATCCCAAGGTACTAACAAGTGACCTTGTTTTGTAATTAGCATTTTTTCCGTTTAATTAAGAATCAGAACTCATTCAGCTTAATTTCTCCTTTTGCAGACCCATGACAGGCAGCACTTAGTGATATGAATCTGTTGACTGACCATGCTGCAATTTCTCCAATGGATCGAATTACTTGCCAGTTTGCTTCACTCAAATGCTACTTTGTAGAGATCAATGTGTAACTAGCTTACAACTCACTCCCTTGCCAGGGACATGTTCAGAGCTTCTCAAGTGGGGTGGCCAGGATGGGACAAAGATTTCTTGTGGGGTGGCCAATGGTTCTGGATAGATAGGGTAGTTCCCTTGTGAAAATGACGTTAATATTACTACCACTACTACCTCTACTTAAAGCAGCACTGAGCTATTTTAGCATGACGGTAGGGGCACCATCAAATATAAATCAATAGAGACAATGCATTTTCACATGCAAAAAAACCTTGATTTATATTATATATATATGATGTGCTCACAACTGACATTCCAGAGCAGCATTGCTGTTTTACAATTTGAAGCTCGATCATTTGATCTAAAGTTTTATACCCTGGGTCCCCCCTGTAGCATTGCCACTGCTCTCACCTGTGTAGCATTATGATGGGTGTATTTTGATAACAGCATTTTAGCTGTGAGCTGAAGCACTGATCTAAGGAAGACCTCTCCCCCCAAAGTTATCAGATTTCCATAAAGTGTGGGACTGGTTTACATCAAAGTGACAGTTTTGGGAGGATGGCAGAAACCAACCAAGTCTTTGCCGGCAACAGAAGAGTTAAACTGGGAGAAGGAGATTGAGCCGTACGAAGAATTCTTTTAAAGGACTTTATTAAATAAAGAACTTTACAGACTGCGCATGCCCGCCTGTGCCCACCTGATCAGTGGAGTTTTACAGCTGGACAATTGACTGTATACGAAAGTGTCAGTCATTTAAATAGCTATTGAGTCTTAAGAAACTTGACCCTTGGAACCAAACAGGGCCCTGCTTTCCTCAAAGACTTTGTCTTCAAATAAGTACGATGAGAGACCCTGCTTGCCAAGAAGATTTTGTGCACAACCTTGGAGCCTTCAAACCAGTGGAAAATCTGTTTGGAAACGACTCTACTTTCGTGAAACCCCAACTTCCAGGTGCATCGACTGAGTGGAAGTTCTTGGACAAAGCCGAACCGGACTGCCTTTGTTCCCAACCACACGAACCTCGTGCTGTGTGCTGTTATCTGAGCCCGAAGCCAGAGAGACCTCTCTGCGACGAAGTTCAGATAAGTTTAACAGTTTGGAGTTCATCATTCATGACATTTGAGAAATCAATTAGAAATGTTAATCTGTGATTCATAACTCTAGAATGTGTAATATCATTTAGTTTTCTTAAATATAAATGTGTGTTGCCTTAAACTGTTTTGTTGATAATTTTAGAAATAAAATCTGTCAACGCCGAGAAATATCTTCTCATACCTGTTTAACTGTTTAGTCTGAAATTGACACAAGTTAATAGACACCAGATTATAGGTGGCCTTGCCTATCCTTAATCATTGAATAATAATCAGTTAATGGAAATTGTGATAACAAGTAATGATAAGATCTTTCTCGGCACCTAAACGTAAATGATATATATATAATGAGAAGTTACCTGACATAAATACTAACCTGTGTAGTTATTTAATGTCTGACTAACAATACTAATGAGAGACTCACCTTCGTCTTACTAACCGGTATTGTAGTCAATGTGTTTATAACCTTTTTTGTTAACGATTTGTGTTATAATATGCGATCCCATGGTCTTTGATTTGGTCACGGAAGTGATTTGTCTTTGATTTGTTGATCTAGAGTTGAATTTTAATTAGTTTTTTTCCCTTTTGTATAATTAGTGTAGTGCTACATTTAGTCTTTGTATTTGAATAAATTTGACAATTTATATCTTTGGAATTGGTGTCTGCGTCCAATTATTACAGAAATTGAGTTCTACAAGATTCCAGGATTCGTGATAAGGTGATACTATTAATTCACTTCTTTAATTGAAATTTATAAGTGTACCTTACGCTACACCTGAGACCTCTGCAAGATTTGTGACTAATGTGAGATATGTTTCAAGTGCACTGTTGATGCTTACAGTGAGGGAAAAAAGTATTTGATCCCCTGCTGATTTTGTACATTTGCCCACTGACAAAGAAATGATCAGTCTATAATTTTAATGGTAGGTGTATTTTAACAGTGAGAGAAGCATTTCAAAAAAGTTATAAATTGATTAATTTAATGTTAATGAGGGAAATAATTATTTGATCCCCTATCAATCAGCAACATTTCTGGCTCCCAGGTGTCTTTTATACAGGTAATTAGCTGAGATTAGGAGCACTCTCTTAAAGGGACCTCGTTATCTGTATAAAAGACACCTGTCCACAGAAGCAATCAATCAATCAGATTCCAAACTCTCCACCATGGCCAAGACCAAAGAGCTGTCCAAGGATGTCAGGGACAAGATTGTAGACCTACACAAGGCTGGAATGGGCTACAAGACCATCGCCAAGCAGCTTGGTGAGAAGGTGACAACAGTTGGTGCGATTATTCGCAAATGGAAGAAACACAAAATAACTGTCAGTCTCCCTCGGTCTGGGGCTCCATGCAAGATCTCACCTCGTGGAGTTTCAATGATCATGAGAACGGTGAGGAATCAGCCCAGAACTACACGGGAGGATCTTGTTAATGATCTCAAGGCAGATGGGACCATAGTCGCCAAGAAAACAATTGGTAACACACTACGCCATGAAGGACTGAAATCCTGCAGCGCCCGCAATGTCCCCCTGCTCAAGAAAGCACATGTACAGGCCCGTCTGAAGTTTGCCAATGAACATCTGAATGATTCAGAGGAGAACTGGGTGAAAGTGTTGTGGTCAGATGAGACCAAAATCAAGCTCTTTGGCATCAACTCAACTCGCCGTGTTTGGAGGAGGAGGAATGACCCCAAGAACACCATCCCCAGGTGGAAACATTATGCTTTGGGGGTGTTTTTCTGCTAAGGGGACAGGACAACTGCACCACATCAAAGGGATGATGGACGGGGCCATGTACCGTCAAATCTTGTGTGAGAACCTCCTTCCCTCAGCCAGGGCAAAATCCCTCCTGAGATGTGTGCAAACCTGGTGGCCAACTACAAGAAACGTCTGACCTCTATGAATGCCAACAAGGGTTTTGCCACCAAGTACTAAGTCGAAGGGGTCAAATACTTATTTCCCTCATTAACATGCAAATCAATTTATAACTTTTTTGAAATGCGTTTTTCTGGATTTTTTTGTTGTTATACTGTCTCACTGTTAAAATACACCTACCATTAAAATTATAGACTGATCATTTCATTGTCAGTGGGCAAACGTACAAAATCAGCAGGGGATCAAATACTTTTTTCCCTCACTGTAGTTATTATTTTTTCAGATTTATTCGAATTCAGCGACATGGGGATGATGCTTCCAAGGTGGGATTCACATTTTTGCGGTACGTTAAATGACTTTCCATGTTCTTCCCAGTGGTGGTTATGTTGTGCTACAACTGTTGTGTTGGTTATGTTGTGCTACAACTGTTGTGTTGGTTATGTTGTGCTACAACATGCTAAGGAAAGCATCCTTTCCAAACAGATGTGAACACAAATCCAATGTATTGTAGAGGGGTAACAACTCAAATATAAAGATTCAAAGCTATAAATGTAGGTCATGTTTTCAAGTATGATTATTTTCGGGTTGGAATCCCTTATCTGTGTTTATGTGTCTGTACAGTATATAAAACAATTCCTACAAAACAAATCTTCTCTGGCTTTTTTTGTAACATACAGTCAATTCTGTTTTGAACAATTTATGGTTAACAGTTGGGGGAAAAGTGTTTTGAACCTCCAGTTTTAAGAGTTTTCAATTAGTAAAAGGTGAATTTGAAATTCAGATTTTTTTTGTCTTCATTTAAGGAATTAGTGGAATGACGAAGACCTCGTTCACACTTTCTAGGTCGGCCCAGGGGCGCCCTCTGTATGGCACTCGATTCTCTAGGGGAGTAGCTTGAGTTACGTCATGCACTGATGTGATTAGGTCAGCTCAAGGCCTGTTGCATTCACATATACAGATAGGACGGCCCTGGGTTGGCTTTGAGGACTTCAGGCCGCGTCAAAAAGCAGGTCTAATTTTCAGACCCAGGGACACCTTTTCATTGTTTGAGTGTTCACATATGAGATAAGGTGGCATCCTGGTCTGGCCTAAACCTCAAGTGTGAACAGAGTCAAAGATGGTTTGCATTTGAAAGTACTCAAGTGAGATTCAATTCATACTTTATCTTAAAGAGCTAAACAAGATTGATTGTTTGTAGCTCAAACCTGTAGTTTACATATTATTTTTTAAGGAATTTTAATTGGATTCTTCCAACAAGCTTAGTTGAAACTACATGAAGAAAGTATTTAATTCAAGGAATAGCTCAAATGAAGATGCCAAAAAACATACATGTTACTGTTTATGACAAGAGTAGAGTGGCTGAACTTCACCGCCACTCCTGGCCCCCTTCGGGTCCCGCCCTTGTCCCTTGCACTATAATGCAACTCATCACATCAACTCATCCCCTAATCCCAATTCACTTCACCTGTTTCACTAGTGTCAAACCTGTAATCTAGCCTTACCATATAAAAGATGAGCTAATCTGATTGAAACTGGAGAATAGTTATAGTTGGACAAATTGTACTGTAGAAAACTATACATAATTGTAAAAAAGGACAGATCAGCAGTTTTATCATCTCTTTCTAATCTGAATTTTCAATTCTTAAGAAAAAGAATAAAGATATTTAAAAATAGTGCTGTTACAGTACAGTCTTAAATGATCAATTTTAATTTCAGAATGTGTCCAGTTGTATAAAACTCAAGACTAAGTAAATGAAAGGCAGTAGAACTATTAAATTGTTTCAAATAACTGATATAAAAGCTGCAGGATACATTTTTCAGCCTCTCTTAACTTTGCGGAAAAATGACATTGTCAGTATATGGCGGTCACTGTCTGTTATCTCCGCTCAATAGCACCGTTCACCAGCATCTCCTCCAGCTGCCACTTAGCACAATAGCTCAGTCTGCATGTCATTTGAAGGCACTGCATTAAAACACCCAACCAATCAATGGATTCAGCACCTCCTCAAGGATGCTGGTCTGTTAGTATTACCAGGGTCTGTCAACAGAGAATGACACAAGAGTCACAATGGGAAAATGATGTCAATTTAATCAAGGTGCAGACAAAAGGCAAACAATACCGTCCTAGAAAGGTAGTGAACAAGGAGACTGGAAGGCTGGTGTGAGACACATCCATTAGGCCTGCTGAAAGGTCAAAGAAAGACAGCAGAAAGTACATTTGAAAATCTTATAAGTAGTCAGCAGGGAAATTGACATGTTTTTGTCCTCCTTTCCTGCTTATTTACCATACAGGAAAAGATTTCTCTGTCTTTAAACAAAAAAAAACGTTACCTACAAAGTTATTTTTAATAGAGTAAAGTTGTATTTGTTGCTGTTCTTGGTGTTTCAATTTCTTTTTCTTAAAAAAAAAAGAAGAATGATTTCACAGACCTCCCAGTAGGTGTTTACCTAATTTTTGCAATTTGTGATCCAATCAGACAAAGAAGAATGCATTTTCAGACTTCACTCTTATGCCAGGGAAAGCAATTTCAGAAGTTTATAATGCATGTTGATACTCTGTGTCCATCCTCAGGGGAGAGCCAATATTAGTAGTTTTCTTCCTGAAATTAATTTCTAAAATAGGCATACAGCATTAGTCCTGCTAGGCCAAAGAATTAAATTATGTCATAGTTTGAATTAAAATGAAAACATGCGGTGTGCTCAATCGTTTACTACATTAAATTAGGACACTGGATAACATGATCCCGTCTCTGTCATGGCTTACCTTATATTAAATTTACTTTTTTCTACAGGTCTAGTAAACCAGCTATATGGCAAATTAACAACCTGGTGTATTTTACAAGTTAATTAAAGTTAAGTGAATGTCTTTGAGAAGTTGTGTGTATTATTTGGGATTATTTGACTACATTAACCAATGTGTTATTAGGTAATACAAATATACATAATAGTACAGCATCAATTATTAATTGTCTTTAAGTACAAATGCATTATGTTTTGCTAGAAGTAATGTAAATCAGTTACCACCTTCAATTATGTTTTGCAGATTTAATTATTTTGCAGATCAGTCACACAACCGGTTTTGACCTGTTCATCTGCCTACATGCTGTTTCTAGTATTAAATCTTAAAAGAGCCAAAGACCTGCTCTAGGTATCACAACAGTACTTTTAGATCAGTCTTAAAAGTACTAGATACAGACCAGCTGGTCCTGGACTAACCAATAATAATAATTTTGAGAAGGGTAATCCAAGATTGGTACTAATCAGGGTCTTTGAAACCTGCTGTTAGTGTACCAATTAATATACTATAAATATATATATATATATATATATATATATATATACAAACATACACACGCATACATACATATCGTATATTAATTGATACACTAACAGCAGGTTTCACAGACCCTGATTAGCAGTTATATATATATATTAGTACTTTAGTGAGATGGCTGAGGAATCAAACTGAAGGTAGTAGACCACTCAGCCCACAAGCTTTCTCACAGTTTTCGATCTGAACTTTGTTCAAGTGTGGGTGTGATATTCTGTGTATTGGTCCAAGTAAACCTGGGAGGACAATTGTGTGAGATGCATATTCTCCTTTGTTTTATTTTACTAGGCTGTAGCTGGTGCAGATCTAGCTTTGCCTTATTTGAGTGAATTAATGTGACACATTAGCATCCCCACGGTGCAATGAAATAATGCCATGTGTATAGGTGTGCATGAGCTGCAATTAAGATTAAAAGTGATCATGGGGAGCAGAGTAGCTTTCCTCACTAGGTAACAGTGAAACACATATGTAGAAGTATTTTCCCAGCCAAGATTATGATATGACCTTTGTTGTAGCGGTTAAGTTTCGCCCCAGCAGGTAATGGTGATTTGCTATTGGCATAATTGTTTCTGGCTACAATTTGAATTCTGAATTGTCATAATTATAGAACTTGCTTTTCCCAGTCAATACATGTCTTGAGAACATCAATCATTCTTGCCTTTAACTCCTTAATACATAGATTCACTAAATATGAAACTACAAGAAATACTAGATTAGACATTCATTATATCTATTTATATACACCAAAACCAACATGTCAGTATTTCAGAATTAAACACGAATCATTACATTGAGACACAAGATGACATCAATGTAATTTCGAGTACAAAAACAATGGCAGACTTACAAACTAGTTTATTTATCCAGTCCAAAATCCAGGCCTTTAGCTATAACCTGGTCCTAACCTGTTAAGTTGTCATTCATTTTTAATAATCACATCTAGCAGGATTGCCAGCCAATGACTATGAGATCAACAGCGGTTTTACGGTTTCTACATGAGTGTAGTGTTCTCTTTTCTTAAGTTGCTCGACACAATGTGAAAAATGAACAGCTTGCTGTGTTACTTTCCTTTTCTAGTTTTGATTGGAAATACAAGCACAACCATCAAAGCCAAGGCCAAGTCAAAGCCAAGTTATAGCATTGTGAAAGATAACAAAAGCTTTCTCAGTATCAAATTAAATGAAGAAAAGAAAAAACAAATGCCTGTAAAATAAAACAAAACAAACCTCTTTCACACTGAATACTGACAATTTCACAGGTTCCGTTTTGTTGGCAGGAGAAAGGCAATGGTTTCGCATTGCTTCACATAATTTAGATACATATCTAGATCATTTTAATATATAGGTAGCAGCTCACTTATCTATCTTTCGGTCTATATCTACCCATATATGCATTTATCTACACACACACGCACACAGATATATCAATAGGTTTTAATGGATGATCAACTTTAATGCCAGCAAACAGAGCCTCCGGACCCTAGTCTATACTGGACACATAGCAATATGTAACTGTTCAACACTGGGGTCTTCCACTGCATCACAGAAGGCACATATGAACACCTGCTAACTTGATAATTGATTTCAGTGGGAGAGTTATGTTTTAAACCAAGTTGGAAAAATGCCATCCACATATATCAAAGTAAAAAATATGGAAAAAATGTTTTAAACTGTTAACATGTAACTGGCAACATAGCATGAGTATTGCCTATTTTAGCACACAGCGTGCAAGTTTTCATTTTCCATTATCATGTTTCTTTGATCTACCAAGATTATTAAAATAGCAAAAAAGCAAAATGTTGTGCAAGTTTACATTTACAACCTTTATCTTCAACATATTTTCATGGGTATCAATAGACTTGAACTTCGTGTATTTTGCAATATATAGGGTCTATATATTGTTTGTGTACTTAAATCTATATATTTTTTTAACTAACTGTATTCATTCATGAATTTATATTATCTATCTATGATAGTCATTTGGATTAATTTAACATAAATATAATTTTGTTTTATTTTGAATCTCCAACTTCATATAATATTTGTTGTATGGTTTACATTTGTTCTAAAGTACTGTATAATGAAAATAACAAAGGTAGCCCTGACTCCTGACTCTTTCTATATAAAAAATGTTCTGATATCTGACAACAGAAATTCAATAAAGCATAAACCAATCTGGTACAAGATGAAACCCTCAAATGGAAGGAAATTGAAAACAAATAATAAAGCCATGAAAGAACAGATGTCCCAGTTGGCTGCTAAAATAAGGCCAACTGATCATCTATCCTTTTTGGGTTTCTAAGATCATCATGAAATCCTTCAATGAGAATTTACAGGATCTCAAAACATAAGGCTAGGTGTACTAAGAAAAGCCAGTTGAAGTGCAAACATACTGCAATTAGCATCTTTGTTGCACCAAGTTGCTAAACCAAAAAATCCAATGCACAAAGAGAAAATATCTTAACGATAGCCACACAATACTGATTTACAGATTTTTAACTCTCATCTTTGCGTGCTATTTTTTTAAAGGTTTTACAGACATGTGTACAGTCTATTTATTCCAACATGTTGGTGAAACCTGAAATTCTGAATACATTTTTTTTTAAGGCTTGTAGGTCAAGCTTTTATGGGAAAAATGAGAATTGATGCATTTGTCATTCAAACAGTGCTGCAGTGGAATCCTCAGATGCACTATTTGCCTTGTATTGTTCTGATGAAGACCGACTGGCCAAAACATTAACACACAATATAAACCTTATGTTATAATATAAAATTAGTTTTTGGAGCTTTAATAAGTGTGAAAGTACTATTTATTGACTATCTTTGACTCTGCACTTTATGTTTTCTACTTAAAGTATGCATTTGTCCCCAAAAAGCATTAAGCACAACTGATAATGCATGGGGGAATGCAGACTGGGAGATGCCAGCAACTGCGGCCATGGTCCCCTGAAAAAACCCAGAGGCAAAAAAAATGCAGGGTGGATAATACCTTCACCAATGCAAGGATAGCATTGCTTCTCTGGGCGGCAGGCTCCAGGTCATCTTTTAAATCATCCAGTAGCTCAATAATTGTGTCACTGCTGAGTCTGTACCTGTCCCAGTTTTTGTTATTTTGATTTTGGTAAGGTTACAGTGTTTTTCCCCACAATGCCTTTTAAATTATTGCTGATTGCAACTGTTTAAAACTCGTAGATATATTGTTACATCTAAATTTAAGAAATGGTAAACATCATTTGCAGAATCTCCACCCCATTTTTGCAGAAACACAAAGAATTAAATATTCATCAGTGGATTAATTGCAAAGATAAATCATGTCTGCAAAGCAGTTCTTAAAACCTTATTGTTAAAAGTCATTGGCCTTGTGTAATATGCCACCTGGCATTTCCGACTCATTCGCCACAGGGTTACAACCCTTAAAACGTTTTAAAACTGTACACTTGCATAAGTAACATTACTTTTTACTGTTTGCATTGTTTAACTTCCTGAGTGTATACATTTAAATTTGAATGCCACCGATTTCATAATTTCAGCTGTTCATTCAGGGGATATGTCATTGAGGCTGCTGGCTATCTGAAGATTATCTATACTGCTGGAGTAACACCAACTACAGGCGCTTTCATCTCTAATATGTTAGGTGGCATTTTTCTGTGAGCTCCAAGTTATGTCAGACAGACAGCTGCCTGGAGGACACAGACCATGCATGAACACAAGCTGACATGTTGAGAGTGCATGGTTTGCACACACACTATATTGGATTTTGAAAACTCATTACGATGCAAGCAATGTAAAAAATAAATCGAAATACTAAATCTAGAAATCTTTTATAGATCAGGCAACACTGGTCTATCTCAATATATTGTTAAAATATATTGTTGGTAATATCCATTTGTTATTTATATATAATCAGGTACATTGTACATAAGCAGGAACAATGATAACCAGGTAGATTGCTCATCTTGCCAGTATTTCATGATACTTCAACAGCAGTGTTGAAACAGAATAGTGAAAACTGATTTTTGAGACTGCTAAAGAAACAAAACAAAAACAACTACAATGAAACCAACTTTAGGACTTCATAGACAGCAAACAAAAAATAAAAGGTGAAATATAACAGGGTTCTCTACAGGAATTATTTGTTGCTATGTGGGAGACAGCAGAGCTCTATCAGGAATTATAATACAATTATAAAATGCATTAATATACACTTAATCTATGTATTCCTCTCACACAATTGATCAGTGTTCCTGTTTCAATGTCTTGACTGTTCGTTCCTTATTTTCTCTGACACAGCTTGAAAATGAGTAACATCTCAAGATAATCTAGGCATCATATCTGACCAAGGGCACCAACCTATGTTTAATTTATATCCTAATGACAATTACTTATTCAAAGATGACAATGATACATGCTCCATCACGGTGGATGTGTGTGAATGATTCAGTTGACATGACACAGAAATCCAGCACCTTTTAAGTGACTTTTCTCACATTTGTATATGACTCTGCAATACCTGGACCAGCATGTTCACAAGGCTGAGTTCTATGATTTAACCTTTAAATTCAAACTTGCACAAGATCAGACAAAGGGCTAACATATGTCCCACATGTTTTCTCTAATAATCTGCTGTATTACACATTGCATTGCAGTTTTGCAACTGGACACCTCTTCATATTTCAAGTTTCTTTAGAGAAATTTGGTACCATTCCAGATGAGAATATTGTTGTGAACAAAATATTTAGGAAATTCGCAAAGCCTTCCACTGCCATCTGTTTTAATTAATTAGTTGATTAAATAAGAGAAAAATAAAATGGCCAAAGCATTACAATTAAAGTCATTAGAAAAGCATGGTAGTCAATTTCAATTTGTATGTGTTTGAAACAACTTCCCTCTCCTTTCAAAACAAACAAACATCAGGATTAAAATTAACAATCTATACTTCACATTTAGTTATAGCAATACAAAAACACCATCTTATTCTTCAAAATAGTGAGTAAGATGAGGCTTAAACATCAAGGAGTTTATGATTTGATATGGAAATGTTTGCATTACACATGGGGATTAGAAACCTTCTCTGGGTAGGATGTCTAATATTGTTATTGATTAAGAAAGTCTTATGTATTATAAATGTAAAAAGTCTACTTGGACTGGTGTAAAAAAATAAATGAATTAAATTAATTGAGCTCACACTTTCACATAAAACATTTCTATAGGGTAATGGGGTGGTGGTGGGGGGGGGTTATGGTTATGCTTTACTGCAGTTACTTCTCTTACCAGGCTAGTTAAACACATCTCCTCTTTATATTATAGATAAGGCAACTAACACACTTATATGTGCCTACCTTCAAAATATAATGAATTTGAATAAATAAAGGCAAGAGGCAGAGAGAAGGAGGGTTTAGGGGCTGGAAGGTGAAGGGGAGGGAGATATCTGCTGCCTTGAACATGAGCAGACCCGTGCATCTAGGGAAGAAGTGCTAATCTGCCTTTTGCTTATGGACTGGGACTCGTGACTTGGCTTTGTGTGTTCTGTGTTTGTTAGTGTCTTTTGTTTGTACAGAGGGAACGGAAGAAGTGAGCACAGGCTTCAGGGGAGCTAGGCTTTTGTTTGGTTATCCTGCACTTTCACCACAGCCCTGTAAGTAATAAATCACCCTCCTCTGCACCATATCCCTGGCCTTTCTGTGTATCCCTAGACCCCACCTATTCAAAGACACAGTGCCATGGCAACCCCCCAAGCAGTTACAATATGTTTCATTTAAAATATTTGATAAAATAGAAAATAGCCACATACATTCATACATGCGAGTCGCAGATTAATTTATTCACATCCTTCATATCAAATTTGCAGATGATACTAAAATAGGTGGCTCAGCAGATACAATCTCAGCAGCACAGGCTATTCAAAGGGAGTTAGATAATATTCAGTTGTGGGCCGACACCTGGCAGATGAAATTCAATGTGGACAAGTGCAAGGTAATACATGCAGGTAACAAAAAATGTCCACTATAATTACACTATGGGAGGAATAGAACTAGATGAAGTATCGCATGAGAAAGATCTAGGAGTCTATGTGGACTCCTCACTTTCTCCATCCAAACAATGTGGGGAAGCAATAAAAAAAGGCAAACACAATGTTAAGGTATATTGTCAAAAGTGTAGAATTGAGAACAAGGGCAGTAATGTTCAGACTGTACAATGCACTAGTTAGAGCTCATCTGGATACTGTGGACAGTTCTGGGCTCCACACTTCAAGAAAGATATCGCTGCTCTAGAGGCAGTTCAGAGGAGAGCAACCAGACTTATTCCAGGTCTGAAGGGAATGTCCTACTGAGAGACTGAGGGAACTGAACCTTTTCACCCTGGAACAGAGGAGACTACGTGGGGACTTGATTCAAGTCTTCAAAATCATGAAAGGCATCGACCACATCAAACCAGAGGAGCTTTTCCAGATCAGCAGGGACACACGGACCCGAAGACAAATGGAAATTGGGCTTCAAGGCATTCAAGATGGAAAACAGGAGACACTTCTTCACACAGAGAGTCGTCACAATCTGGAACAAACTCCCCAGCAATGTGGTTGAAGCTGAACATTTTGGAACATTCAAAAATAGACTGGATAGGATCCTTGGATCACTTAGATACTAATGCACACCAGACAAGCACGATGGGTCGAATGGCCTTCTCTCGTTTGTAAACTTTATGTTCTAATTTGAATGTTATGCAGTACAGATGGTTTGCATAAACCTTTGACTCAATTGCCTTGAGTTTTCCAAATACCTCTAGTCTAGTTCAAATCTGTTGTATGCTTTTAAACTATATTTCCTTGATTTCAACATGATGTACTATGTATTCAAGTTGATTTCAGCCTTTCAAATGGTTCCCCACTTTATCAGGAAAGTGATGAGTACACATACACGGTTTGATCTCTCTTACTTTGTTTATCCTTGCGACTCCACCATCATTTGTATCATCTACCACACGTCTGACAGGAATCTAGATTATTGATATAAATTAGAAAGAGCAGGTGTCCTAATAATGAAATACAGCTTTCATTCTTGTCTGACTTTGGAGCCCATCAACTAATATACATGATAATTCTTAGCCGAGTACTTGACTGATATGAACAACAGACAGCTGAAACATGCTGAGATTTGCAAATTATGTTTTGTATGAATTAACTGAACTGTTGGACTTTAATAGAAGAAGCTTATTTAAGCTTTGTCTATAATTCATTATGGACAGTGTGTATTTCATTGCTAAAGGATTATAGCTGTAAAATAATAATAATAAAGCAGTTTGAACCCTGGTATCCATGACGACAAGCTCATAGTTCTAACTGTTGCTATACTACAGTCTAAGATGCTCAAGATGTCACACAAAGCTAGGGAAATGTATTATTATTATTATGCACTGGATCAATACAGACAATACATTATCTATAGTCTATAATGTACATTTTCAGGATTCAAATTTAGGTAAACTAAGATTGAAATAAAGGCATGAATGACTTGAAATGTATTAACTAGTCTGGTGTGTCAATTAGTGATCAATCAATGATCAAATCAAATTAACTTACTGGTTTTCATTTGAAATAATATATATTGTTGTTAAAGTATCCAGGAAAATACATAAATCACAATTCATAGGTTTATAAAAGGACTACATTTTGTTCTACAAATTATGAGATTAGATAAAACTTTCCATTACACTTACATGACAATGTATTACATAAATTCAGTGACTATTTTACCTGACATTTTTCTTTAATTGTTTTGTTGTTTGTTTGTTTTAGTTTTTTTACATGCCATTAGGGTTCCAGGTGACCCACTCATGCATTACATTTTAGATTAATATCCGAGAATAAATTAAGTATGGGTTTGTGAGAGATTAGAGCAACCAAATTTCCTCTTTTCTGGATGGATTTACCGTAGCACGTCGCCTGAGTGCCTTGCTCTCTCCCTGTACTCTGATCTTTTAATTACACTGGCTGGCAGAACCTAACAAACCAAGAGTCTGAGGGAATAGAGAGAGATCAGAGAGAAAGGCCCCAGAGAGAGGAGTCTGAGTCCTGTCACTTCCAGAGCTCATTTGTTTTCGGCCAAAACGACAGGATGTCACCTCAGTGCCTTGCAGTCTCTCTGTGCAGCAAGATAATGGAATACATATACACAGATGGCTTTTTTGCATCATCTTTTTTGTAGGTTGAAATAGCTAGTAATCATTTGAATTCAACTAGTTCTACAGACCTGAACTTTGCCAAACATTTTTGTTTTGAGGAATATATGGAGGGTATTTTGATTGAATAGCTTACTCAAATAAGTCTCCAAGGATATAGCGGTAAGGCTAAATTAGTAATAGTAGCAGTAGATAGATTGTCTGTGGTAGAAATACAAGGTTAAGGAATAGTAAGAGCATTCCCCTGTAGAAACTCATTTGCTGGAACCTGTTAACGGCTATGTTTACATGGAGCCTAACAATCCATTAATAATATCTCACTCAGAATACAATACCCTCATAAACACCTGAATCGGAACAGACTAATCAGACTGAGCTCAGCCCGAAATAAATTTTGATCGTAATAAAAGAGGTGGTGTAGACCTTTCATAATCCATTCAATATAAGTATATTAGCATCTAATAGCCATGTAAATTCCATTATATGACTATTTTCTCAAATAGAAACTATGGGTTCTTTCAGCGCATGTCTGTTAATTTGCATCATTCAGTTCAATTAAAAAACAATGCTAGTGGCAGAAACTGGTCTGCTGCGGACAATACATTACAAAGTTTGAACGATTTGACAATTATCAAAATATCGATGGGTGAAAGGCTTCAAACTAATCATTTGAATGAAATTGGTACAGGTTTACAATCCCTTATCCGAAACCCTTGAGGCCAGATGTGTTTCGGAATTCAGAAGTTTTGGGATTTCAGAAAGGTAGTACAGTATATGTAATGTACACTCACTTAAAGGATTATTAGGAACACCTGTTCAATTTCTCATTAATGCAATTATCTAACCAACCAATCACATGGCAGTTGCTTCAATGCATTTAGGGGTGTGGTCCTGGTCAAGACAATCTCCTGAACTCCAAACTGAATGTCTGAATGGGAAAGAAAGGTGATTTAAGCAATTTTGAGCGTGGCATGGTTGTTGGTGCCAGACTGGCCGGTCTGAGTATTTCACAATCTGCTCAGTTACTGGGATTTTCACGCACAACCATTTCAAGGGTTTACAAAGAATGGTGTGAAAAGGGAAAAACATCCAGTATGCGGCAGTCCTGTGGGCGAAAATGCCTTGTTGATGCTAGAGGTCAGAGGAGAATGGGCCGACTGATTCAAGCTGATAGAAGAGCAACTTTGACTGAAATAACCACTCGTTACAACCGAGGTATGCAGCAAAGCATTTGTGAAGCCACAACACGTACAACCTTGAGGCGGATGGGCTACAACAGCAGAAGACCCCACCGGGTACCACTCATCTCCACTACAAATAGGAAAAAGAGGCTACAATTTGCACAAGCTCACCAAAATTGGACAGTTGAAGACTGGAAAAGTGTTGCCTGGTCTGATGAGTCTCGATTTCTGTTGAGACATTCAGATGGTAGAGTCAGAATTTGGCATAAACAGAATGAGAACATGGATCCATCATGCCTTGTTACCACTGTGCAGGCTGGTGGTGGTGGTGTAATGGTGTGGGGGATGTTTTCTTGGCACACTTTAGGCCCCTTAGTGCCAATTGGGCATCGTTTAAATGCCACGGCCTACCTGAGCATTGTTTCTGATCATGTCCATCCCTTTATGACCACTATGTACCCATCCTCTGATGGCTACTTCCAGCAGGATAATGCACCATGTCACAAAGGTCGAATCATTTCAAATTGGTTTCTTGAACATGACAATGAGTTCACTGTACTAAACTGGCCCCCACAGTCACCAGATCTCAACCCAATAGAGCATCTTTGGGATGTGGTGAAACGGGAGCTTCATGCCCTGGATGTGCATCCCACAAATCTCCATCAACTGCAAGATGCTATCCTATCAATATGGGCCAACATTTCTAAAGAATGCTTTCAGCTCCTTGTTGAATCAATGCCACGTAGAATTAAGGCAGTTCTGAAGGCGAAAGGGGGTCAAACACAGTATTAGTATGGTGTTCCTAATAATCCTTTAGGTGAGTGTATAGTATGGTAACACCCCAGCACGGTCTGTTGCAGAACGCTGTATGCAAACACATTCTTATTTTTTGCAGCGAATGTTCAATAAAACTTCAAACATAAAAGCAAACAATATCGGAGAGCACCTGACGCACGTGTGACTGCTCGGAGCGCTGAGACAACTGACACCACGCACCTTCGGTTTTCAGAGCTTTACAAATTGCGGAATTGCGGATAAGGGATTGCGGACCTGTATTGTAGTACACTCTTGTTCTCGCCTTCTAATGTTCAACAAGTGCACAAGGAGTATATTTGTCAGAGCCTGTTGAATTTACAAGTTTATAGATGTCACTGCTACCACTGGCAAGAATGGCATGAGCTTTTTGTAGTCACAGTAACCTGGACGCTAAAGGGTGCTCTACGCATGTGCAAAAAATGTGTTTCGATTACATCCCAAATACCTCCAATGGATTGCCTTATGTTAGTTAGAAATTCTATGAATGTAAACATAGCTAATGTTCATTGGGTGACCCTGACGATTCTCCTCCAAAAGGAAAGTGTTTTCTGCTGGAATATGCAGTATTCCCTCAGTATGTTGCATATATCTTCTGCAGTTATACAATGAAATGGTAGAGCAAGATGCACAGCATGTAAAACATTCCCCATTTTTTATTTATTTTATTATGATTTTTATAATTGTTTTTGCTCAAATAAACAAGAATAGAACATTTGAAAAAGTACAATGTGAAACCAAAATAAATATAGTCCACATGAGCTAGAAATGGACTACAGATACAAACTTGAAATCACTTTCGAATAAATTAATGTTGGAAACAAACTGAACCTAAACTGAAAATATAATTCAAATTATTTGCAAGTGAACTAGGCATGAAAGTGACCTTAAACTGAGTTAGATCTCCAAGGGAGAACTGTAGATGAATGAGAGCATTTTACTAGGGTTGAAAATGTATATTCTCATGTTTGTTTTGTTTAATTCTGTCTAGATATCAAGAATACCAGCTTTGGTATAACCTATAACATAATCAGAGCAATATACAAGGTTTAACATTAGAGACAGGAGCTGGAGAGGATGTTTGGGGTGCTCTAGACATTACACCTGTACCATCAAAGTTATTCTGACAAAGCAATGTAACTATAAATTGCAAACACTTCATTTTGATTAGGTGCTTAAAGGTCTAGTGATATTATTTGTTCATAATATCTTAAACATCAAATCAATATTGTTTGTTTTGTAAACGGATTTAAATAAAGTTAGATTGAAAGTAAGAACAAAATACTTCCATACCATACGGTTTCATACATTTTTTGTGCTTGTTATCTGATAATTGAAGGCTTACATAAGGCTAGAAACTCTCTTTCCTACAATATTCCTTAGAATTGTCAAGCTTAAAAGGTATCTTGACATTCTATCAAACAATTCTGAAGGACTGATTTAATGTAGGCTAGTCATGTGCATAAGTATAATTTCTTCAATTATTATTTATAGGAAAGGTGCATTATAAACAGGGAATAATACTGTAAAATAATTTGGTGTCAATCATATAAATTGCAAAACCAGGTCAGGTCTCTGCCCCGTACCCAAATGTACAGTAAAATAGTAAGTCACAGAAACATTAACAGGTAAATAACATATTAAAGCTATGATCAATAGAGTCTGACAGAAAGTATTACAACCATTCCTTTAACTTGCCTTATTTTTTTATAAAAAAAATGTACATCTTAAGTGTTTTCTTATAACAAAGCAAAGTACTATAATTACAGTAATGATTTACATTTTACTCTGTTTTGGTTACATTTTTGACAGCCTATCTGATTTATGTTGTGTGTGTGGAAACTGATCAGATTGGTCAAGGCTTGATTGACCAATCCAAGAGATTCTTTGAAAAGTATTAATTATTTTAACAATGAGAGGGCGGGAAGGAAGGGTTTTGTACATATGTTCAAAATAATTATTTTATAATTGGCACTTATTTTAAAACATGTGCTTGACATTTAAAAAAAAATCTACCCTTCATTCATTACATATGAAACATTGAGGATGGAAACTTTTTTTTTTGCATGAACAATATCTGAATAAAAGAATAAGGAAATGAAAAAAGGTTTCTAGCTTGCTTACTAATGAGCTGCACCCAAATTATGGTAATATTTGAAAGCTGTGAAGCCGAGACACCTGTTCATTAATTGGAAAAGGAGCCTGATTCACATTGAGGGTAAGGGGTAACTAACACCCCCACAAAATGATCTAGACACATTAGGGGTTTTGTTAATGGCTTGTTATTGTTGTTTGCAGTTTCATGTGTAGCATTAGTACTTGACTTTAACATGAATCTGAACTTCAGATGCAATGATAACTGCAGTGGTTAAATTAGAAAGTGATACAAAGTACAGAATGGTAGATTTGAGTTTCCACATCAGTAAATCATTTTATTCGCTATAGTTCTAATTAGTAACCTAATAAATCAGGTACATAAAAAACAAACATGAAAAATAAATACACTTTAAAATATACTGTTGAAGAGGCAAATCTTTTTTTCTGAAAGTTACAAAGCAACTTTCAATAGTATCACTATTACTTTAAAGGCCGCACTTTACAATGAGGTACTGTGATTCCTCATGAATTATTATATGAATACCACAGAATAAACACATTAATATGTCATGCACTTCATCTGAGTTATATGTATAACAGGGTTAGGTTAAGTGCGGGTTCATGTGCTCAACATCAGAACTCAGATGTTCATGATGTATTGATGTTTAAATCCTATGGTATTCATATATTCATTCATATATATTTATATTAATTCAACCTTTTTTTTCAATCCAATACAATGGCAATTTTTTATGGGGTAATTTCAAATACAGTAATTGTTAATGCAGTGGTACATTAATTGAGAATGTGATACCACTGGATGAGCAGCAACAATTAATAAGGTCTTCTTTTTTACTGCTCTAACAAAGGTTTATTGCTAGAAATCCAATCACTAATTCCTGTGCTGTCACATAGCATATGTTGTAAGTACTGGTTGCACAATTTCTGAAGCACTACCTCTCTGGTTCTGTCTTGAGCTCACATCAGATACATCTATATTGCATACACTCTATTATAATTAGATGACATTAAAACTGAAATTTAAAATAAAAATGCACATTAAATAATGTACATTTCCAATACAAACCATATGACATTTTAACCAACATGTAGCCTTAACCATTTAAATAATTTGTTTTACTAGCATCAACCATTTTATGTTCCTTTAAAATTCCAAAGTTTATTTAGCTTTTCTCCCCAGTTGCTGTAACAGCTGTGAGAGATAGGCACCTAAATCCTTTTATAAATAAATAAATAACAAATGCTTATGTTTGGGCTTATCATTTCCTTTTTATGTTGTGTCAGAGCTGTCACAATCAGTTTGGATTTTTTCTTAATATTAATGTTGTCTACACATTTTTATTAAACCATCTGTCGATGTGGAAATACTCTTGGGCAAAATGTTAAAAAGACAAGACCAGTAGAATATATGGAAATTACCAACTGATAAAGGGGTGAAGGAAGGTTCAGGTTTTTTCACATTGGGCTTATAACAGAAAACATACAATCTAGGTTAATATTCAGTGAATGAGGAACACACATTTCTAAATAAAATTAATCTAATTATGTGTAACTGTTTTGGGTCTACATCTCCAAAGGCCACAGTGTATTTTAAAGAGTAGGCCACATAAGGATGTAAAAACACAAAGTTGTTTTTATTCTGTATCATCTTAATGTATTCAGCTAGTACAATGTTATCAAGAAACTAAACTAGTGCTTTCTCATTCTTAAGTATTTTAGCTATAGTTTTTCAATTATACAAAATATAACAGTCATGCTTTGGGTCTGTGATCCAACAACAAAGAACAGTTTCAAATGACTACATGATTTAAATAATTGATTATGCTGGAAACAAATTATATATATATATATATATATATATATATATAGACAAAATAAGCACAGTTATACTTAAGAAACCTTACTAGAGCATATGTTTTTCACAGCTTACAGTGCAAGTATAACACAAACCCATACAGAATAACTCAATGGAATAAGCGTTGAATCGAGTTACAATTGCAGAGGCTGAACTTTAGTGTGTCTTGGTTGCCCTTAATTTTTCAAAGTGTGAAAACAAAGTTATAAGACGGTTCATGGACTATCGGTAAACAAAAGGCATTACAAAAGGCTCTTGTGATCAATTGTTTCTGAACTTACAAATCACTAGTTCCCCACTCGGGTTGTCATGTTTGTGGTGTGGCTCGCTCACAACACTCAAGATGACCTGATGAAGTGTCTGTGCTATTGACTTCACATATCCTTAGTGGGGATCCCGTACCATCTTCTGACATTTCTTTAATTTTATGTAGCTAGATGTTTGGAATAGATGGTAGTACATACAACAGACAAAAAAGTAAGAGCAGAAATAAGTTTATTTTCCAGTTAAACTGCATGTCATAAAATTAAACTTTGTTAAAGGCAACAACCAAATAAGTCAATAAATAAAAGAAGTACAGGCAACAACAAACACACATTGGTGGGTAAAAAAAAAAAGGTTGAATATTATATATATATATATATATATATATAAATTGTCTCCAAAAAAAATGGAACCTGAGCCGTTTTGCTGTGATTTACTTATTCCATCAACACATACCCTACCATCATGTCAGTGGGGTTAGGGTCAGGTGTCTGGGAAGACTAACACTTCCATTTTATTCCCAGTATTTTCATTTTCCTTCTTTAAATGTTTCTTGAAATGTAGACTTGATCTGGCTGTGAGGTTCAAATCATTATCATGTTAATAACTAAATTGTTCACCTACTGGATGTCGCATGGCATTGAAGACCATTATTTGGTGCATTTGTTACATTTCTTGGCTGTGGACCAGGCAAAAATACCAAACTTTAAAGTTACAGCCTATTAATTGTACTTTAGGCACTATACAACATTTTCTATCACCTGGTTTTCTTCTCACATACCGTTTCCGCTTGAAGCTGAAAAATCGAAAGATTGTTTCATGTGCCCAGAACACATATATCCAATTCTCTTTTGACCAATCTTTATGGTTTGGTGCCCATGGGCGCTTTTCACATTATCCCCATCACTACAAAGGTTTTTGAGCTACAATTCTGCCTATCAGACTGTAGTCTCCAAGACACCTTTATCGTGTCATTTGATACACAGACATTTGAAGTAGAATTAAAATTCGGAGTAAGCCAAGTGCTGGTTAGGAAAAGATTATCCTCAGACTTTAAAAAAAGAAAAAACTTATCTTTCTGTCACTATCCTTTATTGGTATTATAACCAGTTTCTCTCTATGCTTATTGTGAACTGAAATAACTTGTCTCACTTCTTCTTAATGTGTTAATTAAGCAAAAATAAAGCTCATAAGTATAAATGATAGTGGTACTGCTTTGTCTTATCTATTTGATTCACATAATAGGCTCTCGTGTGAAATAATAGTTTTTTCCATTATACTGACAGTTCCAGGATTGCAGGTTTTCGATTTTTCTTAGAAATGTGCATTACATCTGCTTATACAATTTGAAATGCGTAGTTTCATAAGTGATGAGTGATACAGTACAATCTTCCATAAACCTCCAAAACCCAATATGAATTGCTTTAGTGTTATGTCATTTATAAAATGTATCCGCACACCAGAATTTGTTCTTTATTCTGTAATAGTTTTAAATGGTTTAGGGTTAGGGCACGAACAACACAACTCTGCTACTTTATACTGTTTTATTGGTTTAGTATTTTATATTAACAATAATAAAAATTCTAAATTTAGATTTTTGATAAAAAAAATAAAAAACAATTCTAAAAAAACATTTCTAAAATCATTAAAATCATCAAAACCATAAACAAAATTCATAGTGCAATACTTTAAAAACAATTAAAAATAATTTTTAAAGACAATCATTAATCAATAAAAGCAATAAAAGATCTTGGACTCGGGCTCCAGCAGGGGGAGTATCCATCCCCGGAGGTGGGGTCCCATCATGGGATCCTAAGCTCCCCCAGATCTTGAATGTGCCGGTTCCTCAAGGCTTCCTCCTTGCCCCTCTGATGGATGCCCCTCTGCGCGATGACTCAGGTCCAGCTCTTGCTTGTTGAAGAGGCAGACGTTCTTTCCCTCCCACAGAGCCTGTTTCACTGCGCAGACGACAAGCCACCAGCACCTCAGCGATGTAGATGTTAGGCCTTTTGCTGCTCCGTAGAGGATCGGCTGGGTGGTCACCCACACAGAAACGGCAAACCTGCGGAGGAACGGGAAAAACAGGAGCCAGACCCTGCAAGCGTGTGAGCCTCAGTCTCCCTTCCCAGGCAGCCCTTGTAGGGGCAGGTGTCAAACAGGGCCAAACCCCTTCTGTACATGAACACTCGGGTGGGGAGACACTGATTCACGGCCATCCAGGAGACATCTTTCTGCGTATTTGTGACGCAAACGTGCGTAGCGTTAGCCCAGATATTCTGGCAGGTTTCGGGAAGAAAATGTTCCATTCTGCTGGTCTCCTGGGTAGATGTCATCTGGCTACAGATGGTCTTGTAGTCCCAGGAGACCAGGGCGGCTTTGTGGAGGCCTACTTCGAGTGCAAAGGCTCGGAGTGCCCTGTAGAACAGTGGGGGATCCCATGAGTGCGGCCTGTTGTTATCCATGGCGCAGAGGACGAGTGGTCTCAGGCTGCTGGGAAAGTAAAAGCGGTTCATAAAACTCACTTTCTTGCCCGCAGCCTGGATGTTCTTAACCACATATGCCAGCCCCTGCACCTTAATAAGCCACACAACGTCAGGGACCCCCCTACCTCCATCCAGGGTGCCCTTCACCATCTGCACTCGTTTCAGCTTCTCCATTTTACTCCCACAGACAAATCAAAATATATTTCTATTTATCAATTTAGCGGTGTCCTTGTCAGGTGGAAAAATCATGCTGACGTAGAGAAGGATAGAGAAGAGGATGGCCTTTACGACCAGCACCTTACCAGTCATCGTCAGAGTCCTCGTGCTCCAGCTGTGGATCTTCCTTTGAACTTTAGATAAAACTTCCTCCCTGCTCCAGATGCCCGTGTTGGTCCCATCGATCATGATCCCCAGAACCTTGATGAACGGCTTCACAGGGAACACGGTCGGCAGGCCCCGGCTGACCAGGAATGGTTTGGTCAGGTGGTGGTTCACAAGGACCCTGCTGCTTAGGCTGCTGTAAATGATCTTAACCAATCTCCTCAGGCCAAGAGTGATACCCGTCATCTCCATGACCAGCTGCAGGTATTCGTGACCCACTCTATCAAAGGCTTTCTCCTGGTCCAAGCTGATCAGGACCAGGGGAAGCCCTCACTTGTTCGAGTAGGCCATGACGTCCCTGAGCAGCTTGGTGTTGTCTTCCGCCGATCTCCCCCGGGCACCACAGACCTGGTCAGGACCCACGATTTAAGGGAGTGGCCGCTGTAGCCGGAGCGTAAATGCTTTGGCCAGTATCTTGTAGTTGGTGCACAGGAGGCTGACCGGCTGCCAGATCCTTGGGATCTCCCTTCTTATGGAGAAGAGAAAGAATACTCTTCTCCATAGAAGGGGCCAGTCTACCCTCTCTGTACACCGACCCCAAGACCTGTGCCAGATCTTCCTGAAGCACCTCCCACAAAATCATATAGAATTCAGCAGGGATCCCATTGGGACCTGGTGTCCTTCTAGAGTTAAGACTCTTTATCACCTGGGAGAGTAGTGGTGATCTCTGGATCCTCCTCCACCTCCTCGCTCTGCTACTTTATACCAAGCATTTTCTTCTTTTAATGAATGACAAGCACCTAGACTCTTATAAGGACTGTAGGCTGAACACTGAGACACAGACAGAGGGGGAGACTGTACTGACAAGGCTAGGGTGGACAGACAGAGGTGCACACAGGGTAATTTGGGCACACAGGACAGCAAATACACATAGCAAAGTCCCAATATTAACTATTGACACTCCCTCTATTGCATGCAGTGTCCACCTAAAGGTCCAAAAATCAACTTACAGCATTCCCCGTGAGCACTGGTTGCAATTTCTCCAAATGCTGTTGTTTATTACTGCAGTGCAGGGGCGTTTTTAGAGTTTGAAGAGACTAGGGGCTTAGCCCAGACACAGATCCACCGCACCCTAAGCGCAAAAATACAGCAAAATGCATTACTGACAAATTGCATGTTTTGGAAGAACACTATTCCGTTTTAGTAAAAACTCCTGTATCTACACTTATCTGTTAATACACACCATACTCTTTGTCTTTCATGGTGTCTCCATCTATTTGTTGTCTGTGTCTCCTTCTTTGCATTTCCATCATCAACTCAGCAACTGTCATTGTCTCTGTCAAAGAAACGTTGCTAGCGGTCTCAAGTGCTATCGGTAATTTGCTCAAAAATACAAATTGCTAGATTAAATTGGCTGAACAGTACAATGGTTGAATAGAATATAAGTGTCTGAACTGAATGAAATCTCTCAATTGGGTATTTTTTCAATTGAGACTGAGATTATAGAGTTTGGAATCTAGCGGTCAAAATGACTGTTATGGCAATTCTAGTAGATACAGAATTCCGGTAGTTCTAGTGTTAATGATAAAAAACAAAGAATACTATATTAAAAATAATATACATATGTTTATATGAACACATTTTGTCACTATAAGGAAATGGTTTTAGATTTAAACAAAACTAAAGTTCTAGCTAGGTGGTTTATATAATGTTAGTAGGTTAATTGAGTTGTTTCGTGTTATGCTGAGCAATAACGGGGCATTCACAACTCTATCTGTACTGGCAGATACTTTGGCTGTGTGTGTGCGCGCGTGCGTGCGTGTGCATGTATGTGCGTGGGCACGGGTGGGGGGTTGGTCAGGGGAGGAGTCGTGCAAAGTAATTCGTATGATTGCAAGACACACAAACAGACATCTGTATATAATCACGCAGCAATGCTGTTATGGTAAATAATCGGAGTACAAATATCTTATTGGAATTGGATCAAAAGACATGGGGCTTAAGCCACGGAAGCCCAAGCCTAATGAAGCCACTGCTGCAGCGTATATGATTAGATTGACTAAACTGTAATTCAATCAGCCTTTTGTTTCTCAATGATGTACTTTACACTTACATATATCTCAACAGTTGCACCTGTATGATTTCAGAAATTCCCCAGAGAAGTGCACTAAACTAAAGTTTTGATCTGTGGTTTGATTTTTCACAGAAGCACTGGCAAAAAAAATAATCAGCGTTATATATTGTAAGACTATCAGTCAATTTTGAGAGAAGTGCTTGCTGTCTCTAAGTTTCTGTCTGCAACTTTGATACAGAACGCAGGTATAATCACTCCATCATTATGACATTCTCTCAGGTGAATATAAATGTAATTCCTGACAATTGAGTATTATGGCAGAGTAAATGTAATTGCTCACTTTGATGAATTCAGCCCTCTTTCAGCACTGACGCCATTTTGGCTCTGAATACCTCCTCCATTTTGGAGCTTTACAGTCTAGTTACCAAACATTTCAAGTCCAGCAGTATCTCAATATATAATAAGGCCTTTTTCCTTTCTCATGTCACCCTTTCTGAAAATAAGACATTATTCATTAAAACCACTTACCCTGATGCTTCAAGTGGACTGATAGGGATCCTTAATGAATTTGAAATCAACAATATAAAATGTATATTCACTTATTTATACAGAAAAATATGTGATATTGCCTTTGTCTCAATTCTTCTTCTTTATTTGTCATTGAACTAAATTCACTTTAATGTTCTTCACTTTTTCAAGGAGCATTTTCAGGCCCACACACTGTGTCCTTAGGCCAGAGCGGCGGCTTGTGTAACATATTTTGGGTGCCTGGACTGTTCCAGTCTCTACTTGGAGGGAAACCTTTTATTTTATTTTTTCTTCTTGATTGCACAATTGTCTTTTATTTTATTGTTGTGTTCCTTGCAAGGATGAATTATAGTTATTAATGTTAAATTAAGTATTGATTACATTATTTTGTACCATATCTGATATTAGTCAAGGTAGTAATTATTCATAAATGTACCTATGATAACAGCAAGATGGTTTTTCCCAAGGCCCTAGTCTCTGAGTATAAAAGGCTGTCCTCCAGGCATTCAGGTGGTGGCATAGAACATGGAGTGGGGTTGTATGTGTTTGAGGGCATATGCTTGTGGTATGATATTTGTGTTCTAGTTTATTTGTCAAAGAAATAGAAATGCCATTTTTGTTGTTGCCTTGAATCTAAATACATTATTATTTTTTTGTTAGTTTTATATGTCAGGTTACTAGCTTTGCTTCATACTTTCTAAAGTCATATCTGGTGCATCTTGACATCTTGGACAAAAAAATATAACTTCTCCTATTTTTGACTGTATGTCTCTGTCTAGACACTAATTTAATCTACCTCTGGCTTCCTGTCCCAGCTACTGAGGTCATTGCACATCGGTGATCCCACACTTTACAGAGAATGTTTTACAAGACAGACGCTTATAGAACTGCTGCACAACCTATTCCGAAATAAATTTGGAGATGAACCCCTTAATGACTGCTACTCTACACACAAGCATAATAGGTACTTAATTTGGCAAGGGCCCTCCAACAACTACAACCTAATGTGACTTAGCACTCCCATTGCATAGGGTGTATTTCTATGCCAATATGCAAGGATAAATATTCCCCAAGAAGGCTAATCATGTGAGGCTCAACCTACAACACCATACACTGCGCTAGACCGCCTGACACAATATAATTGGTCATTTATACCTGTGCTGCACACTTAGGTAGAGGGAAACCGAGGCCTTTTTTAAAACTCCAAATAGTTGGTTCTTATATCTTGGAATTGGGGCTACACTTTGTAATGTTTTAGTTTGTTTCCTTTTGTGAGGCATTATGTGCAAGGGGTGTATAATCATTTACTATATATCAGTGAATACAAATCAAAGGTGGCAATAATAGATAAGCAGCTACCTTGCATTACATTATCTAGATTTCTTAACCTCCTTGAAATATAATTGGAATTAAAATTAAATTCCAGACTCTAAAGCCCATAAATGTTCACTGTCACTTCACCTTTTAACTGAATTAAAATGGAATTACTAGTAATTGCAGAGGCTTTGGGGATTAGAATATTTAACGGGAGGCCCTAGGAACACCTGAAAGACTGGAATAAGATAAGAGGCTTCCATTAAAAGCCAAAAGACAAGGATACAGTAGAACTTGTACAGAAATAAAATAGATTCATATGTTCATACAGTTGGAAAAATAATGTAGTGTCATGTCCAGCATAGCTATTTGTCCTTATTTTCCATATTTATTTTTCTGAAAAGTAGTTAATTAAATTAGTATTTAGACTGCTCATCCACTTCTTTCCACTTGACTAATCTCAGCTGTTATATTACCTAAAGTCTGAACTCAATGATGTATTTATACACTGCACATTTTATAATAACACATTTTTATTTTTGGTGTATTATTTAAAATATTGCATTAAACTGACCTGGATTTCGAACGGAGCAAGGAACATGCTTTCCCATTGGTTTTCTTTCTTTCCTTGGTGTTTTACTAAAGACATTTTCCCTAGAGTATTTCCTCTGTAATGAACTTCTATCATCTCTAATGAACAAGATTATTTCCAATGAGAAATGTATTTCTTTAGTAATAAAAATGGAAATCACTAAATTACTAATTTGTAATAATTTAAAGCGGAAATTAGGATTTTGATTAATAAGACTTTAAAATGATGATCAGCTAAATACCACATTCCACTGCTAGGTACATGTTCCACAATTTCCAGTTTTTACTTTACTTAACATTTTATATATTTGTTTTAATTAACCATATTAACAAGCACATTTAATATGTATGATGTCAGAGGAATTTAACATTAGGGCTGCTATTACAAAGTTGAATTGTGTTATGCACACACACAAATGCATACATTGCATTTGTTTAAAATATAAAGCCAGAACATTTTACAAATAAATATTTCCCATTAAAACATGTTTTGTCTGAAACCTACAGTTGAGGGAAATAAAATGTACATATTGTTAAGCTTATCTTACAACTTTCTCTAGGAATTTGTACAGTTAGGTTTGGAAGTCAGATTTTTCATAACACAACCTGAAATTTTAATGCATTTAAATGGCTTTTCTTTTATGTCCTTGGGGGTGTCCAAGTCATGAAAATTAGTCTGCTGTTTATTGTGGTTCTCATATTTCATATAAACATATTCCATGTTCCATATTTCCCTCAAAAGTGATATGATAATTTCAATATCATATTGTATGTCGAAATTAGTAAATGCATTATATTACGGCTGATTGGAATTTTATATAGCATAGAAAAAATGCTTTCTCGCTGCCTTTAATAGCTGATGTATTTTGCCATCAACCCCATACTTGCCACATAATATTAGCCACCCCCTGAGCAGGTGCTTTTTTAATTAGAGAAAGTAAGGAACTGACGCTGTCATCACTGCATGTGGCAAAGAGGGCTGTTGTTGTTTTGAAATGTTAAATATACCAAAACATGGGAATGGAAAAGTAAAAATGAAACACAACCACAGTATCACAGGAACAAACTTGCAAGCTAAATAAACTGTTTCAAGAACTGAATGCTCTTTGCTGGTAGGGGAGCCTAATAGGATCAACTAAAAACACTTTCTGTCATATACTTCTGTGACATTATTTTGACATTGACTTCTCTCGTGTGCTGCTGAAATAAGAAATAGAGGTGTAGTTAAACTATAAAAGTTACAAAAGTTCTAGGCGATATATGTTGTCTAATAGACTACATTTCATGTCCCCTCCACCATGGATTATAACCAGTATTGATTATTTTCTGAGCTGTTACCTGAAATAGAAGACATGCCGTGGGGTAGAGAGAGAAATAATCAACTTTTCCCTCCTGTGTGTCTTAGATATACAGTGGTTTCTGCTCCGGTGGTTTTGTGAAATTTTAATGTTTTTATAATAGAAAAGCGTAAAGGCAGTATGACAGTTTTTGATATTGACATAAATCATTAGCAGGACTGAACACTTGGGTGTCCATTAAGGAAAACAGAGATTTTTAGACAATGCTACACAAGGCATATTCATATCACATACACACTCACATGATTACTGTACTTCTACATTTCAGTACATCTTTTTCAGTTTGTTTGTTTGTATGTTGTCTAATTTGCACAGTAGACCAACATTGAATGTGTTGCTGTAGTTTCATTAATATTCAGCCAGCAGTTGACATGACATATTAATGCAAATAAGAAGCTTGTCTAGATTTTGATTTAAGCTCCAGTTGTATAAGTGGTCTTCTAAGAATCACCTTTTATTTAACCTAATTAGTAATTACATTATAACAGCTGTTTTGTTTAAATGTTAACTCTTTTTGTAAAATTATCAATTTTAATACTAAATATATGGCAAAGAACTGATGAGTTCAAGCAGCATTTAAATATATATTATTTCCAAATTTGTATATTTACTATTTATCTATTTATGAAATGCAAAAGTGAACATAAGAAAAGGAGTAGACAGTGACAGAGTAATTTATACACCTCCAATTACACTATTCAAATAAACCATACCATCCATAGGACAATTGCCTGATTTAGTAACAGGTATAAACTAGGGGAAGCCTACGCATTAGTTAGCCTGGCTATTCAGTATACATTAATCCCATTTAGACTGAGTGGGCAATCCTTGGAAGATCCTGGGAAAACATCCAAATAAACCCACTTCCTGGCAATGTGTAAGTGAGGCATCTCCCATTATGAAAAGGGTGCAACCACAAAATATTAACCCCACTCACACTTTGCCACCGTTGTGTACGATTCCAGAATTAACAGGTTGTTTATTTACATATGATATGTCAAGTCTAAGTATATTGTAGAGATTGAGTGTATGAGGATGATAAATAGAGAAGCTTTACAATCAGACACAGTGATAATATATATATATATATATATATATATATATATATATATATATATATATATATATATATATATATATATATACATAATATGAATACAAAATAATGTAAACAATACACCACGGTCCTCCAAAGTGATATATAGTCAATCTGCAACCTTTTTCAGCCTGTTGTTTATAAAATGACATGTTGGAACAGACCTCACAGCAGTTCAATGTGGAATGGTAGTTAGTTGGAATTTTGCACATATGTCTACCTGTGAGACTGTGGGACTTTGCACCCTTGAATTTCACTTTTATTGTACAGAGGTGGAAGACCATAGGTGATGCCAGAGCTGAACCAGGAAAGACAAAAGTAATGACTGACAAGACACTGTGAAAATGTAAAGCTAAATCAAGACCAGAAATGGTGCTTTGCGAAGAAAAATACAGTATTCCTATGGTCATCTATCAAAATGCTAAGCATGGGCCATTGTTAAAGCCAAGAGTGAACTTATGTCCCATTACACACTTTGAGAACATCTTTTATTGTTGTATGTTGTATTTTGTTCCAGTAGTATTATACAATGTATAAGATATCACTTCATATAAGCAGAGGAGGTAAACATACATACATATTAATAGAAAGTAGATTTGCTGCTGTCATGAATGGGTTATTTATTACAGTTTTGGTATTACTGTGATACACTGAATTCTTGACATTGTTATAGAAAATCAATTTAATTCAATTTGAGAGAGTTGTGTTGCATGGATTCAGACCTGATGGACACATAAATCAGTATTTCTTCATGAAACAACCAAAATCAAAACCAGTTATTTGTGTGACCCTTTACTCTTTACATTACAAATAATTACATTACAACACTTTATATCACACACAGATATATTTCTTAAAGTGCTTAAATAGGTTTAAAGACTTATCTAAAACACTTTCTTAACAGCAGTAAATACACAAATTATGCACTGAAAAACATTGTGCTACAAATTAAGAAGTAAAGAAGAAATATATCAAGAACACTGTTTCCACATCTAGGAATGTGTGTATGTTATTTATCCTAAATGTGACTTGAAAGGTATATATATATACATTTTAAAATAATGCACACCCTTCATTTGATATAGTTTTGTTTTGCGATTATTGTATTAAATATTATTAATTAAAATATTATTTATATGTATATTGTATCTTTTCAGAGTTTGTTAAATACTGATTCAGCCTAGAAGACATGAGGTGTATAAATGCCACTCCACTTCCATCATTAAAGGAGAAATGTAATGGTTTCCGAATGCCGAATACAGACAAGTTTTAATGAGCTCTCATCGAGTCATCATACACGCATATTTGTAATGTTTTTCATGAAACTATATAAAGCATTACAAAACAAATATGAGCACTTATTTGAACACCTGCAACTTGAATAAAACTTTCCAAATCAGAAAAAAAGACAGAGAGAGAGAGCAATATAGATAGGTTTGTCTGTTTATTTTGTTGTGTGTAGCCAATGTGTAGTTTTTTCCATAAGTAGCATTAGTTTGAATCGTTCTTCTTTGTGGGTGCTTTAAGCTGGATTAATTACATCATATTCAAGTACGGTTCTCAAGATCATATTCAAGTACAGTTTTCAAGATCCGTATTGATGTGTAGAGAGGGCCTAAGACATGCTCAGAGCACACACTTGTGCTAGTTAGGTGCCATTCCCCATAGCCCTGGTCGGTTTGCAGCTGTCTGCAAAAGTGGATCCATTTTGAAGCAGTAATTCCATCGGACACGTACTGCGCATTCTTTCCTACTGATGTTATTACATCCATAGATGACACAAAAGAGCATCTATCCTCTATGTGAATTTCACTTCAAGCTATTAAAGTCATTGGGATTGATAAGAAAAGTCTCAATACATACATGTAAACAAACCCTGGAGACTAGTTAGAAGTTACCTGTATGATGTCACATTCACAGAATTCCCAAAACTGAGCTTTGAAAATGTATATTGTAAAAGGTGGTTAAATCACATTTTATTCAGCAGAAACGTATACACAGGCATTTTAATTATGTTTTTATGAGATTGTTTTTGCAAGATAATGACCTTATTTATCATTTATAATAGTTGGGGATATACTATATATGTAAGGCATTTTAAGAATGCATGAAAAATCACGATATTCCTCTTTTAACATTCATAAACCTACGTAAACATGGCTGTAAATTGCCCTTTTACTTAACAGAGGAAAACACACAGAAATCATCACAGTAGTTTCTGTGACTTAACATTGGATATATTTAATTTCCAGCCTTCTGCTACAGAGTTCTGAATACAAAACCAAATAATCTAAAATAAATCAATTACTTTTGCCTTTCATTATTTCACATTATTTCACAAAATATATAATCATACTTTTATTTGCTATTTTCAATATCTTCAGTTTCAATAATTGCTTTTTTTGATAACATGGAGAAGACAAATGTCAGTAAGACTGCTTAAAGTGCTTACTCTAAAGATATTAAGAATGTCCAAAAAGAACAAATAATAAGTAATCTGTTTTTGTTTTCCTAGTTCACTGTGATCATTTTTTATTGAATCCTATATTATATGATATTAATGGAAATGCATTTAAAAGTTAATGTTTTTAAACAACATTGTGATTAGCAAAATAATAATACAGAACATGTTTAAATCTATATAACTGAAACCTTATCTCTCGATGACCAAATATACGCTTTTTAATAATGAAATAAGAACAAAATATATACAGGACTTGAGCCATGTCCTGATTATAAATTACTGGAATGAGCAAAGGAACATTTTTATACACACTCATGTTCAATACAAAGACAATTATTGTACAGGGCACAATGGATAATCATTTTACATCACTGGAAGTATACTTTAGTTACAAATGAAAATTCTGTAAGTAGAATTATTTGTGTAATATTTTTATTTTAATGAAAAATGTTAATCCTTTATATGTTATGGAATGTAAGTGATCACATTGAGATTTTATTGGGTCAGTTGAAATCAATCAAATTTAAATTAATTGGTTTTATACAGCAAGTGGTAACAAAGTATTTACACTTCCTCGATGGCTACACTTGTACTGACCAGTAGCGGCTTGTGGCCATTAATACTGGTGGGGTGGATACTGACTCCAGTCCCTGAATCGCTAAGCATGCCCATTTCTGAAATAAGTATTTGAATAATCATGTGAAAACGTAATGGAATTCAGGCAAGTGGAGAGTCACCTATGACTGAGTTTTAGGCTATAAGAGATCAGACATCAGAGATCAGTGTATAGCCTACTTGAGACCTTTGCAACTCACAGCCCACAAAATGCTGCAGTTGCCTACATACTGTAAAGATGGATGGCCTTAATCCTATAACCCAAGTGTCCCCTACAAAGAATGCACGAGGATAAACTAAAGTGTAAAAATAGCCTACTACAATTTATATGTATTTTCACAACAATGAGGATATTTTTAAATTCACAAGAAGTAGGATCAGCCTTCACGAGAAAGAGGTTGCGTCCTCTTTTTCAGTTTATTCTTGTGTTTTGTGTTTCTTAGCCTGTTCTGAAAAATGTTTCAAATCTTAATTGATTGATTCATTTATTGTACAAAAACTGGGTAATATTTATTACAGTGTTATTTATGGTGTATTGATGTGGATAATGAGTTTATGAGGAATAACTATGTTTTTGGGTGGATTAAATTTTTTGGGTGGCTCTGCCCCACCTGCCCATATGAACGGGCCACGCCTGGTACTGACTTACAGTTTACGCCACAATTTATGACACGGTTAGCCACTTTGGCATAATTTATGTATTTGAGGGGGGCTACACTGTCATTCCTCAGAGGGGTTTATCACTTTAAAAAGTGTTAAGATTAATCCCTAGAGTTCCGAGGTGGTGATCAGTAGACATTGTATGCTTTTATGATCCCAGCCTTAGGTCTCTCTGGTTGTCAGTATGGGAGAAGGAGAAGAAGATTCCAAAGAATTAGGAAAGAGGAAGAGGGAATTCTGCATCTGTATTTCTATTTGTCTGCGTGTCTACAGCTATGCATATACAGTGGGGGAAAAAAGTATTTGATCCCCTGCTGATTTTGTATGTTTGCCCACTGACAAAGAAATGATCATTCTATAATTTTAATGGTAGGTGTATGTTAACAGTGAGAGACAGAATAACAACAAAAAAATCCAGAAAAATGCATTTCAAAAAAGTTATAAATTGATTTGCATGTTAATGAGGGAAATAAGTATTTGATACCCTATCAATCAGCAAGATTTCTGGCTTACAAAATCGTACAAAATCAGCAGGGGATCAAATACTTTTTTCCCTCACTGTAACATGTTCAGATATTTGTATTCCTTAACCCTTAAGTGATTTGCACAAGTTGCTACTTTAGTTGTATGCTTACTATCATAGACTTTAACTACAATTGTTTGAAAAGTAATTTAGATTAACATTGTAGGTTGAAGCAGTTTTTAAACATGGCAATACCACTAAATGAAGTGTAACATTGCATCTACTATTAATGATTAATGAACTGTAAAACCTAAAATAATTTGAGTGTATGCAAAATATGTATTCACAGCTGGGAAGGTTCGATCTATTGACTGTTTAAGTCTGCATTTGCACCATTAGCTTCCATGCTGCAATTAGAATATTTAATGGTGCTACACTATTCCCCTTGATGGAATTGCACAAATGATGTGGATATGCAATATGAAAGTGACTTTTAAAATCTGTTACAGACCCCCAGGGCACAAAGTTCTTGATGGAAAAAAAATGTTGTTCAAAAGTATAAGGAAGAAAGGGAAAAAAGATCAGGAGTGGTGAAGATAGCAGATGTAATTTATAATGGTAGATTGATAATGGTATTATAAAGAATAGACAAAAAAGTATGGTAGATAAAAGTAGATTTTGAATCTTCCAAGGTAATCATTTACAGCATCTAAGGATATAGATACAAATTAACAAGATATTTTGGAAAACTGCATGAGAATTAGTTTTATATAAAAACGTGAGATTACTTCTAAAATGCACATATTCAGACAGATTAATATGATTTAATCATTCTTACAGAAAGATACAAAATAAACAGACAGATATGCACAGATTGTTTTGTTGAGAGCATGAAGTTCACTAAGCAAATGTTTGAAATGTGTTTTGCAGACTTGGAACACAATCCTAAGCTTGACAGCAGAGGACCAAGAAAGGACTTTTCGACTGCTGGGAGCTTGACTTTGGAAGGTATGAAGAAGATTATACCATCGCACACATCTTGAGCATTTACCAACAGACTGTGGATTTTCCCAGCTTGGATCCACCTCGAATTAAAAACCCTTGAGGTGGAGGGAGTGTGATAGTGTCAGGTAGTTTATTGTACTTCATCAGACAGCATTTTATGTCTTTAGAGGATGTGTTAATTGGCACTTCTATTCTCAAGTGTTTCCCAGGCTGCTTTCCTGACATTGTCAAGTCCTGTGCACGTATCTACTGTACCTGCATAAAAAGAAAGTCCCCATGCTTTCATAGTTGTCATACGACATGGAAGTGATTGAGCACTTTTGAAACAAAAGAGGCATGAAGTGGAGTTTCATCCACACCCACATCATTTCTTCTTGCTGAAAAGGATACCTAAGATATTCTGTCACTCATTTAATCAATACCGCAGCGATATATGGCCTGTATTCCTGCTACCTACAGTCACAAATCGTACTAATTTCTGAAAACTATCCCTTGTACCTTTGAGACTTTATGGTTTCCCTGAAGTTCAAAATATAACAAAAATTTGAAACATAAAACAATAAATATTGAGCTTCCTTACATTGGGTATTTCTTATACTTTCTTATTCAGTTTTTAACTGGAAGGTGAATGTTTCATTGGAATGGACTTGCTGTCATATCTCTGTCTCTGTGATTTTATATTTTGTACTATACCCTTTTGTATAATATTAAATAGATTAATTATTATTAATTTATATTCATATTTAATGTGATACATTAATGCTTGGCACTTAATCATGTTAACATTATTAAATACTCAAATGCTCACTGAAATATACTGAAAGGGTACTCCATAATATTAAAGTGGTTCTTAAAAGGTTTAAAATATCCTGTAAGACATCTATAAATATCTCAATGTGAGCGCTATAGGAGCATAAACTGATTTACTGAATGCTATAGAACATTTGTAAAATCCCTTCTACCATACTGATTATTTTTATAATATAACTGGATATTTAAAGATTTCTTTGTACGCAAACGTAGTGCGGTGATTTAGTTTGAACCCATTTATAAAGGATGTGAGCCTAAATGTAAATATTTAAACATAATGAAGAAAAAGGAAAGATAAATACAACTTCAGTAGAACAAACAACTAGGAGATTAATGAAAACAGGCAAAGAAACAGTCTAAAAACAGCTTAAAAACCACATTGACAAATTGAGCCTTGCCTGATACATGTCAGTGACTATAATTTAAATACATTAGACATGGAGTGATGATGCTCTAATTGGATCTGCCGATTGATCTGAGAGCATTTTCTAAAATACTTAGAATTAAACTGACAGGGTAAGTGAATGTGAACAAGAGAGAAAATAGAAGAAGGAATGGAATGAAAAAGAAAAGAAAATGCGCTGTAGATAAGGGCTAAAGATAAAATAAACACACAGGCACTGAAAGACTCATTTGTGTAGATTGAATGCATATAACTGTATACACACATATATATATATCTGAGGAAGCAAGTGATCCATACTTCACACTTTTCTAAAATTATTTTTCATTATAATATGAACTAAATCTGGTTCTCTTCATATTTTGTGTTGTTTCTGAATACTGAAATATTTACTGTACTGAATATTTTAATACAAAGCAAAGTGGCCGATAAGCACAAATATTGAACCAAGTTTGCAACAAAATTCAAACAAGATAAATTAATATGAAATGAAAAATCAATTAATGACACATGGTTTGTGTGCGTACTATTTCCCAAATTAAATTTTCAGTGAAAACTTGCATGAGATTGTGTGCTGATTAATGCAAGACTGCATTACTTTTATATGCATTTTCTTTAATAGCAGCTGAAGAGATTTTAAATAGATGAACAGGTATGAAAAGAAAAAAAGCTTTAATCAGTCTTTCATATTAAACTTGTTATTAAATTATATAAAGAAGATATTTACACATTGTCTATTATTTAACTCACTAAATGTGAGTTTGTTTGTTGTGCGTTTTGTTAAAATCTTTTTCATGCTTTCCTTTGTCATAAAGTATCTAAAAAAGTAATCTAAAAGTAATCTGATTAAGTTACTGCTGTGTATTGTATCGAGATATGTTGCAGATTATTTTTTGGATAAGGGTGCCTGCTAATAGATAAATAATAATAATAATACATAATAATGTAACTAGTCTTGTGTAACAGAATACATTTTGAAAGTAACCATCCTAACACTGTTAACAATCATCTTGAATCCAAATTAACAGAAACAATTACCTTTCCAATACTAGTCACTTTGCTGACTATATTGCATGACTTTAAAGAAAAGGGAATAATGTTGTGCCTATTACATTTCATTTATGCACAGGGAACAACATCTCCAACTTTTACATAACCACTCCCATGTTACTGTATGCACTACACAACATATTGACAATCTATTATCTCTCTTTCTGCCCAGCCACTTTCTCCCCCCTCCTATAACTACCAGTTTTTCCAGCTCTGTCTCCTCTAAGGGACAACAGATACATCATAAAAATGAAGATAAACAGCCAGATCCAATTTCTACGGTTACATTTTATTTGGATAAGGTGAACACATCATTTTGACTGCCTATGTGTAAAATAAATAAATGGTGTCTTTCTGTAAAATAAATAGAAGATGAAATAATAAAGAAAGATCTGTATATTCCAAATTTCATTTTAAATACTACATTTAAAATCAATGCATTAATTAATAAATGATTATTAATACTAATACAGTATACCTTCCTTAATCTAAACAGAGCTTTGTATTTTTCATGAGCACAGTCCCTGGGGAAGCAATCAAATAAGCAATGACACCAAACATCATCTGAACGCTGAGCATTCACAATAAGCTTCACTTAAGTATTTCTAGGAAATAACCACCAGGCCATCAAAAGCATCGCCTTTAAGCCTCACAGAGGATCCCAGACAGTAAGCTCAGAAAGTGTAAAGGCTATGCGAATGACATAAAATTTCAATAACACGTGGCCGCTGACCCCTTTTTCTTTTGCGGCGTCTCCACTACAAACTGTAAGAATGAAAAGTAGTAAGCCTTGACCTCGGATAGCTCTCTTAATCTTCTTTGTGCAAATTACACTCTCATACTTTCTGAATATATTGTAATTAGGCATATGTATTCCAACGGGGCAGTAAGATATAGTTTCTTCCTAATCTCTCATTTATATGCAAAGTAGCAGAGTTAAAGAGCTTATGCTTTCTTCTATCTTAATGCTTCTTTTTCCCTTAATCAAGTTACTCATATTTTCGGCTCCATTTTGGCTTCTTCCTTCTGTATATGTAGAACCTGTTGGGGAATTAATTAATTAAACAATGCTGCAAAAACCAGGGCATTGATTGCAGGACCCAATATATATATATCCTGCATCTAAGCCTAATTATTCACTAGTATTCAGCTTATTTCAGAAATATTGTTTGTAGCATTACATTCTGGGATGCATATCTACATTATATCCCATTTCATCCCAGTTTCCTGAAATGTTTCATAACATGAACAACCAAGAAGAAGTACTCTAGTAAATCCCATGGATGTCTAAACACAAAGTGGACTTCATAGACAGACATGAACCTCTGAAAGTAATAGCAATATCAATTTAGTTTTAGTTTAATTAATTCATATTCAATGAATTCAAACATGTTCTACACAAAATCAATTATAAATCAGGAGGTATACAATAGGGGTGGCATTTTGCACAAAATAGTTCAAACAAATAGTAAAAAGTAAACCATATGTACTCAGATTAGGGTTGCCACCTCTGATTTAACTGGACAAAAGGTCAACAGAGTGTCAAACGGAATAATGTTACATTTGCAGCAATTCCTCTTATCTATATCTAAGTAGATGTATTGACTGTTTACATTAGATTGACCCCCTTCCCTAAAATAAATACATGTAATATTGTATTCAATGTAATGCTTAATGCTATGCTACATTATCAATTATCCATGCCATGGTAGATAGGATAGTTCAAGAAAAATAAATGTAATAAATAAAAATAAATAAATGTGTGGACATTTAACTCTCTTCCTTGAATTATCTTGTTATTTTGTTTGTGTCTTAATTACAAATGTTATCCTCACTTCAATGCAAGAAAATATAATATGAAATTTGATTGACCAACCTAATAATTTATACACATAATTTTAAGAGGGATTCTGAACTGGGCCATTTGACCCATCGTGCTCGTTTGGTGTCCATTAATAACTAAGTGATCCAATGATCCTATCCAGTCTATTTTTGAATGTTCCCAAATTTTCAGCTTCTACCACATCACTGGGGAGTTTGTTCAGATTGTGACGACTCTCTGTGTGAAGAAGTGTCTCCTGTTTTCCGTCTTGAATGCCTTGAAGCCCAATTTCCATTTGTGGCCCCGCGTCCGTGTGTCCCTGCTGATCTGGAAAAGCACCTCTGGTTTGATGTGGTCAACTTAGTATTAGAGAGCCAACAATAAAAGTGACATTTAATGTATGGAAAATATGACATATTTCACTGGACAGTCATGTAAAAATCCCAGTTAAACCTTACAGTACACCAAACCTTCAATTATTATGTAATACATACCCATTGATTGCTTCAACTGCTATTTAAGAAAAAAAAAGGTAAAACTTTATTCATTCCTAAAATAATAAGAATGAAAATGCAACTGTGTAAATACATGTAATCCATTACAAACAGGGAGACGATGTTACAGGGACAGGGTCGATAATAGCCACTCTTGACAATGATGTAAAACAGAGGATACTCATACCTCTTTTCACATGGAAACCACATTTCATGTGAAGAATCTAAGTAAGGTCAAGCCATTCATTAAACAGGAATAATTCAACACTACTGCAAGGATACAGAACCATCGCTGTGGGTTCTACAGTCACAGGAAACAGGTACAGCAGATCAGGTACGGTTCAGTGGTTAATAGTGTTTGGTTTTGGTTCTGGACAATATAGCTTCTTCAGGTAGCTTTTAAAATTATTTTAATTAATCAGACCTCCTTTGACTGAGGACTGTGGAGAGTTTTTGATAGTTTTGATTAATTAATCTTTACAAGTGACATTATATAGATTAGTGTGCTTATAAAATACATTTATTTGTGGAATATATAGTTACCTTCAATGTGTTATTAATGCAGAGAGACTATACATATATCAGTATCTATCTATCTATCTATCTATCTATCTATCTATCTATATAACTAAACTAAATTAATTAAAAAGAGTGGAAGTTGTCATCATATATATGTGTTAAAGGTGGATGGATAGCATTTAATCACTGTAACAGACCAATGCACTTCTTAGTTCTTTCTGCTTGTCATTTGATGTGCTGTAGAATGAACGTTCTTTCAATTGAAAGAGCAGAAATAGCTGGACCTGTCTTGAATTTAATTGGCTTGTTTTGAGTTTAATTTAATCCTAAAACAAGTCAGCACAAAATAATGTTAAAGGCAGGTAGGTTCATTAGAAGTAACAGGGGAAAACACACAGTTCTACAAAGTCCTAAAGACTGTTGGCCTCAATGGATTAGTGAAATGTAACAGGGGACAAAATGACAGCTAAAACCTGCTTTAAATTAAGTCCAAATGTGTTACCATCGTTTGCAATCCTTCTTGAATTCTTGAATAATTGTGTGATTCATTCTGGTTTTGAATTGTAATACACTTAATGGATAGGTTCTCTATGACACATTCTTTTCTGTGCTATTGTAATTTGAACAATACTAAATTGGTATAAAATGTGCTGGTCCAGCCATAACCCATCTCTGATAATTACATTTCAAGAACTGTTTAACTTACAGGTTTACTCATTATATACTTGAATTGCTCATTTCAAGTTATTACAATACAATACAAACCTGTATTGCTGATTCCCAATTTTGTGAAGCTTCCATACCTGTGTTTACAATTCATGTACATGAAAAACAGAAAGTAGGCTGCAATGCATATTCCAATTCTGAATTTCTAGAAATGTCCTACTTTCAGCATTCAACCCTTTTAATATGTTAAGGCTAGTGATTGCAGGCACAGGTGCTCGATCAAAACAATATTTCCTGTCTGACCTGTGGGTGATAATGTGGCATCCCTTATTATAATTCTTCTTTTTTTATTTTTTTGCAGTGCAGTAGCAAAAAATAATTAATGCAACACTAAAACCAGATACTGCTCAGCGGTATTCAGGAACTGAGACGGAGGTTATCTGAACAGTGTTTTGTGAAAATAAGCATCCAAGTATTTAGCAGGTTTCTTACACATCTGCACAATGGCATTATGCATTTATCACTCAAGATAGCACATTGAATGTTTACATCAAGTTTCCAAAATGCTATTTATTGTGGCTGCAAGCAATGAAAAAGGTGGCTGAGAATACCTAAGGAGGGAAACTAGGATGTCTGTGCCCCTCTGTGTGGGAGATGGTTTATTTGCATAACTGTGAGACTAGAGTGTAAAGGGATAGTACAAACGACATCATTTCAAAATGTGATGACTACTACAGATGGTTTATTTTTGAATAGAGCCACTATTGTTTGACTGTGAGCTGAGAAACTTAGCCTGCCTCTGAGAAGCGATTAATTATCTTGACCAGTTTGCCAGACATTCATTGCCACAGCAGATGAATCTCTGGTAGTCACTTGGGGCTAGATTGTTTTTAAAGAAGTACAACTGCCTTGTCTTCTTAGCCACATATTTATTACTGATTAAAACCCTGCATGTTTATGTTTTCTAGTCATAAATGAATGTTTTCTGCCAGTGTGACCACACTGTGTCCTTGACTGAAACGTGTCCTCTGTGCCTCCTGTAGCGACTGTATAGTAAATTAGAACTGTTGCATGAACCTCCCTAGTGTGATTACAAAGGTACTCGAAGGAGCAAAGTCAGTCTGTCCTCATTATTTTCTTATCCGCGTTTCAAGTACAATTAGTTAGTTTGAACAAGGGTATCTGCATCAAGACTCAAACCGTTCACAATGTGGAGAATATCAATACATATAGACAATAAACACTACTCCTCATGTTTCAAACTTATTGCATAGTTTACAGTCATATTTATCTTTCTTTCCCTAAAAATGATTTGAAAAGCATGACCATTACGTTTAAAACAAAGTTTAAATCCGAATCAAGAAAGGTTGAGGTCTAATGACCTGCTAGGTGATCAATTTGTTTATAAACTCCCTCCAAATACACACAACATGTCCCTCACATTACATATGTGCGGATGTGAAGGGCACAGTGACCGGCACATATTGTGGTATCTTGAAAAACAGCATATTAATAGCATTGATTACATTCTTACACTGAGGGCCAAAACCTTCTACCAACATGATAACTTCATGTCACATAACTAACACAGTGGTTCAAGAAAAAGCCTCATGGTCTGATCACAGTCACGACCTCAATACCCTAGAACACATCTAGGAGGAACTGGAACAGCGAACGAGGAAAAGTCCACAGGGACCGACTCGAAACTACACTGTGGGGAGAACGGCACAGTATTTTTCCATTCATCTATCAAAAAGCTCACAGCAGTCAGCAAGGTTAAAGTATGGCCTGTAACCTAATGCATTCACTGTGAACTGCTGTCTCTTAGTATTTGTTTGTTGTCCCCACAATTTTGATCAAAGAGTGTATGTATAGACACAAGGCATGTCTTTCTAATATTGAAAAAAGTTAAAACTTTAACATAAAGGATTAATTAAACAGTTAATTCCCAGGATTGCAGTCCATAATCTTCTTTTTAATATTTGTTCTTAGACATGCTAATATCTTAATGCCATCCCCAGTATTCTCTACAATTAGATATGCACAGGTTTATACTCTTGCATCTGTTGGCATAGTATATAAGATCGGTGTGATATAAACTCATTAAATTATAATTAACTTTTTTGTTTATACCAATGAAAGGTGAAAAAGTATTTTTTATAGCTTCATGGTATTACTTGTGTATTTTGCATGCTTTGCCAGTTAAAAGGCAGAAAGAGGTCAAGTAATACAAGACTATTTGAAAATAATAAACTGTGAACAACACTTCATCTAAACTCTCTTGGAACAAAAAAACATTTTGAAACATATCAGGTGGTGTTTATTTAAAAAGTTAAATTCAGATGACAAACATTGAGCAATGAAGATGGTCTCTTGAAGCATTTATGAGATTTATTAAAATATATGCAGTAAAACGAAAGGGGAATGAGAGTTCATTCATAGTGCAATGTTTTTTTCAAAGGGGACAGATTGTTTACATCAACAGAATCATTTGTCTCCTTAAAGAACAAAGCAAATGGAATTCAAATCATTTAGACACAGCCCTGACCTGAATTTCAATGTTTTGCTGCATACTGGTAATATAAAGGCTGGTTCTACTTTAAATTCAGGTTACTTTGCATTGCAAAAATAAAATAAAATAATAATAATAATGATAATTATTAATCTTTGTCAATTAACTTCTCTTAGTAGGTAAACACTCCCTTAAATACCGATAGATCAATGTGATGTATATTTGTTTTGCTTTGTGATTCACTTAAATAGTTTTTAATTAGTGCAACATTCATGGAGTTCCCATGTATGTGTTTTCAAGTGTAATTGTCATATTAAAATTGTCTTGTTCAAAATGTTTGCTCAGTTGATTTCACTCAGGAAAACCTGGAGTTTTACCCACTGTCATGCAAGTGAAGGAGAAAGGTGGGGGTTGTTATGTAAATTAGTTTTGCATAAAATACTCATGCTGTTTTTGTAGATTGCTCATGGAAAAGTGGTTTCCGTGCACTGAGAACTAGTACAACAGCTGATACAATAAAGCTGTGATTTTGTGATATATTATAACTGGTTGTTTAATAATGTGTTTTACTGCTCTTTCCCAAATACTTTTTTCAGATATCATTGGTGGTGTGGCATGTAGACAATAGTGAATACTGTTACTCAGTACAAAGTGACTATGTAAATAGATATATTATTAATAATAATAAAAAAGACTGTCCCCATGATAATTAAGGTGAACTGCATGACATTTAACCATATATCTGCTCATAAGCCTTTTACTTTCTACCATCTTGGAACCCATGTAACAACTGACCTGTTTGCTTTTCAATAATGCTCTCAAGCTCATGAATAATTATGACTCTGTTTAAAGCTCCATCAAGTTTGTATTTATGACATTTGTTTAGAGCTCCACATTTTATATTTACCTACTGACTTACTGCTTACTTTACAACAACATGCAGAACATAACAGGGTAGTTCCCTCCGGTGGTCATTAACAGTATTACTTACTTGTTACATTTCAATATTCATGAATATTTGCATGTGGATTGTAGGTGTCCATGCAAACATAGATGTGGATATCCTGTGTTTTATATTATCATCACATGTTAATTAGGTGTACACTATTTATTAGGTGGCCATTTGTTTGGCCACATATACTGGAGTCTCTCAAGTGTTTCTTCCAGTCATTCACTATAAAAATGTGTGTGTGTGTAATATATATATATATACACATGTACAAATATATATATGTAATTAATGGGAAGTTCATCCCAAGAGATTAAAAAATACCTAGAGGAAGACAACATAAAAGATGGGAAGATGAAATAATAAACATTGTAGGCGTGACATAGAAATCTATAGATTGAAGCAAGCAGAAACATCTTGGGGAGGCCTTCATCCAGCAGCGGATCAATAAAAGCTGATGATGATGATTATGATATATATTATCTTCCTTTCAAAGGAAGATCTAGCCTACCTCTGGCAGGAAATGCATTTCCAATGCATTGTATCCCCACCAGACTGAAGGTCTGTCACATGTAGTCTTAGGCCCTGTCGACACTACAAAACAAAACTTGAGAACAGTATTAAACATGTTTAAGTTAGTCATGCTCTGAGTACCACACTGTTAATACTGCTATAACTTAACAATATCCAGATGCAATCATTGTCCAGTTAGTTTGTGTTATAGTGCAGCACATGATTTATACAATCCCACAATGCACTTCATATTTTTATTATTGAGATGGGATATACTAGTAAAATTACAGAACATGCATCTCCTCTCATTACTAATATTCTTGCATCCTTGCCAACATGATTATGATATCTTCTTTTAAGACTGGAAATTCTCAGTATTGAGGATTGCATTATTACTGTACTATACTGAATCGAAACATGCAAAACCTGTATTAAACACAAACTTTGAAACTCCATACAATGTCATACAAAAGTTGTCACACTACTGTTTTAACTTAGTTAACCCTTTATTAGGAAATATGTGCATTTATGTGTTTATGATTTTACACAGAAATACAGTGCTATCTGAACTAGAAGCAATTTGGATTGCACTCTTCATGTCCTTGAGAGGTGAGCAAGGATAGAGTCCCCATGTCACAACAGTGGTAGTTTTACTAAAACATAATGTTCTGTGGTGACTTGTATTGGGAAATACAAGCAAGTATAATGTTTTTTCCATACAGGCCATGCCAACTGCACATTTCCACCTAGGTGAAAGAATCCCATTATTAGATGGGTGTTGAGCATAAAGAAACTAATTTGACCTCTGAACAAAAGCTCCTACTTCTCTGGCACCGTTATCTACATCTCAATTATTTTCTTCTAAAAAAATGTATTCAGCCATTATCCTTACTGACAGGAAAGGACAGAATTGAAGGGTTCCAGCTTTAGCTGGCTCCTGCAGGCAGCAAAATGGGAAAATGAGTGGCCCCCCAGTATTTACAGCCGTTGGCTTATTACAGGCTGTGACTGCCGCAAACACCAAAGGGATAATCAGCTTGTCAGGATGCTGCTGCAGTGAATACCAACATCTAATCGCACGTACTGCCTGAGCTGATGGCTTTGAAAACTGCAGAGTGTTATTTGCATTTAAAAAAGGAATGCTGAGTGAAAGTGAACTGATTTGGTTACGAAGGATGCTGTAAAAGAGTGCTTGGAATGACAAATGTTATACTTTGTGTTCTTTTAAGAAACATTAAAAGGCAACTTTGTTATATTAAGGCCATTTTTAGTCCAAGGTCGGAATATACCAAAAGATGAAAAAAAAAAAAAAAAAAAAAAAGATTTTGATGAAGCACATTCTAATTACTAAAGCATCAAATTCTCATAAAATTTCTATGTAGAGTCTGTGTAAAGATTTTTGGTTCACTCCAGACAGTCACTGCAGAGTTGTAAAAAGGAAACAGCAGCGAGTGTTTTATTCCAAGCTCCTTGAAATTCAAATGGACAGTATAATGACTATTAGGAATTCATTGTCATTGTAGTATGGGAGAATATAGTGAGATGTTTGGCATTGTTTAATATATGTATATGTATATGTATATGTATATATATATATATAACTGTATACTTATTATTAAAATTGTTAATTATTCTCCATTATGTGGTACAGTTCCTTGAATTTAATATTCTATGGAATTGGGAATACATTTGAAATATAGGGATAAGAGTCGTTTCAAGTATAGAAATTGCTTTATTTGATTTAAGTATTTATTTTTACCTGAATTATCATGTGCTTCTGTGGCTACAAAACTTCAATTAAAAATTAAGAACAACTATTGCTACTTGTGCCAATCGATGCAGGAATGCTATTTGACTGTTGTGAGAGCAGGGGGGATCTTCAGTAGTTGATCTGGTTTAAACTTCACATCCCCTGGAACATAAGAAAAATATGGGTATTGAAGATCTGTTCATGAAGTCTTTGTCTCACTGAGTTTGACCTTGCTATAATAGGATATATTTAGTGTAACACGACAACAAAAGATGATATCACACCTACATAAAAGATATGGGTGTTATTACATCTGTGCCAGATGACCTAGGCTGTTTGGTTTTGTCTCATTGTAATTCCGGTGTTGAGTTTGGGTCGGGTAATCTACCCATGCATACATGAATCTTCCCCTTTGCCGACAAGTTTCATTGAAGAGGAGGTGCATTTGTTTTTACCCTAAACAAACCTTGTGAATAAGCTGCACTTCAGACTGAAATCCCAAATGCTATTTGAGAGAGAGAATATATATATATATTTTATGTTAGATTCTTCTTTGAATTCTTGAGGACATTTTATGAATAATTATGCTAATATACCCCAATGAAAACAGTTCAGTTTGTAAATAGTAAATTATCTAACTACCAACACTTGTCAACCTGCAGTAGTAATGTTGTAAATCCTGGAATTTCAAAATGCCTACAGGGGACACTGTTGGTATTAATCAATGTGTTGGTTGGACGTTTATCAATTGTATGATTGCTACCTAGTAAACAGGAGCTAAATATGTTTTCCTTTGTCCCTCCAGCAGCAATAGAAAGTTAAAAAGAAATATTATGCTCTAGCATATTTCCGTATTGTCCTTGTAGCCATGTCTATGAAAGAATAAGATATGTTGAAATACATATATATTTCCAAATGTATAGTGGACATATTAGAAATACCAGCACAATATCTGTTATCTGTTTGAAATACATACTTTAAAATATATTGTACTATATATATATATGTGTTTGCGTGTGTGTGTGTGTGTATGAATATATATATATATATATATATATATATATATATATATATATATATATATATATATATATACACACATATATACATATACAAGGTTGCACATAGTGACCAAGATTGCATCTGTAAGGAATTATATTTTATGATAATCTTACTGCTAATAAAGATACTCAAATTCAGAAGTTTAATTTCTGAAACTGGATTTCTTCTTCAGGTGTCTCAACAGGTGTACCCCAGGGATCAGTCCCAGGTCACCTTTTGTTCATCCTCTAAACTCAAGTTTAAATGAGAAAAAAAATGTATTTGTCACACACAACATACTCACACAACCGACAACTGTCTCCCACAAAACTGAAAAGCAAATGAGGAAATGGCCTCTATGGGATTCAAGGAAGCAGCTGGAAAAAGGGGGCAGGCTTAATTCGTCATTCTGGAGGGATTTATAGTTGACTTTGATATAAAATCTCAGAGACCTCCCACAGGCATGATGCAGTATCTCAGACCTTATTTTGGGTCTGTTTTCTCTTAAATAAACAAGGTTGCATTCCCAATCTCTTGTATTGTTCTTCAAAACAAATTGTGTGACTAATAAATATTATTACAGTTGCAGGGAAAAAGAAAAAGAAAACAAAAAGTAACAACTTAGGCAGAAATAATAATACAGAATCTCAAATTTGTTGCTTCCTTATTCATTTATTTGTAGAGAATTGAAAAAATTGAACATTAAAACCAAATAAACTAATGTAAGATGCTTCAACAAACAGTCAGACAGTATTTAGCTAAGATACATTGTATTTACTCAGTTTTTCTCAAATTGTAAAATTGTCCTTTGAAGAATTTATCATCAAGAACAATTAAACTACCAGCTATCGATCTATATTTATTTACATTAATAGAGAAGTATATTAACCGTTGTAGTCACTGCAGGTAGAAAGAACTGAAATATCACTCGATTGAAATTCAGATTCACTACAGTCTGAATGTCATGCATGCCTAGCGCCATCACTCTAGTGTCAGGACTGTCACTGATGTGTTCAATAACCAAGTTGGCCTTGCATTGCTAAAGGTAGAGAAACACTCCAGTGTATCTATGCAACTATGTGAATGCACTTAATACTCTTTGTTAAAATGCATATCATTACTATCTGAAGAAATAAAACTGTCATTTAGTCTCTTTTCAAATAAAGGAATGATAAGCCTTTGAAAGACTTGCAAATGGAAAGGTATTCATCCTTTTACTAATGTCAAAGAACAAATGCAGTATAAATGGAATTTAACTTTCTTCCCCAAGTATATATAACAGATATTGCATACTACTGATGTTATATTGTCAACTTCATAGTGTACATATTAGCTGAGACCCTTATTAACAAAGTAATGGTTTGAATTGAAATTGGTTTTAATTAATGTATTATTTGTTAACAAATCAGTTCACATAGATGATGTGTGCACATTAAGGATGTACATGATATTGTATGTGTTGCTTCACTAAATATTCATAAAAAATGTTCTTGAAAAACCTGTGTGTGTGTGTATAGGTCTATACACATGAGCTTGTGTGCTTACGTGGCATGGATGATTTATAGTCATGGTATAAGAATTTTAACACAAAAGTTAAAATATGTAATAAGTATCAGGTAAATATGCTTAATTCCAGTCTGGAACATACCTGAAGTGAAACACAGAGTCTTACAGATTCATATTATATCACATTGTATAACATCAACCATGTCCAGCATGAGCAGTAAAGTGTTGCCATGAGGCTACATTAGTGAATGCAAATAGCGAAGCAAATATCCTTAATTGGGCAAGAAAAAAAACAGTATAGATCCTCATGTTCAACCCATTCAAATGAATAGCTAGCACATCCACCTTAGGTACCAACAGAGGAAAGCACAGATGTTGTGAAACTATTTACAAGGAAATCTGAATGTATGGTGGTCTGATATCAGGCATACACCACACCAAATGCTTCTCAGGTTTGGTATATTCTGCTTTGATAAGGGAAACAATTTGATAACTTCCTTGGCTATTAAAGATAACAAAACATATATATCTCAATTGATAAACTCCTGCATGTGCGTGTAAAAACCAGTAAGCATGTTCATTTCATAATTCGTATGTGGTCAAATGTGGAACGGATATAATTTATTTTACACTAAATGTGAATTGAAATATTTATTTTGGGCACTGAAATAAATGTAAAACATAAGGAATAATATGTAAATATATATATATATATTTAAGCTGCAAGTCTTCAGGTAATTTTGCAAAGATGACAATGTAATTGGCAAATTGTAGGTTGTTCAAGTAAGCTCCATTTATCTTGATTCCTTTTTCTTCCCAGTCCAAAGTCTTCTTCAAGTGTTGCTGTGAAGGGTTTTGGAGAGATTGTGCCTCCTTGACGTACTCCCTTTCAGATCTTGATCTTGTCAGTGTCTTGGTGTAGTCAGATTGTTGATGTGGCATTGTTGTAGATATACTGAATAAGATTTATGTCCGTTTCCTCAATGTTGTGATTTCTTAGAGCTCTGATGACCGAGTTTTTATATACTTCTTGTAGTTGGAAGGAAATCTACCCATTTGCTTCAAGAGAAAATTATTTGCTGAATGCATACTAGCAGCGTTCACATATGGCTCTAAAACCTGGTCGATACAAGCAAAAATTATACAGAAACTGGAAACAACACTTAGAAACATGGTAACACGCATGCTTGGAATAACAAGAGAAAAGAAAACAAATGATTCAGAGAACAAACAAAAGTGTGTGACATCATTGGAAAAGTAAAAATCGAAATGGGTCAGACATATTGCAAGAAGAACAGATCAAAAATGGAAACAGGAAGCTATCAAATGCAACCCAAGAGATTAAAAAAGACCTAGAAGATGACCACATGAAAGATGAGGAGATTACATAATAAACTTTTAAGGTGTGACATAGAATAGGCAAACTATAGATTGAAGCAAGTGGCAAAAACTTGAGTAGGCCTTATATATATAATGTATCACCATCATCATCTATATCGATCCACTGCTGGATGAACGCCTCCCCAAGATGTTTCCCCTTGCTTTGATCTACAGCTTCTCTTTTCCATGGTGCAATTTTTGCCCATTCTTCTTGGAAGATTAGCTCAAGCTCTTTCAAGTTGCTTGGGAGTTGCTTATGGACAGCAGTTTTCAAGTCTTTTCACAGATTCTCAATAGGATTAAAGTCAGGTCTTGACTGGGCTACTCAAGGACATTCACTTTCTTATTATTTAGCCGCTCCAGTGTAGCTTTGGCCTTGTTCATTGGATCATTGTCCTGCTAAAAGATAAATTTAGTATTTAACAGACTGAAATAGCTACATCAATGTTTCTTTCAATCCTAACAAGCTTGCCAGTCCCTGCTGAGGAGAAGCATCCCCATAGCATGATGCTGCCACCACCAGGCTTGACTGTAGGGATGGTGTTGACCGGGAGATGTTCTGTGTTGGGTCTGCGCCAAACATTAAGCTGGGCATTTAGGGCCCAGTGGCATCCCTCACCGGTTTCCTTGACCGACTGCTCAGTTTGGAGGGACGGCCTGATCTAGGCAGTGTCAGGGTGGTACAATTCACCTTCCATTTCTAGATGATTGAGTACACTGTGTTCACAAGGATATGCAGAGACTTTCATATTATGTGTACCCTTTTCCTAACCTGTGCTTTTCACTTATTTTAACCCTCACTTGTTTTGAAAGCTCCTTGGTCTTCATGGTTGAGTATTTGATTGAAATTCAGCTGAAACCCTAACTGATCAAGGAACCTCAGAGACGGGTGCTTAAATTCTGAAATCATTAGAACTACTGTTATTGCACACAGACAGCCATTCAACTAATTGCTGTCTTGTTAAGGTAATTTATGTAATTGTATTGATTCATTTAGGTTTGCCAGACCAAAGGGTGTGAATACTTATGTAATCATAACTTTTCCATTATGATTTCATATTAATTCTGTTTACTTATTTCCTTTTGTTTTTGCTTTGGATGTGTGGAGTAGGTTTTGTATATAACATTAATTCCTACTAAGTGTCATGGCTGAAAGCTTTAAAGGAACAACATTTGAAATAGAATGTGAATACTTTGCTGACAATATATTATTAATATTACTATTATTATTATTATTACATCACAAATGTAATGCCAGTCTGAAAGTGATGCTAACATTTGTGGATATAACCAAATCAGCTAAAGTGTAGTTGTTAAAGGCCAAGTACTTATTCACACACTGGCTGTTTATAACTGGTGTCTTCAGGCAAATTGTCATAGATCTGCAATGAATTCATACTAGGTTCATCCCTTAAGGCCACAGTGACCCTCATGATGTTTAAATTGTTTGTTTTCTGTAGTGGTATTTGGCTATTAAAATACAGGAATGTGGTAACATAAAGCATTTAAAAGCAATTGAATGGGAGTAAAAAAGCCGTAATCAAATCAAATCTTAGATGATGACTATTATAGAGTTGTCTGGGCATAAAATCAATGATTTTTTTTCTGAATATAAAAAGATTAGACTCAGACCAAACTGTGAATTCGATCTATCCACAAATCGTAAATTACAAATAGAGAATTTCCTGGTGGGTTTTCATTAAGTAGAAGAAAAGAATCCTGTGTCAAACAAGAAGTCAAGTATTGGAAATGCAATTTGAGATTGGTGGGTGGGTCAAAATTTGTATTTGGACCAGGCTGTAAATGCATTGTAAATAAAAAAAGTCTATTCGTCAATGCAATGTGAGGCAATAAATCTGAAATACTAAAGAGCACTTTATTTTAAAACTCTAACACACATGCAAATGCTGTTTAAATATATCTAGAATACTGTTTTCTTCTATTTGTCTTTGTCTTTGTCATTATCCTTGTTTCGTAGTTTATTTTTTTTTCTCTCTTACTGTAACGTACCATGGGCACAGGAACAGGGGAACCCAGTTGCGGTGCTGGTGGGATGGTCAAGATAGGTGTGGGTCGGATATCGTCTGGACAGGGCAATCAATGATTAGGCAAAGACATGGTCGTGGGCACAGGCAAGGGTCAGGCGATCAGGCAAACAGGCAATCAGGGGAAGATCAAGGTTCACACAAAGTTTTATTGTTTGTTTTCCCATAACCTGTCCACACTTAAACACATATACTGCAGTGTATCCAGGGATTCATTGTAATGGACATGTTATCCTTAGTTTGAGTACATTTGTGATATTTATACATTTGAAAATGTGTGAATGTTTGGTTCCACTTGATAATCCTGCGGGCTTTTCTCTGGTAGTAACATAACAGCATCTCCCAAACCCCAGTTTTATTTACCTGGAAGTCCAGGCTGATATTTAAATTATTAAAGCTTGTGAACGACTCACTGTCTCATTAATAAGATATTTTGGGTGAATCTTTCAAAAACAATATATTACATTTAATGACATTGCTTTTTCAATATCTTTAAATATTCCCCTGTTCATATCAAATTTGCCAATTACTTTTTAAGCCAGCTGAGCAATATATAATTAATTTCTTTAGAGACATTGTGATTTTGACATGATGCAAGGGATGGCGTTGATTCGAACTGTGCAGAATTGTGCAGTGAGAGTATTTGTGTCTTTTGCCAAGCTGTGTACCCCCTACCCCACCCACTGCTCAAGTTTTGCACCAGCTGGTGAGATGTGGTAACAGAAATTGGACACCAAATGAGCACAAAGGGTCAAATGGTCTCTTTTGTAAACTTTCTTATGTTCTAGATGTTCGGCCTGCTCTGACCTGTGAATCTCTTGTGTCATATTCATTCTGCACCAACGAGATGTTTTCAAATGCAACATTGTGTTTCAAAGTGAACCTGTAAGTTGTGTTTGGGTATCATAGTTTCCCTTATTTTCCTTCATTATGGTGTGTATTGTAGCATGGAGAATGTTAAGAATGTGGTGACATAAATTGTTATATTATGCAAATGTAATATTATGAAACAAGCAATGTATGTGCTACCTTTCAGTTGTTTCTTGAGAGAGAAAAACAAAAAAAACAAATAAAAAACAATATAGCTTGATTTCTATGCACTTTACACATCTTAGAACAATATGATTGCTGATGATTTGTCAGTTGTAGCGTAGCAATCAGAGCAACCTATTGTGTTTACCGAATCTGAAGTCAAATCCTATTTGAGTCCTTGTAATGTTTTCCAATCAGCTGTTAGTCAAAGATTCCACAAATCAGGTCAAGCCATATTTTGCACAAACAATATATGGCAGCTTCAGGGATATCATCACAAGTACTTCATGGATTTTGAATTCTAGCTTATGTTTGTGTGGTAAAAACAAACGAAAAAGCAAAAACATTCACACAGTAGACCATAGTCTTAGAATAAGGCATAAACCAAAATAAGAAATAAGCTTAATAAGTAAACTATGAGGAACACGCTTTTATTGCTTCTTATTGCTTACATATTTCAAAACTTGTGCTTACTTTTACTTATTTGGTGCTTTTGTTTTTTGTTTAGATTATTTTCCATTACAAGCATTTATTCTAAAAAGCATTCCACAACATTGAATTATACAATTTACCGTAGTTTTTTCAGGACAGTACATCTTAGTTATACGTCAGGACAGTGTTCAGAATAAATTGGCTTCCCACAATGCTTTTTGAACACAAGCTGTTGCGAAAAGAGAATTTTTGGAAAGATTTATAACTCTGCATATGACTTAAGATATATGAATATGCATGTGTTTTAAGATGTAAATAGATTTTAGGTCCATTTGCATAATTTCTACCTTACAACAATGCACCTCCATTGTGATACAGATGTTGTGTGAGGGTGAATGTGAAGGAAGATCCAAAGTGCTGTTTATATGCTAACAAACTTTGCAAGGGACATCTGGGAAGAGACTAATTTGCATCTGTAAAATTGTAGTTCTTAACTAATATAAATATATATATATATATATATATATATATACACCGATCAGCCATAACATTATGACCACCTGCCTAATATTGTGTAGGTCCCCCTTTTGCCACCAAAACAGCCCTGACCCGTCGAGGCATGGACTCCACTAGACCTCTGAAGGTGTGCTGTGGTATCTGGCACCAAGACGTTAGCAGCAGATCCTGTAAATCCTGTAAGTTGCGAGGTGGGGCCTCCATTGATCGGACTTGTTTGTCCAGCACATCCCACAGATGCTCGATTGGATTGAGATCTGGGGAATTTGGAGGCCAATCAACACCTTGAACACGTGATTCATCAGACCAGGCCACCTTCTTCCATTGCTCCGTGGTCCAGTTCTGATGCTCACGTGCCCATTGTAGGCGCTTTCGGCAGTAGACAGGGGTCAGCATGGGCACCCTGACTGGTCTGCGGCTACGCAGCCCCATATGCAACAAACTGCGATGCACTGTGTGTTCTGACACCTTTCTATCAGAACCAGCATTCACTTTTTCAGCAATTTGAGCTGCAGTAGCTCGTCTGTTGGATCGGACCACACGGGCCAGCCTTCACTCCCCACGTGCATCAGTAAGCCTTGGCCGCCCATGACCCTGTTGCTGGTTCACCGCTTTTCCTTCCTTGGACCACGTTTGATAGGTACTGACCACTGCAGACCGGGAACACCCCACAAGAGCTGCACTTTTGGAGATGCTCTGACCCAGTCGTCTAGCCATCACAATTTGGCCCTTGTCAAAGTCTCTCGGATCCTTAATCTTGCCCATTTTTCAATCACCTTTGAGGACAAAATGTTCACTTGCTGCCTAATATATCCCACCCACTAGCAGGTGCCATGATAACGAGACTATCAGTGTTATTCACTTCACCTGTCGGTGGTCATAATGTTATGGCTGATCGGTGTATATATATATATATATGTATACACTGCTCAAAAAAATTAAGGGAACACTTAAATCACACATCGGATCTTAATGAACGAAATATATTAAAGATCAAAATCTTTACTGTACATTGTGTAATTCGTTGAGAACAAAATGAAAATCAAAGTAAACAATTGAAATCTCAGGCGTGAATTTCATCACGGCAACTCATAATTTGACTCAGAATTGTGTATGTCCCCCCCGTGCCTGTACGCACTCCCAACAACATCTGGGCATGCTCCTGATGAGACGGCGGATGGTGTCCTGGGGGATCTCCTCCCAGACCTGGATCAGGGCATCAGTGAGCTCCTGGACAGTCTGTGGTGTTACTTGGCGATGTCAGATGCACCGATACATAACGTCCCAAAGGTTCTCAATTGGATTCAGGTCTGGGAACGTGAGGGCCAGTCAATGGCTTCAATGCCTTCGTCATCCAGGAACTGCCTACATACTCTGGCCACATGAGGCCGTGCATTGTCCTGCACCAGGAGGGACCCAGGGCCCACTGCACCAGCGTAAGTTCTGACAATGGGTCTGAGGATTTCATCCCGGTACCTAACAGCAGTCAGGGTACAGTTGGCTAGCATGTGGAGGTCTGTGCGACCCTCCAAGGATATGCCTCCCCAGACCATCACTGACCCACCACCAAACTGGTCATGCTGGATGATGTTGCAGGCAGCAAAACGTTCACCACGGCATCTCCAGACTCTTTCACATCTGTCACATGTGCTCAGTGTGAACCTGCTCTCATCTGTGAAGAGACCGAGACGCCAATGGCGGACCTGCCAATTCTGGTGTTCTCTGGCAAATGCCAATCAAGCTGCATGGTGCTGGGCTGTGAGCACAGGTCCCACTAGAGGACATCGGGCCCTCATGGAGTCTTTTTCTGACAGTTTGGTCAGAAACATGCACACCAGTAGCCCGCTGGAGGTCATTTTGTAGCTCTGGCAGTGCTCCTCCTGTTCCTCTTTGCACAAAGGAGCAGATACCGGTCCTGCTGCTGGGCTGATGCCCTTCTACGGCCCTGTCCAGCTCTCCTCATGTAACGGCCCATCTCTTGGTATCTCCTCCATGCTCTTGAGACTGTACTGGGAAACACAGCAAACCTTCTTGTGACGGCACGTATGGATGTGCCATCCTGGAGGAGCTGGACTACTTGTGCAACCTGAATGGGCTGCAGGTACCGCCTCATGCTACCAGTAGTGACAAGGACAATAGCAAAACACAAAACTAGAGAAGAATCAGTCAGGAAGGATAAGGAGAGAGCAATTGTCTGTGGCCACCACCTGCAAAACCATTGCCTTTTTGGGGGTTGTCTTGCTTTTGCCTCTCCAGTGCACCTGTGGTCACTTTCATTTGCACCAAAACAGGTGATACTGATTCACCATCGCTTAGGCTTCCTGACTGGACAGATTGATATCCCTGAAGTTTAATTGACTTGGTGTTATACTGTGATGATTACATGTTCCCTTAATTTTTTTGAGCAGTGAATATATCTGTGAATTTGAAGAAGCAATCACTAATAGTACCAGTCAAATCCCTGTTTAAATGGATTAGGAATTATACTGTTTCTCAAAGAGATTTTAAGTGGTAGTGAACGTGATCTTTTAAAATCATACAGTTCACATTGCTTTATGCAGAATTCTTTTTCTGTGTTTCATGGGTTAATGGAGAATGAAGCCAGGATTTTTACAGCCTCTATATTCACTTTAGTGCAAAAGGTGTCCAAGGTGTTCATATCTGTATAGAATCTTAAAATATGTTGCATTGTTAGCTGTAAATGCTACATTCAGCCAGTCAATGCTAATAAAATAGTGCTATTGCTATTAGTCTTATTCTTTATGAGCTTGACTTTACCAACTATGTCTTTCCTTGAATTGCTTTTACATGTTTGCTTCGTTGTTGTACCAATGTATCATTACTGATTTAGCCACACAATCAAATAGCTGTCAAAACATAACAGAGACATAGATATTCAAGGATTTAAGAATTTCATTAGGAAAAAAAGTAATTATAAGGCTAAAAAACACATTTCTGTTATACACAAGTCAAGGTATTTCTTCCACACACTGAATCCAATCATTCTGCACAGGCAAGGCAATGAAGTAGCTAGGTTTTGCATGAATCAATCATTTATAGTTTACAATATTAGCGGTTTTGCAAGATTGGCTAACAGTAACACATGGGCTATTTGGCAGACATTTAATGATAGAAATCATTTTTTTATTTTTATTATTGTAACACCGAAATACCTGTTACTTGTAAATGGGGATATATTCTCCTGCTTTTCAAGCTAAGGTTTGGGATCCCCAGATAACTGGACCAGTTTTCTAAGACTGTAGGATATCCCAAGCTAAGAAAATATGTATTCACATTTTGTCTGTAGCTTGAGGAACTACTTTTAAGTATCGAGAAAGATAATTCTGCCTCAACCAAAAATACGAGCACACCATAGATAGGATTGTAAACAATATAAGCAGGTTTATATCAATAGAAAGTCAATGAGGTTTTGTGCTTGCATACATTTATAACCCAAGCTCTTCTGATGCATAAAATACAACATTTCATGAGACTGTTTTTAGTAAATTGGAGTCATTATGCTCTCAAGCTTTTAAGTAACACATGTTTTCTGATCACAATAAGATATTGTATCTTTATCTTTCTCTCTTTGTGAAATACACAAAGATGCTAATGTGTATAACAAAGTTAATTATATATTGTGGAGGGCTTCTAACCTGGCTTCTATTCCAGAAAGGAAAGGAAAACTGCATAAAGTATTGGCCTATGCAAATGTTTATTAGCAGCTGTCAAACTAACAGAAATATTTCACTCAATTACACCAAGAAAATATAACCTCTTACAGCAGAGCTCATTTCCATTCCAGTTAGAAGGCTGTGTACAGGTTTGCTGTTTTAACCTATGCTGTTTCAAGACAACCATATGCATGTAATGAAGAAGCCTGCAGCTGATTGCCTGGTCCTTTTGTTATGACTGCACACTGAGTTACAGTGCTGCAGTGAGTTACAGTAACACACAGTTCTACAGTGTGGGTATTAAGTAGTTATGTCGGATGAACAGTACGCTTGATACGTCATCGATTACTGTGTATGGTGCAAGAACTTCAGCTCTCGAGATTAAACCGTTACATGTACTGTAAACAGCTGTCTCGGGAGTGGTCACTTCTTACACAACATTTAACACAACTTTAAACACAACACCTTACACATACCTGGTATGTGGTATTCAGCAGAGGAAGATGTGTTATCGTTCCACCATAAAAGGACATAAAGTATTATGATTGTATATCCATTATTCATTTTACCATGGATAGGTGAGGGAAATTGCAAGACCAAGTCACTTGTTGGCACACATTACAATCAGGGAACTGGAGGAAATAAACTTTAAACATCCTTAGAACTGAAGACCCAATTACAGACTGAAAACAACACAGCCAAATAACACCGCCTGCCCTCTAAGTAAAGAGTATTTATATAACTCTTCAGAAAGCTATCCTGTCCAGTGAGAACAATCAGTGGCAGGTAGCAGCTATTCCTGTGAAGGTGGTGATACATTATCTTCACAACATGAGGTATTATTTGAGTCTGCCAAAAAAATACTTCCCTCTGTCGACAAAATGATCTAATATGGTGAAACATGGAGGGATGCTTACATTGCATAGCAGGCAAATGTCTAGTGGTGGCTCAATACACGGTCTCTGTGAAAATAATCAGAGCATCTTGGTATTCCTAGGGCTTTAATGTAGAATTACACCCAGTACATCCACTTCAGTCTTTTAATCGTCATCTGGACCTGAAAATATTGTTATAAAGCACATGTTCAGCTTTAAGGTCAAGGTTATCTGGAGTTTGTAAATGTGTTTATATATTAGCAACTCTATGAGTTCTCTTTTCATTCATAGGGATATTTTCGTGTCAGAACACTTTAGGAACTATCCAATACTATAAAAAGCTTCTTATCACATGATGAGGTAATGCAGTCATCTTCTGAAAGCTTTTCACAATCTAAGGATAATCTAGATAGTATTTGGATCATTAAACATCATTCAAGTTGTTCCTTAGAGCTACTTTTCAGCTTCACAGAGAACATCAGCTTTTGCAGTTGTCTCATTTTTATTTGAGATTTAATGTGCAGTACTTTCAACATACAAAATCATTTTAAAGAAATGCAAGACAGAATAATGAAATACTTTAAAAAACCTAAGATTTGTATTTATTTATTTATAAGTATTCACATAATTCAGCAAATGTATAATTAGTTTTATATCATTTATAGATACTGTCACTGTCACCAGAATAATAGTGTAGCTTATTTCTGAAACCGTTAAAAGTATTAAACCTTATTTTATAACTTTGAGCTCATGAACCTAGTCATACATTAAATGTAATGAAGAAAGATATTAATTTAAAAGGATACAAAATTGAAATAATTCATTGGAAAAGCACAGCTAATTCAAAGAAAAGCTAATTGGTTCATTCTTTAATTTGACTGTTTAAGATATCATTACATGTGCTTTTTAATTTCTTTAATTAGATCAGGTTTGATATTTTTTCTTTTGTTCAGTGCCACTGCAGTCACACTGATGTATATGATGTTGATTAAACTAATTAAAGTGAAAATTACAAAATGTATAGTTAAAGCAACTACACATATATTAATATATATGAAAGCAACTACAAAACATGAGGATTAAGGTTTGAGTAAGTGAGAGTATCTTAACAGAAGGCTGTTGAGTCAATCTATGTAAATATTCATGAATATTTGGTAGGGTTAGTAAATCCAGCTCTATCAAGACATAATTATGATTAATTAAGTGTTTAATTAAACATTAAATAATGTTAGGTATGCAACCTCTAAATTGAAATATGACCAACTTGTCTATGTCCTTTATCCCTTGAGAATATTTACCATCTGGACTTAGTCATTGCCAGGGACCTCTGTGTCATGCTGCTAACTGAAAACGAAAGTCCCAACACCCACCGGCATGTCACCTGTGTACCTGTCCAGATAAATACAACCTTGCTGATGCTTTGGGGGACAAATGATCAATTCTGTGTTCTCTATTAAGACACTGTGGAAAAAAAAGTAAATAGTTCTTTAGCAGAAAAAGTTCCTATATTGGTATGAGAGCAATAATGGTCAAACAAACTCACCCTAGATCTAGTCTGTAATCTAAATGTTTTAATTTAAAAATGTAAGCATTTAAATTAATGTAATGTAAGATAAAATGCATACATTGTTGAATAACACGTTTAGACCATAACTTTCAAATCCAGTTGGGTCAAAATTGAATTTAAGAACATTATATTGAAAGAATACTTCTTGTTAACGGATAAATGAGTCTCATCATAATGTTTTTTGGGATTTTTTAATGATAGAAAAATACTACTTTACAAACACAGCATTGCATAAAACGTGGTGCAATGGAGAAATGCATGCAAGGTGTTCATAAAATCCCCCCAAAAAACTCCATTGCAAACACAGTCCACAGCGATAGCTTTCAAGGTCCTATAAACTCATTTCAGATTAAGATTCACATTTGATTGCTTATCGCTGGCTATTACTAATGCAGGTCACTATAAAAATACATATGCATTTTCCATCTAAGTGAGAAGACAAGACAACATTCAGGATTAACTGGGAATAGAGAGTGTGGAAATGTGAACATTTGGGACAGACAGTAGCTGATAGACTGGCTTTTAAATTGGGACTTTAGAGGACTGTTCAGTAAATAAGGTTTTAGAGATACAAGAAGATAAAACATGATCAGAAGACCAGTTAAAGTTCCCAAATGTGTTTTTCATGAAATGTAAAAATGTAAATGTCTGTGAAATGTAAAGTCATAAATACAAAGGACAGATAGAGAATCAACCTTATGGTGATAATAATAAGTGCCATATAAATTATGTATTTATTAATAAATTATCAAATTGACAGTGAATCAGTGAAAAGACAATATTGATGAATCCCTGGGTGTTTGCAGAATTTTCCAGAGAAATTACTGAAGCAACAATAGGACATAAATCTTGACATTTGGTCTCTAGGCTTGGCTTATATGTAAGGTACTAATTAGCAGAGAAAATACTGTCAAGGTACCATATGGTGGACAAAACAGAGCAGCTTGGGGAGCAGTAGTACAAGCCTAAACGTATACAACTCAGAACAATACAATAGACAGCTATGTGTCAGATATACACATGGAAATTGGGGCCATATTACTGAAGGTCTTAATGGCAAAGGAAAGTAACAACCCTTTTTATTTTTGTGGTTCAAAAATCCAAGGTGAATGTTTAGGGTCTGCAGTAATTCAGAAACTGTTGCTAACCTTTCTCTGTCATATGTACCAATGTCAGAAACTGAAGTGCCCTTTGTCTCAGATCTGAAAATAGCATAAAAAGAGAGAACAAGAGTATATCAGTAGTATTTTAGATTTAGACAATTGTATTTAGAGGTCAGCATTTGTCTGTGAATTTTGAATGTTGGAATTGTTTGATCACAGTCTTTTTGTGTAATTGTGTGATAAAATATATTAATATGGTATTTAAAACAGTAGGCTCAGAATATAAATACACTTATGTAAAATAATATTAATCTATTTTCAGTGTTACTGTTTCTAATTTCCTTTTATCAGATACAGTAAGCAGAATCTTGCTCCCATATGAAAATGTAAGTACAGTTAGTATACTTAGGTTTACTATAAGCACACTTTACGTTTACTAAAGTATACTTACATTGTACTTAACTATTCTCCCAAGTCCAAAATAATTAGGCAGCCAAGTCATACTCACAGATAGACATTTACAACATTTTCAAAAGGTCTGTGACACGGCTGCCACAATATTAATTCAAGTCAATTGAATAAGCGCAGCTGAGCTCTAAAAACATAAAGTACACAAAGAAGGAAGGGTGCAACTGCCTTTCTCATTACTGTCTCGGCTGCAGTGTGTCTGCTATTGCTTGTTTCCCCTTTCATGTAATAATTTTCTGAACTGTGCATTAGAGAAGAAAATATTGAGAAAAGAAATGCAGGTTGTCTGTGACTGGTTGAAGAATAATAATTTTATTTTAATGAGATGGAAGAAAAACAGAATAAACAGTGCAGTAGGAGCTGTAGGTTTCCCAAAAGACTTTTACCAGAAAGACCCCTTTGCCTGATTTCAGATATGCTCAAGCTCCAGGGTGGTATATGACTGCTCCTACTATCTATAACGGTATGACTGCTATTTAATAAAGCATACAGATTATGTTTTTGCCTGTTGATGAGGTGTCAAATTGCTCTGCTGAAAAAGGGCAAAGCTATTCTTCTTAAGCTGATAAGAAGCACGATTGTGAAAATAATCAATTGCATTTAGAACAGTACATTACCAGAAAAGAAAAAAAAAAGTTTATTGAAAAGAGAACGTGGACAATAGATATTCTGATATTGATATTCACAAATTCATCTGCAATAACATATCATCAAGATCATATTGTAACACTCTCTTAGAGGTTTTAGTAGATTTCACGTGGAAAACAAAAACGGAATTCAGTATAGAGAATTACCTTCTTACAGGACATTTTGGCTGATGACTAAAAGTGGCAGTTCGAGATCAAACAAGGGTAATGTAGTCGCCTCTAGTGTTTAAATCACCCTGAAACCAATATGCATTGCTGACATAACTGCAGGGACCCCTACTGGTATATGTGGGGTTTGATGACAGAAGACAAGCGAATGGAGCAGCATGCCTTCAGATAAATAAAAGGGTTGAACCAAGATACATGAAATTAGAGCTTTTTTTGTAAACCAGGTTATCTTCGTTTACCCTTGTCACCAAAGAAGAGAGTGTGTATTGTCTACAGTGTGGCAGCTCTGACCTTCAGAATCCTAAAGAATGTTAAATGTACACATGTAAATGTATTTTTGATTTAGATATGTTTCATTATACTCCATGCACCACAAAAGCTGGATAGATAAAACTGATCAAATTGGTAATCGTGACCTCGGGAAAGCCACACAGCATTTCAATAGACGCATTCACAGAATTCAAAAATAATTTTAACTCAGTGAAGGGTTCATCATCGTTGCACAGCAGTTCCATTTCAAGACCTTGGTATACAAATAGACTGTGAATTACTAATGTATATCAAGAAAAGCACTGCACAATAGTTTATGGAAAGAACAGCTGTTCGTATAAAAAAAATGGATGAATCAATTTAAATCTGGGTGACATTTGCTTTGAAAAGTCATACTGTGTGAGATTTAAAGAGTTCCTTTTTCAATAAACAATTGCAATTTGGAAATCGGGACCTTGGGTAGGAAATGAATTGATAAATGATACCCATATTTTTTTTTTTTTTCCAATTGAAAGCATATTTTAAATGATTTGGTTTTGCAAATTACATTTAAAAGAAATTATTTCACTTGCATCTCAGAGAGGTCATAGCACTGAAGTTGTAATCAATCATTTATGTTTTGCTTTTCTTACATGCCTGCATCAGCAATTGTATACCGGCTGTTTCATGGGTTGCTCTGCGTGTAATACTGGAATAAATGCTAGTTTCCTGGATTATCTGTGAGTTTTGCTTTTGGTAATCTGTCAGTTATATACTCATATGGAATCCATTGATTGAAACATATACAGTTAGGTCCATAAATATTTGGACAGTGACACAATTGTCATCATTTTGGCTCTGTACGCCACCACAATGGATTTGAAAGGAAACATCAAGATGTGCTTTAAGTGTGGACTTTCATCTTTAATTTGAGGGCAGTTGCATCCAAATTGGGTGAACAGTGTAGGAATTACAAGCATTTCTATATGTGGTCCCCCCGATTTTAGGGGCTCAAAAGTAATTGGACAAACTAACATAATCATTAATTAAATTGTGAGTTTCAATACTTGGTTGCAAATCCTTTGCAGTCAATGACCCCATTCACACAGAAACAATTGCCGGCAAGGTCTTTGTGAATGGCAAATCTTTGCCGGCAATTGTCTGGCAAGGGTCCTAGTCTAGTGTAGTCTAGCCTAGTCCTAGTCTAGTCAGCAATTTGCTGGTCTGTGTGAATGGAGCAGGAAAATGATTGCCAGCAAATTCAGCATCAAGTCCTTTCGTGTCGATGCAGTGTGTCAGCTAACTGCGGTAACCAATCAGAATAGGGGCGCATTTTTGTGACCACAACTCAACAAGCTTAAGCCACTTTTGAAAAAGAGCTTGTGACCCAACGAGAAACGGACCGGGTTATTAGAAATGGCGGAGGTTGAAAATAATATAGTCGCAGCAATTCTGAGTGTTATTGATGAACCAACAGGTTGGCATATGTAATACTAAGTATTGTCACACATTATATACCAATAAGTCATACAAAACATAATATCTCTATACAGGCAAACATGTTACCCCCTCACACTGGGTTAGTTTCGGTTTGTTTGCTTTGAAACAACTATCAGTGTGCTCACCATTCACACTTGTCTTGTGTACAAATGTGCTCAGGGGTTCGTTTTCATGATTCAATTCCGTGTTTTCTCAGGACTCCGATCATATCGCAATAATCAAGTGAGCTGGGTTCCTTTTGTATTAATAAAACATGGCAGCATAACGCGCACAATAACAAATACATATGACTACATTGTATTGTTTACTGTATGTTTCCTATACCCATGTGTAAATTTGATTTTTTAAATTGCATTATGCTTTGAACTGCACTGTATTTTTGCACTTTGTATTGCTCTTATTTGTAAGTCACCCTGGTTAAGGGTGTCTGCCATTAAATAAATAATAATAATAATGACGGCAATAAAGTTATTACATACAGTAGTCTAACACATTTGACTACTTCTGATACAACCAAATAATACATGGGTGCGTTCATGTTGTGCAGGATGTGCGCAGATCTGACTAGCACAGCAATTCATTTTCAGAATCTTTTCAGAAACAGTCTATTTAAACACACTGTATGCAGTTATACAGAACACAACAATAGGCTAATATATTTCTGAATATTATAATCAGTGTTGCGCTGCCGAATGGGGATTGTTTTGCCTATATGAAAATATACAATAACACAACAGTGGGAGGTCTCCTAAATATCCATCTCGGAGTATTTTACTGCTACTGCCATACTTTTAAATGGGGAAATTATCAAATTTGTACAAACACGTCCAGAATATCGGTCTGTGTCTGCTCTCCGGATCCACAGGCTTCTGTAGCATCTCGGTCCCATGGCCACAGCGCTCTTGCCGGCAATCTGTTTTCTGTGTGAATGCATCCTTGTCGGAAATTTTCCGGCATTCAAACCCAGTATGAATGGGGGGCAACGGGAAAAAAGCAGAAAAATGTTGCTGGCATTTCAGTGTGAATGGGGTTTATGACTGCCTGAAGTCTGGAACCCATAGACATCACCAGATAGTTCCTGCTTGTTCTTGGGGAGTTTTGCCTGCAGTTTTGACTTAGAAATCAAAACAAACCAATCAGAGAGATAGCAAAAACTTTTGGTATGTCCAAATCAACTATTTGGTACATTCTTAAAAAGAAAGAATGCACTGGTGAGCTCAGGAACACCAAAAGACCCAAAAGACCACAGAAAACAACTGTGGTGGATGACAGAAAAATTATTTCCTTGGTGAAGAAAAACCCCTTCACAACAGTTGGCCAGATCAAGAACAGCCTCCAGGAGGTAGGCGTATCTGTGTCAAAGTCAACAATCAAGAGAAGACTTCAACAGAGTAAATACAGAGGGTTTACCATAAGATGGAAACCATTGGTAATCCCCAAAAACAGGAAGACTAGATTACAGTTTGTCAAAAAACTTCTAAAGAACCCTGTACGTTTCTGAAACAACATCCCATGGACAGATCAGACAAAGATCAATGTGTACCAGAATGATGAGAAGAAAAGAGTATGGAGAAGGGAAGGAATGAGAGAAGGGATGACGCTTCACAGTGCAGATGTACAATGACCCAAAGCATACTGCGAAAGCAATACTTTTTTAAGGTGAAGAAGTGGAATGTTCTGCAATGGCCAAGTCAATCACCTGACCTGAATCCAACTGAGCAGCATTTCACTTGCTGAAGGCAAAACTGAAGGCAAAATGCCCCAAGAACAAACAGGAATTAAAGACAGCTGCAGTGCAGGCCTGGCAGAGGATCACCAGGGAAGAAACCCAGCATCTGGTGATGTCTATGGGTTCAAGACTTCAGGCAGTCATTGACTGCAAAGGATTTGCAACCAAGTATTGAAACTCAAAATTTAATTCATTATTATGTTAGTTTGTTACTTTTGAGCCCCTAAAATTGGGGGGACCACATATACAAATGCGTGTAATTCCTACACCGTTCACCCAATTTGGATGCAACTGCCCACAAATTAAAGATGAAAGTCCACACTTAAAGCACATCTTGATTGTTTTCTTTCAAATCCATTGTGGTGGCTTACAGAGCAAAAATGATGACAATTGTGTCACTGTCCAAATATTTATGGACCTAACTGTATGAAATGCTTTGATTTTGGTTAGGATTTTGTTAAATAGCTTTAAACGCCACAATATATTAAAACAAATTGCAACATGATTCAAAATTTCAGTATAATGTAATGCTATATCTATTCATATATATCACATTTAGTGTTTCTGCAAAAGTGAGAGAAAATGGAAATTCAGCAAACACTGATCATATAAAAACAATTCAAAAGACTTGTTACATGAATAACCCTTAACTACTATGAAAATATCAAGCTGTTGAAACAGTATTTGCTCTTGCATATGGCTAGGATTCTACAGTTTAAGAGAATCATTTTTCATAAGCAATATTCAATTCAATTAACACTGGTATATTGTGTAGCAGAAGGCGTACAATCTGTTGAGAAATGAAACAATCAAGGATATTTGGTTACTGCAGTCCTCTTTACACTAAAGTAATAAATGCACCATAGTTGAAAAGTACAAACCCCTGAAGAGCACTACTCTTAACTTTTTTTCTGTTTCATATATCCACTTAGCAAACCCACACTGTTCAGAATAGAAACTGTAATGAAGAACATACTTCAGGATACATAAACATCAGTATTTTATTACATTTTTTTGTTTCTTATTCAATAATGAACAATACAGTAACACTTTAGAATAGGTCTCCCTTGTTACATAGTAGGTACTCAGTAACTACATCTTAGATACGCATAAGAACAGTGTAAAAATGCATTTTTTAACATGTACCTCATGTGTAAAAATGATTAACGGTATATGTATGTACACATTTGTCTGGTATGGATGGCTTTGGAACTATACCGGGCATGGCCACTTTTTACACATTAAGTACATGTTAACAAATGCATAATTACACTGTTCTTATTAGTAACTAGTATGTAGTTACTTAGTACCTACTATTTTAATACACTGTAATTAGGGAGACCTATTGTAAAGTATTACCAACAATTCTATACATTTCTGCCCATGTCCATGGTAAAGATAAAACATGAAACCAATGTAAGACATTTACAAAAATGTATGTTTTTAATAGTGCCAAATGAAAAACCAAGTGGCTTTTACTTCAAATGACTCAATTAAGTCACATTGCCTAAATGGCATTATGACAAGTATTATTATTATTGATATATCTCAACATTCTTTTAATTTAGTAGTACAATTATGTATGTCTTTTGGCTTTAACATTCCAAGGTTCTTAGTTAAATTAAAATGCATAAATACTATTTTATTTAACAGGCTGCCTTACTGAGATTTGTTAATGCATCCTACATACAACAAATTACTTTACACAAAATCACCCCCTAGGAAGTTGTTTAGGCAACTGACAACAAAGAATGGTGTCATTGCAAATGAAATCAAACTGGCCAATGCAATTCAATATGACATGTACAATCATGAGAGGAAGATTGTGTTTACTGCTGCTATTTAGTAAATAACACAAAAGGTTTTGATTGGTCAGAAAATAATATAAGAAGGGTTACAAATGGTTGCATGTAATTGCTAGTATCTAATGGACAGTGGAATTTCATACATTTCTTGAAGGAACCAGAGGGTGAGCTTGACTTACATGGCTGGGAACCCTGTTCCACTTCCAGATACCTATGGCTCTTTGTGTAAAGGATAGCCTCCAATTTTCAGTCCAAAATACAACTGTCTATAATTTCCACTTGCAACCCTGGGTCCCTGCTTTATTGAGCTTGAAGTAGTCTTTTGGGCTTACTTTGTCTATGCCTTTGAGGATTTTGAATACTTGAATCAAATCCCCACACAATCTCCTCTGTTCAAGACTAAAGAGATTCAATTTCTTTAACCTGTCTGTGTATGACATCCCTCTGAGACCAGGGATTAATCTGGCTGCTCTTCTTTATATTCTTTACAGAGCAGCAATATCCTATAAGTTAATACATCGTGTGAAGGGGGTCTCCTACTGTATGAGACCATATCTTGTGCAGTTTGGGTGAAAAGACCGCAAAAGAAAGCTGAGAATGAGTCACCCATCACACAACATATTAGTGTATTATAAATCACACACATATCTTCATTGTGATTTTTGTTTTTGTTAAATATAACAATCCACCCCTCTTCTCCCCATCTAAAGATGCTTTGGTCCAAAATCCTCTGTAATCAACCTACAGTAGTCAATCAGTTTTGTATTGACATGCTAGTTAAATGTAACAAAGCCATTTATTTAAAACAAGTGTACATGCTGTGAAACCTGCAATACTCAAATGTAACTGTCCTGAAATGTCTTTGGTAACAGAAGGATTTACAAGTTGCCATAGACAGACACAGGACAGTACAGGTGAGAGGCAGCCATCTTGTTGTGTTCCTAGTTTCAGACAGTCTTAGCATTCCTGATTGTGTTTTAACTGCCTTAATTGAAGTTAATATTGTCTGTAGTTTGCCTTAATTTAAGTCAATTCAGTTCAGCTGCTGAGATGGTGAAAGTAAATAGGTTGAAGGAAAGGTGATTTAGTCTAGGACTAGCAGGATTTCAGTTAAGTGAGTTGTGCCAGGTGGATCCAGTTGGAGCCAGTTAGGTGTAGATTGGGGGCAGGTAGACAAAAGGGTACTTAAAGCTGCTGTTGAGAAAGGGCTATTTCTCTGTGACAAAAAAGTCAATCAGTTGACCAGGGGACAGAAACCAAGAGCACCCAAAAAATAAAAAATAAAATAAAAAACTTGCACAATTTAGAAGCATGTGGCCACTACAGTGTCAGGTTTAGACAACCCTTAGAGACATCCTAAGAGCTAGAAATGCCCAACAGGTTCCAACTGCTGGACACCGAGATGGACAGTGACGGCTCAGAGGGTGATGGGAGGGCAGTTGATCACCAGAGCACCATGGTGCCCACTCTCCCCCAGAAGAGGGAGGGAGTTATAGTACGAGACTCAATTCTTAGAGGCATAGATCACACAGTGTGTTCTAGTGATAAGGAGACCCGCATGGTATCTTGCCTGCCTGGTGCTCAGGTTGCAGATCTTCCTAAACTAGTAGACGGGCTACTGGCCAAAGCCGGGGGAATCCACCGGTCATGGTCCACATTGGAACGAATGACATAGGAAAAGGAAGGGCAGGTTCTGCAAGATTAATTTAAAGAGTTAGGAAAGAAAGTATAAGACCTAGACCTAGTATGATAGACCTAGAAGCCACAGTGCTGGCGTGTGACTATGATGTTGTAGGAGTAACAGTAACATGGCTTACAGAAAATGATGGGGAAGAATACAAAGGATACAAACAGTTTAGGAGAGACAGGCAAAATCAAAGAGGTGGTGGGGTAGCATTATATGTCATAAATTGCATTGAGGCAGAAGATCTCAAATTAGATCCTAGTAATGAAACAGAATCTCTGTGGGTTAAACTTTTGAATAAAAGATCCGGAGGATTAGTGGTAGGAGTGTTAAAGACCACCCAACTCAGATATTCAGATAGATGTTGCATTGTACAGTGTAATCAGGACTGCATGTAGCAAGGATGTGGCTGTTATAATGGGGGATTTCAATTTCCCAAACATAGACTGAGAAAGCCCAGTCGGGATTACAGAAGCAGAAATGGAAATAGTTGAGATGGTAAATGACTGCTTTCTAACTCAATTTGTCAGGGAACCAACCAGAGAGAGCTCATGTATTGATTTTATCTTTTCTAGGACACTAGTTAGAGAACCACTAGTTAGAGAACCAATGGCAAACTGTGATCACAATATGGTTAGCTTTGAGGCATTCTTTCAAAAAACAAGGACCAAGGCTGGGATTACATCAAAACTTTGACCCACCCGCTAATACACAACTACAGAACTGTACTCAGTTGCGGCTTCATTTTTAGTTAGATCCCACTTTCTTCTAATCAGAAATGTAACCGCTATCATGTACAGGTTTTTAGTTTGCTATTAGCAGGTGGGTCAAAGTTTTGATTTAATCCAGCCCCAAGTCTAAAACAATGATCTACACTTTTAGAAAAGCAAACCCTGAAGGCAGCACTTAGTAGAGTTAGACTGGAGCACACTGGATACAGATTCAGTTGAAAATGGATGGTTATATTTTAAGAGTATATTACTTGAGGCTCAGGAGCAATTTGTACCAAAACTTAGCAAATTGAGGACCAAAAAAATTGTTTAATAGAGGTATGCAAAAAATATCAAGAGAAAGAACATTTTTTAAAGCACATACAAAAGGGATAGAGATTAAACAAATTACAAAGAATATGTTAAACTGCAAAGAGATCTTAAGAAAGGGATCAGGAAAGCAAAGAGGGAAATAGAAAGAAATATAGCTCTTGGAGCTAAAATTAATGCAAAGAGCTTTTTTAAATAATACAACAGCAAGAGGTCAATAAAGGAGGAAGTGAAACAGATAAAGGGTAAACATTTAAGTATCTTGGAAAACAAACAAGATGTGGCAAATGCTCTAAATTAGAATTTTACAAAAGAGGAGATGGATAACATGCCACAGATTATCAATCAGTCCAGTCAAACCCTAAGAGACCCTAAGAGGTACTAAAGGGACTAGCAGAATATGAACTGGTTGATGTATAGGAAACAGAGGGTGTCAATTAGAGGAATCGCTTCTAACTGGAGTGAGGTTGTTAGTGGAGTTCCACAGGGATCAGTATTAGGGCTTTTGCTTTTTCTAATCTATATTAATGATCTGGACTCTGGGATAGTTAGCAAACTTGTCAAATTTGCAGATGATACTAAAATAGGTGGCTCAGCAGATACAATCTCTGCAGCACAGGCTATTCAAAGGGACTTAGATAATATTCAGTTGTGTGCCAACACCTGGCAGATGAAATTCAATGTGGACAAGTGCAAGGTATTACATGTAGGTATCAAAAATGTCCACTATAATTACACTATGGGAGGAATAGAACTAGATGAAGTAACACATGAGAAAGACCTAGGAGTCTATGTGGACTCCTCACTTTCTCCATCCAAACAATGTGGGGAAGCAATAAAAAAGGCAAACAGGATGTTAGGGTATATTGTCAAAAGTGTAGAATTGAGAACAAGGGCAGTAATGTTCAGACTGTACAATGCACTAGTTAGAGCTCATCTGGATACTGTGTGCAGTTCTGGGCTCCACACTTCAAGAAAGATATCGCTGCTCTAGAGGCAGTTCAGAGGAGAGCAACCAGACTTATTCCAGGTCTGAAGGGAATGTCCTACTGAGAGACTGAGGGAACTGAACCTTTTCACCCTGGAACAGAGGAGACTACATGGGGACTTGATTCAAGTCTTCAAAATCATGAAAGGCATCAATCACATCAAACCAGAGGAGCTTTTCCAGATCAGAAGGGACACACGCACCCGGGGACACAAATGGAAATTGGGCTTCAAGGCATTCAAGAGAGAAACAGGAGACACTTCTTCACACAGAGAGTCGTCACAATCTGGAACAAACTCCCCAGCAATGTGGTTGAAGCTGAAAATTTGGGAACATTCAAAAATAGACTGGATAGGATCCTTGGATCACTTAGTTATTAATGGACACCAAACGAGCACGATGTGTCAAATGACCTCCTCTCGTTTGTAAACTTTCTTATGTTCTTTCTTAGTTCTAGTTTGGTGCAGAAATGGTATTATTGGCATGTTTAATACTTATACATCTATGAATGTGATGGCATGCATACACAAGATAATAGGAATAGGAATGTTTGGAAATGCTGTTCTGTGATTGACTGGTATGAAATATATATTTTGTATAATATAGGGACCACCATCAGCACAATTTTTCAAAATTCACCCTCGTAGTTCATTGTATGATGTTAACATTATTTTCCTTGGCTTAAATTATTCATTTTTCACTGTATTTTCAAGCATTTCTATAATAATGTATTTGGTTTGCTTAATGTCTATAATAAATACAATGATAAACAAACCTGAGGCAAAATTCCAAACATTTTGTATCTTGGTTATCCATTCTTTGCAATTGCATGTAGTACTTTGCATGTAGCCATATTCTATATACAGTAATGTGTCAGGTTTGTGACATAGTACAGAACAAAGCCAAAGTGTTTTTATTCCACACAGTCAAGTGAGGCACAGTTTTAGGTGTACTATACACAATAATAAATATTGTTGATTTAACGACTATGTTTGCAATTTGTCTTGTATGCATATTGAGGGCCACACACATTGTTTTCTTCCAAACTGAAAACTAAGGTGTATTATTGTTTGGCTGAAACCTTATTAGATTTTAGGCCAATTCAACCTGTAAACAAATCCATTGACTTTTTTTGTTTAATTCAGTGTTTGCTTCTATTGCCATACCAAGATGGTCAAAATCTTGTGCCCTGTGCAGAGATTTTATACAAAATGAACCTTTAAATAAATAAATGGCATCCATTTTGAAAGTATGCCTCCACTGCATTTCCGATTGACAGATTACTACAAAAGTAAAAACCCTGACTATAACAGAGTTTAGAAGCTCAGTGATGTAAATCAGTATATGCACTAGACATTTTTTGGTTAATTTTCCACACAAGAAAACAACAAAAAACAAAGAAAACATCAGGTTTTAGAAATGTATTTGTTTTATGCACTGCATGGTTTGGTCTCTGTTATGTTGAGATTATTCAGTATAAAGCGGGTTCCTTTTTTATCCTGAGACATGTTATTATTTTCTTCATTAGTGAATTTGTTGTTTCCTTATCAACCTCAACATTTAGTTTATAATTATGTCTTTGTCTTTGCTTCTTGGTTTACTGATTGTTGCTGTGGTAGTATTGAACAAACTTCCTAGTATTTGTTTTAGCAATTGCAATGTTCTTTTCTGTCTTGTTCTGACTTGTGCTTCCAGCTGTGTACTTCATTAGTTTCTTTTGTTTGTCACAGTTTGATTGATATACAGTTAGGTCCATAAATATTTGGACAGTGTCACAATTGTCATCATTTTGGCTCTGTACGCCACCACAATGGATTTGAAAGGAAATAATCAAAATGTGCTTTAATTGTAGACTTTCATCTTTAATTTGTGGGTAGTTACATCCAAATTGGATGAATGGTGCAGGAATTACACCCATTTTTATATGTGCCCCCCCTTCCTTCCCTCCTCCATACTCTTCTCTTCCCATTATTCTGGTACAAGTTGATATTTTTCTGATCTGTCCATAGGATGTTGATTCAGAAATATACAGGCCCTCAAACTGTAATCCGGTCTTCCTGTTTATGGGGATTACCAATAGTTTACATCTTGTGGTAAACCCTCTGTATTTACTCTGTTGAAGTCTTCTCTTGATTGTTGACTTTGACACAGATACGCCTACCTCCTGGAGGCTGTTCTTGATCTGGCCAAATGTTGTGAAGGGGTTTTTCTTCACCTGGGAAATCATTATTCTGTCATCCACCACAGTTGTTGTCCGTGGTCTTCCGGGCCTTTTGGTGCTCCTGAGCTCACCAGTGCGTTCTTTCTTTTTAAGAATGTATCAAATAGTTGATTTGGCCACACCAAATGTTTTTGCTATCTCTCTGATTGGCAAAACTGAAGGCAAAATGCTCAAAGAACAAGCAGGAACTAAAGACAGCTGCAGTGCAGGCCTGGCAGAGCATCACCAGGGAAGAAACCCAGCATCTGTGATGTCTATGGGTTCCAGACTTCAGGCAGTCATTGACTGCAAAGGATTTGCAACCAGGTATTGAAACTCCCAATTTAATTAATGATTATGTTAGTTTGTCCAAATACTTTTGAGACCCTAAAATTGAGGGTGGGGGGTCACATATAATAATGGGTGTAATTCCTACACCTTTCACCCAATTTGGATGTAACTACTCTCAAATTAAAGATGAATGTCTACAATTAAAGCACATATTGATTGTTTCCTTTCAAATCCATTGTGGTGGCTTACAGAGCAAAAATGATTGCAGCTGGTCACTGTCCAAATATTTATGGACATAATTGTATACCACCATGTTGACCACTATTTCCTAGACTTTGATTTACAGTTTTTGAAGTGTAACCATCCATTTGGTATTCATTCAATTTCTATTTAACCTTAATATATCTCTTTGTTTGTTTTCTGAATTCATAAATTTAAATTATAGACTCGTACGTTTTTAAAACTTAATTTTAACGATGCCACGTTTTGATCACAATTCCCCACTGATTTTCTCGCCTCTGTCCTATTCATTTGTCTTGGATGTTTGAAAAGACTAGATCAATGCACCTCTTGTGGGTGTCTTGACAAACTGGATTAGAAAGCCATTATTAACCCTTTCTACCACTTTGGTTTCTGCTTCTGTACTATCTACAGAATACAGGTTGAATTCATACATTTTATGGTATGCACCTTGAAAGCAGATTTGTATGCATTTTACTTTATTTGACTACATTAGTTTCAATAGTAGTTCCCATTTGTATCTAAATCTGGTGGTGTATACCCAAACTCCTAATAATAAGCCTTATGCATTTTATTTGTATGAGTTTAGCTCATTTTAATTCTAGAATAACTGAGTCATCTTGTTTAGAAGCACTTTTTGTTGATATTGTAAGACTGCTAAGGGCAGGTAGTCAGCACCAGGGATAGAGCACCAATCTTCTACAATCCAGATATGAACAGTGTTACACACATGAATATTATCAGCACAATAGAGCCTCGAACATCTGGGGAATGAAGGTTGTTCCTAACTCTGAAAAAATACATTTCACATAGGCTTATAACTGAATGTTGACAGAATACGTATTACACTTGAAAAGTGTTATTACTTTAAGATGCAGAAGAAAACTGCTGAATTTAACCATAGCTCAAGCAAAGATTCTCTAGTCAAATATGTTTGGTAAACTATCCCTTCATTTCTTTCTCTCTAGGAGTAATATTATTTGCAATGAACAGGGACAATACAGTATAGCAGTATGTCAAGTGTTTTCTCCTCCACTTATTTTGTAAGATGTTTTCTTGTTCTGATATACATAAACATAGTGTATGTGTGTAAATTGGTGACTTCAGTTCCATTGATTTTTATGTCACTGTTGCATGATAGGATTCTGGTTCTGAGTAGAGGGATGTGCTTGACCAGTCAGTTCATAACTATAGTGTTGTAAGTTTGTAAGTGATTGCTCTAACATTACAGTCACATGCTAGTGCAACAGCCTTGCATGCAGGCATGTTATGATCATATTCACTGTATCTATATAATCTATATGTATAGAATTATAGAATTGTAAAATTATAATCTAATTGCTATTACATCATTTGATGTCCAAAATGTTGTCTTTTATATATAATCTTTTATAATTTCACCTATTGGGAATCAGAATTAGCAGAATAGGTTAATGAATTGCTGCAATTCCCCTTGAATGTCCTTTCTTAATGTTTACGAATAATTGGCAAACTCATAATTGTGTGATACACTGGATACTACTGTATTTTTATATCCATTTATTGCTATGTTTTAGATGATCTAATCACATAAGCACTAATGGTCGAGTGACTAAATGGCAGGATTTTTTAATATTTTTATATTTTAACTTCAATAAATATTTCTACACAATTTCTCAAGTATTCATAACACATAAGCATAACAATACTGAATCTGAATAATTGTAGTTGTATTTTCTGTTTTGGTTTCTCAGCATGGACCAGAGGGTTAACTTGGGTTTGTTTGGCAAGAATAACAAGTGAACAGAATTGATTTTATGTTAGCTGTCTTGCAAGTGAACTCAATATAGATTACTTTTTCTTATCCTCCTTCATGGCTGACAATTCAGTTTATCGAATTGACATAAAATGTGTTCTCCTGAATTTTATCTTCCAATTACTGAAAATTCCTAAAATGCATGAGCCTTGCCTTTTTTTAAACAAAGCAATTCTTACTTTTGGACACATCTGACGGTTAAATTTTACATTTGTTTTCAATTCATACATCATAAAAAGAGGGTGGTGTCATATTTAATATAGCATATTTTAATTCATGTTTTATGGTTGAATTTACTTTGCCAAAAAAAAAAAAATACAGTACCTTTTTCAATTTGCACTGCAATAGAAGAAAATAAAAACACAGCTTTATAGTATAATGAAAACCATGTCAAGCATCAAGCGTTTCTACCCAAACTCCTTCCCATCATTCCTAGACTTGTAGCTTTACACTTCAGAAATAAAACACCAGTTATAAACCAGTTTGCACAAAGCGTACCGTCTAAATTGTTTGTTTATTGTCTTGTGCCAATTCTTAAACTGCAGGGACCATAAACACAAGGGGAAAAATGTGGAAAACATGTCCTGCTTACATTTCTACTGCAGTGCTAAGCAGGCAGTGGGACAAATACAATAAAAAGCAGCAGTTTCTTGGTGCACCACAGCAATATAGCTGATTGACTGATCTGAGCAGTATAAGCTACAGCTTATCGGAATGAGAATGAGTGGCAAAGAAAATTAGTGTTATAGACATATTCACCACTACCGGTCATTTAATTAGCCGTATAGTGTCTCTCCCAAGATCTTTCTGGAGCAGCTAGCTGATCTCAGTAGTTGTTTGCCTATTAAGACAAATAGATACTTGATGATACTAGTTTGAATCACAAAGACATGAAAAATTAATTTGTAGAATGATGAAGGAGGGACTCTGTCGGCTTGTCCCCGCTAATCTTAACACTTCGATAATATACTCTATTTCATTATAGTACTGCATGAATTATTTAGCAAGCTTTTTTATTATTTTTTTGCTTGTATTTCTCCACTGGTTTTGAAAGGACACGAAGCACCGTGCATCACTTGCTGTCTAGTCAAAAAATCAATGAAAAGGTATGATAATAAGGCGACTCTCCCTACACTCCATAGACACCATTGACAGCACAGACAGACAATTTGTTTCATAAAGCAATTGTCTGTGAAATCAAAACTGGATACAAGGTACATTTACAAGCAATTTGCTTTGATTTTGACCCCCTAATCAAGCCCTAAATTGATTTATGAAAGCTTTAGAGTACTCCTTTCAAAGTATGTGCCTGTATTTGATACTGTTATTATGTGTTTTATTATATATTAAACTTTGTGTTATCGTGGCCAGGACTGTGTAAGAAAGTATATGCACAGAATATGTTTATGCTAATTCCTTATCACATCTATCCTTCTATCTATTATTACTAAATTTCTTACAACAGCAGTGTCCCCACCTGGGATCAAACCCACAACCCTCTGCTCCAGAGCCCTACCACTACTCCAAACTATTTGTATAGTTTGGGAATTTTCTCAATACTCTAAAAAGAGTTATATACCTTTTTACATTGACTAGATAACACAATGAGCAGTGCTACAGTTTAATGTGCTTAAAAGGATTGGAAATATTCTGAAAGAGGATTTGGATTGAAAAACAAACCAGACAATACTTTGAATTCTTAAAACTACAGATTTTTAATCAGATTATATTTCTAACATGCACAATTGAGTTATAGCTTAATGTTCTACTTGTTTGCCACACATGGTGCACCAAACAAGAACAATCAAAACTGTGCTCTCTGAATTGTTGTGGTGGGATGACAATGTAAAATCACCTTAAGCAAGCAATAGTTCAGCAAATTTGATTCAATTTGAAACAATTTTAAGTATTATGAAGATAACAAATAACAAAGATTTCGATTGTTCCTTATGTTGACAAATATCTGCTCATAGTCAAAGGGCTAGACCAAATCTGAACTTTGACCTGAGAAATGTAAATTTCACACTTCAACCCTGTTGTGTTTGGATTTATAAGTAGTAAAACGTGGCTTCTGCCGATTTTGTAAAATGGGATAGGACACATATTTGTACTTTGCGATTCATAGGTAGGTCAAAGTTTATATTTGGTCAGGCAATACGGTTGTACAGACTGGATGTACGGGCATCCAGAGCAATAAAGATGCATATAAGTAACTCTGGTGTAAACTCTTTCTTGCATCCACAGAAACAGGTTGTGATTACATTGTACCTGTATTGCCTTAACCTGTGGGCCTGCTAGAAAACACTGGAACTCCAGTTGCCTACATTGTAGAATTTAGTCCCACTTTTTCTAAGTAGGTGTTCTAGCAATTATTTCGGCCAGAGGACCTTCAGAGACAGGCAGTGCAAGTGACAGTACACTAATCACAGGTTCACACTGTGGCTGCATTTCTGGATGTTGGACTGTCTCAAAGGTTAATAACTCACAATGGAGTTTGTCTGGCTTTAGGGTCTTCCCAGCCAATGACTACCCAGGACAGGGGCATGTCCTTATATTACTGAAGTAACTAAATTATATCCTCCAAATACACATAGCATGCATAACAGTTGCTCTTGCATGTAAGCTTTACTGCTGGTATGAGTTTCAGGTACGCCAATTATTAAGCACAAACCATCGATGTGATAATTTGCATTAATGTATGAAAATGTGAATCCAGTTAAGTAGAACTGATAGAGATAATAAGAACTGGTTGATTGAAGCTTAACACTCCGGTACCTTTCACCCCTCCACCATCTTCCTATATTCACATTTCATCGACTGAGACAAGCTTTTGTATCTGGGGTTGAATTGGTATCCTGACATGAACAGAGCATTTTTTCAATTACAGTTAAAGACATGTCACTTTCTGACAAATCAGGCCATGATTTAACATCTTTTGTTCTCAAGATAATGCATTCTAGCAGATCAATAACATAGGATTTAGAAACAAAGCAATGAAATAACAGTCATTCATTACTTTTTAGAAATTAATCCAGAACACTGCTTCAGAAAAATGATATAATTTATCTCTAAAGTGGATTTGATAGTATATTACACAATTGAAATTATTTAATACATAAATAGTAATCCTATTACTACTACAACTCCTTTCTCCATTTTATGTGAATAAATTAGTTAAGTTCTCCTTTTTAAATAAACATGAATTGATAATGTGGTGTGTTGAACATGTCCACCTCAAAATTCACACAAACATATTGTATAAGAAAATGTGATATCCACAGAGCAACAACATTTCTGTTCTGAGACAGAAGAGTAATGCTACGCTTTCCAGACTACTGGAGACTAACAGAACTTAACAAAATACATTATGGGAAAAGTATGAAAGAATATAACTATATGAAATTAATACATTATTCTATATTTATATTTTATATTGAACATTATCATTAGTAGTAGTTGTTATTGTTGTAGTAGTAGTAATGTATGAATAGTTAATTTTTCCTCTCCACAATTTCAAAACATATACACATGAATGATATACATTTATAATCCGTACTGTTTCTGGAAATAGCTTTTTTCATGCAGCATCAATCACTTCCTAAAGACAAATCTAAAATGAAACTAATCAAGGAAATATAATTTATCAATTAAGGATAATCTATTCTACATTATGCATTGGTCTGTCAGGGATTTAAATATAGTACTGTATGATAAATTCAATCAAATGGTACTTTGCTGTTAAACTCTAGATATAATGCTCTCATAAATTATGAAAAGACCTAAACTTGTGATTTAGAAATTAATCTGAATAGTGGAATGCCATAAGCTAATGAAATGTACTTCTTGATGATAAAACAGGGTTTACTGGATAAGGTGCCAAACACGCAGAGGTACTATTAATAGAAGTATATTAATGATACAGGACTGCTACAAATTATAATATAGAACATTAACATACAATCAAGTTTATTTTTTTCTTTATTCAAAAGCTGTATTATTGGTTATATATATATATATATATAGAAAGATATGTTTCCCTTGCAGTAAACATAATTTGAGTCAAAACAATAAATTAAGCATACATTCTTGCATTTGGTATTCCAGTGAGTCTCCTGAACTTTATTGCTTTTGTTCTTTAAGGTTTTGTTAAACTGAAATATACAGAGCAAATGTACATACTAGCTTATATGTCTATTTTACTGTCTTTTTCTTTACTTGCATATTATGCATTCACTTATTTAGGTTGATGGAGCCCTTGCCTGTAATTCACTAAACAAATATATTTATTTATATTCCAATCCAAATGTAAAAGTCTAGGAAATTGTTACTGAATTGTTTAAAGCCTATAGTGGCCCAAAATAAATAAAATAAAATAAAATAAATAAGCTTCTTATATACTTATGTAAATAGATATTCTAGATGTGCAGGGGCTTTTTAATGAAGGTGACAAAGTTGCTATTCATTTTGGTTTGTGAAATCTTCAGAGCTTAAGAAAAACTCATTTTTAGAATCTTGTCATAATAAGAAAAAAGTTAGATAAAATAATTGTATTCTTCCAGTGTTCACAGCTAAAAGGGTGCATATGGAGGAAATTAAATTGCTTATCTTTGGTGATGAGAAACTATTTCTATGATGAAAGTGAGTGCCTTTACAGTATGAAGGTCTTCAGTAATACAGCTCAATATTAAGATAGTGCTAACAATACAAAGTAAAATATGAGGATCAAGAATACAACATAGTTTAAATTGTATTTTTTTATTATATATTCAGTGCATAGCCTTGTGCTGGATTGTGCATCCCAGTCTTAATTTAGTCATCATTGATATATTTATCAATGTGGTTCATTCAGTCTACAGGCAGTCAAGTGGTTAATTTAAGTGCGATCTTCAATTTAAAGAGTCATGAATTTAATGTGAATTTAAGTGACTTAGTTCACACATGCTTCCGCTCTTCAGATACAGACTTTTCTGCAAACCCAAAAGCCCCACCATGTTCTCAGTTTGTACAGGCAGGTCTTGGTTTTGTCTTTAGTGAGAAGAAGTTAAAATAAAAAGCGGAAGACTTGAATAGCATTAGGCAATGTGGAGCACGGCAGTGGTGCTCCAGAAAGCCACACAGTGTTACGCGAGGGGGCTATAGCAAAGGTGCAAGATAACATGATGAGTCAAATCTGTCAAAGACTAAATCCTTGAAACATGACGTTAGTTGGTGGCTCCGGTTGGAGAAGGTCACTTTTGCAGAATGCCTTACCAGGTGTCCTTATTATGCCTATATATAGGTGACAATGTCAATTCCCTAAACTCAAGGTACCGAGGGACACTTTATAGTAATGCTGTTAAACCATTTAACTCAATATTCCCTATGAAACAACAGAATTACTGGGACTCAAATCCTATGTGAAAGATTTACTATTAGAGAGAATTAGACAGAGTCCGATGGGGCCTGAACACTCTGACTGCATATCACATTTCAACCATAATAGAAATCCCGCCCATCTGAAATCCCACAGAAAGAAACTGATATAACAGAAAAGAATGGAGCAAACTGCCTTCTGCTTCTTTAATGGTGAATTAAAACCCAAAGATACTTAAAACTTGGGACTCACAGAGGGTAGTGAAAAAAAAAAATCAATCAAAGCAATTAACTGTAGGAACTTGGCTCTAATTCCCCAAGACTGCTTTTTACATCCTAGGATCTTTGAGTATGTTCTAGGGAAATCAAGAGCTGTACTGAGATAGTGTTGATAATTTTGTAACTTCTTTAAATACAAAAGGAATCTCTAAAGGAGCTGATTTAATTTAACCTCATCACATTTTTATTGGTATAAAACAGGATTCTAACCAATTTTATGTTTCCTGTCATATTAAGAGATGTTCCTTGAGATCAGAACAGTGATGCTATATATTGATAATATATAAAGTGATATAAAGTGATAATACTGTGCTAATCAATAACGATGTACGCAATACAATAAATAAAAGAGTTTGAGAGCAGAAGTTTGAAATATTTAACTGATATAAACCCAGGACCATCTGAAGTGGTAAGACAGCTATTCCAACTTTATCAAATGATAAAATAACTCACAGCACAATTCTGTCCCTCAAGCCTTGTCATAACCTATATGTTTTACCATGCCTTCCACAAAGGCATGATAAAAGACTAATTCCTCAGGCTTGAGTTCCATGCTTTGTGATGACTTTAAGGCAAACAAGATAACAGTCAATGCTTTTATTACTTCCAGTGGTAAACACAGGTCTTGAGCATCATTTGCTTCATGGAGAGATTCTTCAAGGATAGTGGATCAGAACAACATGTCACACCGTGATTAATCCTGCCCATGTATGTCACAGTAACCGGCATCACTGTTTATGTGTGATATTTTAAGTTTGTGTATTTAAAACAGGATTTATTACAAATGAGTCATACAAGTTGTAATTATACAGGATACTGAAATCTTCTCTACTGATCTCCAGTTTAGTTTTATAAGTGATTATTCAGTGAATATTAAATGTTACCATTTACAGTGCACTGTAAAAAATAATAATGGAACAGTAAAACTAGGGACATATGTACACAAATGCAAATTGGGCTTCAACAGGAGACACTTCTTCACACAGAGAGGCGTCACAATCTGGAATAAACTCCCCAACGATGTGGTCGAAGCAACAATTTGGGAACATTCAAAAATAGACTGGACCTGATCCTTGGATCACTTTGTTATTAATGGACACCAAACGAGCGCGATGGGTCGAATGGCCTCCTTTCATTTTGTAAACTTTCTTATGTTCTTGCCAAAAAAGTACTAATAACAGATCCTTTCTTTCTTCCTGTTCTTCCTTCCAGGCTCTCAAGTATTGCAGCAAAGTTCCTGTATAAGCAGGTGAGTAGTTTAATTTAGGAAATAGGCTACAGTAAGATCAAGTTCATGCATAGTTGTCAGTAACATATTCTACACTATTAATGTGGATATGCAATGTGTGTAATATAAATATATTTTTAGTGACTTTTTTTTAAGAATCAGTTGTCACTGTATGTGGCGCATAATGTTGAAAAATTATTTCAGTTTTTTAGATTATCGCCCCACCTATTTTAAAATTCACCAGCTAAGTGACTTCAGCAAAATCACCCCTGTACTCTTGTTTGGAAGTTAAATAGTTTATAGACAGTGGCATATTTGGGGTGGGGCATATATGCCCCACCCCCTTGGGGCCATGGAAATTGTGAAAAAAATAACTGCAGATGGAGCTCCCTACTCAGGATTCAAACCATGCACCTCAGGCACTCTGAGCACCCCAGTACTATGTTACACGCAAAAACTGCGTGCAAGTGTACCTAGAAGAATTGATGCCATTTTGAAGGCAAAGGGTGTTCACACCAAATATGGATTTGATGTAGATTTTTCTTCTGTTCATCCACTTTGCATTTAGTTAATTGATAAATATAATCTATTAACAAGTCTATTTGTGAAAGCATTCTTACTTTACAGCATTTTGTTCACACCTGCCTAAAACATTTGCACAGTACTGTACATCTCTGTGATTGACAAGCACCAGAAACCGCGTCTACTTTGCCTGTATAATGTCAGTTCATGTGTGATTTATCACTGGATGTGTCCCATTGTGATATGAGGTTGTGAAGAAAATATATGCTTGATTTCATGGAGAAGTTTTGAAGTTTTCTTGGGGAGGCCCGCCAAACCCCTCATTCCTCTTCACCTTCATTTTGGCCCCCCACTCCGTGAATTCCTGGCTATGCCACTGTTTGTAGAGATTGGTTACATAAAATACTTGCCAGATAAGTGCTTGAATTTTGATGTATTTTTGTTTAATTGACAAAGTTTTCAATGCATTTCAATTGTGCATGAGTGGGCACAACAGATTGTGTATAATATATACATTGTGTGAAACAAAAGGTAAAACAAAAGGTAGAGACATTGGAATACCCCAGAGCAGAAGGCAAAAATAAATACCGCCACACGTCTCACAATTACAAATCAGCCACTTATGTTCCTGATTCCAATGATCTGTCAATGTAACCGACTTACCCTGTAATGTTCATCTGAGGTGCACCACCAACCTTCAAGACTAACTACTGCTAACTAGTGCATTGCATGACACGCTGAAACATGAAACACAACTGTGATAGCAACTGCATCATTCCACAGGGTCCATGTCTCATTAGAAACCCTGAGATATCCTAGGATATCCTATTAAACATACCCTGTTCATACTGTGATTACACCATTAGACTGGTTTAGACAGCATCATTGATGGACAATAGTCCATTGGCCACATTTAATTTCCTCAGATAAGGCAAGGTTCATGCTAGACTTCTAAAATGCTAGGGGTGTGGCATTATTTTGGAGGATTATATTAAGCTAAGTACATTAATATGAAGCACAATTTATGTCAACATTTTTCAGGGTCACATCAAGTGGGCATACTACTTAGAAAACCTCATTGAGCATCAAGTCATGCCTTTCAATAAACTTGATAGTGATGGATTTACATTCAAAGGTGACCATCAAGGGCCTGTCGAATGACTCCATTGATTAACCAAGTGCCTTTAAGAATGGATGGTGTCACTCAAAGTATGAATAACAGTGACTGGCCTGACAGCCCATGTTTTGAAGGATAGCAGAAGTGTTTTCTGTGTTCCCCCAAGGTAATGCAAGAGTACAACTGTTGGGCAGGTTAAATGAATTATTGACTATATCAAATGAGGGAATAAATGAGAACAATAAATGTTTTTCTAAGAAAGTGCATTACAATTCATATACAAAAGGCAACCCGTGAGTCTGAAACAATAGCCTATCTATATCCTTTTGTTAATGTAATAAATACATAAATTGTACCAAAACCATATTTCTGATCTGATCACTTGAAAATTATGAATATTTTAAAATATGTAATGTCTGTTTGATATTTATGAGTTCTCTTCTGGGTGCATGTAACCTAAAATTAGGATTGTTGTGGGGTAATATTGAATTATCCATTAATTCCATATGGAAAGTGAGACTTTGAAACATATTTCATTATTCTGGAATTTATAAAAACATTCCTTAGCAGGTTTGTTTATGTATTCCAATAGTTATTGAGGGAAAATGGTAGGAGATGACATGAGCAGTTTATATTTGTTTATTCTTGAAAAACGTCTGCCTCAAAGGACAAAAGTAGATGTAGCAACTAAGATACTATGAGATTAATAAATCAAAATAACCAATAGCCTCTTATCCTCAGTGCTATTATGACTGTGTTGCTGGCACAAAAGCCTCAAAGCAGAAATCTAAGATGCTAGGGAGGGTTCCTGGCCTTCTTGGTGACAAATGTAATCGCTATCTCAGGGCTGAACATCTTAAAGAAAAATACTAGCAATACACCCACAAGGGAAGAGAACCTAGTCAGTTTATAAAATAACCAAAACATGACACAAATGTTTCATGGTTTCCATGTTTTTCATGTAGCACACATTTAGTTTACAGGTAGCTTATTTTTAACAAATACTATGTTGATAATGGAGTGTGTTGTATGACTGTGCAAAGCTAGGGTATGTTGAGACCCAGACATTTGATTTTTATATCATGCATTTCATTAAAAAAAAAAAAAACACTTAGCACCTTGTTCTTATTTTCTCTGTGGGTACATCCAGAAGCTAACTTCATGTCTGGTTGCATTATTTATGATAGATGCTAACCTTGGGGTCTGGCTTTTAGAAGACTTTTTTTTTTTGTGTGGCTTATGCGTGGAATTATTTAGTTAGCAGAAAAGCTGTGTGAAGTTTCATAATCAAGTAATCACAATTTATTTGTCACTGTAGGTATCAGTACAGTGATCAACAAAGACATATTTCAATTTGATTACTGTAATACTGCATGGGTTGTTGTAAATATACAACAGTTTTATTGCAAAAGTTTGCAGATACTTTAAGTAGAAGCATTAGCTATGTATTTTGTACGATAAGTTTGTTGGCCTCTTTTTTTCTTTTTCCAAAATCTTTTTTTACCAAAAATACAGTGAGTCACTAAAATTTTAATTACATGATTTAATTTAGTGGAGCCAAATTATATATTAAGAATAATAGTTCTCAGTTAAAAAATAAATACAAAAAATACATATTAGATATTAAGATTTTCAGCAGAAATGTTGGAATGTGTAGAGTACGGAAAATATTAAATCAAGATGTTGACCCAACGGACAATAGCAAACTAAACACAAGAGCAGCCACTGAATACAGCTTCTTAATTTTCAATTAGCAGGTGGATTGAAGTTTCATTTCATCCTTAAATAAGTGATTTATAAACAACACTTCTTGACCGGAACCCCATCGACCTTGATAGTGCAGATTTGTACACACCCCTGTGCCCAGTTACAAAGATTCCAGTTTAAAAGAAACTAAATATTTCACTTCATATTGTACAATTTGACAACATGAAAGTGTTTTATCAGAACTCTGCAGAAGTGAAATCAAGTTTAATGTCAGGTGTTCACACCATAAGTGATGATTCAGTAGTATATTGACCTACATATTATAGTACTGTAGCTTGTACAGGTCGGATCTCCCACGAACGCTCCGCACCCCACAGTTCCGCCCAGTAGACCCGTCTCCCGATGTGGGAGGTTTATTCTGATTTCACAGAGGGGTTATCTCACGGTAACAAGCTCATACACACAATGAGCCCTGTTACAGTATGTTTGAAAATGTTAACACCACAGATATTTTAAGATTCTATCACAATGCAAATGTGAATTAAAGTCTGTTTATTATCTAACATTCTAGAGATAGATTTAGTTACATTAGGCAGAGCTTAAAGCACTTTTGTCTTCATTCATTAGGCATGTGTACTGTATGCTGTAACATACATTTGTCATACATCCATTGCTTATACTTTGAATGCTCTTTACTCTAGAGCCAAAATACATTTTTTTTTTATTTTGCATTGTGTTACCTACATATCCAGAATGAACATTTCAGGTTTAAGGTTAAGGAGATTTACCAAATCAAATGCTTGACTCTTCAATGTGTATTTAATCAAGATAACCTTCACATGTTCTGTGAACATATTGCATTTGTATTTTTTCAACCTGTTAATCCAAGTAGTTGTTACTATACTGCATCATAGAAACCATACCTTTGACTTACTTTTAGTGATATTCTTTAAATACGGGCATTTTTTTCAATAGTTCACAGTATTTAGATTTAGATAAGTGCAGTATTATTGTTAATATTCAATAGTACTGCAACACATACAAACTCACAAAATAAAGGATGAAAGATGATAAAGTAAATAAAGCAACAGATCAGATCCAATCTACTTCAATTGGTATTATAATTTTTCTATGAATATTTAACTCAAATTGCCCATTAAGAACATTCTAAAGGCTTAATGAGTTTGTTTGCTGTAAAGGCTTTTAAAAGGTTTAGGAACAAAATAAACAATTTGATTAAAAACAAAACCATCAAACAGTGATAGATTAATTTCTTTTGTTGCAAAGTTCAAAACAGCTGTCAAAACTGTTATTTAAAGGTGCATTATTACTGATAGAAATTGATAATTACCAACATATATTTTTTCTTGGATAAATGCTTTATTTCAAGGTTAGCAGTTTTAGCCCAAGACCTAAAATCATGCAAATATCAGACTGAGCTATGTATGTACTTTCCGTAATTGAGTTGTTAATTCGTTATCTTTTGAAATGCCCAAATCTATAGTTATTTCTAAAGAAGGAAAGTATATGGTAGGATTTCCAGGAGACATTTCATAATGATAAACAGTAATTCTTAATTCTCAAACTGAAAACAGTTGGATACTAAGATCATTTATGCATTTGGATTGATATCTGGAATCAATCATTTTTCATAATGGACTTTAAGCACAGATCATGTATAATACTAATGTATTTTTGCACTTTGATGATCAACAATCATTTGTTAAATCATTAAGTTATGAAAAGAAAACCAATTAAATCTAAGAATTTATATTTGAAATGTCAAAGTAATAATATTAAGTGCCTGATTTGTAAAACTCTGTAAACCATCGTGTAGTTTAATCATCATCATACTAGACCTATATATGTATATATGTATATGTTGGAATTAGACAATTTGTACTAGCTAACCTTTTACTGTATATAAGCTGGCATGGCATAAAGTTCAGACATTTGATTCATTGACATATCTATCATCCACCATCATATTATTAGACACTGACATTTCCAACTGGTCTGACAGCAAATTGCAGTTATCTCCCAAGACAACTTGTTAACTTTTAAAGGTTGATAGGTTTTATATGGGTGCAACTTAAAAGGAAACAAATCAAATTGAAGAATTCTAGAGATATAGCAGAAGTAAATCTGACCACAGACTTAGAGAAGTGCACTTATGAATGAGCACTGTAGTGAGATGAAGTACTTTCTGTTCCTCTGATCCCATCTGTGCTGCAATCAACAACATAGGGTTTAAGTCTTTTGACCTGACTCACTTGTGTATACATTGTGCTCCCTCTCAAACTTCTTAGGCCCTGATTGTTCTTGCTGGTACCCACCTACATTACTTGACAGCCCAAAACAACCTTCACACCAATGATCCACTGAAGTTGATTGCTGCATACACACACACACACACAAACATATATATATATATATATATATATATATATATATACACTCACCTAAAGGATTATTAGGAATACCTGTTCAATTTCTCATTAATGCAATTATCTAACCAACCAATCACATGGCAGTTGCTTCAATGCATTTAGGGGTGTGGTCCTGGTCAAGACAATCTCCTGAACTCCAAACTGAATGTCTGAATGGGAAAGAAAGGTGATTTAAGCAATTTTGAGCGTGGCATGGTTGTTGGTGCCAGACGGGCCGGTCTGAGTATTTCACAATCTGCTCATTTACTGGGATTTTCACGCACAACCATTTCTAGGGTTTACAAAGAATGGTGTGAAAAGGGAAAAACATCCAGTATGCGGCAGTCCTGTGGGCGAAAATGCCTTGTTGATGCTAGATATCAGAGGAGAATGGGCCGACTGATTCAAGCTGATAGAAGAGCAACTTTGACTGAAATAACCACTCGTTACAACCGAGGTATGCAGCAAAGCATTTGTGAAGCCACAACACGCACAACCTTGAGGCGGATGGGCTACAACAGCAGAAGACCCCACCGGGTACCACTCATCTCCACTACAAATAGGAAAAAGAGACTACGATTTGCACAAGCTCACCAAAATTGGACAGTTGAAGACTGGAAAAATGTTGCCTGGTCTGATGAGTCTCGATTTCTGTTGAGACATTCAGATGGTAGAGTCAGAATTTGGCGTAAACAGAATGAGAACATGGATCCATCATGCCTTGTTACCACTGTGCAGGCTGGTGGTGGTGGTGTAATGGTGTGGGGGATGTTTTCTTGGCACACTTTAGGCCCCTTAGTGCCAATTGGGCATCGTTTAAATGCCACGGCCTACCTGAGCATTGTTTCTGACCATGTCCATCCCTTTATGACCACCATGTACCCATCCTCTGATGGCTACTTCCAGCTGGATAATGCACCATGTCACAAAGATCGAATCATTTCAAATTGGTTTCTTGAACATGACAATGAGTTCACTGTACTAAACTGGCCCCCACAGTCACCAGATCTCAACCCAATAGAGCATCTTTGGGATGTGGTGGAACGGGAGCTTCGTGCCCTGGATGTGCATCCCACAAATCTCCATCAACTTCAAGATGCTATCCTATCAATATGGGCCAACATTTCTAAAGAATGCTTTCAGCACCTTGTTGAATCAATGCCACGTAGAATTAAGGCAGTTCTGAAGGCGAAAGGGGGTCAAACACAGTATTAGTATGGTGTTCCTAATAATCCTTTAGGTGAGTGTGTATATATATATATATATATATATATATATATATATATATACACACACACACATTACCATGGAAAAGTTGCCTAATTTTCTGCGTTTGTGCATATATTGGACACTGAATGTTATCAGATCTTCAACCAAAATCTAATATTAGAGAAACGTTTTCAAGCTGGATCTACTCGTTTCAGGTCCTACAACAACATCTAAATGGGGTATTGGTCTGGACTTTGAGTAGGCCATTCCAAACATCATTTTTTCTTCAACCATTCTAACGTAGACTTGCTTGTGTGTTTTGGATCCTTGTTTTCTTGCATGAGTTGAATCGGAAACGCAGCTTGGTCATGCAGCAAGAAAACAAGGATCCAAAACACACAAGCAAGTCTACGTTAAAATGGTTTGAAGGAAACCTTGTTTCCTTCAATGTTGGCAAGGTGTCCCGAAGTAGCAAAGCACTGTCAAACCATGAAACTACAACCACCATGCTTGACCGTTGGTATAAGGTTCTTGCTGTGGAATGCTTTGTTTGGTTTTCAATACATAATGGCCCATGTTGGTCAGAAAGTTCCACTTTTTACTCATCTGTCCATATAACATTGTTCCAGAACTCTTGAGGATCATCCAGGTGCTTTTTTGCAGTGGACTATCGTGAATCACATTTTCGCCCAGTGTCTTTCTGATGGTGGATTCATGAAAACTGACCTTAGCCAAGACAAGACAAGAGAGGCCTGCAGATCCCTGGATGTGGTTCTATGATTCTTTTTGAATTCCTGGATGATTTTATGTCTTCCTCTTGAAAACATTCTGCCAGGAGGCACTACTGTCCCTCACTTTCTCCAGTTGCACAATATGTCTCTAATTGTGGTTCAGTGGAGCCCCAAAGTCTTGGAAATGGCTTTGTAGCCCATGACACACTAATATATCACCAACATTTTTCTGGAGGTCTTCAGGAATTTATTTTGATCTTGTCATGAGGTGCCTCTAGAATCTGTGTGCTGACAGCTTCACTGCATGGTGAGGGCGAGTTTTTTATATTGGACAGGGCTGGTACAAAGCAGATATGATTGTAAAACAATGCACTCAAACCCTTATTACACCGTGTAACAATTTGTTTTTCTTTTATACTGTATTTACAGTACAATCGTAAATCTCGAATAACTACTCACTTCTAAATCTTTTGTAGTAATTTTTTTATTACTTTAGTATAAATACATGTTAATTTGGATTCATATGTTGTTTTTTCTGACTTTATGTGAACAAAAAGACACAAATTAACCTGTTTCCTGATTGGAAATAGGTACATTTCAAAATATCACTGTCCTGGTCACAAAAGCAAAGTTTGTGGGGAATAAAAGCTATTTTCTATACTTCTGAGGCATAAGCAATTAGGAAATAACACTTACTACCCAGGAACAAAAATTGTGTTACATAGTGTTATCGCTTTAATAAAGGGGGCAATACCTTGTTTATATGGCAAGCCGAATTATCATTTAGAGATATCAAAATGCATTTCAAGATATCTTAAAATATTTAGAGATATCTCTAAATAATTTAAAGATATGTTTTAATAATGTAGAGATATTTGAAAACCATTTAGAGATATCTAAATAAGGTGCTTTTTAAACATATCTCTAAATGATTTGCAGATATCTCTAAATGATCTGAAGATATCTTGAAATGATTTGATCATTTAAACGAATTAAAGATATCTCTAAATTATAATTTGGCTTGCCATATTTTCACAACTGAATATTGCATGTTTAATTACCTTGCACACCAAACAAATAAAAGAAGCGCCAAACATTGGTATCATTTTTTTCCTCAGATTCACAAAATTCACAAAAAACATCTGACCACATTCTATGTGAAAAATTTAAATGCTGAAAATCAGACAGGGGGCAAATACTTTTTCAGTGTACTGTATATTAGTTCAATATATTTCAAAAAGCCACTGAACAGAGCACAAAACATACATTGTGCAATATTTTTCCAGTAAAACTTAATATTCAGTATGCACTATAAAAAAAACTAAAATAAAATAAAAAAGTTAAGTGAAGATATAGTCAGTTCTTGACAGTTTCCATTTCAGACTAAACAGGGAGCAGGACTAGAGGGCACTGATAGAAGTTGAGGAAAACAAATTCAGATCAGAGGTTATGAAGCACTTTTTCTTTTCCTCCTTTTTTCTTAGAGAAATAAATGTGTGAAATGGCCTACCATAAATAATCTCAACATTTGGGTGCTACAAGTCTCTACAGTTTTGGCATCTGCTTGACACTGAGAAAGCCCTTGGGAACACCATCTTTTTTGCAGGAGATTAAATGTGTTTTCTTTGCAGACAGTATCATTATTAGACCTGTGTGCAGGCATCAATCACCTACTGAACTCTCAGTCATGGATCAGTGCTTTTTTCACCAGACCTAGACCTTTAGAGGAAAAAAATATATATATGTCAAGGAGAGGACATTTTACTCAATTAAGTTAATACATGGGCTGAAAATGATCTTAAAGAAGACAAAGAAAAAATTACAATGAATGGATACCACCAATTTTGCATCCAGGAAAAAATATGTATATGTATGTAGTTATATGTAGTCTGGTTTACTTGAAGATATGCAGAATACCGATGGATAAATACATTAAGACACTTTCTAATGTACACTGAACAAAAATATTAACTCAACATGTAAAATGTTGGTCCCATGTTTGATGAGCTGAAATAAAAGATCCCAGAAATGTTCCATACAGGAATTTTTCCCACAAAAAGCTTATTTCTCAAAAATGTTGAGCACAAATGTTAGTGAGAATTTCTCTTTTTGCCAAGATAATCCATCCACCTGACAGGTGTGGGATATCAAGAAGCTGATTAAACAGCATGATCATTACACAGGTACACCTTGTGCTGGGGACAATAAAAGGCCACTCTAAAATGTGCAGTTTGTCAGACAACTCAATGCCACAGATGTCTCAAGTTTTGAGGGAGCATGTGATTGCCATGCTGACTGCAGGAATGTCCACTAGAGCTGTTGCCAGAGAATCAAATGTTCATTTCTCTACCATAAGCCGCCTCCAACATCGTTTCAGAGAATTCGGCAGTGTGTCCAACTGGCCTCACAACCGTAGACCATGTGTAACCACGACAGCGACATGTTCCAGTTCCCGACTGTTCCAGCTACTTCACACAGCCACTGAAGAGGAGTGGGACACCATTCCACAGGCCACGAGCAACGGCCTGATCAACTCTATGCGAAGGAGATGCGTCACACTTCATGAGGCAAATCGTACCAACAGTTTTTCTGACCCATGCCCTCACCTTTTTTTTTTAAGGTGTCTGTGACCCACAGATGCATTTCTGTATTCCCAGTCATGTGAAATCCATAGATTAGGGCCTAATTCATTTATTTCAATTGATATATGAACTGTAAAATCTTTGAATTTGTTTGAAATTGTTACGTTACATTTATATTTTTGTTCAGTAGTTTATAGCCATCATACACACATAATCATTAAGCAGATAATCACTGATTTGAAGCACAGAATAATATGTTGGTTTGAATGATTCTACATTGATGAATTGTCCTTTAACATACAACTTTTGCTTTTGATATGTATTATTTTTAATTAAGAACAGCAGCAGAAGAATATTGTTTTAATTAACCAACGTTCAATATAGTGTTTGTTTAGAGATATACAAAAGTATTACCCTTGATCTTTCTATAAATAATACAAATACAAAGCAAACACTCATCATATCCTATATATTGGTTGTGAAAATGTATAAAGAATATATTTTTATGAGTGCTCTTCCACAGTTAGCTGATTTGTTGACTAATTGCTTTGTTAGATTGCAGGGCTGTTTTCCTTTGAATATGAAAAACTAAAGGTTGTCTTTCAAGTCAGAAGCACTGCCGAAGGGGGAGGGGTTTCTGCGCACATCTGTAGGAACCCGATCGAAACGTCACTCTATCAAAGCTGCCATCGGCCCCTCGCTCGTCACTCAGAACAGGTCCCTTCCAACTTCCTGTTATATAAAACGTGACGTCAGCGCAGATTCTTGCTCTTTTGCCATTTCACTGGACCTGAGAACTTGAGCTCTCTGTGTCTTGTCTGTGCACTAGACCCTTTGTTATTATTAACAATTATTAATCGCTTGATTGGCTTCACGGCTGTGTAGTTCATCACCGTTTACTGTGTCTGAGTCTTGTAGCGTAAGGTACACTTCTAAATTTCAATTAAAGAAGTGAATTTATAGTATCACCTTATCACGAATCCTGGAATCTTGTAGAACTCAATTTCTGTAATAATTGGACGCAGACACCAATTCCAAAGATATAAATTGTCAAATTTATTCAAAACAAAGACTAAATGTAGCACTACACTAATTATACAAAAGGAAAAAACTAATTAAAATTCACTCTAGATCAACAAATCAAAGACAAATCACTTTCGTGACCAAATCAAAGACCATGGGATCGCATATGATATCACACAAATCGTTCAACAAAAAAGGTTATAAACACATTGACTACAATACCGGTTAGTAAGACGAAGGTGAGTCTCTCGTTAGTATTATTGGTCAGACATTAAATAACTACGCAGGTTAGTATTTATGTCAGGTAACTTCTCGTTATATATATATCAGTCTCATTTACGTTTAGGTGCCGAGAAAGATCCTATCATTCCTTGTTACCACAATTTCCCTTAACTGATTATTATTCAATGATTAAGGATAGGCAGGGCCACCTATAATCTGGTGTCTATTAACTTGTGTCAATTTCAGACTAAACAGTTAAACAGGAATGAGAAGATATTTCTCGGCGTTGACAGATTTTATTTCTAAAATTATCAACAAAACAGTTTAATGCAACACACATTTATATTTAAGAAAACTAAATGATATTACACATTCTAGAGTTATGAATCACAGATTAACATTTCTAATTGATTTCTCAAATGTCATGAATCATGAACTCCAAACTGTTAAACTTATCTGAACTTCATCGCAGAGAGGCCTCTCTGTCTTCGGGCTCAGATAACAGCACACGGCACGAGGTCCGTGTGGTTTGGAACAAAGGCAGTCCGGTTCGGCTTTGTCCAAGAACTTCCACTCAGTCGATGCACCTGGAAGTTGGGGTTTCGCGAAAGTAGAGTCGTTTCCAAACAGATTTTCCACTGGTTTGAAGGCTCCAAGGTTGTGCACAAAATCTTCTTTGTAAGCAGGGGTTCCACCGTAGTTACTTGAAGACAAAGTCTTTGAGGAAAGCAGGGCCCTGTTTGTTCCAAGGGTCAAGTTTCTTAAGACTCAAATAGCTATTTAAATGACTGACACTTTCGTATACAGTCGACTTAGTCAATTGTCCAGCTGTAAAACTCCACTGATCAGGTGGGCACAGGCGGGCAGCGCAGTCTGTAAAGTTCTTTATTTAATAAAGTCCTTTAAAAGAATTCTTCGTACGGCTCAATCTCCTTCTCCCAGTTTAACTCTTCTGTTGCCGGCAAAGACTTGGTTGGTTTCTGGTTCCGGTTCTGGCAACAGAGCTACAGGTTGAGCTGTGGCAGCGAGTTTCTGGTTCAGGTGAGAGAGAGAGAGAGAGAAAGACTGTCCGCTGTTCCTTATAGTCTGTCAGATCAATAGGTGATTGGTTCCTGAGTTCTTGAGATTGGATTTCAGTTTCAGCCCCCAGTGTCCTATTGGAGGGGGGCTTGATTTATGACTGATGTCAATCCATGCCATCTTTTGGAAATGCCGGTTGGCCTGGGTTCGTAGCTCTATGTCGGGATTTCGGCTCTCATCCACTTCAAAGAGTTTTTATCACCTACAGGCCCCTTTCTCCAGACATCTCATAGCAGAATTCCAAACTATTTGGCCTCTTCTCGGTGCCATCCTCCCCAAAACTGTCACTTTGATGCAAACCAGTTCCAAGCTGATGAGCTAAGGAAATCTGATAACTTTGGGGGGGGGAGAGGTCTTCTTTAGATCAGTGCTTCAGCTCAGAGCCCAAATGCTCTTATCCAAATACACCCAACATAATGCTACATACCCCCTTTCTTGAATGGGACTGAGGTCGACTAGGACGTTATCCCCTTCAAGACAAAATAAGACGTTAAGCATTTATCTCAAAGTTATGTAACAGATTTTAACAGTGGACTTCACCATTCATGACCCCGAGAAATCAAAGAAAACAAACTAATAGTTCATTATTTAAGCAGAATGTATTCCAATCAAATTGACAATCCTATACTAGCACATATACGGGTTACATATTATAACACAAGTACATTAAAACAAAAAAACAATTGGTATTAGTATTACTCAGGATTGAGTATGGTTACTGACGGTAACCAATAGGTGGAAGTTGATTAACAGAGGGAGGTAACTGGGAATTCAAGTGTTATTCAGGCACCTGACCTTCACTATGTCTATAATAGTTGGTAGGGACCTGGGTTCGAATGGTTGGCTTACATGGTAAGCTGGTGCCCCCTTTAGGGACATGCACAAAAATGGTCTCAATGGGAAGTTGTACCTTGGTGGCTGTATCATATCTGTCATTCAATTCCACCTGCTTTGGTGATTCAACTTGAGCCCACAACCTGTTCAATAGATCCTGACCAATGATCAACTTCTCTGTTTCAAATTTGGAAATATAAACTGGATTAACCAACTTAATCTTCCCAAAGGTGAACTCTAACAGCGCCTTTCGAGTGAGCTGTGCCTTAGTCTCTGTGTAACTTGTAATGTTCACACTACAAGCTTCCACTTTCAATCATTGGTCTGAGGTTTCCATAATTTGTTTCAGGTTGCCAAACGTGGTGGCAGACATTAAACAAATTTCAGCCCCAGTGTCCAACAAGGCTTCACACTCCCACACATTCTCAATGGTCACTTCTATGTAAACTTGCTTGGCTCTGGCTCTCTGTGTCAGATCACCCAGTAACATCACCAAAGGTTTAGCTTGCCTGCAGGCAACTTCCCCCACTGGGAGGTCCCAGTGGGCTGATGTGTCAGAGAAACCCCCCAGCTGTTCCTCACATCCAATCAAAAACACGGAGGCGGGGACAGGGGGTGGTTCCAGAGCTAGTCATGCCTCAAGTGGCGAGTCCGGCCCTTTACCCTGGCTACTAACTTCCAGTTTGGGAAGAGGGGGCAAAGGGAGCAGAGCTAAGCGTAGCAGTAGCTCAGAAGCTGCAACATTGCTCAGAGACTGAGTTAACCCAACTGGGTTAGGAGCATATTTCTTTCCTTTATACTTTTTCTTGTACCTTGTTTTACTCTTACTCCACTTAGGATTTTCTTTCTTTTTTTAATTGTAAGCCTGGGTGTCTTGGGTTCCATCCTTGGGAGGTTCTTTCCTTCTTTGAATCTCTGTCCCCTCTAACTCCAGTGGAGAACTAGGGCTCTCAGAGCACCTTGCCAGTACTTGGGTGCTTGAATCTTTACGATCAGAGGCGCTATTGTACTTGCTTTCCCAAGCTTTCTGTGCCATTTTACGAATTTCGGCTATGTTCATATACGTTGCGTCTGCATGTAATATGATCATTTCCTTAATCGTTGGGAACAAATTAGCAACAAACAACCCTTTAAAGCTCACCTCTTCCTTGGCCCCGGGTCGATCTTGACCCGCAAAATAGGTTTTCCTAAGCTTTTCATAGTAATCACGGGGGGACTCATGCTTACCCTGTTTGATCTGGTGTGCGGCAGTCACTGCTGCCACTGGATCAATGAACCTGGAATAGTCCCTAACTAATGCTCTGCACAAGCATTGAAAACTATCGCAGACCACGGACCCTTGCCTCTCCATCCAAGAATGGACTTGGCGAGAGGTAGTTTTGCGGATTAGGAGAACCTTTTCCTTCTCCGTAGCCTCAGGATACGCTACGGCCTAACCCTGCGTTCCTCCCGAAAGTGCTGGTGCCTCAATGTTTTATGGAACAGGATGTGGGAAGGGACCTGTTCTGAGTGACGAGCGCAGGGGCCAATGACAGCTTTGACAGAGTGACATTTTCGATTGGGTTCCTACGGAAGTGGGCAGAAACCCCTCCCCCTTGGGCAGTGCTTCCATTTTCAGATATCCAGGGTTGTATTATTATTATTATTATTATTTATTTCTTAGCAGATGCCCTTATCCAGGGCGACTTACAAAATATAAGCGCAATACAAAGTGCAAAAATACAGTGCAGTACAAGGCATAAAACATTACAAATTCCAGTTTACATATTACAATGCAATTCAAACATTTTACAAATTCCACATTACACAGGTGTTTACAATATATGAGGTTTTACATCCTGGATTGTAAAAGCCGAGTGCAGACAAGATGTTAGGTCACAACATTAGCAACCTAACGTTGGTGTGCTCTATTAGAACAAAGTAAAATATTTGTGTCAATCATTTAGCACTTTATATAAGGAAATAAAGGCAGCAAAGAGTAATTTATGTTTCAACATTCACCATCAATAAGAAATATTGTTTTAATTTAATATTCTAATTTTTGTTTTTTTCAATTTTTCCATTTTCACATTTCTTTTGGAAAGGCACCTCACAGGGTTTAGGTGTGTGTGTCAAATTGACTTTGGAAGCACTGGAAAATGTATCAGTCGTTTACAAGATAATCAGTTAAATGTAGGATTGAAGCAGGACTGCTGATTAATTTATATTCTAGTCTTTATCTTATTGTTACTATATTTGACAATAGGAAGATGACTTTTAAGACTTTTCTACATTCATTATGATGGTCTCTCTATCATTTACTGTATAAACTGAGCCTCATTACTGATACTGTAATGGCCAAAAAACTATCATTTCTATGTTCTGTTCTTTTTATGCTAGAGGTGCCTATTTTTATTCTTGTATTTATTTACTTTGGTATTTAAGGTTTATTTGTCTATACTGTAGATTAATCATAGCACTTTCTTCCCTTTTAATATGAATGCTTGTAGCAATAATAAAATACTGGCAGTAACATATATCTCTATTAAAGTGAGAAATGCAACCAACTTACTTCTATACTTCTGCACACTCTTAGATGCTTACATTGTGCTCTTCTGCAAAACGCTAACAAAGCTCTAAATCTACACATAAATAATAAATCAGTATACATTTTCAGTTTGAGTCTGTGGTGAATGTTAATACTTAAAAGTGTGGGAACAGATGTTATGTTTCTGTAATACTTGTTTTCAGTTTTTATATGTTAATGAGAATTTAATTACTCTATGAATACATAACACAAGAATGCCTAATATCATTAGCTTGAACATGACAAGCACCTCAAGTGGCCACATAGGAAGACTGAAATTACTTTTTCGTTTAGACGAAGGTGGAAGATGAATTCATTTGATCCCCGCTATGTTTTAACTGACATATAATAGAGTAAGCTAAACCTATTTCAAAGCCCCTAGAATGACACTTAGCATTAAGAAATGCTGGCCAAGGAGAACAGATAAACAGTTTCCATGCGCTTCCCCTGCACTGTTTTAGATACAGCATTGTGAAAGGGGGTGCCACATGCTGATATAGCACTCTAAATAATTTAATAGCAGGTAAATGAATTAAGGCTTACTGTCATGTACGTTCTTCAGGACATTCTAGCTACATTTTAATGATTTATTTGCACAATAGCACACCATTAAAATACACTGCGAGCTTCTCTTAAGTTGGGAAAAAAACTATCTCATGAACTATTTTTATTCAGACTACCAACTGATGCAGAATAATTTCTTAGCTTAGAAATACAATACGTCTATAATCAAGGTAAGTTGTCTTGCTTCACCAGTCAACCATATAAGACTAAAATCATATTTTCTCATCTCAGCTTTATAGAAAATGCTCTAAGGCTTTCGAAAACTAATTTTATCTCTCAGCCCTGTCTTTCAAGGAGAAAGACTTGAATTAGGTGGGGAATTATTATTCTTTTATAATGCACTGAAGTGTGTTGTTTAGATTGGTCAAGCTGAAAATGAAGGAAATCTGCTATTTGTAAAAATACAAATTTGCAGGATAGATATGGTCATCAGCAGTTGTGTTTCATATTTCTAGCAGTGGTTATGCTAGTCTGATAGAGATATGATTTCCTGTAAATCACAACTACAGCATCTCATATATATTTGTTTTCCAAAAGGTGAGAGAACACACTTACTTTTTACTTTTACAATCCTACAAACAAACATGTTTTGTGTGATATGAAATTGTTATTATTGCACCCTACCACTTCTATTTCATTAAGTCTCACTGCAAGCACTTTTATTAATACAGTATATATTTTTTTTTTCTTCCAAAGAGCTTTTAAACTGATTACACTGGTCCAAACAGACTTTAATATTGGTGTTTCATACAGTTAGTTTCTTTATTGTAATATTTTTTCGTTTATTCTCTCCCAATTGGCAAACTGCTTTGACTCCCATCCTTGCATAGAGGTAAAGAGGTAATACTAACACATATCCACTGAAATTGCAGGAAATGCGCTTGTTACACACTGATATATAATTTTAGTGAGATAATTTAAAACTAAGGATGAAGCTTCTTGTGACTAGAAATAGCCAACATAAAAATAACAGAGATATATCGAAGTATATCAAAGTCAGTAACCCTTTGCTCATCATACACATTGATACTAATTCTAATGGCAGAGGTATTATTTTCTCTTAATTCATGATCTGTCTTAGTTTACTTTAAGTAGAAGCTTTTACATATAAGAGAATGTATTGTTTTATACTGGATTATTGCCTTACGTATGGAAATTTACATGAATGTTTGAAAACATTGTCCTTATATTACTTTAGTTGAAAGTGTTTCTAGTAATGCTTGTTAAAATATGTACAATAAGAACAAGAGTCTCAAAAGAGGGAGAAAGAAATTAAATGTCAGCATTCAGGACACAAAAGAAGCAATAGTCTAAAACATCATTTGCTGTTTCCTGAAAATGCACATTCTTCAAGCTGACACCAAGAAATATTCCTAGTTGGCTCTGCGAAGCCACTGGAAGAGATGTGCTGTATTTATTTATTTATTTATTTGTAATAAAGAATTGAGTTATATTTGATGTAAAATTCTTGCTTCCTAAGGTGAACCATTCCTCTAATTAGCAAGTTTGACTTTTGGTAACTGTCACTCAAGTCAAAAGTCAAACTTGGTGCAAACTCTTTGTATACTCCTACAACTTTTTTTTTCCTTTTTCTGTGGAACAATGATTGATATACACACAATGTATTGTGCTACATGGGAACGAATCAATGTGACTGTAGATGCTGGGCCGGATTTGTGTCTTTCTTTGTGAACGGACGATGTCAGAGCAGTGACAGGTGGAAAGAGGAGGCTAGGCGACTCATATCAAAGGCATTGCACAACAATGCAACCTACAGTCACTGATCCATATATAACATAGTTTTAGCTATCACACAAATGGCTTTGTGAATTGCACATCTTGCTCAATGGAGATGTGAACTATCTGACTTTCCTTTAATGTTGGCAAACCAATTGCTTCAGTGTTACGTACAGAAGCAAGTAATGAACACTAGCAATTATTCTTCCAGGCTGAGGTCCTGAGAAAGATGTCGATTCAGTTATTTGGTCAGAAGAAACAAATGTGTGTGTATATATATATATATATACATACATCATACCCCACAACTTCCAAGTGATTTTTTCTGTTTAGAAATCTGTAGAAAAAAAATGAAATAGCTTGGTTAGATAAGTGTAATAGCAATCCTAAATGAGCTCAGGTGTAACCAATTGCCTTCACCTGTGTTAAATCATAGTGATTCACATGATTTCATGATTTCAGTTCCTGTAGGTTCCCTCTGATGGGTAGTGCAATTCAAAGCAAAGGCTCAATCATGAGCATCACAAAGTTGTGGAAAGGCACAGATCAGGGGATGGATATAAAGAACATGAAAGGCCTTGAATATCCCTTGGAACACGGTCAAGACAATGATGTAGATGTAGATGTTTGATCAGGCTGTCCCTGCAAACTGCATGGCCAAGCAAGAAGGAGACTGATCAGCAAAGCTACCAAGAAGCCAATGGCAACTTTTTAATAGCTTCAGGCTTAAGACTGGTCTGCATATGACAACAAAACTGCACTGTATGGTAGGGAGGTAAGAAGGAAGCCATAATTCATGAAAGCCTACCTTAAACCTTATTTGAAGTATACAAGAAACATTCTGTAACTGTACAAGAAAGATTCTGTAGCCATGTGGCCAAACGCAATACAGCGTATCACCCAAAGAAGACCATCCCTACTGTAAAGCATGGTGGTGGCAGCATTATGATATGGGGATTTTCTAATCGGCAAGGACTGGGGCACTTGGCAGGACAGAAGGAAATATGAATGGAGCAAAGTAAAGACAAATCCCTGAGGAAAACCTGCCGCCCTCTGCAAGAAAGCTGAAACTGGGACAGAAATTCATCTTTCAGCATGACAATGAAATGAAGCACACAGCCAGAACTACACTGGAGTGGCTAAGGAATAAAAAGGTAAATGTCCTTGAGTGGCCCAGTCAGAGCCCAGGGCTTAATCCAATCAAAAATTGAAGATTGAAGATTGCTGTCCATCAAAGCTTCCACCAAGTATTAACCAAGTGGAGACTTAACCAATGATGATATTGGGACATTGGGGTTCACCCCCCCCCCAAGGTATTACAATGCACAAACATTATATGGATTGTACAAGAGATCATGGTCTATGCATTTTTAAAACGATGATGTTGCTGCCATTTGTATGGATGTTACAATATTTTAAACAATAGCATAATGCCACCTGAAATTATATGGTGAGGGAACATGTATATACTGTATCAACACAACAATTCCCTATCACGAGTCCTGACTTTATGTTTTAATAAGAATACTGTTGAAAACATTAATTGGCTGCTCAGAGTCTTGACTTCAGTCCCACAAAACACATATGGGATCAATTGCAGGAGACTCCAGGGATCAGATACTATCTTGTCAAACGAGGCCATCTAAATGGGAAAACTTAAATATGGCTATGGATCACATGCAATACAGCCCCTAAGCCATGGTGTAATATATTTCCATGTGTTACATTTCAGTTCTGCTCAACTTTCATCTTACACTTTCACCATACATTGCTATACATGTACTGCTGCATGTCTTTAGTTTGGTAAGACTGCATATGAAACTGTTAATTGCCCTGGGCTAGGGCATCTGCTGATAAATTTGTAAATAAATAAATAAATACATACATACATAAACATAGAATAAGCAAATAAATGCCATTCGAAGCACTCCACAATCACCAGAATCACACCTATATATGTACTTATTCCTTAAAAACACAAGTTATATGCTTACTACAAATTACCTTGATATTTAAGTTTGCTTAAGCAACCCAGTTCTAATGATATTGTTCTATTTGATAGTATATTGATGTCAGTGGTTTGACAGAATCTTGACATTTTGATCAGAATATGGATGTCATTGTAATTTGTCTTGTTATCTGAATCTGTATCTGAATACCAATTAAATATTAAGACACTTTTCCAATTATCCTTTTAGTGTTCTCCAGTCATAGGGCTGCATTTTAAGATTTGTTAAAGAATTTGGAAACATTTTTTGAAAGTGTAACTTTATTCAAAAGCATATTTGGTACATTATATATATATGAGATCAAGAAAAAGCATTATAAAATGTAAATTACACGAAAAATGGAATAGCAGAATACATACATACATAACGAACCAACATCATACTTCAATCAGCATATTCTTTGTTAGAATAATAACATTATTCTTGTTTCTCTGTATTTCTGTGGATGCAGTGCAGACAAAATATCAAAGAGTTCAAAGAGAAAAAGCCAAAGAAATCCATCAGTCTCTGCTAAGTGTTTTCATTTTTCACTTAAGTGTGATAGACATTAAGCTTAGGTGTCTTCTGAGATCTTCGCTTAATTTGGAAATCTAGGTTTTGAATGTAAGGGAATGACAAGAGCGAATCTTTTACTGAATATTTTAAAGCCTTTCATGATTGGATGTAATGACAGCATATTGCATATTGCAGTATTTAATTTTTTAAAAATTGACTAGTTTTCATATTCATCTGTCATGTATTTTCCAGCTTTAAGTCATGCTGTTTAACCAATAGTTACTGTAAAAAATAATCCTATCTTTGCTTTTAGATTAATTTATTTTTATTCCTATTTATGAATCCTTTTTAGTTTTGACTTTAAGGATACTGGGTTTAGTATGCTTATAGTTTATCATTGTCTCTCTATTATTGTAAAAAAATGTCATTTACACTGAGCTCTATCTCAATTGAATGTGTGTGTGTAATCAGCACCAGCCTTTATAAATCTACTGCTGGATTAATGCCTCCCCAAGATGTTTCCACTTGTTTTGATTAGCAGCGTCTCTTTACCAAGTCACACCAAACAAACATCTGATTTCATCTTTCCATTTTCTAGATATTTAATCTCTTGTGATCCATTCTAAATTCTTTCCTTTGTCCATATTTGGTCTGTTTTTCTTGCAGTGTGTCCGGCCCTTTGCCAATTTAACACTTCACACACTTCTGATGTTTCTCGGATCTGTTTATTTGTTCTCCTGTCTCTTCTTGTTATTCCAAGCATGCATCTTTTTCCATGTTGTTTCCAGTTTCTGTATATTTTTTTATAGTTGGTGACCAGGCCTGGAATTAAATACAAATTTTGAGCCTCCCGCTAATAGAAAACTATGCAGCTGTACTCAGTGGCAGCTTCATTTTTTGTAAGATGCTATTTTCCGCTTCTCCTAAATGTAACCACTATGATGTACAGGTTTGTAGTCTGCTATTAGTGGGTAGGTCAAGGTTTTGATTTAATGCCACCCCAGGTTTCAAAGCCATAAATGAGCATTAATGAGGTTAAATACATTGATCAACTACTTTTCTTTTTAGGGAAATGGGTAGATTTCCTTTCAATAGCAAGCTGTTTCTTCCAAGTGTATCCATTTCCACTCCTGTTTTCATTTCTTATGTAAGATCTTAATCTGTGTTGATTTGCTTTCCAATGTATACATAATTTTTGACTTCTTCAAGTACCTTTTGTTCTACTTAAATTGTGTTAGCATTATTAAAACTGGTGGACATGACTTTGGTCTTACTCAAATTCATTTTTAGTCCAGTTTCCTCACTTCCATCAGAGACCTTGAACCCATTTTCTTTATTTGTTTTGCAAATATGACGGTATCATCTGCACATCATAAGTTGTTCCAATAACCTCTGTTTATCTTTATCCATTTTTCTTCCCAGTCCAACGTCTTGTACACTTCAAGTGTTGCCATTAAGAGTTTTGAAAGAGATTGTGTCTGCTTCACATACTGCTTTGCAGATCTTGATCTTGTCCATTTCTTGGTGGAGTCAGATTGCATTTAATGTAGATGTATTTAATGATGCAGATCTATTTAATATGTATGCAATGTATGCTCATTACCCTTAATGTTTTGATTTCTTAAAGCCCTGATCACTTAGTTGGTATATATTGAATCAAATGCTTTCTCGTAGTCGATAATGCCCAGGCGCAGGGGAGGCTCATTTTCTCTACATCTTTCTAGTACTTCTCGGATTACTTGAATATAATCCATTGTGTTATATCCACTTCTGAATCCTCCTTGTACTCTCAGTTGGGTAAAGTCCAGTGTGTCTTGAAGGTGATGCCTATAGTTCTCCAGATCCTCTTGGATTTTCTTCTTGTGAAGGAGAATGACAGGTAAATATGAAATTAAAATATAATATAGTTTGTCACAATGATGTATAGGGTGTGTGTGTATGTTGTATACACTCACCTAAAGGATTATTAGGAACACCATACTAATACTGTGTTTGACCCCCTTTTGCCTTCAGAACTGCCTAAATTCTACGTGGCATTGATTCAACAAGGTGCTGAAAGCATTCTTTAGAAATGTTGGCCCATATTGATAGGATAGCATCTTGCAGTTGATGGAGATTTGTGGGATGCACATCCAGGGCACGAAGCTCCCGTTCCACCACATCCCAAAGATGCTCTATTGGGTTGAGATCTGGTGACTGTGGGGGCCATTTTAGTACAGTGAACTCATTGTCATGTTCAAGAAACCAATTTGAAATGATTCGACGTTTGTGACATGGTGCATTATCCTGCTGGAAGTAGCCATCAGAGGATGGGGATGGACATGGTCAGAAACAATGCTCTGGTAGGCCGTGGCATTTAAAAGATGCCCAATTGGCACTAAGGGGCCTAAAGTGTGCCAAGAAAACATCCCCCACACCATTACACCACCACCACCAGCCTGCACAGTGGTAACAAGGCATGATGGATCCATGTTCTCATTCTGTTTACGCCTAATTCTGACTCTACCATCTGAATGTCTCAACAGAAATCGAGACTCATCAGACCAGGCAACATTTTTCCAGTCTTCAACTGTCCAATTTTGGTGAGCTTGTGCAAATTGTAGCCTCTTTTTCCTATTTGTAGTGGAGATGAGTGGTACCCGGTGGGGTCTTCTGCTGTTGTAGCCCATCCGCCTCAAGGTTGTACGTGTTGTGGCTTCACAAATGCTTTGCTGCATACCTTGGTTGTAACGAGTGGTTATTTCAGTCAAAGTTGCTCTTCTATCAGCTTGAATCAGTCGGCCCATTCTCCTCTGACCTCTAGCATTAACAAGGCATTTTCGCCCACAGGACTGCCGCATACTGGAGGTTTTTCCCTTTTCACACCATTCTTTGTAAACCCTAGAAATGGTTGTGCGTGAAAATCCCAGTAAATGAGCAGATTGTGAAATACTCAGACCGGCCCGTCTGGCACCAACAACCATGCCACGCTCAAAATTGCTTAAATCACCTTTCTTTCCCATTCAGACTTTCAGTTTGGAGTTCAGGAGATTGTCTTGACCAGGACCACACCCCTAAATGCATTGAAGCAACTGCCATGTGATTGGTTGGTTAGATAATTGCATTAATGAGAAATTGAACAGGTGTTCCTAATAATCCTTTAGGTGAGTGTATATACATATATAAAAGTACACACATATATACATATATATATATAACTTCATACACGCACACATATATATATACCCTTGTGACAAGTTATATTATATTTTAATTTCATATTTGCCTAGTCTAGTGGGATTCTAACAGTATAACTATTGGTAAGTATGTTACGGAAATTAATTAAGAAGGTTTTTATTATTTTTATAATTGAGCTTCTTACATGGCTGCAAAATTAATTTCTTTTTCTCTTTAATCATTTAATCTAAAATGATCTTTCCTGTACAATGTAAAACAGCCAGTGGCAATTTATGTTTAAATATATATATATATATATATATATATATATATATATATATATATATATATATTACTTATACCATGAAAACTAAATGTTCTGCTCAGTTTTTTTCAAGGGATCATCCATTTTGATCAAATTAAAAATTGACCCATATGGTAAATTAAATGTTCTAATACCATTTGTACTATCAACACCTGTCAGCACATATCAGATTTTGTGTTGAACTCATTAGCTTGAATTCGAAAAAAATTGTGTTTGCATTTTCAATTCTGAAAGCTCATTCCCACACACAGTGACACAATTTTAACAATTTAAATATACTAAATTGTCAATTGAACATAATTGAATGTCACTGCAGTTTTGTTATATTCTGCTGTGTTGTATTGCCAATGTTTCACGTTTAACTGTAACTCTGCTGTAGAAATTAGTAAGAGAAATATAATGCAAAATATGATGCATGTTTAGATCAGAATACATAGATGTCTCGTTTAAAATGTATTTCTTCATATTTTCCCAATAGATTTGTTGCATACAATATAGATGGCCCTTGTTTCAACATTTTGATTAGCAGCTGGGTCAAAGTTTTGATTTAATTCCCACATTAGTTAGCTACTTATTAAAATTAATATAACAGCACATTTAGTAGAGCATATTTAAATAAAACAATCAAACAAACAGCACTCATGTTGGCCTTTTATGGGAAATAATCACATACCAAATTTTAATCAACTGATTTCTTCACTTTTTTTTAAGTAATACATCAAGGGTTCAGAACATACTGAAATCTCTTCTAAAACTCAATCAATACATTTGTGGTGTCAACAGTAGACTGTGAAAGAGAATTCATCCAGAAGGCTGTTATTATCAGTGACAAATGCCACCTTGCTTTTAATAAAATGCATTGGTCCTCCTCCAGGAAAAAATCTGTTCTCATACCAAGAGTTGGTTGGTCAGAGAATAATGTTTAGCAACAGATATAAAGGTCAGGATTCAAAGCACTAAGACTGCCAAGCATAGTTATGAGATTTGGAAAATATTGTGTTGGCATTTTATTTTAATTTGGTTTTATTTATGATAGAAACCTATACTCCCCATATTTCTGCTTAGGAGTGTAAAGATATATTTTAAATATTTCAACTCACAATCACCAAAAACAAACTTTGCAGACAGCATGGAATTGTCTTGAACTAAAGCTGAATTATATCCCCAGTATTGGGGATTTGCATTGGCAAGTATTTTTAGAGTTCCCCTTGATATTTCTTTTACAATTTGAATACGGTAAAGCTGTCTACATTTGCAACATCCATCAAGCTTTGTGATGGCTCCTGAAGTGACTGCCACTCCAGGATGGGTCCTGTCAAATATCAGTGTATTTTTGACAAGTGTGCAAACCCATTGTCTCCCAAGATGGATGGTTGCCAATTGAAACAGCATGAAAACTGCTAATATAATTTACATAATCTTAATCGGTTTTATTAAATTCCTTTAGTTCAAACATTATATTTGTTTATGATAATTAGTAGGGCTGCATGTGTGTGTGTGTATATATATATATATATATATATATATATATATATATATATATATTGGATGGGGTTGAAGAAACTAACATGACTATAACAGGTATCATAATGAATATATAATAGACCCCTTTGTCTCCATCTTTGGGCTTGTATTTTCCTTTGCAAGAAAATTAACATTATTTACTTAGTGCTTCAGGTTATTGTTGCTGTACAAAATGGAAATTGTACAGTCCTACTAAAAGGGCATGGGACAATGGGAGAACTGATGAAACCCATAGTACCATTCTGAGGCTTGTCTTTTTATACATTTTTATCCCAAATTCCAAAACCCTATTTATGGTTTATGCATTTCAATTGTAGATACCAATGATCCACTCTATACTATACAATACTATACAGAAAACAGAATGACCAAGCGTAGGTCTGTCACTCGTCACCAACAATCATCAGACACCTGCAGAGGCCATTGAGAAAGTGAGGCTAATCAATCCCACATGGTTTCTGTCGGGAGTATATCGCCTTCTGGGGCACAGCTGCCAAGGCAGTGCTTCCTATGGGTCTCCCAAGAGATGAGCAATTTTGTGAAACCCAAACCTGCAAGCTCCAGAGTGAATAATTAGACCAGCACATCACAGTTTGCTCTTATCATGATAATGTACTGTGTATGAAGTTTATTTCTTTGATTTACTATTGTTTAGGCTGTATAATACAACTGATAAAAAAATACCACAGACTTTTTATTTGTTGTTGTTTCACTTTTCATGGCTCAGTATGTTGCTGGTCTTTAGGAGTGATTAAGTTGAATGAATAGGAATGGAATAAATTTACTTGGATAAAGCAACTAGAACATTTTACTAATGTGCTTTAATCTTAATTGTTCCTAAGTGGTGGAACGACCTTCCCACTGAGGTCAGGACAGCGGAGTCCCTGACCACCTTCCGGCGATTACTCAAGACACATCTGTTCAGACTTGTAAAATAGCAGCTTATTCTCCTGAGCTGTTCAGCACTCTTGTAATTTCACACTTTCTGTAACAAAGCTTCCTTATGTGCCTGCTTACTTATTCATTGTTAGAACTCCAATTGTTTAACTGTAATTTCTCCTATGCCCCTTCCTTTTAGCACATACCTAGGACTCAACTGCATCATGTCCACACATGATACCTCAATGAACTAAGATGTAAGCTTTGTAATTTATATTAACTCTATTACTCCAAGTGTAAGTCGCCCTGGATAAGGTTGTCTACCAAGAAATAAATAACAATACAAATAATAATAACCTTTAAGAACCCATAAGAAGATATATTTCACAAACATCTAATAGGCTTGAATATATATATATATATATATATATACACTCACCTAAAGGATTATTAGGAACACCTGTTCAATTTCTCATTAATGCAATTATCTAACCAACCAATCACATGGCAGTTGCTTCAATGCATTTAGGGGTGTGGTCCTGGTCAAGACAATCTCCTGAACTCCAAACTGAATGTCTGAATGGGAAAGAAAGGTGATTTGAGCAATATTGAGCGTGGCATGGTTGTTGGTGCCAGACGGGCTGGTCTGAGTATTTCACAATCTGCTCAGTTACTGGGATTTTCACGCACAACCATTTCTAGGGTTTACAAAGAATGGTGCGAAAAGGGAAAAACATCCAGTATGCGGCAGTCCTGTGGGCGAAAATGCCTTGTTGATCCTAGAGGTCAGAGGAGAATGGGCCGATTGATTCAAGCTGATAGAAGAGCAACTTTGACTGAAATAACCACTCGTTACAACCGAGGTATGCAGCAAAGCATTTGTGAAGCCACAACACGTACAACCTTGAGGCGGATGGGCTACAACAGCAGAAGACCCCACCGGGTACCACTCATCTCCACTACAAATAGGAAAAAGAGGCTACAATTTGCACAAGCTCACCAAAATTGGACAGTTGAAGACTGGAAAAATGTTGCCTGGTCTGATGAGTCTCGAGTCAGAATTTGGCGTAAACAGAATGAGAACATGGATCCATCATGCCTTGTTACCACTGTGCAGGCTGGTGGTGGTGGTGTAATGGTGTGGGGGATGTTTTCTTGGCACACTTTAGGCCCCTTAGTGCCAATTGGGCATCGTTTAAATGCCACGGCCTACCTGAGCATTGTTTCTGACCATGTCCATCCCTTTATGACCACCATGTACCCATCCTCTGATGGCTACTTCCAGCAGGATAATGCACCATGTCACAAAGGTCGAATCATTTCAAATTGGTTTCTTGAACATGACAATGAGTTCACTGTACTAAACTGGCCCCCACAGTCACCAGATCTCAACCCAATAGAGCATCTTTGGGATGTGGTGGAACGGGAGCTTCGTGCCCTGGATGTGCATCCCACAAATCTCCATCAACTGCAAGATGCTATCCTATCAATATGGGCCAACATTTCTAAAGAATGCTTTCAGCACCTTGTTGAATCAATGCCACGTAGAATTAAGGCAGTTCTGAAGGCGAAAGGGGGTCAAACACAGTATTAGTATGGTGTTCCTAATAATCCTTTAGGTGAGTGTATATATATATATATATATATATATATATATATACAGGGATGGGCAAAGATACATCTAAATGAATTTTAAAATAAGATACCAAATACCTTAATTTTAAGTGTATCAAATAAACTACTGTATTTTTGTATTTTAAAAATAATAAAAATACTTTTACAAGGGAGCATGAAATCACTTTGCAAACCTTCCTTCTATCGGCCTATTTGATCTATCCCTTCACCAGTAAACTGACTCAGTTGATTAAGTAGACAATGTTTGATAGCAACAGCTTTCCTCTGCCTAACGAGTCGTGCGATAAATCTGACATATGCAACCAGTTAACAGATCAAATATTCACATATGCCTGTGATCACCCAGATGAAGGTTAGTTTTAAAGTAACCAACAGTTTAATGTTTAACTAACAGTTTGCTAATGACTCATAATTGTATCCTAATTTAGTTACTTGGTGTTTGGTAATGAAGGGCCTACTTTTCATCAGCAACACTGACTCAATGACAAACAAGTCATTCATAAGAAGACAACTGATGGCACCTTCATTCATGGCAACTAGTAAATTATATGTCAGGCAGTCATTCATGCAATGGTATGCAAAACCATGATCCTACTAAACAGCTACTTCAATTAGGGTAAAATCATTTAGCATTCAATTATTTATTTATCAATCAGTGGACACCTATTTGGATGGTTGAATCAAACATTTTAGCACTTTATCAACAATTATTAAATGAACAATATGTTTTGAATTTAAATGTAGCCAGAAAGTAGCAACAGAGTTTCCCAAGGAGTGGTGGATGGGTTGACAACCTGCTCTTTTTACTTAACGTTGTTAATGACAATAAGGCACACGTGTGTACATTTAACAAGTTACACCATATCGTGGCATTATAATGTAATATGTAATATGTAATATTGTACAACACTGAAGCTGATTCATTCGCGTATCAGCATCAACTGAAAATGTGGATGTTTAAGAAAAAAATCACAATAGAAAAGGAAACATTGAAAATGATGAATATTGCCCAACCAGTTCAAATCAGTTTAGTTTTAATATGCCATATAGATGAAGATAGGAAAGGTCCAAATCCTGCATTATGATTGGCCAGAGCGAAATAGAGTGACATCACTGCCTTACTGTAACATGGCGCATTGTGACACATGCGGTATCCATGACAACAACTTTAGAATGCTTCACATGTATTCTAATGGTCAACCAGTCAATACAGAGAGAGCCACGCCTTCTCATTGTTAACCAGACCATACAGAGAACCTAAAGAGATCGATGGAGATCGATGAAATGGAGGAAGAACCCATGGAGATTGATTTGAAATTTCCTGTAGATGTGGAAATGTTGACTGAGGCTCCCCTGGCTATTCCACTCAAGTACAAGTCCAGGAGAAGATGGAGCCACAGAATGCGCCCATACTGACACCATTAACTGGGCATGGTCCTCTCCTTCAAGGCCAGGTCCATCTGCTGGCCTCCCTCCTCCGTCCCCGAGGCTGTGCTGCTGGAGGCTCAGCCGGAGGGCTTCACAGAGGAGGAGGAGATGAAGATCTGGACCTCACTGTGGAGGCAGACAGCAACCTCCTGTTCATGCTCCTCTCCTTCAAGGCCAGGCCCATCTGCTGGTCTCTCTCCTCCGTCCCCGAGGCTGTGCTGCTGGAGGCTCAGCTGGAGGGCTTCACAGAGGAGGAGGAGATGAAGATCTGGACCTCATTGTGCAGGCAGACAGCAGCCTCCTGCCTTTTTCCAAGTCCAAGTGTTCGACCCATGCTTTCTCTTTTGATGATGCCTTTTGGATTTCCTTGATTGTCTTGTTCGTTCGATCGCCTGACCTGCCGACTGTGACTCCACTACGCCTCTTGCCTAGCCCTATTGTACCACGCGCCGGATTCCTGACCCTCAGTCAGTTTTCTGACTTATTCCCACTACCTGCACTTCAATCCCCTTCTCTCCTGTCATTCGTGATCCCCAAGAGTGACAGAGGGGGCGAGGGCTTCTTGGTGATGGCCTCTGCACTGCCTAACACCCTGATGGCCACCATTCGGCGGGCTGCATCTCCCGGATCCAGGCACTAGATGTGTGCATGGGGCCCGTGCTGCGGGGCTTCCTGCAGCAGAAGTGGAATGCCTGTTTGGGGCAATAAATAGAAAAACCAAATGCAGAATCAAATCTCTAATAAAAGAGTAAAATATATATATTTTGTGGTTCTTGTTTTCCATCTTTGTTATTCCATTCCATTCCATTCCATGTTATGTGTCCACAACCTGATTTTTAAAGGGGAATTTCAAAATTGTATTTGTATTTTTTATTTTTTATTTTTTTACAGTTCATTACAGACCTTGCATTTTATTTGTGGGGCAGAGGGTGGGGATGGAACTGTGCGAGCCTGTATTTACAAAAATCTCTGACATACTTTTTATGCCTTCCTAGCGCATCTTGCCCCGATTCTTGTAACTTGTTGTGAGGTTTCATTTTGTAGTAAACATCTCAGTTAACGTAGCACTAATTATGTTGTCCTGTGCAGTAGGGTAGGCAATGCTCCAGGTTTGCTGGCTCCGGCTCCAGAGTGGCTCCAAAGTCTCAGGTCTTAAGCGCAGGCCGGCTTAAATCAAATGGCGACATTTGCAAAAGTCAACACTGAGATCCCATCATTTGAAAAAAGTCCTCCCCTGAACCCATATGAGTACTTTTATGTACTAAACTGTGCCAGCTGAGATTATGGCATAGATCAGCAGTTCCCAAACTTTCTGGGTGGCGCCCCCCCAAAAACATTTGAGTCACAGCTCACTCCCCCCCACCATGTCTCACACGGTCATATTTATATTAACATTTATTTTTTTTGAAAGCCCCAATGCATAACAAGGATGAATACACTTTAATACATTTTTGCAGTTCACTTTTCACAATTTTATTTGGCCATTTACATTGGAATCTCTCTGCATGAACCTATTCTTACTCCATCTAGTGCTGCTCACTCGAATAAATGAGACGGGTGAGCCTGAAGATACATTAACGCCCTCTTTCCATTTCATATGATTTTACCCATTTTATATATATTTTCAACTATTTGGTCTCATCCCTAATTATATATATATTTCTATGTTAATGTGTTTCCAAAATATTGTAGCAGAGTCCTGGCGAGCTCATTTCCCACGACTCGATGACATTTTGGTGCTGCAAGTAATTCTTATGTATTTATTTTACCATAATTATCACCTCACATGCTGTGTATTTTGGTCTGAAACTACCATTTAGTGACTTTAACAGACACTGCTCACTGACAATCCACTATTCTCATTGGACTGAATCTCATTGACTGGATATGGAAGAGTCCAATAACCGAGAACTGATTTACACTCTTATTATTTGGGACAGTACAGTTTGTTTTTAATGTGTGTGAGTGTGGAAAAAGTCGTTTTATAGAGATAGGTAGATGCAAAAGAAATAAGATCCAATCGCGCGCCCCACAGTTTGGGAACCACTTTTTCATGCACAACCAACGAAAATTTAACATAGGCTGAAAGTAACAAGCTAACCTTAACTGTGAGGGCTGCTACTGGTCAAATAGTTAGCTAGAACATTACGTAAATTGGTAAACGATTTAGCCTAGGCTACTAAAAGGAACATCAAAACTTAACATGAACTGTTATAAAATTTAGCAATTTATGCTAAAAATCGATGGAAAGCTGGCAACCTACACGTTTCTCACCTTGACCTTCTTCTTCGGTTATGGATCAATTTTCTGTTCTGATCTCAACAAGTCTGGGCAAGTAGGCACCAATCAGAGGCAGCATTTTTATGATGTCATCATGTAGACTTCTCACAAAGTATTTTACAGTATTTTTAAACTACAAAATACAAAACACTAAAGTATTTTGATACAAAATATGAAGCCATTTCCATCAACCCTATCAAATACAAATTACAAGATCCTATTTTGTATTTGAAATACGTATTTTAAATATATGTATCATAAATACTGCCCATCCCTATATATATATATATATATATATATATATATATATATATATATATTATTCCTATATTCCAGGCCTCAGAATTGACCATATATATCATTCTGGGTTCTTAAGGGTTAAGTAAGCAGTTCTCTGTCATATCTCTTTAATAAGTCATGGAATCAATGTTTCCTGCTGTTGGGCTCAATTCAAATGTTAACTCTTCAGTTCATAAAACATATATGCTACCTTGTGGCTTCCAATACATCATAGTTTGCCAAGATACATCTTAAATGTACTTTAACTAGCAATATAGTTATTGTGCAAGTAATTTTGCTCAACTTATTTTGGTATTATTGTATATAATAAACCATAAGCATAAGTATTCAGACCTATCAACTCAATATTCGGTGAAAGCACCTTTGGCAGCAATTACAGCTGCAAGTCTACTTGTTTAAGTCTATACCAACTTTGCTCACTGGATTGGTACAATTTGTGCCCATTCTTTTTGGCAGATTTGCTCTCTCATGTTGCTTTGGGACAGCAGTTTTTAAGTCTTTCCACAGATTCTCAATAGGATTCAAGTCAGGACCTTGACTGGACTACTCAATGACATTGACTTTCTTATTACTTGGGCACTTCACTGTAGCTTTTTTTTTGGGGGGGGGATTGTTTTTATTTTCTCCCACTGTTTTGGAATCGCCAGTTGTGCTAATGCATCTTGACTTTTCGCCACATCCCCTGCTGCTACACTTGTGAGGAAGTACGACTGAGATACTCCTATCCCTGCCGCCTTTGAGCCACCCGTAATTTTACACACTGCAGACTATACAGCCCGCACAGTTCAACGCCAATTGGAGGAGAGGCACGTCCCCCACAGCAGAACTGCAAACTGGCAGGCAGCCAGCAGGTGATGCTCGATAGCAACAAGCAGAGAGAGACCCGGACGATCTAGCCCTCCCTAACTCCGGTAGCACTGGCCAATTGTGCTCTGCCACTGAGCACTTCTGGTCACAATCAGTAAATAACACGAGCTGGGATCGAACCAGCAAACTTCAGCTCATAGGTATCAGTCTGTGCTCTGCGCTTTAACCGACCAACTTCAGTGTAACTTTAATCTTGTACTTTGGATCATTGTCCTGCTGAAAGGTACAGTCTGAAAAAAGTTTTCCTGTAGCATTTGCAACATACATTTTTCCTTCAATCCTAAGCATTCCACTCCCTGCTGAGAAGCATCCCCATAGAATGATGCTGCCACCACCATGCTTGACTGTAGGGATGGTGTTGACCAGGAGATGTGCTGTATTTGGTCTGCACCAAATGTAACACTTGGCATTAACACTAACAACTGTATTTCCTTATTAGTATTAATATTCCGTGCCATTTGTTTACTCTGTCGCAACTTTTAATGATGTCTCTTTCTCCCTTACAGTTTAGAAGTATTAGTTTGTAAGTGTGTGTCTGCGTTAATGATGTTGGTATGTTGCCTTGAGCCTGTTCATCTGGCAAATTAAGCATCAAATGTTGAGCTCCAGAGTATTATAAAGTATTATTATGACTAATATGGAAACACAGTTATTAGTTATATATATGTATATGTGTGTCTGCATATATATATATATATATATATATATATATATAAATACAATCTTTTATGTTTCCTTTCTGTTTAAGGGCAGGATAACAACTCTGCTGCTACTAATATGCTGATATGCAATTTTAAACATGCTCTTTATGAACACTTATGAGCTTCCTTGAGTCGCAGACCCCATCTTCAGAAAAATAACACATATTACAAGTTAATTTGTTTTCATTTTACTTTGTAGTTAAGAACGAACTGCTGCTATAGTGATAATTGGGGATTCATGGTATAGTGGGATCACAACTATTTGTGTTGTGGAAATTTCCTATTTTTTCATCTCTAGAACACTGTGGAAAAATGATACAAGTGTTACTTCTTTGAATTTAATATTTATGAGGCACAAGCTTCCAAAATTAGTACAGAAATACCAATATAATTAAATAACAACAGCTGAGGAATGTGGCCGCTACAGATGTCCCACACTATGACGTGCACATAATACGTTTATAGTTATTATATTGTGTTCCAGTACTAAAAATGATACAAATCTGCACAGACCAGAAAAAAGGTGTTCTGCTTAGTGTTTAACTATACATTGAATTACTACCCAGAATTGTTACCTCCACTTGTATATTTTTGAAATAATCATGTCAAATGCAGCACCTACATAAATTACTTGTACAATACATGTTTAATAACTTCCTAGAATGTAAACTTAAAATGTTCATTATTCAATATGAAGATGTGGCGTAAAGAGTAAATGCACAATAACCTTCCATTTGACGTACACATGGGCAGAAAAAGAGAAGCCCAGTGCCAAACATCTCGTAACAGCATATCACTGTCATGTGTCAGATGAACCCTGATTTCAGCACATCTCTGGTTTGACTCAGCATAGCAAGGGACCTGCAGAGAGTAAAACATTTACATCTGTGCTCCCAAGGGACAGAGCAGGAAGTTTGTCTCATCACACCACGGTGACCCTTACTGAATAGGCACCCAGAGAGTCTATACGATGAGCACAGTTCCACAGGACTCAATCACTCTGTGACATCTGATGAAGTTTGAAGAATGGAACAAGGAGCTCTGATAGGTGAATGATATATAGTGTACTCATGAGACTTCAGTCTCTTTTTTTTTCTGCGTGGGAGTTCCAGTTTCTTAGATGAAGGTGAAATGGTAAAATAAGAGCTAGGTAGAAAACAAACAAGACATACTACATTGCACACACACACACACATGCACACACATATTGAACACCATGTACCACAGTGGTGCTCCTACATAATTGGACAACGATGCCACCTTGCTTTTTGAAGTCAAGGTGAATGTCACAGGTGCACCGACACTACTCCCTTTAAATACACTGATTAATACAGTGACTGCACCACCTCTTAATTTAAAGAGGAGAGGAGCTCTAATCACTTCCAGATACTCCCCACGGCAGGCTGGTATGGATTCGTAGGACGCCACACTAGATGCTGGTGAGTACAATGATTTCTATTTTTATTTTCTATCCACAGGGTGAAAGTGGAAGACAGAACATGAAATAACTGTGTAAAGCACAACATCATCACAGGTTAGTAGACTAAGTAACTAACAGTAACAAATATAACTAATTATTCTAATTCCCCAAATGACCAAAATAAAATAAATACTCCAGAACTAGGAAATAAATTACTAAATAGCTATTGCATATTGTAACAGATCCAAATGGAGAAGAAACACAACGTGATCAAAACTAAAGTATAAAGTGATTGTTTTAATAATTAAATGTGCAAAATATTAAAAAATTGAAGACCAATAACGCACTGTGCATAATAAAGTTTAGCAACTGCCTTAATCTACTGTTCTAAAAAAAAAGATGCATTTGGATAAAAAACATGTAAATAAAGACATTTTGCAACACAGAATTGCAAGGCAGCAAACGCAATAAATATGGAAGGGAAAAGACAAATTCCCACAGTTTGCCCAAAAGCAAAGTTTATCTTCCTGTGCACATCATTAACCTTACAGCCAGTCTAAATGCGGCCTTATCTCTCTCTGGGTAGATGTCAAATACATATAACAAATGTTATTTATTTATATTGTTTAGATGACATTTTTATGAAAAGTGTAAAAATAAGACTATAAAAATGAAATGCAGTGGATGTTCTATTAATATATACACTCACCTAAAGGATTATTAGGAACACCTGTTCAATTTCTCATTAATGCAATTATCTAACCAACCAATCACATGGCAGTTGCTTCAATGCATTTAGGGGTGTGGTCCTGGTCAAGACAATCTCCTGAACTCCAAACTGAATGTCTGAATGGGACAGAAAGGTGATTTAAGCAATTTTGAGCGTGGCATGGTTGTTGGTGCCAGACGGGCCGGTCTGAGTCTGCTCAGTTACTGGGATTTTCACGCACAACCATTTCTAGGGTTTACAAAGAATGGTGTGAAAAGGGAAAAACATCCAGTATGCGGCAGTCCTGTGGGCGAAAATGCCTTGTTGATGCTAGAGGTCAGAGGAGAATGGGCCGACTGATTCAAGCTGATAGAAGAGCAACTTTGACTGAAATAACCACTCGTTACATCCGAGGTATGCAGCATAGCATTTGTGAAGCCACAACACATACAACCATGGGCTACAACAGCAGAAGACCCCACCGGGTACCACTCATCTCCACTACAAATAGGAAAAAGAGGCTACAATTTGCACAAGCTCACCAAAATTGGACAGTTGAAGACTGGAAAAATGTTGCCTGGTCTGATGAGTCTCGATTTCTGTTGAGACATTCAGATGGTAGAGTCAGAATTTGGCGTAAACAGAATGAGAACATGGATCCATCATGCCTTGTTACCACTGGTGGTGGTGGTGTAATGGTGTGGGGGATGTTTTCTTGGCACACTTTAGGCCCCTTAGTGCCAATTGGGCATCGTTTAAATGCCACGGCCTACCTGAGCATTGTTTCTGACCATGTCCATCCCTTTATGACCACCATGTACCCATCCTCTGATGGCTACTTCCAGCAGGATAATACACCATGTCACAAAGGTCAAATCATTTCAAATTGGTTTCTTGAACATGACAATGAGTTCACTGTACTAAACTGGCCCCCACAGTCACCAGATCTCAACCCAATAGAGCATCTTTGGGATGTGGTGGAACGGGAGCTTCGTGCCCTGGATGTGCATCCCACAAATCTCCATCAACTGCAAGATGCTATCCTATCAATATGGGCCAACATTTCTAAAGAATGCTTTCAGCACCTTGTTGAATCAATGCCACGTAGAATTAAGGCAGTTCTGAAGGCGAAAGGGGGTCAAACACAGTATTAGTATGGTGTTCCTAATAATCCTTTAGGTGAGTGTACATACACATACTTACATTTTCATTATTTCGGTGAGGTCACATATTTTGGTTTGTTCTCAGATCCTTTCATTTATTTTTCCTTCCTTTAGTATTCCAGGCATATGTCTGTATAATTTTTACAATAAGTGACCAGGTTTCTCTGCAATAAGTGAGCACTGGTGGTTTGCATTGATCAAATACTTTTCTCTTCAGGCAAATGGGTAGATTTCCAAATGCACTCCATGCCTTGTTTACTCTTCTTTTGAAATCTTCCATAATATCTCTGTCTGCACTGATTTGTTGTGCAAGGTAGACATAACTTTTTACTTCTTCAAGTATCCGTTGACCTACTTAAATTTGTTAGATTTAACAATCGAACTTTGGATTACTTTGTTTTCACACAGATGCATTTTCCAGTTACTGCAATGAAATGACTCCAACATGCTGGCCTTTTGACGTCCAGCAAAAGCAAAGCTTTTCTTCCTCCACACACTTCCATGTGAACAGGAATTTATGGAATGATGCTCATGATTCCCCATATTAGGTCACACAATTCATTAATGTCTTCTAGTTTATAAAAGTCTGAAATAAGGCTTTCCAGGCTTTCTATGCTCCAGTCTTTATATTTGTATCTATCAAAAATATAAATACACAAATTCTGTGGGGCTGTTTTCCACTCTATGCTAATGAAGCATATCCAGGTTCAAAACACAAACCTGTGTATGAATTTCCCATGTTACAACAAATTCAACCTGGTTGTCAGCACACCTTGATAATGCACACTTTACATCTCTCATATGGACTCTGTCACCTAACACAAAAAACGTGGTTCAGCATATCAGGTTCAATCCTGGTACAATGAACCCCTACACCCACCCCCCCAAAAAAAAAATTTAAAAAATGTATACTTCAACACCCAACATGTTGCAATATTGTGTACAAGATGGAAATTTAAACTAGTGGGCCAGGAAAAATATGAAAATGTAAGAAACAAAACACAAATGCTTTTATTTTCATGTAATTGCTGAAGATGTGATTTTTTTTAAGATTTCAAAAGGAAATATCAAATAAAATGACTAAAAGTTATGACTTGACCCTGACTGTGCAGTGTATAAGTGCTGTTATGAGAAAAATCTATCTGTATGCAGCCAGCACCAGGCCTCATTAGTTTACCATCTGCTGCAATGGATAACTGCTAAAACATTTCTGCTGCAAGGTCCATTGAGCAGTAAAATTATGTATGTTTGCTTTTTCCCTGGATTTTTCTATTTTTTTAAATAAATTGTATTTAAAAAATCCCAGAAGCACAAGCTGCCAGTTGAGAAAGAGTTCTGCTGTTGCTTTTGTCAAACAATCCTGACTTACACCAGTTCTGGTAGACCTTATGCCTACATTAATGTTACAACACATTGAAAGATAAATGACTAACCTACAGCCAGAAGAAAGTACATTTTCTTTTGGCCAGTATTTAAATGACAGAAGGGATAATATGCTTAATCCCACTAACTTGCTTTCCAGCATGAAATAATTTGTGAATAGTAAGTGACTTGAAGTAGCTGCTGAGCCTGCAGTCTTACACAATTATTATTATTTTCGCCAGTGCAGTTTCTGTTTATTATTGGTCCCCAGAAAATTTGTGCCGAAAAAAAGAGTTACAGCTCCTGCAATAGATTAATTGTACTCGAGCAGCTTGTTAGCCAGGACAGTAACTTGTTGCTGCTCAAAGAGGGAATGTGACAAATTTATCTCCCACGGATCATTATCGAGTAACATGTGTACAAGAAATAATGATTATTTATAGCATAAACCCATGGGACTCAATCATGTCACTGATGTCACCTTTAATGTCTTACATGGGAGAAAAATGAGGTTGAATTTTTTTTTTTTTGTTCACAGTTTTATAGCATGAAGCAAGCCAGTGAGGTGTTTCATTAAAACAAGTATAAGTGGAAACTGTAAGAATAAAATAAATGTATTTGTCAAATAAGAACAATGTACTATATTATATTAAGACAAAAACATAACACATCTTATCGATTCCCAAACCAGCATCACGCTAGAAGGAGGAAGCCCATGGCAATTAAACAGCTGCTGTCATGTATTGGTTTTGTACTTTGCAACCGGCTGGTGGGTCACAGTCTTTTTTCTTTTTTTAATATTCATGTTCTTTGCCTAATTTTTCCATCGGTATTGGTGTATAGAGTTTCTAATTCCATATTCCACTAATTAAAGCCCTACATTACAAGACCCAAGTGGCACATAGCTTTAACATGTGTTGTGGTTTAGTGCTGATCTACCAGTTGCTTTATATTAAATCAAATTCTATTTTTTTTTTTTTTTTTTTTTTTTTTTTTAACTGGCCTTGTTCAAATTAGCTGTTTCGTTGACAGTTTATTTTCTAAAATAACATATTCACATTGAAGAAAGTTACAAGCCACTACTGACACTGTTCTATAAGGTTGTGACCCTGTTAAGTGTCCCTTATAATGACATATTTCTAGTGGAAAATCAAGTTCCCACTCTTAAGATTTTTGCAAAGGGGTTACTGTTATAAACAGACATTAATTACAGTGAAGTCAGCCTGTATATTACCAATATTTCTTGTGGTATAGATCATGAAAATACATGCTGGTAGAACTGGTTAGCAGAACATATTCCTGATGGTCAGACTGATTAGCGCTAACTAAGCAATTAAAGAACTATTGAAAATAATTGAAAAACAAACGCCTTGAAAAATGTACACTCGTTGAGTCCTACAAGAATAAAGTTATTGGCAAAGTATTGTTCTTTCTTGCTATTCCAGAGCAAGTTTCTCTGAGGGCAAATATGGGATGTAGGTCAGGCTTTATAACACTGCTATTTTCTGTTGATACGACATTAATATTTGATGCACATTAACAAACATCCCCTAAAGGGAGAAGCAATACAGCTAAAGAGGGCATACCGAATAAGTAAATATATACTTTTAACACCACCAGTCCACACAGATTAAAGTAATTACACTACTTCACAAATGTCTATAATTATTATTTCCTCTTACCTCTTTTTGTGATGAAAACGCTAAGCTCTCCCCAGGTATATTGTGAAGTGTATTCCCAGAAAGTGTATTTTTTAATAAACAATGTTGCAACACAAGGTAAAGAGCTGAAGTACATTTTACGATATATTGCAATACATGATAAACTTACCACATTGAAAATAAATACACTTTCCCATAAATAGCAATGTGTTACACAAATGCCTGAACTATCAACGGTCGAACAGTAAACGATATTGTAGAAACAGTATTATGGCACCGAATGGAGAACATTTTAAAATGCATGGAAGTGAAGTATGAATCTTGGCATTCTTCTATGGTGAATCATATTCCTGAATTGTCCTTTGATGATCTTGAAAGGTTTGGCATGTGTGTATATATTTATTTTTTTAATAATACAAAAAAAACATAATCATGATTATTTGATTTATTGAATGTCAGTTTTTATTTTAAAGTAAAGACTGGAGTCTGAGACATAATAACCAACTATTAAGCCTATATTCCCTTATGGAAGTTTATTTGGATAAAATTACCATATTTTTTACACTTCTAATATGTTTCTACTGTGGTTTTACAATCATGTTGCACTTCTTTTGGGTTCGACATACCTTTACTACACTGAATTTTGGGAGACCATGGTAAAACTACAATACATGTTTCAATGGCATTTTTACTATAGAACTATACGGTTTAATCATTGTCCAGTGTAGTAAAGTATGTTGAACCCTCAGGAAATCAATGTAAAAAATTCTTGCTGTAAATCTACCTAGGTAAACGTGCATAAGGTTAATATTGTGGGATTCTTTTTACTAGGATAACAGTATTGAAGTTCATGATGGTGCGAAGTAGCTACCTTTGCAGACCTGATATCTGTTTTGAACACCTTGACATTATTTAAAGGTTTTAGTGCGAGACTGAAGCCACATTTAGCTGCCAGTGTTATTTCAGTCTCGACAGTAATGACAATTCCTTCACAATATTCTGTACCAATACTAGCCAAGTGCCTCTATCATCCTTTGATGAAGCACCTAATTTAGATCACAGAGAAATGACCTTTTTATTGATTAGCAGTTAATTAACTCTGTCTTTCTGTCAAAGTCATACTGACCCTGACCTTTCAATGAATGAGATAGCTAACGGCCTTTTGGCAGGGCCTAAAATGACATTAAGGAAATGTAAATTTAGTCTGCATTTAGTCTGAGTCATACATATATATGGTATGTAAGGATTTGCACTGGTGGTCAAATTTATGGAGTCACACGGACAATATTATTGAAATAAAAGCAATAACGAAAGAATCAGAGATTTGACTTATCTGCAGATGTTCTAACCTTCGAAAATGAACATACAAGACTGGATATTGTTTTGTCACTTATATACATATTCGGTCACATACATTTCGCAGTCTAACACAGTGTATTGCTATGCATGTAAGGGTTAATAGGAATATTGGCATATTCTGCCTTTCACCACACTCTATGAAATCTGGTTTAAAGGGAACAACTGCCATTTGACTGATGCCAGTGTTAATCTAAATGGTATCTCTCAAAACCAAGTATTGGTATACAATCAAATGATCGTTTCTAGACAGGATGTGTAGCCGGATAACAATCTAGGTCCAGAAATGTCATTGTTTTTTGCACCTGTACAGCGGCAGCATTTCCACAGCCTAAAGCACTGTGGGCCTCAGCAGAAATTGATTTTTCATGCACAGTTGGACCTCTTGACCAACTTGGAAATCTTGGAAATGACTTTTGTTTCTAAAAAATATCCGAGTTGTTTGCCACACAACACATATTTTAAAAGAACGGTAGCTGTAATAAACTCCCATTGTTATTATTATTATTATTATTATTATTATTATTATTATTATTATTATTATTATTATTATTGTTATTTGTAGCAGTAGCAGTAGCAATGAACAGTTTGATAGATAAATTGCTAAATTTGCAAGGGTTAAATGTTGTAAGGTCAAAATACAAATTCAATCCTTTATTTTTGCCTTTTAAGCACTCAAAATGTAAAAACGCATTGATGCATTAACTATTTGAATGTGACACACAGCAGCCAAGGAAATGTCACTGCTGTTCTGTATTTGGAAGAATAAAGTCCCTATTATATTACAGATGCAGCATTTAATTTACAGAGCAAGTGATTTAGTTTTTTCAAAAACGAACTTAATCACTCTGAAGGGAGCCAAGACAGTAGTTTTATTAAGCTCTAAGTTCCTTTTTAAAAACAAATTCAGATAATGTATTTAGCTTTCATATTATCCATAGGTTTATTTTTACTTTTGAATGGTGATAATGTACTCAATTACAAAAGCAGTATTGAAAAGTAACAGCTGAATGCAGGGACAGCCTATTCTCTGTTATCCATTATGTATTCTAATAAGTGACAAGAAATATACATATATCACATTTGTATCTTTTATCAGTTCCTAGTCTGTCTATTATATTAATCAACAGTGTTCCAAACATTTTGACCGTGGTGTTATCATTTACAATGTCATTATCAAATGAGGAGTACGTCACTTGAGTGCATTGCAGTCAAGTTAAATAACAAGGATCTGTAAATCTTTTGTGTTTCCTTCTTGACTGAAAACCCATAACCATTTATCTTCTTTAATGGTACTAGAAGTGTACTAGAGACTTGTGGCTCATTAACTGTTGAAAAACCTGTTTCTTAAGCTTAACCCTTTTAATTGGAGTAAATGTGGACAGTACACGTCTCCCAAGAGTATAAAGGCAACAGAGAAAAGCTGCACTTAAAAACATGTTTCTTTTTTGTGACAGTTGAGAGACTATAAATAATTGCTCTGCTTCAAGCCAAAACTCTTTCTTGTCACTCTGATGGTTTGTGGCTGCTGTTAAGTTTAACAAAAGAATGGAAAGCTACATTAAATTAATCTTATTGAACTTGATTATTTCTGAGTGTGTATGTAAATGAATATATATGGTTGAACTGTAGCTAAAAGTTGATTTATCAAGAAAGTGCAGGTTTACAACCTGTAATTTTGAATACAAATACATCAAAAAGTGTCAATAGCACAGCTGTCAAAATTAGGTACATCTACTTTTGAATACCTGATGTTCAAACATCCATTTCCCTGCAATCCATACTTTGTGAATCATTATTTGGCTTTGAATGCATCAAGTAGGCTCTTCCTGAAGCCTTTTAAAAGGTTCATCAACTTCTCAGGAGGCCAATTAACCACTCCATGTGGAACCCCTTCACCTCACACAAATTGTGAAGATTGTGCTTGCAGACTGCTTTTTTCAATTTGTAACACAATGTTCACATCATAAAAGTATTTTTTATGATATTATTGTTGTTGTCCCAAAAAATTATTCAGCCTAGATACATGTTTAACATAAAGGTTTGACAAAGTAACGAAAGCTGGGAAGAAAACCCAACTTATTTTTTAATATATTTTCCGTTCCAAAAATATGAACAAAATGCTTTGCTGATCATAATATACTATTTCAGATTGTGAAACAATGAGTACTACTGCTACTAGTATAACTATTATTGCTACTATTATAAGATGAATTAATAATAAGAAGAAGAACTGTAGTTTGGAGTTATTAAACACATACCCAAGGAGGCATATGTTATTAGTTCTAATGTACAGGCACCTCTACTGCATTCTCAGATGTTCCAAAACAATCATGAAAGATAAAATTGTCACTTTTTTCACAGCAGTCAGGCTACTCTGCAATTTTGAAGCAAAAACGACCAGCTGCTCATAGGAGATATCACAGTAGCTAGTTCATCTGAGCTGTATAATCTAAGGTTCTTGCTGCTACATGATTTTATATCTGAGAAGACTGAAGCACACTGAGGTCAAGTGACTTGCCCAAGGTCACATCTCACATCACTGACTGAACCTGTATTCAAAGCTTCAGAGCTCCTTGAATATAATCTCCTGCCCGTACTCTCAGACCACACTGTCACAATTTGGTGGGTGGGATCCTGCAAATTAAATTCCCAAATAAGAAAATGATTCACCATTTAACCTTGAGAATGTCAATCGAAATCCCTTGTTCCCACACAAATATAAAAATGAGAAAGCAGTCTTATACTTTAAATAATTAACTTTAATTAGTGTACTGACTATAAACACTTGGAAATATATTACATAAAGCAAACAGTAGAGCTTCTAATTAGTTGTGTGGCAGCGAGGAATAATTAATCTTAGGTGCACACAGGACATCAATTACAAAACAAAGTATGACAATTCATTCTGTAATCGTATTATTTATATATCATTTTCTTGAGCCTTGTTGGTTCATTTGTATGTTTATTCTTTTGCAGAATCTTAATCAACTCTTGAAATCTGTAGCTTACTGCAGCATACATTTAAAAAATAAAGCCCACATACTTCAAACACAAACCTTATATACAAAAAAGATAAACAATAAAATGCAGTCCACTAGTGCAAGCTGCACAACCTGCAGGAGTTGAAGAGGTTCTGCATGAAGGAGCGGTCAAAATATATTTCCTGACAAGTTGATGGACCCAGTTAAAGGCTAAAGAATCTCCTCCTCCATATAATCAAAGCCAAAGGAGGATTCACGAAAAACTGATTGCCTAAGTCTGAATACACTTGGACATGATGTCTTTAGAAACAAGTAACTGTGTGTGAGGGATACAGTATTAATGCATACAATATTGATAGTCATATAGTTTACTTTTTTAATTATTTTATAAGAAATATTGAGTGTACATTTACTAGCAAAATCAACATTTAACTTTTAGTTAAAAAAATAAAAAACACACAAAGAGATAGAGATTGACAGATAGAAGGATATGGAGGAGGGTTGGGGGGTACAGTACAGATAAAAGCTGCAGAAAAGATCAAGGGGATATTAATAGCTATAACAATTAAGGTAGAAACCTACTTAAGAAATTACTTTTCCAGGGAACTTTTCCTTCATAAGTATATATTCCATTACTATTGAACAACATACATTTTGTTCAGCAGGGTGATGAGAGATGTTCATTGAAACCACATATGTTATACACACACACACACACATATATATATGTGTGTGTGTGTGTGTGTGTGTGTGTGTTTTTTCCTAGGGGGGAAATTGTTCCCCCTGAAGCCAATATTTTTAAGTTCTGGGCATTTTAGTTTCAGGGGTCATGCCTGCCCCTAATGGAAATCATAATGTAACCAGTGAAAAGAAATAAATGGGCATTAATAATTAAAAAATAAAGACCTCCATCTTAGCTTATTGCAGCCAATAGCCCTAAGTACATCTTTGGGCGATGCATCCATTTACCAATTAGGGATACTTTTCAGTACTCCTGCATTAACCCATAGAATAATAAAACTCATCCTTGACAAACTGTCATTTTCCATTCCAGATATTACGCCAACAAAAAAGTCACTAAAAGAAATCAATTATGAATGTCTCAGTGCATTAAAGGAAAGGACTTTACTGAAAACCTGGTCTGAGGGACAGGGTTTTAATAGAGCATCAGTATGTAACATAATCCTAAATAAACATATACTGCCAATTGCATTTAATATATTTTCTGGATTTCAAATTAACAGCTTTGAGTATTTTCGTGTAATAATCATGAATGTACCACTAATGTAAATAAATAAATACATAAATAAATAATTGTGTGGTGTGTGCATACAGTTAGGTCCATAAATATTTGGACAGTGACACAATTGTCATCATTTTGGCTCTGTATGCCACCACAATGGATTTGAAAGGAAACAATCAAGATATGCTTTAAGTGTGGACTTCCATCTTTAATTTGAAGGTAGTTACATCCAAATTGGGTAAACGGTGTAGGAATTACACCCATTTGTATATGTGGTCCCCCAATTTTAGGGTCTCAAAAGTATTTGGACAAACTAACATAATCATTCATTAAATTGGGAGTTTCAATACCTGGTTGCAAATCCTTTGCAGTCAATGACTGACTGAAGTCTGGAACCCATAGACATGACCAGATGCTGGGTTTCTTCCCTTGTGATGCAAAGGTAGATATCCATAACAAAAAATATATATAAACTCCTCAGTGTTCAAAATTATATTTTTCCACTTTTCCATTTTTTTTCATATGAGGTTTTTAAGTAACTGGTGTGTATAACTTCTGGCGTGTTAATTTAAAGTGATGGAAACTGTCAAAATCTTTAAAGTGCTAATACCTTAAGGAAAACCTAATCCTTCAGTTGATTTACTTTTAATAAGACAACGCTACATGTGCTTGAAATGTTTCTTAGTAAACAAGTAGTTGACTTATCTCCTGGAAGTGAAGGGGTAACTATTAACATCTAAAATAGAGGTCTTAGGTTTAAACGGATTAAGTTTGGAATCCTGCAAGGCTAAAGCAATGGTCATATTACAGAAGTAAAATTAATCTGGATCAGCAGACTCGCATGTATCGAAGGGATTTGGGACTATACTTCCACTTAGCTGGAATACAGAGTCATATTTGTGTTTGTTACATAAGTACCATGTAATAATAAAGTTTTGTTATTTTGCTTCCATGATATATTATGTGTCCATCCCATTAAGCAATCATAACTATAACGTTTTTTATTATTACTTTATTTTCCAACCGTTCAAATAGTAAAGTCCGTTATCATTCTAATGTTTATAATTTATTTCTACTTATAACAGATGTACAGACTGAGACAATAGCAGAACAGACCAAACATCAGTTACAGAATATCTCCAGTTTTCATTATTACTTTGTCTGTGTTATAATGTAATAGACTAACTGTGTATCCCAAACACATTGATATTGCTATAATCACCTTTAATTTAAGTGGGTGAAATACACATTACCATTCATAAATATAAATTAAAACATTTACTCCTCTCTTTTCCAGGCGCTTTCCAGGATCTCAACAGGCTGTAACGGCCATGATCCGGCCTGTTGGCATGGATTCCCTGGGTTCATTAAATGGCCTCTGGGCAATGGGAGAGGGATAACACAGTTGATGGTTGTCAGGGTGGCCTCTTTTGTGATAAATTAATAAACAAATAAACCCATTGTCTGTTGAACTGTGACTGTGTAGTGTAATGCATGTGATTATCTTTGTATCTGTGCTTTTGTGGGCAAACAAATGAACAGGGTTCCCATGCAAATCAGATATTTTTTTTCCATGACTTTTCCATGATAATTTTCAGATTTTCCATGACTAAATTATTTATTCATTTACAACAAAAATGCTGGAAAGTTGGAAATGCACGCAGAAAATAATGAGGATATTGATAAACACAATAGGAAAGAACCACATAATCAGCTTTTGTCATGACGGCCTCCTCCTCCTCCCCTTACAGCCATCCTATTCACCCACTTTAATAAAACATGCTACCATCAACTAATAAAGAGTACACAGAGATGTAAATGCTAAATTAAACCTCATACTATCTGATCAATATATATGATGTATGTTAATTCCTGTAGAAACTATACAAAACAACATTAACAGTAATTTAATGATTTAGCAGTAATTCTGAATTGCCTTGAATGTAAACTACTATAAATCAGCTAAATTAATTAATAAAAACATACATTCAAACATTATGATATACAAATGGTCAGTTCAGTTGGGGCCTACAGTAATCCTTTCCACTGCTTTTAGACGGCTTGAAATATAATGATTAATGATTTTTACCATTAAATTACCAGATTTTTGTATTTGAGGAGTTTGGATTTTACCAATTTATACCCATTTTAAACACACTCAAAATTATTTTCAGCTTATCTGTATTTTTTATGAAACACAACTTCACAAGCTTGTTTGATATTATGACATTATCTTGTGAGTACTCACATTGAAGATGTTCTGCAGTGTACCACTCACACAGATGCTTGCTGTTTAATATCGCACTATATGATTGGCTCACATAAGGAGGTTGGTCAGCATTGTGTCATTGAGGACAGTGCTGGCGATGACAGAATAAAGCAGCACGTAAAAAGCAAACGGCACAAGAAACTCCGCAAAAGTGAGCTTTAGGATTTACTGTGTATATTGGTAACTTTTGTAGAACTTGTTTATGGTTTTGAAATAAAATTTAATTTCTTGAATAGAAAAATGTATTGTTATTATTTACTTGATAATAAATATGCTTATCATACATTTGGCTACTTAATTTAAATGCAACAGACACTTCATATAGTTTGAGCATTTAATGTTGTCAGGGGTTCTCAACACTGGTCCTGGGAGCCCCTGTGTCTACTGGTTTTTGTTCTAACAGAGCGCTCACTTGTTTAATTGAAACCTTAAATGGAATTATCAACCAACACATGAGAGCTGAAAATAACAGGACATTTCTAATTAATCACTTAATTTGTTCAATTACAGGTGTGCTTAAATAACTGAGAGCTGAAAGCGCAGGTGAGCGAAAATTTGAAGAGACAGTGGTTTGTCAGGACCTGGGTTGAGAAACACTGATGTAGGCTATAGTATGTTTTTTTTTTCATTTCATCTTATTAAACACGGTTTTAGTGTTTGTTTTGTTTTTTCTTTTATTCAAAATAAAAACTGAAAACACTGAACACTACATGTTTGATAACGAGAAAACAATTAAAACAGCATTTCAACTTTATTTCACAAAAATAACATTTCGATCTACAAGACATCTTTATCAGGATCCATATCTTGTGTAGATTGAAGCATTTTTGCTAAAAACCTGTGAAGCTTGGGTTACAATAATTACTTTTCATTTGTGCATTGGAGCTGTGGTAAGTGTGCGGGTATTTCTTTCTTTTTACTTTATTTGGATTTTTTTGTACCCTGCACCTACTAAATAAGTTGGATGTGCATGTGATTAACTTTTACTATTAACTTTATTTCACATAAAAGGGCGATGATCATTCTGGCAGATTCTGACCAATTTAGTCACAATCGTGTACACAGATTTACATAATTTTGCTCAGAATCTATACACATACTGTGAATTTCCTTGCTGAGTGGTCAGATTCTGTTCAGAATTACATACATTTGTAGGACAAGAACGCAACCAATGATCTTGAGAATCTGTGCAGAATGTGTTGCTGTATGGTTATAGGAGTTGTGCTTAGTGTATATGCTCCTCACACAGACTCTCCCAAGACTTGGATATCCCTGTGTACATAATATCAGCACAGACCACTGTGTGCCATGACGTTCATAATAACCACATGTATTACAGGTTACGTACTAAAAGGAAATTCCAAACAGGATTTAACACAATTGTATTCTGCACCATGAAAATGTTACTTTATATCAGAGTGTACATTATATCCCATGTATGTTGTAAATGGATTTGGCTGTGTATATGTGTAGCTATTTCACATGACTTCAGATTGTTTGGTCATTTTCCATGACTTTTTATATTTTAGTAATTCTCTATGACTTTCCATGACCATTTTTTTCCCATAACTTTTCCAGGATTTTCCATAACCATGGGAACACTGAATTAAGCAATTAGTACACCAATCAAACCATAACTGTAATTCTTAATAAACAAAACATTGTGTCCAAAGAAATAATACATGTGAATGTGCATGGAAACACAAATATTCCATCCATAAACAAGCAACATCCACTAACAATAAGTGCAAAGACACTGTTTGTCACCTTCTGTGACATATATATCACACCCAAAATAGAACAAGACTAATTTATAATTCTGTGGCATCATATCAGTAGTGTCTTACATTTGATGCTGGACAGTTCCCTGTCTAGATGCCAAATATATTATTTGTATTACAGTTGCTGCAAGATTGTGTACATTATGTGCATTTTGGATTTTTGTATTGCTCTGGGTAGGCGAGGTTTAGTTCAGTGTCTGTGTATCTGATTTCAGAATAAAAACACCTCTCTTTAAAGGTCATATAGAGGTCAAATGACCAAGAAGAATGTGATAAGGTTAGGGGCACCTCACTGATGTCATGGGGCTGCCCGGCGACCAAAGGGAGAAATCTATATGATAGTATATTAGAAACACTTGAGATGAGCCTTCCCGATTGGTCGTCTCCGGATCGCTTTGTTGTAGCTGAATAAACTATGTTTGATATTATTCTACTTAAATTGGGCCCTGTGTTCCTTTTCTGCCTATCTATCGATGGAGACCTTTTTCTTCCCATTACATTTCTATGAATATAGTTCTATGAAATAACAAAAATTAAATTCTGGGATGGATTTGAAGCCAAAGTCTTCTTACTGTTTCTGTGTTTCATCGCTAATGGAGTCATTCTGTCTGCCAGGCTAGATGATAAATTCCCCAGGCTAAACCTTTTGTTATCATTAAGTACCAGCTGATGTAAACACAAAGCAAACCAGGACACCTCATCTCAGCAGAGGTGCCTCCAGAACATTATCATGAAGTCAACAGAGAAAATCGTCTGACAAGTCATAAATCTGCAGACACATGCAGATCAGCCACTACCCATTAGATAGTGAACTTTCTCTGTCTAGAAATGCCAATTAGGCACCACCACATCTTCCTTGTCGCCACAGACAAGGAAAGTGTGAAAACAGCTACCGTGCTCAGTTTGTTCAAGTTCAAGGCAAAGTTAAAGAGAAGTTCACACTGGAATTCACAGATCCGTGCCCAAAAAGGACCAACAGTTTCTGAACAGGATCTGAAGAGATAAGAAGTTGAAGTTTGCTGAATTTGCTCTCTATCAAACCTCAGCTTCTGATTTCACTCTCCCTTCATTTGCTGCACTCTGTACATCCACGAAAGACGCCAAGAAGTCAAAGAGCTTTTTAAACTGCTAGAATCATCCTAATCCAGAAACGAATTCAGTGGCCAGCCAGCTTCTTGTTACAGCGAACATATAAATATATTTGAACAAAGAACTTTAATTGCAAAGCATACTTTGAGTTATGTTTGATCAATGGATTGAGTTTAGTCCAATTAATAATGTTCTACCTGTCTTACGCTGTAAATATACAGAAATTGTAATCGAAAATTAAAGTTCTTAACAGCATTTTTTTTTTACTGTGTTGAAATGACATCTACACAACAGCTTCATTATGACTGCATAACAAAATAACCACTTTGTGGATAGTTATAGCCAGTGACATATTATGTACATAACTATTTGTAGCAATTTGTCCTAGATTTGGTGTGGTCAGTTTCCAGAGAGGGAAGGGAACCCCTAAGAATTCAGTCAACATGGAGAAATCATAGCTCAGAGTAATGCAACATTGATGCTTCTTCGAATTTCATGATAAGGAACTGGGTAGCTGAGTTCAAACTTTGAAGAATAAGCACTGAAGATGATCACAGATCAGGTCATCATTTTGAGACAGTGTTGACAGAAATGGTGGAGCAGGTGGATGAAGTAGTGATTAAAGACAGATGGGCAACCATCAGGCAGGTAGCTAGGACACTGGGTGTCGGTTATGGTTTGATTCAATCAGTTCTAGCTGACAAGTGGGGCATGGCGAAGGTGTCAGCATGGTGAGTTCCTTTAATGCTGACAGTAGACCAGAGAAGAGCTCCACTGGGCATTTCCTCTGAGATTTAACACCATTTTCACGCTGATCCAGACAAATTCCTCCGGTGCATTGTCACTCAGGACGAAACATCATACAATTACTCATTCTTACTGGGGACAATGTTTCCTACTTGTTAGAAGTGTTTACCATGCCAACTGAAGTGTTACAAACATGCTCTCAAATATTTTTTTAAAAGCTAAACAAAAACAAAAAACATTACCAGCTTTATTATTTGAATATTTGACTTTGTTGCTAATTTATGGAGGACTAGCCAGAATAACATATGCATCTAAAATGAACTTCAAATATAACATTATTAAACAAATAATTTCTGAAACTTGCTAACAGCATTGTGCTTGGTTAGTATATTTCAATTAATTAAAACTCATTTGCAACTGGTTGGTGACTATTGCGACTTTAGCACAGCTAAATTACTGCTATCTGCTGCTGTATGTTTACATTGTTTAAAAGTATATATATATATATATATATATATATATATATATATATATATATATAGGGTTACAAACCAAACTATTGGCTCCCCTGCTCTGAACCAATTATATTTTCTAATTATGTTAATTCATGCTGTTTATACTTCATTATCATGGATGTATTTTTTATTGAACACTGTTTTCACCCTAGCATGCACTGCTAACTATTCTGGTTGACTGCAATGAATTTGAAAAACAGCCTTTTGTAAAAGGTTGCCCGATTGATCATTGTCTATTGATTTGTTTTGCACACATTTTTTAGAAGTGACATATTAACCAACCCACTTGATGATGATTATATATTTTTTAAATTACCTATTCTACCAATCTATCAAAACATAATGTGTGTTCTCTATGCCACAAAACACCAAACATTAACATCTAAGTAAAACTGCATCTTTTGGATTAAGGACAAAATAAAATTGAGATATTTATGGTATCTGTCAGTCAAAGCAGAACCTCATCTACTGCAGCTATCTGTCAAGGATGGGATATCTCAACGGCAACTGAATTTAATCAGAATGACAGCGCAGTTTGATGTAAATTCAATGTTACAATCGGATTTGTCTGGGATTGACAATCTGTTTTTTCTTTATTTGTTGTTTGTTTATTATAATGATGAAGATATTTCATTCTTCTTTATTATTATTATTATTATTATTATTATTATTATTATTATTATTATTATTATTAGTCCAATATCATGATTCGTTTTTTAATATATTCCTATGTAGCCTAATTTATTCTTGTTCTTAGTCAAGCAATACTTTATATTGATCATAAATAGATTCCTGTACTTTTACTTTTAAGTTGGAGACACCTGAGGAAAACATCAGCATACTACAAATTAAATGTTTCTCAGTGTTTGGATTCAGAAAAAATATATATTTTCAGTTTGGACACGGTATGCTGCCATACACCATTTGTGCTGAACACACAGCAATTTGAAGTGGAACATGTTTTACAGATGTCAGCAGTTCCTCCTTGGCAATCACAAAGCGCCACTCAAGATAAGCTAGAAGTTCAGGACTTAATGCTCTAATAAAGTCCCACATCCCATAACAGCTCATCTCTAATGATACTGCACCATCAGCGAAGCAGATTTGTAAGCTACCCTATACATTACACCCTGCACATCACCCTGAACACATTTTAATCTAATTTCCCTACAGCACTCCATGTGAAGTGAAGCTGAATAGAACAAATCCTGATTCTTCACATTTTGTAGTATTAAAGGAAGGAACAAAGTAGTGCCAGGGGGAATGGGAGTCGAAAGTGATGGCTATTCAGTTGTAAAAGGAAAAAAATTAATAAAACTAGCTTCATTTTTTTTCTGTATGTGCACTCAACAGTTTCCCTGGAGTATGATTGCTTGTTACACACTGTACACATGAAGAGAATGCAGCGGCAATGTGTACATTTTGTATTAACAGAATAACCACTGTCTCAGTCATTGCCAAGCTTGACTGATTTTTAATATTCATATATTTCAATACCATAGAATAAAGAAACCAAATTTTTACACAAAACCAGAATTAAAAGATTCTTCTACTGCTTTTTAAACTTCAGAATCACAATGTCCTGGTTATTGTTTGTCTAAAAAAAAAGTTGATGAAATGTTGCATACATTTTAAACACTCGACATGCACATAGAACTTAATGATGGCTTTGCCAAGTCTGGTTACTATGGGACAAATGGGGTATGAGTTGGTTTTGCCATGCAATACATAACCTTATACAGTATATGCATATGTGTGAAAATAGTGTTGTTGTTTTTTTTTGTGGAATTTACTATACCTCAAAACGCCACTTCTCTGACTTCTCTAGGGATATTTGACTTATGCCATTTCAATAATGGACAATTGGACCCTTAAAACAACCCCAGGACAAAACATTTGTGAACTAAGTGGTTCTTTTGTAAAATGTGGCATTATGTATCATTGTCTTTTGATTTGACGCATTGGAATCCTTGCCAAAAGACTTTGAGAATCGGCCTTATTTCTTTTCTGAAACAACATATCCATAGCTTTGCTGTCAAATAACAAATCACAGGATATGGATATGTGCTGTGATGCAGATCTACATTAGGAGGGTTAATTAATATACTTGTGGCAGGCATCCCACACCACGGTCAGGGCGGACCCAGAACCATACAGCTATAAAAAATAGATTTATCAGTCCTGAGCATGGTCTTTAATACGACTGCAGGTGTCCCCTCAGGTGTCTGATTGACCAAACAATGAAAAACCAGCATGGCACAGCCAATCACCAATCAAATGTACTGTACATTAAAGAGAATAAGAGAAGGTTCATAACAGAGTACATTTACATAGCAGTAGAAGTTTACATCCAGTCTTACAAATGTATATTTTTCATCCTCTCTACTGTGCATTAGTAATCTGGGTGCTTTCACCTTACATCATCATCAGTGGTGTAATAGTGAATAGCTGAATTAATGAATGGTGAGAACTGTGTTTCATTCCACTGTATGCAACCAAATAATGCTTTCTATTAAATCACATAAGACTGGAAGGTCCTTTACTTGGATGTGTAGTGCACTACAGTGTAGTATTAGATATTCTAGTTTTAGTTTCCCCCGTGCATAATTGGAGAGCAGAATGTGTGCTCTATCTCCATATTGTAGAGTTTTTGTGGTGAATAGATTATTACTTATTTGGTGTAATAAGTTCCTGAGGTCCAATTCGAATGTTCCTGGGGATAATAAAGGTGGTGTAGACGATCATTAAACATTGGGGTGGCGTAGTCGTCTGCCACCCATGACGCAAACTATAGGAAATCACAAATACTGTGCATGATTAACTAAAATATGTATAATGTTATTGTGAACATTGGTTTTAAGCTTTGAAAAATAAAATACTAAATACTGTGTCTACTACTACTGCTAATATTAATAATTAAGGATAACTTTTGTATTCGATATGCAAATGAAAAACGGTGGTTGAGCACCATTGTGTGGAATAATAAGAATTTAATCCATGATGAGATCTTTCAATGACATCTTTGTAGTTGGTCTGAGAGGCTTGAGAAGCCAGTTGATGATATCACTGGAACCGGAAAGGCACCAGCAATCGTGTTAATGAACCTTGAAACATGTAGCTTGGAGGAAAAATGATTTGACACAGATAACAAGGTTAGCTGTCAGAGTACTTGCATGATTGAAGGGGAAAGCAATTTCTCTACTATTAATGATACTGGCCAGTGCGTGGGCATTACCGATAAAAAAAAAAAACTAGATGTGTATCCCGTGACCATTTGTTAGCCCAAGTGCTGCATGTTCCCACAAAGACAATAGGTCATAAGGAGCAATACACGGTGCAGAAGGATCCAGTATTAAGTTACATTAACCTTCATAGCCTGAAGAAGAGAATGCGTCTTAGAATAATTGAAAATGTTCATGACATTAATCTTTTCTCTACAAATAGAGAAAAAGCAGTATAATTCTACTGAAGGAAGGAATAAGACCCAATTTGGAGACCAGAGAAACTTACATCAGCCTAACATAGAGTTACCAATCGTCTTCCATCGTATGATAATTTTCATTACATTACAGAAGAAGATTAATTCTTCCTCTATATATAAATAAAACTGACAATTAAAAAATTGTATTGTTAGGACCTTTTTATATGTTTAACAAATCATAAAGTATGATGCCAATTGTTATATATATAGTCATTTTAATTAAGGCTATTTTTATCATCAGTTGAATGTGTCTGTTTTAAAGTTGTGTCAGGCAAGCAGTGTGTACATTATTTTGATTATTGGTTCATGGTTTATTTCACAGATCAATAGGTTTTGTCACCTATGGTATGTGATCTAAGACCTGGATCTTCAGTTGTGTTTACTGTGTTCATGATCTCCTGACCTAAACGTTCACTCTCTTGAGTAATGCAGCCCCAATTCAAATCATTATGAAGGGTCATATATTTGATATCTAAACAAGAAGTACCTTAGGCACTGGCTTATCTGGAACTTCACATTATGCAGACACACAGGTGCCCCATTGATTCTGTGATATACTATATATATCTCTCTCACACACACATATATGCTGGACCACATAGATGTTGGGAAGATGAAATCAGAAGCTTTGCTGGCCTGACCTGGAAAAGAGACGCTGTAAATCAAACGTAGACATATCTCATGGAGGCCTTCATCATCCAGCAGTGGATTGACAGAGGCTGCTGTTGATATATATGTGTGCATGTTTGTGTATAAAACATGGTGTTGAAAGCAAACAGACGCAACAAAGTACAGCGATTTGAATTCTTTTGATACAAACTGCTAATCTTTAACTGTTAATTGGTCTTCTTTCTTGTGATTGTTAAATCTGAGTATCTATTTCTTCAAATACTAAATATGAACATTCACATTTATTGTAAAGCGTGTAAGTAGTGTAAATTAGATGTAGATCTTAACAAATGCCTCAAATAAAAAACAACAAAAGCGTACCAAATGATAAGTAGATTAATAAAATTACTCACAATTTGTGTAGTAGATCCCATTGCCACTACGCATGTTCTGCATGTGATTAATTAAAATCATGTAATTTATCCATAATGGCATTTCCATGCCGATTAGAGTAACGAGCCGCAAAGTATATGTGATTGATTGATTTTAGCCATGGTTTCATTTGCGGACATGCTGATCTTAAACTCCTATGTTGTTAGAAAGGAGAAAACAATAACTACATCTTCACTGTTTTACCCACAGCCGCGAACACAGCAACACATCATGTTTCTACAGAAACTATAATTACTATCAAGGAGTAAGACCTAAAAATGCTCACACTCAATTGACTTGATAATAATGACTCACGTTGCCATGAGGAAGAGGAATTCGGTCCTTTTAAAATTGTTCTAGTGTGTTTTTGCTATTCAGGAATTCATGACACGACACATTCCAAAACACTGACAGCTTTTTTTCCTTTTTCAACTGAAATCTGCCATTCTTTGGTGAGTTTTAAATGTTAAAATTAGCTTATATAGAATGCTATACCGCTATTTATAACATATATTTATTGGTAAGATTAAAATGCTTGCCTGTCCCTCCACATGTTAAGCAGCCGTTACAAAATAATTGAACTGTAAAATGACTCAGCATCTGACTGAGACACTATAGGAACACATACTGTAAAGATTCCTGAATCTATATTACGATTTTATAATTTCACCAGACACTCAAAGTAGTGAAAAGTAAATCTTGGCAAAGGAAATGCACAATATAGCCAGCGCACAAAACTGGTTCAGTGGTGCCAATTCCTTTTTTGTTAAGCCCCACATTCCACTACTCGTAAGTATGACACTCTCAGGTGTTACCTATCCAGATACACTTTTGCATATTGTCAAATACAGTTGCCTAGACATCAAATATGCAGATGTTTTTTTCATAAAGGCATACTTTTTAGCACACTAACTACTGAGAGATGACAAGAGACCTCTCACACATCACATTCACTCTTGGTTTCACAGTGGATAGTGCAGCTAGAGGGGAAGTAATGTGTTACAGTAGGACTGATGTTTCTCAGTAGTGCAGTACTTAAAATGCTTTCCTTTAGAGATTTTTTTCCTTTTTTGCAAATGCATAAATACTTCAACATTGTAAAGGGATGAAAATTGATGTAAATTATTTGCCTCCGAGTCACCTCATAGATGCTTGTCGGGGGCTGAGGTTGAGTCTCAGTGAATGCTCGAGGTTGGGTGTATGTTGATTGTATGGGAATGATGGTCTTTCTGGGAAAAGTGCACTGGAATATCAAGGCAGTCCTACAGGTAGTTTCGCTTAGCACCTGTCACTTCACATCTCTATAGAGCTTGCTGTTTTATATAACTTAATGTATTTATTTTTTTTCAAATGAAACTAAAACACAAAAACATATGACTCCTGTTTGAGCTTCATTGCACTCACTCCCTGTGGTATTCAGAGTAATATTTTCAAGATTGCTACTTACTCTTAAAGGACAAGTACAATGGGGTAGTTTGATTGCAATAAAAAAACATACCAACGGGTACATATTCAGATTACAGTTACACTATTTTAGTTTACAAATAGAAGAATACTACCAATCTGGAGAGAATAACCAATAAACTAAATGGATATGGGCTTTAATGTAGGAGGCAATTAAACTCTACTTTATGATAAACAAACACGAAAAAAAAAAAAAAAAAACTTTCTGGAACTTACATGATTGTGAAATAGCATACAAACTGAAAAATGCTGTCGACAATGTAAATACACTTGACAATTATTAGACTTTAGTTCTGAACACTCTGAATATGTTTTACACTTTGGATCCATTCAGGAACAACTGATCATCATTGCCTTATAGGCATCATTGTATCTTCCCGAAAGACGCACACAGGGGAGCTACAGGAGTTGCAAGGTCAGCTGCCATTTATTCAATATAATTCATGTGATCTCTTTGGATATAAAGTCTTAACACTCATTCGAACACCACTGACTATAGTGGATATCAACATGACAAATAATAGGCTAAAACTACCATTATCATAATAATAATAATAATAATAATAATAATAATAAACTATATATGTACAATTCAGTATGTGAATTGTGGGGTTAATTTCTGCTGATAAATATATATATTTCATTTTAAAATCTGAATTGTGCACAGCCTAGACATACTGGAACATATTCTGCATTGTTTTCAGTTTCAAAATCTCAGTCAGACTTTGTGTGATCATTTTCAAAATCAACACGATAATCAAAGCAGCAGGATCAATAGCACCTTTACTTTCAATGCCTTTGGTATATTTGTGTACTTCTCCCTTTACCACAACTCTATCCTAGAGTCATACTAAAAGCTCCTAATTCTTCATGGTAGTGTCTTTCCTTTGATCCCCCACCTGTGGGATCTTATAGAGACAGGTGTATTTAAACTGAGATCATGTGAACCACTTTTACTGCACACAGATGGACTGCATTTAACCTGTTGTGTGAATTCTGAAGGCAACTGGTTATTTAGGAGTGTCATAGCAAAGGGGGTGAAAACTAATGAATCTAATGAAGACTTTTTGGAAGACTGAAGCACATAAATACTGATTATTATATTTGCTTAACATGTCATACATATTATGTGAATTTCCACAGCATTCTCCTGTGTCCTACCCCTCCAATCCAGCAGATGTTCACATTACTATATTGCTGGTGTAGCAAATAATCCAGCGGTGGACAACCTTGATCCAGCTTGATCCTTGAGAGCAACTGTGTCTTCTGTTTAAAAAATAAAATAAAATAAAAAATCTCTTCAAAGCCTACATAAATGAATTGACTCAATTTGTAGTTAATTGGTCAGACTTACCATATGTTCAATAAATTGTGCACTTCAGACCACCACTTGCCTATACCATATGTTCCATAATATTAGCATCATCTCAGTCTTGTTAAATAAAAGGTATAATTAAATCATCAGGTGGCTTTCCTACTATAAGGAAACTAGTAAGAACTAGTAATCTTATAACATGAAAGTTTCAAAGTAATACATCTGTAGTTAATGCAACGCTATGTAAAAAAAATAAAAGAGCATGAATTAATAATTAATTAATAATTCATCACAATTGGCTGAGGGTTGCTTGAGGACCTAACTGTGTAAGCATAGCCAAGGTGCACAAAAACACATTTTACTGGGGACAAAACATCAGTAATACTTCACAATACGTCTAGTTACAGTGTATTTACATAGTAGGTAATCAGTAACTACATCTGTAGTTATTCATAAGTACAATGTAATTATGCATGATTACAATATACTTAATGTGTAATAATGATTAACGGTATATGCAAATAAACAATTGTAACAACATTTGTAACTACGTTTGTAACAAAGTTTTTTTCTGAATTGCACATGTGATTACATATAAAACTGGGCCCAATTCTTGAGTCTCGAGATCTCTGCCCAGTGTGGCCTCTGGAGGGATTATCTCCCAACTGGCTTGGGAACGCCTAGGAATCCCACAGGAGGAATCCATTGCAAAGTCTACTAGTGGAGGGACCAGCGATTTCTTACTTGAACAGCGGCAGAGAAAAGGGTATTTGAGATCATCCCAACAGAGGCTATTACAGGTTGTGGAGTGAAACACCATCCACGTCTCATGTATCTGATGGAATGAAGGAAAACATTGATGACATTTATGATAATACTGTAGCATTTTAGCCTGTTTGCTACTGGATTCACGCACAAACAAAACAACAAATAATGAGAGAGTTGGGGTTCCTGCAAAAGATTGATTTCTGAACAGTCAGCACTGCATCACATGTACTCTCACTCCCAGCCTGGTCCTAGTCTCCTGCACGGGAACTCTGTACATATCTCCTTGCCCCTCCTTATTAAAAAAAATCCCCAGAATGTATGGGAAATGTCTTTGTAATAGAAAAACATGCAAACCTATTTTCCTTCTATTTTGAATTTCAATCAAAAGTGCAATTGTGTTCTACAACGGTCTTGCAAAGAGAAAGCCTCCACAACTAGCTCTGCAAACACATGCAAATCGTGTTGCTGTTCCTAAAAACAGAAAATAAACCACTTGCAGTTGTACATTGCATGCTTGGAAAGGCCTGCAGATGTTATCAACAAAATTCTATGGTCTGAGGAATCTTTTATTTTATTTTTCAGCTTAAAAATAATGTTTGCAAGATGACAATCCCTTAAATGTAATATCAGCCTTAGTTTTCATGTGTATTTGTTCCTATTACCATGGTTTACTCCTTGACTGTAAACATAATGGTCTAATACGTTTTGCATATGGCCAACCAGGACAGCATAAAACCTTGTTCAAATGTAATTCTCTGAGAGTTTATGGCTGTCTAGCAGACTAGCTTATAATGGAAACTCCTTATAGAATTACCATGAAATTGAGTTGAACCAGAGGCGGAACTAAACAGACTGTTTTCTTCTGAAGCATTCAAGCAGAAATATGTTATTTTTAAGCCTATTTTAAGTCTTTCTTGGTGCTAAAGCAATTTCAGATAGGTTACTTCTATTTAAATACAAAATCCATTAAAGTGATGCTTTATTAATGTCATAACAATATTTTGTTTATTGAATTATATTTTAAATATCACCTGTTTAATTTCTTGGTGGACAATATTAATCTTGCTTCTGGGCACCTGTATGCTTTGTAATTTTAAAGTGGAATTTAGATGCAAACGTATGCAAACAACCATAAAAAGCAAAGTAAAATCTGAGCTGTAGATAATCTGGTTCTAACTTAACTACAATAATGGAGGAGTTATACATTTCTATAATACATTTTCATGAGCCATGTCTGTGTATGATGACCTCAATTGTAACAATAAGAACTTTGTAAAAACAAGTATATCTAGGCTTTGCATAACATTACTACTTTTTTCTGTACTTCCAGAAAGTTATTTTTATTTAACTCATATTTCAAGAAACACAGCTATTCAGATGTTAAGACATTTAAAGTAGGGCACATACAGTTAGGTCCATAAATATGTGGACAGTGACACAATTATCATCATTTTGGCTCTGTACGCCACCACAATGGATTTGAAAGGAAACAATCAAGATGTGCATTAAGTGTAGACTTTCATCTTTAATTTGAGGGTGAATGGTGTAGGAATTACACCCATTTTTATATAAAGTACCAATATACATTCTTTTGATTCATATTTTGCAATCTTCAATCAAAATAATTAAAATATAACTAAAATCCAACAGATAGTGGGTATTGCAAAAGGTTTAAAACTTAATATATCTTTATAATTAAATACCACTCTAAAACATCAGCATATCACTCAAAACATATAGTTATATGAGCTAACTCAAAGAAAAAATACGAGATTTTTTTTTCTACACACTTCATATATAATAAGTAAAGAAAACAAATAAGGAGAAAAATCCACATCATGTTTTACATATTACTTTTTTATGTAAGATGTGTTTATTTATCTTCAAAACAACAATTATTTTTAGCACTGAGTGTCAAAGAATCATTGACGCAATTTCATTACAAACTCTTCATAAATTATTTGCTGTAGGGTATGTTTCTCAGTATAAGTACAGAGATAGGAGATGCACAGACCAATTGACCTTGCATAGCGAAATGTTGTATTTAATAATTTCAGTTCAACCAGTTGTCTATTCTTGTGTATATGTGAAAAGTTAACCTAATTCAAAAATCAGCTTGTTCATTTTCACACAATAATGTTGCTGAACATGGTTTTGTGAAAGCTTCCTATAATTAACTGAATGGGGTTTTAATAACTTAGTTGCATACTTGATGTTATACCAGTAATCAAAATGAGGTATGATTGTGTAAATCTATTATTATTATTATTATTATTATTATTATTATTATTATTATTATTATTATGATTACATAGTTACTTTGTTATTTGAATGGGTAGAATCGATACATCCTAGATTATAGTTTGTGTTAGGTAAGAAAAGAAACAATCAACATAAAACTTCCTTCAACTGCAATGAACCATGAATGTATATTATATTTGTATTCATAATTTCCTTGCATCAATACTGCAACAGCATCATGTTGCGTCTATTGCCTAATACCAGCATGGAACTGTCTTTCACTGCAGTACAGTTCAAGCAAAAGAACTGGCAGGTGTTGAATATTAACTCAGGAACATAGCACATTAATGTTGTATGAAAGTAAATGCCCCATTTTGACTGTAATATTATTTAATGTCCCTGTTCTGTTTACAAAAGGACATTTCCTTGTTGAATTTGTATAACATTTATTTTTGGTAATACAATGTGGTGTGGTCTTCATCTGTCTAATTAAAATAGAGATTCCTAATGTCAACTAAACAGATTACAATTTTATTTTATTTATTCAATTCCCAGTCACTTACGTCTTAATAAATTGAACTTAATTTAATGTGCACACACACACACACACACACACACACACACACACAAATAAATAATCAAATACCAAATGTATTGTCTAAGGTAGAATAGGGACAGACTTATAAAAATGGACTTTAATCAGTTTAATTTCACCTAAAGTATGTATTACATGAATCCATCTGTCATACCACATATGTCTATTAAAATATTAATGTCGTTCATTGTTCTTCCAGGTAAAGGACAACCTTGTTAACATCTCCAAACAAAACAGACGGTGTGTTATAAAAACAGGTGTTAAATATTTAAGCATTGTTCTCATTATCTAAAAAGACCTTTACATATTTGTCAGCTTGAAGCCTTAACCACCATAGAGTCATAACCAGGGCTAAAAAAAAAAGTCCCTTAGGTTCAGTAGTGGCCAAAAAACATTTTTTCGTTTGACAAAAGTGTTAATTGGAGATATTATATTCAGATGAATAAACACGAAAACATTTCAAGCATATCCAATTTTCACACATTCTTCCTTTTTTTAATACATATTCTATGTCATTTTTAGACTGTGATGTCAGCAGTTGGCATTAAATGCAGTATAACACAGTGCAGCATGGGTTATTGTATTGTTTCAATTTAATACAGTTAGCAAATCCATATGAATTGAATAAGAATCTAAACAATTATTTCCAGACTTGAATACAACTGCTCTTACAATTTTGTATTTGACACAACCCACTCACGGTCTTTTCTATCACACACAATAGAACATCTATAGAGTGTTATCAAAGCTTTGTATTCATGAAAACATGTATATGTCGATTTTTATCCATTTGAGATTATGGCTTACATTTCTAATTCATCTTAACTACACAATGTTACCAAACATACTTTGGAAACAACAAACAGAATGCTTAAGACAGCTCTTCACAATGTATTTCACAGGGTGTGGGCACACATTTGACCTTGACTGCTGTAATCCTTTTCATAGATGGCCAGAAGAATACTGAGTCATTCTTCCTGCAGTTTAGTTTCTAGTGCAGTTAAACATGTCAGTTTTGCAGTCTCATTCTACTTTGCCTTTCCAGATAATCCCACAGCTGTTCTGTGAGATTCAGTTTGTTCCCTGATCTGATCATAACATGTTCTCTCGTTTTAGCTTTTATCCTTCAGTGTCAGTGATACAATATCAAATTTGATACCTGATACCTTATTGGGTTTTTAATACATCTTAGATTTGTTTACATACGTTAACATGCATACAAACCAGGAAATTACATCTAACACTACTACAGTAATCAATATCTTTGATTTCAATTTCTTGTTTTGACCTTGTTGTATAAAACTTGATTTTGATCATTTATTTTTTAAAAGCAGCCAACAGAATGAAAGGCTTTTGTTCCACTTGTAAATTGCTGTTTGAGATAATAAAATCCCCATTTGAAATAGTTTTCAAAAGAAAAACTTTCAAAAGACCTCAAAATCTGAATGTGAAAATATGAGGGTAAGATAAGTGTGCTCCATCTGCTATGATCAGATGGTCATGTGCTACATTTTACATAACATCTGTGGCAGTGTGGAGACAATGTTTCTTCAAGCTTGAACAACAAAGTATGTGTGTTCAAAATCTTCTCAAAATAAGTAAAGGTAGGATCTTGATGGTGTTATGATAATAACATATCACACACACACAAACGAAATATGACAAGCATCTCTGCCTTACTTTTAAAGTGTGTTTTTTTTTAATCCTTATTAAGAACTTCATAAATATGACTAACACTTCATAGAGAGTCATCTGAACTTTCACATTCTTATGGAGATAAGGGTTTATCTCGACTGGGACATGTTAAAAAGCAGTTTGATTTTGGCTCATAAATATAAATAAAACTGGATAATGGCTGTTTCTTCAGTCCTTAAAAATGTATTGTCTTTGGAACGTTTTCACTTTGTTTGTAAAAACAAAAAAAAATGGAGACCTATTATAATTTCAAGACTCTGCAAACTTTCAGGAAATGTTCTTAAATTTATAGTTTTTGACTTTGTGGATTAATTAGAGTTAGATACAAAGATATTTGAATTTCATCTGGTTTCTTTGATGTACATTTTTTGATTCCTTTTGAAAATGTTAGCAGGGAGTACAACTAACAGAGTGAAAAGCAATTAAAACTTTATACTTGTACTTATTTTTACAATCTGAAAATGTAAAAGATTTTGTTTAAATGGATCTAATTTCTTTAAAAATAAGATATATATTTAATTTTATTTATGAGGAAGAAAGAATATGATACATCAATTTGAGAATGACTAGGGTTGATGGACAGCGAGATCTGAACACTTGTAGATTAATGGATCCGTCAGCTATCATGGACTTTAAACATGTTGCGATATATATACCTGCTACAACTTTTGAATCTCATAAACTTCAAAAATATGTTTTAAGGAAATCACATCAAAGATCACAAGCACTGTATCTCACATCATGCGCTGTACCATCTCTAACTATCTAGTTCTTATATATTACCAAATACAATGTATTGTTTAATGCATATTGGATTAATATAATGACTGAAGATGAAAAAGGTGATGTATTATTGCACATTAACGTTTAGGATAAATCATATCCAATTAGCTAAAGGTTAATATATATATTCCATTCTTGAATTGATTATAATAGCTGCTTTAAGAGATACATGACATAATAGTTTTGGTGAAAGCAGGTCTTTAGTTTTTGCTTGGTCAAGTAGAGGGAGGCTCTTGTATTTGCTGAGCATGACACCATCTTTATCAGCACACAGCAGGTTAAAGCACTTACCCCAGCCATGACATACTTGTGCTAGTGTCCATAATTACAGACTGAATCTGTCTCTCAGAGGCGGCTGAAACCTAGTATCTCCCAGCTATTTTTTTTTCTTTTGAAATCTTAAGTAACCAGGAGTGTTTAAATACATTAAACTGTCCGGGTTGTGTATGGATAGAGCCATAAGTTTCAGCAGTATTCTATAAGCAACCAACAGAATATGGAAAGCAGCGGAGTCAGCTGAAAATCTGAGAGAATCTCAATAATTAAAGTAAAACTTGAAAGTGGGGAGAACACTATGGTAAGAAAATGAAAATGTGAAGGAGCAAGAATAATTAGATAAAATAAGTATGCTTCCAGCTTGCAATGCCATTGGCATATATCACAGGATATTTGTGCATTGCTTTTTTTAGAAACAAATCACACATCATATTAATATGCTGCATATCCAAAACACTGTTTTTACTAGGAAATGTATACAGTGGGTTTAATGGGGTTTGGGCAAGGACTACATTTTCTTTAAGATAATTTCTGTCTGCATCAATCTTATTACAAGGAATACACTATCTGTTATCTGAAGAGTAGAAGTTAAATGTCCAGGTTAGAATTTTAAGTCACATTTCAGAATCATACAAACGTAAAGGTCACATTAGATTGCTTCCTCAAAATGCAAACCCTATTTGCTTGTATAAAGTTTGCTGTGCTACTTCTATTGACTATTTACATTATGAGCTGAAGAGTCACAGAAATCCAGACAGAGATGTACCTCCAATCCAAAGGTTTTTATTACAAGCAGCTGCAAGGAAGAGGTTCAGGAGGCGATCTCAAGCTCGGTTTCTGCCTGACAACTGCTCAGAAAGACCCATATATAGTCAAACGGGGGAATTAAGGCATACATAATGTTTAATATAAGGGGGTTTGTATGATGTATCAAGCCCAAATTGCTGGAGAAAACTGGTTCTTCTCAGACCCTGTTCTTCTAGGTATCAGGGTTGAACAACAGCACAGTACTGTAGCACAGTGAGACAGTGACCTTGTTTACACAGACACACAGGGAAAGAAATGCAGTTCTTCATGAGCTTCATTTTAAGGCATTTGAAACCAATACTTCACAGTATTACCACAGAGCATATGGTGATGCCATGCACTTGCAAGGTAAAACTGTCAAGTGATCACACACAGAAGCAAATGGAAGGCCAGCACACCATTTAACACAGCCTCGTGATGTTCCTGTGTGGGCTAAACAAGATTTCTCTGCTTACATAGTGTAAAAATGAAAATGATACGTTTAGCCTTGCCAATAGGGTAGTAGTGAATGATCAATCATTAACAGAAAGGACAGGTATACCTGAATTCTGCATCTTCGATGATTCAACATTTGGCTAGTTGTAATGTTTGTGTTTTCAACTTTTTAAGTGTACTTCTAGCGGTGTGATCTGTTTTGTGTAATGCAGACATATGTTGGAAAGTTTAAAAGGAGCATTACATCTGTAAAGAGATACCGTCAATGGATGTTTTAATTCAGACAAGGAAAAGGATAAAAGCTAACTATTCTTATGAATATTACATATCTTATGTTATGCACAAAACAAAGAGGCTGCACATGTAATATTAATGAAGCTTTCTTGGATTGTGTTCTCTGCATTTTTTTTTCTTCATAAATTATATCCTTTAATCTTATATACAATGGCACTTCATTTATTATGCAGCCAATTTCTTAACGTTTCACATAAATAATGCATTAGTGACACTGTTGTCCTTTCAGCCCACACAGTATAATTAGTGAAGATGTTTTTGTTTGTTTTGTATGTGTGTATGTATTTATTTATTTTTTATTTACTGTTTGGTTATTTAAAGTTTCCTAGTGTAATACCATTTTTCAACTGATGTATGAACAAAAAAGGATGTTCACAAAAGCTTAAATCAAACAAAACACACTGATTTGTGAGAAAACAAGTATAAATATTGCAGCCCATAAGGGGATGTCTGTTATTTCCCCTCTTTAATTTGCTTGGAGCTTTCTTTATAGCCATCCACGGATTCCCTTTTTTTCTATTCCCTAATTCCCACTTTTCATGCAGTGGAGTTAATAGGGTTATAATCTTGTAATTAAAGCAGATAATTTTAATTTCTCTGATGACACTTTATTATGATAATCTTGTTAAGATTATGGCATTCATTTGTAGCAGCACATGAATATTTGGCTTTCTGAAAGGTTTTTAATGTTACACAGACACTAAATAATTAAACAAGCAGAAAAGTAGGACTAGAAAAAGCACTCTTTATGGTGAACAAAGTTGTCTCTGTGAGTCTATTAAGTGAGCCGAGAATGTTTTGAAGTTATTGCTTGCAACACCAAAGGTTTCATTAGCCAAGACTCAAATCCTTAACAAGTGAAGTAAACATGTCATTCTATGTTAGTTAAGTGTAAAGTGCCTTTCAGGATAAGCTAAAACATTAGTTGAAATTAATGATTTATATGAATCACACATCACAATATACAATAAAATTACTTACTTCCATAGTTGCTATTAATTCTTAGGAATATGAGTCAAACTAAGTTATTTTAGGTATAGAAAACCTGCAATATCTTTGCCCATAGCAATGGGAGAATTTAAGATTCAGATAGAAGTGAAGTTTGGACATGCTCTGCTTCCATCAGAGGCAAAGCAACAATGAACAGAATGGCAAAAATCAAGATGGAAATATTCAATCCTTTCACCATTCTAAGCACTTTTCTCTCAGAGAAGAAGGTATACACAGAAATACAGATTTTGACTGTGCCAGGGGGGAGCTGTTTTGCAGTCTTGCTTAATATAGAAAACAAACATGTAACTGAGCTTTATTGTACATTTTGTTTTTTCATTTATTTATATATTTTTTTTACAAATCATGTGACATAATAAACTACCAATAAATGTATAGTTACAAGATCACCACTGGACCGAAGGAACACACAAGAGGACATTGACTACTGTCACTTGGAGAAGAACATTGAAAGTGGAAATCGGGGAAGTTGGAAAGACATGGGGGCAGCTGCAGCATGATATTGGGCCAAGACCACAACCATCAGCATTTAATTGACACCTTATGTCAATGGACAGGAAGAGGATAACTAGCTTACTAACTACCAACACTACCATGTATACACTACCTACAAAATGAAAGTATATGTATGTAAAACTATACAAAGAAAACACAAGATCTCTCTCCTGTCCATTAGTGGAAGAGGAAGGCTTGTGCAAGTATTCATAGTAAGATATAGAATAATGAATACACTACTGATGGTATTTTAAGTTTCTTGGCTAGGTCCTTTAGCCATTATTGAAAAAAAAAAATGGACATACACGACTCAATTGGGTGGATGGCAATAATGAGCATCACATGAGATAATGATTTCGAAAAAGATCCCTTTTACTAAGTAGATACTCAGTAAAAACAAATCACTGTTGATCAACATTCATTATGTCATCAATGTTCCAAATGGGTTTACGTTAAGTACAAGCAATTACAGTTGTGTATAATATATAAGTAAAGCTTCACCACCCTCATAAGCATGTGCATTATTAAAGATAATAAATATACTTTAGTTAAAAATGCATTAGGGCCACGTGATCCAGAACATCTTAAAAAAAAAAAAAAAAAAAAGTCTGTAAGCTGCTTTTCTCAGATAGAAGTTTCATGTCATGCCTTAATGCTGAGGCAAGCAGTGCAAGGCTCAGAAGCTGCACTGAAATGAGTGTAAGAGTAAACCAATGTTTCAAAGCCTGATTTAGAAGTGCCTCTTTTGCAAAATGTCTAAGATGCCTAATTTTAATACTAAACTGACAGAACTATGTATGTATTTTTCTAAGAATGAATACCGGCATTCTAAAAATGTATTTATTTTATAGTAAAAGATTGAACACAGTATATGGTATATTACCTCCCAACATATAGGTGGAAACACATAATTGGTTTTCTTTGCCATTTAAAATGTGTCCTGTTTCTTTAAAAGTCAGATTTGATTTGTCTTTGTGTCCCCGTCTTTATGTGCTTAAGATATCTGGATTAGCAATCAATAAAGAAGCTGAGATTGTCCCAGCAAATTAATAGCTTCAACTATTCTATAAATTGCACAAACAACCAGAATAATTTAAATGGAATAACATTATGTTGCATTGCTAAAGCAGTCCATATTACTGTGAGACTGATTTATTTATCTATCTGTGTGTGAAAATATTAAATATTATACTAAATCCTTATTCTTCATGTTGGTGTCAAAATGTTAAATTTTTGGTCCTGACATTTAAACGGAAAATTGGTATTTAGTATAGCAAGCTTTGTGAGGTTGTTTAAATGAGAGCTATAACATCATCTTGCATGTTATAAAGCTAGAAAGGCAGTGTGTGTGATTCAGCTGATGGAACCAGCCTTATTAACAGCTAAAAAGCAAATTACTGCTTTAATAAAGATAAGCAGGTTGGAGCAGACACCCATAAATGAGTAATTAGTTATATAGCTAAAGATCAAAGTCTTTTTCAGAGTCTATCTTATCTGCAGAATAGATGCCTGCATGGGAAACCTAGTGTTTAATATTTAATAAATTGTGTCGAATTAGACAGCTTGAAAGGGATGTAGAAGCTGACAGGTGCATTTTTTTGATAACACGGGACCTGAAAAAAACAGCTATATAAACATAATATATTTTAGAATCCACTGTTAAGATATCACTGAGCTCTTCTCTCTGTTCACATTGATTTTACGTTAGCAATATCTGCTTTCCTGCAGGGTAAACATGCAATGTGTCCTAAAACAGGTTTCCTCCTTAAAACAAAAATGTAAAACAACATTATAGTATTTTATTTACAATCAGTCTATTCATGCAGTTATTTCAGGCTGGAATTGTGTATATATATATATATATATATATATATTGGTATGTTTATATATATATTTTTTAATTGGTATACTAATCTTGATTGATGTTATAATTTGAATGGACCGCATTTAGGATAATTATACATTAATTAATATTGGTAAAGATAAGATAGATATACAAAAAAAGGGTGTTTGGAAGAAAAATAAAAAGGATTTAAAGCTATGCCTGCGGGTGATCGGATGGATGCAAGAATTGAGTCTGAGAACAGGAAAAAAAAAATTGAAGAAATCTTTCAGTTATTAGACAGATGGTGAATCAGTATCTCAGATTCCAGACATTTGCCTTGAGATAGAAAGGGATAACTGAAAACTGAATGATAATGAGCATGCTGAGTTTCACTATGTACCAAAACAAGAATCCTATGGTGTTTTTTTTATATATAAAGCCTGTAGAACTTTGCAGAATATCGAACCAGAAGGAAACAAGAACCAAACCCATTGTTATATCACTTGTAAAAGGCACAGAAATGCACAGCAATACTACATATTACAGTTTTTCATAGGGTAAACTATGGGTCACATTAAATAAAAACCTTTACCCACCCGCTAATAGAAAAGTACAGAACAGTACATCATAGCGGTTACATTTATGATTAGAAGAAAGTGGCATCTTACTAAAAATGAAGCCGCAACTGAGTACTGTTTTGTAGTTTTCTATTAGCGGGAGGGTCACAGTTTTGATTTAATCCGGCCCTATATATGAGAGAATAAACTGATGAATCAGAGACTATGTGTATATGCTATGAGTTGGGAGTGAATCAATTTAGTTGTTTTCTTCTTCCTTACCTGCTAGATATACATACTATATCATAAATGATAAAACAGTTTCTCAAGATACATTCAGTGTGTCTTTGACTTGTCAATTATTAACTTTATTATGTCTCCAGAACGTCTTGAAATGCTATTTGTAATGGCATGTTTAGACCCTAATTCAATACAATGGACACATGCCATACAAAACTGGAATAATAGTAGAAAGCAAATGGGTCAAAATGCATGATGGGTCATTAGTGCATTCTGCCAAGGATGGGGCTGAAGATTTGGCATTAAGTCAGCAGTTAAGAAGGATTCTGACAGGAGTGAGACTGTATGTGCAATTATATGCAATTCCTTTAATAGAAGGAATATGGATGACGTTTATGATTATGTATGTTGTATAAGTACCAGTACTTATTTCACCCTGTGAGATCTATTCATCAAAATGCAAATTACTTGCAATTTGTAAAATAAATGTAGTCCAAACTGTTAACATAATGGACTTCTACTTAGGAATAATTACTATTACAGAAAAACATATCTTCAACAATCTAACAATCTGTATCAGATGTGTAACAGATTACAATTACTTACAAAATCAATGTAATCTGATATTTGTTATGGATTATTAAAAGTAACTTTCACAACACAATGTTTGTTTTTGGTTGTTTGTTGTTGTTGCTGTTGTTGTTTTGGGGTCGGCAGGATACAATTACTAATATTGTATCACTTTACACTCAGCCCCATTGTTGCTGTGTGGAGATATTGACTTGCAAAGTAGGGACACAAATTGACTCAGGTTATTATTTATATTTTTAATAACACATACATGATCATAACTCCTTCAATTTGTATCAAATTTTCACCCAGTTTGTCTTAAAAGTTGTACTTTGACTAGTACTTCAAAAAAGATTCCCTCCATTTTTTTATTTAAGAATAAATAATAAATCATAACTTTCATAATTCAAAACTATGCTATTATTTATCTTGAAAAAAAATGTGGTCTTATTATTCAACAATGCAGAAACCGATACTATAGTTTGTATGCTTTCATTTGAATGGTCCCAAATGCTTATAATGGAATAATGGCCCTTTTGCCAGCATTTTGTGGTACATATTTTCTCAAAACTTTTCCACATAGGTATAGGCACATAGGCATTCTATCAAATGCAAATTATTCCTTAATTTTTAGTGCTATTTTCACCCAACAACTTCTACAAGTTTCAGTTTCATTAGCATTTCAACAAATGCATTTCTGTGACAAAACTTGGTAGTACTGAAATATAGTTTGTCTAGTTTCATTTGATAGGTGTCACATACCTGTACTCCTTACACCTGTAATGTCCATATTAAAAACGCGTGCAAAAGGTCAAACCAGGTGAAAATGGGTCTGAGTGTAAAGAGTTAAACATATTTCTTAGTTGATTTATCATTCAAAATGGTTTCAAAACAGATCAGGGCCTGTATGCATAAAACACCTTAGAATTACTCCTAGGAATCACTCTAAAACTTAGTTTAGGAGTAAAATTACTCCTCAGAGTGGGAGTTGGAAGTTTGTCATAAAGTCTCTTACACCTTCTTTTAGCTGGGAGTAGGATCCAATCGTTGGAAAACCTTTTAGCACATTTTCACGATAGTTTAGGTTAGAATACCAGCTCATTGTGATGCATTTTCTTCATTTTGGGAAAAAAACTATAAAACCTCAAGCACGAGATCACTTGTAGACAAGCAGAAGCAAAAAGACAACTATAGACAACTATTATAATTTTAAACAAAATAATAATGTATTCATTGCAAGGACATTAATGTGCTATATGGAATTAAAATGCTAGATTAATCGAAGGGTTTTACACCAATTCGCTATTTCAGACACTTTTTCTGTATTGAATAAAATACAGAAATACATGGTCTGATGGCAGTGCGGCGGAAGAAACTGCATTTCTGACTTGTTCAGTAACAAACAATATTCAGTTTCTGGCTAATCTATATCGCCGCAATAACTCCTCATCATCACACCGCTGTAACACCTTTCCTTTCACAGAAGCTGCGCTCAGTCCTCTTCTCATTGCTGCCATCTCCCAATTCCTAACTAGTTAGGGGACCTCGTGAGGTCTTCTAAATTTTGGTCGAGTTAGGAGTACTTTTAATTTTAATTAAAAATGGCTTTTATGCCTAGGAGTAAAAGTAGGACCACATTGACATCACTCTCAGATATATCAGGACCGATTAATCACTGTCGGACACTTTATGAATATGGGCACAGATCTACAAATTCAAGATAAGTAAAAAAAAAAAAAAATGACAGTTACACAAAATATACACAAATGAACGAGGAACATAAGAAATGGGAGTGTCTGCAATAATGCAGGTTATTTTATTTGTATGTATTGAAAGGACATTCTGGTTTTGTGCTTTTCACTGTCAAATCAACTTCATCAACTTCCAGGGAACCTTTTTTTTGGGCAATTTAAATTCAGCTTCCAAAGCACATATTCCATATTTACTGCCCTGGGTGCCAATTGAGAATAGAATGTCTAGTTATGAAGGAGCCCAGGCCACCAGAAGCCCAGCAGGCTTAGAGCTGTTGGGAACATAGCCTGTGAATTTCATTAGAGCAAAACCTGTTTTAGCCTTTCCCCAGTGAACTGTACCATTAATAAAGCAGTTCAATCTGAAACCAAAGTAACATGTTTCACCCACCCTATATATGCATCACTTTAATAGATATTTTATTTACAAGGTGGTGTTGAGGGTCTTTACATTATGCATTATACGTCCATTATTACAGGGAAAGGTGTTTTGTGGTGTCTTTCTGCTATTTATAAATTAAAACACTCACTTTGCATAACAAGCAAATAGTCGCGTTGTTTAAAAAATATTACTTTTTCAAGTCCTTGGGGTAATATCGCAGTAGCATATTCATTCATCAGCAAACAGATTCTCAATTAAGTGTACCCCTACTCTATAGGTGGTGCTGAATGTACTTAATGGCAAAATTCAAATAAAGCCTTTCATATTCTGAAGATTAATAGGAAGTGCCTGTACCTTCTGCACAAGTTTACAAAACAACAACTGATGGTAGTGTACTACACAATGCTGAGTTGGTGTTTCCATTACACACATTTTAAAAGGAAGACAACGCAAAATAAATACTGTTTTAAATAGAGAAAATCTAACTAAATTGTCTGCTTCAGGCAAATGCTTGATTTTATTTTTAAGAGTGTCAATTGTAATCCTGCTGTTTTCATTTCCATTATGCATCCTATCTGGCAGCCATAAGCTATATGATCATCAACTTTAAGATCAAATGAGCTTGTAACAACTTCAAGTTTCGACAGAGGTGATGCTAATCTGGTATTAAAATCACTATATATACTGTGATACTCAGTGGGGCATCGTACGGGTGCCTCCACCCTCCTCTCCTTTGCAGAGTCTGCTGGCATGGAAAATTACAAGCCGACTAAGCCAGGTGAACACATCTGGGATTTTAAGGGATATTATTCATCCTTCAGGGGAAAGGCGAGAAGGGCAAGAGTGGGGCTTGTGAGTAGGCAGGTACGGAAAGCGGAGAGAGAAGTACTTACCTTGACAGACACCCAACATTGACCCTGCTTTTGACGATGACCCCCAGTTGTGAACCGACCCAGCACTGGACCCCAATGATAACCCCACCTAGCCAATTGGATTGTTTACACCTCATCCACTTAAGAAAACTAAGTCAGGGATGAAGAAGAATTTGTAGTAAGTGCCCCAAACCAGGCTAGATTTTACTATTGTTTTGTTCTACTTTAAACGCTTCTCTCTGTCACCATCCCCCTAGCAATCCGGCACACAGGGGAGTGGTGTGTGTTGCTCTCCCCCTCAATATATATATTTGCAAAATAGACCGCCTTTGGTATTATAATTCAGTAATCCTTTTGAGATTGTAAGTCTACTGCCAAACAGCACTTATTTTGCTTTAGAAGGATAGTAAAAGCAAGTCTACCACTAATAACACCACAAGCACACTTTTTCCCCATAAGTGACCAGGGTGTGCAGTGATCTGAGGATCTTCTAGCATTACCCCCTTGCTGCTATCTACAGTCAACTAATGGCATAGCCTGAATTTAAACCAGCAAAAATGGGTTATAAGGCCAGTGTTGGACTCTTAGAATATATATATATATATATATATATATATATATATATATATATATATATATATATATATGTTTTGTTATCGCACAAGTTACTCAGATGACCTGTGATACATGCATTGTTTAAGTTTTCCAGAAAAGAAATACAGGGAAATAAGTGCTTTTTACATTTTTAGTGACCTTGCTGGGGAACCCGTCACTATCCCACAGTCCAACAAACATCAGAGAAGTACATTCTGTGAGGGAGTCTTAATTGTTCAGCTGGCAAACATTTCAGAAGAGGATTCATGGGGCCCACACCCTTGTTACTTATATCAAATATTTCAGGTCAGTGGAGTAAAACAATTCCAGATTAATCCTAGCATAACGTAGCTCAGTATGGAGGTGTACTAGGAAGCACACACACACAAAAAAAAAGGAAAATACACAATCAAGTATAGGACAGATTGTAAATGGTAAACCAGAGTTTCACATTCATTTCCTAATTCATATTTGTTTTTCTGCAGATGTTCCTCCATTTTTTATGACAGGGATAAGCACTGAATAAGACACCATGTATTACATGTTGGAGCCAGATCAATTAGTCTGCGGTATTTAAACAAAAAGCAGACTGGAGAATGGAAAGGAGTGTGGTGGAGTATCATAATACAAAGAAACACAAGCATGTAGTAGGTGTTACAAAAAATAAACAACACAAGACCCAAATGTATCTTAATTTACAGGATCCCTATGCTTTATCAATAGGCAGCAGCCTAATTTGGAAGTTTAACATGATACAAAGTTAGGATCTAGTAAGCTGGTCTGTCTTTGAATTTCACAGATTAAGTATAGAAGACAAAATGCAAGTAATTACAGAAATTATCCACTACTGTTGATGTCCAGTTGATACTTAGAGCTACTTTCTTTCTTTAGAAATAATAATAATAATAATAATAATAATAATAATAATAATAATAATAATAATAATAATAAAATGTTAAGAAAATGTTCATATTTTCAGCATTGGTTGTAGAAGCAGTGGAGTTAAAGATAATGTTGAAATTGTAGTCCCCATGTAAAGATGGAAAACCCAAAACAATCTTTAAACAGGAGGTCTGGCAAAGAAGAGGTGTGAAACAAATGTCTGAACGGGAGCCCCCACAGAGCTCTGCATTGTTGGGAATACTGTGGAGGTGGCAAAGATAGACAATTAAGTTAATGTGCACCGACACCCAAAGGAGAAGACTTTGAAGTTTCATTACCAGAGGTGAGGTTGACCTGCCTTTGTTAATGATATAGACTTAGGCCTGATTGTAACAATAGAAGAGAATTGACTTCTCTTGCCAGGGGGAACCCCACAGAAAGCATAAATGGATGCATCAATGCAAGGAGGTCATGGGAAGATAATAGGAGATCTTCATACATCAAGGTCATGCCGTTCCATTCCAAGATGTGGAGGGTGTTGATGATTGCAGTTTTTGATCAGTGTAGATAAGGTTGTGTGATCATAGAGATGCCCTCCCCGGCTAAGTCACAATGATACAAGACAATTCAGTAACTACTCTCAGGAAACTATTAATAATAATTGAATCACATCTAAAATTATTAACTACGTGTGAAGAAGTGGGTATATTTCACTTGGGTGTTTGAGTTCTGTATTTGTAATTATCTGTTAGGTAGTTTGTCAGTACTATTTTATCTCAGACCTACAAAGCTAAAACATGTTGATTTGAAAAGTAGAAAATAATAATAAAAAACATGTAAGGGTCTATGATGTAAATCTATTAGGTGTTCAGTGCTTAGAATGAAATAGAAAAGATTATTACATATTTAAAGGAATTGTAATGAATGGAATGAATGTTTTTGCATTTATACAATAAAGTAGTGAATAGTAATCATGAGACTTGTTCTCTGATGGCAAAAACAATTCCAAGCTCAAACCTCTTTTAAGAGGCATGGTAATTATAATATCTGATCCCTTAATACATACGTACAAAATGCCAGCCTTAATATAGGGCTTCCCAGACGCTGTCCTTGGGACACCAGATTCTTGTGGTACTTATTCTAGCTTTGCTCTACTTAAACAACTGGCAATGTTAACATTTAAAGATTTTTCATTAGAGAATAACTTAGCTATAAATCAAATTATTTACTAAAGTTGAAATAATAGTAATAAATTAAAGATCTTAATACTGGATACATTTGGGCTGAGTTAAATAAAAGGAAATATGCATAAAAGGAAAGTGCATATCTCTTAATCCTTCAAGCTGATCATATAAATCAAGTTTCCTTTGTGATTCGTTGCAGAGCTTTTCACTAATAATATATTTAAAAAAAAATTGGAGAAGCATAACCTTTTGGATAATGAATGTTTCAGTTTGGGGGCACAGCATTTCTACACGGGTAGCTAAATGGAAAAAAGTTGGACTGGGTAAAACACATGCTGCTGTACAGGATATAGTAGGAGATTAGCTGGGCAAGATTACCATTATGAAATCCGTTAAGAGGCTTATTTATCAGCAAAAGGACTTTACAGTCTCTATGATGTTTGACTGACATCTACTACAGCAACAGATTCATTATTGACTTTGTGATTTGTGCTCTTAACATGTAACAGTATACTGGCAGCAGAACTTAGCAGCCACTGGAGTCTGTCGAGGAAAGTATTAGGGGAGTCCAACAAACAATGCTTTACAAAAATCAATGCAGGATGACATAAATCTTAGCATCAGCTATGAACAGAAGACATGAAATTGGCAATGTGTTGGGGCTGGAAAAAATGAAATCCTTTTATTATGAGCTGAAATACAGTCATTTAGGATAAGCTATTAAAGGTCCAATGTTGGGTTTACAATACTACCGTAAGAGTAAATCCAAAAATTACAAATTACGTTAGAAACATTGTTAAATCAGAACGTTTATTTGAATAGGGTATCAATTCCAAGTTGTTTGCAAGGTTATGTACCTCTCTTTATAAGGTGGGGGGGGGGTTAACACAGAACAGAAATAGTTGACAAACAAATATATGTACATGAATTATATCCTTCAACAATACTTACCTCCAATCATTTTCGATGTCAGGTCCACATGAAGAATGCTTTTGAAATACAACTACATTGTGGTTAATCATATTGTTATAGTAAAGATATTATTTTTCACAAAATACAGTTCATTTTAATTTCTGGGCTTTCAAAGTACCACTGAATATTATTGTGATTGTTATAATTATTAGGCATTGCTTATTGCTTTATACAGAAATGTACTTCAGAGCTAATTATTTAATGGGTCATAAAAATAAATTCAAGGTTTATTAAATGCGTTTATATCTGTGCCCCAGTCAGTCATTTTGCTCCTTGCACAGCACAGCCATAATTGTAAGCATTGTTACTATCAGGAAAAGCCATTTTCACAAGTAGGCCTCTGTGATCTGCAATGACAATTGGTAAACTGTGCTCTAAAATTAAGTTTGTGAAAAGAGTCTCCACTTTAATCACTTCATTTCTGCCATCTGTTTGAAAAAAAAAACAGTCCAATGATCTATTTCCCTGAGCTCCCCGTGAATTGCTCTCATGTTTCAAGGTTCTGACGTGTTCATCAGTTTCATTTATTCCCCGATTCTTAAATCACACCTGCAGTACTCACAGTAAGCATGATGTTCTGATTGCATACTTTTTTGTATGAATGTATACTTCTTGGTTTAACCATGTTTGAACCTTTGTGCATTCAGTCTTTTTTGTGTTACCATTTATTAAACATGGAATGAAAAAGTCACTGTTGCTATTTTTACCATATGCATCTGCAGAGAAATGTATTATTAGAGATCTTGATTTAGTTAGTTTTTCTTTCACTGTTGCACTGTTTTTTTAACTACAAACCAATCACAACACGTGAATCAGATCCCAAAATAACACAGGAGCACACAAATAAATAGGAGAAAAACAACATAAAAACACAAAAACATCCACTTAAAATCTGTAAAATTGTTGCATGTTGCGTTTATATTTGTGTATATTTCAGTGTACTTATTCCCACTGCCTCCTTTCTTGAATCTGTTTTACTGCACTTGGTGTTTTAAGCATTCATGTGAATTACAGACATATCATGGTTTGTGAAATGCAATAACCGGAAGACTCTTCTTGAAGTGAATTGGGTTAAAGATTTCAACACTCAGAAAGGAATTCCCATCAGTACATTTCAAGGCATACAATGGTAATTAATCCAAAAATATATTGAAAACATAATTTGGATGTATTCAAACTCAGGGTAAGTCTTAGATGTCTCCTTACTATGGATTCTTTTCAATATAATTATCAACTTTTCCAAATATTTATATATGGCGAGATCACTGGGGACTGTAACCACTTGACATTTTTACTTCTATGAGCACGTATGACATTTATAATTTATAATTAAATGTTTAGACAATCAAATTGTTTCATTATCTGATCCATTTTGTCCCCCAACAATGAACAGATTCAAGGTCAGGTTAAATATGTATCCCATTCCCTTGGGTGACCCTGTGTTATCAGTTCTCATTAACTTTTATGTAATACATAGTGGACCTCAAGCCTTGTCATTTGACTATTCTGTCAAAATTAACCAACTCTAAATATTCATGAATCTACTTCCCGATTCAATATGAATCTACAAGGTGAATTGACAAGCAATGAATATAAATATGGGCACAAGATTGTAAGTACATTAATGTATTTGTATAAAAATATAAAATAATTGTGTTGTTTTCTTTCAAAGACATTACACCTTACTGTTAAACATATTGATATCAGTTTTAAGACGCAAACATCTCTTTCATATAAAACAATATACTGTAACAGCTTGGATTTGAAATTATTCTTTTCATTAGATTTTTTATTTTAGTCCTTTGTTTTAGAAATACCTTATTTTCTTTAAATGTACAAATGAAAACAACTTTTATTTTGTAAACTGTTGCTCCCTCCCTTGATGTTGGGTGTTTGCTGATTTCACATTCTGTCCTACATTTTCAAGAGCTGAAAGATTTTTAAAAGATCTAGTCAAGAAGAGAGTTTGAATAAAGGTCTCAATTAGCATAAGTTATTAAGAGTTCACTTGTAATGAAAACAGAAGAAACACGTTGTCTGAAGACCAGAATTAAGTAACCATTATTTATACAATACCAGTCCACTCCAATTACTTTCTGGTCCATTTCCAAGCCAACAGAATTCTCCCTATATTAACCCGAAGCAGACCCATGTGATTGGTCCCTTGTGCCACCCAACTGGGATTCAACTTCCTAGTGCATCTTAACTAAAGCATGGAAATATCAATCTAAACCTAATATGTTGTTCTAGATTTTCCCCAACCCGGTGTATACTGCCAATGTAGAACCACCTGGGAAATATGCTGATCACCAGGCATGTTTGACCCATTACACAAATCAGCATGATAGCATGTTGCCATATTAAAAATGTTTCATTATCTCTGTTCGTTGCATGTGATATATTCCAGTTTACCACACGACTTACTGGATATAATCAAATAACATATGGTTGGTCAAATGTAGAGTCATCTTTCTGCACTGCTCAGTTTATGAGTCATTTCCCATGACATGTTGAACCTCAACTGTTTCCTTAAATAGAAAGACAGACCTGACCTCAACCATTCACTTCCTGGGTGTATAAAGTGAAAAAGAAGCTGCTTCATCAAGCTTTCACAAGGTGTAAATCTCCAACAAAAAAATTACTTCCCTTCTGTAAGAGGATGGCTGTAAGGAACCCACATCACTTTTCATAAGATATTATCTCCTTTGACTGTTGTTGATAGTATTTGTTGTTGATTTTTTTTTTTTGTATAGTAATTCATTTTCCTCAATTCCATGTCTTAGATCGAATTACAGTGGCCCTAAAGATCAATATTTGCCAAGTTTAACCTAGAGGATTATCTGTCTGGCAGACCCTACAAACAGAAGCTCTCAGTTCCTACATAAATCTAGACCTGTCCTCATTAGTTTTAGAAGTCATTTTCTTTTTTCATCATAAATGAAGGTCTGACTGGAATGAAGTGATTTTCGGTCTTAGCCGGAAATCTCCTGTCCATCCTACTGAAGCCTCGTCCATGGTCATTGAAATATCACAGAGCCAAATACAGTAATTAAGAAAATCTCTACCTTTTGATTCTGTCTCAAGATTTCAGGGTGATCTTTAAGGCTCCCCCTGTGGCATTTCTTTTTTTTAATGTTTTGTATAAATGGCATACAGGGCCACTTCTCTTTACTTGTATCCAATTGGTTGCTCACACTGAAGGATGTGCAATCTGACTTTGCCAGACATTTAGGTACCTCTTTAAACCACAATTAACTGAAGAGCTAAACCACAGCTAGTCTTTTTTAGTTTGCATACTATTATTGCATTAATTTTCATATGTAATCCCAATCCATTGTATTTGTTTCTCCACAACATGTGTGTGTGTGTTAATGATAACATAATACTAATATAGAATTAAGTTATTACAAATGTATGTTTAATTTCCCAAGCAGGATTTATTAGTTTCCTTCTTAAGTCTTTGTGAATTATTCTTCCACTGCGAGTTCTTGGTTGCATAAAATCTGACTCAATAATGCATTTACAACACAACATTGTGATTCACAGTTGTTTCTCTTATTCAGAGCTATATATTTTTTTTATTTTTGAATGAAAAAGGTTCAACACTAGCACCACCATAGCCGGTTTTTGAGCGGCTTTTGCAATTCAATTGTAAATATTTTTGCAAAGGTGAATTTCTACTGCATATCTGTTTTTATGTGTTACTGAATATGTTAAATACCTATATTTCAGCTGTAAACTCAACATAATGAATGTTATAAACACTTTCTTCTTTAACCATCGGACCCGCTGTTTATGTGATAGACTATATTGAATCTAATATAGCTGACAATCTGGGTTTTGTAATAAAATTAGTAATTGTAAAATAATTATAATCTTGTTGAGTGCTGAAACATTTCATATATTCATATATTATCATCATTATTTATTTTATTAGCAGATTTTGCAATCTTGATCACGTTGCAAACCCTGGTCTCTTGATCAATGCCTTGATCAGTCACGATCATGTCTGCTAATTATTTTGTATGAGGTGTAGGGCTGGTGACAGGCTGTCTGGTGTTAACGTTTATTAGACTGCTGTTGGCACTACAAATCAGTATCTGTACAGGACTGAGAAGATGCCCCTCACCTTTGAGCCAGCGCTGCCCACTGGCACAAAGAATAAAGCCAGGTTGCTAAATGCTACACAAACAGACCTGTTGATGTCTACACACAGTGTGGAAAGGCAGTCTGTTGCAAAGGCGCTGTAGTGTTGAAAAGCGTGTTTTTTGCATTGATATACCCAATTCTAATAGGCAGACGGAGCCATTTCAAAGCGCTTTCACGTTGCAATATATATAAAAATAGCATACAACTGAAATATGACTGTTTATTTATGTTTTATAATTTTATAAGTCTGCTAAGATACGTACATACATATTTCTAGACCAATTTACACAGTTTATTTTGTAAAGTTTATTGTATTAGTTTTTTCATGTTTGTGTAGATGCGTTTGTTTTGAAAAAGTACGAAAAATATTTTTCAATGTAAATACACTCTCTCTGCCATGAAAATGTTATGTCATGTGCATATGTAAAAATATTACGTTTTATCCAACTCTTTCTTTTTCATTCTCATCACACAGCTGTTTTATAAAGGATCCACACACACAGTTGTATGTAATCCAAAATCTCTGCGGTTCTAGTGTTTTACATTTTCGTAAAAAATCTGAATAAGACAACATACATAATTATGGAAATAAAAAATATTAAGTTGCCAGGCATCCATGTTTAACAGAACACCAGTTTACTTTGGATCCCTACCTACATTAGGAAAATGCTATTATAGACAAACCAAGACTGTAGAAATGTAGAGCATTCATGGCATGTAATATGTATAGGGAGAGTCCCAGAAAAAAAAATATGTTTGTGGTAGTCTAGATAATAATTGATTAATGAGGTTCAGTTTCCATAAACATGCCTTCTTATACACACAATCACTGGAATAGACTACATGGCATTCCTCCTGGAGATTCTTGACCAACTGTACCTGCCCATTGGCTAAAATTGCATCCCTCGCCATGATCAACACACCATTTTGGCTTTAATAATTTACAAACAATTCAAGACAAATTAGTGTGATGATCCTTACCATTAACATACATGTCCATTAACCAAACACTGGCCACTGAAAAAAAAATATAAAATGCGTTCCAGAAGGAGAATGTTGAAATTATATTGCCTAGTCAGCATGTGCTCTTCCACTGTACTCTGTGCTGTATGTATATATATATATACACACAAACAGCATATATATATACATATGTATAGTGCCATGGTCCGGGGTGGGGTGGTCAAGGGGCGCTAAATCCAAGTCCACACCATCCCCTTTCTCACCCCTTTCTAGAACAACAAAGCAGTTGGGAAACTGCAACCCCCAGCCACCCCACGCAGGGAGAGGGATTTAATGATGGGAAAGAGGTGTTTTCCAGCCCCACGCTGTAAAAGCAAGCCTATCTCACCTTTGGGGGTCTTACTATCATCCTACTAATGAGGACAAGGAGGTCGAAGAGTGTAATAGAAAGCAAATTCATTGCTGAGACAAACTGCACTGACCCCTGCCTGTATGAGGTCCCTGCCTTAGAGCATGACCCTCGCCTGGACTACCAACTCTGAGATCGTCCATCCCTTCACTGTCACTTGCACATGGTGGAACACCGCCTAGCTGTCCAACCCACCTAATGTGGTCCCTCACCCCCACTCATCACACTGCCCTCACTACATGTATATATAGCAGCAGCAGCAGCCTGTATCAATCCACTGCCAGATTTAGGCCTCCCCAAGATGTATCTGCTTGCTTTGATCTATAGCTTCCCTTTTCCATGTCATGCCTGCAAAGTTTATTATTTTATCTTCCCATCTTTTATGTGGATGTCTTCTAGGTCTTTTTTAATCTCTTGGGATCCATTTGATAGCTTCCTTTGTCCATCTTTGATCTGTTCTTCTTGCAGTACATCCAGCCTATTGCCATTTTAACATTTTGATGCTTTCAATGATGTCAAATTTTGTTTGTTCTCGGATCTTACATCCTCAGTAACACGTTTCCTTACTGTTTTGCACAGCTCAACTTTTGGCTTGGGGTCTTGACTGTATTTTATTACTCATCTGTATTTTATTTATTGTATATATTGAGGCATGTTTTACTAGTTTTGTAATATTTATTCAGAGTACACACTCCTCTTCCAAGAAAACAAAACAGGGCATTCTAATTCCATTACCTTTCGGTTTCCAGAATAAAGCTGAACATTTTATTTGTATTTTTTTGGCACCTCTTCAACTGGACCATAAACCGTGTTAGGAGGTTACATTAAAATATTGAGTGCTTTATATTATACCACTGGCTACTGGCACCATCCCTTTGGCCAGCTGTGTGCCTATTTTCAAAGTGTTTCAGACCTCATGAACCATTTTAGTCTTGCATTGTAGTTAGCAGACTGAGACTTCCCATGGCCTACTTATAATTTGATTGGAATTGCCTATTATGAATCCCAGAGCATGGATATATCATCGTCAGCAGATTTGGCACCACTCACTGCTGCATGAAGGCTTCAGCAAAGTTTCTAATGTCATCTTCGATGTGGTCTGCTTTTTGATCATGTATGCATACACACATGAATAAGGAGAGTCTCAGTATAGTGGTCTAATGTTGATCTATCTATCTATCTATCTATCTATCTATCTATCTATCTAGAGTATCTGTATTTCCTATCTAGAATGTGTTTTAAACAAGAAAATTCCTGTTACCTGACTAGTTTTGGACGTATGTATAATGCTAATCTAGTACTGGTATTAATGTGAACAGGTGTTCAGTCAAAATGTGTGTGGAGATAAAAGCTTTACGATTAGAATGAAAGCAACACAAAGTCAAGGAAGTCCTGTAGTGCAATATCATTAGCTTTCCACAAATGTAAGCCATCACGTTACTGGTTTATGTTCTGAGAGGTTTTTTTGTGTGGTTATTGTGCATTCTATACCAACAGGACAAATAAAAAGGTAATGAAAAAATGTTGCAAATATACTCCAATGAGTAACGTTCATTTTCAGAGGACAACAATTGTTTATCCAAATCAAAGTAAATTAATCTATTTTATACAGGCAATGTGTTGTTATCGATTAAATCGGAAGGCATTTGGCCTAGTGTTCCTTTCAAGGTCATTCATGAACTTAACATGAATCTTCTTAAGTGCAAGAAACTGATGTTCATTGCCTGTTCTGTGCCATGTTATGCATTTTTGTCTCATTACAGTAAATCTAGTTTCATTGACGAACAGGGCTCCACAGTGGGCCTGTTTCGGATGCATATGCGACTACACATTCTATGGAGTGCCTGAAAAATTATATTTATGAGCACGTTTGCACCTATCTTATTGTGCTACTAAAACCTCAAGGGCGAGATGTTTTATTCACGGAGGCTGCAACACCACATCTGAAATCAGCGTTGTGCTTCTGCTGAAAGTGTGAGCCAATCTTTGGCTTCAGCTGTGTAGGAAACAAAATCTCACCCAACTGTTAAATTGCGAATCACAGTTTACATTCAATGCACTCTGGGAATGTAGTTTATCATTGTCCATTGTCTGCAGCAACAATGCAATAAAAACTAAGTATCACTACCTAAAGTTCTATCCCTCATCGATACAAAAGGCACTCATTTCAAATGATACACTTCTGTGCAGAATGAGTTCAATAACAAATTACTTACAGGGCTACTGCAACCTTTGATTGTTTGAAAACCCGCTTACAGAAACACCCCTTTATGAACCACGACCATGGCTTTTTGGATTTCGATTTGGACACAGTACTTCCTTCCCTGTAACACACAACCCCTGGATCTGTTACGTACTGTAGTATTTAGCACTGCATGCTCTATAAAAAGAGAAGTCTCAAAATCAAACGTAGATTTATGTTAAAAGTTGATTTATGTATTTAAAAACTCACTTACTGGTCATTAAACAGGACAAATAAGTCACCATACAACATTAGAGACTTGTCCAAATTGGAAGTCATTATATTTCACTAATCCAGATATCACCTGATTCCACCCCTTTGCCTTATTTGAATACATTACAATGATGGCACAGTGCTAATGAGATGGGATTAGTAAAACACCACCTAAAACATATTCTTCACAGATTTTGCAGATTTTCTGGCCATTAAATGACTGCTTTATTAATGCCTGAAACTATTTACTTCAGCAATATTGCTGCTTTGCAATTACAAATCCCTGTGTGCATGTCCTTACATTATCCCGTGAGTAAATCAGAAATTTTAGCTACCATTTATGATAGAAAACACACATACATTGTAACAACTACCCTTGCACTCATAAAGATGGAGTCAAAGGAGACTATTTCACATAAGGTATTTTACTGCATCTCCTTAATCCCATAAATCCATCATACCCCAGAAGGAGAGCTCAAAGGGTATCATCGCCCTAGAAACATGATGCAGTTAGATGCAGCTGCAAGCCAAGGCAGTTTACATAGTGTTTATCAAATAATAAACACAATAGCAATGTCTACTGCCTATTTGATACATGGTGTTTTAGGGAGAATTAACATGCATTAAGACAAGTATGGGTCTAAAGAAATTGCTAAAATACAGGCTGTGATATTTTAAGTGCACTGAGATTCATACCTATGGAAATAATATGGTTTATTCAGCATCTATATTTATTTCTAAAATAAAATGCTGCATGCTTGATTAACAGAGCTGTAGGTTTACAGTAAAGCAATGCAAAAAGTGTGTCCTCAGCTGTTCTGCCATCAAGTCAGACATGTAAGCTTAGTGCCTAAAGCTGTGTATCACATACAAGTGAGCAGATCATATTAGTCCATACATTATGGAAACTGGAAACAGGCATCTGGGTCAGACCTGCTAATTGCCTCTCCTGATGCATGACTTCTGGGTATTTGACATTCTGTTATATGTATTGAGACATATATCTGCTTATAGAGGAAATAAGATGCAGGTTCAAGTGTTCTGAAATATTGAGCTCCTGGAAATCCGCACATGACGACAAAGCCTTGGCAAGAATGCTTTCGAAAGCTTCAGCTGTAGTCGGCCCTATATAGCTATGTCCACAGTTATCCAGAGGGGGATAAAATCAGACAGGTGAAGAGGTTTGAATTCCTTCTCTTGAGAGATAGATACTTCAGATTGATCCTGCATTCTCTGAATTAATTAAACACTTTAATTCATGCAAGACTGAGATCTTATAAATTAATTAATAAATCAGATTAATGTATTTCCTTAATGAATTATGAACCGATTCAAACCATGGCCTGCCAGTCTGCATGAGAACAGATATGTATAAAACTGTGAACTTAAATGCTCACGTATGAGAATGATATTGCAGAGACCAGTTTTTGAGCAGTAATGAAAGCACCTGCCTAAAGGCAGCCCTGGGGCAGCATTTTACTTCTCTAGAATGGTTTTACTTAGACTTTAAAAAAGAGTTAGTATACAACTGAAATGGATCTGTCAAATGTCTTGGTTTGTCAAGTAATATCAAAGACAATCCATGAGATAAAACAGCGGAAGCTTCTACTGTTACAAAGAAATCATGAAAATTCAGTGAAAAGTGTCTGAAAGATGTCAATTGACTGACTGTCTCTAGAGAGTGAACTAAAATTCACACCATAGAATATATTCAGCTTTTTTCCCCATACTGTTTTTAAATATTTATATCCCCACTATAAAACAAAATCGTGCACCACACTGAGTGAAAGCATTATCAGGAATTTGTAGTGTACTTTCTTCTTCAGGGCAGTGACCATATGGTGCACATCCCATAGGCTATTGTTCTGTCAAAATGATATCCAAAATCATGACAGGGTGGGGATCCTGGCATTTCTAGTCCCAAAATCAAACCTGTTTCTGTTGTTTTCAGCTGTATTTTTTCTCAGGTTTGGAAGGTATTGTTACATTCCAAGGAAGGAACTTCAAATCATTCAAACTGGTGTTTTTATTTTATATATGAAGTAAGATTAATATTATCAGTCCTGACTCAAATTAGGTCTGGCTACCCAGTTACAAACAGATGTGGACAAGCAGAATTAAGAGGTACTTTACCTAGATCCCAGCTCCAGCAAAAACTCAGCTGTAAAAATGGGTAATCATATGTAAATTATAATGTGATATATTGTAAGCCGCCCAGGATGAGACCATCTTCAAAGAAATATAATAATTATGAAATGCAGTAATGATATCTACAGCCATTTTGAATCTTTCCTGGCAGACTACAGCCAATACACTTATTGTGAATAACAATAATTATTCCAAACATTTTATTGTCAGTATAATTAAGAATTCAAATTAAAATGTTAATTTACAAAACAAAAGGAACCACAATAAGAGGCAAAGGTTTATTACATTATTATGATGATCACTTTCATATATTCAAATGTACTTTTTACTTTGAATGTGTTTACTTGAAAAATATCAAAAGAAAATATGTTGTTTGACTTTGACAATCACTGCTTTTCAAATGTGAATCAAAAAAACAAATTAAACATATTTATATTTTCATTCAACTTTAATCCACGTAACACTAATATATACATTTTTAAGCAAAACAATATTTTATTATTTGCATTTTAAAAAATGAGATGTTTATGAAGGAAATGCTGATTTAAGAAAACCTCTTCAACCTTGACTCAGTTAACCTTGACCTTAACCTTCAATCGTGTAGCAGTCATTTCATTGAAGCACTTTAAAATTAGTCATAATTTTTAAGAAATATTGAAGTTCAAAGAACAACACATCATATTTCAAAACTACTGCTTTATTTTATCCAGCCCTAATGATTTTCATTATTGTCTGAGCTGATAGAATCCATTTAAAAAACCAATAATCTCCTGAATTCCACTGAGCCACAAATTACTCATTAGAAGAATTTTTCAAAGATCATTACCCTTATCATAGACTTCAGGTCTTCAGTTCCAAGATGTTTTTATTCTGAGAGTGCTTTTAAATTAGCGAGGGCAAGCGCTGTTTTAAATAAGGGAGAGAAGGCATTTATATAACTATAGTTACTATAAGAGAATAATGAAACCATTCTTACAAGCAATAGCTTACAAGTTTAGTCCTTTAAACAGAGCTCTTCTTCCAGAATAATGTTGTGTTTGTTCTGAGAAATACACATAACTAAGAATGCATCAAGCAAAAAACTGTATGACCTCTATTATCTAAAGAAAATGCTTCGTCACGTTGATTGGTTATGCGCGCACACACACATTATACACTCGTTCAGTTTACTTAATAAATACAACAGCTGTTGAATGTTACACAAAGTTAAATCTTTTCATTTTATGGGGAAAAACTGAAAATGTATAAAAGTATACTGGCAGGTAAAAAAATAAAGACATTAGTTCTTCCCTCCATATTTAACTATGTGGCAGTAATGCAATGATGTAATAATAACAAAACAATAAAAACAATATTAATGAAATAGGAATGTGCTACAGTCACCAAAATTCACCACACAATAAAGGCTGCTACGGTTGTTCACTACAGCTGTAGATGGATGTTTTACCTTCTGCCGTCTTAGCATTAGCTTCTTGAAAACACCAGACAGCCATGACTGACTTTAATTCTTATTGGTAAACCAAAGCTTTTTGAAATTGCCATTGCTGAGACAATGGGCTCACTTGGCTCTCTCTTGGTTCTTATCTTCTTAAACCAGTAGCTTGTATAAACTCAGTAGTTTATCTCAGATCTGAAAGTCGACTGACCCAATCCATTTTAGGGGCTTTTTAAAATCCCTGCTTTTACTCCAGACTCAGATGTCAATGATCCACTCATATCACCAGCTGATATAACATATCTGTAACTATACATATTCATTATTTTCTTTACTTTTGGTAAGGGATGTAAATACTATTATATTAATAAATTGAAACAGACAGTAGACTGGGTCAATTGTAGATAGTAAGGAGAACAGATGTATCTTCAGTTTTCAAGATAGTAGTCATTGCAATTTCACACACCCCCAGGAAACACACATACACAAACATAATTCTCACCTGAACACTTTCCTTGTAGTTATGTGATGGCCCCAAACAATGTATGTAATATATTACAGTGAGGGAAAAAAGTATTTGATCCCCTGCTGATTTTGTACATTTGCCCACTGACAAAGAAATGATCAGTCTATAATTTTAATGGTAGGTGTATTTTAACAGTGAGAGACAGAATAACAAAAAAAAAAAAAAATATATATATATATATATATATATATATATATATATATATATATATATAAAATGATTTGCATGTTAATGAGGGAAATAAGTATTTGACCCTTTCGACTTAGTACTTGGTGGCAAAACCCTTGTTGGCAATCACAGAGGTCAGACGTTTCTTGTAGTTGGCCACCAGGTTTGCACACATCTCAGGAGGGATTTTGTCCCACTCCTCTTTGCAGATCCTCTCCAAGTCATTAAGGTTTCGAGGCTGACGTATGGCAACTCGAACCTTCAGCTCCCTCCACAGATTTTCTATGGGATTAAGGTCTGGAGACTGGCTAGGCCACTCCAGGACCTTAATGTGCTTCTTCTTGAGCCACTCCTTTGTTGCCTTGGCTGTGTGTTTTGGGTCATTGTCATGCTGGAATACCCATCCACGACCCATTTTCAATGCCCTGGCTGAGGGAAGGAGGTTCTCACCCAAGATTTGACGGTACATGGCCCCGTCCATCGTCCCTTAGATGCGGTGCAGTTGTCCTGTCCCCTTAGCAGAAAAACACCCCCAAAGCATGTTTCCACCTCCATGTTTGATGGTGGGGATGGTGTTCTTGGGGTCATTCCTCCTCCTCCAAACACGGCGAGTTGAGTTGATGCCAAAGAGCTCGATTTTGGTCTCATCTGACCACAACACTTTCACCCAGTTCTCCTCTGAATCATTCAGATGTTCATTGGCAAACTTCAGACGGGCCTGTACATGTGCTTTCTTGTGCAGGGGGACCTTGCGGGCGCTGCAGGACTTCAGTCCTTCACTGCGTAGTGTGTTAAGAGAGTGCTCCTAATCTCAGATCGTTACCTCTATAAAAGACACCTGGGAGCCAGAAATCTTGCTGATTGATAGGGGATCAAATACTTATTTCCCTCAATAAGATGCAAATCAATTTATAATGCGTTTTTCTGGATTTGTGTTGTTGTTATTCTGTCTCTCACTGTTTAAATACACCTACCATTAAAATTATAGACTGATCATTTCTTTGTCAGTGGGCAAACGTACAAAATCAGTATGATTAATCGGTTTATGTATCTTTATTACTGATGTTTAAATGTTTCCATTTCCAATGTGTCCTGAAAAGGCTTGTCAGAAATTTTATCATAAAAGGACCAATTGTGGCAAATTATTCTGTATGAATGTGTCTGGTTTTTGTGCGTTATATATTAAGAAAAGTTGTCAAGAAGCTACATAAGCAAAGTAATTTACTGAAATAAAATGCAGCATTATGCCCTTTCAAGAATCTGTCCTCCTTGATTAAGTGCAGAGAATCTCAGATACCACAATAAATAAATAAATATGTTCAAACTTAAACTTAAAATAACTAATTAATTCCTAAAATAGGGCACTAGAAATCAGGAAGTTCTTTCCACCTGCTCTTTCCAGTGGTATCTGTTTTTGGAGAAATATTAATATTTGATTAAACATTTAGGCTTCAACCATCTGCCCCCAAACCACCTCAGTTTGTGAGGTCGGCCTGCTCTAAGCAGATTCAGGATGGTGCCACATACCTTCCACTTGTACATTATCGACTTGACGGTGCTCCAAGGGATATTCATTGTCTTTGAAATCTTTTATACTCTTCTTCTGATCTGTGCCTTTCCACAACTGTATCCTGGAGATGTTCATGGTAGTATCTTTGCTTTGAATGCACTACCCAACTGCGGGACCTTACAGACACAGGTGTATTTAATCTTAAACCATGTGAACTACTTTTATTGCACATAGATGGACTCCATTCAAGCTATTGTGTGAATTCTGAAGGCAATTGGCTTTAGTGTCGTAGCAAAGGGGGTGAATACTTATCTAATGAAGACTTTTCAGGTTTATATTATAGTTTTTTCAGCCCATCCCCCATTTTGTTTACACATTGGAGGTATGGAGGAGGCTCTGTAAATCAAAGAAGGAACAGATCCCATTTAAATCCATCAAAATGTCCAAGGGCATTGAATACTTCCTAAAGGCACTGTAGCTAAATTAAAAATAACTAAGGAAAAGGGCCAAATGTAATTCTTCTTTATTTTCAGTCAGTATTCAGCAGATTGTTGCTCAGTATCAGTAATGCTGTTATGTAACTTAATAGACAACTGTGTTTTAATTAAGACAGACTAAGTTTCCCTCTAGCTATATCTGTTTTTAAGAATGAGAAGATAGGGGAACAAACTTTACCTTTTTATTTTCAAATGTACTGTTAATAAATACTTTGATGTACTGTACACCAACACAATTCAGAGTTTTTCAAATACATCCCATCTGCTTAAATATTTTTTATTACACTCCCTTAGGCAACAAGTCACAGATATTAGACAATGCTCTGCTACAATAAAACAAGGTCCTCAAATCAGAAATTAAATGTTCATTCCTAACCAGAGAAATACTACAAATTGAGAGGGGGAAAAAGTACAGAAAAAAAAAGTCTTGCCATTTGAGTATGAGAAGTAGTGATGATTTGATTGTAGTTTCCAATCAAGATATCCACACCTCTGTGTTTTAGGATCTGAGCTTGAAGGCACCCTTATAAGAATTTGATTGCTCTTTTGTTGCTTCTACAAGGCTGTTTTTAGTAGACTGGCAATATAAACTTGGTATTCATTAAATCAGTAGACTCTCAAACTTGAGGGTGGGCTCAGGTTGTGTAAAAGGATTGCAGAAAGGATAGAGAACAAAATTAAAATGAAATGAAAGGAAAGGAATTCTAACAGGACATCTGAGGTTATCACCAGCTCTAGATGGGAGATTGTTTTATATACGTCTTTTATAGGGAATGGAAGAAATTAGACAAAGGTAGTTGGTGTGTGTGTGCATACACATTTTTCTAATGGAAATCACTTATAAGAACATAATATAGTTTACAAATGAGAGCAGGCCATTCCACCAATCGTGCTCGTTTGATGTCCATTAATAACTAAGTGATCCAAGGATCCTATCCAGTCTATTTTTGAATGTTCCCAAATTTTCAGCTTCAGCCACATCGCTGGGGAGTTTGTTCCAGATTGTGACTACTCTCTGTGTGAAGAAGTGTCTCCTGTTGATTGTTCAACTATGACATATGTATTTTATTTTTTTATTAAATGTACATCACATGATTTATTTACATCATCTTATATCAACTCTGTTTTGCAGAAAAAGCTGAGGGAATTGTTGCTGTTCCCACTGTATTAAAACAGAAGCTGCGAGAAACAAGACACCGATGCTCTCCTGGCTCCTCTTAAAACAACTCGAAAGCTGTGTAAAACAAAAATGTAACCAAAGCAGACTAAATAAATACAGTGAAACACCAATACACAAATGTTGTGTTTATGTAGTTTTTAATTCCGTTTCCTAGTCTATCCAGAATTAATATTCTGTGATTTTCCTGAAAAGCCACCACATATATATAAGCAAACAAAGCTCTAGCTCCGCATTCTCATCCAAATTTTTACTAAACCGACACTATATTTCTGTGGTTGTATGTATCTGATAATATATCACGAGTCTGTAGTTTCTATTCAATACTACGATGGACAACAAAATGGTGTGCTATAAAAACACTGTTTTGACGTGGGAAAACAATTATAAATAACTATCTAAAAGTTTAATTATCAATTAATATGTTATAATATCTGTCTAAATTATATTTATAATGCATGAGTAAGACAGACAATAATTCTTAGTGAAAAAAATACTAATGTTTGTGATGACTACAAAGCAAGTGACAAAATGGCATTTGGAAAACAGCAACTTTTCAAGATCAAATTATCAATTACCCAAAAATGGTACAGATTTCATTATTGAAATTATCAGAATTATTTCTTAATTTTGTATGCATGCTAACAATGTATGTTAAGATGTGTATTAATATTTTGTTTCTTGAAACTATTGCCAAGTTGGTGATCACCCTCAGTGGTACATGTTTTTGGAGTATACACATATACACACACGGCTTATAAAGTGTTCCGTACAATTTCCATTAAATTGTATAACCACAGGATGCATAGTTCTGTTGAATAATATTTTCCAGAAATCTAATATCAGTGTTTCATAGGAAGGCAAGTAGGAAACAAACACTATTTAAATAAATAGTACAATTAGTAATCCATTCACATTGCTCCTCTGCATCCTGACCCTCATTTTGGTAATTTATCATTTGTTAGTAAGAGCTCGTTCTCCCCTTGGTCCCCAAAGAGAATACAGCCATAGATGCAACTTTTTATATGATATGAAAATAGAATAAGCTGGCTTCCTACCAAGAGAATACTGCTGAGCATAGTAACAGATGATTCTGTCACCTCTCTAAATGTCATCTGCCATGACAAATTCCTCCTGGTTTTAGGTAAATATAATGTACATTCTGACCAGGCTTTGCAGAAAATCAATTTCAGTGCAGTTAAGCAATAAAATCAATGATAAAAAAGTTATTTCAAAAAAGACGGCCATGGTATACGGCTTGCTGTCCTATGATTATGACACTTACTTTAGCAATACGTATTTATCTCTGCCATATTGATGATATTGTTTAAGAAAGTACAGAGGAGGTTAATTCAAATGTATGAAAAGTTATGAGGATAAAGAAGCAGCTAAAACTGAGCTGAATATTGGAATTCCTAATGCAGAATGTAGCCAGATATACTTGCATAGCTAATTGGTCATCAAACTAGGCAGTATATCAGGGGTGGGTAAATACTTAGAGCTGAGGGCCATATGTGAGTATGTAAAGGGTATGGCGAATCATAAATGCTTTAGAAACAAACACTTAATGTTCCGACAGGGACTACACAATTGTGTAATTAAATCAACACTGTGAAATATAATTCTGTTGCAGAGGGCATTGTCAGAAATCATTGAGTTGTTCATTTTACCACACAGATCTGTTGATTCTGTCTCAATATTAATTTTACTTCAGCTAAATCATTTCACTGTACTACACTATGTAAAAGAAAAAGTGACTTTCCTGTTTATATCAGTAATTAGTTTTGTTGAATCATCAATGTTCCTCCATTTCGTGACCAAAACACTTTGAAGCTAAAATAGTCTGAATATAACGCAGGAGTCATTAATCAATGACAATTTTGTTGTTAATCTATTTAGATTTAAATAATAGATGTTAAAATAAAGATAACTCTGGGTACAAATAATGCCAGAACATAACTTGCCTTTGTAGTTGCTTCCTGACCTACAGTTTGTTGTACAAAGGCATTGTGCTGAGCTTTTATGTTAAGGTAGAGAGTTTCTCAGCTTTTCTTGCCTTTTCTTCAGTTTTTAGTTTGCTGCCATAATTACGATCCTCTGTTGTACAATAGCAGTTCAGATTGTACTCTCTGAACATTTTGACACATTCCTGCCAAATGCAGGCATACAGTCTTCGAGTCCACATTCGTAAAAAATTATGACCATTCCATTTTTGTCTGAAAACCCCTCACTCACTGTCCACTTTTCTTTGGGTTTTTTGGCACGTAAACAAAACATGAAATCGCTGCCCTACATCAAATGCCATTTTGTAAGCTTGCACATACTTGACACAAATATGAAACAACATATTTAAATGCAGTGTCCCATGTGGAACACTACCAAGTGTTTGTTTTAGAATTTAATATACTTTTAAATTAAATTGGCTCAGACGCTATGTGTATAAACATGGTAGGGTGGGCAAAATCCTAGGTCTAAAGGGCAATCACTGACATAGATCAATGTAATACATTTTTAAATTTAACTTTTTTAGTAATCATGTACTTACATAATTGCTACAACTCAAGGGAGCTTGCAGGCCGCATGTGGAACAAGGGTCGTATTTTGCTCACACCAGCATTATATTAAGAACTTGTTGATCAGCTTCAGTCTACTTTGAGCAAAAAGTGAAAAAAATATTTCATCATAAAGAATAGAGTGAAGGTAAGATTTTGAACATATGTTGGAAGCATCCTTCTTCTGAGATGTAGACACCTGGAAAACCTGCAGCACAAGTGCAAGTAACTCCAGTGAAACGATACAAACATTTTTTTTTTTAGACATTTAATATTTTAACATCCATTTTCATCAGTTAAAGGATGGTTACAATTGTAAAAAAAAAATGCCCCTTTGCGTGTGTTTGTATTTTTTATGTTGTGTATGTCTGTGTATTGAACACTTCCCTGATTTTTGTTTTCTGTAAATTTAGAAATTCCCACTTCTTCTGCAGTTTTGATTTATCAGGCATATGACTGAAACTGAAAATAAACTGAAAATAAATCCAGAAAAATAGTCACAATAAGTAAATTTTTAACGGTCCAATTTTATGAATGACTTAATATGCGACACAGTTAATACAGAACATATAGATAAAAAGGAACACATAGCTACACATAAAATGCACTGGATTTTTTTTTTTTGGTCATCTTTGTCAAATAAGATGCATGGATCAGCTTAATTGCTGCAGCATTTCAGTCCATCATGCTATTCCATCTGGGAACAAGTCGATTGGGCTGAATTTCAAATTCTGAAAAAATGCCCCAGACACACTTTCAAAAAGTGTTGAACTGTGTTTTTGAAATAGTTTAATGCAACATGAATATGCAAAAACATGAATAATTAAGTATAAAATGTATATTTATTGTATGTGCAAATCTTAAGTTGTTCTAGAACTCTGCTGTATGATATTAGGACATGTTGGCAACCCCTCCAGGATCTGGACTACAATGTAAAACCTAACAGCATGAGCATAATATGCCTTTAGTTGCAAGAATGTTAAAACAAAGTCTACATAAAATCAAAACATCAACCCACCAACTGAAAACTAAATATGAAAATCCAATACCTGACAACTCAGTAGGGTCTTTTTTATTTAAAATACCTGGAGATGCAGGTGTAAAATACATTTTCTGCTGTTGTGATATCTTTCAAATGTTAAATAATGGAAAGAATTAGTATATTCCTAAGGAGTGTTAGACACATGCAGATGATAAAGAAACATACATTTAACATGAAAAAAGTATACATTCTTCTCCTACAAAAATGCAGATTTTTGTAAAGGGTTGCTTGTATGTTAGACATAACAAATCAGCAGAAAATGGGATTATACATGCATCTACCCAGAAGAAACAATTATATTCATTACAACTGCCACCGATCACCACAGCTGTTCTTTAAGATCCTTACACGATAACATAACTATGAACCTCTGCTTCTGCTGCAGAAATCAGTGGTAGATAATGAGGTATTTTTCCAACAAGATTTACTTGATAAATCTATCTGCAAAGAAATGATATTTAGCCATGGAAATATGCTGTCTTGTTTATAGTGGGATATGCTGATATAGGCCTAAGGATAAGAACTAGCATCCATATTATAGTATGTCTTTTAGAAAAGTATGTCAACAATTTAAAAAAAAAATTGAATAATACAAGAAGAATATAATGAGGAATTTTTGGTTTAAAATGTACAAAATGTGATACACACACTACAGGTCAAATGTTTGGAATCATTTTAGTTTCAGATGACAAGCATAATGATTGCTAATTAGAGATAATTTGACTATAAAACGGGTGTTTTATCATTTTATGATTTTCCTTTTTTTTTGCATTGGACACCAGCCAAGACTAAATAAAAAAAAAATCTGTTTGTTTCAAACACATTAGTCAAAATATAAATAGATTAGTATGCATGAAATCTAAATATGATGGATTTTGCTGCATCCTTTCAGTTTGCTATGCACCTTTTCTCACGTAAGTAATTGCTATAGGTCATTTAATTAATTTACAGAAGAGATCCATTAAAGTCTAGAAACACATATTCGCTGGGTATACACTCTTAATCCTTGATGTCATAAAATTAGATTTGGATTGATTTTGTCATATTTCACCAAGTGTCCGGCTATTGTTAGAATGAAATATATATCATCCATATGATGGGGTGGCAGAGTGGAGGGGTGGTTAGGACATGGATTCTGGAGGAGGGTTTGAGAGACACTGGTGTTGTAACCTTGAGCAAGACACCTTAATCCATTGATACAGCTGGGTTTTTGCTATAGCAATATAGGTAATGTATGTAAATATAATGTGATATTTTGTATTAATTATATGTCACCCTGGATAAGGGTGTCTGCTAAGAAATATAATAATAATAAAATATATATGTATGTATATTTCATAGATTTAACGTTCGCCATTTTAAGATCCATTTTGCACTATTAAGTGTGTTTGTGGATAATATTTTGCAGTAATTACACATATCTGATATGGATAATTTGAAACCAAAGAAATGTGGATTGTTTTAATTGACACAGTCTGTGAAAGACATGCATTGCCCTTAATGTTTTGCAGACATCACTTGCTATAGCGTCCACGTCCCAGTGTGATTCTTCCTTTACCTCAGCAACCACATAAATAATCGTGCCTGCTAAACTGAACTCACCTCGAGACACATGAGAAACGGAAATGTGTCCAGTGAATCTTGATTTTCCTCTTGATTTCACACTACACAACACATACTAGTAAACCTTTGGGACTCTATTCCCTCTAAAACCAGATTAAAACAAAAAAAATCATCTCACTAGCCTATTGCAAATTCCAAAAGTGTCACTTCATGGCAGGATTCCATTTGCCTGCAGCTTGTTGCATCTACCCGATGGAAAACTGACATCAAGGATTTGCTTTGGAATATTTGCAGGTGGATCATTTAATACAGGCCTAAGTGTGTTAAAATTATTCTATTTCCCAAAGATGCATCTAATGTGGAATAATATGATACATTAACAATGATTACATACAAATGAGACTTTATGCTTTTTCAGGGGAAATACTATGCATAATTACCAGCCCTGCTTTCAAATAAAATAAAGAGTCAGTTATTGTGACAGACAGAAAGCAACCTACAAAAAACAAAACTATATTTGGATGTGACTTTATTTAAATGTTTTTTACAGCAAGATCGTAGGGCAATGGATTACATTGGACCAAACATTGCCAGCTTGTCAGAGGAAGTGTCATTTTCCCTTTTGTCTATACAACATTGAGAAATACAAAGAAAAGACTCCTTTTCCATGTTCAATTATATCTTCTGATCTTTGGTGTCATCCTGTTTTAAATGCACAAATACAAAAGGGAAATTGTATTATATGGAAGATTCTGGATCACTGTGGCATTGTGCTTGAAAATAAGTAGCATTGCTTTCCAACTTTTATTAAGGAACTTCAGATGAACAGGCAAAGAAGTGGCAAGACAGAAAGCAAGTAGCCCCAAGGGCTGGCAAAGCCTCCCACCGCTTTAAATTGCTAAACCTCAACAGTAACACTAGGAAACCATTAATTGTACTGGAGTCTGTGCATTGGGTTAGAATAAATACAGTCAGATAACCACTAAGAGTGCTCAGGTGACAGTTATTAAAATGTAACATGCACAATCCCTAAAATGATGGATTTGTCTTCCCCGCAGAAACTCTAGATATTATTATTAATTGAGTTGTAGTGTTTTGTTTCGTATTCCATATTCTTACTCTTTGATATTAATTATAGTTTCCATAGACAACATGAAGCGTTGCTGTGCCCACGGCCGCAGAAAGAACAATAAAGATGTTATTTATCTCTTTTACAACCACAGAGAAGATTAATGTGCTGTGCTGATGATTTGTGCAGGTAAACAATCCTATGTTCAAAAAAGGGAAATAAATTGCAATCTGTAGTGATCACATGATTCAGATAAAAACAACAGAAACTTGCCAGAATGTTTTTCTTCTGATATTTTTTGTACAGTATAGCCATATTGATGATTGATGATTTTGCCTGATGATTGTTTAGTTGCACAAACAATCTCCACTGCAGAAACTATAATTACTATCAAATTGCCACGGGGAAGACAAATCCAGGGATTTTGTCATTTTTCATCTATCCCGGAAGTTATGACAACACATTCTGAAACCCCGAAGAAGCATACATGTTGGCTTTAGTTTAACATTTTAAAGTTGCTTATAGAATATACTATAGCAACATCAAAAGCAGGTTTTTAACTGAAAATAATGTATTTGAATAAACTAGGGCAAGTATATTTTAATGGAGGATTCTTTATAAATAATCACTTATGACGAATCCTTGTGACGAAGTTGGCAAAAGGAATTGAACTGACAACTGTTATAATACTTGCCAGCCACCTGACACTGCTGGATACAAAATATGACTGGCTTTATGGTCATTTCACCAGCAAAAGTGCTTATGCACCTTCATTATGTTACACCTAAGAGCAACAACAGCAAATTCACATGCCTTTTCCTTAGTTACATAAATACCAAATGTCAATTTAAACGAACAGTAAACTTATTTATAAATACAAATCCTACCCTAGACATTACCACGTTAGAGGGGGCCTGTCCATGTATCTTCAAGACCCCCAGGTTTATTTTCCTGTTCTAAAGGGCTCTTAAATTTCCTCAGAATATAAGAATTGTGCCATGTGAATATTCTCTGTTATTTCGGTTTGTTCTGGTCAATAAACCTATGTTGAAATTCAGTATCTTTTAAGCTTCAAGGTTACTACTTTTGAAGTATCCTTCATCAGAATCCAGTATAAAGGTCTATGGTTTTAAGTAATACATTTTGATCCATTACTTGGAATTAGCTTTATTTGAAAAAATATATATCCTTTAATCATATTATATACAGACATAGTTTCCAATAGAATATTGATTCATTTATCCAAAGGAATAAAACTAAACTTTTGCTTGATGTGTAACTATTGATGGGGTCTTTCTCTTTCATTTCCAGTTCCATCACTGCAACAGCGGTGTATGTTTTACAGCAAATGTCTAGCAAGGGCGAGTTCCCAACAAGGGATTTTATTTTACCTAAATTCATGTATCCGGTCACAAAGGAAAGAAAATACATTTGTAATGCAATCTATCAAAGCAGCTATATTTAGTTTTTATCATCTGCAGCATGAGCCTATGTGCAAAAAAATGAGCATCTATCAGGATTTGTAGAGTTATCGGTAGCTTTAAAAATAATAGCCCTCAAGCACAGAGTTATTATTTGTGTCCAACATCATTCAAAAGTAAAATTATGGTTAGTCAGAATGCATTAGTGAACACAGGTTCCATGCAAATTCTACAACTTACCACATTGAATGTGTGTTATTTTAGTTTCATCTGTGGCTGCTGCAAGCACCACTGTGACAACATATGTGACAGTGATCGAGCTATAGTTAGTTTAGGTCTGCTGAGAATTGAAGGAACCATTAGTTCAGTGTGCTACTTATGCCAAGAGGTATTTTCTTAGGCCTTGTTCACTGAGTACACAATTACCCATGGTTCACAGAAGGGGCTGTCTTTGATATTTCCTTTTTTTGTTCTACTCACCAAATGTAGTTTACAAAAATAGATAAATGGAGACTTGTATTGATTTTATTTCAATAGTGGGCAGCGAGTGTAATGTGAACAGTAGAATGAGCCTCAATAGCTACCTTTATCATTTACTCAAAACAAACATTTCTGTCTTGATTTAGTGACTCTACATTTAAGTACAATATTACCATTGCAACTATTTCACATTCTGCATTATGTGATAGGACCCCCAATATAGGAAAAGCAAAATAAACATAAGGAACAGACCTATACAATTTATTTAGGTACAATATTAAATTTTTGACTCATAACATTTTTTATCACACTCATATAATAACAGTTTGGTTTTGGTAGGGACGGTCTACAGTACATTTTTCTTAAAAACACGCCCAGACATGCCCTCTATATAGCACATAAACTGGCCAAATGTGCAAGCTTAGTCTACCAGTGAATTGTACCAGAGGTCATATGTTATGTAGAGGACATGTTTGGTATTCCAAAGTCAGTCTACATCAGTAGCGTTCAACCCTGGTCCTGGAGAGCCCCTATCCAGCAGGTTTTGGAGGTCACCCTCATATCACCAATTTATAAACCCCTGAAAGTATTTCATTCAAAATAATTAAGCAGGTGGCATGGTGACTTCAGTCATTTAGAAGCCATTGGAACAATCATCTGCAGACCTGCAGGCTCCTGAAGGAAGAATCCCCTTGTTTGAGTTGCTTAAACTCCCATTTGTTCCCAGTACTTAGAAATGGGTGATTTAGGGTGACCTATAAGATTAAGTGGATTGAACACCCCTGGTCTACATCTTCTTGTAGCCACTTCTTAGCAGTATGGCATTTAAACATGAAATATAAGCTGGTTTCTATATCTCCCATAAAACTATTCATAAGTTTAAAAAAGACATCATGGTTCCCAAGCCATAAGAAATTGGATACAGCATCCTGTGGAGGCTTAGGTCCTGCTGGACACTACTGCCTTGCAATGGAAGGGTTGAGTATGGTGGCAGCATTATTTTGTCTATAAGAGGGAATGTTGCCTACTGGTGAAAAGGGGCCAGGGTTTTATGTTGCTTCCTCTTCCCCTCCTACGGAACTGAGATGTGGCCTGATCAGGATATGAGACCCGGCAGTAAAGAGATGAGATTGACAACGGATCCTGTTTGTTTGAGCTACGCTCTCCAAACCTCCTTGAAGTTAGATACATTTGTCTTGAATGCCACACATGGATAGTATAGGTTTATTTGGCTTGACTGTCTTCTATTATCTATGTTTATGATGTTTACATTCTGCTACTTACAGATGCGTTTTCATGATCAGCTCAATGGATAGCGTAGATGGCCTTTTCCTTTCAGTACTAATTATGACCATCAGTGATTGAAAGCTCATTTCATAATGCAGAGCCAATCTTAAATATATGGCATTTGTTGCGACCAGGATGTTGTAATGGTTTAATTAATACGAATTTATATTAAGTGGTGATCCTTTAACTCTTCCCCCTCTCCAGATTGCTGACCCTTATAAAATAGTGTGCTGTGTTGTCCACAGTTTAAGGGGGGATGTCTTGATCATTCAGGATCATACAGCTCGACACTCTCACACAATTGAAATCTAAGATTCTGTTCTGGAAGGTGTCAATCGCCCCACTGCATCTCACCATCAAAGAGGACATGAGATTATAAAATATATGACAGCTACCTGATGAGCATCCAATCAGCAGGCAATGTATCTATCCCATTTGGGGATCCACCAATGATGAAAGTAGCATGAGGGGCCAGACTGTGGGCCAGTACAGGAAGTAAGCCAATCAGTGCTTGTATTCATTTTCCTTAAAATGCTGTGCCAGAAATGAATTCACGGCTCTGCGTGCCTATACAGGCTCTCTGATTAAACAGAAACCTGAGACTTAACCAGGAATTCAGCTCTCTTCAAGATGCAATGTAAGTATCTGTTTCATGCTGCTTGAATCTCAGAACAAACTCTAAACCCAGCCAGCAGCCATGGTGGCTATGTCAAGAATTAATTCCAAAAGTCATCAAACTTTGTGCATAACATGTTCTTCAAGCTAGCATTCTCACTTGATCACCAGGATAGCGCCCAGTTTGAACATTTGCAATCATCAAACTGAATTGGAAAAATTCAGTCCAGTAGCTACTGTTTGTCCTCACTACTCCAGCAGAACAGTCATCTTGCCCAGAGAACTGTCTCCCCCCGAAGGAAGAGATGTCGCTTCAGTGGAACATCTAAGTGACTGAGCCTCCTTATTTGCACAATCATCTTTTGGATTTTCATTTGAAAAACTGCAGGAACCTGGCATCACCGGATTGTAGTTAATCATCTCGCTGACACACTCCTTGAGTCCATGCCTGCAACCCTATAAAGCTCATGACTAGGGTGGCCAACCTATTAGCTAGTTGAGACCAAATTCAATGTTAGCTAATAATATAGCAATTGATTGATATATACACTAACCTATATTTTATCGCAGTTGTGTCCAATAATAAATTGAATGGCAAACTAGTTTGAAACTGATAAAATGAACTTTGAAATAACCAACCAATACTAACATATGAAGTATAATAAGAATAAGAATATAAACAATACGAATTATAGGATATACCCTGAGAAAAATGAAAATATTGTTAATATAAAACATTTTTGAAAAAAAATTATATATATATATATATATATATATATATACACACACACACTTTTTACATGACATCATACATATAGATGTAAATATAATACACACTACATATAGTGTAACACACACTATATAAATAACACTTCCCATGTAATTCATTGTCTTGTAACTTCCTCCTTCCAACATAAACTACAGTATATAGAGTATGGAATATCTAGTGAAATTAAGTTCAGAATAACACAGTATACACAATAACTTATTGTTTCATTGTAGAACAAGATGGAAGTCTTCTCAATTAAATTAAGAAAACTAAGTGTATGCCGCAGTGTACATAGGTGAGCTGATTAAACCTTAGACAACAGCTTACAGTCTGGTGAAACATTGAAAAATTGAACTGATTTGAAAACATAGAGCAAAGTTCACATAGAAACAAAAAGGACAGGCTTGCAATGAATAACTCATTTTAACTGTCAAGTGCAGTGGCAGTTCTTTCATGTGGGTCTGCTTTTGCTCTTTAGAGACTGAAAACCTTTGGGTGATTGAAGGAAACTTAAATGCAGCAAAGTACCACGACAAACTACTGACTGAAACGATACCTAGTGGTTGTGGGCTCATTGTAGCTTCACATTTCAGCACAAGAATAATTTGAAACATGCAGTCAAGTTAACAATTGAATGATGTAAGAAGACCATTGTTGAAGCAAAGGTATGCTGGATTTGCTGTCTTACTCATGTGAAACATAATGCAAGAGTATGGATAAAACAGAAGATAGCTTGGGAAAGTAGACTGGAAACCCATTCAAAGCTAAAGAAAATCCATCGAAAAAGGGTTGTTGCATTTAAAATTGTCTGTGCAGTATATTATATTGTGTTGATGTATTAAGTTTTGCTTTTTGTTCATTTGTAATTTGAAGCAGGAACATGATTTATTTTTTATTCTCATACAATGCAGCTTATAAGTAATGTTTTGACCTCAGTAGACATTTATTTAAAAAAAAAAACCTGATTGACAGACACACACCCACAAGTGTTAGTTGATGGCAGGTGTCCCACAACATCTGGAAAGTAATGAATTATTTTAACTTGGCAAATATTAAACATAATTAACTATATATATATATATATATATATATATATATATATATATGTGTGTGCAGGATGATGTAGCTTTGATGTTGCCAGTTCAAATCCAGAACATATCTTGGTAGTCAGGAGTTTCTGATGGGGTGTCATACAACTGGCTGAGCAGAAAATCTGACAGTTATTACTAAGAGCTGGATCATTTTTCTGTCTTGTATAACAGTATTGCAGTGTAGGGAAAAAAAATATATGGCTTGGTGATGCACATTTCAGATCATGTGCATATCTTGAAATGCTATTTCCATGCTCACATTTAAAACATATGGAAATCAAACTCATCATACCACTAATCAGTCCCTTAAATGTATATGCACACTGTTCAGAACTGATAGAGAGATATATACATTGCATACCATACCAAAGTTATGCTGCAACAGAGAACTGTGGCAGGTTGTTAACACTCTATGCTGTGAACCTTGACACACTGCTGCTGCAAGCTCTTTTTTTTATAATCATGCAGCAACAACAATGTGAACAATCCCCTGAACAACTGCCAGGTGGTGCATTTCTCTTTAGAAATGTAAAACAATTGGACCACAAACATGATAATGCCCTCTAAATCACATTTTACTTTAACTGGACTTTAAAAAAGTTAGGATATATTAACAGATATTTTTTAAAGCATATGAGAGCAGTCGAAGTTTATGCAATATAGATAAGTAGATATTTCTCTTCAGCATTTTCTATTATTTGTATTCTCACAGATTTGTCAAATTCATTTACAAATTCAAGGTTTGGACTGTAATGTATAGTCAGAGGTTCACAGATATGGTCAAGCAAACCATACATTTAAAATTAATTCTGTGCATTTTGTGTGTATATATATATATATGTTGTCTGACCTATTGTTGTGCTGAATCAATGAATATGCCAAATAATTAAAAGGTCATAGTCATCAATTACAGTTAAAAAGAGGGTGGTGTATGTTAAAATTCAGTCTGCAAAGCTTTGAAACTAGAAAAAATCTACTGCACTACATACATAATAAGGATAAACTGACACCTTCTGCATAAAATGCATTAACTATCAGGACTATTAGTAAGCAATATTGATATAATGAAATGAGTATAAGCTGCATATTAGGTCAATACATATTTTTATCATGTTAATATTAAAACGCATTTCATTATTTTCCCTGAAATAAAGCTTTATCATGCCACTATTGGATTTCAATATTTTCTGTCATTAAGATTTACAAAACTATTTCCATGATAATTGTATTAATTTCACAAGGTGTAAACTATATACTGTAAAAAAAACACCTTCTATGTGGTCATTTTCAAGGTATTTGTTCAGACCAAAGCTTCCATTGTCCATCTTTGATCTGTTCTTCTTGCAATGTGTCCGGACCATTGCCATTTTAACATTTTCACTCTTTCAATGATGCCACATGTTGATTTTTCTCTCTCTTCTTGTTATTGGAAGCATACATCTTTGCATGCTCTTTTGTGCCTCCCACAGTTTCTGTATCATCTTTGTGACCAGGTTCCACACACACACACACACACACACACACACACACACACACACATATATATACACTCACCTAAAGGATTATTAGGAACACCATACTAATACTGTGTTTGACCCCCTTTCGCCTTCAGAACTGCCTTAATTCTACGTGGCATTGATTCAACAAGGTGCTGAAAGCATTCTTTAGAAATGTTGGCCCATATTGATAGGATAGCATCTTGCAGTTGATGGAGATTTGTGGGATGCACATCCAGGGCACGAAGCTCCCGTTCCACCACATCCCAAAGATGCTCTATTGGGTTGAGATCTGGTGACTGTGGAGGCCAGTTTAGTACAGTGAACTCATTGTCATGTTCAAGAAACCAATTTGAAATGATTCGACCTTTGTGACATGGTGCATTATCCTGCTGGAAGTAGCCATCAGAGGATGGGTACATGGTGGTCATAAAGGGATGGACATGGTCAGAAACAATGCTCAGGTAGGCCGTGGCATTTAAACGATGCCCAATTGGCACTAAGGGGCCTAAAGTGTGCCAAGAAAACATCCCCCACACCATTACACCACCACCACCAGCCTGCACAGTGGTAACAAGGCATGATGGATCCATGTTCTCATTCTGTTTACGCCAAATTCTGACTCTACCATCTGAATGTCTCAACAGAAATCGAGACTCATCAGACCAGACAACATTTTTCCAGTCTTCAACTGTCCAATTTTGGTGAGCTTGTGCAAATTGTAGCCTCTTTTTCCTATTTGTAGTGAAGATGAGTGGTACCCGGTGGGGTCTTCTGCTGTTGTAGCCCATCCGCCTCAAGGTTGTGCGTGTTGTGGCTTCACAAATGCTTTGCTGCATACCTCGGTTGTAACGAGTGGTTATTTCAGTCAAAGTTGCTCTTCTATCAGCTTGAATCAGTCGGCCCATTCTCCTCTGACTTCTAGCATCAACAAGGCATTTTCGCCCACAGGACTGCCGCATACTGGATGTTTTTCCCTTTTCACACCATTCTTTGTAAACCCTAGAAATGGTTGTGCGTGAAAATCCCAGTAACTGAGCAGATTGTGAAATACTCAGACCGGCCCGTCTGGCACCAACAACCATGCCACGCTCAAAATTGCTTAAATCACCTTTCTTTCCCATTCAGACATTCAGTTTGGAGTTCAGGAGATTGCCTTGACCAGGACCACACCCCTAAATGCATTGAAGCAACAGCCATGTGATTGGTTGGTTAGATAATTGCATTAATGAGAAATTGAACAGGTGTTCCTAATAATCCTTTAGGTGAGTGTATATATATATATATATATATATATATATATATATATATATATATATATATATATATATATATATATATATATACATACACAGACGGGTGACAGATTAAAGGAAAAACCTTAATAAATTAGTGGAGTGACCTAACAAATGCAGATGCCTCCAAACAGGTGTACTGCATGATACAATTAAGCAATTAACATCTTATCATGCTCTGTGATATGTATAAAAATGCTGAGCAGGCCCAGTTGACCTTGATTTTGGATCAAGATGGCAAGAGGAAAGTGACTTTGAAAGAGGAGTCATTATTAGGGCATGAATGGCAGGAGTTTCAGACACAATGGTCATAATTTCAACTGAATGGTCCCTGAATGTTTTGATGAGTATGAAAATGATGTGAATCATATACTATGGCCTTCACAGTAACCAAGCTCCACCCAATTGAACACCTATGGGAGATTTTGGACCAACGTGTTAGACGGCGCTCTCCACCACCATCATCAAAACTCCAAATTAAGGAATATCTTGTGGAAGAATGGTGTTCATCCCTCCAGTAGAGATCAGAGACTCGCAGAATCTGTGCCAAGAGCATTGAAGCTGATCTGCTCGTGGTGGCCCAACACCAAGAAGGAGATGGAAAGACCAACAGAAGTGTCGTGGCCAACAGAGGAAATGCTGTGGCTTCAAGAGCCGCTACTGTAGACAGAAGACAGTGCCCTGGCCAGAGTTGGAGGCAATACTGTGGTCAGAGTCAACAGAACTGGAAGAAGGGCTGTTGACACTGCAAGAAAATGTAGCTCATGTGCTGGAGCCGGCACCTCAAGGTATTATGCTTTTACTGCCCCCAAGTGCTGTAATCTTGATGCCTTGCACAGACTGGGGAAATGCCGGTGACGGGCGCAGAGGCACAAAAGTCTGCAGCAGTTTGGCTACATCCAGGACTGGGAGGTGGGTGTCGGCACCTGAAGCCTCTGGAGATCCCTACTGGGGACACAAAGGGGAGGGTTCTGCCACGTCCCCGACCATTGCCCCTGGTCTCCCTGTTGGTGCTTGCTGGGGCGCTCTGCCTCACTCCCCTTCTGCTTTCCGGGTCCCCTCTGCCCCTGGTTCCAGTGTGGGGCATCCTGGTTGCTGTTCCTGTGACTGTGCCTGCTGGTCGGCCTTCCTCCGCCTCCCCCCAGTCCTCAGTCATTGTGTTGTCACCATGTGCACCTCCTCTACTCCCCCTTCGGGCATCAATCTGGTCAGCCTACGTCATACCCACTCCCTGGTGCTGAGGCCTGGCCGCCTCCCTGTGGTAATGGGTCTCCAGCTACCCTCATGCACCCTGCTGCGACTTCCAGGTCGAACTCTGGAGGGGTGGTGTGGTGGCCTTGGTATGGTCATCCTTGGTTGCCCTGGCTGGCACAACATCTCCCAGATACCCCGGGAGATGCAGCAGGAAAGCAGTGAGCTGGCTGCCTTTGTGGTCAGGGTTGCCAGTTCCCCTTATAATTTAGCAATGCCACTTGTTGGTATATTTTGGGCTTGTTTCACGTCATGGTCGTTTGGTGAAAATGAGCAAAGGTGTCACAAAACATTTCCATATTATTTGTGCTTGCAACTTGAATTGGTGTACAAATATGCTAATTAAAGTGTTATGCAAGTAAACCATAAAATGCATAATTCTTATTGGACATCATATGCATTAGTTGCTTTGCAATACCATTGACTAATCTTAATACCAGCCAATCAGCATTCCCCACTATTGTGTATTTTGAACCAATCAACCGACACAATTTTAAAGTTAGTCAGTGAAAAAGTGAATGCTGGTTCTGATGGAAAGGTGTCAGAACACACAGTGCATCGCAGTTTGTTGCGTATGGGGCTGCGTAGCCGCAGACCAGTCAGGGTGTCCATGCTGACCCCTGTCCACTGCCGAAAGTGCCTACAATGGGCACGTGAGCATCAGAACTGGACCACGGAGCAATGGAGGAAGGTGGCCTGGTCTGATGAATCACGAGTTCAAGGTGTTGACTTGGCCTCCAAATTCCCCAGATCTCAATCCAATAGAGCATCTGTGGGATGTGCTAGACAAACAAGTCCGATCCATGGAGGCCCCACCTCGCAACTTACAGGACTTAAAGGATCTGCTGCTAACGTCTTGGTGCCAGATACCACAGCACACCTTCAGAGGTCTAGTGGAGTCCATGCCTTGACGGGTCAGGGCTGTTTTGGCAGCAAAAGGGCGACCTGCACAATATTAGGCAGGTGGTCATAATGTTATGGCTGATCGGTGTATCTATGTAGCAATCAGTTGCTACCCACTAGCATGTATGTGCATGGAGAGTGTTTCAAGGAGCTATATAAGTATGAATACTTTCTACAGGCTCAGTTGTTGGAGAGGTATACTTTAATCGGTCAAGGTTCTGCATAGAATTTTCCAAACATGGATATTTTACCTCTGAATATGTATGTAGTATAGATCCAGAAACACCTTTAATAGTTGCCTTCTTCCATAACTGAATGTGTTGTAGACATTCAGTCACATGACAATCATCAATTACACAATTAGAGACCATAGGAGGGACATTTCATAGATCAAAAAGTTTGACCTTTCTGTCACTTCGTTGTGTAAGCTCATTACAGAAATAGGACAATCTATATGGTTGACCTTTCTTTTATTTGTGACTACTGTCAAATGCCAGATAGAACACCAATGGTGCTAATTTTGCTCTTTTCAAAATCATATGACTACAATTAAAGCAAATGTAATATTAATATACCTTTTGAAATAAAAAAGTGTTCTCATTGAAACTGTTCTATAGTTATAAAACTTATCAGATATACATTTTTGTATCATTTAGATTTTGGTGGGGGGGTGGAGTAGATTAACAGTGGCAATTTATCCTAAGCTGAACCATTTCCACTCCATAATGAAAAGTGTCTTCTGGCCTTTTTGGAAACAGAAAATATAGTATACTATTAGACCAATATATAGCATATATAGATCAGACACCACTTACATAAGTAGTATCAGTTTGGTTTGTCATGTTTAATATAAGACTTAGCCTACAGAAAGATTAACCCAACAGACTCTAAACCAAACAGACTAACTCTTCGGCCTTGGCTTGGTCTGGCTGTGTTCCCATGAGTCTGATTTGTCGATTGACCAACCAATTTGAAGGCAGCATTTTACCACATTCTCATGCTTAACAAACAGACAATCAGACCTCACCCAGGATACACCACACCAGTTAGCCCTGCTCTCCAATAAGGGCAAGGGAGTCACACATCAGTATACATTATTTTGCACTGCTAAACATACAGATGTAGATTCTCTGGGTTAATTATACTGTCTGCTATGCTAGAGATTCCATGAAAATCAATTAATTATCTCCTTAATCACTTTAAATTAATCACTATATTTGACTTATATTAGTTTATCTGTTTAAATATGAACTGGTAAATTAATTTTAAAAATGCATTTAACCTTAATATTTAAACACTTTCATAATACAGTGCTCAGCCGTCTGAAACATATTTTGTATCGCATAAAATAGTTTTATGCAATCAGCATAACATATGACTTTAGTTAGTAACAAAGTTCAGAGAGAACACTCTGCTCTAAATCTATCACTTAAGCCTCACTGCTTTAAAAATCAAGTACCAGGAACTAATATATATGTCATATTTTATATGTACCTACATTTTTAATGAAGGGTCTCCTTTTCTCCAAGGATTATGCTTAATAAATATTGCCAAATGTTGGGCTATGCTGAAGTGAAGCTAACGATTCAACACATGCAAATGGATAGCAATGAGTACAAACATCAGCTTTGTTTAGAATTAATGTTAAGATGTAAATTTTATAGACTACCTATGTAACTATTGACTTTTTAACTATTGACATTTTAAGGTTGGTCATCAGGTACAGTCAACTAACCAGTAGACTGTTGTGTTGAAGATCCAGCTTGATTACATTATGTATTATATTATTATTAAATGATTACATATACCAAATTTTCAGAGTCCACATTCAACTATGTTGTATTCTCAATTCTCTAATATATGTGTCTTATAAAAAGTTTGTTTGGTATGACTGCACATTGTTGATGTTAATAATAATACCATTAATAATAATTAAACTGAAGCATTGGATATTTTAGATTAATTAATTTAGAACTGTGAAATAAACAACAGAACACAATTATGAAGCTCAGATTCTCACTTCACTGAACTCAGAGATTTCAAGATGACTCTGCCTGTCCAGTAGTCCAGTTTACCCCTCTCAGCAAATAACCATTATTGGCAGCTAAACAAAGCAGATCTTACTTGGGAGCCTAGCTTTCCAATTTTGGAAAAATATAGTGAATTAGAAACGGAAAGTGCAAAGCTCATTTAGTCTGTGCTTCTGTGCACTAAGCAGCATGGGAATCAAACACAAATCTGGAGGTAAATACAGAATGGTATGTGAGACATTTGATTAATGTAATTCTATTGTGGGTTTATGTTAAAAATACTGATCATATAAATAATGAAAGCATTGCTCAAATATGTAAATAGTTCTCATTGAGGGGCAAATTGAATTATGTATTGGTATTCTCCAAAGAAACACTGTAAAGACTATGGCCCAACCTGTTGGCCTGCACACGCTCTCTAACACATAAAAGTGATACAAACAATACAACAAGATCTCATCATTGCATGCATGACCTTTGTGTTACATGTGCACCATGTGGTTGAGGGCAAATTTGTTTCGGTGGAAGCACTGCAGCATTCATCAAAATTGGGCCCCTGGGCATTGTTTATGCTTGGTAATGAAAGCTAGTCGTTGCATTTGGCAGCAACAACCAGCCTTGTTCAAAGCATGTAAGGAAAATATTTCATCTTTCCGTCCATGAATATTGTGTGTAAACAGTGGGAAGTCAGGGCTCATAATGCACTTTTAAGAGCATATTTGTTGAGCATTTTAACAAGATGATCCTTTGCCATATAACCAACAAGACATCCCATAACAGGCAACATGTTTAAAGAAATGGTAAATATATTTGTAAAGTGGGCCAGTAAAGTGGGTCCAGGTGCCTATGTGGGAGAGAGGAACACATGAACAACAAAACATAGATGGAAATATGTTTGTTTGTTCAACTGGGAAATGCATATCCTGGAACTATACATAGAAAATGCAAATGCAATTAAGTAAGACACATTGTGTTTCAGCTTGTATTGTCAGATCTGTTTTCTTTCACTTCAAAAAACTGTGAAAAGTAGCTACCAAACTGTGAATAGGAGAAAATGCATGTGGAGACAACTGGGATTAGTCAAAATTTTAAAATAAATATATATAAAATATTGCTTTATTGTCCTGTAAGGGGTTTCGATGGTGTTTCAGCTTACATGGGCAGCACTGTGGAGTAGTTAGTTAGGGCTCTGGATTCATGACTGGAAGGTTGTGGGTTCAAGTCACAGGTGGGGCAGTGCTGTTGTATCCTTGAGCAAGGTACTTCACTTAGATTGCTCCAGTAAAATGCCCAGCTGTATAGATGGGTACAAATGTAAGTTGCCCTGGAAAAGAGTGTCAGCTAAATGACAAAAATAATAATACAAAAAATATACATGTTATTTTATTTCTTATACTTAATGATCAGTTTTATAACATCTAAGCAGCCAGAACACATTTTTATTGAGTTAAAGCTAGAGTATGAAGATCATTAAGATATGGCATTTATTATGATTAAAGTCCTCCACAATTAACCTTACCACCTCATGAGTATCAAGCTGATCAAACTGATCAAAGGGAAATCACAGAAGAGAAATATTGAGACTACATTGAAACCCATACACCACATGGGGCTGACTGTGACAGTTTTTAGTACATCCTATGTTGGTTTTCATGTTGGTAATGTCTCCATTATTTGCTAAGAAGCCTGGGTATTGATATAGAGGCTCAAACTTTCCCAATACCAGGTGAACTCCATTAGCCTTCCTCTCTCCCATGGCTTATTGATGTTGCAGTCGATTTTTTTAAGTTAGCCTTACAGTTAATCTAAGTATTCAGGATTTAGTTGCAGAGGCATCCTAATTCTGTAACCTTCCAGCTTCCTTTGCCTTTTGGCAGATTTAGTTTATTGTGCCCCAACTTTACTGCTTCTCGAGAAACCTGTTGTGAAGTTTCCAATGGAAGTAGGAATTTTGTAAAGATTAGGAGGCCAGGTAATTGTATTAAGGTGCGAAAATGATGCTGATAACACCAAGTTTCAGGGTTAAATGCCATCTTCACCCACATACTGACAAACCCATCCTGGCTACATGGTGAGTCATGGCCTTTTCTTCTAGGCCTATAGTCCATTATTCAAATCTCAATTATTTATAGCAGTGTAAATTGACTAGTGCTGTCGTGAGTGGAGTTGAAAAATGTATCAAATACGTGTTTAAGGTAGGATAATATTATGTGCAGCCTCTGCTTACATTAAAGAGCCAAACCTATGTCTTATATATTTTATGGTTTGCTGATATAACCGTTGCAGACTCTGGAAGATCAGCAGTGGACATGATCATCCTAAAAAGAAGCTGAACAATGTAATGGATATCGATGACACTCTCACAACAGACACAGGTAAGTACAATTTTTTTTGTTTCTTTCTTTTCCTTGTCAGCAGCGACAGAATGGCAAATGTGAACAGCTGCAGAATACAGAATTGAGGACGCAAAGTCTGTACTATAACTGGATCTGTCCTACCACAGCTGGCTAAGACAAATTTTAAAATCTCTCCCCTAAATGAGCCTTACTTATGAAAAAAACTAAATGTGCAAAAAACTAAATGCAGTAAGGAAAAAAGGGAAGAGAGCACAATTAAAAAAATGAAAACGTATACAATTATAACTTCTACTAATACTAAAGAATATACTAAAACTATCTCTGAAATACTACAAAGACCTAAAAGAGAAGAAATTTGCTTAACACGGTTTTTCCAATCCATATGTCAGTCCAGTAGTTTAACATTCAATGCTACAGTCCAGGTAAGTGTTCCTTTCTATCAAATAAGCACCTCTCCTCGGTGGTGTCTCCTTCTGTTCCCAGCAAATGCCTGGGGCCCTCCTCACTGGAATAGAGTCACTACCAGGATCTGCAGGTAAGTGCTTTTAAGAATTAGTTCTCTTCTTGAACCGGAATTAATTTCACATTTCCTTTTTTGTCCCTTCCAGGTATCCAGATACAAAACCAACTAGAAATGCAGCAGCAAAAAGTATGAAAGAATTAACCCTGGTAAATTCAACAAAAATCATTTCATTTTCACTTGAGGTTTCATTGTCTCCGGCTATAACCTGGGGTTTACAGTTTAGCAAGACAACGGCACACCAAGCAGTCTGTAACATTAGATCAATATTTAGCTTTTTTATCTCTATCCAGGAAGAAAAACCCTCCTGGTTTCAATGCTTAAATCCACTGGAGCCCAATCTGTAGTCTCAGTCATGGTTCAGACTCTGGAGTGTTCCCTGGCTCTGATGCTGCCTTGCCCATATTGCTGCCTTTCTTCAGGTATCAAATATTGCACCCACAGGCTCTCTCACTGTGGTGAAAGTTGCTCACTTGCTTTTGCCCTTCCTCCCAGCCTCAGCTGTCCACTCCCTTAAACCGGATGGCTAATTTGCAGGGGAGGGGAACGCAAGGGCAGCAAGTGCCATTTGTTCAGACATGGTGGCACAGCAGAGCATATGGGGCAGGGGTGGGGGACCTAACTCACCTGTTCCCTGGCCCTCTGTTAGTGGGCAGAGGCACTGTTTCCATTATGCCTCACTCTTCTGCCCCGGGTGGGGTATTCGCACTCACCACTCTACTGCTGTCTGGTCTCGCTCTGTCTCAGCACCCCAATCACACTTCCTTGGCTGCTTTTTTGTTTCCCTTTCCTTTTGAAGGTGTCCTATATTGTATCCTCTCCAGATAGTGTGAAAGATGGTCCTGACAGCTGATTAGGGGCAATGGATCATACAATCACATGCAAGCTAAAATCATTACAATCAAAAGCAATCCAAACCAACCATATAGAAGACGAAAAAACAAACACTATTCAATCAAACAACTAGAATGAAGAAATAATGCAATTATTCAAATGTTAAATTAAATGGTGAAAACGCAAGCTCTTTGTCTCCTCCTACGACAACAGCTTCCACATATGGTGCTGACACTGCATTCTTGCTATAAAATGGCAGTCCTTGCCCAAACACATTTTCCAAGCATGATGGCGCTTCTCAAGCTAACACACTTTTGCCTAGGTTATCTCCAAAGTATGGACAATCGATACAGTGCAAAATCCTTTAATACAAAAAAGTCAATATGGCACACTAAACTGTTTGATTCAAGAATACTTACAAGCAAGAGATGAAAGTCGTTGGACCTGTCCTGAACCTGTGGAAGCTTTGGCAGTGGACAGAGAGAGATGGTGCTACAGTCTCTGGTATGGAGCATCACAACAGTAACTGGCTTCTGAAGTGAGATTGTAGGAACCAGGTAGATAGTTGTTTTTCCTTGATATCTTGATGCAACCATTTTTTTTTAATGAACCAAAAAGAATAAAAGGTCTTGCTCGCTTTTCACTCCCCAATGTTTCTACGTCTGCTGCAGTCTTCCAAGAGCTGTGTTTCCACCTCTTGCCACCTTCCAGCATTGGTAGTTCACTTCACATGATCTATTCTACTGTAGTCCTTTGATACAATCCCAAATATCAGATATAAAGGTTAAAATGGCCAAACCTACTAAAACAAGGAGTATAGAAATTCAGATGTCTTTAATTTAGAAAGTAAAAGTGGACACCATAGTGTCTAAAAACAAATGTGGATAGGTTCTGTAATAGTCTGTTTCTTCTTTTCCTAATCAACATGCAAGTCCAACAGGTAAAACAAATAAAATGTAAAAGGGGGTTTTAGAAATGCCTATAAAAAGAAAATGAACAAGAGCAGCAACTATATTAAAATGTAGGAGTCTTAAAAGCAGGGAAGATGTAAAGGGATGGACCAAAATCATAAAATACAATGCCTCTCACAGTCCTTCAAACTATCAAACAGCTCTTTTCATATAGTTCTTACACGTCTGCTAACTGTAACTGATTCTTTTTTGGCGTTCTTGTCATTTACTGAGCCTGTCTCTTGCGCTTTGTTGTTGTTGTTCACTCTACACTCCTATAAGAATGAGCCCGCTGCTGCCATTTCAGTTTCTCTCTCTCCCCCCTTCTCTCTCTTTCTCTGTATACCTACATTACTGCGTGTTTCTCTCTCAGTTTTCAAACCTTAAGGCTTTTGCAACCAGGCCACAGGTGTTGCCCACTTAATCTTTTCCTCATGTTCAATGGTCATTTGAAAGCAGGCAAATATGTGGGTTCTTTCTTTCACATGCATGACATAGTCAACTGCAATAAATCTTTCAATTAGTACAAATAAACTAATTTACCAAACTGTGATTGGTAAAAAAATAAGTGTGATTTAATGGAAATATGTGATTATATAATGAATACAAATGATTATGTGTAGTGAATAAATACAAAAGAAACCACACACACACAAAAATACTAATCACAGGTTTCCTCTGTTCTTAAATGTCCCATGGGTGACATTATTCCAGTGTAAGTACAGTTACTGGCAGACAACATGCCCTAATGATTGTTTGAACCTAATGCATTATACAGTCCACAAGATGTTATATTGTAGACATATTATATAATTCAATATATTAATATACTGTATACTTTTTTTTATGTTGTATTTGTTCTGAACTTAAAAAGTGTTACAATCCACCAACAAAAGGCATCTGTTATTCTAATCAATGTGTAAATAAGATGGAATAAATAAATTTCAGGGAAAAAAACTTCTAAAAGCATGATGACATTTCAGTCACTTAACTACAAAGTAAATCCCTGACTAACAGACGGCACACATTAACATAAACTGAAAAAGGTGTTCTACTACAATCGCCGTGTCTGCCTGCTTTTATGCTTTTATCACAGAAATAGCAACATGGACGTAGCTTGAATAGTTGCAGACATTTGGGCATGGATTATTTTTCTGGCATTCATAAAATCAACAACATGTTTAATTTGATTAGTGAAAGTTTATTATTTATTTATTTGATTTTGGAGGAAACTGGAATGCCACCCAAGAATGATTTTGGAATGATGCTCACAGATTGATATTCAACTAAATTGAATTTCTGTGGTTCTCTTCACACCACAAACAAATAGCGAAGCAAATGTAACTCAGATAAGATAGCAAAAGTCAGAATCCTGTGCAGTTTCTTTTCCAAAAACAATGCAATATAAAATAGTGGCACTGTTATTAAAGGGTTATGCTATGTTTCTATCTTCTATGTGATAACACAAAGAAAAACACACTTAAATCATGCAGGTAAATGTCTGTTGATTATCAATTTAAACAAAAGTTTTAATCTTAATTGCTGAAGCCACTATATTAATTTGGAAATCCACAAATCAAGTTAAGCTCAATATAGCCTGTTTCTTGCAGCATTTTAAAGACACAGATGTTAATTAAAAGTCACATTGGGCATAAGCATGAGAAAAGGTGATATAAATTGGACTTAGAAATATGTCTGGAAAGCTTTATTGAATCATTTAGTTATATTACACTGAATAGCAAATCAGAGCCATATGTGTAGTACAATACATATTTATTTTAGCTTGTCAGCCCAAGTAAACAAGGAAAGTCTGTTTTACAGTGGGGTGCTCGAATTCATAAAAGAAAGGAAAATAAGCTAGGCAGAGATGGCTCACTTTTGAAATACAGATTATATTCAGCATTGTCTAATTAAAAATCCTGTTAATGTACAATCCTATAGATATGTATAGTGTATCACCCTTTTTATGAAAGAAAATATACAATATGTATTAGCAAAACAAAATTCTTACATAATGGTTTCTTAAGCCTTGAAATGAATACTTTTTCATATGTATTTAGTTTATTTTTGTTAAATATGTATGGTTATTATTCAAATTCAAAATCAACAAATACATGCAACTACATACATTAAGTTTCATTAACTGTTGTTTGTTTATTGTATTGTTGACGAGCGGGTAAATAAATACATTTGTTTTGCAGTGTTTCAAATGCTGAGTTAATAATTCTATACCTCCTTCAATTTCTAAACATTATTTAAAAATGTGTAGTTGTTTAAGGCTTGCCACACTGAATAATACTTAAAAATGAAGGTCAACTTATATAAGAAGGGTAATCTCATTGTTTAGTCAACAGTGCTTTGTGTTGGCCTTGAAGTACAAAACACGTTAAATTAAAAATTGATAGAAAGAGAAAAAAGACTATTACAGACAGTAAACAGCTTCTTTTTAAAACTATTCACACTGTGCATTCTCTATAAATGTACTGCAGTTATGTCATGTATTTAATTAGGTATTTCCTTTGTTTTCAATGCCCATTGTGTAGGCTATGTGAATGTCTATTCAAAGTAGGAAAGCATCCTTGCCGTATCTATTTCAGGCATTTCATTTCCAGAATAACCTACAGTGTGTTGAATAAAAATCTGCAAGAATGTATAAGACAAAAAATATAGAAAGAAGGAAAGTTGTTAAATATTTAAACCTAATAGATGTAAAGATCAGGTGACTCATGGAGTTAACATGCACATTTCATTAATAACTAATAAGAACGTCCTACTCTCTTTTTATGGATCCATCTAAAAATGATGAGATAAAAACATATCAGTAGTTTCTGTTCTTTTTATTATTAATGTGGCACAGCATTATTTATCCATTCATGCACTGTGAGAAAATTGATATTAGAGATATTAGAAGGGAAGATACATTTTTTTGTTTAGTTCAAATACGTTTTAGTTCCATATATGCCAAGGATCTTTCCCAATCCTATGCTTTTTATATATTCAACTTTTTCTTTAAGACAGAAGTACACTTTTTAAATGTTATTAAGATGCATTTTTTTATGTATTTATTTAGTTCTTTATTTTGAATTTTTTTTAAAGGTGTTGAAGAGTGCACTTATGCAGGGTTGAATCCTTTATGGAAAAGAACCTGTAATTGGGTTTTAATGCATTTATAACAAAAACTGTTGGCTTTACAAATATACCCCGATATATAATTTACCTTACCCCGATATTCTGCCAAGAAATAAAAAATTAAAAAAATAAATAATAATGCGGTCCTCATAAGCCAAAACATCTTACCACGTTATAAGTGAAACCATTTACTTTGGCCTCGAGCATGTCCATTATTAATAGTCAGCAAATCATTTTTGTCAGAGTTAATACGGCATATGCAGTAAATAGATATGTTCTAAACATATATCTCCTTTCTTCAATTACAACAATTATTTTATAATGTAAGAGAATTTGATATGCTTGGTTTTTCAGTCAATCTAAATAAATAGTTGAACTGAATTGGTTTCTCTTTTAAGATTCTTTTTAGAGGGAAGACAGAGTCAAGTCACAGATGTGCAATAATCATTTATTTGTGACAAAAATAGAAAATAGAAAACTAATATCATTCAATTATATTACTAAATAAGTAATATTAAGCTTCTGCTGGATTATAGAAAGAAACAGATAATACCCGATTCTTCACTTTGTTCCCCCTTTATAAGGTTTCACTTTAACCAATCACATTTTGGCAAACACCATGAGAAGGGTGTGTGATACAAATGTAACTTGGAAGTGGGGGTCTTTGGAATTTAGGGAACTAATTCAAAGGGGAGAAATCTGTTTCCTGTACCAAACCAGATAACATAGAATTTCCCATAGAAAAATACATTCTAACAAATAATATCTTACAATAAGCTTACTTAAAACATAGTGTATTAACAACACCAGTACTTAACACTGCTAAATGCAATCATGTGGGCTGGTTTCATCACACATAAATCACTTTGGTCTGTGTGCTATGCTTAGGAAAATGCAAAATTCACATACAATATCAAAATATCAGCTTTAAATTACACATCCTTTCAAATTGTTGTTAAAAAAGACTTTGGTATTTTAGCAATTAGGAGCATGGTCCACTTTGTCACCAACTATGTTATACATATGTCCTATAATATGAAGTGTAACTATTGAATAGTCTGAAAACATTTTGGAGAACATAGTTTTCACCTATAGAAAAAGCTAAAAGGTAAACAACAGATTTAAACTGTCAACATCGTAACTTTCATTAAAACTTGCAGACAATACTATTTTTTATGCAATGAAGATCAGAGTGAAAGTTAAAATGCTGTAAATGCGCTCAGCTTTGTGTTTAGACTTTCAAAACATTTTTTCCTTTACCGTGTTATATCCGAATCGATATCAGATCACGTATCAGATTAGAGTTGTATTAAATTTATGTCAATGGGTAGTTATGTGTGCTGTCATATGTGGCTAAAACATTATAAATGGGTGCCAAAGGGAATACAAACACTTTCTGCCAGACCTAACCATAACAGCTGTAGAACCCCTAGGGCTTTTCTGACAAACCAGCATTCACTCTCAAAACAGAAAGGCACAAATAGCAATACTTAAGAAGAAGAATGACAAAGGTTCTGTGTCAACTGTATTTATTGAGAACACTAAACTTACCTATTTGTATACTTAAATGTGTAAATTTTGCAGTTTTACAGTGATGGTTTGACACTGTATTCAATAATGGTGCAGACATGGGTGACAAACCTTAAACAAGCAATGTTGAGTCCTTATAATGACTGTATACATAATGAGAGTGCCAAGTAGTTTCATCATTAAACTAGAAGTCTGACATTACATAAACCTAGTTTAGGTATAGGTACATGCTGTTTTTTTTTCTTTTTCATGTGTCAAGAGAATTGAATCAACCGTACACTATTACACCCTGTTTATCTGGAAATATTACTGTCACCCCCACTGTCTAGAAGTCATTAAAAACACAAGCAGCCTACAGCACCTAACCTACACTACACATCAGAAATGTGAACAGTGGGACTGCAATATACCAACATTTCCAATGCTGAATTCACTACACTCAATGCCTGGGATACTCAGCCAGTTGTGTGAACCTCCTGCCTGGTGGCTGGAATAGCCTGGAGTCCAGCGGGTTTTCTGGAAATGCTTAAATGGGAATGGGTAAAATCCTGTATTGGATAAGTCACTAGGGAGTGTTATTATGTTAACAGCTATAACCACATCAATAAAATTGGTTTCTTAGACATTTCTGGTATTTACAGGGTACCAAATATTGTATTTGCTGAGAAATAAACATTATCTTAACATACAGTTGATGTTTTAAAAATGTTTCTCAATTGTGTGGTCATGTTCTACCAGCAGCGAAATTCTCAGGGGGGGTGGGCGGACAGACACATCCCCCCCAGTGTTCAAGGAAAGACAATTTGTCCCCCCAATATAATTGGCATGTTTATGTTGGTAGATTTACAATTTAATTTCAAATGGGGCCGATGTGACTGTTCATGTTAATCCTCTTCTCTTTTTTGTATTTTGTCCACTTCCAAAATCCCAAATCTCTTAGAATCCACGTCATACTTTACTCATAATCCTTGCTCCCATGTTTACAGTAAGTTTTTCACTTTTTATCGCAGTACAACATTTTGCCGTATGAGGTAAATGTTCGATGGATAGCTTGCTAACTTTCTAACTATCTACAAGTATGTAATTTTAGGTAAGTTCAACTCAGTGTTATGCAGTATTAGATAGACTGTCATCATATGTGAGCTATGTTATGCTGTAGGTTTGCTACAGCATGAGATTTTTCAATATCTAAGATAGACCTTAGCAGAATTTGAGATGTCAAAACAAGGAGGAAAAAAAACCTACAATATTGCAACCACCATTAGCTAGGGGTAAGGGACTACAAGGGACTACTAGCTTCTAGCTTGCTTTTGTTAGCCAATCTGGCCTTAACCATTCTTCCTTTATTATAGTGACTGCACTGTATTTTTCAGTGACTGCATGATGGCTAGGCTAGCAAAATTAGGGATCAGGAGTAAGAGGAAGGCAGCAGCAGATATCAGGTCTTTCTTCACAATAAAAACCCATGTAAGTTGTTGAAGAGCCAGCTCCATTTGACTTCTTTAGCTATAAATGAACTCTATTTGAAGACATCTTGAATTGAATTTGAGATCTCAAATTGATTTCCTGTGAAAATGCTGTATGTTTTGTATGAACTTCCTGTCTATTTTAAGATATCTGAAATAGAACAGGAAGTCAATTAGAGATATCTGAAATAGAACAGGAAGTCTAATTTGAGATATCTAATTTAAAGCTCCAATTATTAATATATTTAATATAGATAATTTGATATCACCAATAAGATATTTTGAATTGGAGCATTAAATGAGATATCTCGAATTGACTTCCTTTTCTATTTCAGATACCTTAAAATAGACAGGAAGTTCATTGGAGTCAGAGAGATGAACGGGACAGTAGGGTGGATGCTGAGGTGAGTGATACATTAAAAACTACAGAATAGGATGTGAAGTAGACTAAGATAAGAGTGTAGACATGTTCAGACAATGAACATTTTGATAATGTTATTTCACATAGTACAGAGAGACATCATAGTAGATGAGAGCAGGCAGGATGAGCAGGCAGCAGCAAAGGAGCTTAGAAATATCCCAAACCAGCCTAATGTCAAGACCATCCCACCTCAAGTCCTGCCCTTCAGGTCCCTGTTTTTTCAGGGAAGGTGGTTTACAGAAAATCCCTGGTTGCATTACTGCCCAAGGCGCAGGGAAGTTCTGTGTTTTTATTGCTGTAGGGCATTCAGAGGCAAGAAGATACAAATTACTACCAAGGCTGACCCTGTATTCATAAGCTTTGGATTTAAGAATTGGAAGATGGCTTTTGAAAATTTTAAAAATCATGAAAAAAGCCAGAGCCATAAACATGCAGTGACCACATACATAAACAAAGCTCAACCAATCACTACAACATTATCTAATGCACAAACGAATCAGCAAGAAGAGGCCATGGAAAACCTTTTAAAGATAGTTGGTGGTATACAGTATTTGGCAATGCAAGGAAATGTGTTCAGAGGCCATGAGGAGGATGCATGAAACGTTAAAAAGCTACTGCAGTACAAGGCAGAAAATTATCCCACACTGTCCTCATGGCTTGAAAGGAAACAGGATTTCATGAGTCCCAAGATTAACAATGAAATGCTTCAGATATTAAGCAATTCTATTGTTAAAGAATTAGCACAATACAGAATTAGAAATACAGCCTTTGCCTGTTGTACAATACTCCTTGATAATCGATGGAACACAAGACATTGCTGGGATAGAGCAAGAGTCCATATGCATCAGATATGTAGATAAAAACCAAGATCCCACAGAAGAGTTTGTACGATTATATGAAACTCATTGAACAACTGGTGAGAGCCTTGCTAAAATTGCAACAGATATATTGTTCTGACTGAACCTGCCTGTCTCGCAGCTGAGAGGACAGACACATGATGGTGCAGCCAACATGTCTGGTAGCATACAGGGACTGCAGGCTGTCTTAAATAGGGACCAACCTCTGGCTCTATATGTCCACTGGGGCCCCTACTGCATAAACCTTGTGTCCCAGATGACTACTTCAGCCTCATCTATTGTCAGTAACTCACTGGAATTGGTCAATGAATTAGGAGGGTTATCAAAACAGTCTGGCAAATTTAAATCCATTTTCAGTCACGTTTCAAACTCTAATGCTGTACACGCTACATCCCTAAAGTCATTGTGTCCAACTAAATGGACTGTCCGCACAAGAGCAATTCGGTCTGTGCTCAGCCAGTACGAGAGTGTGCTCACATCACTTGAAGAGATGATGTCCTATAGTGTGAGGGAGACTGCATCTAGGGCAAGTGGACTTCATGAAGCACTCCTCAAGAGAAACACAGTCCTGGGGCTTTTAATAGCTGAGGATGTCATGGCAGACCTGGAAAACCTGAATACCTCCCTTCAGAGTACACGTCAGACCATCTATGGTATAACACAGGCTGTGGAGCATGTCAACAAACAGTTGGGGAAGAAAAGAACAGAAAAACAATTTAGGAAATTGTATGCCCAAGCCCAAGACATGGACTCATCATTAGACCTAGTGCCCATCCAGATGCCTCACATTCGCCGCCCTTCAAAAAGATTTACTGGACAGGCTGAGCCACACTTTCACCCCTCTGCAGAGTCGCACTACAGAAGTCACTATTTCAACTTGCTCGATACAGCAATTCTGCAACTTGGACAGCGATTTGATCAGCCAGGCATTCATACACTCAAGAGGCTGGAAAAGATCCTCATCTCTGGAGATATAGACGATTTAATCAAGAACTACCCAGAGTTGGATCAAAGAGCTTTGGAGGTAAGCTTACAAAAGTTACAAGCATTTCCATTTAATTACTGGTAATTCGAATTTTGGAAATCCAGTCAATTTTTTTAAATAACTAAACTGTACTTGTATAGTACATATATTGTTATGGTGGCACAATTCAGTTTAGTAGAAAACAAGCATAACATTATATAAAAACATTATTCCTGAAATTCATGCAATTTATCTCTAATTGTTACAGGTGCAGTTGGCGATGCTCAAGTCAAACTACCAGTACAGCAGCTGTGGGGATGTGGTGGACCTACTGAAGATTATGGTGCCTGAGGTCAGGAGTCTATTCAAGCAAGTGGAGATCCTGCTGAGACTTTTGCTAGTGGTTCCTGCTTCTTCAGCACAGACGGAAAGAAGCTTCAGTGCTTTGAGAAGACTAACATCCTGGCTGAGATCAACTATGACCCAGAACAGGTTGAACCATGTGGCTGTGTGCCATGTACACAGAGAAAGGTTGGATAAAATTGACAGAAAATAAGTCTGCAAAAGCTTAATAGCTATTAGTGACATCCGTAAGAATGTCTTTGGTTCATTCTCATAAAACAATGTGAAAGTTCAGATAATAATTAGCCTAGTCTAGTCAAAATATTATGTTTTTTTTTTTCACAAAATTCGTCCCCCTAATGTGTGACTCACTATTTCACCCATGTGTTCTACAATTCTAATATACACTAAACATTATAAGATCCATAAGATTAATAATTCCAGTTTTGCAGGGTGACAGGTTTACTAAATCCTTCAAGTTACAGAAAAGGTCCCCTGTGATCAACTGTCACAACAAATGAATATTCTTTAAGGTACACATCACATTCAGAGTCTAAGATAAGTTGAAGCAAACAATGAAATAAGTAGAAATGTACTCATTATCAATGGATTTGACTTTTTCTGACTGGTGACCCAGTGGTGAACAAGACAAATTCTGATGGGATGAAAGTCATGTTGCAAATGATAATCTAACATATTTGAAAGAAATACATTACTGGGTAAGTCAGAATTAATATCTAATGCATTATTTTTGTTCCAATATATAACAACACCTTGACATATTATTTATATCTTAGCAGGCATCCTTACTTAGGGCAGCATAACCAGTTTAGTGTAGTGATGCTTTAGTACAGTATATCACACTGTAGCTCTGTCCTGTCTATTGTGAAGTGTATTGACCTTGTCCAGTTCCAACAACTGTGTAAATCTATAGTCTCCATTGTGTTAATCCTGTAGAGAAAGAATCACACTGCTTACTGCTGTCAGTTTATCTATGAGGTTAAGACTTAATTTGAATTTTTGTTGAATAGCTTATTTCCCTAAGGACAATTATAATAAGAGAATCATTGCATGGTTGAATTTTAATGTCATCCAGAGTGTAGGCAATATATTTCAACTTACTGTACAGAACTTGTCATTTATTTAGAAACACACAACATTAACTACATAACTACAATTAACTGGCATGGTACTTTCAAAAGTTTGCCATGTGATGTCACACCTTCTGAGAATTACAGGCATATGTGGTTTTATTTTTCAGTGAGGTCGTTCAAATACTTGATTGGGAAATCAACCAGATATGGACATGTAAAATACTTAATTGTGTTTTATAATTGCAGTTTACAATCCCAAATTTAAGAGTGGTCCAGATTAAGTGGCATACGTTTTTGGCATATATACCTCACACTTATAGTTCTGAATACAATCCATCTATTCCATCTATTAGGAATATGAGACACAGATCCAATGCAGCAGAAAATCTCCCCTGAGAGGCCTATGAAAACAGAGATTTATCTCAGCAAACCAGTAGTTCAGAGAGCTGCAATGAGAAGAAAAATAATTAAGTCTTGATAGAAGTCGTCTTTGCTTGGTGTGGTGCTGTAAGACGATCTTCATGCTTCTATCTCTCTGAAGATTTCTCTCTCCTTGATTGAGCAGTAGATCAGTTCATCTTCTACAGTGCATCTCCCCTCCCCCATCTCTCCCTTTCTCTCCTAGACTTGAATTAGTAATCAAACTCACAATGCCAGGGGAGCAATCTTTTGGCATTGTGGGTTTATCACTCTTTTGGGGTTGTGTGGATCAGACATTGAGTTGAACGTGATTATTGAGGTCTGACAAGAAAGATGGACAGCTTTCGTAGAGCAGGAAGGACACAATCCACACTGGACAGGGTCAGTCAGTGATTGTGAAGTGCTTATGTAGAACAGCTAGCAATGAATCACTCAATCAACAGGTTTAGAGAGGAAAATATGAAAAGAGGCAGACTGCTAGAAAACGTCTATAGAATAGAGGTTATATAATAATTCTCAAATGTATCAGGGAGGTTACCAGAGAACAGGGAGCTGTTGAAGAGGGAGGACATAAAAGGAAGAAAAGCATGAACAATAAACTGGATGAACTGAATGCCAAGGACATCCAAGGCAGATGTTGTCAGCTTGTAACCCAGAAGCTGGAATCAGTAACTACGGCTGCAGAGTGTAACAAGAGGCTGAAGTAGTAGAAAGAGAAGGAGGGAACAATGTTAAGGTATGGGGGAGAGCAAGATAATGATAGCGATGTCAAGGGAAACTGAGAAGTCAGACATTGGAATAGGATGGAATGGCCAAAGTAAAGAGTCTGTGGATTGCGAGGAATTAAACTAATTTGGTGAGGCAGTCAAGGATGGGTGATGGTAGAGCATTGAGAAGGCAGCAGGAGGTAGGGGATGAGTGCATGGTTGGGGGAGCAACAGTACAGGGAAGGTGAGAGTAATTGGAGAGCGAAAGAGTAAAGGATGTGGAATGGGGATAGATAAAAGCAAGATTAAACGTTCAAGTATTTCAAGGTGAAAGGTAACTGTGTACTAAGCAATGTATCCAAACAGCTACCACACAGCTACCAAAGCGAAGACATACAGTGACAAAAATCACAGTTCTCCACATGCATGGCAGATGTCTTAATTTGTATGTAGCTTTCCTGATCTCAATTTGTATTTGAATGTTTCTCTGGAACTTGGATTTTCTTTTGTCTCATATTTTTTGACATATTACATAAAATGCTAAAATAGTACAATAATAATATTGTATGAATGTCATGATTCTATAGCACTAGAAACTCAATTGTCATGCCGTTCTTCCCACACAATCACTCTTAACTAACGTTTCCTTCTTGAAGACATTTGAAATTCCACACTTCACCGGTTTTCCCCTTGTCATCTGAAGTATTGGCAAAACTTGCTCTCATTACACTAACAAAGTCAGATGGTTTATCCATGAGCTCTTTGGCCCACTGCCTTCTCTTCTTCTTAATTGTTTCTGATACCAATGTTATTTGGCAAGAAACGGTTGTTGAATCATAATGGTTTTCATAGTGTACTGAGTCACATGTTTTGCTTTTACTAAATCATGTTTTGTAATACACCACAGTTTCAGCATCCTTGTTTTCAGTATATTTAAAAGTATGAGAGCACATATTTTTATCCTGCTGTTTTCCTTCTTTAAGACATCCTTCTTTCTACAGTTTTTTTTGTTTGTTTTCAGTTTTTGATATGTTACTTATGTCAATATGTTACTTTTGGATTCCCTCACTCTTATGGCTATTAATTCTTCATCTTGTAAACGTGTTGGAATCCTGGTCTACATTTTCCCAACTGTTGTAGAAGTCATTTTTTTCTAATTTAAGAGATATGACTGCTCGACAGACTGTGAAATTATACAATTTAGCAAAATTGTGAATTAATTGGGTGTGGCTAAAATAATATGAGACCTCCCAGAAATGTTTTTCTCAGGCAGCATTTGTAAGAGGACTTTATGTATTACTTCACAAATACCTCAGAAATGCATTTGCAATACACTATAATAGCTACAATAATTGATGTTATTCAGTCCAAAATGAAAAGTCACAGATGTTAAAGGTATTTATCCAGTAGTCGGACAGTACGAACAGAAAAGTGACAAACAGACAATAACTAAGGATTACATGCACAAATCACCATTGCGTGGAATTTTAATTCATTCAGCTGATCATAGTGTAGTGCTGGTGACAACAAAGTGACAACAAAGTAGTTATATTTGCAAATAGAAATACAAAATAACACATTATTAAAGTATCAAATAAACTAGTAATACAAGAAGTGGAAAAGTAAATAGTCAGAGATGTTATATTATATATGGCTAATGTATTTTGGGGTTCAGTGACTAAACCATTTCTTAGGATGAAGGTTAATCTTACAGTTAATATTAAGAGTTATACAAATATCTAATTGTGTTAGTATTTTGTGGCATAGAAAATTGTTATTAGTCACATGTTTCATTCCCAGTTTGGAAGAGATACTTATAATGCTGTCCACAGATTACTGCTAATGTAATGGGGCTCATTGTGTATACGAGGACATTATGGTGATGCAATCCCTCTGAACTCTGAATTGAGAGTGTACGAATCTCCCACCTTGGGTGACCACTCTTTTGATGTAGTGAGTTTGTCGCTCTACTGCGGTGGAACTGTGTTGTGAGGATCGCTTGGAGATGTGCCTGTGATGGTGCGTCCTGAATCTGCTACATTGGTTCCGTGACCAGGATCAATGTGATTGGTGATGTTCAGTCGCTGGTATTGTTGCAGAAATGTAACATTTTTATGAATTACAAATAATATAAACCAATCTATTCAACATTCTATTGAGCAAATGTAGCACTGTTATACACTCACCTAAAGGATTATTAGGAACACCATACTAATACTGTGTTTGACCCCCTTTCGCCTTCAGAACTGCCTTAATTCTACGTGGCATTGATTCAACAAGGTGCTGAAAGCATTCTTTAGAAATGTTGGCCCATATTGATAGGATAGCATCTTGCAGTTGATGGAGATTTGTGGGATGCACATCCAGGGCACGAAGCTCCCGTTCCACCACATCCCAAAGATGCTCTATTGGGTTGAGATCTGGTGACTATGGGGGCCAGTTTAGTACAGTGAACTCATTGTCATGTTCAAGAAACCAATTTGAAATGATTCGACCTTTATGACATGGTGCATTATCCTGCTGGAAGTAGCCATCAGAGGATGGGTACATGGTGGTCATAAAGGGATGGACATGGTCAGAAACAATGCTCAGGTAGGCCGTGGCATTTAAACGATGCCCAATTGGCACTAAGGGGCCTAAAGTGTGCCAAGAAAACATCCCCCACACCATTACACCACCACCACCAGCCTGCACAGTGGTAACAAGGCATGATGGATCCATGTTCTCATTCTGTTTACGCCAAATTCTGACTCTACCATCTGAATGTCTCAACAGAAATCGAGACTCATCAGACCAGGCAACATTTTTACAGTCTTCAACTGTCCAATTTTGGTGAGCTTGTGCAAATTGTAGCCTCTTTTTCCTATTTGTAGTGGAGATGAGTGGTACCCGGTGGGGTCTTCTGCTGTTGTAGCCCATCCGCCTCAAGGTTGTACGTGTTGTGGCTTCACAAATGCTTTGCTGCATACCTCGGTTGTAACGAGTGGTTATTTCAGTCAAAGTTGCTCTTGTATCAGCTTGAATCAGTCGGCCCATTCTCCTCTGACCTCTAGCATCAATAAGGCATTTTCGCCCACAGGACTGCCGCATACTGGATGTTTTTCCCTTTTCACACCATTCTTTGTAAACCCTAGAAATGGTTGTGCGTGAAAATCCCAGTAACTGAGCAGATTGTGAAATACTCAGACCGGCCCGTCTGGCACCAACAACCATGCCACGCTCAAAATTGCTTAAATCACCTTTCTTTCCCATTCAGACATTCAGTTTGGAGTTCAGGAGATTGTCTTGACCAGGACCACACCCCTAAATGCATTGAAGCAACTGCCATGTGATTGGTTGGTTAGATAATTGCATTAATGAGAAATTGAACAGGTGTTCCTAATAATCCTTTAGGTGAGTGTATGTTAAGGAGGTTGAATGTCACCAAAACCTGAAAAGAAAATATATACATTGAAATGTACTGTAGTTTATTGTAATTTACTGAAGAATTCAATCCCTTAGATACTTGATGCCCCTTATTCCTCCCAAAATTGCTTCAGTTCTGACATGTTCATTGGAGATCATTGTTGGACTGCAATCTTCAAGTCTCACCATAAAGTTTATACTCAGGGACACTCACTTTCTTTTTCCTTTCCACTTCTGTGTATTGCATGGTGCATTAAATACAAACTTTGACCCACTGGCTAATAGCAAACTACTAAACTGTACATCATAGTTGTTACATTTATGAATAGAACAAACTAGCAACTAAAAATTAAGCCGCAAACTGTGTACATTTGTTCACTTTTCTATTGCGTGTGTCAAAGTTTAGATTTATGTATTGTGATATAAATGCCTTTTTTGTAATGTGATTTTGTATTATCATCGTTTCATACTGAATAGTTATGTGCAGATCGCTACAAAATACATCATTTTAATATCACTTGATACCATTTAAATTTGTTTTGAAATCTCTGCCATATTAGTAATCTACTGTTAGCTAAGAGGCAATAAAAGTACACATGGATTGCTCGGTGTCAAAAGGGGTAGTACTTAACCTGTACACTCATCATATTTCTCCAAAGAATCTTTGTACTTTGGCCACACTGACAAAAGGTGCAATGTAGTAACCAGTGTTCAATGTTAAATATGTGATTGTGTTACACAGCTATATGCTTATACCATTGTTTTATTTGGATATTATCCATACATAAATTCTCTTCTTTGTCTTATCCACCCAATGTGCAGTGCACAAACATCATACACTTGTATGTATTGCAAGTTAGGCAACCATATATGCCTGTAACAATATTCAGTAAATATCATCCAGATGTCTCTATATGCTTTTCCTATTCCTGTAAATATTCATAATAGCAATTATACTGTTATACTGTTTACTCGACCGCCACTTTGACAGCAGTGGAATTCGATGCAGTGTTCGTCTCTTAAAAGTCGCTTCAATGCCATATATATATATATATATATATATATATATATATATATATATATATATATATATATAAAGAGAGAGAAGTGAATGGATTATTGAAACTCTGCACTGATGTCGAATACAAAATGCATAAATTAGAATACACATTAAATCCGTGGTGAGTGAGTTACTTTATGTGGTTCTACGGTACATACACTGTAAGAATGTATGTAGATTTCTAGGTGGTATCAGGATGTGACAACAGTTAATGCTTAACTCGAAAACTGCTGTTATGCAGACTTATTTTAACAAGAATATGTATGCTAACCTAATATAAACGGATACTGCCCTGCATTACATTTGTCTTTCTGTTGGATATACACCCCCTGGAATAAGCGGAGTTTTTTTACAGTTGAGTGCATTTTCTCCTGTTAAAACTGAATGGAACACAGCCCACCTTTTCATGTATATAGGCCTTATATAGGCTGAATATAAATTACTTTGTTTTGAGTATGAGTGAGGTTTATTATCACCGTGTAACATTTTTTTTTTCTTTTTGTTCCTGGGTATAAAGTGTTATTTCCTAGTTGCTTATGCCTCAAAAGTATAGAAAATGGCTATTATTCCCCACAAACTTTGCTTCTGTGACTAGGACAGTGATATTTTGAAAAGTACCTATTGAAAAAATAGGTGAATAGGTGAATTTGTGTCTTTTTGTTCACATTAAGTCAGAAAAAAACAACATATGAATCCAAATTAACATGTATTTATACTAAAGTAATACAAAAATGACTACAAAAGATTTAGAAATGAGTAGTTCACGATTACAATTTTGAGATTTACGATTTATGTACGATTCATGATTTTGAGATTTACAATGTATTTATACTAAAGTAATACAAAAATGACTACAATAGATTTAGAAGTGAGTAGTAGTAGTTTTTTGAGATTTACGATTATACAGTACAGTTTTTTCTGACTATGTGAACGAAAAGACAAAATCAGAATAAACGAACAAGTGAATTAAACAAATAAGTAAAATGAACAAATACCTGAAAACAGAACCGAAACAAACACTGACATATTGCTGAAAAAACATATCAATATGGAATGACATTCAATATCAGCATATTTTCTCTCTGTCCACGAACAATAGGCAACATTTTATTTGTATGCAATCTTACGTTGTTATTGTTGAATGTGTTCTTTCATTGTTATTGTCGTATTAGTATTTGCAAAAATATATACATACTGTATGTTAGATTTATTACCACGAAAGTTTAGCAGCACGATATCCATTGGCAGGTATGCTACTAATGCTTGTGTGAGCAACTCACAGCACAAACATTTTTTATTTAATGCAGCCCAAAATCAATTGAGCCCATTTTATATGTTTTAAAATCTTAGCACTAATCATAACCAAGCTAGTTAAAAACAACATTCAGGGGGATGTAGAAAATCTTAAAATCCCTCTATGGACACATTTTCAGTTTTCAAGGCACTGGAATGGAAAGAAATGGGTCTCACAAATAATGAAACTTACTTAAATCAGCTATGATTTGTAGACGATGCCAGTGTATTTGTATGAAGCCCAGGAGATTTAAGTTTAAGAACTACAGTATCAAAGCAGGTCTGAAAATTAACTCAAATAAAACTAAAGTGATGTTTAACAAATACACTCTTCCTAAGGGGATTGAAGTAAATGTCATCAAGCTAGAAGAGAAGATATGTGCTTTGAATAACAAGAAGAGGGGGGGAAAAAAGAGTATGTGACATTATTGCCAGAGTGCAAATGCTAGAATGGATATGGGCCGAATTTAGAGCAAAAATAACAGATCATTTTTACGCTAAGGAAACACTGGAATGGCTGAAGATTACAGATGTAGAAAGTCATAATCAATTGATTTTTTTTTTACTTTACCCAGTACAAGAGGACTATCACTAATTAAATGAATTAATGATTAATGAATGGTTTTGAAATACATTGGGGGAAAAAAGTATTTGATCCCCTGCTGATTTTGTATGGTTGCCCACTGACAAAGAAATGATCAGTCTATAATTTTAATGGTAGGTGTATTTTAACAGTGACAGACAGAATAACAACAAAAAAATCCAGAAAAATGCATTTCAAAAAAGTTATAAATTGATTTGCATGTTAATGAGGGAAATAAGTATTTGACCCCTTCGACTTAGTACTTGGTGGCAAAACACAGAGGTCAGACGTTTCTTGTAGTTGGGCACCAGGTTTGCACACATCTCAGGAGGGATTTTGTCCCACTCCTCTTTGCAGATCCTCTCCAAGTCATTAAGGTTTCGAGGCTGACGTTTGGCAACTCGAACCTTCAGCTCCCTCCACAGATTTTCTATGGGATTAAGGTCTGGAGACTGGCTAGGCCACTCCAGGACCTTAATGTGCTTCTTCTCGAGCCACTCCTTTGTTGCCTTGGCTGTGTGTTTTGGGTAATTGTCATCCTGGAATACCCATCCACGACCCATTTTCAATGCCCTGGCTGAGGGAAGGAGGTTCTCACCCAAGATTTGATGGTACATGGCCCAGTCCATCGTCCCTTTGATTCGGTGCAGTTGTCCTGTCCCCTTAGCAGAAAAACACCCCCAAAGCATAATGTTTCCACCTCCATGTTTGACGGTGGGGATGGTGTTCTTGGGGTCATTCCTCCTCCTCCAAACAAGGCGAGTTGAGATGATGCCAAAGTACTCGATTTTGGTCTCATCTGACCACAACACTTTCACCCAGTTCTCCTCTGAATCATTCAGATGTTGGAAAACTTCAGATGGGCCTGTACATGTACTTTCTTGAGCAGGGGCCCCTTGCGGGCGCTGCAGGATTTCAGTCCTTCACAGCGTAGTGTGTTACCAATTGTTTTCTTGGTGACTATGGTCCCAGCTGCCTCGAGATCCTTAACAAGATCCTCCCGTGTAGTTCTGGGCTGATTCCTCACCGTTCTCATGATCATTGAAACTCCACGAGGTGAGATCTTGCATGGAGCCTCAGACCGAGGGAGACTGACAGTTATTTTGTGTTTCTTCCATTTGCGAATAATCCCACCAACTGTTGTCACCTTCTCACCAAGCTGCTTGGCGATGGTCTTGTAGCCCATTCCAGCCTTGTGTAGGTCTACAATCTTGTCCCTGACAACCTTGGACAGCTCTTTGGTCTTGGCCATGGTGGAGAGTTTGGAATCTGATTGATTGATTGATTCTGTGGACAGGTGACTTTTATACAGGTAACGAGCTGAGATTAGGAGCTCTCCCTTTAAGAGAGTGCTCCTAATCTCAGCTCATTACCTGTATAAAAGACACCTGGGAGCCAGAAATCTTGCTGATTGATAGGGGATCAAATACTTATGTCCCTCATTAACATGCAAATCAATGTATAACTTTTTTGAAATGCGTTTTTCTGGATTTTTTTGCTGTTATTCTGTCTCTCACTGTTAAAATACACCTACCATTAAAATTATAGACTGATCATTTCTTTGTCAGTGGGCAAACGTACAACATCAGCAGGGGATCAAATACTTTTTTTCCCTCACTGTATTGTGTAATTTGGCCTTATAAACCTTTGTTCTTGTTTAAAATACCATTTACTATATTGATTATCATTATGAGAAAAGGGTGTTGGCCTAGAAGCGTTGTCAGCCTACCACATTTTTTAATACTATGCATAAAAAATACATGATCGTCAGCTTTTTGTGTATCTCAATATTACTATTTTGCAATAGAAATTATTAGTCAGTACATATTTTAACACATTTTTACATTATTTATTATATTTAACCTTTTGTTCATGTCTATATGTATACTAGCAGCTACTGTTTTTGTTTACTTCATAAGTGAAAGTAATTTATATGCAAATTGAATCAGTATTCTTAAGGCTTCTAATTAGCAAGTAATTTTTGAAACCATAATAAAAATCAGCGATGAACTGCTGCTACAGCCAAAAGATTAACTTACATAATTTAAATTTTCCTATTATTAAATGTCTGACTAGCGTCATTATCATTGTGTATCTATTGTGTATGATTCTCTGTTATTGCTTCTATGTTGACTGTTTTTTTTATTATTAAGTTACAAAAGCTTAAATATAGTCAATTGTCAAAAGTTTACACCCTTTCTTAACTAACTTGAATCTATATTTTCCTGGACATCAGTGTCCACCAATCTCTGAAAATATATAATTGATAGACATAGTTTAAATAACAAATCTATTAAATTAAATCAATCACAGAATAACAGTTTCAAATGAAGAACGAAGGCAAAGGGTGGTCACACCAAATATTGATTTGATGTAGATTTGTCTTCTCTTCACTCACTTTGCATTTAGTTAATTGATAAATATAATCTATTAACATGTCTATTTTTGAAAGTATTCTTACTTTACAGCATTTTTTCACACCTGCCAAAAACTTTTGCACAGTACTGTATATATTTACCTGAATACAGCATTCAAACAGCCAAACACAATTTCCAGATTTTCTCCAGATTCGTTTCCTTTTTTATATCTGTTAAGCAAACCACTGTGAGTTGAGGCACTTCCTCACTATCAAACCATGTTCATAACATTCATGGTGTCATTGAACATTCAGTTTGTAATGCTTGTATATTTTGTGTCTTCTGTAATCATTCAACCAGTTCAATAATTATTGGAGAAATAGAAGACATATGAACAATCACAACCTCTTACACTCAAAATCTTTGAAAAGGTCCTTATAGTTCCATCGATTATTAGAACTTTTATTGCTGGACATGCAGCAGCATTCAACCTCAAAGGTTTAATTTCACATATACAAGAAAACATCATTAAAGGTGAGTTTGAAAATTAATTTTAACACAGACTAGATGGCATCTCATACATACAGATGGCATACATATTAAAACTCTTAAAACCACTCCTAAATTAAATATCCCCCTGGACACCCAGCCTCATTCTCAGGTTTTTCATGATATCAATGTTGGCTTTTAATGCAAGAACAGAGGAGAACATTTCACAGAATACATATACCCACTGCATCCTCATCTGTAATTCAAATGAGCATTTCTTAAAAAACAAAACTCAAAAGACCGGGATAGTAACGGAAAACTGTTTTCTAAATGGGGGGTCTATTTGTAATGCTTACACTCTGTCCTATGCATATCATATACAAAATAACTTGAGAATGAAATAATGATATCTGTAAACTGTAACACAATCCATAAGTAAGCTGTTGATACATTTAAATTGTTTTAGATATGTAGAAACAGCAAGTCAAGAGAGGTTGCCCTTGCAAATTAATGACTTTAAGATGAATGACAATTAACACTCCCTTCAGTGCATTTTCACTGTAATTGTTTGAACTTATGATTGTAGGAAAAAGCTCTAGTGTAATATGATGAGCAAATGTAACAAGATGTAAATTTCAGTCCTAATTCTACCCAATCCCTCATAAGCCAACAAAGGCAATATTCAGCCCTGAATGTGTGTGGTGTGAAACTGCATGATAATAAACAGTTAGGAAGCTGGCACTGACATTTCACTCATATTTCTTGTCATTGCTTACAGTAATAAAAAAACAATTTGATGTTAGCTTGGATGAAGTCACACAGATACTTAATACACAAAATGCACCATCCACCAGAAGGAAAGAAAAGATAAAGTAATTAAATTGCATTGTCAAATATGTATTATATACATAATAAATAACATCAAGACCATCATAATAATAATAATAAGAAGAAAACAGAAATGTCATATATTTACAGGACTTCATTGATATGAAAATGTCCTTTTTGCTTAGAAATCAGCTACAGCTGCATATTACTGAAATTTCATGTGGTCCTTTTTATTTTGCTGAGATAACATGTTTTATTTGATCTTACTGAAATAATTATTGATATTACACTATGTAATTACAAAAATAATTGTTAATTACATTTTAGTGATATTAGTTTTGCTATAGATTGAGTATAGAGCATTTATAAAATCTGTACACCTCTCTCGAACGTTTGTGACGGGATTATATATCTAGTAAAACCTGTAGGCCAGAATCAAATCCTCTGATTGAAGTGATAGATGGATCGTAGCCATTCTGGGCTTGTAGCAGATGGTTTTCATGGCGTACCTGTTGAATGACACATACTTTCTCTCATCCCTCCTGATGGCAGCACAGAAGGAATAGCAGTGAGCTCAGTTCAGTAATCAACAATTAGAAAAAAGGGGGGAGGAAATGAGATTATACATAGTAAAAAGAAAAAGAAAAGAAGACTACAGTCAATGCATCCTTCTTATAGTAGATCCCTAAAAATCAAAGCAATACTACTGCAGTCGCATCTTTGAAATCTAATATGGAATCATACTTTTTGTAAGCTATCCCATTCACAGCTTGATTTACTGTTGGACACAACGTTAGTGCCGTGTTATTATTGCAGGGTGCACTGGGATGTTTTCCTTGTAGAGCACTGTACTGTACATGTCAGAATAAATTGCACTGTATTTTATTACATAGCATAGGGATTTTTAAGTGAGTAATGCATATAGAGAAGGGTACTGTCATCTTCTCCGAGCCACAGTAAAGTCTGATTTATGATTACAGTATCAGCATTCACTATCTCTGCAATTCTTACATTCTGTGGAAAGGCATGTATAACAAAATGCAGCTTTACAATACTTTTACACTTCGGCACTTCGGCACTAAGGAGAACTCAGTAGGAATTCGGGGGGTTGTCTGAACGGAATCTTTAACTTATTCAAAGATAAGAAAAGTCTTTTGAATTTCAAAGATGGCTGGAGAGGATTGATGTTATTGAAGCTAAAAACTGCAAAAGATTTCATAATAGGATGTACAGGGTAGAGTCTTAAAAAAAAAAGAAAAGACAGCAGATTGCATGCTTAGCTGGGAGTCAGAAGGAAAGAGATTGTCAAATTTAAATACTGTATAAGGGAATTGCTGGGAGACTCCAAAAACATTTTGGATATTGATGCGTGAAATGTCAGTTCAAAGTTCCTTTCTGTTGCTGATTTGGCTTTTTCTTTGTGATAGTAGAATTTCCTACGGTGTCATTTGAGCACCAAGGTCTCGGGTGTTCTTTATTCGTACAAGTAGCAATTGCTCATGCTTTATATTTTTCTTCGCTGTCTAAATCATATTCATACCAGCTGCAGGATCCCTGTGGAACATGTCTTCACAGAATCAATCTCAGAGAAGTGTAAAAATTGTATACACTGTTACATAAACTACCCTGATGTATTTTTAATTCTAAACTGTGGTATTGTAAAAGCATTGCATCATCAAATACTTTTGGGGGTGTTCCTACAATAAAGGCACCTATTTAAAATTCCATTCAAAATCCATTACACTTAAAATTTACAAAAACAAACAATGATACGTGTTTTATGACTGGGTTTTAGCATGTGATGCTTTTCTCTCACTGTAAATAGATAACATGCACTTTGATAACTGGTGCTGGAGCTGTATAGAGTAGAGAGGAGGGCCGTCGGATAAAAACCTACGGAGGTCAACCCTATCCCTGAATCCCTGGACAAACTTCTTGTGAGTGGAATCTGTATCCTGCATTGAATGCCCCTATAATGAGGACATCCAGTAGCAGCTCACCAGCTGCTTCAAAGCAGTAAGATATCTGCCTAATCCTGTCATTCTTGATTGTCAGAAGAGGAAGCCTTCAGGTTATCTGTTTCCATTATTTCCTCAGAGCTGCCAAATTGTGACACTAGGTGTCTGCTTTTTTGGTACACCTCTGTCACAGAGGTAGTGGGAAGAAAAAGACTATTACCTTCCTCTATTTACTGTGTATTCATCCAGCACAATGGGTGAAATCTTCCACTTTCAGTATATTAACATGATTCATGCACTAATCTTACAGGTTTGCCTTAACTGCGCTGCATATTTCACTGTGATTACCCACTTTGGTAGTATATTTTCCTATTAGTTTCTGGCAGACATAGCTTTGAGATAATTACATGTCACTGGTGACAGACTGGTATTTAAATCTGCAAACAAGGTGTATGGATATTGGGCAAGGAAAGGATTCATTTGTGCAAATAGCATTAACCAGATGACAATCTAATGCATCTGAGTGACACCAATATCTTGATATAAATTAGATTGCTTGGTTATAGACATGGACTTACTTAGATGTTTTACTTTTTTTAATTTTTAAGCACATTCAATATAGACCATTTTGTGAACTATTTCCATAATGTGCTGTAAGAACTGATAATTGCTATGTATACTTAATCAATACCCTTGACTTATATCAGAAAAGCAAGATAAAGAAATATATTTGATGTTCATAATTGACTAGAAAACAGTTATTATACAATACAACATGCTGTTAATAATTGAGTTAATCGACTTCATGCATCTAAGCACTGACCAGACATTACCTGTTTTTTTTTTTAAATATGTAGCCAGTTGCATTTACATTTAAATGTACAGTTCATATTAGGGATAGATCAAATAACATAAGTATCACTACATTTATTTTCACACACAACAGCAAAACACTTGTCATACTACAAACCACTTCTTGCAAATGTTATGGAGCTCATAGTATAGATGAGCATGTTATAGGTGACGTAACCCCTCTGTAAAAATCAGTGTAGTTATAAGCCTCCCATTTCAGGAGACCTGGGGCCGGTTACATAAAACTATAACGCCCCATTTCCACTAGCCGTTCGAGTTCAGGGCGTTTCCACTATGGCCCAGGTGCACCTCCGCCTGTGCCTGAACTAGTTTCAGGAGGCCCTGTTTCATACCGGTTGAGTCCCAAACTGGTCCGGACATATACTGTTACGTCCCTTACATAGCCAGACTCAACGCCACTGCATATTGAAATTGTAACTACAGTGCTGCTATATGGTAGAAACTTTTCCCATGAAGGAATGTGTTTGTTTACCTTGGGAAGACGAGCAGTTATTAATGTACGTTTGGAAAGTGCCACACAGGATCAGTTGTTTGGAGCAGAAAGACATTTAAAAGTGTCTGAAAAGAGCACAAAAATCCTGCTGGAGAAAGGACTGCATCGGACTGCAATAGTTTGCTGTGACAAAATACATTCCCTTTTTTTGGTATAAATACTCGCAAACATGAAAGACTATGGTGACCATACGTCCTGGATTTAAATGAAATGTCCCAATGTCTTGACAATTCTCTCAAAATTGTTTAAATGTCTCGGTTTTTACCTTTCCCCTGTTTACACTATCTTAAAACTGTTAAAATCTTAAAAACAGAGGCATGTTTGTTCGCCCTGGATAAGGGCGTCTGCCAAGAAAAAATAAAAATAACTAAAAATGTTGTTATGTGATCAATCTCTTGAAGAAGCAATATTTAAATTATATTTGTAAACCCTCATTACCGGTAACTATGTAATTATATACTACTAGCATAATGGTAATTCTGGACTGCAGAAATACATCACTATATCGATTAATACAACAACTACCTGATCCATTAATAACATTGTCAGGACAAGGTATTTTTACCTTACAAAATAAAAGTTGAGGCTGAGCATGCTGTTATTGATGTGTGAGTAAGTTTTGGATCCTAGAGTGTTGTAGCCATATTTGTGTATAAATGTAGCCTATTAGTTGTTCTTAAGAAACTACATATATAGGCTGTGACTGTATTTTTCATGATATGCTAAGTGGTTGCACAGGACCGATTTAAACACATGTCCACTTCATTTGAAAATGCGACACAATTTAATACTAAAGCAGAGAAGTGATAAGGGAAAATATCTAGGATACTTAAGTTAAGATATTGTAGCATGTCATGGGGTCACACCCTCATCTGGTACTACATGCAGTGTTGTAGTCCTGTTGGGAACTAGTTCCTCTTGCATATCAGCGTAAGAATACGCCATATGCAACAGGAGTGCCGGGACACTGTACATGTGATTGTGGGAGGGTCCCTGCTAAATTGAGTCCCTACCATGCTTTCATTGTGCTTTCATCATGCTAATCCTCTGGTTAATTGGGACTGATCGTGGATAGGTGTCCTACCAGCAGGGGTAGTCATGCATAGTCCAGGATACATAATGGGGGTCTCACAGGGTTTAATATAGTTGGTGCCCCATGTAGTGTGGAGCTAACCTCTGGTAGCTTGGTTGTGCGAGACTGTCTGTTTCAATATTCGTCATCTGGAATACTGTGTACAGTTCTGGGCTCCACACTTCAAGAAAGATATTGCTGCTCTAGAGGCAGTTCAGAGGAGAGCAACCAGACTTATTCCAGGTCTGAAGGGAATGTCCTGCTGAGAGACTGAAGGACCTGAACCTTTTCACCCTGGAACAGAGGAGACTACGTGGGGACTTGATTCAAGTCTTCAAAATCATGAAAGGCATCGACCACATCAAACCAGAGGAGCTTTTCCAGATCAGCAGGGACACACGCACCCGAGGACACAAATGGAAATTGGGCTTCAAGGCATTCAAGACAGAAAACAGGAGACACTTCTTCACACAGAGAGTCGTCACAATCTGGAACAAACTCCCCAGCGATGTGGTTGAAGCTGATAATTTGGGAACATTTAAAAACAGACTGGATAGGATCCTTGGATCACTTAGTTATTAATGGACACCAAACGAGCACGATGGGTCGAATGGCCTCCTCTCGTTTGTAAATTTTCTTATGTTCTTAATTTTAAAAAAAATTAATCGAGACAACAAGTGTGGAAACTGTTGACTTGATTACCGCCGCATGCACAACAATAGATTGTGAAAGTTAATTGGATCTTGTACAGGGAGAAGTAATACACGTGTAGCATTATGATGGGTGTATTTTGATAAGAGCATTTTAGCTCTGAGCTGAAGCACTTATCTAAGGAAGACCTCTCCCCCCCAAAGTTATCAGATTTCCTTAAAGTGTGGGACTGGTTTATATCAAAGTGACAGTTTTGGGGAGGATGGCACCGAGAATAGGCCAAATAGTTTGGAATCCTGCAGTGAGATGTCTGGAGAAGGGGGCCTGTAGGTAATAAAAACTCTTTGAATTTGGACGAGAGCCGAAATCCCGACATAGAGATACGAACCCGGGCCAACCGGCATTTCCAAAAGATGGCATGGATCAGTCATAAATCAAGCCCCCCTCCAATAGGACACTGGGGGCTGAAACCAAAATCCAATCTCAAAAACTCAAGATCCAATCACCTATTGATCTGACAGACATATAAAGAACAGCGCACGGCCTCTTTTTCTCTCTCTCTCACCTGAACCAGTAACTCACTGCCACAGCTCAACCTGTAGCTCTGTTGCCCGAACCGGAACCAGAAACCAACCAAGTCTTTGCCGGCAACAGAAGAGTTAAACTGGGAGAAGGAGATTGAGCCGTACGAAGAATTCTTTTAAAGGACTTTATTAAATAAAGAACTTTACAGACTGCGCTGCCCGCCTGTGCCCACCTGATCAGTGGAGTTTTACAGCTGGACAATTGACTAAGTCGACTGTATACGAAAGTGTCAGTCATTTAAATAGCTATTGAGTCTTAAGAAACTTGACCCTTGGAACGAACAGGGCCCTGCTTTCCTCAAAGACTTTGTCTTCAAATAAGTATGGTGAGAGACCCTGCTTACAAAGAAGATTTTGTGCACAACCTTGGAGCCTTCAAACCAGTGGAAAATCTGTTTGGAAAAGAGTCTACATTCGCGAAACCCCAACTTCCAGGTGTATCGACTGAGTGGAAGTTCTTGGACAAAGCCGAACCGGACTGCCTTTGTTCCAAACCACACGGACCTCAAGCCGTGTGCTGTTATCTGAGCCCGAAGCCAGAGAGGCCTCTCTGCGATGAAGTTCAGATAAGTTTAACAGTTTGGAGTTTGTGATTCATGACATTTGAGAAATCAATTATGAAATGTTAATCTGTGATTCATAACTCTAGAATGTGTAATATCATTTAGTTTTCTTAAATATAAATGTGTGTTGCATTAAACTGTTTTGTTGATAATTTTAGAAATAAAATCTGTCAACGCCGAGAAATATCTTCTCATTCCTGTTTAACTGTTTAGTCTGAAATTGACACACGTTAATAGACATTAGATTATTGGTGGCCCTGCCTATCCTTAATCATTGAATAATAATCAGTTAAGGGAAATTGTGGTGTAGCGTAAGGTACACTTATAAATTTCAATTAAAGAAGTGAATTTATAGTATCACCTTATCACGAATCCTGGAATCTTGTAGAACTCAATTTCTGTAATAATTGGACGCAGACACCAATTCCAAAGATATAAATTGTCAAATTTATTCAAAACAAAGACTAAATGTAGCACTACACTAATTATACAAAAGGGAAAAACTAATTAAAATTCAACTCTAGATCAACAAATCAAAGACAAATCACTTCCGTGACCAAATCAAAGACCATGGGATCGCATATGATATCACACAAATCGTTAAACAAAAAAGGTTATAAACACATTGACTACAATACCGGTTAGTAAGATGAAGGTGAGTCTCTCATTAGTATTGTTAGTCAGACATTAAATAACTACGCAGGTTAGTATTTATGTCAGGTAACTTCTCGTTATATATATATCAGTCTCATTTACGTTTAGGTGCCGAGAAAGATCCTATCATTACTTGTTACCACAATTTCCCTTAACTGATTATTATTCAATGATTAAGGATAGGCAGGGCCACCAATAATCTAATGTCTATTAACTTGTGTCAATTTCAGACTAAACAGTTAAACAGGAATGAGAAGATATTTCTCGGCGTTGACAGATTTTATTTCTAAAATTATCAACAAAACAGTTTAATGCAACACACATTTATATTTAAGAAAACTAAATGATATTACACATTCTAGAGTTATGAATCACAGATTAACATTTCTAATTGATTTCTCAAATGTCATGAATCACAAACTCCAAACTGTTAAACTTATCTGAACTTCGTCGCAGAGAGGCCTCTCTGTCTTCGGGCTCAGATAACAGCACACGGCACGAGGTCCGTGTGGTTTGGAACAAAGGCAGTCCGGTTCGGCTTTGTCCAAGAACTTCCACTCAGTCGATGCACCTGGAAGTTGGGGTTTCGCGAATGTAGACTCTTTTCCAAACAGATTTTCCACTGGTTTGAAGGCTCCAAGGTTGTGCACAAAATCTTCTTTGTAAGCAGGGGTTCCACCGTAATTACTTGAAGACAAAGTCTTTGAGGAAAGCAGGGCCCTGTTTGTTCCAAGGGTCAAGTTTCTTAAGACTCAATAGCTATTTAAATGACTGACACTTTCGTATACAATCGACTTAGTCAATTGTCCAGCTGTAAAACTCCACTGATCAGGTGGGCACAGACGGGCAGCGCAGTCTGTAAAGTTCTTTATTTAATAAAGTCCTTTAAAAGAATTCTTCGTACGGCTCAATCTCCTTCTCCCAGTTTAACTCTTCTGTTGCCGGCAAAGACTTGGTTGGTTTCTGGTTCCGGTTCGGGCAACAGAGCTACAGGTTGAGCTGTGGCAGCGAGTTTCTGGTTCAGGTGAGAGAGAGAGAAAGAAAAAGACTGTGTGCTGTTCCTTATAGTCTGTCAGATTAATAGGTGATTGGTTCCTGAGTTCTTGAGATTGGATTTCGGTTTCAGCCCCCAGTGTCCTATTGGAGGGGGGCTTGATTTATGACTGATGTCAATCCATGCCATCTTTTGGAAATGCCGGTTGGCCCGGGTTCGTAGCTCTATGTCGGGATTTCGGCTCTCGTCCACTTCAAACAGTTTTTATCACCTACAGGCCCCTTTCTCCAGACATCTCATAGCAGAATTCCAAACTATTTGGCCTATTCTCTGTGCCATCCTCCCCAAAACTGTCAGTTTGATGCAAACCAGTTCCAAGCTGATGAGCTAAGGAAATCTGATAACTTTGGGGGGGGGGAGGTCTTCTTTAGATCAGTGCTTCAGCTCAGAGCCCAAATGCTCTTATCAAAATACACCCAACATAACGCTACAGTGGTAACAAGTAATGATAGGATCTTTCTCGGCACCTAAACGTAAATGAGACTGATATATATATATATATAACGAGAAGTTACCTGACATAAATACTAACCTGCATAGTTATTTAATGTCCGACTAACAATACTAATGAGAGACTCACCTTCGTCTTACTAACCGGTATTGTAGTCAATGTGTTTATAACCTTTTTTGTTTAACGATTTGTGTTATCATATGCGATCCCATGGTCTTTGATTTGGTCACGGAAGTGATTTGTCTTTGATTTGTTGATCTAGAGTTGAATTTTAATTAGTTTTTTGCTTTTGTATAATTAGTGTAGTGCTACATTTAGCCTCTGTTTTTGATTACATTTGACAATTTATATCTTTGGAATTGGTGTTTGTGTCCAGTTATTACAGAAAATGAGTTCTACAAGATTCCAGAATTCGTGATAAGGTGATACTATAAATTCACTTCTTTAATTGAAATGTATAAGTGTACCTTACGATACACACGTTTACTTAATTTTTTTAATGCACTGCTCAGAAAAATTTACTAGATAAAACAGGAGCAGTTATGTCAAAATTAACACTTAATTTTCTAACAAATAGCCTACTATCATAATTTTAAGTGATGTCATTTGTTTTATAAATACTTCTTGAATATGTCCCTTGAATATGTTTCTACTTTTGATTATCTGGTCACCCTTTAATGACCCTCAAGTTTTTGAACACTAAATCCCAGAATGCCAAGTGTCTCAGAATGCATTTTGACCTTTGGTGTCTCACATTCACTTCCTAGGGCAGCTTTACCTAATTTAATTTAATGGAAACGCTGGCAGCAATGTTTAAGTGTACGGTTACAGCCCAGCCACACGGAGGTACACCTAAATGTGGCCAGTGGAAACGGGGTATAATAGACTAATCTAAACCATTAGACTAGTCATAATTTAACAGTTAGACTAGTATAATGCAATGATGCTGACAAGTGCAGCCTCCCATTGGCTCACAGAGACTCCTGTCTTGGGCCCACAGGCAGTCCCCCAAAACATAGAGACTCCTCCCCAGGGATTTCAATAATCAAGTTTTGAGGGAGGTTGTGCTCCAGTACGCGGATGCTTCCTCTTAAATATTTATTTTAGCATATTCTTCCATCTTTTCTGCGCGTCTTTTATAGACCGCACACAAAGCAAGGTTGACGCTAGAAACTTTTTTGTTACTTTATCCCACGCGTTGGTGCAAGTTTCAGAAAAAGTCCACCAAATTAGATAGTTGTCTGCATTATATTTCAATAACTAGCATTTTCAGTTACTGTGAACTGGGATCTTCACTATTTTTGAGAAACATCCGAAAGCGTCTTAAAATTCCCAGAATACATTGCGTGATTGACTAAGTAAGACCAGTCTAAAGGAAGACTGTTTTATGCAACAGTTTTAACTCTGTGTCTGTTGTTAGTATGAATTACAATTATACTAAGACAAAGACTAAAGGTCTATTGACATCGGACACCATGTGACAGGCGATTTTGTGGTACGACAGACCTCACTGCAACAAAACAAAAAATGAAAACACTGTTTAGATAGGGAGCTTTCACACTGCTTGCGACGCAATTCAAACAGAAAGTGAAAGTCAACGATTGTGTTGTGCAACATTTAGGGAAGTGACCAATGAAAAGCTTTGTACTGCTCACACCAATAAACACAGAACAATACAAGGAAAACAATGGCATATCTACAGCACTTGTTTCTTCCACAATGTGGAAGACTGTAGAGATGCCAACCCGGTAACTAAAGGCAATAGAGGAGTAGAAGTCTACAGTTGACAGAAATCTGAAAGTTATTATATGGTTACGTTACATTAATCTTGCATTAACAAATAGAATGGTAGCTTCTCTGCATGCTCTAGAAACAGTGGTAAGCTGCACTACTCTACAATAACTTGTTTTAGTAACCATCATGCATTCATGTATTGACCTGGGAACCATATGCTCTGTAGGAATGTCCTATTATGTTTAACATTTAAATACTTTATATCCTTCATATGCTTATTACAATATTTTGCTTAAAAAAACGCAATAAACATTAAATGTTTATATTATTATTATTATTATTATTATTATTATTATTATTATTATTATTATACCGTATATTACATTACATGCCAAAATAGCTTTTTATACGCTGCCTATATGATATTCTGAATGACAAGATTTACCTTAAACATATAGCCAACATTAACATTACTTAATCATCTTACTTGGAAGATTTTTTTTTTTTTTTTAATTAAATTGTTGCATCGCATTCATCTGTCGCTATCGTGGGAAAGGCTATGTCGTGGCATGACAAATCGCATCGCATCTGGTGTGAATAGACCTTTAGTCTATGTTTATGCAACCCGGCCCTGGTCTTTTGGTGTAGCAGGCTTATCACTCTACTGGTTTGAGCTTCTGCAGTGCACTTGGAGGAGCCTCTGTATGGCGTGGTTCGAATCCCGAACTCCAAACCACCCAGGCACAAAAATATGCATTCTTTTTGTATTTGCATCTATCTTGGATAGTTACATTAACTTCTAAATATACCCGTATACATTTAAAACGACTAATTCAGTAAATAATCCTGCAGTGCATTTTAATCATCTGGTAGTTTCACCAAAGCTACAGAAGTTCATATAAAAATAACTAGAACATGTACATTAGTTGTTTGTTTTACTTTTCAATCCTTCAATCATCCAAAAGTAGTTATAGGATCATAAAGTGATATAGCCAAAGGTACAGTACACACCTTATAGGGTAATACGTAGGTAAGAAATGTGAAGTTCATGGCTCAATATGCCTTTCTTTTAAGTAAAGCCTCACCTTGTAGCTGTAGCATTCCTAGTGGCATATATGACAAATATTTGACCTTTGAGAGATGCATCACTTGATCGAAACAACAAATGCCCACAAGTTGGCGAGGAGAACAATTCTAGGTCCATCCAGATGTCAAATAGGGCCGTAACATTGCACCCAAATTGTTTAAGATTCAAGCCACTAATGACCTCTAGACTACGCAGTGTTCCTGTCTTAGCCACTAGTAATTTTACACCAAAGGTCCTCTGAATGACAATGTATTATTGTTTCTTCTCAATGCAGATGACATTGCCATCCTCTCTTAGAGTGCCAACAATCTACAGCAGCTGCTAAAAATAAAACTGTCCATAGTAGAGGTTGATGTGTCTTCCTGCTGGCAACCTGATCTGTCTTGTATCAACATGCTCAAGGGCCATCACATCGGCACTACAAGTCATGGAACTTATCTTGGCAGAGTGTTCAACTTCAGTGATTAAATCTCAAGGTGCCTGTCCTAGTCCCCTATGCTTTGCACAGGCTGTGTGGATATGATGCTGTCAATACTGAGTTCCTGAATTCAAACACTTACATAACTTTGAGATGTATTATTCACTTGCCATAGACTTGATTGCATAGATGTAAAAAAGAAACAGGATATTTGTTTATCTATCTATCTATCTATCTATCTATCTATCTATCTATCTGTCTGTCTGTCTGTCTGTCTGTCTGCCTGTCTATTTATTTTACCAATAATATATATATATATATATATATATATATATATATATATATATGTTTTTTTGTAGACTGAGAGGCCTGTTTAAACACATTATATCTATAATATTACATATTCAGCAAAATGCATCTGCTTTGGCTCAGATCAACACAGTATCCAGCTAATCCCTAAAGGAAGTTTGTAGATATTTCCCATTTTTACATGAAATTGAAAAATCTGATTAGGCTCTCTGGAGCATTTCCTCTGTGTTTCATTTGTTAAGTGTACATTTTGCAAATAAAACACTATTTTGTGCAAATTGTATTAGAAATTCAAAACAAATAGGATACACCATGGTACCCTAAAGAAATGTAGCATATTTGTAAAGAAAAAAAAACTGCAACTGAATGAATAATTGTATCTTACATTTAACATTTTTTTTACCTTTTGAAACGATAAAATTGTTATATATACATAGTTTTAGCTTTATGTTAACATGTTGCTTATGTTGATAGAGAAACATATTTAGATAAATGCTACATAAATGTATAATTTCCCCTAATATATTTTTGTTCCCTGAGAACGTGTAAAAGAAAACAGTTTACACAATGTGCAAAAAACATATAGAGCTAAGATATTCACTGAAATTGGAAAGTGTATAGCAAAGAAATCATAGGTGCTTTGTTGCTTCAAAAACTTTAAACATCCTCATTTTTATTTATTTATTTTCTGTCGAAAATTAGAGACACTGAAACCACGGAGGGATTTGCATTTTGACCAAGCTGAGCTACTGTATTCCTAAGCCTATCAATAAAATGGCAGAGGTTAGGCCTTCTTCTAGTTGCAGGATTAATGCTTAATAGCTCCTGTCAACAGCTTTCAGTGAAGGAACTTGACCTGACTTGATAAATTGCCTGGTTGTATTAGGGTGAAACTCTGAACAGACACAATGCTAGTGGAGTTTTTTTTTTTTTTTTCCAGTTGTGCAGTTAATTCAAATTACAACCATGATACAAATAAATAGTCTATAGGTTGTTTTTTTTTCAGGATGCAAAAAACATTAAAATTAAAATAAGTTACTTTTAATTAAACTCTTCGACTGTCTTTCAGTTTGCACTTCCATTACACTGTGAGACACATTTGCTCCTAGAGGCAATACAGTATAATACATACATATTCAGGGAAGGAGTATAAATATCTTGTTAGAACACATCTTTTATAATCCCCAGTCGTAAAAAATAACACATATAATATCTGTGTTCTGCTTGGTACACATATCTAATTTATAAATCTTATTCCTCCTAGAAAGCAGATTCAGCAAAGTCACAGAGCAGCATTTGCACTTTGATTGCAGAAAAGTTAAGTATTATTTTTATAATACACATATTTTAAAATATCTATGAGGATATATGTGTATTGCCCATACATATATACAAAAGGGAAGAAGATTTGTATAAGACGTTTAGAGAGAAACAATGAAAGGTTGCATCTCTGAGACCAGAGATTATTTTTTTCAAATAACAGGAATAAAAAGTACCAGTACCATTTATGATGCACAAGGTTTCTGGATTCTGTCCATATTGAGTAGAAACTGTTCAAGTTTGACACTTGCTTGACCTCATCCGCATCTGATATTAGGAATAATAGTAATAATTAAACCCACAAAATATATTTCATAAATAAAGATGAATCTGTATATTACACACACACACACACACACACACACACACACACACACACATATATATATATATATATATATATATATATATATATATATATATATATATCTTTAATTATAAACTCTAATAGCCCAAAGGTAGCATGTACCTCTCATCAACTAAACCTGTCTTTCACTAGCCTCAGATGTGGCTCTGTTAGATGAATGCTACTATCCATCCCAGACCATAGCATTTCAAGGTGTCACAGGAGTGGGATTGTTTCATTTAAGAAATATAAAATTGATTTTGGCCTAAGCTATTTGTGTTGTGGCAGAGCAGGCAGCTCTCCCCTTAATTAACTAATGGGCTGGAGTGCTGCCTCTCAGGGGGTGTTTGATTGACTGATTCACTGACATGAAATTGCAGCTGAATTCCTCAGCCAATCAGATGCCTGGGGAGACACCTCCAGCCTAATTACATGATGAGCTTGAGACTGCTTGTTAGTTTGGATCAGTTTAAGTGCTGTGTTGGTTTTGTTTTATGTTATGAACTCGGTGAGGCCAGAGCATCTTGTGGCCATCCTGGCACCTCAGCTTCTAATTTGTTTTCTTTTGTCTTTGATTCAGAGCCAGTGGGACTGATGTAGGGATATGTAGGGGCTGTGGGAATGTAAAACATCTATATTATGCTCGTAAATCATGTTCTACTGTGGTAAAGTAGGCATTTAGCTAAGCAAGCTAAATCCTCTCTGGAGCCTATGTGGCTCATAAGGTCCAGTGCTTATGCTGTGTTTCTGTAGAATAAGTGGATGGGATTGAAGAGTCTTCTGGATATGACACCAAGGATTTGATTGTTAGCCCATCAGCTACTAGAGTTATGTTGTATGTTTCTACTCTGATGCAGAAGGAAACTAATACTTCATATTCAATGTGAATATGCCTTTATGAAACCAAACTGATACACAATATGCACTGTAAAAAGTAATACATAGATGGGATTTTAACTTAAACTTTTAAACATCTGTCCAAACCATTGGCCATTGTTCCATAGTCCAATTGTTGTCTTGTGCATATGTTAGCTTTGAAGTCTTATTCTCTTTCTTAACAGGCATTTTCATACTACAGCACTTCACAATTTCAAAAGCGTTGTTTGTACTGTTGATGGATGGACAACGACACCTGAGCCTTCTCCCACTTCGGTTGTCAATTCAACGCTTGTCTTCTTTCTATTCCTTTAGGACATTATCCTCAAGTATTGTTCATCCATTTCAGACAGTTTTATTGTTTTTTCAGTCCTGGGATTGTCAAACACAGATCATGTTTCTCTGTACTTGTTGATTATGTTTTGGATATTACACCTTGAAAATCGAATGATGTGTGCAATTGCATTCAATATTTTTCATTTTTAATACCAGTCAAATATGTTATGATAGTACACAACACCTGGAGTTAATTGTTACCATGCATGAATGTGAAAGACTTTTGCACAGCAATTTATACACAAAATAATATTGTATTCCAAGTAAATATGAATTGTTTTATCTCTTTTATCCATACATATACAAACATCACATCAACAACATTCGTAGATGCAGACTATAGCTGTTTATTTAACGTTCTATGGACAACTGTATATGACACACTATAAACATGGTTGCAATATAAATAAATGTATGTCTCACCCATCAGTATTTTTCCTTCTAAAAAACAAAATTCCAAACTTATGCATGTGAAGGCTTTTGTAAATATGGACTGTTGTTATCACCACAAAGCCAACACAACTTATCATGAGGCAATCCCAAGAAGCAACCAAACATATAATGTGCATAAAAATTAAATTCCCTTCCAGCAGCTGAGTGGGTGCTCTCTCCACAGCGGTGCTAAAACAAAGCAGCTAAGCACTGTGGGGAATCTGGATCAAATGTTGCCTTTGTAATAGACTTTGGATAGAAAAAAAGATGTTAGGCTTCAATGCTTTCATTTTAACACCTAACACGAGGACCAGGGAAGTAATACAACAATGAATATTATATATATATATATATATATATATATATATATATAGACACACACACAAGTGCAACAGCATTCTGTATAAATGCATTAAATATGTTATTGATATGTAAGGTGACTATAAATGAAATAGACAAAATGTTTATCTTTTGTTTTATTATTCTAAAAGTGTTTTTCAGGAGGAAATAAAAAGGTAATTGTATTTGCATATGTAGACAACTGCCACATTTCTTAATGCCAATGCGTCTGTAGTATTTCAGTCATGCTGACAGTGTAAACATTGATGAATACAAATATATTGATTTGTGCAAACAAACACGTTCCTAGCTTCACTGAATAACTTACTACATATATACTACATAAGAACTTACTAAAGATATGCTAGACATCACCATATTAATTGTGATAAGCAGCTTAAATATTTGTGATGTTTGTTAATGTGATGCATATCTTCAGAAACATGATGGAAATCTGGTGTTCAGACATGATTCCAACTTGTGCTCAACAGATGAGGTTGTTTTTGATGTTTTAGACAAACAGGTGCACATTACCCCAGTTCAACCTAAAACAAAAAATGTATTTTTGATCAAACCTCCATGCAGAACCTCTCCAGTTGGGGCTGCATGAATGTATTGGGGTCTGGACATATTACCATTTGGTAGTAGATTTGGATGTGTAATTCATTGCATTATTCTGAAGACAAAACATTAGCATCTTAAATATTGGTACCAGGTTTTCTGGGGAAAATAACCTATTGTTCTTTGAATTCCATCTGTCCCTTAATCCTTACATGGGCATCAGAAACCGAGGGTGTAAAACAGCCTCAAAGCAAAACATATCAGTGTCTATGATTCACAGTGAGTAAGACATTCTTCTCAGCGCTGACGTGTACATGTCAAAATAACCTTTTTTACAAATGTATTGAAAAAGTTACTGTAGTTGTCACAGGTGGACTGTAACACAACATGAATACCAAATGCCACCCCAAGTAATTAACCCTTGAGGAAGGGGGACCTCACAACCACTCCTCCCTGTGCAGGTTTGGCCATGATCCCAAGACTCACCACAGGCTCCGGTAAAAGAATGGTATTTATTAATATTAATATTACACAAAGAAGCAAAATTACAAGAAAACAATCAAAACTAAACTAAAATGTATTCTAAAACATCTGTATTTCCCCACAACAAATACACAACAGCATTCAACCAGACAGAAAATGCAAAAGATAAAGTGCCATAGTGCTTAGTCTCTCTTCTCCTCAGGTCAATCCAGAGCACAATCGTAGCTCCAATGAGGATGGCAAGTACTTTTAGCTCTGGTGGGCTTTCAGACTCCTCTGGGCAGCGCTCCAACCAGATTTTCTCTCTTCTCCAGGACCCAGGACAGCTCCACCAGGTGGCAACACACTGTGAAACTCATGGAGAAAGAACAGATGGTCTCAAGAGATTATTGTGGCTTCATCAGGGCACAACAGTTTCCACATTCACCATTGGACACATCCCTTTCTTACCACACTGCTCATCTTTTCTCTCCCCACAGGTATCATCATTCGAGCAGGACCTGCATCCCAAGAGGAGCCTGCCACACCGAGGCTGCCAGGAAGTAGTTTAACAATGCATGTTTTATCCGTTTTAATCTCATCTCAAACTTGTCTTTGTTATTCCCACAGATACCAGCACACAGGAGCAACAAGCCCTTCGGGCTTTTTCTCTTCTTTGGAGGCTAGAAATGCAATCAAGTCTTTTTCAAAAGAAACGTGTCTCCCTGTCTCTTCTTACATTGTTCTTTAAATTCTGTTAATCTATTTCATAGATACACCACAGAGCTATATTTAGCTTTATTGGATGCGATGTCCTGTATGTCCTTGCTCCAATATTAAGTCCAAGTAGTTGCCCCCATCTTTCAATGTGCTGCTCCCGTCTTCCCCGGTGACTGGCTCTGAATTCCCTGTGGGCGCTGCGTGTGTCTGTTCTGAGTGTCTCACCGACGTCTTTATAATGGCAGGTCCTCATAAATGAGTGGAAAGGAAAAGGAGCATGGAAAAGTTGAAGAGTGGGAGCGGGTGTTACCTTGTTTAGCCTCAGTGGTGCAAGAACTCAAACAAAAGATAATTAAATCAAATATAATAATTAAATAACCACAACTAATAAAAGGAAAAAACTCAAATAAATAAAACAAATCAGTAAATCGACAACCAAACAACGGTAAATAATTACACTGTGATTAAGTTCTGGGCATCACGAGACATAGTAGTTAGTAGGATCAGGTTGGCCAAATGAAAGTAAGCAAAATAGCCACATTACGCATACAATTTTGCTTTGTGAATGTTTTCTTGTTTTTGCTTTAGTTATGGAGAGTTTGTTTTCACTCTTTTCTCAGTACACACCAAATATTGCAGTACTATCAGGATACTCCTTTTGCTGTTGTCATGCTCTTGTTTAAATAGGCAGGTGTCCCTTCCCTGCTGTTGTAATTACCAGAGGTGTAATTTGAAATAGGTGAAGTCTACCATCTCAGTGAATCGACTGATCAGAAACTCCTGCCACTGCCACTGCAGTGCAAAATCACATAGTCTGTGTAGAACATCCTGCTGTCACAGTAGAACATAGATATTGCACCTTTTTCCACATATAAAATTAAAAGAATGGTTTATGTATCATTTTTTTAACCATTGCATCGACTAAATTAAATACAAAAATGCATGAGTGAGCTTCACAGCCTGTCGGTACACCCTTTGAATGTGCACTTTGTGGGTAATGGATCTATAAATATATTGTTTTCATAATAATTCACGTCTATTTCAAAATTGGGTTCTATCCACTGACAGAGTAGCCCTTCTTTTACCTTGGTAAATTTACTATAGTATTGTTTGCAGTTTTAACATGATTTTCCTGTACTTCTACCTTATGCTTGTAGTGCAGTGTGTTACAGTACTAGACCACGAGTATACCATTGTATACCATTTAGTAAACATACTTTGGAAACATGTATCATAGTATGTCATGGTACTCCCAAGGTCCAGTGTATCCAGTGTAAAATCTTTTCTTAAGAAAATACAAATCAAATGAGAAATACTGTGAGTCACGATGGCAATTTATTTAGTGTCACAACCCACTGCCAAATAACCACCTGGAATAATTACTCACCCAACCCACTGATTTCCCAAGAAAATCTGTTGCATTTAACATCTGACATTCTGTGTAAGACTTGAAAGGTACCAAAGAATCTCAGTATGCTGAATTATACTAAAAATGAATAACTAGACAGATGCTGAAACCCCTGGGTGAAAATTTAAACTGTCTATTCTGCTATCCTATTTAATGAATTTACTTTAATCATGCAAGCCTTGCTGTATTAAGTATGTATTTGACAATTTTATGTAATGTATCCACACTTTATCTCTGTCTAAAATGCCCAGAGATACTCTAGGTTTACTTTCCCCAGTTAAAAAACAGTAGAATCATCCCAAGGGAACAGTGCTCAGATACAGCTTCTCTCCTCCCAGGTATTTTCGAAGGTTGTACATACAAAATAGATTGAAAGCTCCGGGGAAACAGACAACTCCTAAACATTTCTAAACAGATCACATCCCATTCATATAAGACCTACAGTGGTCCGAAAGTTACTCTCAGCAATCCTTGTGGATGGACATTCAAAACCTGTCTTCCTGGGACCTATTGAACTTAACGAAACTATGTCAGAAGAAACAGATGGAAGATGGCTAAACCAAAGTAGATTTGGTTATGGAAAACCAGAAATGTGAAAGCATGTTTGCCTGGGAAAGGTGGTCTGCAGATTGAGAATTAGGATATATTAAGTGTATAAATGTATTAAGAGGGCTTTAACAAATGCTTTGCTTTGTGGGGCTGTATGATCCTCTGGAGAGGGAGAGTTGGCGACACACTTCATTCTAATTGCATTGTTCCAACTGTCAAACTTGGCAGGGAAAACATTAGGGTCTGAGGGTGAATGTCATCAACAGGGATTGGCAAATATTTTTGTGGGAGTGAATTAATTCAGTGATAATAATAAACACGTCGGACAAAGTTTTGTCCGCAAATCATAGCAGGTCTCCCCAGCCTCCCGAAGTGGAACTTCATGCAGCGTTGACTAAAAAGAGGTTGGGAAAGAGACAATAAGAGTTTTTTTTTTTTTTTTCCCAAACCTCAACATGTTGACTTAAAGCCAAGGAGATCGAAGTAAAAAAAAAAAAAAAAAAAAAACTTTCAATAAAATTATTCAATGCTTTCATTTAATTTCCTATCTAAATTGCTGTCCATCACTCACAATTTCAGGGTGTACCTAATCATTCATGATAAACAATTATTCATTGACTTGATTATTTATATTAATTAATTGATCTTATATTAATTCTGCTATTACAATGCAATTTAAACAACACCAGAAACATTTTAGAAAGGCAGAATATTATGTAATGAATGGGGTTTCAGTTATTACTTTTTTAATGATCTGAACTGATGATATACAATTATGTAAAGGAGCTTTCATTACGAACTGCAGTTTTTATATATTGAAGCATTTCTTGAAATAATTGTAAGTAATAATAATAATAATAATAATAATAATAATAATAATAATAATAATAATAATAATAATAATAGGAAGAAGAAGAAGATGAAGAAGTAGTTATTTTTTTTCTCTTTTCTGTGGCAAGGACTCACAAATTTGGGACAGCTTAATGAACGTATTGTCAGGTCATTAAGTGCTTGCTTCTGAAGTGAAAATATTACATTAAGGATGGCTGGATTCTTTCTCAAAGTTGGATCATGCATCACATCTAAGAGAAAGGGATATTTAAAGTCTGAACTGCATGTAAATGAGGAAGTGCACCATTTTTTTTTCTCTTTTTGAAGCTCCATTTTTCTGTGAGCATACATTTCCAGAGATCTCCTAATTAAATTTTAATGGTACACTTCAAGTGATGTTATTGATTGAGATATTATACATGTAAAATCAACCACACATTCCTATGTCCTGTAAGGCTAATTTAAAGAAAAATACATGATACTGATAACAAATATCCATATTCTGATGCTCAATACATGGTTATAAATGTGGATTTAATTCACATACTCTTCATGTTTGTCCATGTTTGTTTCCTTTTCAGCATTGAAAACAGGTTCATCTCATTCAGATGCAGTGACCTGCATTGGCCATATTACACAGTTGTGCTTTTTTTTATATATATATTTCTTAGCAAAAGAGCAACATAGTGTTTTAGAAAAAAAGTGTTTTGTGGCATTACTGAAGGAGCAGACACTTCAATCTACCAATAAAAATGTTATTCAATTATTCAATTTTTTCACTGTAGTTTGTAAATCAACATGATTCAATATAAAATACTGTAATAACCCTGTCTACAGAGAGATAAATCAGTTCACGGGATTTAGGCAATATTGGGGCAGAAAAGGACTAGGGCTTGCAGAAAGAAGGGAAAAAGTTGTAATTCAGATACAATGCTCACAATTGTGGAGCTCACAGAAAATCATATGCATCTTCCTTGAGAACCTCTGCTTTGGAGCGATGCTTTCTTTCTTTTAGTGTAGTGACGACAACTAAATACAATATTCCAATTCAGGTTGGAATACTGCATTTAGTTCTGGAAAAGCCATGGACAGATGCACGCTTCTCCAAAACTGTCCCTTCTAGCCCGCTCTTAAGAAGTGTAGTCAAAAAAAGGTATTTTGCAGACACATTCCTAACAAGCTCTAATATGCTTCTAAGAAAGAAATAGAGAATATGTGTGTGTGTTGGGGTGGGGGTAATAATCCTTATAATCAGCTCCTACACTCAGTTAAATTGTTAAAACAATTAAGTGATTCATTGAGTTTAATAAATACTGTTAGTAAAACAATACATATATATCAATTATATTTGTACTGGGTTACTGAACATTGATTCAGCCTACAGAAAACTGTAAAGATTTAAGTGATTTGCTGTATATATATATATATATAAACATAAACACACACATACAATAAGTCAATAGCAAACTATGTTAAAGATAAGATAAAGTAAATAAATACATGATGGGATCATGTACATCTCTTTCACATTTCTTCTCCTACTCTCTTAATTTTCTTACTCTAAATGGAAAAGTTTAGTGTTTAGATTATACAGAAAAAGTCCCCTTCATGGAAGGGTGAAGGATGCAGTGTGCTTGATCAATGGCCTGTCTCTAGGCTCAAATGGCAATTCATTGCCTCCAATCTGACTATTAACTCTGCTGGGAATCTCAATATGCCTTATCTGAAACAGGTTATAAATCTCAAAGGAAGTCAGCCCTAAGCAGTTCTGTGGTACTGCTGCCTAACAGCCACAGGCATGAGAGAACTCCCCAATCAAATTTTAATAAGTATAACCAACAGTAACTCAATAGCATTTAAGAAAGTAAATGTTCTTTAAGTATTCAAAATCACAGCAATAAACTCTCAATAGAGAGAAAAAATACTCATGAGAGTACTTAAAATGACTATTGAAAGCTATTACTACGCAGTATATATCATTTTACTAAGCGTAACGGTAATTTGCAGAGAAAATGTATATTTGATGCGTATTCATAGGACTAGTAGCAACAAAGTACACTACACTGAATACACCTGATCAAATGGGCAATCAGTGTAAAATTATTCACAATATTTGAAATATATGAGCTGCCATGTGGCACATTTCACAGAGGTTTGGGATAACCCAATAATCTGTCTCTAACGGGATTGTGTACCATTTAAAGCCATATGGGAATGTGCAAACAATCCACACATTATAATAGGGATATATTAATAATCTGTAATAAAACAAAAAAGATAGTGGACTATATTGTATACAAATGCAGGGCCATCTGGATAATGAGGATAGAAAATGACCTCTAGCTGGTTACTAAACAGTAAAGGGCATATAAGCCAATGAAAGCTAACTGGCTGGCTGGCAGACACAGACAATTGCTGAACATGCTGAGATAGTCAATGCTGTGAGAGTCAATATTATACTAATGTGAATTTTAAGTCGTGTTTTTTGTTCCACTGCTTGCATTTTAATTACAAACAAAAATAAGTAATATATTTGAACACACACAACTAAACATGGTAGTGAAGAAAACAGATCCTAATAAGAATCCAGTGAGATGCTTTATAAATCAATTAATTCAATTACATCGTAGAAGAATTCTGCAGTTAACATCATATGTCAGCACTGTCTATATGTCATGTGTCAGCACTGTCTATACATATTCATATTCTAATCCCAGAAGTCATGTCATTTAACACTGAGTATGAATTTAAATCAAGGGTTTACTATCTGAGTAAACAGAGTATGATCCGCTTATATAACATTTCAGTCAGAGAAGCATGCATTTTTCTTCTATTTAGTATCATCAAACCTGTAATTCACCTAATTTATAGAATACCTTATATATACATTAGAATCCCTTAATTGCAGGGGAAAAGTTACTTATTCATAGATTGAAAGTAATGTGAAATATTACAAAAATACTGAGTAATCTTACTTAAGTATTAAAGAATTCTTTGGAGTCAACATGTTCCGGGATAAAGTGTTACTAAATATTGATTTGACAAAGAATGTCAAGGTTCCCATTCACTATTTTTATAAATCACAATTCTAAAATAAATTTAATTTAAATATTAGAGCAAAGATAGCCTTGGGGCAGGATTAAATCAAAAATGTTTGCGCTGCGAGTTGCTCACTGAAGCATTAGCGGCGCTGCTAAACTTTCACGATTTTAGCCGCAAAACGACCTTCTCACAGCTCTTTTCTTGCACAACGTGAGGGAATAAAACACAACTTTCACACAGCCGCAGCTAGAAAATGACACAACTGTATTTAAAAAATATATATATATATATGTAAATCCCATGATGTACAGTTGTGTAGTTCACTATTAGCTGCTGGTTAAAGCTGTATTTAATCCCACCCAACAATACAGTGGGAGTGGTCACATTTTTGCTGTAATAAATCAAGAAAATATCTGCGAGAAAACAACCTGCAAATGCTCTCGCAGGACCATCTTGCTCTTCTGCCTCCGGTTTCTCTTCAATTTCAGACACTGTGATTGGCTCGCGGTGCCTCTCGTGCTGCCCGCCCACCTCGGACGCCAGCAAAACACGTCTCCTTCCCGCTCCCAGGTCCTCATATTTGTCCCTCCTGCGACTTTTATGCAAAGTTTCGTGTTTGCAACTTGCAAACATTTTTTATTTAATCCTGCCCTAAGTCTACAAAGAGATTTTTCTAATCAGTTTAAATTATTCTATACAAGCCTACAAGACAGTGAATGTAAATGCATTTTGTAAAACATCTTAATTAATATAAGGGATATTCAAATACATTTGCAATAGGAATATTAGAAATATAATGCTAAAAAGGAGTTTCTCTGAGACCTCTATTCTCAGAGGTCAACATAAAAATTATTCTAGTGTCACATGTTTTCCACTTGTATCTGCTTTATTATTTTCAGTCTTATTTGCTTCAATTCAACTGTATATTTTTGGATTTAGTTCCCAACCTGGGCCTCCTTTTAGATTAATGATGCAATACATGTTTGTTTGGCGTGTTTTGTTTTCAATTGCTAACCAACATTAGTGGTTCCCATGAAACGCAGTGACTACTTTTACCAACTTGAAGATATTTATCTTGCTGTTTCTAGGATGTAGAAAAAAATTAAGAATCCCAAAATAGGAAAGAACAAGTGTAGTCTTTACCAGGGCTTCACCGACCAGGCTTTGAAATAGGGTCAATATCTTGAACTGGAGTACTTTTGTTTAGAGCAGGAACAAAATCTGTTCTCACATACTTTGCCACTGGTAATCAGAGACTTCTTAAATCATTAAACAAAACTGCATTGTGCACCAGAAAATAACACTTTACTGAAAGCCAAAATTCTGTAAAAAATTAAACAACAACTCAAAAGCAATTTGGAGTATCACAGAAATAGTATTGTTGTGCTGAAGATGCATGGATGCCAATGTTCTAAATACTTTTTTTGTGAAAAACACGTTGTACTAAATATAGTCTGTTGTTTTTGTATTTTAAATATGAACTTGAGAAGTTACATTTATGAGCAGAAGACATAAGCATCTGTTGAACAAATCAGCTGTAGTTTTTTATTAGCATTTGAATCAAAATTTGAATATGACCCTTTTCTTCTGTACAACCTTGACTTTACTTATCATTAGTTGCAGGTGACAGGAAATATACTCATATTATATAGTAGCATAAACCTAGTTTAAAAAGTGCTAACTACTTCCAACAACTAGTGTTTACACATGAAGAAAATGTCCCAAGTTTTTCTCTAAACTACAGTAAATCGTGAAAATCCAATTTTACTGCCAACGTTTCTTGAGACTTATGTCAGAATGCACCTTCTGTTACAGTAAAAAAAAATGGCAGAGGTAATCAGGCTGCTGATGACAGTTTTGCCAGGGGTGATAATCCCTATTTAATCAAACAGATACACTTAAACAACTGTGTTTCACATCCCTCAAAAGGAGCTTTACACATGTCACAGCCCAAATTAGTGAAGCCTAAATTTCAGCTCCGGGCTCTGTGTGCCATTTAATAGCTTACGTTTGGTGGATACAGCCAAAAAAATAAGCTTCCATCAGGGATCCTGAATCTCCTAATTTGCATAAGAATGGGAAGTTAATAGTGTTAGAGATATCCAGGCTTCCCCGAGGAGTTCATTAGGCATGTTGAACATGCAGAGAATATAACTTAACTGTCACTTATGAAGCACACTGAAAAATACTACTTAAGAGACAAAGTCAATACAAACACTAATAAAAATCACTTTTTATTATATATACAGTGATTAAGGTTACCCACTCTCTGTCAGATCTGAGGATTTTTTAATTTGTATATTTGTATTGTGCATATTATAACTTTGTTAATGATGTTGTTTCTTACAATGCTTTAGCAATTATAAATCAAATGTGATCTGCTTTTGTCTAAAAAGTGTAAACACTGACAAACAGATTGAATATGAAGTTTCTTGGGCACTTGCCAATCCTTGATGCCCACACTGCTGACACTGCTTCACGAAACACAAATTACAAACCCATGCCCAATCACGGTGCATTGTATTATCAGAGTCACATTTTAAGTTAATAAATAAAAATGGAATTGGGTACATGTTTGTAATTTGTGATTTGCTGGTAGGTAGAAACTTTGATTTGGCCAACTGTTTGTGTTTTGGTCTTTAAAATACAGATTTTATTATGATCTGTTAACATATTTTTACTTGTTAGCCGTCAGTGGACTTGCTGACCTCATATCTATTACTCTTACTGTATTGCTGTTTCTGGATGGTTGCTGTAAGTATTTTATGTATTGATATGTCCTTAGAAAGGAAGATTAGATTTAGTGAATGCAAATCATGCCATGTGCTCTCTGATGTAATTGAATAAATTGGTCATTTATAACCCTTAAAATATGAGTGGTTATAGCATAAAAATCTTTTAAATGGGTCTAGCGTAAAATATATTTTGGTAAGAATGAACTCAGGATTTAAACAGGGTAAAACCCTTCACAGTTATACATGTCTAGAAAACGAACTAATAAAAAGAGGATCGAAAGATCAGTATATGGGCTGCACAGAAACTAGTGTTTAAATTAAACAAGGCTCAGGACACAAAATCTCTCATTTTACTTATTTACACTTCAAGGTTACTACTTATGACTGGTGTCCCATCCTGGGTGTATTACTGCCTTGCACACTACACACTATGCCTGCTGGGTTCGGCTCTGGATCCCACGACCCTCACCAGGATAAAGCAGTTTCGAAGATGGATGTATGTATGGGTGGATGGAAGATATACTAATCTTCATATGCGGGGGTAATACTGAAAAGAAAACACGTAGTGCTTCACATCTAAAGAACAGACTACTTAGATAATCCACCAAATGGTAATACTTTTTAATTGTGTTGTTTAAAAAAAAAAAAATATATATATATATATATATATACACTCACCTAAAGGATTATTAGAAACACCTGTTCAATTTCTCATTAATGCAATTATCTAACCAACCAATCACATGGCAGTTGCTTCAATGCATTTAGGGGTGTGGTCCTGGTCAAGACAATCTCCTGAACTCCAAACTGAATGTCTGAATGGGAAAGAAAGGTGATTTAAGCAATTTTGAGCGTGGCATGGTTGTTGGTGCCAGACTGGCCGGTCTGAGGATTTCACAATCTGCTCAGTTACTGGGATTTTCACGCACAACCATTTCTAGGGTTTACAAAGAATGGTGTGAAAAGGGAAAAACATCCAGTATGCGGCAGTCCTGTGGGTGAAAATGCCTTGTTGATGCTAGAGGTCAGAGGAGAATGGGCCGACTGATTCAAGCTGATAGAAGAGCAACTTTGACTGAAATAACCACTCGTTACAACCGAGGTATGCAGCAAAGCATTTGTGAAGCCACAACACGTACAACCTTGAGGCGGATGGGCTACAACAGCAGAAGACCCCACCGGGTACCACTCATCTCCACTACAAATAGGAAAAAGAGGCTACAATTTGCACAAGCTCACCAAAATTGGACAGTTGAAGACTGGAAAAATGTTGCCTGGTCTGATGAGTCTCGATTTCTGTTGAGACATTCAGATGGTAGAGTCAGAATTTGGCGTAAACAGAATGAGAACATGGATCCATCAATCCTTGTTACCACTGTGCAGGCTGCTGGTGGTGGTGTAATGGTGTGGGGGATGTTTTCTTGGCACACTTTAGGCCCCTTAGTGCCAATTGGGCATCGTTTAAATGCCACGGCCTACCTGAGCATTGTTTCTGACCATGTCCATCCCTTTATGACCACCATGTACCCATCCTCTGATGGCTACTTCCAGCAGGATAATGCACCATGTCACAAAGGTTGAATCATTTCAAATTGGTTTCTTGAACATGACAATGAGTTCACTGTACTAAACTGGCCCCCACAGTCACCAGATCTCAACCTAATAGAGCATCTTTGGGATGTGGTGGAACGGGAGCTTCGTGCCCTGGATGTGCATCCCACGAATCTCCAACAACTGCAAGATGCTATCCTATCAATATGGGCCAACATTTCTAAAGAATGCTTTCAGCACCTTGTTGAATCAATGCCACATAGAATTAAGGCAGTTCTGAAGGCGAAAGGGGGTCAAACACAGTATTAGTATGGTGTTCCTAATAATCCTTTTGGCTCTTCCCTAGGGGCCAGGTGGGTGGAAGATTGGGCATGGCAAGTACAGTGTCCCTGACCACCTACAAAGAGAGCTGCCTGGCTGGGAGGCAGTACCGTGGGCAGCAACTGGACAGGAAGCAGAAGAAGAAACAGTGGAGCAGCACAGAGAAGGATGGAGGCGGACAGTGAATTGCAATGGGGCTGAAGAGATCGCAATAGAGAAGCTACATACAGCTTCATGGTGCTTTACAGAATTGTATTGATGGAGTTGATAGGTGTAGAGGAAGAAGTAAGGAATGAGATATTTACAGAAACAAAAAGGAACCATTATTGGTCTATTAAGCCTGTTTTTCAATGTAAAGCCGTCTCCACCTTCAAGAATTATATTTATCTTCTCTCTCCTGTATGGAACAGAAATAAAATACATTTGTTTTCCTTACCTGAGCCTGTGATATATGTTCTGAGATCCTGGCCGAACCTGCATGGGGAAGATTGCTTACGAGGTTTCCCTACAGTCACTAAGTATCTGGGGTGGCGTATGGACATGCCATATGGACATGCTGTTCAAATCAGGGCAAGAGAACCTTGAAATAAGAGAAGGTGTTTTTAAGAAAATACAATTTTAAAAACACAAACGTCTCATATTCGGGGACTGTCCTCTGAGTCAAGGCTGTTGCTAAATAACAAAGTTGCATATTCAGTTAAATGAGTGGCTGAACAAAACTACTTCTGGAAAAGGATAAACCTACCTGCAGTGATTATATGAAAAAGAGTATATTGGAAAAGGGTCAGATGTAAAAGTGATTAAGAAGTTATGATACGAATCTTAAAATCGTGGTTGTCAGAGAAGCTGATCATCAAATAATTGCTAAAAACGTTGGTGTCACCACATGCGATGTTAGACAATTAAACGTAAAAGGGATTACAAGACAATTAAGACAAAGTATCACTAACAACACTTCTATGATCAATGGGTATGAGAACCGACATCAGATTGATATCTTGAAATATCTAGTACATGATAATCCACCAAAATGAATAATGACTCAAGTACCCAAGCATTCATTTATAGGAGCACAAGTGTGCTGAATGTCAATTGACATTCAGTAGCAACTGAAAAAGCTAAAAAAGGGAGTTTCTGAAAGTCTTCCAGGCTTGCAAAATCATAGTCGTAAAATAAATTATCACTGAAAAATACATACAGAGCATATAGAAAGTATTCAACCCCCTTGGACGTTTTCACATTTTCTTGTATTACAACCTGAAATTTGTATACTTATCTTCTGATCTACACAACCTACAACCCACACTTTCAATTTGGAAAACAATGGGGGGTTGAAAAAACTAATCAATTCAAAATAAAAACCTTCATTAAATAAGTTTCCACCCCCTTTGCTGCTGCAGGGCTTATATCCTGGATGGTGCACAAGCATCTGTTGATCGCTGCCCCCTTTATTTACTTTCAGTTCCCAGTTGAGCATGGCCTGTAGCCCTGCTCCTGGTCAGTTTGACTGGTGATGCACAGGCACCTGTTGGGCTCTGCCTCCTATTTCCTTTATGTTTTTATTGTTTTCCCAGTTGAGCAGGCCTTGGTGCATGGCTCCTTATGAAATTGATTGGTGGTGTGCAGGTCCTTGTCTTACCTGCTTCCATTCAGTGTGTTATTTGTATTGTTATTGTAGTTGCACTTTAGCCTGTGGCTTGCTCCTGGTTTATTTTGGATTGTGGGTGCGCAGGTCTCAGTTGCTTCCCTGCTCCCTCTATAATATCATTTTCTTGACAATAGGCTTCCTAATCAGTACTCTGCTGGTCTCCCTCATGATGGCTTGGGTATACAATACCCCACCCCCCTTTTGGTAGTATTCTTGACTCAAAAGATAATGATAAGCTGCGAATGCAACCACAGTTATCTGAGAAAGAGAATACTATTCAACAGCTACGAGCTTGCACATGAGCCTTAGTCACTTTTAGTTAAAGCAAGCAGAGGGGGAGGGGGTCTTCCTGAGTGACAATGCACTGCAGCCTATAGGTGGATTTGTTAGACAATGCATGCATGAATTCCTGTGGTAACTAGCAATATTCCTTCCCCCTTTGGGTAGTATTCTCTTTCTCAGATAACCATGGTTGCATTCTCGATTTATCGTTAACATGTACAGCATATGCCCAGTGATAGTTTAAGCTTAATCCTATCACCATAACCACACACACACACACATATTATCTCTCTCTCTCATATATATATATATATATATATATATATATATACACACATACATATTAAAGAAGAACCTTGCTGTATATAAAAGCATTTTGAATATCTATAACCCATGGGCTCACAATGATGTTGTCACAGCTGTCATAAAAACTGCAAATAATTTCAAATTTGAATGTCTCTGACGCCTGCTGTTTTCCTGAAACTCAATAATATCATCTACAATGCCAAAACACTGTGCCTGCCAGTCTCCTTCGCCCATTTGTGAATAATAATGTGCCTACCATACCAAATGAAAGGGACGGTTTTATGAAGAAAAATACTGAGGCAATACAAAGTTTTCTACAGAGATTCCCAGCTCTTTTGTATTTAACAAGAGTTTCTGAAATCTTTGAGGAACAACCTTTACATATTAGTAATATAAATTAATAGTTAATAAAATAAAAATATAAAAATATTAACTAATATAAAATACCATACATTATATTAAAAAATGGAGCAGCCAAACCAAAACTAATGTTTGTCTAAAATATGTTAATCTTTATTTTATTAAAATAAAGTTTGATTAACATTGACTTTGTAACTTTTGTGTCTAACCAGCAACATATTAATATTATTTTGCCATCTGCAAAATAAATAAATATTTACTGATTCAGTAATCAGAAAATAATCCAACAATTGTATATATTTGCACCCCCCCCCCCCCCCACCAATATCAGTTATATTCTGCAGATGTGTTCTATTTAAAGTGTCAGTACTTTTTAGAGATTGTCAGGATTTGAATGGCATTTTTTAAAATCCTAGATAAATATATCCTACTTATTGAAAAACGGTTACATAACATTATGTAATGTCCTGCACAATATCAGCTTGGAAGAAGCTAATGAAATAAATAAATAAAGCTGCTGACTCATCTTTAGAGCATGCTGTTTATATCACTTCCACAGTGGCACAAAATGACTATTCTCACTAGTCAAGCTTTTCAAAATGTGACAAAAATAAGGACATTGTATAAATAATTTATACTCATTGATTAATTATAAAGCCACCAGTTTAACTGCTGTCTGAGAATAGCAGTACTTTAAAAATAGACATTTGCTACACATAGTTATAGATTGCTACACATAGTGTGTATGTATATATAGTACAGAACTTCCCATCTTAAATAAAGTATTTACAAAGATAGTAACACACATGGGTGTAGGTTTATATCAAACATTGGGGGGACACTGCTGTCTGTTTGTTGCCAACCCATCCAATAAAAAAGATTAAAAATATGATAGTAATAATGGGAAGAAAAATAAAGATATATCGTTTTTTTATGGCATATCAATTTCAAATTATATGGAGGCACCTGTACACCAACCTTCACATAATTTAGGATACATTTTAATTAATTGTACATCAAACTAATAAGAAAAGGCAACACCCTCTCATGCCCACTGACCCCAGCAACACTGCCTGAAGGTTAATTGGTTCTAGGTGAATTATCCGAACACGTTTCCGTCTGTCATTTAGAGCCGTATATTCCTGGCAGATACCCTTTCTATCCAAGGTCCAGATTTTCTTAATGGACATGAGAAACCACAGCATTGTTGAGTCGGGTCTGAGACATGGTTGATCTCAGCCATGTCTTGAGCCTCTCAGGGCACTAAAACCTCTCTCTGCTTTGGCTGAGGAAATGGGGACAAGAGCTTCAACATGGGAAAACAATGCCCAAAATTTTGTTGGCAGTTCTCTGTTTCTCTGCGGCCTCAGCACTAGAGAGTATGAATACTTCGAAAGGAACATTGGCAACTCAATTTTTAAGGACTCAAATGTCGACTTTATGTTTCTTAGGTGACCATGACATGCTGAATCACTGAAGGCAGAAGAGTAATCGTTATTTAGTTAGAAGCTATCGTTAATAGTACTGGTATCTAAGTTTGCTAACATTAGCATTGCAATAAAATAGCTAACTAACACTAGATTTCTCTTCATACTGTTTAATAAAATTTATTTAGTAGAAACGTATTCTGTGGAGTGAGTTTTTCATGTCCAGCTCATTCTATGTACCAGAAATCAGGGATCAAGAAAGACCATGACGTCACGCAGGTGCTAACTCTGGAGCTGCTTTGCTGGAAGTGAATGGGGAACATCAGAAAAGTCACAAAAATCATTAAAAAGTAACATTCTATGGACGTTTAATTGCCCTATTACCCTATTTTTCCAAAAGAACCATCGGTTTGTAGTCATAAAAAGTTGATTTCACCACCCAGAACTGTTGCTATTATTTTACGAGCGTATCCTGCTTCCACAAAGCATATGTACATTGCATTTTATGTACATCTTAATAATGACAAGAATCACTCCCCATAGTCAAGTTTCAGCAACTCCCAGTACACCCAGTCTTCAAACACAGCTCAAACAGGATGGTTTCAGTCTCTTCCCGTTAGCAACCAATACATAAAAATATGCTTTGCTTTCACTATGAATGCAGGTATACAAACATAGTACTAAATGGAAGAAGTAATACAGGGCCTGTATAGAATCCTCAAAGTGTTTTTTTTCTACTTGTTAACTATATCTCTCCTTTCTGTTTTTCCTCTCGACCCTTCTCACGGCTAATTCCAAGTATAGCAGCAGACTGGAACATAATTTGCCCCTCTCTCTAATTCCTCCCTCACCTCTTTCCATCTGCCAGGTGCTCCAAATAAAAATCAATAAAATAACATATCAATTAAACGTTTGAGCTTGTGTCAGGAGCCAATAAGAAGTCTATTCTAATTTTGATTGACATGTTTTCCTACATGACCCCTTTGATAACACGGGCAAAAACATTATTAGACATGAAAGGAAACTTAAGGGGGAAGGAAGAAAAACAATCTAACCACCATTTGTGACTGGGTGTTACATACATGTGATTTTTTATTTTATTTGAGACATCCATAAATTATTGGGGGGTACAATTTAACATTCTCTCAACCTACGCCTATGTTAACACATCACCTGGTGACACAACAAGCGGGCATAACATGACGGATCATAAGTTGTAAGTTGAAAATATGAGCTTCCTCTGTACCTGTGCTTTATTGACTATGAGAAAGCATTTCATTCAATATTTCAGTCATCTGGGCTCTAAAAAAGGGTAGGACACATTTTCAGGACAAAGTAAAAGGAATAAAAAAAAATCAGCGGAATTATGACAATTTAAGGGACTGACTCGCTTCACTGTCTAGCAGCTGAATAAGCGGCACAGCTGGCAAACTGTGGTGCATTATATATATTGCACTATAATTTAATTGTCACCTTATTTCGATATTATATTTACACAGTAGTATAAATTACAGTATTCAGTTAGAGTAATAGCATACAAAAATTCAGACAACCAGCACATGCAAACTTTTGTTACCTTTAAACATGAAAAAGTAAACAATCAATGGCATCCCTTGAACACACCACAGAGGAAAATAGGACACTTGGTATTACATTTTTCTTAGTTTAAACTTCTGACTTTTTTAAATGATAGCTGTGTGACAGCAAATAGTGCTTTAGGGCTCTCAGCAGGCAATGATAGGCAGATTACATGTGAAGTTACTCATTGTGAATATATAATCATACATGAGATGCAGTCACACTGTAGTATGTTTTGAATGACAATTAAATGTAACAGGCACAAAGTATGTATTACTTTTCACATACATATATATATATATATATATATATATATATATATATATATATATATATGTAGCGTTATGTTGGGTGTATTTGGATAAGAGCATTTGGGCTCTGAGCTGAAGCACTGATCTATAGAAGACCTCTCCCCCCCCAAAGTTATCAGATTTCCTTAGCTCATCAGCTTGGAACTGGTTTGCATCAAAGTGACAGTTTTGGGGAGGATGGCACCGAGAAGAGGCCAAAAAGTTTGGAATTCTGCTATGAGATGTCTGGAGAAAGGGGCCTGTAGGTGATAAAAACTCTTTGAAGTGGATGAGAGCCGAAATTCCGACATAGAGCTACGAACCCAGGCCAACCGGCATTTCCAAAAGATGGCATGGATTGACATCAGTCATAACAGAAGAGTTAAACTGGGAGAAGGAGATTGAGCCGTACGAAGAATTCTTTTAAAGGACTTTATTAAATAAAGAACTTTACAGACTGCGCTGCCCATCTGTGCCCAACTGATCAGTGGAGTTTTACAGCTGGACAATTGACTAAGTCGACTGTATATGAAAGTGTTCAGTCATTTAAATAGCTATTTGAGTCTTAAGAAACTTGACCCTTGGAACAAACAGGGCCCTGCTTTCCTCAAAGACTTCGTCTTCAAGTAACTATGGTGGAACCCCTGCTTACAAAGAAGATTTTGTGCACAACCTTGGAGCCTTCAAACCAGTGGAAAATCTGTTTGGAAAAGACTCTACATTCGCGAAACCCCAACTTCCAGGTGCATCGACTGAGTGGAAGTTCTTGGACAAAGCCGAACCGGACTGCCTTTGTTCCAAACCACACGGACCTCGTGCCGTGTGCTGTTATCTGAGCCCGAAGACAGAGAGGCCTCTCTGCGACGAAGTTCAGATAAGTTTAACAGTTTGGAGTTTGTGATTCATGACATTTGAGAAATCAATTAGAAATGTTAATCTGTGATTCATAACTCTAGAATGTGTAATATCATTTAGTTTTCTTATAAATAAATGTGTGTTGCATTAAACTGTTTTGTTGATAATTTTAGAAATAAAATCTGTCAACGCCGAGAAATATCTTCTCATTCCTGTAATAATCAGTTAAGGGAAATTGTGGTAACAAGTAATGATAGGATCTTTCTCGGCACCTAAACGTAAATGAGACTGATATATATATAACGAGAAGTTACCTGACATAAATACTAACCTGCGTAGTTATTTAATGTCTGACTAACAATACTAACGAGAGACTCACTTTCGTCTTACTAACCGGTATTGTAGTCAATGTGTTTATAACCTTTTTTGTTTAACGATTTGTGTGTTATCATATGTGATCCCATGGTCTTTGATTTGGTCACGGAAGTGATTTGTCTTTGATTTGTTGATCTAGAGTTGAATTTTAATTAGTTTTTCCCTTTTGTATAATTAGTGTAGTGCTACATTTAGTCTTTGTTTTGAATAAATTTGACAATTTATATCTTTGGAATTGGTGTCTGCGTTATTATTACAGAAATTGAGTTCTACAAGATTCCAGGATTCGTGATAAGGTGATACTATAAATTCACTTCTTTAATTGAAATTTATAAGTGTACCTTACGCTACATATATATATATATATATATACACTCACCTAAAGGATTATTAGGAACACCTGTTCAATTTCTCATTAATGCAATTATCTAACCAACCAATCACATGGCAGTTGCTTCAATGCATTTAGGGGTGTGGTCCTGGTCAAGACAATCTCCTGAACTCCAAACTGAATGTCTGAATGGGAAAGAAAGGTGATTTAAGCAATTTTGAGCGTGGCATGGTTGTTGGTGCCAGACTGGCCGGTCTGAGTATTTCACAATCTGCTCAGTTACTGGGATTTTCACGCACAACCATTTCTAGGGTTTACAAAGAATGGTGTGAAAAGGGAAAAACATCCAGTATGCGGCAGTCCTGTGGGCGAAAATGCCTTGTTGATGCTAGAGGTCAGAGGAGAATGGGCCGACTGATTCAAGCTGATAGAAGAGCAACTTTGACTGAAATAACCACTCGTTACAACCGAGGTATGCAGCAAAGCATTTGTGAAGCCACAACACGTACAACCTTGAGGCGGATGGGCTACAACAGCAGAAGACCCCACCGGGTACCACTCATCTCCACTACAAATAGGAAAAAGAGGCTACAATTTGCACAAGCTCACCAAAATTGGACAGTTGAAGACTGGAAAAATGTTGCCTGGTCTGATGAGTCTCGATTTCTGTTGAGACATTCAGATGGTAGAGTCAGAATTTGGCGTAAACAGAATGAGAACATGGATCCATCAATCCTTGTTACCACTGTGCAGGCTGCTGGTGGTGGTGTAATGGTGTGGGGGATGTTTTCTTGGCACACTTTAGGCCCCTTAGTGCCAATTGGGCATCGTTTAAATGCCACGGCCTACCTGAGCATTGTTTCTGACCATGTCCATCCCTTTATGACCACCATGTACCCATCCTCTGATGGCTACTTCCAGCAGGATAATGCACCATGTCACAAAGGTCGAATCATTTCAAATTGGTTTCTTGAACATGACAATGAGTTCACTGTACTAAACTGGCCCCCACAGTCACCAGATCTCAACCTAATAGAGCATCTTTGGGATGTGGTGGAACAGGAGCTTCGTGCCCTGGATGTGCATCCCACGAATCTCCAACAACTGCAAGATGCTATCCTATCAATATGGGCCAACATTTCTAAAGAATGCTTTCAGCACCTTGTTGAATCAATGCCACGTAGAATTAAGGCAGTTCTGAAGGCGAAAGGGGGTCAAACACAGTATTAGTATGGTGTTCCTAATAATCCTTTAGGTGAGTGTATATACATACAGTGAGAGAAAAAAGTATTTGATCCCCTACTGATTTTGTACGTTTGCCCACTGACAAAGAAATGATCAGTCTATAATTTTAATGGTAGGTGTATTTTAACAGTGAGAGACAGAATAACAACAAAAAAATCCAGAAAACCGCATTTCAAAAAAGTTATACATTGATTTGCATGTTAATGAGGGAAATAAGTATTTGATCCCCTATCAATCAGCAAGATTTCTAGCTCCCAGGTGACTTTTATACAGGTAACGAGCTGAGATTAGGAGCACTCTCTCTTAAAGGGAGCGTTCCTAATCTCAGCTCGTTACCTGTATAAAAGACACCTGTCCACAGAAGCAATCAGTCAATCAGATTCCAAACTCTCCACCATGGCCAAGACCAAAGAGCTGTCCAAGGATGTCAGGGACAAGATTGTAGACCTACAAGGCTGGAATGCGCTACAAGACCAACGCCAAGCAGCTTGGTGAGAAGGTGACAACAGTTGGTGCGATTATTCGCAAATGGAAGAAACACAAAATAACTGTCAGTCTCCCTCGGTCTGGGGCTCCATGCAAGATTTCACCTCGTGGAGTTTCAATGATCATGAGAACAGTGAGGAATCAGCCCACAACTACATGGGAGGACCATAGTCACCAAGAAAACAATTGGTAACACACTATGCCGTGAAGGACTGAAATCCTGCAGCGCCCGCAAGGTCCCCCTGCTCAAGAAAGCACATGTACAGGCCCGTCTGAAGTTTGCCAGTGAACATCTGAATGATTCAGAGGAGAACTGGGTGAAAGTGTTGTGGTCAGATGAGACCAAAATCGAGCTCTTTGGCATCAACTCAACTTGCTGTGTTTGGAGGAGGAGGAATGACCCCAAGAACACCATCCCCACCGTCAAACATGGAGGTGGAAACATTACGCTTTGGGGGTGTTTTTCTGCTAAGGGGACAGGACAACTGCACCGCATCAAAGGGACGATGGACGGGGCCATGTACCGTCAAATCTTTTGTGAGAACCTCCTTCCCTCAGCCAGGACATTGAAAAAGGGTCGTGGATGGGTATTCCAGCATGACAATGACCTAAAACACACAGCCAAGGCAACAAAGGAGTGGCTCAAGAAGACGCACATTAAGATCCTGGAGTGGCCTAGCCAGTCTCCAGACCTTAATCCCATAGAAAATCTGTGGAGGGAGCTGAAGGTTCGAGTTGCCAAACGTCAGCCTCAAAACCTTAATGACTTGTAGAGGATCTGCAAAGAGGAGTGGGACAAAATCCCTCCTGAGATGTGTGCAAACCTGGTGGCCAACTACAAGAAACGTCTGACCTCTGTGATTGCCAACAAGGGTTTTGAAACCAAGTACTAAGTCGAAGGGGTCAAATACTTATTTCCCTCATTAACATGCAAATCAATGTATAACTTTTTTGAAATGCGTTTTTCTGGATTTTTTGTTGTTATTCTGTCTCTCACTGTTAAAATAAACCTACCATTAAAATTATAGACTTATAATTTCTTTGTCAGTGGGCAAAGGTACAAAATCAGCAGGGGATCAAATACTTTTTTCCCCCTGTACATAAATATAGATATATAGATGTGTGTGTGTGTGTGTATAGCCAAAACATTTATTCAGACTCGTGATGAAGTGCTAAACGTTGATTTATCAAATAAATACAGGTTAGCAATATTGTTAATGACTATCAATATTGCACCAATTCCATGTCTGTCAAAGAAGGCTAGACATATTTCTAAATACTCTAAATCAGTATTTTGTGAATCCTATTTGACTTTTATAACATGGATAACACATTTCCTGTCACCTTTTAATAGGTTTATAAATACCTCAGGAGGGATATTCAGGGGATCTCCCGTGCATAACTTCTCCAGTTCCTGTGGGTTGCATGTTATTTTCAGTTCATACCACACATTTTATTTTGGACTGAGGTCTGGAGATTGTGCTAGACAATCAACAATGTTGAATTTAACCAGTTGGTCATAGACTTGGATATGTGCTTTTCATCTGTATTGTGCTAGTCCATCTTTGACCAAACTTGAGCTTCTTGATATAGGGTGCAGGTTTTATTGGTTTATATCTGTCCCTCAAATCCAACAAGTGCACCAGGACAAAAAATCAGCCCATAACAAAACAGATCTGTCACCAGGCTTCACAAATAGGCATTCCTATCAACATTGTTTGTGCCAAACATACTGTTGACCTGTGTGCATGAAACAAAAATGATTAGAATTTTCCAAAAAGTATCAGCATTACTCTCAAGTTAATTTAGATAATCTTTTATGGTCAAACACAATATGCATTGTTATATCGTACTTGTTGTGAGTAGTCAGTAAAGGTTTCCAAAAAACTTGTATACCTCCAAACATTCAACTACATTTACTGATTGGCCACTGCATGCAATCCACACTGCAAGGCCATTTCCTTAGTGAATCTTCAGCACTGTTTGTTTTGAAAATGATCATGCAAATCTCACACTGCCCTTTTTCTTGTAAATGAAACAGAAAACCTTTCCTGCATCTAATATTTTACCTTTACACTTTCTCTCCAGTGGTTTATAACTTGCCATAGTATCTATATATGCACATATCAAGGTTTGAGGCAATGGCTGGTGTTTTCCTCAGTTTCTCAACTGAATTTAACCGTAGATTTCCCAGACATGATGATATAATTTCATAAGCACCTGGCGCTTCTTTCACAACATTGATAGTTCAAACACCTGTATTGTGAGAACCTACAACATATGTAATGTTTACAAAACTGCTCAAGTATATCTTATATATATATATATATATATATATATAAATTCACTACAGACCTGTTATATGCAGTTCAGAGAAACCTGTATTTTAATTAATGTGCTAAAAAGAATACTACAAATATGCAAATGTAAAGCAATAAAGGCAGTATCAGAGCCTGAAGACATTAACATCTGTGTGAACGATGCAGCCATTTTACAATTCATTGGACCTTAAATAAAGCAGACAGAAATCTGTTCAGTACACGGGGCGGATTTCTAAATATGTTCAATTATTTCTTATCGTCCAGCTGTCACATCACCCTGTCCCTGTAACTCTGGGGAACCTGGTATCTTCATGAGGTTCACACAGAGTCCTGCATCCTCTTCAGTTTCTCACCTTTTTTTTAAATATTCAATTTGTTTTCAAATTCAGTACCCTTGGTTCATTTTGTTGGAGTGTTGTTGTTGTTTATTTTAGATTTTAACTCAGCAGGACATAATAAAGAAGAAAATGGTCAGTTCTGAACCATGAATGATACTGTATTTGGAATTCTAACATTGTGACAGAATTTATGCTGAACTATTACATTGCAGTTAGAAATCATAATAGGAGTGATTCATGTGTCTCTGTAGACTGCATTCATACTTCTTAAGGAAACCAAAATCACAAAGGCATATAATTGTATAAGCACCATTTAGCTGACCTATTTGCACAAATGTGTAATGCAATCTGCATCATGGATCACTGAAATATGGCACACATACAAATGACACTTTGGGGTTGAGAGCGTAAGAGCTCAGTAATTCTGCCACTTGTGTCCATAATTGTGTCCAGTGTGTGGAAGGGCATGGTACATTGGCACAGGGAGGGGGGGCAGACATAGAATGGTTGTGTTCTGCTATCGTCTCTCTGTATACATTCTTCGCCCTTAAGATTCAACCTCAATGAAAATTAATCTGATATGAGTGGTGAATTCCAGCAGAAATCATGATCCATATGTGAATATGGGTAAAAGATCTATCTGGTCTCTGATTGGGAGATTAGATCCTCCAACAGCATTTTTATACAAGTGCTTTTGGCCCTTAATTCATATTCATGGATATAGTATGGTACTAATATGCATCAATACCATGAAAGTGCAGGTATCAGCTGTAAGGCCTGGCCAGACTGTACAGCAGTGGATTTCTCAAACATCTAAAAAATCCTTGGCATCTCAGATGTTGCCCTTCTACAAGAGTGAAATTTACTGTCTCCGCTTGTTACATAGACTAATTTTAATCAGAAGAAAGATCCACTTTATGGGATGGGATGTATTATATGAATGTTCTAGGATGTTTAATAGGTTTGTTAGAAGAAAAATAATTTTAAAACCTATGCTGGCTAACTTCTAATAAACTCTCCTTCATGAAATCCTGCTGATTAGCTCATAATATTTATTAAATAACTTTTGAATTAATAAATGTAAGGCTAACCGGTGTGTAATTACCCTTTTTAGATGGTTTTATTTCCCTTCTTACATGTGGGAAATTAGCTTGGCAATGTTCCATGCTGGCACTACCCCTACCTTAGTGAATCTGTAAAATAAATTATGAACAGCTTCTTTATGACAACCTCCTTCTTAAGGAAAAATCAATAAATCCTGTCTGTCTCAGATGATTTTATTTTTAAATGTGTAACAATCCCTGATGAGATTGTAATGGTTAACTGTAGTGTCTCAATTCTGTGCAGTAGGATTTGAAGTGACTGAGTGATGTTGGCTTGTACCCAGGTTATGGTATTACAGCTCTATTACAGTGATATACTTCTTGTATTTCAGATTTTAGGATTCTTGAAGGTTTGTCCCAAATTTCGCTTGACTTATTCACTTCCTGCATATACATCCTTTGGTGTTTCATAAGTCTTTTTAGAAGCAATATTTAAATGATTATATAATTGTGTTAAATATTGTGTTAGCAATAAATAAATATAAGTAAAAACTGAATACAAATCTCAAGGAACCTCTGCTACATAGTACATTTTGTAGAAAAGGTTATTTCATATATTGTTTCTGAAAACAAGCTAATTTTATTTCAGTTCTACCAGTCTGCATTAAGTAGTTTATAGTACATCAATCATTTATTGCAAGATTACCTGGACTCACTATTTTGTCTCTTTTGCCCCAGCGGTGGAATAAGCTGCCTGTGAGCATTAGAATGCATCTACTACGATTACACCTGTAGACTATTCTAATATTCTCGTAGATCTGTACTAATGTTTATGTGGTTATCCTTTTAAAATTGTGTATGTGGAACAATGTATGTTAGTATTTGTTAAACCATGTAAATCACTTTGGATTATAGTGTCTGCTTAATAAAATAATAATAATAATAATAATAATAATAATAATAATAATAATAATAATAATAATAATAATAAAACAAGCAAAGTCTTAAACTACAGAGATTATACTTTAGACAGAATAGAAAAACCTGCATTTTTAAAATACTTTGCATGTACTCTACCTAGGGCATTTGTCAGAAACAAGAAAATACTTAAGTTGTAACATTAACTGTGCCTTGTTTGAATGATTTTATGGATCATATTTCTTATTCACTTTCTTCCTGCCAGGGTCATCTTTCACACAGAATCAATGTTTAATGGTGTTCTATCTTGGATTAATAGTACAGAAAAGACCAGTGCATCGCTATGCAGTTTTTCACTTACATACATATTTATCTTCTTCTATGTAATTAATATTGCCAAATGTGTTAAAATGTTAATCGTTGCCAATAATTTTAAGTGAGTAATCATTTCTATTCAAATTGAAGAAGCAAGTAAAATACTTAATATCAGACAGATCAATTTAAAGTTGTTGACATATGGAAATCTTTCTTTTCTATTCTCCAGTTCTTAATATATTTATATTTGTTAGTAAGTACATGAAAAGCCAAAGAAAAACATAAAAAGGCAATAATGATTTATTTTAATTCATTTGTTATCCTTTGCTGCCTGAATTTCAGGAGATTTTGTATCCATGTGGCAAAAAATGTTGTGGTCTAACAAAACTAAAATGTAACTTTTTGGCCTAAATGTTTGGTGCAAACCCAACACAGTGAATCATGCCGGGGGTTGCTGCATGTTATAGGGATGTTTCTCATCGTCAGGCACTGGGGCACTTGATAGAATGGAAAACGAAGGGAGAAGAATACAGAAAAGTCCCTGAGGAAAACCTGACGCCCTCTGCAAGAAAGCTGAAACTGGGACAGAAGTTCATCTTTCAGCATGACAACAAACTGAAGCACACAGCCAGAACTACACTGGAGTGGCTAAGGATCAAAAAGGTAAATGTCCTTGAGTGGCCCAGTCAGAGTCCTGGCATAAATTCAATGGAGAAAATGTGGCATTACTTGAAGATTGCTGTGCATCAACACTCCCCAAGGAACTTGACAAAGCTTGAACAGTTTTGTAAAGAATGGTCTAATATTGAAAAATGTAGACCCGTGCAATGTTGATACTTATCCCAAAAGACTTATCCCAGCTGTAATTGCTGCCAAAGGTGCTTCCAAGAAGTATTAACTCAGGGGGGTGGAGACTTATGATATTTCATAAAAAATTAGATATTGCCAATTAAATATTATTGTCTACTATTTATTGTTTTGGAATTGTGCTAATGCAACTTTGCTCATCGCCACTTCCATGCCACTATGCTTGGGGAGGGTGAGGAAGTACAACTGAGATCCTTCAATCCCAGCCCGCACGATAGGTTGACTGCCAATTGGGACCGAACTGGTGAACCACAGCTCATAGGGCTCAGTTTTACCAACTGAGCCACTCAGAAGGCCCCAATAAAACCCTTTTTCCCCTGAACAGTGTGGAGTATGCTGTGTAGATATGTGGAAAAAATCCTAATTTAAATGCATGAAACTCTGAGACACAACAAAATGCCAAAAGGTTCAGGGGGATGTAGACATTCCATAGGCACTGTACTTCATACATAAATAGTTTAAGGCAGAATATGTCATTAAATTAATCATCTAGGTAAATTAATTGCAATGTGCCCTGTGATGTACATTTTGAAAAGCAGCAGGTTGAATTTTTCAAAGCTTTAAATTGCAAAATAATTGATGACATTATATATATATATATATATATATATATATATATATATATATATATATGTATATATATATATATATATATTATATACTATATATATTTATTATATACTATATATATGTTATAAAGCATATATACCAATATATCTGCTTTTATTGACCCTAAACACAATCTGTCTACTTTCATTGTTCATCTCTCTCAAAATATTTGTATTTACCTTAGTCTTTAAATAAGAGTGCCGAGTAAGATCAAGAGCAAAATATGGCGTGAATGAATGGGGCAAGAAGTGTCCTTGATCCCTCACTAAGGCTGGAACACTTGATGTAAACCGGATATATCCATTGTTCAATTATTACTTGGGCATGGCTCTAGGTTTAACGCCATTGATCTTGCAAATGTGATAGGGGAGTAGAGTAGAGGAGACAATGCATCCTGCCACCATACTGGGACTTTGGTTTGGAATTTCTTGGCCAGAGGGAAAACTAACTACTGGCTCAGAAAGGCCACTTCCAAATGTAATTTGATTTTCCTTAGATTTTTCCCATCAACATACTAACCAGGCCCAATCTTTCGTAGCTTCTTACATCTGATTAAATCAGGCTTCAAAGTGATAATACTGCAGACAAAATTACATTTCTGCATACTGCCAATGTAACAGCAACTGATAAACTTAATTGTTCAAATTACATGTCAAAACAGGCATCTGTGGGCTATGAAACTGAATTGTAAGTAAATCATTTCAAAGTATAATCTCTACATAATTTATTCCAGTCCTAGTCTACGAGTGGATATTTTTTTAAAAAACATTTTAAGTTGTTAAGATGTCATTTAAACTGATATAAGCAGGATTTCTTTTTCAAATTCATGTTTTGTTTTGTTTTTCTTCTGGGGGAAAATTAACAGCAGTTCCATATTATAAGTTATGCTTGGGTTCTTTGCCCAAATTCAGCATTGCATATAGCTTTTGAGGCAAATTTCGCCTTGTTCTGTTGTAAAAGACAAGGGATCGAAAAGCAAAGCTTGAGCATCGCATACTCATGTGTAGGAAGTGAGGATTAGTTGTATTTAAACAGTGTTTGCTTTTTCAGTATTTCACAGCTTGTTAAATGAAACAAAACAGCCAGCAGTGTGGTATGCAAAACTATGCTTGATAGAGGCCAGCACATGGTACATTTGAATTTAAGAAAATAGGTTGCTAAAATCTGCAGCACTGGGGATAGATATTTATTTCAGCACTTGTTATAGCAAATTCCTTGCCACATCTGCTGTATCACACATATATCTTGTAGTATAAAGTAATTGCTTTGACACAGCATGCAGTCCATTAACTTGCGGTAGGTTACCTATTAAACTTGCATAAGACAGAGATCGGTAGTGCAATAAGTAAGCATTGTAATGTAATTGCCCCTCTGCTGTGCCAAATATGGAATTACTTATGTGTCATGTATCATTATATAGGCTGATGCACGTTTCTTTGACAAGAAACTGTATATTCACATTTCTATTTTAAGCCAATTTTGCAGAATAAGTAATACAAATACTGTTATAATGATCGCCTTTCTCTTTTCTTAAAAAAATGAAAAGATTATGACTTGTTGCTGATGGTTTGCAATTTATTTATGCCTTATAAAGTATAGAACATCTGAATAATTTATTACACATTTTAGATCATATTATTATTATTATTAATAATAATAATAATAATAATAATTAATATTAATTGTATTATTTATTTACACACATTTACTTGTTGTATTTACTAAACGGAGTTGGCAAATTGCAGTCCCTGCTCCTTTAGTGTCCTTTAGAAATCCCCCCAAATTATCTTTTTCTATAACACCATGCTATTGATTTTCTAAATAAACAACAGCAGAAGGAATCCTGCATGTCAAGTTTTACAAACATGTATCCACAAATGGTGCCAAAGACTTGAAAGCATTACCTGATTATCAATAGTTATATGTTAATTTAAGCCACAGCCATGAAATGCCCTTTAATAAGGAGATAATATACAATGAAGAAAAAATGCATAACACACCCAGCGTTTTGATCTCCATCAGCCAGTGAATAATCTACACACTTTATAATACATGACACGTTATTACAATGTAATTACACACCATGTTTACTGTAATAAGAGTGTATTTACATTAGAGACTGACCAATACTGTTTTTTGGGTCCGATACCGATATTGATAATTGGGGAGCAAAAGTATCCGATAACTGATATATCTGCCAATATTTACTTATTTTGTTAGCATGCATAACAGACATTTTCTAGCATGGATTCCTCAAATTTTGCTCTCAATGAGACAAAGATATGCACTGAAGGCAGGATTTTTACATTTGAACAATAAACAGAACTGTATTAACTGAACATGAATTATAATAAATAACCACAAAATCAAACATTGCAAAAATAAATTATATAAATTAGAATGTAATATAAAGGAAAACTTGCATGTTTTATAAATTAGAGCATAGAACACGTTATATGGACAATTTCACACATGAATAGAAAACGGTTCTCCTCAGTCCTCTGCCAATTCAGCAGTGGCAGATTATAGTGCAGAAAGCACAGCTTCTCCGCATTTTCTTCTGAACGAGAACTCTGTCTGTCCTCATAAATGTTCGCAACAGTACTGAAAACCCTCTCACTTGGGACAGAGGAAGGTGCAAAGCAGAGGTATCTCCTTGCCAGTAGAGACAGTCCCTTAAAGTGGTCACTGTTTTGGCTCCACCACGCAAGAAGGTTGCCTTTCTTCCTGTCAATCACAGGTTCTCTAAGTGTTGAGTTCCACCTGGTTGGCACAGCATGAATAATGGAGTGTTGAGGGACACCAACCTCCTCCTGAATGGCAGAGAGTCGTTGCTGTGCAACAACTGAATGCTTAAAGTGCGTGGCACATCACCAGAGTTTTGCCAGTATGTCCCCCACTACTCTCTGAGAGCTGAGGCCATCATTAATGAGGAGTTGCAGAATGTGCATCTCCACCAGTCTCATCCCTTTAGCCACTGTCTCATAGCACCTGCAACACACATTCCTTTTCAATATGCCATAAGAACATAAGAAAGTTAACAATCGAAAGGAGGCCATTCGACCCATCGTGCTCGTTTGGTGTCCATTAATAACTAAGTGATCCAAGGATCCTATCCAGACCGTTTTTTAAATGTTCCTAAATTTTCAGCTTCAACCACATCGCTGGGGAGTTTGTTCAGATTGTGACTATTCTCTGTGTGAAGAAGTGTCTCCTGTTTTCTGTCTTGAATATCTTGAAGCCCAATTTCCATTTGTGTCCCTGGGTGTGTGTGTCCCTGCTGATCTGGAAAAGCTCCTCTGGTTTGATGTAGTTGATGCCTTTCATGATTTTGAAGATATGAATCAAGTCCCCACTTCTCTGTTGCAGGGTGAAAAGGTTCAGTTCCCTCAGTCTCTCAGTAGGACATTCCCTTCAGACCTGGAATAAGTCTGGTTGCTCTCCTCTGAACTGCCTCTAGAGCAGCGATATCTTTCTTGAAGTGTGGAGCCCAGAACTGTACACAGTATCCAGATGAGCTCTAACTAGTGCATTGTACAGTCTGAACATTACTTCCCTTTTTCTAAATTCTACACTTTTGACAATATACCCTAACATCCTGTTTGCCTTTTTTATTGCTTCCCCACATTGTTTGGATGGAGAAAGTGATGAGTCCACGTAGACTCCTAGGTCTTTCTCATGCGTTACTTCATCTAGTTCTATTCCTCCCATAGTGTAATAATAGTGGACATTTTTGTTACCTGCATGTAATACCTTGCACTTGTCCACATTTAATTTCATCTGCCAGGTGTCAGCCGACAACTGAATATTATATTATCAAAGTCCATTTGAATAACCTGTGCTGCCGATTTGACAGGTTTGATAACTATCCCAAAGTCCAGATCATTAATATAGATTAGAAAAAGCAAAGGCCCTAATACTGATCCCTGTGGAACTCCACTAACAACCTCCCTCCAGTTAGAAGCACCTCCTCTAATCGACACCCTCTGTTTCCTATACATCAACCAGTTCATAATCCATCTACTTACATTACCCAGAATGCCTACAGCTTCCAATTTGAGGATCAGTCTTTGTGTGGAGTGTGGAGTGTGGAACCTTATCAAAAGCTTTTTGACAATCTAAGTATATCATATCATATGCTTTCACATGATCTACAGCTGCAGTTGCATGTTAAAAAAATTCTAATAAATTAGTAAGACATGATCTGCCTCGTCTAAACCCATGTTGACTATCTCCAAGAATATGGTTTTCCTTAAGATGTTCCTCTATTTTCTGTCGAATCATTTTTTCCATCATTTTACAGGTGATGCAGGTGGTCTGTAATTTCCTGGCTCAGTTTTGTCCCTTTCTTGTGGATTGGTATGACATTTGCTGTCTTCCAGTCAGTTGGCACATCCCCTGTTCTAAGTGTCATTTGGAAGATTTGAGTTAGCGGCCTATACATAATTTCCCTCATTTCTTTAAGTACTGTTGGAAATATACCATCTGGCCCAGATGATTTGTTTGTTTTTAATTCTGCTAGTCCTTTTAGTACCTCCTCCTCATTTATCCTGACCTCTCTTAAGTTTTGACTGGAATGATTGTTAACCTGTGGCATGTTATCTGTTTTTTCTTTTGTAAAAGATAGTTCCATTGACGCCCTTTATCTGTTTATCTGTCTCCATCCATTTTGTATGCACTATACAACATTTTCTTTGCCTTGATATATTTTTGCATAACTCTATTAAACCAATTTGGCCAATGTTTTTTGGTCCTCAGTTTGCCAAGTTTTGGTACAAATTTCTCCTGAGCCTCAAGTAGTATATTCTTAAAAATGTTTTAGACTTGGTCCTTGTTTTTTGAAAGAATGCCTCAAAGCTAACCATATTGTGATCACAGTTTACCATTGGTTCTCTAACTAGTGTCCCTCTGACTCTATCGTGGTCATTTGAAAAGATCAAGTCAATGCATGGTCTCTCTCTGGTTGGTTCCTTGACAAATTGAGTTAGAAAGCAGTCATTTACCATCTCAACCATTTCTATTTCTGCTTCTGTAGTCCCCACTGGGCTTTCCCAGTCTATGTTTGGGAAATTGAAATCCCCCATTATAACAGCCACATCCTTGCTACATGCAGTCCTGATTACACTGTACAATGTAACATCTATCTGAATATCTGAGTTGGGTGGTCTGTAACACTCCAACCACTACTTCTCTGGATCTTTTGTTCAAAAGTTTAACCCACTAAGATTCTGTTTCGTTACCAGGATCTAATTTGAGTTCTTCTGCCTCAATGTCATTTTTCACATATAATGCTACTCTTCGATTTTGCCTGTCTCTCCTAAACTGTGTGTATCCTTTCAACTTGTATTTATCTCCATCATTTTCTGTAAGCCATGTTTCTGTCACTTCTACAACATCATAGTCACACACCAGCACCTTATACACCTGGCATTGAGGTACAAACATTTCAGGACTTTCCTACTAGCAGTTTCCCTTTGTTTTCTTTCTTTGTGAGCATCTCCAATTGTCAGAGCTCCCTGTCACCCTGGTCCCTAGTTTAACAGATTCTCAATTACTCTGCACATACGCTCTCCTAATGCATCTGTTTAGATGTAGACTGTCCAGTTTGTACAGGTCCCATCTATTCCAGAAGAAAGACCAATGCCCGATAAACCTAATACCCTCTTCCCTAGACCAAGACTTCAACCACGTTAAACTTTCTAATCTTTGCCTTCTCCCTGGCCATGCACATGGTACCAGAAGTATTTCAGAGAAAACTACAGGGGAGGTTCTACTCTTTAGTTTCTTTCCTAACTCTTTAAATGTGTCTTGCAGAACCTCTGCCCTACCTTTTCCTATGTCATTGGTTCCAATGTGGACCATGCCCAATGTACTCTCCTGTGGGGCTCCCAGGCATGGCCTTTACAATCAGGACGACTTGAAGTCTCTTCCAATTCTGGTTAATAAAATGAGCAGTCAAGCTCATCAGGGCTTCAGTTGAGCCTGACCAACAATCAGTTGTGAATGCAATGCTGCTTTCTGCATTTTCAACAGAGACAAGTTGCTTTACCTTTGCAACAACTTTGTTGTAAAGGTGGCCCATCATCTCTGTGCAGAAACACTTTTCACTCCTCAAAGTACCTGGGCTCTGCCTTTGACATGAGCCTTTTAAATCCAGTACCCTGTACCACGGCATACGGTTGGATGTCTGTAGCGATCATCTCCATTATCACCTTGTCCATCTCTTTTTATCTTGGGTCAGTTGGGGACCATTTTGCTGTCCTGTCAAATACTTGAAAAAGAGTGGGCTGCATTGACTGAGTAGCTGTCTGTGCCCTTTTCTGTTCTTTTTGAGTCTTATCATATTCTTCTTTGTTTCACGCTCAGGTGTGTCCACAAATTACTCAATTTTTTTAGGCTAGCTTTGTTTGATCCCTGACTGACTTCCACTGTGCAGATATTGCAAACCACTGTACCAGAAGGGTCTTTGGTAAAAAGTCCCATACCTTGCTTTTGTTTGCAGATGGCCTCAGCCATCTGTAAAAATAGAAATAAAAGAGGGAGATTAATATTTTTTTAGAGCTGTATGGAAGTCAACTATCATGATTTAGTTTGTAAATTGTAAATTACACACAGAGAGATAAATAGACAGAGTAAATAGACAGATATATTTACATAAGAAGCACCACAGTTTTTTGTCCTATGGGAAATAAATCACCTTGCGCACAGCACCAAAAAACAAAATAAAATACTACTCTAACCCTTTCAGATGATGAGAAATCTGTTTTAAGTAGGGATGTCCATGACACATATTTTGACTATCGATAATTCCACAGCTGTTGTCCACAAATATTCAAATAGTCGCCCCCCGGCTCCATCCCATTCAAAATGCGACATAAATTAATTGCAAAATAATGCAATGTGACAATTTTTGCAATTGCAAGAAGTTCTGAACTTTATTTTAAAATACTTATCTAACACAGCTTTGTTAAACATGAGTCTATGTAAAAATACCTTCCTATTAGAAGACGTATAGAAATGGTTTAACTGCAGCAATAAGCAAACCTGTCAACTCTCACGTATCTCATCTTATTACTGTTTCCCAATATTGTCACAACTTTTTTGTCACAATTTCAAATTAACTATAAAGGTTGGGATAATTTGTTTATAAAGTAATATTTTGCAATTACAGCTGTAATTGACTGACCAAAATGTTTTTGGCAATCTGAGTTGCAACGAAAACACCATTGTGGCAATGTTTTCCGGTCATAACAGTGATATAAAAAATGTGATTTAGTAAATGATTTACATTTCCACATTTCCAAACCTCAACATATAGACATACAGTGAGGGAAAAAAGTATTTGATCCCCTGCTGATTTTGTACATTTGCCCACTGACAAAGAAATGATCAGTCTATAATTTTAATGGTAGGTGTATATTAACAGTGAGAGACAGAATAACAACAAAAAAATCCAGAAAAACGCATTTCAAAAAAGTTATACATTGATTTGCACGTTAATGAGTGAAATAAGTATTTGATCCCCTATCAATCAGCAAGATTTATGGCTCCCAGGTCTCTTTTATACAGGTAACGAGCTGAGATTAGGAGCACTCTCTTAAAGGGAGTGCTCCTAATCTCAGCTCGTTACCTGTATAAAAGACACCTGTCCACAGAAGCAATCAATCAATCAGATTCCAAACTCTCCACCATGGCCAAGACCAAAGAGCTGTCCAAGGATGTCAGGGACAAGATTGTAGACCTACACAAGGCTGGAATGGGCTACAAGACCATCGCCAAGCGGCTTGGTGAGAAGGTGACAACAGTTGGTGCGATTATTCGCAAATGGAAGAAACACAAAATAACTCTCAGTCTTCCTCGGTCTGGGGCTCCATGCAAGATCTCACCTCGTGGAGTTTCAATGATCATGAGAACGGTGAGGAATCAGCCCAGAACTTCACGGGAGGACCTTGTTAATGATCTCAAGGCAGCTGGGACCATAGTCACCAAGAAAACAATTGGTAACACACTATGCCGTGAAGGACTGAAATCCTGCAGCGCCCGCAAGGCCCCCCTGCTCAAGACAGCACATGTACAGGCCCGTTTGAAGTTTGCCAATTAACATCTGAATGATTCAGAGGAGAACTGGGTGAAAGTGTTGTGGTAAGATGAGACCAAAATCAAGCTCTTTGGCATCAACTCAACTTGCCGTGTTTGGAGGAGGAGGAATGACCCCAAGAACACCATCCCCACCGTCAAGCATGGAGGTGGAAACATTATGCTTTGGGGGTGTTTTTCTGCTAAGGGGACAGGACAACTGCACCACATCAAAGGGACGATGGACGGGGCCATGTACCGTCAAATCTTGAGTGAGAACCTCCTTCCCTCAGCCAGGGCATTGAAAAAGGGTCGTGGATGGGTATTCCAGCATGACAATTACCCAAAACACACAGCCAAGGCAACAAAGGAGTGGCTCAATAAGAAGCACATTAAGGTCCTGGAGTGGCCTAGCCAGTCTCCAGACCTTAATCCCATAGAAAATCTGTGGAGGGAGCTGAAGGTTCGAGTTGCCAAACGTCAGCCTCGAAACCTTAATGACTTGGAGAGGATCTGCAAAGAGGAGTGGGACAAAATCCCTCCTGAGATGTGTGCAAACCTGGTGGCCAACTACAAGAAACGTCTGACCTCTGTGATTGCCAACAAGGGTTTTGCCACCAAGTACTAAGTCGAAGGGGTCAAATACTTATTTCCCTCATTAACATGCAAATCAATGTATAACTTTTTTGAAATGCGTTTTTCTGGATTTTTTTATTGTTATTCTGTCTCTCATTGTTAAAATACACCTACCATTAAAATTATAGACTGATCATTTCTTTGTCAGTGGGCAAACGTACAAAATCAGCAGGGGATCAAATACTTTTTTCCCTCACTGTACCTGTGTGCTCGAGTTCCAGTGAATAATAAATAAATAGAAATAACTGGCTGTGTGTGTAGCTTAATAATATCAATGTGTTTGTTGCTCCTCTTTCCTTTCCTGTCAATGCTAGAGTGTGTGGCTTTTGGCTGTAGATTTGAGGTAGTGTAATTGCACTGCACATGTGATACACTTAACAGTATTTTCTTAACATGTATTTCCATGGAGAACTTCTCTGTTGCGTTCTTGTAGCACAATTTCCTCAGATATGCGCAGATCTGCAGAATTCCACTAATCCCACTGATGGGGCTGCACAGATTTTCACAGACAAGAAATAACAACTCCCACCGTCCCGTCAATCTTCATTACCACTACATAGAGAGCACAGACTTCACAATAAAATCTAAATCTATTTTTTTTTTGATCCATCGAATGTTGGATTCACTTGTGGACCATCGTTAACAAATAGTCAGATGTTTTGGTCTCATCCCTAGTTTTTAGAGGCTGGCTGACATCATTTCCTTCCAGACCTTATATGAAAATAAATACTGGCCTAAACTAAAGTAAGTTACAATTCAAAAGCGAAGTCTCTTACAATTATAAAAACCTTCTGAAAATGAATTAGCATGTATTATTAAGTATTAAATAATGGGAAAATGATTTGTGTTTTTTTAGCTGCGTAGCTGAAATTCAGCTGAACAGAACCACGTGCGTTTTGTTTACATTGTGTCTTTCCAAGCTTTTGAAATGCAATGTGCAACTGTACAACATGCACATGGTATTGACCAATTGCAAGGACATTACTATGGCTAGAGATTTTTTTGTTTGTTTTTTACCCAATCACAGACTGTGACTTTATGACTATCTAGCCAATCCAAAAGGAAAATCTGCGAGTCAGGTTACATGCATGCATGTATAGTATTTATTTCTTAGCAGACACCCCTATCCAGGGTGATGTATAAAACTTATAAGACAGTATCTGAGTGGGAAATGTCCAGTCAACAAACATCAGTCTTCAGCAAACATTTAGCTTAATTTCTTTATTTTAGTTCCTAATGTTCATTTTGAAAAATTGTTAAATTTACTTTAGTTTAGAGTGTTTTAGAAAAAAATTTTTAACGGTTTATAAGCCCTATGTTTCTCTTTTTCTTTTTTCCACCATGGTTTCAGTAGTGTCCTCGGCGCCACTGTGCATGAGAATCACTTTAGCTACCAGTGGAAAATTAACTCAGTTTTAAAAAAATGAAACAGTGGTAAATACATATAATAGCTACTGTAAAACCACATAAACATGCATGTGTCTGACGACGGATTTTATGGTAATTTGGAAAATAAATTCACTGTCACTCACTGTTCTATGGGTTGAATGGCCTCCTCTCGTTTGTAAACTTTCTTAATGTACTAAAAACAATTGATACTGTTCGAATTTGAACTAAATGAGAAGTGTCCATCTGGAAAGTGCTGGCAGGTGGGACATTTTTTACAACATCTACTCAAAGGGTTAAACTACCAATTCGCCTTGCTATCCCTCACTCTTTCATGACTCTCAGTAATAATTTTATTGACAGGGAATAGTAAATGATATGGCCAATATTATATTCAGGGATGGGCAAAGATACATCAAAATGTATTTTAAAATAAGATACCAATACCTTAATTTTAAGTGTATCAAAATAAACTACAAAATACAGCAGCCACACCATGTTTCAAATAAACTACTGTATTTTTGTATTTTAAAAATACTAAAAATTATTTTACAAGGGAGCATGAAATCACTTCGCAAACCTTCCTTCTATCGGCCTATTTGATCTATCCCTTCACCAGTAAACTGACTCAGCTGATTAAGTAGACAATGTTTGATAGCAACAGCTTTCCTCTGCCTAACGAGTCGTGCGATAAATCTGACATATGCAACCAGTTAACAGATCAAATATTCACATATCCCTGTGATCACCCAGATGAAGGTTAGTTTTAAAGTAACCAACAGTTTAATGTTTAACTAACAGTTTGCTAATGACTCATAATTGTATCCTAATTTAGTTACTTGGTGTTCAGTAATGAAGGGCCTACTTTTCATCAGCAACACTGACTCAATGACAAACAAGTCATTCATAAGAAGACAACTGATGGCACCTTTATTCATAGCAACTAGTTTCTAAGTAATGCATCATTTGATTGTTAATCATAAATATAATAAATTATGTGTCAGGCAGTCATTCATACAATGGTATGCAAAATCATGATCCTACTAAACAGCTACTTCAATTAGGGTACAATCATTTAGCATTCAATAATTTATCAATCAGTGGACACCTATTTGGAGGTTGAAAACAAACATTTTAGCACTTTGTCAACAATTAACAAATGCTCAATGTTTTGATTTTAAATGTAGGCAGAAACGTAAACAGAAAGTAGCAACAGAGCTTGTCAAGGAGTGGTGGATTGGTTGACAACCTGCTCTTTAATGGCGTTGCAGCACAACGTTGTTAATGACAATATTATTTATTTAGGGTTAGAGTCCCCATTAAACTTGGACTTTCGTTAACGTCAAGGTTGTTTTTCTGCTGGTTTAACTGAATTGGGTGTAGATTTATATGGGCTCAGTTTGACATTTTGGCACTGGCTAGGGCTGGGGTTCAGGCTGCTATTTGGGCCTAAAATGAGGCCAGTACCCTGTTGCTGTAATACAGTGGGTTATAGTGAATAGTCTCTCCTCTCTAACGATTGAGCATGACTTGGAACTTAAGCTGATTCATTCCCATATCAGCATCAACTGAAAATCTGGATGTTTAAGAAAAAAATCACAAGAAAAAAGGGAACATTGAAAATTATGAATATTGCCCAACCAGTTAAAATCAGTTTAGTTTTAATATGCCATATAGATGAAGATAGGAAAAGTCAAAATCCTGCATTATGATTGGCCAGAGCAAAATAGAGTGACATCACTGCCTTACTGTAACATGGCGCATTGTGACACATGCTGTATCCATGACAACAACTTTAGAATGCTTCACATGTATTCTAATGGTCAACCAGTCAATACAGAGAGAGCCACGCCTTCTCATTGTTAACCAGACCATACAGAGAACCTAAAGAGAGCGCCAAAATGTGTAGAGTTTTTCTAATACAGAAAGTTAAAGACTTGTTTGGCCAATTCCAAAAAAAACAGGCCCACATGGCTACAGAAGTACCCATGGAGATTAATGAATGCGCCCATACTGACACCGTTAAGTGGGCATGGTCCTCTCCTTCAAGGCCAGGTCCATCTGCTGGCCTCCCTCCTCCATCCTCAAGGCTGTGCAGCTGGAGGCTCAGCCGGAGGGCTTCATGGAGGAGAAGGAGATGAAGATCTGGACCTCACTGTGGAGGCAGACAGCAACCTCCTGCTCATGCTCCTCTCCTTCAAGGCCAGGTCCATCTGCTGGCCTCCCTCCTCCGTCCTCAAGGCTGTGCAGCTGGAGACTCAGCCGGAGGGCTTCATGGAGGAGAAGGAGATGAAGATCTGGACCTCACTGTGGAGGCAGACAGCAACCTCCTGCTCATGCTCCTCTCCTTCAAGGCCAGGCACATCTGCTAGTCTCTCTTCTCCGTCCCTGAGGCTGTGCTGCTGGAGGCTCAGCAGGAGGGCTTCACGGAGGAGGAGGAGATGAAGATCTCGACCTCGCTGTGGAGGCAGACAGCAGCTTGCTCCTCTGCTTCAAGGCCAGGCCCATCTGCTGGTCTCTCTCCTCCGTCCCTGAGGCTGTGCTGCTGGAGGCTCAGCAGGAGGGCTTCACGGAGGAGGAGGAGATGAAGATCTCGACCTCGCTGTGGAGGCAGACAGCAGCTTGCTCCTCTGCTTCAAGGCCAGGCCCATCTGCTGGTCTCTCTCCTCCATCCCTGAGGCTGTGCTGCTGGAGGCTCAGCAGGAGGGCTTTCACGGAGGAGGAGGAGATGAAGATCTCGACCTCGCTGTGGAGGCAGACAGCAGCTTGCTCCTCTGCTTCAAGGCCAGGCCCATCTGCTGGTCTCTCTCCTCCGTCCCTGAGGCTGTGCTGCTGGAGGCTCAGCAGGAGGGCTTCACGGGGGAGGAGGAGATGAAGATCTCGACCTCGCTGTGGAGGCAGACAGCAGCTTGCTCCTCTGCTTCAAGGCCAGGCCCATCTGCTGGTCTCTCTCCTCCGTCCCTGAGGCTGTGCTGCTGGAGGCTCAGCAGGAGGGCTTCACGGAGGAGTAGGAGATGAAGATCTCGACCTCGCTGTGGAGGCAGACAGCAGCCTCCTGCCTGTGTCCAAGTCCAAGTGTTCGACCCATGCTTTCTCTTTTGATGATGCCTTTTGGATTTCCTTGATTGTCTTGTTCTTTCGATCGCCTGACCTGCCGACTGTGACTCCACTACGCCTCTTGCCTAGCCCTATTGTACCACGCACCGATTCCGTGCTGCGGGGCTTCCTGCAGCAGAAGTGGAGTGCCTGTTTGGGGCAATAAATAGAAGAACCAAATGGAAAATCAAATCTCTAATAAAAGAGTAAAATATATATATATTGTGGTTCTTGTTTTCCATCTTTGTTATTCAATTTTCTTGATCTGGTTTGATTACAAATGCATCCAACTATGTGTCCACAACCTGATTTTTAAAGGGGAATTTCAAAAGGTTTGTATTTTTTATTTTTTTACAGTTCATTACACACCTTGCATTTTTTTTTTGTGTGTTGGGGGAGAGGGTGGGGATGTAACTGAACGAACCTGTATTTACAAAAATCTCGGATATACTTTTTATGCCTTCCTAGCGCATCCTGCCCCAATTCTTGTAACTTGTTGTGAAGTTTCATTTTGTAGTAAACATCTCAGTTAACATAGCACTAATTATGTTGTCCTGTGCAGTAGGGTAGGCAATGCTCCAGGTTTGCTGGCTCCGGCTCTGGAGTGGCTCCTCCCCTGAACCCATATGAGTACTTTTTCAAGTATGTGCCAGCTGAGATGATGGCATAGGTCAGCAGTTCCCAAACTTTCTGGGTGGCGCCCCCCCAAAAACATTTGAGTCACAGCTCCCTCCCCCCCCCATGTCTCACATGGTCATATTTATAGTAACATTTTTTTTTTTTAAAGCCCCAATGCTTAACAAGGATGAATACACTTTAATACTTGTTTGCATTTCACTTTTCACAATTTTATTTGTTCATTTACATTGGAATCTCTCTGCATGAACCTATTCTTACTCCATCTAGTGCTGCTCACTCTAGACGGGTGAGCCTGAAGATACAGTAACGCCCTCTTTCCATTTTGTACGATTTTACCCATTTTATATATATTTTCAACTATTTGGTCTCATCCCTAATTACATATATATTTCTATGTTAATGCATTTCCAAAATATTGTAGCAGAGTCCTGGCGAGCTCATTTCCCACGACTCGATGACATTTTGGAGCTGCAAGTTATTTTTATGTATTTATTTTACCTTAATTATCACCTCACATGCTGTGTATTTTGGTCTGAAACTACCAATTAGCAGCTTTCACAGACGCTGCTCTCTGACAATCCACTATTCTCATTGGACTGAATCTCATTGACTGGATATGGAAGAATCCAATAACCGAGAACTGATTCACACTCTTATTATTCAGGACAGTACAGTTTGTTTTTAATGTGTGTAAGTGTGGAAAAAGTCGCTTCATAGAGATAGGTTGATGCAAAAGAAATAAGATTATCCAATCACGCGCCCCACAGTTTGGGAACCACTGGCATAGAAGACCAAAGTGTGTGCAATACAAAGTGGAAAAAGAGCTTTCAAGAATGTGTCCCAAGGGGAAATCAAAGCTTTAATTGGGCTTCACCTGGCTATGGGTGTCCTGAAGCTCCCTTGAGTTCACATGTACTAGGACTCCAGTATTGATATTGGCATCTTCAGTAATACTTTGAGCGCTGACCGGTTCTTCCAGTTGTGCTCACACTTGCACTCACACTTGCACCTTGTCAACCACCTGGACAGGCCGGCTGAAAACAATGATGTTGTCTTCAAAGTGTGTCCACTGTATGACTCCATTCAGAAGTGCTGTTTTGAACTCTCATTGGAAGGAAATCTTTGTGTTGATGAACAAATTATGCCTTTCAGATGGACACTCTCTGTGAAACAATATGTAAAAGGAAAGCCAAATCCATGGGGTGTGAAGATCTACTTCCTCTGTGGCAAAAGTGGTCTTGCGTACAATTTCCTCTTCAATCAAGATGCTACTATGGAGCTCTCTCAAGACAACAAGAAGTGTATGGGTCTTGGAGCTGCTGTACAAGCACCTCTAACATGTCACATGAAGAGGAACAGCCGTTGTTGAAACAAGCTCTGTAAAGATGGCCCTTACCAGAGATCATGTTTCTATGTACTCAATTTTAAGAGTATATGAGTGAAAAAAAACTAAAGAAAATGAACTTGAATCATTGAATCAAAATTAATCATTTAATGACCATTGAAACCCAAAGTCCATTGCAAGGGACATAAAATAAAGTCATGAAAAACGTGAAGTTTCATCTCAAATTAGTTTGAGCCTTATTTCTACAAGGGATAGGTGTAAGAAAAATCACACAAATATTTATTTTTTGTGTCTAGAAATAAATCTTGTCTGAAGGGTTTTGGACACCAAACGAGCACGATGGGTGGAATGACCTGATCAATGTAGATGTATTACATTAAGTGACCGGGCTCAAACAAAAACCTTGTGCAAATACAACCAATAAAGCAATCATATAATCAAACTAAATAAACTCCTATGTGACAAAGATTATACAAGACTTAACTGACCAGCTAGACACCCTCACATCTGCCTCCCATAGGGAACCAGCCCTTCCCGGTTCTGGTAGCTGGGTCAGTATCACTGAAAGTGTTATTTTTTGTCCTCAAGGTAAATCAATCAATATTATATGTAAAATGTGCACTAGCTCAAATTTCAAAAGGATCCCTATGTGTGTATGCCTTCATGATAACAGAAGCATAGTGACAGACTTCAAAGTCAATTTGATACATTTTAGACCATTTTACTTCAGTGGAGGGAGGCATTTTTGCAGTGTCCCAAGTGCTGCTCAATCAACATCAACGAGAATAATTAGGAATATAATTATAATTGTTTCAAAATTGTTCTCCAATTTTCTTCATTAAATGTTATCTTATGTATAGTAGTTTTATGTTAAATGCTGCACTTCTTATAAGTTGACTATTTTCTGTACGTCCTCAAAGTCACTGTCCACCCTGTTACATTGTGGCTACTGGCACTTTAAGAACAAATCCCTTTTCTGCAATGACATTAAATGAAATATAATATTTTTAATATTAATAGTAGTTTACAGAATTAATTAATGAATATCCAAAATCAGAAATACATTGATAGTTTTATTATTTGATAAGTAACTGATTAAGGTCGGAATGGTCCGATGTTTACATTTAGTATTATGGTGAGTAATTTAGCTACATTATGCACTGAAATTAATTTTATTGACAAATAACTTTTCAACAATGCAATTCACAAATGGTAAGCAACTTACCGTAAAGTCATCAGTCTTTTCAGCACCCTGGATCCTCTGCTCTTCCGTTCTGCTTGAATCCACATGCTGCATGATAGGGTTGCAACAAACCCAAAACAAGGTAGACTTACAACAACCAATCAAAGAGCGAGAATGGTGCGGCTGCGGCATCAGCACTTAAAGAACAAAAATATAGGATGCATCCATGAAACATAAATCTTTATTGATGCATTATCAGTGGAATAAGTGCCGATACCGATATTTCAGTAAACGGCAAAATATCGGCTGATAATATCTGTGTAGCGATATATCGGTCTGGCCCTAATTTACATGATAAAATATGTGTAGTTACATATATAATACTGGTATTAAGCATGTAATTACACATTTAACACCATCATTATTAATTTTGATGTGTTTACCATTATTGTGTTTTCAGTTCTTAAAATGTGCTAAAGTCTACAGAAACAAAGAAAAGAAACTAATGCATACTTATTTAACTAGTTTGTTTTAATATACAATAATCATATCAAACATTACTTTTTTTACATTTGCTGGGATCACGTGTAGCATGGATTTTAAATAAATAATCTCTCAGAAGGGAAATAAGTAGTATTTAAAACAATATTTCCAAAGAATTGTAGTATTTAAAATTAAGGGTGTGAGTTATTTTAACTTTAACCATACATGAACAGGGTTTCAGTCATGTTGACCTCATTTACTTGCAATTACTATATTCTAGAATATAAATAATGGAAAAATACAACAATTCTTAAATGTCAATGTTATAGACAAGTATTCTTTAAAACAGAGCACTTTGTTTTGGGGGCTTTACTTTGAAATCCTTGGCATGCTGCTGACCCTACTGTGGTTCCATCACTTGGCTGCTGTGAGCTGCCTGATAAGCAGTGAAGGGGATTGAATATTTGATTGGATGACAAAAGACTGTATAAAGTGAATGCTGTCAAGCAGCTGAGTATTGAGGCAATCAAAAAAGGACTGAGATTAAAAGCTACTCCACATGCTCTTATCCCATTGGGAATGGAACTGCTAAGATGGCACAAAGTGAGTGTATAACCTAGGGCAGCTGATAAAAAATTCTTACCTCCCATGAAAAGATTATCTTGACAAGATCAAACTCATCTTGACAAGCAGATCCAAGGACCTGAGAGGGTTATTTTATCCAAATCATTTTATGATTGAAAGCTCTTACTGTGTGAGAAGGGTGCCAGTCCAGCATCCAATCTATATATTATCTATCCAGACTATTCATTACATTGAATGTACATTTAAATGTTGTAATTATAACATTCAATAAATACAACATTTGTAATAATAATAAGATTGATAAGTATGATTAGCACTCAAATCATTTTTGTATTCACTGAACAATTACACAACTTTTGTGAATAATCTATTGGTAAAAGGCAAGTGGAAAAACAAGATGCATTATTTTACCAAAATCAGATATACATTAGAAAAGGAGAAGACTCTTGCTTGACTACATATATCGAACAGCTTTATTAGATTTGTAAAGATTAATTACAGAGTGCTTGCAGTGAACACATGGGCACTGAGAATACTGAAGAAAAAGTAAAGGATGGTATGCAAAATCAAAATGTCATTGATATTATTATTTTAGAGAATTGTTCAATATTTAGTTAGAATGGAAATTATTGTAAAATATATAAATGCTGGTAAATAAAAAAATTACTTACATTATATTTTAAATATTGTTGATAGCTGTTCATTACAACATAATATTAGCAAACAGAGAAATCCAGCTGGCAATTCATTGTTTAAACTGTTTTAGTAGGTATAAACCATATAAACTATATAAAAGTAGACTTGGAAAAAAAGGACAGGGGAACAATGTCTGCTTGCTTAGAATGTATGTTTCATCCTGGTGGTTCATTGTCTGACAGTAAAAAATAAATACATACAAAATAAAATAAAATAATAAATAAATGCAGCAGCCACCACAAATCCAACATTCTTAATTGGCCATCCCAATCTCCAGACCTAGATCAATTTGTAAATGTGTGTTTTTTTTGTGGGTCAATGACAAATATGGTTTTCAAAATGAAAAAACAAAACAAAAATGCACAGCAAAATGGGTGTAAAATACATTTTTATGTTCACAACAATGTATGTTGTGTGTTCTTGTTTGTTTTATAACTTTTAAGATTTTATATATATATATATATTTTTTTTTTTTTTCTGATTTTACCACCCAATAAATGTCAGGTGGTGCAACCGTATATTAATAAAAAATGTGTTTTAATGTGTTTCCCACAACTGGATACAAGTACATATGAATCATTGTACTGTCTAAAATACATAAGACGTACTAAATTTCCCCTTAAATTCTTTATTTATGGGGCATTTCTTAGAAACAGGCACTTATTTATGTTTTTAAGCATCCAATTTCCCATAGGGGCAAAGAAAAACTTTTTTTAAAACTGTATACATTATATAAGGTGATAAAGCTATATTTATGACTTAACTTTGCAGTTGCAATGAACATTTATGTTTTAAAATATAAATGTGCTGGTTGTGCCACCTAACATGCTCAATAACAATTGATTATCACAAAATAACAAGAAGTTCATGCATTACATTCTGGTTTCTTTTGGCTTTTAACTCATCCCCTATTTTCACTTGTTTAAAACTTCTTAGACTACGTTTTTTTATATGCATATATATATATATATATATATAATATGGACATTATAAGGAATGTAGGTATGTGACATCTATCAAATGAAAATAGACAAACTGTACTATAACTTTCTGCATAGTTGATCATGATCAGACAAACTATATTACACTACTACCAAGTTTTTTTTCACTTTCACAAAAACAGAAATTAGTTTTTTGAAATTGACATTTTCGTCCATTAAAATGTAAGGAATATTTTGAGATGAAAATTGTATGTTGCAGTACTACTCAAACTGAAATTTGTAGACATTGTTGGGAATAACGTGCAATTGAAATAACCTAACCTATGCAGAAACATTTAGAGAAAATTTGTACCATAAAATGCAAAAATATAAATCAAAATCACTGTTTTCATGAAATACTAAATGCATTATTTTCTGAACACACATAAAATATTTTAAAACGACATTTTCTATATGAAATGTATGAATTTATAAGCCTGACCATAAATTCAGTGTATTACATACATTAACTATCAAACATTCTTTCATGTATGACTCTGTGTCACTGTGGACTAAAGGTTCATAAAGACATGCTGGGTTACTTTATTTAAAATGAATTAAAATAGATGCACTAAAATAACTTAATATCATACAGAAAGATTATTATTATTATTATTCAAATGTATTTAATATATTCAAAAACATTAATTAACATGACTTTTTTTCCATTGGTAATTTCAAACTGTAATTCTGGTTGCACCATTTGACTTATTGGTTGTGCCACCTGACTTTTCAAACTCAATTCAAATCTAACAAGCATTAACTTGGACACCTATATTAACTTTTGGCCTTGAAGTAAAGTGCACACATATATTTTAAAAATAGAACTACAAAATTGCTACAAAAACATTTTTGTTTTGTAGTTTTCCAGGTGTCATACCACCTGACTTGACCCAACCTCAACATGGCTAAAAAATGTAAAATTATCAATATATACTGCAGCATAGGGGTCATTTGGGGTCTTCTTTTGTGCTGTCATATCCTGATCATAGTTTTTTTAAAGTGATATTACATTGAAAAAAAAATGTGGACAAGTTTTTTTTTTTTTTTTTTTAGAATACATTTAACATAGCACTGTTTCACAACGTTTAATAATCTTTAAGCAATTTAACATACAATTATGCCAAACTATTTGATTAAGAATTGTTTCGAGTAAAATTACCTTTTTACTACAAATTTTTTCTCTGCATATATGTTCGGACGGTTGCACCACCTGACATTTTGGAGTTTTGGAACACCAAAACTCAAAAATGTATTATATTTAAATACAACGAAATTGGTTCCATTTCAAGTATACATCGTAGAATAATTGTATATATTACATGTATTTATTTAAAAAATGATTAGGAAAATAATGGCTTCGGACACAAAAAATGCACATTATGTCATTGACCCTAGCGCATTTGAGCTATATTTAATGACAGAATGGGCCACATCAATGAATAAATGAATAATACATGTTGCTATTGGTTATTGTTTACTAAACTGCTGTTTTGTTGGCGCAATTTTTATGTGAAACTCTGCCAAAGGTTAAGAGATATCTGTCAATACCATATTTCATCCAGTTACACCTACTGCTTTCTTAATGTACCAGATGTGCAGTGATAGATACTGCTACAATGGAGCTCAGTCACCCATTCTCCACCCCCCCAGTTTCATAACCGATTATTTTTATTTTGAAGTGATGCGGAATCCTTTGGGGACTGGTTAGTAATAGGGAATACTCTGAAATAACCTACCAGAAATGCATTATTAGCTTGCTTGTGGGTTACAAGGGATATTTGAGTATGACATTTATTATACTTTATTTATTTATGTGTTTGCATTTCAAGATTCTGATTTTGCCAGCCATGTACTTATTTCAAAATAAAAACATGTCACAGGAGGTGACAGACTGCGAAATTAACACTGCATTTTTTTTTATTTTTTATTTTTGGTTTTCCATCAGGTTCTTGTTTGCTTTTATTTTTTTACCCTAAATACGTAATTGTTTTCTTGAGCACTAGCAATCTAAAAACTTGTGTAGGGGAATAAGACTCAGAGAGTGGAGTTCAGAGTTACTACACAGCCATGGTCCTCAATCCTCTTAAATTGAGGTGGCATAGTCATTGTTCAAATTATAGCATGAAGGCGAGTGCCACCTTATGTAACAAAAAACGATACACACATACACCGTTGAATCTTGGAGGATTTCTGACAAATAATTAATGTTTTATTTTCCCTTCGGTTTTGGTTTTAATCTCAAGAGTTTAGTTATCTAAATGTTTCTCACGGAAATGTTGTTTTCCAAAGAACCTTGGCTAGTCTTGGAAGTTAAATGATAAAAAGTCTCTGAACTCTGTCCTGTAGACTCCCCTTGGATAATACTTTTTAACAGAGACATATATGAATACTAAAAGAGCTGCCTGTTCCAAGAGACTGGTACATTTGCTTATGTCTAAAAAAGACAACTTGCCCTGCTCCTAAGTCCTTTGGGGTTGTATCATTAACACTGCACTACATTCACAATGAATCCTTTTTTCCTTTTTTTAACTGGCTGACATTAATCTCAAAGGGAAATTCAATTTGAGTACAATACTGCAGAGCATTACTCTCACTAAGGAAGAAGACAAAGGATAATTATTGTAGCAATCACTGTTGAAAGGTATCAGACAATCCGATCCAAAGTGAACACAAACACCACTGTATATATGTATGTATGTATGTATGTATATATATTGATTGATTGATTGCTATTAATCACTGCATCACCATCCAATTTGCATTTTCTTAACTATCTATTTTCATAACCTGCATTGTTGTTTTTTCTGTCTTGATATTTCTTGCTGTTTTTATGGCTTACTTTTTTTTACATATCCCCCAATCCAATCCAATCTATCTCTGTTTCCATGCTGACAAGACAGGATGACTGGCATAAGCATTAGATAAGTACAGCTCCATCCTCTTATCTTAAGGAAAGCTCCTGCCTGTCACATTATCGTGCGAATCAGGACAGACAAATCCTTTCATTATCAGGACATTGAGGTGTTACCATTACAGAAAAGTAGCTGTCTCCTAGTATTATCTTGCATACAATCTATAACATACTAATTTGAAGCAAAATGAGATCTAAGCAAATTATCTACCAGGCATTAATAATATACCTAAATAACCTTGCAATTGTTTACATTTTACAAATTTTGTAAAGGTTTGTTTGCTGATAATAAAATCATTAATGTAATTAGAAAGTAAGTGTTTTTGTTTTTTAATGAATTTCCCTTTCAGTCTCATATTTCTGTGATGCAGAATAGATTATTTCCTTTGTGATTTGTTTTCATACCACAAACAAAATGCAAGGGATCTACTATTGTTTACCCAGGCAAGATTAAAACATTGACCCAACCACCAATTGCAGTTTACAATTCCTATACTTTCTTGTTTGACAGAGGATTCTTGCTTCTAACTAATGCATTCACTATTCTTTGTACAGCATGTACATATTTAATTGTTTTATGTAATGAATTTATGTCTGTTGCATAATGCACTTAAAATATAACTTACATTAACAGTATTACAGTAAGCAAACAAAATAGCATAACTAAATAAAATAAAAGATAATAATTTGGTCATACTGTAGTGTTGGAAAATGAATACTGCATACCCAGAGAATAGGAAATGATTAATGTATTTTAATGTACTTGACAGTGCTGTATTCCTGTTGTAGTAGATTCACAAATCTCTAACAGACATACAGATGACATACACCAGAGGCCAGAAGTCTCACATGAGGTAATTTTGATAGATCAAGTAAAAAAAAAAAATAATAATCTTTGATTCCCCCACATACACAGTCAATCACGATCATAGATATATATAGAACAGGCCCATGGCGTCTGCAATTTAGACACGATATCATAACTAGTTCAGGCTGCATTGGCAGGTTCAGCCAATGTCAGGTTCAGTCCCGCCCCCATTAAACGCAGCGCAAAGGACGTTGTGCATGCTAGCAGTAGTGTTTCCGGTTGTGTCTTTTCATTTCTATTTTGTTTAGCTAGCTAAAGTTAAACCAAGAGGACACTGTCTAGGTATGGGAAATAAAGCAAAACTTAAGTGTTGGCCAAAATCTAGTAAAAGAGGGAAGTTAGAGTTGTACAGTGTAGTGCTAAACATGGAAAACCGTTTACTGATGGAGAGTACATCAAAGGGGCTTTCCTTAACAGTTTGGAGGTTTTGTTTGATGTCCTGCCAAACAAAGACACAATCCTTTCTAGAATATGAGACTTGCCTGTGTCTGCTAGAACTGTTCAATGGCGTGTTACTGAAATGGCTGACAACATCAACAAGCAGCAAATGGTTGCATTAAAATACGCTGTGGTGTTCAGTGTAGCACTTGACGAAAGTGTGGACATTAATGACAACCCACATTTGGTAATTATTGCGACATACTGTGACTCTGCGGAGATACGTGAGGAGTCATGCTGCTTTAAAACCCATGCAGGGAACAACTGAGGGAGAGGACATCGCTAAAATATTTGTAGAGCATTCTGAGGATTGAGGGGACATCTGAAAACTTTTCACTATCACAACAGATGGGGCTCCTGCTATGTTGGGAAAACAGAAGGGGTTCATAAAGCTAATCGAAGATCAAATTGGCCACCCCAACATTACGTTTCACTGTATAATTCACCAGGAAAATCTCTGTGCGAAGATTTCTAACTCTGATCTTAATAATGTGATGGCTACCGTGGTGAAAATGCCCTGGTTGCTCACTCTGCATTGACACACAGTCATGGATGTTCTTAAAATTGGAAGGGGTTTGTTGCGAAACTTGCTGTCTTTTCTCGGGACACTGAAACATCCACTTTCTGTTCCTTCAGACACTTAAAGGAGCTTTACGCACATTGCACTGTTAATGCTGCTGACATCCGAATTTACATGTGATAGCTTGAGTCAGAGTTTGCTGTCAGATTCCAAGATTTCCAGCGATTCGGCCTCATGTCTTCTTTTTTAATTAAACCTGACAACTTTAAGGAGACATCCCTGCCCGTGAAATTTGACCGTCTGAAAAAAGTTGCATTTGCACTGCTTTCAGCTTTTGGATCCACCTATCTCTGCCAACTGATATTTTCACACATGAAGTCCCTCTCGCTGCCAGCTGACAACAGATCACTCACAGGCCTGTGTGCAACTCAACATCTCCAAATATGAACCAGAGATAGGGCAGCTCAGCAAAGGAATGCAGGGACAGGGTTCAGTAAGATGTGAATTGTATGTGTACTATATCTTTGATGTAATCGATCAAAAATGTTGGCATTGTTGTAAAATGTTGGTACTATAAAATGATCAGTGGCACGCAGACTCTTAGATAACTGGCACAGTACTGATAAAAGGTTGCCGACCCCTGACATACACATTGATGCCATTACACAGCTATATATAAACAGGTGTTTACATAGATCTACATGCTTGTGGTATGTTTTCTAACTATGTTTAAACCATGTATATGGATACATTGCAGTGGCTATGCAGTCCTTCTGCTAATGAGTTGAAACAAGTGTTGAAAACAAAATTTGCTGTTTTGCAGAACAGAAATATATTGTCTGGGGATAGCATTGTTCATCTCTGTTTTGTACTCTGTGTGTTTTTTTTCTAAGTAGTATATTGCTATGACAGAGATTTGTAGATTTGTCATAGCGATACCACTCAGGGAGTTGAAAAAATTGTAGCCATTCGACAAAGCACAGGCATATTATCATCATTAGGTATACAAACATTTTTGGATGAATAAAGATCAGTGATTCTGTTCTATATATTTGCTAACAAACATAATAGGTAAATGTGGGTACAAAGTCTAACTCTAAATTTGGTACATTTCACTAGAAAGGCTATAATAAAAGTTATAATAAAGAATATTCCATAGGCCAACACTGGAAATATCATGGAATGATACAATTAGTCATTATTTTACGGATGCAAATTCAGTGTATTAAAGCTAAATTGCATGTCAAAGATTACACTTTGTGAGTTATATTTCTACATTTTTTTTAAAGTAAAAAGCATTTGTTGGAAGCACCCTTATTTGTTATTCTATTATGTATTTCTTTTTAACTCTGCAGATTGGTATTTGTATTATTTTAGCAACCATGCCAAGTCTGCATAGGTCAGTTCAGAGTATGTGGGCATTGTCAAATACTTGCTAAGGGTATTTAAAAGTATAGTTTATTGAATCTTTCTTTAGTATTACTTTGACACTAAGTCAAAATAAATCATTTCAAATCTGTCCCTTGAGGAAAATGATATTGTACAATTGTCCCCATATTTAATGAGGCAGATCCCATTCTGTTTAAACATCATGCAGCAATAAAATGAACATATTGTCACCCCAAATCAATGTCAATGGGAATGCCCTGGAAATATTTATCATCTCTGATTGTATGATTTGTTAATAGGAGATAATGTCTGTCACCACACTTTAGGCTATAGTGCCAAGCAGTTGTGGATATGTTTTATATTGTATGTCATTCTGAGACAGATAAATCTTCAAATACGCCCAAGGATCTGAATAAAATGGTGTCCAGCAAAGAGAGATCAATGTCGGAAGCCTTAAGTTACTTGCTTTTTGTATGTGTCTTTGGTGTCGCATGTCAGTTTACACTAACCAAAAGACAGCTGATTAACTTTTTTACCAGACATGTCTGTATGCAATGGAGTTTTTTTCTTGATTTTATAAAATCCTATTAATTTGTACTACTACAAATAACACTACTTTATGATTAAAGGTAAATTAGACTGTGAGTTAAATGTATTTCATAATGTCAAGTATATTACAGTATCACATTTCATTGTGATGATCTTATACAGTAGTTTGTAAACTTTAAATAAACCACATCAAAGGACAGCACATTCCAGTATCAAAATAGCACTTCAGCCACTTAAAGATGTAGTCCAGAAATTACCCTTTGAGGCAAATACAAAGGAAAAAGCAAGAAAATCACCAGTAAGGTGTATGCATATCAACCTCTTACACAGAAAAGAAATAGCGACAACTTCCCAAATTTAAAGGCCACTGATCTGTATAAGATTAATTTTAGGACAATGTTATGTTGGGTCACAGATTCAGATCACCACACACACACGCACACAGAAATAGATTGTGCTTGCATACATAACAGACACAAACAAGTTAAACAACAATGCAATAGATTAATGCAACTGAAAATGTCACTGCACAACTAAAAAGTTTGTAAGGAATAGCCATTAATGATTGGGTGACTCATTGCATAGTATCAGATTAATTTAGATTTGAAAAAAAAAAGGCCTGGGAAATGTACAAGGTTGAAGATTAAAACATATTTCAAAACAATTATTTAATTATATATACATTTCACTAGGGGGCGGCACGGTGGTTAGTGCTGCCACCTCACAGCTCCAGGGTCCTGGGTTCGAGTCTCAGCTCGGGGGGCCTGTCTGTGGGGAGTTTGCATGTTCTCCCCGTTTCTGTGTGAGTTTTCTCCGGGTACTCTGTTTTCCTCCCAGCGTCCAAAGACATGTGGTTTAGGTTGATTGGTCTCTCTAAATTGTCCTGTGTGTGTCTGTGTATATGTGTGTGTTGCCCAGCGATGGACATGCATCCTGTCCTGGGTGTATTCCTGCCTTGCGCCCTATGCCTGCCGGGATCGGCTCTGGCTTCCCTGCAACCCTCACCAGGATAAAGCGGTTTTGAATATGGATGGATGGATATATTTCACTTTTTCAATATTTTGTATTATCTTTATTAAGGCTCACCTAAAAAAGGGAATATATGTAGTATTATTAATCAAATAAATAAAAATGAATACTACCAATTTAATACATCTATGCTAAAAATAATTATACCTATTTCTAAATACCCACATTTTAAATGGAGTAATTGTTCTCTGGTCATCTGGTACATTTGCAAAACTTACAAAGTCAACCTTAATTGCTATTAGGTATAAAAGGGGGGTGTGCACAGAAGGAAACAAGTCAGTACCATTCATCATTATTCTGCATGGAGGAGTAATAAAACAAACCCTTCACAGGAGAGCCTGAACCTTTTTAAAAGCTACAGGATATTGCAAGAGGGTCCATAAAATACTAATTAACAGAGTGTGAATAAATGTCAGCATTGCATATTTATAGACATACAGTTGTTGTTGATATTATTGATGTCCTTCATTTGCTACAATGTTAGTCTGTGATTAATTTAGTTGAATAGATATTCTGCATTAACACTGTATTTATTGAAGTACAGTGCTTATGGAAAGTCTACACCCCCTTTTTTCACAATTTTGTTGTGTCAGTGCCTTAGAGTGTCATGCATTTATATTAGGATTTTTTCCACTTTTATACATAGCATACTTTGTTGTGAAAAAAATGAAATATCATAATTGCAGAAGTCCCCACCCCCCTAAGTTAATACATAGTGGAAGCACCTTTGGCAGCAATTACAGCTGTGAGTCTGTTGGGATAGGTCTCTACCAACTTTGCACACCTACATGTGGCAATATTTGACTATTCTTCTTTACAAAATTGTTCAAGCTCTGTCAAGTTCCTTAGGGAGCATTGATAGAAAGCAATCTTTAAGTCATGCCTCAAGCTTCCAATTGGATTTAGGTCGGGCCTCTGACTGGGCCACCCAAGGATATTTACCTTTTGGGTAATTAGCCACTCCAGTGTGACTTTGGTTGTGTGCTTCGGGTCACTGTCATGCTGAAAGATGAACGTCTGTCCTAGTTTCAGCTTTCTTTCAGAGGGTGGAAGGTTTTCCTCAAGGAAATTTCAGTTTTTTGCTCCATTCATTTTCCCTTCTATCTTGACAAGTCCCTGCCGATGAGAAACATCCCCATAACATGATGCTGCCCCCACCATGGTTCAAAGTAAGGATGTTGTATTTCGGGTGATGTGCTGTGTTGAGTTTGCACCAAGCATAACACTTTGCATTTAGGCCAAAACTTTACATTAGTTTTGTCAGACCACAAAACATTTTGCCACAAAGCTACAGACTCTCCTGACTGTTTTAGGTTTTTTCTTTGCATACTTCAGTAATGGCTTCCTTCTTGTCACCATACCATACAGGTAAGATTTGCTCAGTCTTGGCCATAAAAGGCTATAGCTGTTGCAAAGTTGCCATTAGCCTCTCTGATCAGTCTCCTTCTGGATCAGTCATCCAGTTTGGAGGGATGGCCTGATCTAGGCAGGGTCTTGGTGGTGCCATAAACCTTCCACTTCATAATAATCATCTTGACCATGTTTCAAGAGATATTCAAGGCCTTTTATATTTTCTATATTCATCCCCTGATCTGTGCCTTTCAACTTTGTCCTGGAGTTCTTTTGAAAGCTCCTTGGTGCTCAAGGTCGAGTCTTTGCTTTGAAATGTGTCATCACTGTCATTGTCATCTTCACTAGTAACGTATTTCTGTTCATACAGGTACATATTTCTCATGTTTATTCATGTATTATATGATGCATATTACGCTAATAAATTAGTGTAAATCATGGCCATGGAACCTAACCCAATCTTACCCATAGGCTTTTAGTCTTGCCAACTGTGATTTTGGCAACCGCAGGGATTTTCAGGAACCTATCCCCCGCAGTTGGCAAAGGAATACTGTACAGGAAACAATATAAATTATTTGGTGAGTGATGAAAAAGATGATGTTGATGATTATTTTGAAGAAAAAGACAAAAAAGTGCAATAGAAATAAGAAAGAAAGGTTTATTTATTATGCAAATTTACTCTGCTTTACCTTTCCTACGACCCTGTGTGCCTCACGATGACTAAACAGAAGCAAAACATTGTCTTCCGTTTTGTTGATTCTTCATACAATCTCCTTTACATAATCATATGAGCCACTGCATTTCCTTTATGAAAATACAGTGGTTTAAGCTTATGAAAATTTACATAATACCTAAATAGTAATATTATTGTTCCTTTTCATTCTTATTGTTATGCATATTAGGAGGAAAACAACATGAAATTTTGATCCTAAATTATTTTTTAAATAAATACAACTGTGTTTCCATTCTAATGCTGTTTTTTTTATTGTATTATTTTTGTATTATCTTATTACTAAGCCATTTTTGACAGATGTGCAGAAAAAAAATGTGCTTAAAAATGAATGACATCATCCCCTGGAGATTCTTGCACAAACCTTTTATCACATTGAACCACAGGCTGTAGCTGGCAATCAGTTAATATGTATGTCGATTGAAGTTACAAACAGGAGTAATTATCTTTATTATGAGAAAAAAAGGTTCAATATAAAGTGTTTCAAGGAAAGGAGACCCACAGATATCATTATTGAGAGACCTATTTCTTCACCACATATAACTGGTAAATAATATTGACCAGATGCAGAAAAAAGGATTCTGCTTCCATATGGAATATTCAGCTATGAATGTGAGGGTATTATCTAACACTTTTGGGGGGATTATTTTTTATCCCCCCTTTAAGAGATTGTTAAATATGTAGAAAAGGTAAGCATAATTTGAATCTGTTCAGTAAAAGTAATACAAACTTTACTAAAATTATCCTATAAGAGAAATATTATATTTAATATTCATATCATAAACAATTATGAGAACAATTATAAAAGTATGTATCTACAACCTGACAAATGGGGCATCTTGGCACAGCAGTAGTGTGTGTGTTACATTTTTCTGTGCTTCAATTAAGACAACTCTCCAAGTACACACCACTTGGAAAATGTAGTTTTAGAAGAAAAAGAAAGAAGGCACTGATTCATTTTCATGGAGCACTGGCTACATCATAGTCTGTATCATGATAAGTGTATGGTATACTGTATATGCTAAGCAAATATTTAAGAAAAAAATGTTAACCATTTTTCTTTTCAATACCACTTTAATGGGAGTGGTTTGTGCCATTATATTCTACTAAATGGAGGATCAATCATAGCCCTGTATTTAGCTTTATCAGTCTGACTGTGTCTGTATTCCAAATCAACTTCCCACAGGGCAATTGCAGGCAATTGACTTGAACAAGAGACACACTTGATTCCTTTCTGAGTTAAGAGACATTGCTTGTAACTTAAAAATACTGAGCTGATTAAAGAAAAATAATTCCTATGTATTAATATTAATATTTTTACATGATCGTGGGTGTGCACTCCCAACCATTTTGAATATTTTCAATTTATATTCTGAAATAATAACTACTAACTTATTATCAGAGTAAACAGGTCATCTTCATAGAGATGTTAATATAATTAAGGGTGAACAAGAGCAACTCAGTTTTGCTTTGTTTTCAATTTGCATCAGCTTTTCCATTAAGAAACAGCAGTGAAATCCTCATTGTGTTTCTGGAGTGGAGAACAATTATACATTCAATTGGGAGTTCATGTAAAATGTGCAAAAAAGTCAGCATTTGATTTGGAATGTAATGGTAGACAAATAGGTGGATATTGGGAAGCTGAGATCTAATTTTATCAGTGTTGGGAGAAATGGAATGTAGGACATTAAATACATTAATTAAATATATACAAATAATTCCAATATACTCCATTACATTTAAGTTATCAGCTTCATACACAATATATATATATATATATATATATATATATACACTCACCTAAAGGATTATTAGGAACACCTGTTCAATTTCTCATTAATGCAATTATCTAACCAACCAATCACATGGCAGTTGCTTCAATGCATTTAGGGGTGTGGTCCTGGTCAAGACAATCTCCTGAACTCCAAACTGAATGTCTGAATGGGAAAGAAAGGTGATTTAAGCAATTTTGAGCGTGGCATGGTTGTTGGTGCCAGACGGGCCGGTCTGAGTATTTCACAATCTGCTCAGTTACTGGGATTTTCACGCACAACCATTTCTAGGGTTTACAAAGAATGGTGTGAAAAGGGAAAAACATCCAGTATGCGGCAGTCCTGTGGGCGAAAATGCCTTGTTGACGCTAGAGGTCAGAGGAGAATGGGCCGACTGATTCAAGCTGATAGAAGAGCAACTTTGACTGAAATAACCACTCATTACAACCGAGGTATGCAGCAAAGCATTTGTGAAGCCACAACATGTACAACCTTGAGGCGGATGGGCTACAACAGCAGAAGAACCCACCGGGTACCACTCATCTCCACTACAAATAGGAAAAAGAGGCTACAATTTGCACAAGCTCACCAAAATTGGACAGTTGAAGACTGGAAAAATGTTGCCTGGTCTGATGAGTCTCGATTTCTGTTGAGACATTCAGATGGTAGAGTCAGAATAAGGCGTAAACAGAATGAGAACATGGATCCATCATGCCTTGTTACCACTGTGCAGGCTGGTGGTGGTGGTGTAATGGTGTGGGGGATGTTTTCTTGGCACACTTTAGGCCCCTTAGTGTCAATTGGGCATCGTTTAAATGCCACGGCCTACCTGAGCATTGTTTCTGACCATGTCCATCCCTTTATGACCATCATGTACCCATCCTCTGATGGCTACTTCCAGCAGGATAATGCACCATGTCACAAAGGTCGAATCATTTCAAATTGGTTTCTTGAACATGACAATGAGTTCACTGTACTAAACTGGCCCCCACAGTCACCAGATCTCAACCCAATAGAACATCTTTGGGATGTGGTGGAACGGGAGCTTCGTGCCCTGGATGTGCATCCCACAACTCTCCATCAACTGCAAGATGCTATCCTATCAATATGGGCCAACATTTCTAAAGAATGCTTTCAGCACCTTGTTGAATCAATGCCACGTAGAATTAAGGCAGTTCTGAAGGCGAAAGGGGGTCAAACACAGTATTAGTATGGTGTTCCTAATAATCCTTTAGGTGAGTGTATATATATATATACTATTTTTACACAAGGACACAGTAGTGTAATATTACAGCTACAGGAACTGTCTGAGCTATGGGTAGGCTAAAGCATCCACATTAAGGGAAGCTTTACTTACACAGGTTGGGCCTATTGACCTTCTACATTTGGTGTTTCACATTTTTGGATGGTTCCATCTGCTGCCCAGTTATAAGTAAATACCAAAAGGGCAGATGGATCACTAGACCCTGTCTCCTTCAACAACAGTCTTATCGGAGCTCATAAATAACCCTGCCTTCGAAGTGGAGTGTTTTCCATTTGGATGGTTCATGAGACTTTTGTAGAAATCAACTTGACCTTTTATATAAAGAATCATCATAAGACATATTCTTGAATAATTGGTCATCACATAACACTATCACTAAGACCCACATATCTGTTTATATTAAGGTTGCCATCTCTGCTTTGCTGTTCTGGAAACTAGATTCTGTACTCCATATATATAACACAGTTAAGAAGATTGCAATGATATCCCCATCCATACCTGGCACTATAACTGGTATCCACAAGAAGGACAATAGGTCCTTCTAATGCTTAACTGATTAGGAAATACAAATGCCAGACAACTGCATCCTAAATTAGCTAATGTTTGGGGATCTCTGCAACAGTCCTTACTCCAGGGATGCCTTCTACATTGCTATAAATAGTCTCTGCAATCCACAAACTGTCAATTGTTGACCTCTAGCAGGGATAGCTGGAGGACCACAAGCCAGCAGGTTCTAGGCAGGCTGGAGGAGTACTGCAGACATCTGAATGTCTACAGAAGACAAAGGATGAGAGACACTAGGTCCTCAGCTTGCTCTGCACAAGCTGGAGGCTTTGGCGGCATCTCCTGCCTACACAAATGTACCAGTCTCACTGGCACCCAGAGGCAGGCGCGCATTGTGTCTGTGAACATCAACAAACAATTGTGGAATACTACCTTGGCTGTGTTCACATGCTGGTACATAATTCCAGACATTAGGACTTATTTAACGTTGTGATGTCTTTGTACAGTTATAAAGAGTTTTTGGTTTGTTTGGACACAAATACAAGAAAATCAATTTTCCAAAAGATATAGGTCCAAAGCAGTAATTGCTAAATGAATACAGTGCTCAACAACACACAAATTGTAATCCAGTCATAGCATCTTAAAAGAAGTCCTGATAATACCTCCACTTTCATGACTTTTACCAACATGTAAAATCTGCTTTTGTGTGATAGATGGTTACTTCTCCATTATTGAGAATTAATTATATGTCACTAAAAAGAAGCTAACATATTGAAGTGATACTTCAAATGACCACAGCTTCTGTGGAAAATTCTAATTTGTTACATCTAGAGAATCCATATGCTGGTGTACATCCAAAATAAATTAATGCATGGAAATGACAAACATGGCTGTTGTGTTATACTTAGAGGTACTGCATATTTCATTGTTTAATAGTGCTGTATTACTAGTAACATGTCTGTCTTACACCCCTGGAGATCGTATTTCCCAGTGGTTATAGCGGTAGTAATACTGAACATCTTACATTTAATTTAGTCAGAATTACAAGAATGTTACTTTGCTTCTTGCTCTTCTATTTTACTAAATGATTTTCTTCCGCTGATTTTTTTTAATGATCTAAATGATAGCAAATGTACTGTAAACATCTCAAACCCATGATCAAACCCAGGAAAAACTCCATAGTTGGTCATTGAATTGCAAAGCTAAATTACCAGACATTTAACAAGTGTGGTAGGTATACTAAATGAACTCAATCAAATCCAATGATATGAAACCCCCAAACTCACACGCATACAGAGTTTGGGGGTTTCATATCATTGGATTTGATTGAGTTCATTTAGTATACCTACCACACTTGTTAAATGTCTGGTAATTTAGCTTTGCAATTCAATGACCAACTATGGAGTTTTTCCTGTGTTTGATCATGGGTTTGAGATGTTTATAGTACATTTGCTATTATATGCAGCTAAGCACCATTCATTTTAATTTATTCCAGTCAGCCACAGCTTACTGCTCAACCACTGCTGAACCCATAATGAGACATGATTTACACAAGTAGGAGCTAAATAAAGTGTCAATTTTGCATACATGACTTTTTTGGTCTGCTGCTGAAGACAAGGTTACATTTCACATCTCCTTTAGAGGTATGTACAAGATGTTTTAAAAATAATCAAATAAGACAATTGCAAGCAGTGTATCTTTTAACTGTATTAGTTTTTGCATTAAAAAAATGAATTTTAGTCAGTGAAAGAAACAATATTTTTTGTATTGATATGCATTCCATTCACATTCCATTACTGATGCCATCACCCCTCAATGACATCCACAGAATGGTAATGTCTGCAACAGATTACTAAGTACCATTTTACTAAAACTGTTTGATGTAACCATACATGTATTTTTAAAATGATAATTTAAAGGTCAACTGAATATTATTTCTCCCTGAAATGTCTCGTACTAGCCTATTTCTTTCAGGGGGTTGCTCTCTGCATGTGACGTCATCTGGCAGTGAGACAAAGCCAGGTGTGCTTGCTGGACTTCAGCAGAGCAGAGACGACAGGGATCTGTTTCTTTATTAATCACTACAGTTAGAGCTCCAGAATGCATGGTGACACACAAATACTACACTGAAAAAGGGTTCATATAAACCTATCAATATAATATGCTTACTTGTCAGGATCCCCAAATGACTGAATATGATTAGATTGTTTTCCAGAAAATTACATTGTGCAGGGCAACTTAATTGTAAATATGTTCCTGTCATCTGTATTATTCTGTTTTGTGTTTAATGTGTTCACAACTAAATAAAAGAGGTGATATTAATTTACTAGTTGATGAATATGTAGTGTACATATAAATGCCAAATGGGTATTTTTTTTGTTTGATTTGTGTTCTTATCCTGCATTATTCTTTATCTTTTAATTAGAAAATGTATTTTTTAAATAAAATAAATATATATAACATATGCAATATATTTTGTATATAAACATTTGTATGTCTAGATAAAGCATTAAGACAAATTATATAGTAGTTACAGCATATATAGTTGTGTGTGTGTGCATAAATACAAAAAAGGTAAGTTTATAGATGGATATTTCCTTACTGGGTATTCTGTTCTTATAAGAACTATAATAGACACAATCCCTTGAAAGACTTGTTTACTTATTAATGAATGGCTCAGTGTTTGGTGCAGAGGAGTGAGGTAAATAGTTCATGGCTTTCATTAATACAAAACCCTTTTTAATTGAAATAATTTGGAATGTCACCTTGCAGCCTTCAGCAAGGAGAGCCGTGATTCAGTCCAGGTTTCTTTTTTCTCCTTTGACTCGTGACTCCTGCATTCCTTACCAACAGAATGCCTGAATACTTCCAAGTTTTATTTGTGAACACACTTCAAGTGTATAAAAACTGGAGAGCATCAGGATTTAAATTATTGTTACACAAATAATGCTTAAGATTGTTAAAATCATTTGAATTAATTAACTAAAAAAAACTAAAGTGTCATTATTAGAAGTGCATACCAGTGTGCAGTGGGATATGATTCAAATTATTGTCTGTGTGTTTCATGGTACATTGATAATAACAATGCTTTTATATATCACTATTTATTCAGCTGTTATGCTAAACGATTTTCACGTATCTGACCTTTTCTGTTCCTTGCACATTCAATGTTTTAATACATTTGGCTATAAATATGTTTTTCATAGTAGTGCGTTCTGCTGGCATTAGTTTTATAGATTGCCCAATCATTTCTCACAGAATACCTTAGAAAAGGTACAGGACATGTACAGAAAATCTGAATACATTTAAACTGTATCAAAGGCTTAATGGTATATGGGTGTTTATATATTTATATATGTATTATCATTATTTGTAGTAGTAGCAGTGTTTGACTATATTCAGATTTGCATGTTCCATGTGAATGTAATAAAGCATCATAACCCCACCTTGACCTGAGATGTGAGATAGAACTAAGTTCAGTGTTCAGACTCTCAACAACATGTCAAGATCATTACTGATAATAATAATAATAATAATAATAATAATAATAATAATAATAATAATAATAATTGATTCACTAAACAAATAACTGTATGGAGGCTAGAAACGATTATGCAGGCACTCAGAATTACAAGGAAATAATTTGTAATGAAGTGTTTTGATTGTGAAATGGTTGTTATGAATGCATGGATGTCTAATTTAAAATAGTTGTGGAAACCACATTCAATAGTCTTCAAATATAGTCATGATTTAGTCATTTAACATAAAATTACTAGTTCCAATTATGGCCTTTATTGAACAGGTCATTATATAAATCAATTGTGGGTTTATATTTGTTTAAAATTCAGCAGTATTTGCTCACTATCAAAGACATTCTCATGACTATTTAAATATATTATACTTCTGTATACTTTTTGTCTGTGATAATGCAGATGTCTAAAATAATGTTAAAAAAGTTAAAGATGATGATTTTCTTTAAAATAAAACAAAAGATTCTATATATTATTCATGCTCAGAAGAAAAATAAAAACAATAGGAAACACCTGCTTTGAAGCGGAGTCTGAAAATAAAAACAAATTCTTAATGGTACATTACCATCTTCCAGAATGAATAATGTCCCAAGACTGAAGTCATGAAAAGCTACAGATTAGGGTCAACGCATAATGTAATTGCATGGAGGAAAATTGGCTTGTCTCATTCATCTAATTCCTTCACATAGGCTTTATTGCTATTAATAATTTCCAATAAATAGGATTTAAGGTGCACATGTAATAGACAATATTTATTTCCTTTAAGATCTAAGGCTTTCGGCAATTCATCTGCATTAGAGTGATTATGAATCCAGGTTCTCATTATTTGCCTAATTAATTTACTGTATCACACATTTATCTTTTTTTTTCACCAAAACTAAGCACGCCTGAATTTCTTAAAGGAATGCATACCCTGTTTATTTTTGTTCTGGTCTTATAGAAGATATACATTTTAATTATATAATGAAGTCTACACCTAATTATACATATCTTTAATTATACAATATGTTTGTTTCAATGCCAATCTCCTCCACTGTGTGAGTTTCAAAGGGTCTGATTAGATTTTACAAAACCGTAAACCATTTTTAAGACCTATACATTTGCATTTAAATGCCACAGTACTCTAATTCATGTTTACCACATATTATTTAAATTCTGAATGTTCATATGAAGGTGATTGATTGACTGGATTACAATTTAGGTATAATTAAAAATAAAGATAACAGCTACAAAATATAATGAGAGTAAGGGGCTGGAGTGATAGATTCCAGGCAGGTCAAGTCAATCCAGTGTAAGATGAGCTCACCTAGTCCCAAGAGTGAACATCTCAGTCCGTGGATGAACTCTTCTGTTAAAGCAAACCACAAGATATCCTTACTCCCGCCTTTCCAAAAAGATCTGCCCTCTTGGAGGTCTTTGGAAGGAGGCTTTAGTTGCCCCTACAATTCAGGAGGCCAGACAGAACCAGGGAGAAAACTATTTACCTGGTACTTTTTTCAACAAAGTCAAACAAGTTTAATTCAAATGACTACTAATAAGTTGATCCATGATTTATTACCATACGGTATAATCTATCATTATCTATAATAGGAATTTGAGATGCAAACAGGATTACCATGATGCATCATGATATACCATAGTATATATTGATATTTCTTTACTGTAGTTGCCTGGTCATTATAAATTAAACTTCACATTATCAGCAGGTATAATAGTGAGGCAAAACATATTACAAATACCATTACTATATACAATCCATCAAGTGAAAAAGTTATTTGGTTTTTCCCTTATGAATAGCAGACTAGGGAATCCTGACAGCTACAAGAAAGGTATTGATCTTTACTGAAAGAATTATATCTAACATGTTATTTGATATTTTGTGTACACTCTGAAAAAATACATAAAATGGGTTTTAATGTTCGAATACTTGGACAGGAAAAATAATGTTATTGACAGTTCTTATAGATAGTTATATCATTCTCAGTGGGGAGGGTGATGTATTTAATGATAAACTTAGTAAGATGTTGATGTTTAGAGCATTTTCTCTCCATGAAAAATGACTGTCTGACCAATAAAATGCTGAGATATTAATTTGATAAAATATAACATCGCAACAATCCTACACTTAATTAGATTTTTTTTAGAACTTTTTACCTTTGATAAAAATAATATCAGCTAATCTGATGCTTCTATTGATTTTCCATATGCTATATCTTCCTGATAAATTAGTACACATTGTGATCTTGTGACTTGAATTCTTTGACTGATGATATGTTAAGACAATTGATTGCAATTGTTGTGGTTTAATTACGCAGGATGTGTTCTACGCACTTACAGGGTCACAGTGGAGTATGCAGCTCACTTTATCTAAGTGACTAAGAACCCAGTGAACACATTTCGCTCTGGTAACATTGTGTGAGGTGTAGTGCTATAATATAGTAAGAGTTGGTTTTCCCCAATTAAATGACTCAGGCAAGTCATTTGAACAGTAGGGTTCGACTTATTAGACTCCAAAACAAACACAAACACAAGTTGAAAGTATTTAATATAAAACAAAGGTACACAGACTATGTTAAATTATTGAATCAGTAGATAACATAGGCAGTTAAAAAAAAAAAACTGGATGGCAAAGGAATAAAAGTTACTTGTGGTAATGATTATAACATTGACAATATCCTACTTAAGAGGAAGGTTACTTTTAATATTTAATATTGTTACTTGAACCCTAACTTCATATGTTAGTATTAGTAAGTTATTTCAAAGTTAGCTTTATCAGTCTCACACATTGGTTCGGGAGAGATGCTGCCTATAGGTTGCCAGTAGAGAACCTTTAAATGTATGATTGGGCACAACTGCGTTAATTATAGAGTAGATATCAATCCGCTATATTATTAGCTCAAATTGAATTTAGTCATGGCAGAATGGTGAAGATCTCTGGAATATTGTCACTAGGATATTGTTATAGATGTAATTTTAGCATATTATTTGACAGTGTTTTCACAACATTCCCTGAAGTCTACAAATGTGTGTTACCCCAATGTCACAATATGTTGCAACATATTGTTATGCACTTAATTCCAAGAGTGTTAAGTTATCTGGTTAATTGAGCCCCCACACTGACTCGACACTTAGGTTAGCAGATAAGAGCAATCATGAATCAACATTTAAGATACATTTAAAAATACAGTTTGGTCTTTAACCACTGAAGCCATCATCCTAATAAAATGTGATTTAGTACATCCAATTAGTACGTGATTGGGAATGTTCAAATATAAGCTTATGTGAATATCTGGGCAGATATTTTTCCATACGTACTACGTTTCCTTTTGGTCTACCTGCTCAAAAGAAGATTTTATTTTTATCTTTAGAGCACACATTCCTCTGATGGTCCTGTTTATATGAAGATTAGGTATTGAAGCATTCACAGAAAGTAATTTTCATTGTCATCAGTTTAATTCCTTTGTATTCTTCAGTTGAAGCACACAAGTGGTTTTACTAATTGGAGGTTTCTCTAAGATAAGGTAATTGAAAAGAGAGCTTGAATTAATGAATATCTTTTTAGTATTAAAAAAGGGAAAACAATATGAACCATGCTGATTTAATTTTGTCAGTAGAGACGGAAAAACTTGCAGAGTGAATATTTAAACATATGTATACTATGCATTATATTGTGACATGTGGCAGTAGTTGGAAAATATGTCAGAAGACAGATTTTTCAGTAACTTTCCAAATTTGCTTTTATTAAAGAGATCAAATATGTTTCTGTCTCTATCTATGAAAAGCTATGATAAAACTGATTTTTCAGTGGTCTGCAGACACTTAGCCTGCTACTTCTACTGCTGCTCAACTAAGAAATGATCAAGTGCATTTGTAAATATGCCATAGTTAATTTTGTTATTTACACTTATAGTTCAGTATTTTACAATATTTAAAAGAAAACTCCTACACAGATCAAGTTACATCTTTATTTTCATATCAAGTAGAAGTTATTTGAATAAGGGTTGACTGGTTCCAAGGCTGTTTTGTTTGTTTGTTTTCTTTTAAACAATGCACTTTCAAATATGTATTTCCCCAGGTCTCTCACCAGGAATTAAATAATATATATATGTATACATATACATCTATCAGCCATAACATTATGACCACTGACAGGTGAAGTGAATAACACTGATAGTCTCGTTATCATGGCACCTGTCAGTGGGTAGGTTAGGTAGTAAGTGAACATTTTGTCCTCAAAGTTGATGTGTTAGAAGCAGGAAAAATGGGCAAGTGTAAGTATCTGAGCGACTTTGACAAGGGCCAAATTATGATGGCTAGATGACTGGGTCAGAGCATCTCCAAAACTGCAGCTCTTGTAGGGTGTTCCCGGTCTGCAGTGGTCAGAACGTATTAAAAGTGGTCCAAGGAAGGAAAAGCAGTGAACCGGCGACAGGGTCATGGGCGGCCAAGGCTCATTGATGCATGTGGAGAGCGAAGTCTGGCCCGTGTGGTCTGATCCAACAGACGAGCTACTGTAGCTAAAATTGTAAAAAATGTAATGCTGGTTCTGATAGAAATGTAGCAGAACACACAGTGCATCGCAGTTTGTTGTGTATGGGGCTGCGTAGCCGCAGACCAGTCAGGGTGCCCATGCTGACCCCTGTCCACTGCCGAAAGCGCCTACAATGGGCACGTGAGAATCAGAACTGGACCACGGAGCAATGAAGGTGGCCTGGTCTGATGAATCATGAGTTCAAGGTGTTGACTTGGCCTCCAAATTCCCCAGATCTCAATCCAATCGAGCACCTATGGGATGTGCTGGACAAACAAGTCCGATCCATGGATGCCCCACCTCGCAACTTACAGGACTTAAAGGATCTGCTGCTAACGTCTTGGTGCCAGATACCACAGCACACCTTCAGAGGTCTAGTGGAGTCCATGCCTCGACGGGTCAGGGCTGTTTTGGCGGCAAAAGGGGGACCTACACAATATTAGACAGGTGGTCATAATGTTATGGCTGATCGGTGTATATATATATATATATATTTTTTTTTTTATTTTTTTTTTTTTTTCAAAAATGTGTAAGTTCTAATGTTCCCTATTGTAAAACAAAAGCATTACATTTCTGATTCATGTACACAGCACCACGGACAGCTATCACTGTGTTACACAGATATACAGGAAAATAAATGCAGTTCTTCACTGTGGGTTAGAGCATGGGTTCAGCACCATGGACAGCTATCACATGTTCAGTTGTACTACTACCATATGGCAAGTCAAATTATAATTTACAGATATCTAAGATCTCTGCAAATCATTTCAAGATATCTTCAAATTATATCCTGTATGTTGGCTGAGATTATCACTTTCTGTTTACTCATTCAGTTACATAGAAATTAATAAGCAAGTGAACAGGAAGTGAACAGGCAGTCTTGGGCTACATACAGGAAGTCAATTGCAGATATCTCTAAATTATTTGCAGATCTCTCTAAATGAACAGGAAGTCATTTGCAGATATATTTAACATTTTTGCAGATATCTCCAAATCATTTAAAGATATATCTAAATGTTATTTTTGCTTAACAGATTTGCCATACTGTTATTTACATTTTTTTGAGATATCTAGATATCTTTAAAGCATTTAAATATATCTTGAAATATTTGAAGATATATTTTAATTAATTAAATATATCTCTAAATTATACTTTGGGTTGCCAAACTACCACATTGTATACGTTTTCATTAACAAAACTGCCCTCCCAGCTTTCCTCTTCATCTCTTTGTGTGGAGAACTCAAGTAATCAAGAGTCGTTAACTGATTGACAGTCAGACATGCCACTTTATAAAAGTAAACAAAACAAATACATGTACTTAGTGTTGTCACAACATCAGAAAATAGGTCTATAGCATTTTGATTTCAAATTTCTATCAACCTATATCTATATAGCGACTAGGGCCTTAATGGTGATATGTACTATATAATTTTGTGTAAATAAATAAATAAATATACTGTACATTATTAAATTCTTATTATACATCTCATCACATCAAAAAGAAGAAGCCCAAGTGACTTCACATAATAAATCTGTGTGGGGAGCATGTCTGTTTCATTTATTCTGTGGCAAGAATTTGAAAGCATTTTCTATGACCAATCTGACATTGTGTATTTCAGTTGACTTTTTGCCATCTCTTTCTGTAAAATGCATACCATTTTTCATTGTGAACCACTTAGATAAAACAATACAGAAAGCAAAAAGACAAGCTGTTCCACTAAATTGATGGTAATGAGAACTGTGATAACTTTTATTAGAAGTGAGCAAGCTTTTGTTCCATTGCTTGTACAAAACATGAATAAACCATCAGATAGTCATGATTGTAGAGTGCTTTGCTAGTGTCTATGAATCACTAGAGGAAATAAATACTGAGCATTATAAAAGAAAATAGTTACACAATCACAAAGCAGTAATGAATAACTAAGGGATTATGTAAATGTAATTGATTTCCTATTGTTAAATCCTATAATTATATGGATTGTACCAGTCCCAATAATACACTTCCTACTAATCAGTAGTGATTGCCACAGTGAAGTGATTGAAATTGACTTTAGAATTACGTCTGATTAAAGCTGAACAAACCATGCCTATTTTGGAAAACTATGTTTTTTTTTTCTTCAGATATATAACATGAATTAAACTATTTTTTATCCAATTATTGGGTACAAAGATGTATTATATAATGATGTATTTATTTGGTGGACATAATTATCCAAAGTGAATTACACGATTTACAAGACAATACAAAGCAATGTGAATGCAGTCCAATCCAATTCAAATGATAAGGAATAAATATATGCATACATACATATAAATAAATAAATACTTTATAAAAGGGTGGAAATAGTTGTCTCCTGTGGCTGCCTAGTGTATGATTTAGTAGTTTTTTAAACTTCTTAACTATCTATTTTTGTTGTTGTTGTTGTTGTTGTTTCAGTGCTTACACTCTCCAGGAATTACTGTATTTTTTACATTATTATATATGTATTTAAGATTAGCATTGGGAAGACAAATGTTTGCTGTAAAGCCAGTATGATTTTAAGTTTTAACTTATAATTAAGGAAACTACTGTGGAGTTATTTATGTATTTTTCAAGTATACAATGTTTTTTTGTTTTTTAATGTATTATTATTATTTATTTCAAGTAACTCTAAACTATCCAGAATGGACTGGGATTTAAAAAGTGTATTAAAAATCACATTTTTCAGAAACAATGGCTATAATAATAATATGAATAATAATAATAACTACAAGCATAACAACAACAACACTAATAATAATAATAATAATAATAATAATAATAATAATAAATATGATTATAATAATAATTATTATTATCATCACAAAATATTAAAAGTGAACCTGGTTGAACAAAATGTAGCCAATAATCTCCAAACTTCACAGGTTGGCCTATACTAGCCTTTGTATTTAAAATAATAATAATAATAATAATAATAATAATAATAATAATAATAATAATAACCACAATCTTATTCTTTGGAACTGTTGAAGCAATTGGTTTGAAACTTGAAATATTGTCAACAAACAATTTAACTTCCGAAACATCTATACAATATAGGTTGCTAAAATAAATAGGTTTAGGTTCTCTGGTATTACAGAATCTGTAGACGTACTTAAGTCCTTATTGAAGAAAAGAGATAAGTTAATTCTGTTTTTTTTAAGCAAGGCTGGCTTTTCACCTACAATTGAGAAGTCTTATGAAACACTGCACTGCCTGTAAATTCAATAATCTTTAAGCTTTGCTTCTAACATAAAACCTAGTTTGTATAGTAGGCAGTATTTCATATATATATATATATATATATATATATATATATATATAATGCTTATAATATAGTTTTTGTGAGAATTTTATCAATTATGTTCCCTATTTATAATCCAACTGTTATTCAACCCATCTCACTACTGCACACCCACACATACTTGGAAAGATCAGAAGAAGACTCACAATGTTTTCTCAGACTGTGTGATAGCAAGACATTTGTAGCTATTCACCAAAACAAAAAATACCAAGCAAGGAACACAGGACTTTAACTGATACTGCAGTTGAGGGTTCCCCTTGCCCTTCTACTTCACCCAACAAGATCTGGGCAGCACCTGGCTAGAAAAGCACTTTTGAGATTTGAAATTAGAGTATTTATACCATAGTGGTATTTTTTCCATTGGACATTTTTTGAGACTGGAGAGCTTTCCCTGTCACTTGGATTGCAAGGAGAAACTGCCAAAAAACAACAACAACAAAAAACAGGGCCTTGTCCATGATAATACTTTGTTTAACTATATACTCACAGCTTTGTAAGAATCTTTCCATCAAACTAAAAGCCACCAAGTACTGAAATTTGATGTTGTGATTAGCCGTTGGGTGGCAGATTTGATTTGCTCCAGGAAATATGTATAAGAAACTTATAATATAGAAAATATAAACTTGTAAATCACACAGTGTGAGCATACACTTTTATTTTCAATGTCAGTCACAAAGAGGACCCAATACCAAGTTCTTACTTAATTTGTGTTCCCAGTTGTTGAGTAGAAGGTGTGATTTACAGCACCTGACAGTGTTTCAGTATAACATGCTATATCACAGCAATTAGCCCTGACTGTAGTAAATTCATTTTGAATGGTAACAATTCAGACAAGATAGCAGCTAAACATTGTGCCTTAACATCAAGTAGTCATGCTGCTACCTTGATCAGACCATCCAAGTCTTGGATGCAGTTTCTCTCTCTCTTTCCCAAGACACACAACCTATCAACTGCAAATCAAATAAGTAAAAGTAACTGAAAAGTATTAAAATACTTCACCATTGTTTCCTTGTGGATATACAGTGGCTTCCATGTATATTCATATGCTTGATAAATTGTAACATCACATGTATGTACATCCCCACTGTAGCGTAAGGTACACTTATACATTTCAGTTAAAGAAGTGAATTTAAGTATCACTTTATCAAGAATCCTAGAATCTTGTAGAACTCAATTTCTGCAATAATTGGACACAGACACCAATTCCAAAGATATACATTCTCAAATGTATTAAAAACAAAGATAAAATGTAGCACTACACTAGTTATACAAAAAGGGAAAAACTAATTAAAATTCACTCAAGATCAACAAATAAGAGACAAATCACTTCCGTGACCAAATCAAAGACCATGGAATGGCATATGATGACACACAAAACATTACACAAAATTACAAACACATTGACTACAATACCGGTTAGTAAGATGAAGGTGAGTCTCTCATTAGTATTGTTAGTCAGACATTAAATCACTCCAGCTCATCCAGAACTCTGCAGCTCGTCTGGTATCCTCTCTGCCCCGATTTGCACACGCTACTCCACTGCTCCGCTCCCTCCACTGGCTCCCGTTACCGGCACGCATTCAGTTCAAGACATTGACCCTCACCTACCGCTGTCTTGACCACACTGCACCAGGTTACCTTCAGACCCTCATCTCTCTATACATCCCCTCAGACCACTGCACTCCTCCAGTGCCAGAAGACTAACTCTGCCTCCTCTCCACTCTCCTTCCTCCAGAGCCGCTCCTTCTCATCCCTGCCCCCTAAATGGTGGAACGACCTGCCCACCGAAGTCCTTGACCTCATTCCGGCGCTTACTCAAGACGCATCTTTTCCGACAGTACTTGTAATATTAGTCCTCTAGATTCAATCAATTCAATCCCTGCTAGATAGTAATTCACAGTTTTTATTATTCTTCTCACGTTCTTGATTGTTTTCCTCTTTTTTTGCACTTATGTTGTAAGTCTCCCTGGATAAGGGCATCTGCCAAGAAATAATAATAATAATAATAATAATAATAATAATAATAATAATAATAATAATGCAGGTTAGTATTTATGTCAAATAACTTCTCGTTATATATATCAGTCTCATTTACGTTTGGGTGCCGAGAAAGATTATATAATTTCTTGTTACCACAATTCTCTCTAATTGATTACTGTTCAATGATTAAGGATAGGCAGAGCCACCTATAATCTAGTGTCTATTAACGTGTGTCAATTTCAGACTAAACAGTTAAACAGGAATGAGAAGATATTTCTTGGCGTTGACAGGTTTTATTTCTAAAATTGTCAAACAAAACAGTTTAATGCAGCACTCATTTATATTTAAGAAAATACTAAATTATATTACACATTCTAAAGTTTATGACTCACAGAATAACATTTCTAATTGATTTCTCAAATGTCATGAATAATAAACTCCAAACTGTTAAGCTTATCTGAACTTCGTCGCAGAGAGGTCTCTCTGCCTTCAGGATCAGATAAATGCACATGGCACGAGATTCCACGGGGTGGGACGAGGTCTGTGTGGCTTTGTCCAATAACTTCCTAAGTTGATGTCAATTGTCCAGCTGTAGTAACTCCACTGATCAGATAGGTACAGGCGGGCAGGCCCTCCAGGCCCTATTCCCCAGACATTTTCACAGCAGGGATTCCAAGCCATTTGGCCCATTCTAGGTGAGCCGACTCCCTAAACTGTCATCTTGACATAGAACAGTTCATGGGCCGATGAGCTCAGGAATTCTGGTAACTTTGGGGGAGAAGTGTACTTTAGATCAGAGCTACAGCTCAGGGCTAGAATGCTCTTATCAAAATACACCCCCCTTAATGCTACACCACTATAAGCATTTTGTGTATACTCCTTTAATGACACTGAGAAGAGGCTTCTTGTAGTTTATTATAAGGTTCTGGCACTTCACCTGGCAGAATTCCTCCTCAGATTTCATGGTTTTTGCTGGTACCTGCTTTTTTTTTGTTTATGAGATTTAGGTCTGGAGATTGTGATTGGGACATTTTGATTTTGTCTTCATTTAACCATTTCTTCCTAGACTTGGATGCATGCTTTGGATCATTATCATGCTGGAATGTAAAATTTGGACCAAACATGAGCTTCTTAGTAGAGTGAATCAGGTTGTATCAGACCAAAATGTACCAGTACATGCTTGAATCCCATCTTTTTTTCAATTCTAACAAGGTCATTAGGACTGGAAGATTTACAACAACCCCAAAGCAATACAGATCCACCTCCATATTTCACCGAGGGGATGATGTTCATCTCAAAATGAAAGTCACCTTTTCAGTGCCAAACATGATGCTGTAAAGCTAAATTTTAGTTTAGCTTAGTTTAGTTGACCATAAAACACATTCCCAAGATTCATTATGATGCAATTTGCCAAATTTTAACCACTTCTTTTTATGCTCTGATGTCAGAAGAGGCTTTTTTTCTTGCAACACAGCTATTAACACCAGATTAATGCAGCTGACATCCAATGGTACTTTTTGAGACATTGTATCCTGAAACTACCAGACTCACAAGCAAATCTCCATTTATGGCTGTTGGGTTTGAGGTTTCCCCCTAAACCACTTTATTCACAGTATATAGTGGTAATATCTTCTTTCATCCTCCTGGCAAGGTAGTGACTGTTCCAGTAGCCTTTAACTTCTAGATGATGGACACTATAATGGAAACATCACCCAGCTTGTGGAGGTTAATGACTCTTTTCAGACAGCTCTCTGACGTTGATCATGACGATGAATAATACTAACAGATCGCTTCTGTGTGCAACCTCCTTTATACCCAGTGGAAACAAATGATTGCATAAAAGTTCCTTTTTGTAACAATTTATCAAGGGTATGAATATATATGGAGGCCACTGTATGTATTTCTTTCATATTGTCATGTTATTTAGAAGAACATATTCTTTAACTTGTAGGTTCATAGTCCTTTTCAAGTTTGCATCCTTTATAATGATACATTTTGTAATCTGATTCTAAAAGAGCTGCAACTGAACATATTTATTTGAAAGGTTTGATAAGAAAAAAAAAGAAGCTTGACTTAGCTACAACTATCTGACTGTTTTCATCTCTTCTTACTACCTGTTTCAGAATAATTCTGACTGGGGTTAATTACTAGTGTGGCTGACATCCGTCACATGAGGTGGGAACAAATTAGTATAATTGCCATTCTTAAAATCGATAGGTTGTGAATGCAACCCTGCTAGTCTAAGAAAGAGGATATGACCCAAAGGGGGAGAGGCCTATGTTGTTACTATGGGATCTGTGAACAGAAGTTTTCTGTAGAATAGTATTTTATTCCAGACTAAACTGTATGGAAATATTTTTCTGCTATATAATGTTACATTTATAATCCCTTCTGTTTATAATTGTATGCTTATTATTTTCTTGAAGGTCACATTTAACATATTAAAGATCTCACTCTAGAAAAATAATCCATCTTATATACAAATTTTATTATTACATTATTGTGTATATCTCACCAACAGGGATACAGTGTTTAACACTAGAATTGTCGGTCTTTTAGGCATAGCTACAACCGCCATGAGCCGTAACTTTAACAGAAGTATTAAAAACAACGTATATATTATACTGAAAGACCAAACTATCTGATTTAAATTGCAGATGTATCCAGTCACATCACAAAGTAACTGAGCTACCAAATTAATGTATATAAATGGCATTTGCACAGAAATGTGTCTATATACATATAACATAAAACATAACAGCAAAAATCTGTAAAAAAAAATATCTAACAACTCTGAATATATATATATATATATATATATATATATATATATATATATATATATATATATATATATATATATAATGTAATGTATATACACTACTATACAGCTAAAACTGTAAATAAATAATACAAAACTTAAAGCAGTTTATAAAGCAACAGAACTAAAAAGTGCATAGGCTACATGTAGCCAGGATTTCTATACTATATGTATAGTATAGTTTTGTATAGTAACAAGACTAATTAACTAATTAAATATACCTGTACAAATCACAAAACTTCATACAGTATATGCGGCTTGCACTTTTCCTGCTGTATGGAATATTTCTAGAGAAATTATGTCTTTTTGCAATAGTTTTTTCATTTTTGTTCACATTATTATTGTCTGCACGTTTCTTCAAAAAAAGAACTCACAATGTATATGAAATCAATAGCCTATAGTAAAGGATAAAAGCATTGTTGGCTGCAAATTTTTGATACAAAAAACGAACTGTGCCATCCACCACAAAACATATATTTCATTGGATATCTCCTGCTCTAAATTACATTATTCGTTGTATCTACACTTTAATTCAAGGTAGGACTGCAGATTGATCTAATTAGTTCAATAGGTTGATGGCTATGTCTTGGTTGATGCATACAAATAAATAAATAAACACTATTTATCCTTCTGACAATTCTAGATATATTTGATTATATTTATATTATATTTGATTTTGTGAGCCTGTCTTTCAAACAACGTCAGGGTATTTAAAAAAACATAATAACAGATAACCGCAATTTAAAAAAATAAAAGTGTAACCCGTTCACAAGACGACCTAGTGTTAATTCCTAGGGCAAGTGTGTTGAAGTACAAAACTTTATTAATTAAAATCTAAAAATGGCAAGAATCAATATTTTATTCAGGTCTATCCGCAATTTAGCTAAAAGATGGCAACATATTTAGCAATTCAGTACAGAGACTACCACATAACATTTAATCATCATAATAATTTTGCAACATCCTGCCTTCAAAACACTTGAGGGTTGTATGAGATTATTTTAAATGACAGTATTATAGTGCATGCTGCAGAATTCTAACATTGTAGAAAACAGTATTGTGGAAAAAATGAACAACACTGTTTCAAAATCAGTATGAAATTGTTGTTTGCCTTTATAAAAAAACAACAACAAATCTGCATGATGTTAAAATTATATTTCATTTGTGTGTGTGTGTGTAGTTAAAAATATATACACCGATTCACATTAGTAGTAGATACATTTTACACTGCAATCAGATTTTTGTGGCGAGTCTTACAAAGTATTAAAAAGCTTAAAATAACATTGCTCCTAGATCCCCACCATAAATCAAATCAGAGCGATTGCAGTGGAGTGATGGATGCCTAGCTTTCTAAAGTGTTTGATCAGAAGACAGAAGCTAAAATGGTGACAAGGCAGAGATAAATGCTTGTGTTTAGATTAACATTCCAAGGTCATAGTGCCTGGGCATTTCAATTAGGAATTTCCAGAGGACAGACTTAAAAAGGCAAAGCAGCACACAAGGGGGAAAATTACAATTTAATGAGATTGTCATTCGTGATTGGGCCTCCAAGAGTAAAGCAACTTTAAACATAATATCAAAAGAGTGATATTTACATGCATTCTCGCTGACTTTTTATCTGGCCTCACTAATGCTGAAATGCATAAGAAATAATGGCAAGAACTATCAAGATTTCTTGTGACATGATGTAGAGATTCACATACTGCCCAACTGAATTAACATTGTTAAGAAATAACCTTTATGTTAAAATTAGTCATGCAAAATGTGTGAAAATCACAGGTTTGTAGGATTCGTTTTAAAGTGACCCAGCTTCATTAACAAACCAACCTAATGAACCCAATCCTTTTATTGTTTTAGCTGCTTACATTTTGTTCCCTAACATATCCCTATTACCAGCACTCTATAAGGGTGAACATTTCCTCAAAAATCTTAATTTTCCACCCTATGACATATAAAAGAACATGATTGTGATATTTAAATGAGAGCAAAATGTGCATATTTCATCCAGAATTTGCAATGTACAGAATAAAATACAATTTTCATATGAAAATAATGAAATACATATTGCATTTTAGGTATTTATATTGTGCCATAAAACATATAAAACCAACAGTTTATTAATGTAATTATCTGCAATGTCAATACGAGTTTTATTATCTTTTTTGTACATTCTGTTACAATTATTCTCCACACCTTAACAGAGATTCAAACAATAATCATTCCGAAAGATTTAAAATGAGAATTGGAATTTCAGTACCATAAATGATAGCATGTGAGGACATGATGAGGACTTTAATCTCTTTGAAGCTCAGATTTAATTTATGTCTACTTTGCTATGGCTAAGAGTGTGCATTTTAATTATCTAGCTTTTCATGCATACATACATACACTGATGAAACACATTACACTGAGACTGGAATAAATGATGTATTAATGTGTTTAATATATAACTAAGCAAATGAAAGTTACTCTTTAATCACATCCTAATACTGACCTTGTCACCTTGACGTTTTTGTGATTTCACCATCAGGATATTTAAAAGCGACACCGCTCTGTGAATCAGCTAACGCCCTTTATCTAATAAAATAGTTACAGGAGTAAAATCTGTGGGATACCTGTTAAACCCACGTTTTATATATATATGACTAAGGTAGAAAAAAGAAAATTGCTCTCTGAAACTGCCATAATTCAGAAACAATATAGGGCTGTGTCTATCCTAATACGAATACCTATGCATCATGGCGGCATGCCCATCTATTATGATGAAAGATTTAAAAAAACACAAGTTCTTCTAATGTCATGAAAAGAATGGAAAATATATAAAGAATTATAAAGTTAGGACCTTTAGAGGTTAGGCAATTGCTACGCATAATTTGAAACACATGAGGGGGAAATTACATTGTAATTTTAAGAAATGTCCTCAGTCTCCCTACGTCCTTCCACAGTGGTTATAGTTATGCTGCAGTACTTCGGGATAACTGCATTCATGGCATAAACAGTTTTGATTATTTCTAGCTACACTAATCTTCCCAGTTTGATTCTAATTAAAGTATCCTATACAAATAACATAAAGATTAGACAAAAATGGAAACATGCTATAGATAATACATCACTAAAACGATAACAAATTAAGTCCAAATTTGCAGGTGTCTGGCCACTGGAATTGCGTGCAGCCTGTCCAACATACAGGACACACCCTGCACTTCTGGTGAGTGGATTTGCTATATTTGCCACTTGGCCACCCGCTGTATAACAGAATGTGGATGGCACAGATTGTTTGATTTATTCTCAGTGTTACTCAGATGGCATACAAAGCAACACAGATCAATTCATTTTTTAATCCAAACTCACTTTTTTGTTTTGTGTTGAACATATTTTTGTTGAAGTAGCCCCTGGCTTGCACACACACAAATGTACAGTATAGTTTTAATAATTATACATGACAATTCTTCACTGTAACACGTATGCATCATCAGTCGGGGGGATTTTCCAATTCCAGACAATTTACTTGGATGCCAGTATTCAGGGCAAAGTATACAGATTTGCTCTAGTGTAATGAGGGAATTGCACATGATCTCTACAAAATGAAAGCTGAGGGCAGGATGTCCTCCAGCTATTACTTAACAGTCTCTCCTAAATGCACATTCGATCTTGGTCCATCAAGAATATGGTTTACAGAATAAGAAGGAAATACAATATTTTTTTAATTAAAAATTGAAGAAACAAATATTTTAAAAGATTTTTGTTTTTTTATGTATGCTATACTGATGTCCAAATACACTGAGTGAGACAAGTATCAATTTTTGCATTGACAAAAGTGAGCAGACGTGTTTCTCTCACTGTTGTTACGTTTGATTGAAATAAACATGGCTTCACTATATTGAAGTGCCCACCTGTCAGAACTTACTTTTCAGTAGATAGATAGTTGCACTTAACCAACAATTTAACCCGATTCACTTGGTTAGCTGTGTAGAACCACTCTGGAAAAGCACAGTGCTCAGCTTTTAAAGGCTACACATTTTGTCAGCTAAAACAGATCTGAACAAATCAGCAGAGACTTGGTGTTTTTGTCCTGGTCTCTGTGTTTCTAAAATTCTTAATCTTTAAACAACAAAGTGCACTGAAGGAAAAATACATAAATATAAAATAAAATAAAATGCATACAAATATATAATACTAGTTTTTCATTCTCTCTGTTCTACACTGTTCTAAGAAACCACTTTCTTAAACTTTTGTATTTACAATAATTTATTTTTACAGTTTAGTCAATAGCTCTATTAAAGAGCACACAAACTAAATAAAAAATGAACACTTTACATTACAGTGATCTTTGAATGTTAAAGGTAAAATTGTATGCATAAATGCCATAAAGAGGTACCCAGAGGTACAGCTTAACATACTACATACACTATTTTGATTGTGAGTAGAACAATCCTACTGACTAAGGGAAAATAAGCTCTGGTGGTTCAAGGTTTTTTGTTTGGCCAAAAGAACATCTTTGACTAACTGTGCTTATAATGACAACATAAATATGAATTCACCCATATACTGCACGCACAACATAGTGTATACATAAAATAGCTTATGAATGGCTCTTTTAAAATCTTAACAAAATACCACCCCTCTTTGTATTTAGGAAACTGTGTTCATGCAAATGAGGCAACAAGCCATATCTTGGTTACCAACACAGTGTATACAACCACACATTTGTATTTATTTATTGATCGATTGATGTACTAAATGTACGTGCATATACATATAACATTGCATTGCTTATCTTCCTTGTTTGCTTGTAAGATGTTTTAATAATAACAATCAATTACAATACCAATGTAATTATTTTTTTGAAAATGTTTCTATTTGCATCTATGAATCGCTATCACTTCCATTCAAAATTATGTAACCTTACCCCAAAAGACCTTAGATGAGCTCTCACATCTCTTAAGTCTCACATTCTCTGTAGGGCATGTTTTAGTGACAATTTACGTGCCTGACAGCCGTGTCTACTTGCCCAGGGCTTTTGGGCAACTGTTAATGTCAAGCCCTTTCTGGTTTTCCCTTATGTGAAGAGACATTCACTCCAGTTTTAATAAAATAGTGCCTTATGTAAATTAAATGCTCTAGCAAAAGTATGATTGTGCTACTTTGGATACAGCCCACCCTTTTTGTACAGCAGTGGTGCTGTATGTTTTATGCTGCCCAATTCAGTAGAAGATGACAACATATGGAGTATAACAACGTCTGTGTTTGTTTCGGTTGGGGATGGATGGAGGGCATGTATATGGAGGGTGTTGGGGTGAGTATTTTCATTTTCCTTGGTATTTGAATATTTTTATGCACATTTTTGGAATGTGTGAAGTGCTTTGGGATATACTTTATATGTACAATATGAAGAGCACAGCTTGCCAACTTATATCAAGGGCTACATATGGAGCAAAGCCTCCATCCTGGGGGAGGTGAGTGAGTGCTGATAAAGTATACTACCTGGAGATTACACACATGCCAAATAAATAAATAAACCTGGAGACTGATGGTAAAGTCCAAGAGAATTTAAGACAGAAAAAAAAAGTAGGGGTCTCCAGGGAAACCCATGAGGTTTGGCAGTACTGCTTGGATTTCCTTTTTGCATATGGGGATGATATTTATTTATGATTTATTTTACAAACTAGATATTTTTTATATATATATATATATATATATATATATATATATACATATATCACACAATTTACTAGTGGCTGACTGTTGTTTAAAATCATTAAAATCAACAGAAAAGCATATGTCTCAGATTGGATGCAAGCCAAAGATCAACCTCCTTCTCAATAAACAATGGCTGAGAGCTTGCCTCTTGTACAGAGAACAGTCTGCTAAGTTGCTTGACAACTTCTTAAGAGTTGTATCCGAAAATTGATAAATGAGTGACACTGTAGATATGGAATAAACATTACTGTATTCAAACCAGGGACCAAACAGACGTAAAGAACAGCAAGCATTGAAAATGTAATTTGACCGAAAACTTGGTGGTGGGTCCATCTTGCTTTACTCCTACATTATCTCATTAGTGGGTAAGGCACATCGGGCATAGCTTCATATTTCAGCACAGGAATTTGACAAAGACTGTTTGGCCCACAACTGACATTCTACTACTGTTGCTATTATTGTAAACAAACAGTAAACAAACAGTGATGGCTCAGAGGGTGATGGGAGGGCAGTTGAGCACCAGAGCACCATGGTGCCCACTCCCCCCAGAACAGGGAGGGAGTTATAGTAGGAGATTCAACACACAGTGTGTTCTAGTGATAAGGAGACCCGCATGGCATCTTGCCTGCCTGGTGCTCAGGTTGCAGATCTCCCTAAACTAGTAGACAGGCTACTGGCCAAAGCCGAGGGGAATGCACTGGACATGGTCCACATTGGAACCAATGACATAGGAAAAGGTAGGGCAGAGGCTCTGCAAGACAAATTTAAAGAGTTAGGAACAAAACTAAAGAGCAGAACCTCCATGGTAGTTTTCTCTGAAATACTTCCAGTACCACATACCAGGCCAGGGAGACAGGCTGAGATTAGAAAGTTTAACATGTGGTTGAAATCTTGGTGTAGGGAAGAGGGGTTTAGATTTATGGAGCATTGGTCTTTCTTCTGGGATAGATGGGACCTATACAAACCAGATGGTCTACATCTAAACAGATGCATTGGGAGAGCGTATGTGCAGAGTAATTGAGAATCTTTTAAAGTAGGGACCAGGGGGGCAAGGAGCTATGACAATGGGAGATGTTCCACTAAGGAAAGAAAACAAAGGGAAACTGCTAGTAGGAAAGTCCTGAAATGTTTGTACCTCAATGCCAGGAGTATAAGGAACAAGATGTTAGACATAGAAGCCACAGTGCTGGCATGTGAGTATGATGTTGTAGGAGTGACGGAAACATGACTTACAGAAAATGATGGCGATGAATACAAGTTCAAAGGATACAAACAGTTTAGGATAGACAGGCAAAATCGAAGAGGGGGTGGTGTAGCATTATATGTGAAAAATTACATTGAGGCAGAAGAACTCAATTTAGATCCCAGTAACAGAACAGAATCTTTGTGGTTTAAACTTTTGAATAAAAGATCCAGAGGATTAGTGGTAGGAGTGTTACAGACCACACAACTCAGATATTCAGAAAGATGTCGCATTGTACAGTGTAATCAGGACTGCATGTAGCAAGGATGTGGCTATTATAATGGGGGACTTCAATTTCCGAAACATAGACTGGGAAAGCCCAGTCGGGACTACAGAAGCAGAAATATAAATAGTTGAGATGGTAAATGACTGCTTTCTAACTCAATCTGTCAGGGAACCAACACGAGAGTGCATGCATTAACTTGATATTTTAAAATGACCAAGACAGAGTCAGAAGGACACTAGTTAGAGAACCAATGGCAAACTGTGATCACAATATGGTTAGCTTTGAGGCATTCTTTCAAAAAACAAGGACCAAGTCTAAAACCATGATCAACAATTTTAGAAAAGAAAACCTTGAAGGTATGAGGCGGCACTAAGAAGAGGTAGACTGGAGCACACTGGATACAGATTCAGTTGAAAATGGATGGTTATATTTTAAGAATATACTACTTGAGGCTCAGAAGGAATTTATACCAAAAACTTAACAAATCGAGGACCAACAAACATTGGCCAAAATGGTTAAATAGAAGTATGCAAAAAAATATCAAGACAAAGAAAATGTTGTATAGCACATACAAAAGGGATGGAAATGAAACAAAATACATAGAATATGTTGAACTATAAAGAGATCTTAAGAAAGGGATCAGGAAAGCAAAGGGAAATAGATAGAAACATAGCTCTTGGAGCTAAAACTAATACAAAGAGCTTTTTTCAATACTACAACAGCAAGAGGGCAATAAAGGAAGAAGTGAAACAGATAAAGGGCAAATATGGAAGTATCTTGGAAAATGAACAAGATGTGGCAAATGTTCTAAACGAGTATTTCACAGTGTTTTTTACAAAAGAAAAAACAGATGACATGCCACAGGTTAACAACCAGTCCAGTCAAACCCTAAGAGACATCAGGATAAATGAGGAGGAGGTACTAAAGCGACTAGCAGAATTAAAACCAAAAAAATCACCTGGGCCAGATGGTATATTTCCAACAGTACTTAAAGAAATGAGGGAAATTATTCACAGGCCGCTAACTCAAATATTCCAAATGACACTTAGAACAGGGGATGTGCCAACTGACTGGAAGACAGCAAATGTCATACCAATCCACAAGAAAGGGGCAAAACTGAGCCAGGAAATTACAGACCAATCAGTCTCACCTGCATCACTTGTAAAATGTTGGAAAAAACTATTAGACAGGAAATAGAGGAACATCTTAATGAAAACCATATTCTTGGAGATAGTCAATATGGGTTTAGACGAGGCAGATCATGTCTTACTAATTTATTAGAATTTTTTGAACATGCAACTGCAGCTGTAGATTGTGTGAAAGCATATGATGTGATATACTTAGATTGTCAAAAAGCTTTTGATAAGGTTCCACACCAAAGACTGATCCTCAAATTGGAAGCTGTAGGCATTCAGGGTAATGTAAGTAGATGGATTATGAACTGGTTGATGTATAGGAAACAGAGGGTGTCAATTAGAGGAGTTGCTTCTAACTGGAGTGAGGTTGTTAGTGAGTTCCACAGGGATCAGTACTAGGGCTTTTGCTTTTTCTAATCTATATTAATGATCTGGACTCTGGGATAGTTAGCAAACTTGTCAAATTTGCAGATGATACTAAAATAGGTGGCTCAGCAGATACAATCTCAGCAGCACAGGCTATTCAAAGGGACTTAGATAACATTCAGCTGTGGGCCGACACCTGGCAGATGAAATTCAATGTGGACAAGTGCAAGGTATTACATGCAGGTAACAAAAATGTCCACTATAATTACACTATGGGAGGAATAGAACTAGAAGAAGTAACACATGAGAAAGACCTAGGAGTCTATGTGGACTCCTCACTTTCTCCATCCAAACAATGTGGGGAAGCAATAAAAAAGGCAAACAGGATGTTAGGGTATATTGTCAAAAGTGTAGAATTGAGAACAAGGGCAGTGATGTTCAGACTGTACAATGCGCTAGTTAGAGCTCATCTGGATACTGTGTACAGTTCTGGGCTCCACACTTCAAGAAAGATATCGCTGCTCTAGAGGCAGTTCAGAGGAGAGCAACCAGACTTATTCCAGGTCTGAAGGGAATGTCCTGCTGAGAGACTGAGGGAACTGAACCTTTTCACCCTGGAACAGAGGAGATTAAGTGGGGACTTGATTCAAGTCTTCAGAATCATGAAGGGCATCAACCACATCAAACCAGCTTTTCCAGATCAGCAGGGACACATGCACCCGGGGACACAAATGGAAATTGGGCTTCAAGGCATTCAAGACAGGAGACACTTCTTCACACAGAGACTAGTCACAATCTGGAACAAACTCCCCAGCGATGTGGTAGAAGCTGAAAATTTGGGAACATTTCATAATAGACTGGATAGGATCCTTGGATCACTCAGTTATTAATGGACACCAATCGAGCACGATGTGTCGAATGGCCTCCTCTCATTTGTAAACTTTCTTATGTTCTAATATCTTTAAAATAATACAGCATCAAAACACTGCTAGAGGTGTTTTTAGAACCTCTATCGGTTGTGTTGATCTGCCATAATAGATGGGGATGATTGTTTGTGCATGGCTGTTGTGTGTTGGGATTTATGTCAGTTGCTCATATATGTCGCATCTACTGTATGTTGTTGATACAAAAAAAAAGGAAATTGTACAATATATTTACAAGATCATTGATAAGGGAAACAATTAATGGAAAAGAGCAATCCATGTCTGTAATGCCTTGTTTACACTAGCATTCCCATACCTGTTGGTGTGTTTCCACTAACAAATATCCGAGCTGAGCCAGAACCAAACCGTGAAACTCTGCCCTCATAACATATCTTAATCTGGTTCCGGGCTGAAGGCGGCCGTGGGCAGAGTTACGGGGGCTACACAAATACTAGTTAAAATTAATGTTTACTAAGCTGAAGGGCACTGACGTTTTAAATGCATTTATTTCTTACTATAGTGTTATTATTATTATTTTTACTTATGGGGTTCATATATAAACAGTTTGGAAAGAGTAAGCACGAGACCAAAATAACATACCGTTCTTGCCTTATGTCTTATATGATTTTCAACCACATTATTCAGTAGGTAAAACACAAAGATTAAAAAAACACAACCAAAACATCATGATATGTCATAGGAATCACCTTTTTCACTGTCTCTCACTGTCACATACATAATGCATCATCGACTTGCTACTCAGCACGTTCATTATTTGTGACATGAATCACTCAGCTCGCCTTTCTATAGTGTAAATGCCCAACGTGCCAAACCATACCAGGCAGGCATGGTGCTGGCCCAGCACGGTACGCTGGTGTAAATGTGACAGGGGTGAGGGGGCACTGACTGACCCCCCCAGCCCATCATTAATCTTAAAACCACACAACTATGCCACCCTTCTTAAGTTCAGTGGGAAGGCAGACCTCAAAACCACCACTATCCACACAGCAGACTTGGACGGATCTTTTGATGCCCAACTCAGACAGGGTTAAAGATAAATGCATTTATTCTCAGCTTTACAATTTTACCTTCACATTAGTCTGTTACACTTAGCTCATAACATCTTGTATCATCCAATGTGATTACTGTAAAAAGAAAAAAAGGTTCAGTAAAAAAATGAAAGACAAGGTGCAGGCAGCATTGCATAGTCCCTCCTCCCGAACAGTCTCAGTTTCTCTCCCCTATTCTCAGCCCACAAGTCCTCACATCTTATCCTGCGGCCAGTGAGCTTCAGAAGTCTTTTAAAGCGCCTATTGTCTCCTCGAGGTGTTCCACCATTATTCCGGGAGTCCTCTATGGACAAATGCTCCAATGAAATCCAGCAGACCACTTCAACCGAAGTTCACCTCTAGCGGCGGAGATTTCCACAGCCACATACCAGCGGGACCTGATTTCATCCAGGGGTGCTCGGCCCCAACAAACCCATTCCCGGGGCCCCGCTAGGCAGTCAGGGGCACTGTATCCATCGTGCCCTGGTCTTCCACATACCGAGCCCTGAGTGGGCAGCTGAGCCTCTCACCCACTCCTTCTATCCACTGCTGACTGCCTATCCATTCCTTCCCCATGCTGTTGCTGCCCTTGCCTGCCTGCCCATTGTGCTCTGTAGTCCCTTTTTAAAATCCAGCATGTCATTGATTTCAGGTGTACAATTAACATCCAATCACTGGACACCACCCCCAACTGGCAGGTACCTGGGCTCATAAACTAAAACAATATATAAATTAAACCATCCACAATTATACAAAACCAATATAAAGAACCATACATTAAAATAGAAATTCAAATTAACAAAATATAACATAGCCCCCTTGTCACCATCCATGACACAAACCCACCATAAGACAATATGAAAAAATAAATTATCTATGATCAATTAATAATTGCATTTCCCGTTTTGATTTTGCCTGAGATCCAAAAAGACCTACTTGAGACTTTGTGCCAGTACTTCCATATGTGTTCTATTTTGTGCCTTTGGGTTCCATTATTATTATTATTATTATTATTATTATTATTATTATTATTACTATTATTACTATTATTATATAATTAAATAGCACGTGATTCACATGTTTAAACCATTACAACTTGTTATACATGCTCATGAAGCAGAACACATTTTTATTGCAAACCAGAGAAAACTTTTTATAAGATGACATGAAAATGTAACAGACAATTCAAAAAAGCTTTCTTTACTGAAAGATTGCAGTAAATACTGATAAAAGTAAATTGCAGCACTATAAAGACATTAAACAATGCACAATAAAGCAAATCTGCAAGAATAAAGTCAGAGTAAAATGCCATTAACAACATCTAACCTGCACATGCAAATGCCATCCATTCCATCAAAAAAGGCTCTACTGTGTAAAAACATCTAGAAGTAAGAATTGAAGACAAAAAATAAGAGGACCTATAAGTTCTAGATTTCAAAATCACAAAATCTTTCAACCTTGATAAGCAGGCAGACAGACAGAATAGATAGATAGAAAGAATGAAAGATAGAGGATTTAATATGAACACACTGATCTTTTTGCTTCTTAGGAACACGATCAATGAACTTGCATTTGTTGTCCACTGCTCTAGAGAAGAAAAAAGTTTTAGTTGACTGAGGTATTTTATTTTTCCGTTTTAATGGGAAATCAATTATGCAGTACAATCAGATAAAATGTGACTTATGAAACAATGGCAAAGCTGTGACAGAAAGATTTATACTTTTTGTTCCAGTCCTTTTATAAGGGCAATAAATCTGAATAATTATGTCAAGAAGGTATTGTCAGAGGAATTTACATTAAAAATAAATGTAAATATATTGCTTCACACTAGAGTAATGTCTTTCAGTTAGTTGAAAAGTGCTTTAAGTCCCATGCATGCCAAGTATATATCCTTGAATGAAAGAACATGGAGAGCAATGCATGACATAAATGTGGACAAGGGTTCAGAATGGTATACCAGTTGCTCACCACACTTCTGCCCATTAAGACTGATGAACAATGGAGGAGGAACAATGGGCATATGTGTCTAAAAGGGTGAAAAGTATAGGTGTGTTAATTTGAACAAACAAAATATACAGTATCATGGGCCCATTTGAACTTAGGGAGGTTACAAAATTAGAAATTGGTACGATACTGTCAAACTGAAATTCTTTTTTTTATTTAAAACATCAGATTTAACCATTTAATCTATCAGGACATATCCAACTGGTTCAACAGCTTTAGCGGACCTCCCTTATTACCCAGTTTGGATCCTTACACCATGACTTTATTAGTTTCTCACTCAAAAGGAAATGAGTGCAAGTAAAAGAAGAACAAAGCATCAAAACATTATCTGGTTCTGGTTTAACATCAGCTGACTGCAAATTTAAATATATCATGATAAAAATTGATCATATTACACATTATTTGAAAGCTCGTGCTCAGATTGCTTTTTGTATACTTATTCATATGTTGTATTCTTGTTATGTGCATATAAACAGGATAACAAGTCTGAATTCTAGAACACTAACAATAGTATAGCTATAACAGTACAAGCATTCACATTTGTTGCCAAACTGACTGGGGAGAAAAGTCTACTGAGTGTAAATTCATAACTTGATTGCACTAAAGTAGTCCCTGTGTAATCTGGCCTTTTCCCCATATCCCTTCTCTGAGACTAACATAATATGAGCTAATATGTAGTTACAAATAAAGATCCCACGGCAAACCCCATCTCGGTAAAATCGGAGTATCTTAGCTAGCTTATTAGAGTTAACCAACAATCTCAGCATTCCGTAATAGAAAGATTAAGTACATTATGGCACAAGATAGGAGAGCTGATTAAACCTAAATCCTATAGCAGGTGCTGAAATGCAATAGCACAGTTTCCAAAACATGATTCCTCTTCACACTTCATTGAATCTACACATGGCTTCGAGGTACAGAACAGAAGGAGATACACCTGTAATGCTTTGAACATTTGGGCACATGCCCAGGTTACAATTTTAACCTAATTGTAAATTTGGGATCCAGAACTACATTTCGCTTTGAGACCAGAATGTGAGGATAAATCGAGTGCTATTCTACCTCTTACTATAAACAGGTTAAAACTGTAAAAAGAACATTAGTATGTCACACGTAAAGAAACAGCATTGTTAGGAAAGTATACATCTACATTGACATTCATTATCATTGGGTCAGGTGCCAATACCATTAAAATACATATATCAAACATCAGAATGAACTGTTAATTTGGATTAATACGATGTATTAACATTATTGAAATATAATCACTGAACATGTCCACGTCAGAATATCACATCAAATGTTTCACAGGGGTTAATGTCAGATGAACTGGGAGACCAGTATTTCTTTATTTTCCTTCTAGTTTAGATTTAGGCTGGTGGTGTTTTTAATTTCTTTATCATGCTGGAAAACAATCCCTTCACCCACTAGTCACCAACTTCCTTAGGGGTATTACATGAAATTGATGAAATGGAATAAATTGTCCCTTTACTATTTTTTCTATTTATGGTCCAGTAAAATGATCTAATTTCCAATTCCATGTTTTATTGTAGCCATAATATTTTGACAATTGGTTCTGCTGGGGACTGAACACATTAATGTAAGGACATTTTAACTCTTCCATCACGTTCAACAGGTTCAAAAAGGTTTCACCTCATTTTGCTTCTACAGAAACCATTTAATAAGATCAAGGTATACAGAGCACAGATGCATTCTGGGCAATACCAAAGTAAATGCAATGCAATTACAGAGTGCATTACACCCACATCAACCTTGTGCTTTTGCATAGCATGTCGTAGTAATTGTTAACTTCTTAAAACAACAACAGCAACCAGAACATGTATTTTGTTTGTTTTTCAAAAATTCATGTTTAACAAAACCTAATTAATTTCAGACAACAGCTGAACTTTGTTTAACGACCTTTTTCTTGACTTGGACTTGAACCATTCTTGACGGGTCTTTATCATTACTACTTAATTTAGCATAAACTATTATTCCTTTCCAAAATATAATGATAAGTAAATATCAAACACTGCCAAGATCCAAATGTTGTTGTTGTTGTGCAGGCGGATCAGAGAGACGGATTGTTGGCAACACAAGAGAAGTGAATTTGGATGTGTGCGCTTTTTCACAAATGATTTGTATTTTATATACCAAAGCAGGAAATAAACCTGATATAGATATTACCAGATATTCTTATGCGATAGCCCTTTCACTGGAGCGTACAAACTGGAGTGTGCAGTTTTTAACCTCTTTAACATTAAATATGATATGTTTAGTAAACGAGATCCTAAATCTAGAACGCCAACCCCCCCCCCCTTGACATAAAAAAAACAACAAAAAAAAACATTAAATAACGTGCGTCTCGAAACTCGAACTTTTCCCCCACTACTAGACTAGGGCATTTAAAATACATACAGAATCAGAGATTATATGGTGTGTGCAAAAAACTAAATGGCTATCATACTACAATTGAAGTGATTGGTACTTTAGAAAACTGCCCCTAAGTAATTGAGCAGCGCTTACATTATTTTCCTAATATTTATGTTTTAGGTCACGTTCATGGTGCCCAGATTTGCACAGTTCTGCAGAATTCCACCAATCTGATTGGTGGAGCAATGCAGGTGGTGGGGAAATCCGCAGAACTCTGCAGTTATCTTTCAAGTCGGAAGCACTGCCCAAGGGGGAGGGGTTTCTGCGCACTTCTGCGGGAACCCAATCGAAACGTCACTCTATCAAAGCTGCCATTGGCCCCTGCGCTCGTCACTCAGAACAGGTCCCTTCCCACTTCCTGTTCTATAAAACGTGACGTCAGCGCAGGATCGTCCTCTTTTGCCTCTTCGCTGGACTCAGGAACGTATGCTCTCTGTGTCTGTGTTTGTAATAAACATTCAAACTGTGTATTTCGGCTGGCTGGCTGACTTCATAGTGTTGTTCACCACCGTTTTCGCTACACATCGTCTCTGTCTTGTGTGTGTTTAGTTATTATTGATAGCTAATCCCGATTCTGTCCCGTCTGCGCACCGGAGGTCCGGCTGCGCTTTCGGTTTCAGTTTCGTTCACAAGAAGAGCCTTTTAAAAATAATAGTTGTGTTTATATAGTGCTATATATATTCCGACTGCTTGCTGTGTTGGTTTTTTGTCCACAGGGCTTTTTCCTCCACAGCAGGAGCGCTGTGTCGTAAGAGATCTCGCCCACGTGAGGTGCACCTCCGCCGGCTTGCGCAAGCATTACAGCCTGCAGCTGCGGCTGTAGGAGATCTCGCTCTCTCGGTTCGCCGAGAACGAGCACTGCTAGCCCTCCCGGTCCGTGCATGTGTGCCTCGGTTTAAAATCCCGCTACGGCTGGTGGTCTACTACCCTCGGCCCCCGCGGACCCCAGACTCCGCGTCACCCGGTGTCCCCGGAAACCCCGGCACACACGGTATGGTTAAGCCTACGGGCCTATGCGGCGCTTGTATCCAGCACCTGGTGCTTGGTATACACAGTGTTCAGTCCGGCAACAGCAAGGTTGCATATGGTTGGTGTCGCAGCGCCCCCGTGTATATAAACGTTGTCGGGTGGAGACGCACTTACAGCGGCGGGCCCGCTAGGCGCTCCACTTGTTGCAGAGGCGTTTCAGTTCTTGTGTGCCCCCGGTGCAAACACTGATCGGTGCCTCTGCTGCACGTTTCCCTGTGCACGCACTGTGCAGCGATGAGCTCCTCTCGCACCCCACCACTGTGCCGCTTGCGGCCACCGCACCGTGCCCGCCTGGAGTGGGGAAGTCTTATGCCACGTCTGTCTGGGCACCGACTTCCAGGTCCGTCATCTTACTCCAGAGAGTGACGGGGGGACCTCGGGGGCGCTGGATCTCCGCCTCTCCCCGAGCCCCTCCAACCCCTCCTCCAGGATGGTAGTGCTGGGGACAGCTGCGCCTCCTGCACCGGCATCCCCACCTACTCCCGCTGCTGCACTGGCTGTCGCTTCAGCACCTGCCACGGCAGCTGCCCCCCCCCGCGACAGCCGCGCCACCTCTGCCTGACGTGCCTGCGGTGCATGCCGCCACACGAATGACGAGGAGGAGCGGTGGAGTGACGCCCCTGGGCTCCCTCCCCCTCTTCTGAGTCTTCGTTGGCCTCCTCCCCGCCGCGCCGTCGGAAACGGAGGTCAGGCTCAGTGGACAGAGAGCGCAATGAGGCTATCCTTGCTCTCAGCAGCAGGATGGACCAAATCTGTGCTCTCCTGGCCGCGCAGGCAGCGCAAGCAGTGCAACAGGTGCCGCCCCCCCCACACCATGACACTCCGCCGCTGGCTCACACTGCACCGGTGGAGACTGAGGGGAGTCTATCTGCCCCATCCCAGGAGGAGGGCAGCAGACAGGCCACCTGGGAGGAGGACTGCCTGTCTCTGGGTCCTCACGAGGACTCAGAGCTTGAGGCAGAGCTCGTGGAGGAGGAGCTGGTCGCTCCCACCCCTCCTCCTCAGTTGAGAGTGGACGCCCCTCCTGCTCCCACGGGACAGGACAGGGAGTTCTGGGCAGTCATCCAGAGGGCTGTGGAGTCTCTTCAGCTCCCCTGGCCCTCTGATCCTGCCTCGCCGCGCTCCAGGTTCAAGAGGGGTCAGCATGTGCAGCGGCCCACACGGGCCCTCCTGCTGCTGCCTGACCTCCTCGAAGGGCTGAGGGCTACCTGGGACCATCCGGCAACAGCCCCCGCCCTAGCCAGGAGAGGGGAGGCTTATGCCAGGACCCAGGGTGCAGCAGAAGCAGGCTTTTCCCCATGGCCTGCCCCAACAGGTAGTGTTGCGTCACAGAGACGCTGCTCCGGAGGGCATATGAGGCTGGAGCCCAAGCGGCTCATCTCCGAAATACGGAAAGCCTGCTGGCATTGTACTTGGCTCAGCTGGCGGAGCCCTTGGAACAACATGGCACATCACCCATCCTGCCCCCTATCTCGGAGATGGCGGTGGCGGCGGATCAGCTGGTCACGGTGATGCGCCAGGGGGCAAGGGCGACAGGGCGCTCCTTGGCAGTCATTGTGGCGGCACGCCGCCAGCTTTGGCTGTCCCAGGCATGGCAGGTCCCTGAAGTGGACAGGACTCGCCTCATGGACGCCCCTATCTCGCTGGGCTTTACTTTTAGTCCCTCTGTGGAGGAGATGCTCTCTTGCACCCTCCAAGGGCGGGATCAGTCCCTGCAGCTGGATCAAGTGTACCCGGTAGCACCTCAGGTTCAGCAACGCAGGCTGTCTGCGGCAGCTCGCTGGCGGGGAGGCCCCCCGACCGCGGCTCCAAGGCCACAGGCCAGACCACTGCCCAGGTTATAGCCACTACCACCTGCCGATCTCCGCCAGCGTCTCACTGGCAGGCAGGCGCCCCCCCGGCTTGCCGCCTAGGCCCCAGCGGCCCACGGCAGCTCATGGTAGGAGGGGACCCGGCCCGACCCCGCCTCCTCCACCACCCGAGCCCCGTCCCTGAGGCGTTCCAGCAGCCTCTGGCCCACGTTTACACCCTCAGCAACTCTCCAATTGGCAACTCCAATTGGCCCCTTCCAGGGCGTGGTGTGGACGCGAGTGAGGGACCCGTTGCAGTGTGTGGCGCTTCACGTCGAAATCGCCACTCTCCTGGAGAAGCGAGCAATCCGCGAAGTGCCCCCGCCGGGGCAGAACGAGGGATTTTATTCCCCATACTTCCTTGTGCCCCAGAAAGATGGCGGTTTCCACCCCATCTTGGATCTGAGGCGCCTGAACCGCCACCTCAAGGTGCTGCGCTTCAAGATGCTCAACCTGCGCACCATGTCCCAGGCCATCAAGCCCAGCGACTGGTTCACCACAGTGGATCTGAAAGATGCTTACTTTCACATCCCCATTGCGCAGGCGCACAGGAAGTTTCTCCGCTTCGCCTTCGAGGGCCGAGCGTTCGAGTTTGCTGTTCTCCCCTTCGGCCTGTCGTTAGCACCACGCACATTTTCCAAGTGTACTGACATCATGCTAGCCCCCTTGCGTTGCCAGGGGGTCCGCATCCTCAATTATCTAGATGACTGGCTGGTTTGTTCTCACTCGAGGGAGCAGGTTCGGATTCACACAGACCTGATTCTAGGTGCCTCTCACAATTGGGCCTTCGGGTCAATCGAGAGAAGAGCCGCCTGACGCCAACTCAGCAGGCACAGTTCCTAGGACTGCGCCTCGATTCCGTTGCCATGCTCGCCACGCTGGCACCAGAGAGAGTTGCCTCAATACACACGTGTCTCTCCCTCTTCCGACTGAGAGCTCGTGTCAGGGTGTACCTTTGCCAGAGGCTGCTGGGCCTCCTAGCAGCTGCATCACAGACCCTCCCCCTCAGCCTCCTCCAACTGAGGCTGTTGCAGTGGTGGTTCAGGTCTCTCAGGATGCACCCTCACCACGATCGAGCACGCTGAGTCACAGTCACTCCGGCATGCTGGAAGGCGCTCCGTTGGTGGCACAGCCCCCACAATTTGACCCTCGGTGTGCCCCTGGGGCCAGTTTACCACCGAGCAGTCATGACGACAGACGCCTCCAAGCAGGGTTGGGGAGCAGTCTGCGACGGACATCGAGTCCGAGGCAAATGGACGGAGCCCACACAGGCCCTCTATATCAACATCCTGGAGTTTCAAGCAGTACTCCTTGGACTGTCTCATTTCCTGCCAGTCCTGCGGGACAGACATGTGTTGGTCCGGATGGACAACAGAGCAGTGGTTGGCTATATCAACAGGCAAGGAGGTCTCAGGTCGCGCAGACTGTATTGTCTAGCACGCCGCCTGCTTCTGTGGGCACAACCACGGTTCCGCACCATCAGAGCAGTTCAACCTCCCAGGCCTGTCCAACACAGCGGCAGACCTCCTCTCTCGGGGAGGCCCCCTGGTCTCGGAATGGCGCCTCCTCCCTTGCGACGGTTTTGTTATACAGTAACCCCTCCCCCTTGGGCAGTGCTTCCGACTTGAAAGATAACGATAGGTTGCGTATGCAACCCCGGTTATCTGAAAAAGGAAGCACTGCCCAAGGGTTGCAAGGTCGCGCGGGAGTCCAAGCTCCTGGCAAAAGAGGATGAACCTGTGCTGACATCACGTTTTATAGAACAGGAAGTGGGAAGGGACCTGTTCTGAGTGACAAGCGCAGGGGCCAATGGCAGCATTGATAGAGTGACGTTTTGATCGGGTTCCTGCGGAAGTGCGCAGAAACCCCTCCCCCTTGGGCAGTGCTTCCTTTTTCAGATAATACGCAACCTATCGAAATTTGACCTTAATGTTATGATGTCTAATTTATGGTGCTGTGCTGCACTCTGGACCAGGAGGAAGTAGACAGTAAGTCTGTCCTGTTGTGATTAATTGTGGTCAGCAATGGATGTATCTTTTGGGCACGCAGGAAAGAAGCATTCAGATTTTTGTTAACTCCTGTATCAAATGGAGAAGTGGCCAGAATCTTAATAAAGTGGGGGGGGTTCAAGAGGGGGGAGGTTAGCAGTGGATGCAAGTGGTGGGGGGGTAGATGTAGGAGTTCTATATATACACTGTGTTTTTTATTATCTTGTATTGTGGATTGCTGTTACTTTTGTTGGCATGTTTACAAAATAATTTAACTACAACAATAAATAAGTATAGTTTTATAAACTTTTGAAACTGTATAAAGTTTGGAATCCCTAATTTATCTTTGGCACCCTTGGCACTTAGTGATGTAAACAAACCAGACTTTGGGCAAAAAAGGTTTGCCATCCCTGTATTAGGTTAACTTACAATGATCTTCCTCTGATTATAGAATATGACTTTACAAATTTTACTACAAATGCAGCGTTGTTAAAATCAAGTACTGAATGCAATTTGTGCCAGCGAAAGATTGAAGAAAAGCTGGGAACAACATGCATCTTTCACATGTACCAACAGATATGCATATGGCATCTGATCACAACTAATATTTTGTAATCATATCAAGAGGGTCAACAGGGGTTAACTGAAGAACAATGCACTGTTATTAGCTTATCCAAGGCTTACAGGGTTCTCAAGCACTAAAATACAATCCAAATACAATACAAAACATGCAACAATCTTGTGTTTGTATAGAAAATGTATTTTTGATCACTTTTATTAACTAGTGTTAAGTATATCATTAGGACAATTGACAGTGGATATGGTCTCTTGCAGAGTTTAAATTTTTATTTAATTTCATGTTGATAATGTTAAGAAACATGAATAAACAATAAAGAAAAATGGAAAAACAGACCAGCTAAGCTTTAATCATTGAAATCTGGGCTGTTGTTCCTAAGTTAATTTAAACTTTAGATTTGAGTCTCAAAAATCAAGGAAAATGGTGACTCGGACTCGGAGTCAGACCACGGTGACTCGGACTTGGACTTGGACTTGGACTTGGACTCGAACTATAGTGACTCCAATACAAGTCTGAAAGTTGTACTTCAAACTGAAAGTAAAGGGATGTTGGTAATTCCATATTGTACATAATGCATACCTAGATCAAAAATAATGAGGATTATTCCTGTCAGCAGATTTGATGAGACTAAAGTGGTACATCTAACTATAATAAAGTCGGAGACCAACTCTTTTGATCAGTTTCAAAATTGCAAGAAAATAAATCTCTTTGAAATATTATGTAATCAAGCATTTCAAGTTACTCGTGCAATTTAATGAAGCATATCAAGTAAATCCCTTTGTCAAATTAGAGTGATAAGAAATATGAATCAGTAGCAGAATCAGTCTTCTGAATTTAGACCTAAAGCTGCACTTTCCATTTAATGTTTTAAACTACTAGTTCAGTCTACAATTTTGCTTAAATCTAAATAATGAAAGACAGATCAGTAATGTGTGATTTACCAGAAGGTCCAATTGAAGTGACAAGAAAAATATTCGTCTAACAAACAGAAATGTTCAATATGCATGTTTATTTAAAATATGATTAATCTTATCAAGGAAGATGATGTTCTTTCAATTAGTGTAGAAATTCCAATATGCTTCAATCTTCAATTTTTTTAAATATGTTTACATATTTTTGAAGAGGTGTTGTAATATTTATGAAGCACTTTGCTCATCTGTTATTAATCCAGAATCAAAATTGTTATATAGAGGCTATACTTTTTAGCATTGCGTAGTATTCATACTATCTTAATTAATTCCAAGTAAGAGAATAACCTACATATTTTTATAATTTGTGTGATTTAGTACTTGCTGTGGTATGTAGTTATTGGCAACAGGAATTAAACTCTTAAAACTCGCATAGCAGTGATAATACTTAATTACGGTTTGCACTGACTGGCATTTAGAATCAAAACAGCAATTTCTATGGCATATTTTATTTTATTAAAAACGTTACAGGCTCAACTATATATTATCACAGGATATATCTTCTGTTAATTTGTTTCCACATGCATCTGTAAGTGTTATACATAATACACAATAATCATAATCATCTTTCAAACATAAAACCAAGCCAAGTGTCTGAATGCATAATCTACATACGTGTTTACAAGTATGTGAACATATATGTAGAAATATATATTAATGTATGAATATATTATGTATAACAAATATTTTTTCAAGGTAAGATATTTGGGATGTTGTGGTCTGAATATTTAATATGTTTTTTCATAATTATATTAAATTTGTTTTTGCTATTTAAATGTGTTAATGCATTAAAAAGTCAAGAGTTAATTTAATGTGAAATTAAAAAAACATTTAAATTACATAGTATTAGTGGATCTGATTGAAGTCTTTGATTCTTCCAATTATGTAAATAAGATTGTATAAATAAACAGCCTGATTGCTAAGTTATTGAATCTGATTAAAACCTGGTGGTCAAAATGTCAGTTCTTTGTTCCAAAGCTATTAAAGAAAAGCTTCCTATTAAATTCAGTATTAACTCTTTCCATTACTTAATCCTACCAGTATATAATTGCTCTGTTTCTTTTGCTTCTGCGACTAATTAACATTCTGGTATGTATTCTGACTGCCATCCTAAAAGATGTTGACTTATGCTAGAATCCTAGATACACTTTTGTATGATCATTTAATTATATATTTAATACAAATGGAATAGGTGGATACATGTTCAGTTATTTGTTACGTTCTAGTATTTGGATAACATATGCACAGAAAAAATCTATTAATTTAAATAATGTGTTAAATATATAAATAAAGAATCTAATAAAAAATATTGTTTTGTATGCTTAGTTTAGGTGTATACTCATCTCAGGTGCAGACTAATATAATCATTTAATTAATACATTAAATACAATAAAACATATATGTTGAAAAGTAAATCCAGATTCTTCTCAAAATGACAAAGAACAACAAACCCAGATTGGAACTTTATGTTGTTTGCTCTGGGGTCTTTTCATAGATTAGAATGCAGATCAAATTTTGACCCTAATTAGCTACTTCTTTAACATATGACTAATTAGCAGAGCATTCTGCAAGCATTCCTGGTATCACACAGCATCAGCTTCAAGAGCAAATTAACAAAATCTGCCCCTCCTACATGGCTTTCAAAATGTAATGGTTGATTACTCTCAAGGCTAAAACAACCTTGACTTGCTTTCTGATAATGCTTCTTATGAAATTAAAAATCAGACCCCAAAGAGATTCAATGAACAACCTTTGTCATTTGATCATTATTCATACCAGAATCCAAAACTAATATATATATATATATATATATATATATATATATATATATATATATATAAAAACACATGTATACTTATAATTGTTCATTTCACTTTGGCGCTTTACATTTACAATTTAAATAACTTGTGCTTATTTTTATACTGTTTATGTTTCTGAAATGCATTTTTTATATTGCCATTTTTGTTGAAAAACAAATATATATATATATATATACAAAAAACACTGCATTTTCCTGCATGGGGAGTTATCATTCAAGTCGGAAGCACTGCCCAAGGGGGAGGGGTTTCTGTGCACATCCGTAAGAGCCCGATCGAAAATGTCAATTAAAGTTGCCATTGGCCCCTGCGCATGTCACTCAAAACAGGTCTCTTCCCACTTCCTGTTCTATAAAACGTGATGTCTGTGCAGGTTCGTCCTATTTTGCCATTTCACGGGGCCCGAGAACATGAGTTTTCTGTGTCTGTGTGTTGCAAATACGTATTTCAGCTGGCTGGCTTCACTAATAGTGTTGTTCACCACCATTTCCCTACATCTCTGTCTCTATTGTGTATCTTATTAGTTATATTTATAGCTAATTTCAATCCTGTCTGTCCACGCACCGGAGCTCCAGCTGCGCTTTCGATTTCAGTTTCGGTTCATAAATAGAGCATTTAAAAATAATAATCGTGTTTATATAGTGCCATATATTATCCGATTGCTTGCTGTGTTGGTTTTTCGTCCACAGGGCTTTTTCCTCCACAGCAGGAGCACTAGCAGCAGTACATAAATCCTAAACCCTGTCGCCCGGCCTAAGCCTCGGTCTGTCGTAAGAGATCTCACTCTGCTCTCTGACTCTCTCAGCTTGCTGGGATCAAGCTCTGCTGCGCTCCACCATCTGCGGGTGCGGTGTCAGTTCTAGGCCCTGCTTCAGCTGGTGGCCTACAACCCTCACTCTCCCGGACCCCAGACCCTGTGTCACCCAGTGTCTCTAGAAACCCCGGCACACACGTTGTGGTTAAGCCTATGGGTCTATGACCAGTGCCCCCGCTGCATGTTTACCTGGTCATGTGTGTGTGTGCTCATTGATGAGCTCCTCTCACCCCCGCCATTGCCGCTTGTGGCAGATGCACCTTGCCCACCTGGAGTGGTGAGATCCTCTGCCCCATCTCTCTGGACACCGACAGTGGGTCGCAAATTGACCGTGACTTCTGGGTCCGTGGATTTCCCACTCCAGCGAGTGACGGTAGGAGTTCAGTGGCTCTGGACCTCCTCCTCTCCCCGAGCCCTCCCTCGGCAGTGCTTCCAACTTGAAAGATAACGATAGGTTGCGAATGCAACCCCAGTTATCTGAAAAAGGAAGCACTGCCCAATGGTTGCAATGTCACGCAGGAGTCCTAGCTCCCAGCAAAAGAGGACGAACCTGCGCTGACGTCACGTTTTATAGAACAGGAAGTAGAAAGGGACCTGTTTTGAGTGATGAGCGCAGGGGCCAATGGCAGCTTTGATAGAGTGACGTTTTGATCAGGTTCCTACGGCAGTGCGGAGAAACCTCTCCCCCTTGGGCAGTGCTTCCTTTTCCAGATAATCGGGGTTGCATTTGCAACCTATTGTTTCCCTGTTATGTACTTATTTTTATCTTCTACTCTATGGATTAATATTGATTAACATAATTAACTATTTATTATATGTTGTTATTACAGTAGTCTCCATTTTCTTTTTACCACTCTACAGTTATCTTTTAAATGTGAAAACTTATTTTCTTTTATATCCAAATAGCACTGACTGAGCAGATTCCATATTAAGCATGGTACGTGCACTTCAAAATTACCGCACACACGTTACACTGTTTTCCCTTTATGGCGATGTAGATTCATCATGTGTACATTTCATATTCCAGCTTTATTCACACTTTAGAATAAATAATAATAGTAATAATAATAATGATAATAATAATAATAATAATAATAATAATAATAATAATAATAATGATGGTTTAATGCCTATTTTAGATGGTTTTGATGTTTTCTCATCTCAGCAAAGGCTTTCAAACAGCAGTTCTTCCCAACACATCACTTTTTCAAAGATGTGTTTTTGCTGTTTTCTTTAATGTCGGGAGATTTGATGAGGAGTTAAAATGAGCAGCTACTTGAGTGCTGCTTAGCAAATTATTAACCTGGATGTTGTTTTAGGTGCATAACTCTTTGCTCTAGCAACCCCTAATTACATACCTACCAATTTCTGTATCTGATTATTATAATATGAACTAAATAATATTGTAGTGGGCAATGTAGCAGTCTCAGCCCACTACAATATGTTACACAAAATATTGATGTTTCTTGGAATGTTCTTCACATTATTCCCATTTGTTTTTTCCTCCAATTATTATATTTTACAGTACTGTGCAAAAGTATTAGGCAGGTGTGAAAAAATGCTGTAAAGTAAGAATGCTTTCAAAAATATACATGTTAATAGATTATATTTATCAATTAACTAAATGCAAAGTGAGTGAACAGATGAAAAATCTACATCAAATCAATATTTGGTGTGACCACCCTTTGCCTTCAAAACAGCATCAATTCTTCTAGGTACACTTGCACACAGTTTTTGAAGGAACTCGGCAGGTAGGTTGGCCCAAAAATCATGGAGAACTAACCACAGTTCTTCTGTGGATTTAGGCAGCCTCAGTTGCTTCTCTCTCATGCAATCCCAGACAGACATGATGATGTTGATATCAGGGCTCTGTGGGGGCCATACCATCACTTCCAGGACTCCTTGTTCTTCTTTACGCTGAAGATAATTCTTTCACTGTATGTTTGGGGTCATTGGCCCCAAATGTATTCTGCAGCATGACAATCAGAAGCCCCAAACTTGCAAGGAACCTCCACCATGCTTCACTGTTGTCTACAGACACTCATTCGTGTACCACTCTCCAGCCCTTCAGTGAACAAACTACCTTCTTCTACAGCCAAAAATGTTGACTCATCAGTCCAGAGCACCTGCTGCCATTTTTCTGCACCCCAGTTCCTGTGTTTTCATGCATAGTTGAGTTGCTTGGCCTTGTTGCCACGTCAGAGGTATGGCTTTTTGGTCCCAAGTCTTCCATGAAGGCGACTTCTGACCAGACTTCTCCGGACAGTAGATGGGTGTACCAGGGTCCCACTGTTTTCTGCCAATTCTGAGCTGATGGCACTGCTGGACATCTTCCGATTGTGAAGGGAAGCAAGCATGATGTGTCTTTCATCTGCTGCAATACATTTCCTTTGCCGACCACTGCGTCTGCGGTCCTCAACGTTGCCCATTTCTTTGTGCTTCTTCAAAAGAGCTTGGACAGCACATCTGGAAACTCCTGTCTGCCTTGAAATCTCTGCCTGGGAGAGACCTTGCTGATGCAGTATAACTACCTTGTGTCTTGTTGCTGTGCTCAGTCTTGCCATGGTGTTTGACTTTTGACAATAAACTGTCTTCAGCAACCTCACCTTGTTAGCTGAGTTTGGCTGTTCCTCACCCAGTTTTATTCCTCCTGCACAGCTGTTTCTGTTTCAGTTAATGATTGTGTTTCAACCTACATATTGAATTGATGATCATTAGCACATGTTTGGTATAATTGTTTAATCATACACCTGACTCTATGCCTACAAAATCCCTGACTTTGTGCAAGTGTACCTCTTTTGAAGGCAAAGGGTGGCCACACCAAATATGGATATGATGTTGATTTTTCTTCTGTTCACTCACTTTGTATTTTGTTAATTGAAAATTATAATCTATTAATGTGTATTTTTGAAAGCATTCTTACTTTACAGCATTTTTTCACACCTGCCTAAAACTTTTGCACAGTACTGTAGATCTGCAGTAGTAACTTTACGTGTGTGAAGGATTTTATTTTATCAAGATTATAATGAACTAAACACAATAAATTAGGAAAAGGAAATGCATAGATTCCACCAGTCTCCTGAAGCAGAGTAATATTGTAATATGTTTTTAGATTAACAGGTATAATAGCTAACAAGTGGGCAATCTGTGTGAAAATTGTTTTTGAAATGCTTCTGCAGATTTTATTTGGTGTGAATTTAAAATGAAAGAACTGGTATTGAAAAGTATGCAAACCACAACATACATATTGTTGGGAGGTTTGATTACTTGTTATTTGAATTTGACAAATATACAGTTTAAAATTGGAAACACCTTTAAGATAAATAGTGTTGGACAACTTTGAATCTTGCTTCAAGTACTATAGTATTTTAGTTCAAGCTTTTTAATATGGGAGGAAACTGATGGCACAATTTCATTATTATTATCAAGATCAAATCACACCAAGAAATATGAAAATCAAATATTACTTTAAAATGTCACAGGAGGTGACTAGGTTCCTTAATTAATGATTATTTTGATTTTTGGTTATTAACAATTTTCCATATTTTTTTTGTACAATGATTTGTAATTGCATTGTTAATGCCTTTCTATTGCTTATGGTATTTCAGTCTTTTTTCTCTTTTTCACATGACACCTCTACTGGCCAGCTGCTCTATTCAACACCTGACTCTGGGGAGATGCCCCAGGTTTAAGGGTGGGGCCAGAAAAGATTAAGGGGAGATTAGAGAGGAAGCAGGGAGAGTAGAGGGTTGGGGTTAGTGTGATGCTGGGCAGTGGATGGAGGAAAGGGCAGGAGGAAAGGTGGTTGATGGAGCAGAGAGAGGAGTGAGACCTGGCTCTCCACCTGGGGCCAGGTGAGTGGACGATGTGCAATTACAATGGGTACAGTGCTGCTGACCACTCATGGGAGGCCCCAGGAAGGTTATGTTAATTTAAGGTTTTAGCTTAGTTTTATTTTCCCTGTGTACAATAAAGGCAGTTTTAGATAGTAATTGCAATTTCCCTGTATTAAAATGTTGCACAGACTTCGTGCCTGTGTAAAAAAAAGACAAGAAAAAATATTTCTTACTTGTGTTCTCGCTGTCCATGGTGGTGTCACAATCCCTGTCTAAATGCACCTCCACATATCCCCACTAGATGTTGCTATCACCCTTCCTTACCAGTCACTTCTCCCAGCTCCCTTCAATCAATCAATCAGTCAGCATTCCTGAACACCATGTGCACATGTTCAATTTCCCTCTGCTCCCATTTGCCCTGCACCTCCCAACTTGGTTTCTTGCTTCCCTCTGGTTCACATATAAACCCCTCACTCACACTCTGTCAAAGTTTTGTCAGTTCACTTACAATTGCAAACAGTTTCCCTGTGCCTTGATATATCCTGGACCTCTTGCTTCTGACCACGACCTTGACCTTTCCTTGTTATTCTGTTTGCCTGATCACCCAACCCTTGCCTGTGACCACGACCACGTCTTTGCCTTCCCTTTGATTGCCCTGTTTTGCCAGTATCCAACCCACGCCTGTCTGACCACCCCTACTACGCACCGCAACTGGGTCCCCCTATTCCTGTGTCCTGCCGTATGTGACAGGTTCTGATACATATGTACACTACTGTGCAACAGTTAGACTTACAAGCAAGATTTTCTGCATGTACAATAAATGCAATGTGGCTGTGTTTGGTAACATTATGAACAGAATAATGAATGCCCACCCATCCCCATCTCTGCATAAATATAAACCTACATTACAGACTTTTCTGAAGAGCAAGTATTACATTAAAATGTATGTATTGTCATTTTTTACTTCAATAACAAATTATGAATGAGAGGTCTGTAATTTATTGATGACACATTCCTACCAAAGTGGTTTTGGCCTGAGGCAAAGCTTAGGGCTAAACCAGTTAAAACAAAGATAAAAGCAAAAAAAAATATGTAGGACTTCAAGCTAGCCATAACAACTTCTAACAATCCTACACCATTGAAATAATAACATATACATAATAATACCATGTACAATAATGCAAACTTTTTTATAATAATAATAAACATAATTAATTCAAAAACGTATGCCATTTACCTCAAGAGTTACCTCGAGAGGAATATATAACATGTATTGGTCATACTGCTGCTGTCTTTAGAAAACCATAAACAGTTATTTAAGAAATGTATTGATGAATAATTAGATGTATAAATTTGACCATAATATGAATATAAAATTGTAACAAAGTTCAATGATTTTAGACTACAGGAAATAGGGATATGTCACCTAAATTAGGGTTCAAAATTTTCAAAGTGATTGCTGCAGCTTGCATTTTTTCACCTTTTTGATTGGCAGATTGTTTACTTGAACAAACAATCAACACTGTGTATTAACCTGTATACTTTATTAGAAAATAGTACAGTTTGTGAAGGCTATTTATATATATGTATTTTTATGTATGTATGTATTTATTTATTTATTAGCAGATGCCCTTGTCCAGGGTGACTTACAAAATATAAGAACACAAAGTGCAATAATACAGTACAATTCAAGGCGTAATATATTTTACAAATTTCAATTTATACAAGTGTATACGAGATATACAGTAACAATATATGAGGTCTTACATCCTAGATTGTAAAAACTGATAAGTGCCGACAGGATGTTATGAGAGTAAAGTACTGTCTCAACAGATGTGTCTTGAGTAAGCGCCGGAAGGAGGTTAGAGACTCTGCTGTTTTGACTTCAATGGGAAGGTTCCACCACTTAGGGGCCAGGGATGAAAAGAGAGGCTTGGAGGAAGGAGAGTGTAGAGTGTAGAGGCAGAGTTAGTCTTATGGTGCCTGAAGACCGCAGTGGTCTGGAGGGGATGTATGGAGAGATGAGGGTCTGCAGGTAACTCGGTGCAGTGTGGTTGAGGCAGCGGTACACTGCAAAAAATGCACCTCCAAATTTAAGTTTAAAGTATACCAACGTTGAGAGAAAATTTGTTAAAGTAAGTGAAATTATCTGCCAGTGCAGTGAGAAAATGCGACTTGGTAAGCTTTCTTGAAATAAGACAAAATGCCTAACCGACTAGAAAACCCCAAAATCTTGAAATAAGTCAAAAGGGACCAATTTTAAGCATTTCTGTCAATAACTAAGTAAGAGTAGTGAGGAGAAGATGCTAACATTAAAAAAATAATAATTAAAACAAGAATGTTGTTCTTGTTTTGGAGTTCATGGTTCTGTTAATATTTAGCCAAATTTCTAAAAAACAGGTTTTATAATGAAGAGAAACAAGCAAAAAGTGCTCAAAATAAAACTAGAACTAGAAATCCCTCTTTTGCTGCCAAAACAGCCCTGACCCGTCGAGGCATGGACTCCACTAGACCTCTGAAGGTGTGCTGTGGTATCTGGCACCAAGACGTTAGCAGCAGATCCTTTAAGTCCTGTAAGTTGCGAGGTGGGGCCTCCATGGATCGGACTTGTTTGTCCAGCACATCCCACAGATGATCGATTGGATTGAGATCTGGGGAATTTGGAGGCCAAGTCAACACCTTGACCTCGTGATTCATCAGACCAGGCCACCTTCTTCCATTGCTCAGGGGTCCAGTTCTGATGCTCACGTGCCCATTGTAGGCACTTTCAGCAGTGGACAGGGGTCAGCATGGGCACCCTGACTGGTCTGCGGCTACGCAGCCCCATACGCAACAAACTGTGATGCACTGTGTGTTCTGACACCTTTTTATCAGAACCAGCATTAGCTTTTTCAGCAATGTGAGCAATTTGAGTGTCTGTTGGATCGGACAACACGGGCCAGCCTTCGCTCCCCACGTGCATCAATGAGTCTTGGCCGCCCATGACCCTGTCACCGGTTCACCGGTATTCCTTCCTTGGACCACTTTTGATAGGTACTGACCACTGCAGACCAGGAACACCCCACAAGAGCTGCAGTTTTGGAGTTGCTCTGACCTAGTCATCTAGACATCACAATTTGGTCCTTGTCAAAGTCGCTCAGATCCTTGCGCTTGCCCATTTTTCCTGCTTCTAACACATCAACTCTGAGGACAAAATGTTCACTTGCTGCCTAATATATCCCACCTACTGACAGGTGCCATGTTAACGAGATTATCAGTGTTTTTCACTTCACCTGTCAGTGGTCATAATGTTATGGCTGATCGGTGTACTTCACTCCACCCCACACACCCTGGATAATTGAAGAATAAGCAGAGCTGAATAATGGGCACACTCCAAACAGAATCTAGGGAAGTGATTATTAATGGAAATATCGCAATACACATATACAAAATGCAATTCTCACCGATGGTGTCTGGTTCTGAGGAAATAGTATATCCCTTAAAGTTGAGTGGGGTTATTTACTTACATGGTTAAGGTCTTTAAAACAAGGATAAGCTTCAATGATCTTCAGAGGCTTGTCTTGCTCTTTCAAAGAATCAGAATCAATGAACGCTCTACTTGCCTCGAATTATAAATCCAGGAGTTGGGCGACTGTGTCTTTATTTGCCTTGAGTCTCTTGTAGACCTCTTGAAGAGCTTTGTAGTGCCTTGCCTGAGCCTGTCGACTGTCCTGACCTGTAGATCTTTCATCTGGATAGACAAGGAATAAGTAATTAGTGGCAGATTTATCAAGAGGATTGCAAATGACCTGGCAGGCAATAAAATATGCTGCCACCAATTGGGCTGGACTTGCATCAGTGGTGGTTATGTTAATGAGCAATGGATTGATTACATAATTACAATTTCCCCTCCACAATTTGAGACATGCATTCACACATGTAATTCCACTACTGACCATAAATAATGACAAATGGCCTGTTCCAAAACAATGTCTAAAGTCAAATCTGCACTCAATTCCAGTTTAAAAAGTTAGTTTTAAGTTCTACTTAAGTTACAAATGTACTGCACTCAACTTTTTTGCCAGCAGGATGTTGTTGTTGGGCAGTTGCTGGTTCTGGTGAGCTGCTTCTTTCAGGAGATGTATCAAACAGCATAGTTGAGGCACTTGAGTCAGGATCATCTGTTGAGGTCTCATCGCTATGGTTATTTGGGGTTCCAAAATCAATGCATCGCCTTTTACATCCACAGCCCCTCTCAGGTGTTGGTCCCTGCACCCTCTTTGGTGACCTCACATTCTGTAGTATCTTGTTCAGATATCTGGAGAGAGGTACCTGTGGAATGTGATGGAGAAGCTACAAACTGAGGCATTGGCAATATTTGACAGTTTTACCGATCCCTTTTCTAGAGTTTCTACCACATACATGCAGGACCGCAGCATTAAAGAACTTTTCAGCCCAGTTGAACCAGAGGAAATTGTAGTTTCTCACACAGCATGCAGGGTAAAACATGGTAATTCCAGACTTCTTTCCATTAAAAAATTAAAAAAAAGTTTTTATTACATACCATTACTGAAGAGTCTAGAACAGTTGTTTTCTGACCCAATGATTCTTTCCATGATAGCAACAGGCACAAAGAGGTGCAAAGATGGATTTTTGTATGACATAAGTGATGGGGACCTTTTCAAGTTGCACCCTCAAACCCACTGCTTGCAGTTGATTTTGAATACAGATTAAATTAAAATATTTAACCCCCTTGGATCGTATGCTTCCAAAAACAAATTGGTGATGGCTTACTATACATTGGGCAATATGGATCCTAAATATAGATCTAAATTAGCTGCAATCTCATACAACAAACACCGCAAGATATTATGCATATTGTTCTCGAAGGCATTGCCACCTTAGACATAAAATGTGTGTTGAAACATCTACTTCTTTCAGGGCAGATGGAACTGGACACTTTTAATGCTGCTGTGCAGAACTTTCCATACTCACCACTAGATACATGAGATAGACCTTCTCCAATCACCATTAACACCTTAGCAAGAAATGATAACAAACTTGGGCAGTCATCAGGACAATTGCTTGTACTCTTGAAAATGTTGCCGTTTTTGTTCAACTTTGGTGAAGGAAATGTATATGTGCAATTTGTTTTAGAGTTGATAGAAATTACTCAGATAGTTCTTGGACCAGTTATATCTCTTCAAACCATATCCAGGTTAAAGTTACTGATTAAGCGGCATTTTAAACAATTTAAGCAGCTTTTTCCAGATAGTAATATAACACCTAAACAATACTATTTGATTCATATTCCAAAACAGATAAAATCACTGGGTCCAATTGTGCAGCATATGTGCATGATGTTTGAATTTAAGCACTGTTTATTTAAGCAATGGTCCTCCAAGCTCAACATCAAGAATGTGTGCAAATCACTTGTGAAGCATAATCAGGTATTCGAGAGTTGTCAATATGTGAGTGGCTCACATCACTCTATTTTTGCTAATGAGAGGGAATTGGGTTCAATTTCAGGGATTGAAAACATGCAATATGTTAAGTCTAAAATTAGAGACTTTTTTGGTATTAACAAATGTACACCATGCAGTGTCAGTCAAGTGGCTTGTTCTAAATGGGAACAAATACTGTACAAATACTTTGATTGTTGCCAAACTAAATGGTCATGTTCCTGAATTTTGACTTATCAAAGACATCTTAGTGGTGAATTCCTCGCTTTATTGTGCACCAGCCCTATGACACTTTGTATCTGAATAGACAGTTTTTAGCATATGAAGTTGATATCCCTAGCCTTACCAGGCCACTGAGATGCTAGATACTGAAAAGCTTATAGATTTTACTCCCTAATACATAGTCGGGATTCCAGCGAAGTATTATCTTGGTGATATCATTGCACTTTACAGGTATAAAGATTTCTGAACAATGGGCAAGTACCTAAGGTATACAAGGTGTAGAGGTAGGCTACTGCAATGCTTTATTGACTACTAGTAATTTACAGTTGTAATTTACAGTTGTTTGTTTGGGTTCCTCAGAGGGTAATGTGTTCTCATATGTGTGCTCTCATGTGGGTAAGACTAAAATTATTTTGAAAATGTACAGTGGAAAAAATTAACACAGTTTATCTGTGGACAATACTGTATTGTGATTTAGATCAATGCAAATGGTGTTGAATTCAAACAAGGACACCTTCCTGAATAAAAGCAGTTTGATTTATTAATGGATTGTGTTTTATGACTTAATGAGTTGAGTGTTAGTCTCTCACCTTAATCGTAACAAGTAAGTGTAAATCTAATTCTTAAAACAAGAATTAATGTCTTGAATTCCCTGACATAATTCTTCAAAAAACCTCTCTCATTGTAAGGTAGCTTATTATACCTTGTAGAACCGTCTCAGAAATAAGTGGAGAAGTCGCGGAGATAAAGCAAACAGAACTTTAATCGAGCCGCTCGGAAGCTCCACGTCAGAAATAATTCCTTCAGTGAGACTTAATGTTTACAAACATTAGTACAACTTTATAGGAAAAATGACGTAACATATTATGGCCGTTCATCCAATCAGAAGATACAGGTCCGGGTCCGTTTTACGATCAAAACAAGCTAAAGAAGCTTACTCACCTGGTTCTTGGTAAGTAAATGAATCCTGAAATACAAATGTTGAGATTTATAATCTAAATAAAAGAAAATCACACTGGCTCAGATTTGCATTTTTTGCAGTGTAGGTGAGGGTCAGTGTCTTGATCTGAATGCGTGCCGGAATCGGGAGCCAGTGGAGGGAGCGGAGCAGTGGAGTAGCGTGTGAATCGGGGCAGAGAGGACACCAGACGAGCCGCAGAGTCCTGGATGAGCTGGAGCGGCGGGTAGTGGATGCAGGCAGGCCGGCCAGGAGGGAGTTGCAGTATCCAGGCGGGAGAGGACCAGGGACTGGACGAGCAGCTGAGTCGAGTAGTCGGTGAGGAAGGGACGGATCCGGCGTATGTTGCTCAGGAATCTGCAGGTGTGCGTCAGCGTGGTGATGTGCTGGGTGTAGGAGAGCGCAGGATCCAGGGTGACTCCTAGGTTCTTAGCGGAAGAAGAGGGAGAGAGTGTTGTAGTTTCCAAGAGGATTGAGATGGAGAGATCAGCAGAAGGTGAGGAAGAGTGGGGAAAAGAGGAGATCAGATTTGGAGAGGCTGAGCTTGAGGTGGTTCGAGTGCATCCAGGCAGAGATTTTAAATAAATACATTAAGATCAGAGGCTGTAAAATAATTACTTGGTTCTACACCAGTCTTTAATTTGTCATGAATGAGATCCTGGGGCTCAAGCAATAATTCCATTTAAAATTACTGAATGTTCAGTGGTAGTAGGCCTGTTATTGTCTAGAGTACAACCTCACTTGCATTCAGACCTATTTGAAATAATGATAACTGCAGTATTACAGCACTTAACAACCATCTATGGTACATAGCAGTAACAATTTTATATCAACACCTAAAGAGCCCTCTCATGCTCTTGTGACACAGTATATATGTATATACAGTCTGATTTATTCTCAACTTGCACTACATTGCAATTACATGCACTACAATGAAAACAGTGCCTGACTTTGTGCACACAGTAGAGCTGACATACAAACCAGCGTAGGCGAGTGGAATGAGTCTAGTGATGCGAATGTTGGATGGCACTCCATTCAAAGTGATCACTGCCGATTGCAAATTGTTTCCCTTTTTTGAATGACAGATTGTTTACTTGAACAAACAATTAACACTGCATATTAATCTCCTCTGTTGTTGGAAAGGAGAAAATAATATTGCTGTCTTCACTGTTTTCCCTGCAGCTGTGGGGACAGCAACACAGCATGTTGTCTATGGACACTATAATTGCTATCAAAGAGTGGAAAGACTAGAGAAAGAAACACTAACACTCGGTTGACTTCATAATAATAACTTGAGTTGCCACGGGGAAGACAGATTTGGTGTATTTGTTTTTCCAATAGGGAGGAAGGCAAGGCAGCACTGTGTAGTAGTGGTTGGGGCTCTGGACTCATAACTGGAAGGTTGTGGGTTTAAATCCTGGGTGGGGCAGTGCTGTACTTCACTTAGCTTGCTCCAGTAAAATACCCAGCTGTATAAATGGGTACAAATGTAAGTTGCCCTGGATAAGGGTATCTACTAAATAATGTAATGGAGGAAGTTATGATACAGCACATCCTGACACCCTGAAGGGGCATACATGCTGACTTTTGACATCCACCATTTTTAGTTTTAAAAGTTGCTTATATGAGAGAATCGAACTGGAAGAGTGGTATACATCTTACTTATACACTATAGAAATACATGCAGATACATAAAGCCATAATTTAAGAACTGTTTCCTTTAAGTTATCTAAGAGAAAATGTAAATATCCACTGCATATTGTATGCATATCTATCACTGCCCAATTCATATTCTGCTCATAAATGGCTTATTAACACTCCTATGATTTTGGGCAGGATTGTTAAAATGTAGACTTCTCTCTAATATGATATCGCTTCATTTAATAAGAAATAACTACTTTTGTAATATGTTTCTCAATGGCGGAGTTTACATGTGTGTTTTAACCTTACTTTATTATTATTATTATTATTATTATTATTATTATTATTAATAATAATAATAATAATAATATTATTATTATTATTTCTTGGCAGACGCCCTTATCAAGGGCAACTTACAACATAAGTGCAAAAATACAGAGAAGTACAAGGCATCAATCATTACAAATTCAACTTAGCTAAAATACAATATGCTCAAGTCAAAGGTTACAGTAAATTATTCTGTTGAGGTTTTGGGACAAACAGGCTTCATCAAGTTAAAAACCCTGCATGTAAACTTTCCCAATGACAGACAGAAGACAAAAGTCTGAAACATATTTGCTGCAGCAACAGATTAATTTGCTGATGATATATTTTAAGATTTAAGCAATTTCAGCATTTATGGATAAATTAATGTAATATAGCAAACTACAGAAACTGCTCACCATTTACCAGATTTAAACATTCTGACAATGTGTTGATAGATTTTTAAATAATGCACATAACTATTTTGGAACCTTGGCCATACTAAAAACATCTTGATATGCTAAATGGGTTCAAGTGTGAGTTCCTGTTACCCATTACAAGGTCACAGTTGCATTAAAACACTTTGAAAGGGGGATAAAATGATTGAACTGATCCAAATGTCCTGCTCGTCTCATTAGGGCCCATTTCTCAGCTGCCCGAGGTTAATCACCACACACACCTCATGCAGTTGGTCTACTTACATCATAATTAGTGCAGTAGGGAGAGCTTATGAAATGATTCCCCTCTTTCTCCTCCCCCAGGAGCCAGATGTTTTAGGATTGATTTCATCTATTTAATGACAGCTGTGATAATGACCTTCTTGTGGAGTGTAGACAGTGTCATTGATACAAAATGTCTCTCAATGAGCATTTTTGGCTTTTGTGCAAACAAAGACAGGGAGCTTAATTTCATGGAAGATCTAAAGTTCCTGTGAGATTTGACTAATTTTTGCAATTGTTTTGCTACCAGCATCTCCCACATTGAGTCATAAATGTGGAGTATCTAAAGCCCTTCAGATTATGCTAATTTGTGGTTAATAGCCGAAAATGATATACAAATAATAGGGATTTCTTTATTGCTGAGAAATTTAAATTGTAATGTATGTCTTGGAGTGGAATGAGGAGAGCAAAACATCCATATTAACCTCATTATATCATAACTGGAAAACAAAAATAAAATACATGCAGGGTGTTGATACAGGAAATAATTTTCAAGTTAAAAAGTAACACTTAGGCCACCCTGACCAGCATCCTGGTCTTTTTAGACACCACTGAGCATGTTCTGATTGAATAAAGACACAATGCAAATGGTGGGTTTGGTTACAGCTGCATTGATTCATAACGAGAACAAAACAAATGTATATGGACATAGGGCAGGATATAGTTGAGGGTTGTTTTCAAAGTAGAGATTCGGCCTTGTGCAAAGATCTATTGATGTGAATTGAATTGAAGGCCATTAGAACTGCACTGTATGTAGGAAACTGGGAACTGACAAGACAGTTGTTAGAAGCAGTAGCAATTGAATACTGCTACAATCAATATTTATCATTTGAAAGTAATATTTTTTATTTTGGACTACCCCTTGTTGAACCCTTTTTTAAAAACAGCAGACTTGAAGAACAGAGAATAATATATTTATTTAACGTGCTCGGCCTGGAAAGCCCCAACTTGGAATCTCCCCAACCTCAGTGCAGTCTCTGTGAACAACAAAATGTAACAGCCTTTAAGTCCACAAACATCCTAGCAAACGAGCAACTGCGGGCTACCTATCCACTGTGTATTATACAGGGTTTCTTCACCCATTTTGTCTATGTCTAACTGCAATCCATATCAAGTCTGACTTAAGTAATAGAGACATGGCATTGAATACAAACCATTTGGTTCTACAGCAAGCTCAGGTGGAGTTTTAGCACTTGCAGTTTGTAATATTAATAATTTCAACTGCTGTACATGATCAACACAGAGCTTTTATTTTGAGTAATGTATAATAAAATAATCTACTTGGAAACATAAAGCTTCAACCGGAATCTAACTAAATTGCTTGACAAGGTATTCATAAAATGTGCAAATGTTATTAAAAACCTTTTAGCATCTGAAGATGTAATTTCTGTTTTCAAAAGGCAATAGCTATTTCATGTTAGTGCCATTGAGAGTTATGCAGTTTACAGTAAACATGTATTCTAAAACAATGAATGGATTTTGCGATAACACTGTTTGCTTGAACCTTTGTGTTCACCATTTCGATTCAACTTCAGAAACCAGATAGAATTAAATGCATAAATTGATATAATTGGTTAGCTAACAAAAACAGTAAGAGGGTAGTTATCACATCTTGAAAACACTCTATATATAACATTATAGAAATCTGTATTGTTCACACATGCTAGCCTCTGGGCAAATGTGTTTATTTCAGCTGAAAGAAAAATATATATGCATTACTCTGGAGGGAAATGAAGACCATTAAACTTTTTTTTTTGTAGTGGATTCTGAAAATAATTCTGTAATTTCCGTATTAAGAGGGATGGAAAGGTCATTGAGAGATAACCAAGTGTTGCAAAGGAGCTTATTAGTTTAATAAGAAACTTTGAATATGCTAAACATATAACAGTTAAGATTAAATGTCTTACTGAGTTCACTGTTCTTAAAGTTCTTTAGGAAAGCATAGAGTTCAGGACCTCAAAATTTTCACAAAAAAAACTCTGTGAGACACTTCAGTAAGAGGTGAACTCTTTATCCCTGTGAATTGTCAGGTATCCCCAGGTATCTCTCTCAGCTCTTCGCATAGTCTTAATTAACCTGCATGGTGATAGCTCTAGATGGCTGGACCCAGAAATGTAAATGAAGAGCTTAAATTGTGAGAACATTGTTTTGGTTGTAACCATAAATAACCTTATGAGAAGATAATCAAGTTTGATACATAACACTGCGGACCAGCTATGGATTTACATATGTTACAGTAAACATGTTATAATACATATTACACCATATCTTAAAATATCTTCAGGTTAACACGATTGCATTTGGAAACATTAACAGCTTGTATGTTATAATTCAAATTCTGATGGTGTTAATTACAGGGAATCAATATTAAAGAACACTGATAATGTCCCATTAATGGTGTTATGACCACTTGTATGGAGCACAGTTTGCTTAAAGTCCTGTTTTCCAACATACTTTAAGTCATAAGACCATTAACTTACCAATCACAATTATTAAATTGTGTTTGTATGTCTATTTAAAACCACACAGATGTATTCAATGACATTCCTATCAGAGTACCATTATTGAGATCAATAAAGTAAGCCTGCATTCTAACATGCAAATTAAGATTAAATGATCAGCTACAGGAAATAATTAGTTAAAAAACGGAATAATCTTATTTTGTTGTTGTGAAAATGTAAAGTACACAAATAATTTACATACGTCTGTGTAAATTAATTGGAGACTGGTAGCCGGATCATGCACAGCTTGTGGCTGACGAAAGCAGCTCACACATATTAGAAAGCCTTGCCCTGATGGGTTATGTGAATTGAAGAGTCTCTACAGTTTAATTATCAAGTAAAAATGTAACGCCACTCTATTAAAAATTAAAGCCTCGATCAAAACCATGATGTATCTGTTATTTCCCTTTCCATCTGTTCTTCAGATGTGCTTAAAAGTAGGTTTAAAAAGAGCTGATCTATTACTGTCTGCATTGTTGTCTTGTTAACATTGACATTATGTACTATTATTATAATTATCATTATAACTAATTTAATGGGTGCCTTTATCCAAGGATACTTACACAATTTTACATATCAACATACATACACATATACTGTACACTAGATATTGGCATCGATGTAAGTAGAATGCATTACTCTCTGATATGCTATTTTGAAATATATCCAGTAGTATGAAAATATACTGAAATATACTACTTTTATTTACGTACACAGTAACCTTGCCATATATTTTTGGTTTCATAGAAATTATTGTATATTATATCAAAATACAATATTAAAAGAATTATGCCAACTATCCTCTTTCAGCAAGATCTAAATGGTCTATGTGGACTGCTAATGGGTAGTGTACATATTCATGTTTTTCGTTTTTATTATTGAAAGCCACTTTTGTCAGATGTAATTTCAAAGTTGGATCTGTGAAAAAAAAAAAAATTAATTGGCCACCAGTGTGCCTGGAGAAACATCAGTTTAGACATCCTACCATGTGTTGTCCCCTTCATTCTGAAAGACGTGAACTATGTGTTTTGGAATTATAAACAATGAGAACTGGGGACTTCTCTTGTCCTGGTTTCTTTAATACTTGCTAAATAATAGCAGTTTGATTCCTTCATTAATTCCAAATCCTCTGCTCTCCTTGTTTCCCGAGGTGCTCTGCAGGACTCTGTCCTTGGACACTGCTGTGAAACATCCTTTGAATAATCAGTAAGTTTGAGTTATAGTTCCACTGCTTGATAGTGACACACAGATCTAAGAAGCTGGTGTCCTGGTTTTTTCCTCTTTTTTTTTTTTTAATTTTCCACACATAAATAATGAATAAGTGAAGTGCAACAGACCAAACATATTTTACATATGCAAAGAGAGAAACGTAATGCCTAAAAATGTGACAATAGGAAATAAGTAAAGAAAGAACTGTTACTGCAGTATAATGATAAGAAAATCTACATGATTTAATGTGTTTCCATTTTGTTGGAATTGTAGAGTATTTGCATTACACCAAACAGTATATACAAATATCTCAGGGAAATGTGGATAGGACAGAAATGTTACCTTTAAAAATGTAATTTCTTGATGTTAACATTACTACTGCAAATAATAATAATGTATTAAAGAATATTATAACCAAGCTCCTTATTTCAACCTCTTACTTGCATGTCACCTTTTTTGTTGCCATGTTGTGGTAGTATTATCTAATGGTGTAAATGTTGCATAGCTCATTTGCTTACCCCTGCCAATTGTCTAGATAAGATCCCATTACAAAAAATCTAAATTAAAAAATAATGTCCGGTAAAGTAACATACTGGAACTTCAGAAATCATTTGTGTTAAATTCAGCTTAGTATTATTTGTATTTTTACCTTTCACATAAATGGTCATGAATGCAACACCTGGTATTGTGTTTAACAAAAGACACCTTGGTTTGCTTTTGAATAGATGAAATATAAATAAAAATGTTTAAATGATATGTACACGGACAGCAGAGTCACATATCTAGAAACCAGTACCTGCACAAAGGTAAAGTAAACTGTACCATTAGGTACATTCCTGGAATATTTAGGTGTAAGTATGAGCATTCACTTTACATATGACCTTTTTGGGCTATGAGATTAATGACCTCGGTTAATATGACCTGGTTTGAATTCAGTGTATATCTCCATATTTTAATACATATTTTGGAGACTCTTCTGCTTTGAGTAAAGGACAAGAGCAATAGTTTCCTTCCCTGTCTCTGACACATAGACCCTTTATCTACTTTATATGCAAGAAATAATAAGCAGACCTAAAGGTCACATAGGAAGTGCCTCACATAACAAAGGCTTTAACATAGTATTTTCTGTTCAGGTGATTGATGATCCTTATTTAAAAAACAAAGAACATTTCACTGACCACTAAGTATATCCCACCTCAGTTATGGTCTGAAAAGTTGTGTGAGATCCCATAAAGATAAGTAAACAAGTTTAATAAAATGATCATATTTTGAGGGCCAAACCATTACAATTAACATTATTTGCATTGTTTTTGTCCAGCTTTTGAAGCAAATATGAGAAAATATTATGATTGTATATTTAATATTGTTAATATGCTATTAATAAACATTTATCATATTGGAATGTATTATAACAGTTTAGGAATGTTACCAACCCTTCTGGGTCCAAAACAAGGAGTCAGACACTGTAAATGTGCTCTTTATTTTGCACATGGACTTATGCTCTGCTTTAAGGCAGATCAGGCAGTGGAAAATAACTAAAAACTGCAGGAGAAACACTGGGGCTATTTGGAGCCCGATTATTATAACACGGGGGAAAACTAAAGACAAATCAGACTTACAGGAACAGGAGATATCCAACAACAGTACACAACGGTTCAGAACACAATCAATACATAACAATTAATAGGCACTTAATCTTTTACAGTCCTTTCTCTAATCTCCCATCAGCCCCTACGGAGATGGCCGCATATTAATCGAGAGGGGCAGTGCTGCCTTTCCATCTCCGTTACACAGCCCCCCTCTCAGGGCCGACTCCCTCAAACAGTTCAGCCAGGCTGCAATCAAAGTCCACCAGCCGATGCGGGGGTCGGCGCTGGTGGTCAGGGCGATGAGCCCTGAGTCCCTCACCTCTTTCCTTGGTGGGGGTCGCATCGTTCGGTGTCCCCGATTCCTCCGGCTCAGCTGCCGGGCCACTCTCCACCAGCAGTGCAACTCCCAAGCTGGGGCAAGTTTAGGATACAGTCCCTTCTTGCGGTGGGGGTTGTACACCCAGACCTGGTCTCCAGCGATGAATCCAGGACCTCTGCTGCGCTGGTCATAATGGCGTTTCTGCTGGACACCCGCGCTGGTGAGGTGGGTGTGAGTAAAAGCGTTTTCTTGATGCAATCGCAGCTCCTACACATAATCGGGTCACGCTGGGGGTCCGCTGCTCGGGCCTGGGGGCGTGCCGAAAGTCAAGTCCACCGGGGTGCAAAGCTCTTGGCCGAACATAAGGGATGCTGGCGTGCACCGTGTTGACTCCTGAACCGTGGTGCAATATGCCCACAGGACAAGGGGCAGGTGGTGGTCCCAGTCATTCTGGTGGCCCGAGATGAAGGTGGCCAGCTGTGTGGCAAGCATCCGGTTGAAATGCTCCACCAGCCCCTCACTTTGGGGATGAAGGGGGGTGGTCTGTGTTTTGCGCACCCCCTGCCACTGGCACACTTCTGCAAAGACCTGAGAGTCGACGTTCCTACCCTGGTCGCTGTGCAGTTCTTCAGGGACCCCCAGGCAGACGAACATCCCTTCCAGCAATGCGTCGGCTATGGTGGTGGTGCTCTGGTTGGGGAGGGCGTAGGCCTCTGGCCACTTCGTAAAATATTCTATGGCAACCAGGATATAGTGATACAGCCGGAACTGGGTGCCATACAGGTAAGGCCGGAAGTGGCGTATGGATAGGACCACAGCCTGGAGTTCACGGCGTGTTATGCAATAGTTCCTCTCAGCATGGCTGAGGGACCGGCTGTAATAGGCGACCACCCGCTCTCCAGCTGGCCCGGCCTGGTGGGGCCCTCTGCTGCGGTTGTCGGTGCAGGTCTCAGTGTCACCGATCGTCTGAGGTGTCTGTCCCGCGGCCCGGCGGCAACCTCGGTTGTGGTCATCAGGGTGGGTCCCGTTGCTGCCGCTCCTCTGGGACCTTGCGGTGTGGTGGCGCCCTCTGCTGGGGTCAACCAGGTGGGTCCCATCGTTGTCCATCCAGGATCCCTGTCTTCTGGCAAGCTTGCTCCCCAGTGCTGTTCCAGTTCCTCAAGTTGCCCACTGCTGGTCCTCCAGGGGAAAGAGTGGCACTGCTCCTGCTGGAGTTGGAGGCTAAGCTAGGCGGTTTCCTTCTCCAGGTCTTCTAGCTTTGCTTGCAGCTGACTCTTCAGTGCCGTCCTCTTCCTCTTCGCAGAATCTACCTCATTTGGTGAGTGATCCATGTATCCCACTCTTACACCAATGTAACAGTTTAGGAATGTTACCAACCCTTCTGGGTCCAAAACAGGGAGTCAGACACCGTTTTAAAGTAAACGTGCTCTTTATTTCGCACATGCACTTATGCTCTGCCTTAAGAAAGGCAGATCGGGCAGTGGAAATAACTAAAAACTACAGGAGAAACATTGGGGCTATGCGGAGCCCGATTATTCACTAAAGACAAATCAGACTTACAGGAACAGGAGACATCCATCAATTGTTTGGTAAGGATGTCTTTGAGAACCTTAAATTGTCCCCCCCCCAACATTTTACTCCCGGATCCATAGGTGTAGGGGACACATCCCCCCCAATATCAACAGCATTCCCCCCAGTTCTGAAACTAAAACTATGCCCCTGCTGGGCATGGCCCACTTTTACACATTAAGTACATGTAAACAAATGCATAATTGCACTGTTCTTATGAGTAACTAACATGTAGTTAATGAGTACCTACTATGTTAATGCACTGTAATTAGGGAGATATTTTGTAAAGTGTTAACCTACAGGGATTAAATCACGATATATAATGTAAAACTATGAAATAATCAAGGTGCATGTCTCTAATAAAGTTGTTTATTTTTTTGGCTGCTTGCTTAATATTGTGAAATATTTTCCTGTGACCACATGAATATACCTTGAACCTGTTGCTTGTTTTTATTATGACTATTGTTGTTGCTTTTGTTTTAATTTTTTACTATGAGTTATATTTGTTTAAGTTATAAAAGCTGTTTGAACTGAGAAAAATCACTATATTACTTGGCCTGTGATGTGTATGTTTTTTTTGTTTTTTCCTGATTTAAATAATGTAGGTTTACTCTGACTTTGTGTTTGGGGTCATTGTGTTAAAAAAAGAAAAAGCCGATCACCCACAAGTCACCTTCCTGAGGGTATTGCATGACATTGAAGAAGGGAATTATATTGGTCTATATATTATTGCTATATTGCTTTTTTATTTTAAAGTTAATAATATAATGGGATTCTGACCTTGTGATTTTGAAAAAGTATTTCCCCTCCAGCATAAAGTATGCAAAAACAGAAGTGTGCAGTGTAATAACAAGAATGTTTGACTACTCCAAGAAATTAATGCATTACTACTCTATTTTTAATAAGTACTTGTCTTATATCATGGTTTGCAAATACTGTGACAATTTATTCCAAAAATGGAGAATGTCAGAGAATTGAATAAACAACATAAGGGTTGTGATGCCATGAGATCTGTATTTTTTTTATTATTATTATTTTTGTGTGGGTTGGGGGGTCAGTAAAATGTATGTAAGACAATTAGTGTATCGTTGTTTGTTATAACATTTTTAATATGTTTGTTTATGTAAACTACTGTACTGTTGATTTATTTAGTATATTACAAAGTCTTTAAATATGTGCAACAAAATTACTCTTAAAAGGAAATGTGAAACTAAAGCTCTCCCAAGAGGGGATGTTATGAGTGACATTTATTGTAAACCTAGGTATTCTAAAATGTACAGATAACACCATAATTTAGGATATTTTATGTGCTACAAAATAAATCACACCTTTTCACTACTTTTGTCAAGATTATGGATATATGGGAAAAAAAACAAGAAACATGGCCAACATATGCCATTACTTTTTAAAGTTACATTTTTCTAGTACACCATGAAGATAATTTACACACAAAACTGTTATCCTTATTATCATAGACTTACATTAAAACTTCCCCTTACCTAGTACCATGGTCACACTTCAAATGCAGCTATTATGGTGGCACAGTGGTGGCTGAATTTGCCCACCTCTTAATCCCATTTACACAGCATACAATTGTAGCTTTTATGCCACTATACATTTGTCATACAGTCTAACATCTAACCTAACATCCTTTAATCTTTATCCTTCACTGTCATTGAAAAATGTATATATAGGTACCTTCCTACAAGCTCCCTACAATTTTTTTTTCTTATTGCATTCTATTCGTTTTTTTACTATTACATGTTTTATCAAGTCAAATAGTTAATTCACTAAAATTAGAGGTGGTATTCTTTACTTTTGTCATTGTACATCAGATTCAATGTAAGTTGTATCTATCAGGCCACTATTTTCCCACTCTTTCCCAAACTTTTATTGATTATATAGGTATCATTAATTAAATAAATTGTAATCTCTAAGAATAGTGGACTGTATGAATAAATCTGAAGAAAGCCCAAAATAATAATCCACACCAATCATGCCAGGTCAATCGATAAAAAAAAAATGTCACTCAAATATCAAATCTGCAATTGGCCCCTGTGCTCGTCACTCAAATAGGTCCCTTCCCACTTCCTGTTTGATATAAGGTGACGTCATCGCAGGCTCTTCCTCTTTTCCCATTTCGCTGGACCCAAAAACTTTTGCTCTCTGTGTCTTGTCTGTGCACTAGACCTTATTATATTATTTTTAGCACTGGTTTTTGGTTGGTTGGCTTCACGGCTGTGTTGTTTGTCACCGTAATTAGTGTTTGTGTGTGTGTGTGTCTCTATTTATCAGCATTACTTATTATTGATAGCAAATCCGATTCTGTTCCATCTGCGCACCGGGCCTCTGGCTGCGCTTTCGGTTTCAGTATCGTTTAAATATAGCACTTTTGAAAATGTGGCAGGATTTAAATTTCCCAAACATAGACTGGGAAAGCCCAGTTGGGACTACAGAAGCAGAAATAGAAATGGTTGAGATGGTAAATGACTGCTTTCTAACTCAATATGCCAGCGATCCAACCAGGGAGAGCAGATGCATTGACTTGATCTTTTCAAATGACCAAGATAGAGTCAGAGGGACACTAGTTAGAGAACCAATGGCAAACTGTGATCACAATATGGTTAGCTTTGAGGCATTCTTTCAAAAAACAAGGACCAAGTCTAAAACAATGGTCTACAATTTTAGAAAAGCAAATCCTGAAGGTATGAGGCGGCACTTAGAAGAGGTAGACTGGAGCACACTGGATACAGATTCAGTTGAAAATGGATGGTTATATTTTAAGAATATACTACTTGAGGCTCAGGAGAAATTTGTACCAAAACTTAGCAAATTGAGGACCAAAAAACAGTGGCCAAAATGGTTTAATAGAGGTATGCAAAAAAATATTAAGAGGAAGAAAATGTTGTATAGCACATACAAAAGGGATAGAGATTAAACAAAATACATAGAATATGTTGAACTGCAAAGAGATCTTAAGAAAGGGATCAGGAAAACAAAGAGGGAAATAGAAAGAAACATAGCTCTTGGAGCTAAAACTAATGCAAAGAGCTTTTTTCAATACTACAACAGCAACAGCAAGCGGTCAATAAAGGAGGAAGTGAAACAGATAAAGGGCAAAAATTGAAGTATCTCAGAAAATGAACAAGATGTGGCAAATATTCTAAATGAGTATTTCACAGAGGTTTTTACAAAGGAAAAAACAGATAACATGCCACAAGTTAACAATCAGTCCAGTCAAACCCTAAGAGAGATCAGGATAAATGAGGAGTAGGTACTAAAGGGACTAGCAGAATTAAAAACAAACAGGCCTCAGTTTTAGATCCCACTACGGCTGGTGGTCTACTACCCTCGCCCCCCTCGGACCCCGGACCCTGCGTCACCCGGTGTCCCTGGAAACTCTGGCACACAGGGTGTGGTTAAGCCTACAGGCCCAAGCGGCGCTTGTGTCCTACAATCCGGTGTGTGGATACAGTGTTCTGTCAGGGTCCCGCCCCCAAACCGGATGCCGCTGCATCCGCCACTCCCCAAGCCCCTCCGTCTTCTCCTCCAGGAATGCTGCCGCTGAATCAGTCACTGCATCCCCATCCGTGCATGTGAGCAACAAGGGAGAGTGATGGACCAAATCTGCACCCTGTCGGCCGCACAGGCAGCACTTGTAACCTATCATTCTCTGCAACAATGATGTAGGGGAAATAATAATCACACAGCAATGCATGCTTCATTTGCAATCTATACTATCTATATGCATAATTTTTTATCTTTGTAGAAGGGTCACAAGTATTCTTTGTTCCAATGCATATGAGAGTCTTTGTTTGCTGGTTTTGTCTTATTTAAGTTATTTATGCAGATAAAGTATTGTAGCGTAAGGTACACTTATAAATTTCAATTAAAGAAGTGAATTTATAGTATCACCTTATCACGAATCCTGGAATCTTGTAGAACTCAATTTCTGTAATAATTGGACGCAGACACCAATTCCAAAGATATAAATTGTCAAATTTATTCAAAACAAAGACTAAATGTAGCACTACACTAATTATACAAAAGGAAAAAACTAATTAAAATTCAACTCTAGATCAACAAATCGAAGACAAATCACTTCCGTGACCAAATCAAAGACCATGGGATCACATATGATAACACACAAATCGTTAAACAAAAAAGGTTATAAACACATTGACTACAATACCGGTTAGTAAGACGAAGGTGAGTCTCTCTCCAGCTGTAAAACTCCACTGATCAGGTGGGCACAGGTGGGCATGCGCAGTCTGTAAAGTTCTTTATTTAATAAAGTCCTTTAAAAGAATTCTTCGTACGGCTCAATCTCCTTCTCCCAGTTTAACTCTTCTGTTGCCGGCAAAGACTTGGTTGGTTTCTGGTTCCGGTTCTGGCAACAGAGCTACAGGTTGAGCTGTGGCAGCGAGTTACTGGTTCAGGTGAGAGAGAGAGAGAGAGAAAGACCGTCCGCTGTTCCTTATAGTCTGTCAGATCAATAGGTGATTGGTTCCTGAGTACTTGAGATCGGATTTCGGTTTCAGCCCCCAGTGTCCTATTGGAGGGGGGCTTGATTTATGACTGATGTCAATCCATGCCATCTTTTGGAAATGCCGGTTGGCCTGGGTTCGTAGCTCTATGTCGGGATTTCGGCTCTCATCCACTTCAAAGAGTTTTTATCACCTACAGGCCCCTTTCTCCAGACATCTCATAGCAGAATTCCAAACTATTTGGCCTCTTCTCGGTGCCATCCTCCCCAAAACTGTCACTTTGATGCAAACCAGTTCCAAGCTGATGAGCTAAGGAAATCTGATAACTTTGGGGGGGGGAGAGGTCTTCTTTAGATCAGTGCTTCAGCTCAGAGCCCAAATGCTCTTATCCAAATACACCCAACATAACGCTACAGGATTAATAAATAATTAATGTTTGTGTCTTCATCATCTGTCTGTTACAAATTAAATAATTTGTCAGTTTTTTTCCTCCCTACTTTGAAATACAGCTGGTTAATTTTATTCCAACATATGTAACAGTCAACTGATTTAGACAAGAAATGATGGATTGGAACAAATGTTGGCAATGGCAAGAGTTTCATTACTGCCAGTATCAAACAACACAACTGTAGCTGTCTTCTCTTATGTATCTGACATAGAGATGTTGACACCCTTTGTTCAATCTTTTTTTTTATTCATCACAGACATTTTTATAGTTTTAATATTTGGTCATGGACAAATGTATGTACTCCTTTTGAAAAATAAAGTAAATTGGTGTTTGTAATATATATATATATATATATCTTGATACACATATTTAAGTAAAAACATTAATACATGTAGATGACTAACTCATATTTGAATTGTTTAAATATAAGCCTATGTTGATTGATTGATAAATTAACTACTACTATTGGCACTGCAATTGTCTTTATAGGAATGACAAAACACTAAGTTAGCCTAATTTGTGTTTGGTTTGACTTAGTTACATCAGGTATCATGTTTGTTTTTACAGGGTAAATTGTTTAGTACAATTCTAAGATTGATTAAACTACAAATAATTCAATAAAGTTTGAGAGAGACAGACAATATTAATCCAACCACCTCAAATTGAATGTGTGATCCTGAGCAGTGTCTATGCAAAGAAAAAAATGTGTAGAAGATTTCAAATTTGTTAGTACTTTTAATGTTGTCAATTAATATTAATAAAACATGGTTACACAATTTCCATATATAATATTAGTAGCTTCATGAATCACTGAGGTTGATAAGAAAAGATTTACAACAATTACCCTGAGCATCGAAGCAAGCATGCTAACACATCAGTGATAATGAATCTATTGAAAATATTGGACCAAATAATGAACTAGTAGTGGACAGAAAAGAGGATCATTTCTGGAAAGTAAAAGGATAGGTTGTGAATGCAACCCCGGTTTTCTGAAAAAGGAAGCACTGCCCAAGGGGGAAGGGTTTCAGGGCACTTCCGTTGTAACCCAATTGAAACATCTCTATATCAGAGCTGCCATTGGCCCCTGTGCACGTCCCTCAAAACAGGTCCCGTCCTACTTCCTGTTTGTATAAGACGTGATGTCTGCACAGGAACTTCCTCTTTTGCCGGGAGACTTGAACTTCCTTGCAACCCTTGGGCAGTGCTTCCTTTTTCAGATAACCGAGGTTGCATTCGCAACCTATCGTTATCTTTCAAGTCAGAAACACTGCCCAAGGTGGAGGGGTTACTGTATAACAAAACTGTTGCAAGGGAGGAGGCAGCAAGCAGATAAGGGAGCCTGCCCCGAGGTGTACCGCTAGGGGCTTCGGCAACACAACTCCAGACAGGAGCCACAGAGGCCCCTTGGAGCCACACCTGGGCTACCCAGGAGAGAGGACCGCAATCACGCTCTACCGGGGACTGTCTGCAATTAGTATATACAAAGCGGGGCTACAGAGGACAACTTGTATGCCCTCCACTCACAATAGAAAGGCCAGCTGCTCTACTAGTGCTTCTAGGAGCGAGGCCATATATCTACTTGCACAATATATGGCGCGGCAATCAAGCAACTTAAATACAATGTGGGCAGCAGGAACATTCATGTCACCTCCGCACAGCACGGGAGCAATCTTGCTCAACTGAACAGTACAGAGTGGCCAGCTCCACTGTGCTGTCATAATAATATCTATATATATCTATCTATCTATATATCTATCTATATATCTATCTATATATATATATATATATATATATATATGCAGGACAAAAAACAACACCAACACTAGTCTATAAATAATATATCACAACAATTACACTCACCTAAAGGATTATTAGGAACACCTGTTCAATTTCTCATTAATGCAATCATCTAACCAACCAATCACATGGCAGTTGCTTCAATGCATTTAGGGGTGTGGTCCTGGTCAAGACAATCTCCTGAACTCCAAACTGAATGTCTGAATGGGAAAGAAAGGTGATTTAAGCAATTTTGAGCGTGGCATGGTTGTTGGTGCCAGACGGGCCGGTCTGAGTATTTCACAATCTGCTCAGTTACTGGGATTTTCACGCACAACCATTTCTAGGGTTTACAAAGAATGGTGTGAAAAGGGAAAAACATCCAGTATGCGGCAGTCCTGTGGGCGAAAATGCCTTGTTGATGCTAGAGGTCAGAGGAGAATGGGCCGACTGATTCAAGCTGATAAAAGAGCAACTTTGACTGAAATAACCACTCGTTACAACCGAGGTATGCAGCAAAGCATTTGTGAAGCCACAACACGTACAACCTTGAGGCGGATGGGCTACAACAGCAGAAGACCCCACCGGGTACCACTCATCTCCACTACAATTAGGAAAAAGAGGCTACAATTTGCACAAGCTCACCAAAATTGGACAGTTGAAGACTGGAAAAATGTTGCCTGGTCTGATGAGTCTCGATTTCTGTTGAGACATTCAGATGGTAGAGTCAGAATTTGGCGTAAACAGAATGAGAACATGGATCCATCATGCCTTGTTACCACTGTGCAGGCTGGTGGTGGTGGTGTAATGGTGTGGGGGATGTTTTCTTGGCACACTTTAGGCCCCTTAGTGCCAATTGGGCATCGTTTAAATGCCACGGCCTACCTGAGCATTGTTTCTGACCATGTCCATCCCTTTATGACCACCATGTACCCATCCTCTGATGGCTACTTCCAGCAGGATAATGCACCATGTCACAAAGGTCGAATCATTTCAAATTGGTTTCTTGAACATGACAATGAGTTCACTGTACTAAACTGGCCCCCACAGTCACCAGATCTCAACCCAATAGAGCATCTTTGGGATGTGGTGGAACGGGAGCTTCGTGCCCTGGATGTGCATCCCACAAATCTCCATCAACTGCAAGATGCTATCCTATCAATATGGGCCAACATTTCTAAAGAATGCTTTCAGCACCTTGTTGAATCAATGCCATGTAGAATTAAGGCAGTTCTGAAGGGGAAAGGGGGTCAAACACAGTATTAGTATGGTGTTCCTAATAATCCTTTAGGTGAGTGTATATTAAAATGACTAGATAAGCCCTTTGTGATGTATTTTAAATCCGAAACTGCAACCGAAGCGCAGCCGGACCTCCGGGGTGCATCCAGCACAGAATGGTGTTAGTTAATAACAAACTAAAAAATGCTCACAGAGACAGACAAATGTGGCGAATCGGTGGGTGAACAGCACTATTTGTGCAGCCAGCTGACCGAAAGCACAAGTGTGTGTTGTAAACAAACACACAGAGAGCTCTCACAACTTGATGTTCCAAAGGTCAAATGGCAAAAGAGGAAGTTCCTGTGCAAACGTCACGTCTTATACAGACAGGAGTATAAGTTCTGAGTGACGTGCATGGGGCCAATGGCAGCTTTGATATGGAGATGTTTCGGTTGGGTTCGAGCGGAAGTGCACTGAAACCCCTCCCCCTTGGCCAGTGCTTCCGACTTAAAAGATAACAAATGGATAGGCAAGTTTATTTACCAAGGTTATCACATGTTAATATTGTGTATACACCTATATACCTTTCAATGGGGTTAAACTGAATAGAGAATAAGTTAATTTTAAATGTTCTTTCCTGATTCTAATACCAATTTAACTGTTTAAGAAAGGTTGGGGACTTGGTGTATTATTGTATGTATTATTATTTGTTCTTTAAGACTCATGATGTCTCTTGTTTTCATATACCTTTTCTGTATATTTTGATTGTCCGTGACATAAAACCTTTTCTCCTTTTGTCAATTTCCCTGTAAAATCCCAGTAAACAAATTCACTGTTATATTTTCTTTTGAAATGTGTAATAAATATCTGCTCAAGTCAGTAGTGTTCCATTCTTAGTACGATATCAGTATGATTTCCAGGTGGCCTCATCATTGTGACCACCAGTGTATGTCTGCCAATATTTACAGCAATACTTTTGAGCCACAAAGTAGGAGCATATCAAACATTGTATACATTATATGAATGAACATCAACAGTTTTTTTGTGTGTAACATCCTCACAATTTCACAAAAAGGAGTTTTGATGTTTTTGTGTTTGTTTTTTGTTTTCATTCCTTTTTTATGTCTGAGGTGATATACCTACCAAAGGAACAGGATGTTATACATATCACACCAAATGTTAAAACATATGCTTATCGCTTGTTACCACATGTGCTTTTCTAAGAGGTACAAGAAAGCTAGATAATTTTCTTTGTTCCTTAAAGGAAGCCTTTGGGATTAACTGACTGATCATCTTCCAGACAATTTGAAGACTACACAGAAGAATAGAAGGCTTCTTAGCATTTTGGACCAAGACCTGGTTATAGTGCTCTGCCAGGCCCTAACAAGGGCCATGACCCAATCACAATTATGTTTTATTCAGTACTGTACTGCTGTCTTGTTGTTGATAACAGTTTAAATAATTAAAAAAAAATACATAAAATATCTAAAAATGAAAAACAGATTGTTAGGAATTAGCTTCATACTGATTTTAACAATAACATCTCATCTTTTAGGAAATTAACAACAGAATTGCCAAGCCACACCCATAAAATGTTCAGCTCCTTTATAAAACAGTTGTGGAGTTGGATAAAATTTAATAGTTATACATATGAATATCATACAGAAAATGTTCAGGGCAGAAAATCTGCATTTACATTGAAAATATAAGTATTTTTCTTATTTTTTAAAAAATGAACACATATATATCTAAACATGAAAAAACGTAGGCAATGTGAAAGAGCTTTGAAATGGCTCTGTCTGTCTAGTACGGCTGCTTACGTTAATGCAGAAAATGTGCTTTTCAACATTACAGTGCATTTGCAACAGGGCCGTTTGTGTTGCATTTAGCAGTCTGACAGTGTCTTTATTCCATGTGCCAGTAGACAACACTGGCTGAAAGGTGAGGGGCATGTTCTCAGTCCTGTATAGATTCTGAATTGTAGTGCCCACAGCAGTCTAATAAACACTAACACCAGCCAGCCTGTCGCCAGCCCTATACTTATTACAAAAGAATTAGCATTCATGATCAAATAGGTGATCCAAGACATTGATCCAGAGACCTGGGTTTGCCACGTGATCAAGATTGAATTCCAAAGGAAAGTTAGATTCTTGCTTTATTAATTGTGATGAGTTTACAGCTGAAATGCCGTATAGCTATTTAATTCAAATATTTAGTAACATATAAGAATGGATATGCAGGAGAAATGTACATATGCAGAGATATTTACTTTTTATTTGCTAAAGCCACATAAAGGGTGTTTATGGCGGTGCTATTGTTAAATATACTGTTTTAGTAACTCATAACTAAGTACAGACAGCCAAGCCATCTGAAGAATTATGACTACTGATTTGAATGGTGGAAACAAACTTCCAATCTTTGCAATGTAAAGATGATTTCTCAAGTCACACAGCAAATGTTGCATGACTGGTTGAAATTGCATTTAAAAGGAAAACACTCATACAATGTTTCATTGTACAATCAAAGAAAAACATAGGGAATAAAACATAATTCACCTAAATTGTAATACTGTTGTGTGATTGCCTATGTTAATCTCACAATATTAGTTATCTCACAATTTCATTTAGTCAAAAGAAATCAGGTTGTTTTATGTCACTTCCGATGCACCGTATAGATGCAGACCAAGCACTTTAGAAACACATAGTAAACTATGAATTAGACCCAACAGCTTGAGAAAACAGAGACATACAAATCTGTGACAGATAGAATGCCACCGAAATGATAGGCTGGGGAGGTGGAGGTGAATGCAAACACATGATAGGGGACGCTGTTTTGGGTGAGTTTACTCTAGGTTTACTATTCATTTTCTGTGACAGCCAATGGGCTTATTTCTTGTGTGTGATGAAGTGAGTTTCCTGCCTTAACCATCCCTTTGCTTAATAGATGGTAAATTTAAATTATAGGGTTGTGTTACAGTGCATAAACAGGAGACATAAAAAGTGCATTTAGGAAAGGGACAATTTCATTCCATTCATCAAAGTCATGCAGTACCCTCAGGAAAGAAACTTGTTGGTTAAGGATTTGTTTTCAATATGTTAATGACCCAAAGACAGACCAGATCTGAATTACTTAAATCAGAAAGAAGAGGAGAAAATTGTTGACAAATTGATGAACTGCCTCCCTACCTCTCTTGCTGAATACACAAAACACTCAAACACAGGCACTAATTTCTACAGGAATTGGGTATATTTTAGCCTTATGTATAATATGTCCAGAATGCACACAGTGCTGGATTAGATCACAATTCTATATATGAACATTGAGTTGTAAAAATAACAAACACTGATGGGAAATGAGCTGGCCAAAGGCTAGCAAACAAACAAATAAGAATTAGTCGATTTATGTTTAGAACTCACAGGAGTGGAATCTATACCATTATGTGTAATGGGTCTAATTTGTTCCACTCAATGTATACTAAAAGGGAGATTAAGTGAGTTTGATCTGTTCCAAGCAGAGCAAAGTTAGAACCATTGATATTTGCACTAAAAACAAAGCTTGATTAGCTCCTTGGGAAAAGTTGCTAAGTTAAACCAAGTTGCATTCTATTAGTGGAGTTTTCAAACATAATTTTTTGGAAATGTTAAGGAATCTGTTTGTACATATATGGAGTCAAAGTATACACAGAAAATTAGATAAGCAAGACTAGCAAATAGAAAAATCTTGCGAAATTTTGTGGGTTTTTTTTCCTTCGGGGGGGGGGGTGTAATGTACCATTTTAAAATATCTTAAATCTGTGCAAAATCAAGTATGTGTGTATGTGCAGACATTGCTTTTAAAATGCTGTAATTTATAAGTGAAATTTGCTTTTATTTAGGGAAATATGATTGCAATGTCAATATGCTTAAATTTGAATGCCATATCAAACAACGTAAATTGATTTATTAAAAATGGATATGCAAAGATATGAACAATTTAAATGGAAATTGGCTCTTGGAAGGAAAAAATAAAATTAAGTAATAATTTAGTTAAAACATAATTCTAATTTCCTGAAATATAGCTCATTATGCAGGAAGTAATTTTACATCTAATGTTGAAAATGAATGTTGAAAATTCTTTTGAAGAAACATGTACAATAAAATAACTAGAGACTGAGTCTATGATTAATGAAATAATAAAATAGAAATGTGACTACTCTTGGTAAGCTCAGTATAAAAAAGGTATTTAGTACATATTAAAAGTGGTCTTTTAGACTAAATAGCTGTTGAAACTTATTATATGTTAACTTACAATAGAAAAGCAATAATTAGCGGCTAAATTCTCAAATAATTCTCAAAACTGTATGCAATAAAATCCCTGCGGTACTCCTTAAAGTGGGAAAAAAACCTACTTATAGTATAAAAACTGCAATTCCTTAACCATGATATTTTAGAAATACATTACAAATTGTAATCACATCGCACCTATTGATTGTTATTGGTATTATTTTATATTTCAGTATGTCTTAAGAAAGGTACATTAACCACCACCAAAACAATCAAATGATTGGGGTGTCAGTAATGTGAAAAACTTCAAAGCAAGTTCATTGAATGATCTCCTCTTTAGCCCTCTTAGATAGCATAACCCTGCAGCAGCTTTGTTTAATCATTTTCAAGCCTATTACGAATATTAACTTTATATAAAAAAAAATGACTGTTTAATCTTTACCTTTCTAGACTATTGACTTAGTGGTTTAGGTAATACTTGTCAGTTCATATCAAGATTTTTACTTCCTCATCATTTATTTTCAAGTCCTCTCCCTTAAACAATTCTGTTATTTATCCTGAACACAAAACATATCATTCATTCATATTTCTATTTGATTAATATGATATTGCAGCCTTGAAACCATTCAAAATGAATACACTATGCACAATATCACACAAAATACAAAATCTATTAAAAATGAAGACCAACTGAACAACTGGTCAGTGTATTAAATTGAGATCTTAATGTCCGACTGGACTTTGACACAACTAATACAGACTGAAATATTTATATATAGGAGTTCAGTTTTACCCTGCTATCATACTCAGTGTGTTAACATGGATAAAAGAAACCAGTTACATGGCTAAATATCTTTTGATCTTCTTCAGGTCTCTGTTGTGTGTTGACCACTCCACATGCTTGGATTGCATTGGCTTTCTGGTCTTCTCTCATCTCCTTTGCTAGTCAGTGTTCAGCATTCACAGGATACTCTGTCACCACTATCAAACAGATCTCCCCAATGACTTTCTGTCTCTGCCCACATTAAATTCAAGACCCTCGTCCTGACATAGCACTCTGTTCACCACTGTACTCCCCATTACCTCCACTATCTGGTTTCTCTCGTCCTTTCGTCCTATTCTGATTAGTCAATGCCTTCCCTCTACTGCCCAAGTTGGCTCCTCTTCTCTGTTCCTCCCCAGTGGTGAAACCAGCTGCCCATGAACATCAGGACTGCACTGTCTTTCGCATCACCTTCCGGCACCTTCTCAAAACCCATCTGTTCAGAGTGCACTTGTAGACCCTGCGAATCTACTTCTATGCCTTTGACTGCTGTACGACCCTGCTTGGCTGCTAATTGCTTTCTGTTTAAGGACACTGTTGTCATTCTTTCAATCCCTCCAAACGCAATTGTGCAATATAGTGTAATGTTGTAAATAAAGTATTACATATTGATTATATTGCACTCTTGCAGACCTTGTAAATCACTTTGGATAGAGGTGTCTACCATAAGAATAAATAAGGATAATAATAGTAAATAGTAAGCCAAGTCAACCAGAGAGCCTTGCATAATTTTGTAATTCTCTTCAAAACTGTACAGACCCTGCTTTGATGACTCCACTCTTTTCTACAGGATAAAAAGAGACTGCATCCCAAAATCTTGGTGCATGAGACATTAAAGTTACGTTTCCTTTGTGCTGCATTCTGGCCTTCAGTGCACACAGTACAATATGATAAGTCTGCAACAGATGAATGTAATGTACTTTCAAGGGAATACATTGAAAGCAGGATGTTTAGATACGTGGGCGAAAAGCCATGCAGGGCCTTACATTTCAATTCTGCATCTGGTCACATCACTCTGTCTTAGATTTAGTTAAGGCATGAGCAGTGCAGTTGTGAATAACATAAAGCAGATCAACTCTTTAACATATTAGCACAACAAATAATAACCAGTTCTAGAAGAATAAATAAAATAATGCACTAAAAAGCACCTTCACAACATTGCAAATGTGTAGCTCAAAGGTCAAACATACAGATATTTGACCTTACAATTGGTTTTAATCAATTTTCAAAAGTATTGGCTTGTAATCATTGTTTACTTGGCTGGTGCATAGAAGTAACTAACACAACTTCTGTTTTGTCTTAATTGATTTTGCAAACATTTAAGTTGAATTCAAAATGTAAAGTCTTCCAAGCTGGTCGCATATGCATACTTAATTTTACACTTTTTTTTTTTACAGCTATGCATGATGATCAATTGAACCAATGGAGACTGTCAGCTTTTCTGCAATTCAACAAGGTGAACAGGTTCTCTCAATGTGTGGGGCTGACTTCTTGTCAGTGAATAGGTTTTCATTACATACCAAAGTATAGGTTTATAATGTTCAGATTATAATGTGGAGAAACATGTCTCTTTTATGCTAAGTGTAGCACAGTTAGTGTTTGTTTTTAGGAGCTTAAGAATTTTCATATTAATGTGTTCATATTGATACTAATCCTTTTTTCTTCCTTTGTTCAGTTCAAAATTCCCATGTGTTTCCATAATTGTTACCACCAGTGTATGTTTGCTTTAAAGCTTTAATATTTTCTATATCAGAAACTTCCCACCCAATAATGAGATTAAAGGAAAAAGGATACAGAGAGAGCTTGTTTCAAACTACAATTGTGTAGTGCTGCTCTTTCATCACACAGTATTGATTGAAGTCACTCAGCATCTAACTAAAGATTACAAACCTTGTCACTTAAATCCTATCTGTGTGCCTTCTCTTACACATTTCCTGTTATTACAGACTCGTTTCTATTGTTGTGGAACTGTTTCCAGTAACAGACGCATATTCTCACTCTAGGTTAAAGATAATCCCCTTTCATGCTCTGCTTCCTTCAACACCCATTCTTGTTCATTTAAACATTGAGGAACAAAATTAGATTTTTATTGGCTCAATTTTGTAATTCTGGTCACTGGTTACTAAAGTTGCTGAGTGAATTCAAATGCGTTTCTGTGTGGCTGTTGATTATATGCCCATTGATAATCCGCTTTTAATTTTTTGTGTTTGTTGTTTTCTGGAGAATTCTGCGTGTAATTCTTATTTTATAACTTACCCCCCACCTCCCCAGGAGTATCAACCATGATGTTTGGTTATTCTTCTTCAGTGATGCATTTGAAAACAAACCAGATTGTATAGTCAACAAAATGTGTTTGCTAAATGGTTATTAAGGGAATTCTCTTTTGAAGATTGAATTCAATTGTTTTCAATATAGAATATTCTCAATCTGCCACATCTCTGTATTAGAATATACTAAGCTTGTCTATGCTGCTGTAAGCATAACTATTATCAAGGTGGACAGATTTGGATTTATTCTTTAAGCACTCATCCCAGCAGAGCAATCCATTGTTTTTCAGACATTCCAAAAGCAAAGAATTGCCTCGAAAATAGGCAGTTGTTGTGGTTCCTACATTATTGAAAAAGCTTTGGAATCGAATTGCATCTTTTGACATTGTGCATTTAAAATGCAAAATAAAATAACTGTATTCATGACCTAAAGTTGCTAGCTAGGTACAGGTTACAAGTTACAGTCATAAGAGAGGAACAGCTGTGACTGTGCAGTAGCTCAAATCACATCTCACCATGAAATATATTGTCATATATTGCTTTGCTTGGTGTAAATCGAATACACAAAATCCTTCCCAAGAATGGCTTGCAGCTGGATGGCAGAGAAAACACCTCACAAAACTTTTTTCTCTATAGATCCCCAACTCCACAGTACGATTTGTATAGTTTATTGATGTTTGGTGTAGCGCTTTACTGTTTTTCAATCAACATTTACAAAAACAAAAAGATACATGTTGATATTTAGGCTGGTTACTTTTCAACATTCATTTTTTAGGAGGGCAAAAATACTACCCCTTATGCTTAATTTAGTTTAATGCCCGTTAATTGGTATCCACTGTTTTGACCGTCCAAATATACCACACTTCATTTCTGCTACCGCAGTTCTATAAATACGTCTATGTGCAGGGTTAGATTTTGTTACGGGGAAATAAAATACTCTATAAGGAGAAGAAGAAATACAGCTGATGGAGAAAAACATTCAAAATTCAGGACCCCTGAGCAGGAAGTTTATTTTTAAAAGACTTCCCGGAGGTTCTCTGGACAGAAACATGGTTCCCTGTTACTACTGCCAAGCTGAATTCCAGTATCATCAAAGTACATCAAGTCTGCAGTACCACCTATGTGCTAAGCATGCCGTTGCGGCTTGTGCCAGTGGTTTTTCTACAAGAAATAAAAGCGGTCAGATTTGTCAGAGTACTATTTTAGTTTGTGTCAGGATGTCCGCAAGCCCATGAATCAAACAATGTACAACGATTCAACTACTGCTGTTGCCAAGTGGATAGCTACCAACTGCAGGCCGCTCACAATAACACAAGGACTTGGAGGTGTTATTCAGAATGCATCTTCCAACCAGTCAAATACCTTACAGTCCTGGAGAACCGCAGGGTCTACAGGCTTTTGTTCTATCCAGATATTTACTTTAAAAAAGTGGTGGCTGGTGACCTCAGATTTAACTGATGGGGTAGGGTCTGTGGGGACGGCGTCCATGGAACGATGTCAGTGGTAGAAACACTTTAAATTTCTCAAAAAGCCAGTGGTGGTAGAAAAGACTGATCTTATATTTAAAAACGTTTAGAACAAAAATTAAATAAAGAAAAAAAGACCTGATAGGGATCGACAGGATTTTATATTTATTCATTAACCATTGTACTGGAATGGGCTAGGCTTTTGTTTATTGATTTCTCATCAGCCTTCAACACTATTCAGCAACATATACTTGCCGAGAAGCTGCTTTCTCATCTTAAGTTAGACTTGAACATTGTGGGCTGGATAGTGGACTTTTGAACTTTGAAAGGTCCCAGCACTTTAGGGTCAATGGTACCCTTTTCATCCACTGGCTTCCCCCAGGGTTGAGTACTTTCCCCACTCTTGTATATCTTATATACAAACGACTGCCGCAGTCATATTTTGTATGTTGCCCTGGATAAGGGTGTCTGCCAATAAATAAATAAAATTAAAAAATTATAATGTACATAGACATATTATCAAGTTTGCAGATGATTTTGTCATTGTATGTCTTCTGAGGGAAGGGGAGGTTGGTCGCAGCATTATTGTTGATGACTGTGTCCTGGTGTGATAAATATCACCTTGAATTGAATATTTTAAAAACTAAGGACATGGTTATTGATTTTAGAAGGTTGCCACCTGTCCCCAAACACCATTATAAAAGGTATGGAAATTGAGCTGGTGGACAACTATAAATATCTTGGGACTGTTGTTGACAGCCAACTAAACTTTGAAAGGAATACAGATACAATTTGTAAAATGGTACACCAACGGTTGTTTTTCCTAAGGAAACTCAGTTATTTGAATGTCTGTAATAAAATGACGACTCTGTTTTATCAAAGTTTTATCGAATCTGTTTTGACCTTTTGCATTGTAGCATGGTTTGGACAATTAAGTCTATGCAACACACACAGACTGGGGAGGCTGGTAAAAGCAGCCAGTAAGGTTGCCAGGGTGAGCCAAACACAGCTGCCACAAATCTTTGAGAGGCACGTGATTAGGAAGGCCGATGCCATCAATGACTGTCCTGGCCACCCCCTCATAGGGCTTTTTGAACTCATGCCCTATGGTTGCCGTTTCAGAGTGCCAAGGCTCAAAAGCAAGAGAGCCGGGAACTAATTTATCTTTACAAAAATTAGGATGCTGAATTGCAAAGGAAATGTGGCACTTATTGACTTCACCTCCGCTCTTATCAACTGACATTCTAATAATGTTCAACACATTATCTAATAAATAGAAAATCTAATATTAGTAAAATCTAATATTTAAGTAACATATTGTAAAGTAATGTATCATAAGAACTCAGAAAACACTTTACAGATTAATTTGGTGTTGTCAGATTTGATGCCGATCTGATTAGACACTTTGCATAGCTACCCTGTTTTTCTGTTTCAGCTAATTCAGCTCTGTGCTCTGCTGACTTTCTTTTCATTCTATTTTAAATGTTATTATGGATAATATATCATTATATTTGTTCACTTTCTGTGGAGCCATGGTTTCTAGCTTACCATGCACTCCTTATCTACTTCTACCAAGCTCCTGTTGAAAGAACTGGACAATTGGCTATTGGCTTGTCAGTGATTTTCACTGGCTATCTTCCTTCAGTTAGTTCAGGTCCTGAAAGTGGTTTTCTGTTTTGTGACTTGGAGGAGAATGTATACTCCATTATAAGGGGTAATAGTTTCAGGGGAGTTACTGGGATTAAATGGCAGTAAAATATATCCACTTGTTCCTCTGGAAATGGATAATAAATGCTTTGATAAGTATAGCATTTTTTCCAGAGCTCATTTGTAGTCAAATGTACACGTCTACACACTTCTTGACAGACAGATGATGTGTATTTCTCTGTAAAAGTGGACAATCTGTCATTTCTAAAAGCATGCTTGCTAAACACACGTAGTTTAGTCACCATCTTTTCTTGAATTGAGCTGGAAAGGAGAAGTGAAAGGCTTGCTGTAAATATAATGAAGTGAGTGTTGTATAAGTTTTGACTACACTTACACTCGAGGATTTCATTAGTTAATCATGGATTTTTTTTTAACTTTTCAAAATTTCTGTCCCACATACACGATTTATTAAGACAGGATGTTAATGACAGGCCACACAAGCTTTAAATCTGCCTTAATGTAAATTTAATCCAGGTCCTAGTCAGTCAAGCTTACTGCTATATGCATAAATCATTCTGCCCTTATTATGATTGATGTTTTCCTGTATGCTGATTGGCAACCCAATTCATAGACAAGCTCTCTTTCACGATTATCAATTGCATGGGACAGCTATATTTAAGACAGCATTAATAAAAACTGCTTTCCCCCCAAACTGTTTGCCATTCCTGTTTGTTTTTTGTGGTTGATGTTTTTATTTCATTCATTTTTATTCTTTTTTTTTCCGTTAATACCATCATAATCCAAATAAACAGGGTTCATAGACTTACAAAGATGTCCACTAGACATCAGGAGCAACTCCCACTGGAGATCCCAAATTTAACCTGCCCAGTTTTAAACATAGGAATATTTTTATGTTAATAATTATTCACACTATGTCGTTTGCATTACTTTTCTGAAAAAATATGAATTATAAATATAATTTGATCAACAGTTTGCAAACTCAATAATATGATAGGACTAATCCTAACATTACTGCTAATCTAGAGTTACTTGTAAAACCTGTTGAATTGTTACTCTGCAGAACCAGTGTTTTCTGCATTTGCACTAACCTGAATCAGCCACTTTAAATTAGTTGTTTATTTAATTAATAATTCAACATTCAGTGGATTGATATAAGAGCAGGTCCAGCAGCTAATTAAATGCCCAAACTTTTTTATGTCAATGCAGACTTTACGTAAGTAAGCGAGATCCTGTTCTTTTTTGTTGGGAAGTGGGAAAGAAAAAGGTATTTGTGAACAAAATTAATGAAGTCATTATGCTTTTTTCCAAAGTTACAAATTATTCATTGAAGCTTCACAGATTGAGAATTAACCTATGCCACCACTGTGTGTTACCAAGCTATAGATCATTTTACAATGTAAGGATTGTATTAATTTCAAGACATTGCCGGGTTTGGTATGTTCATTTATTTGCTAAACACCTTGTTTCCGTATGGCTTAGCTGAAAAATCGCTACTATTTTCTATATGTTAGATGAGCAAGCTACAAAAGTGCAGTTAAGTCTCAAACATCTAGCATGCCAGGCAGCATATATATCTTGCTGTCAGTGGAATAAATGAGCCTTTAAATTGGCTGCAAAGCTTAAGAATTGGAATTTATATGTCTAGTTATTAAACCAAAAGTTCAGAACACCTGCCAATACTGATGATAATTGTGACAAATTAGAAAAATTATCTTAAAAAAAAAAAATCCTTTATTAAATGTTCTGTATCTCTTCTAAAGCTAACATACAGTAAAAGTAAGAATCATGTGTACTCTTGCACAAACTGAGTAAAATTATTTAGTCTTGGGAATGTACTTATTATTAACTGTATACTATATATAAATACATCTATTTTATTCTCTCTTCTGTTTGGTTTCTAATTTTGTCCAGAAATTGTTAAATACACCTTTGTGTGAGTACAAAATTCTGGTCATCTGGATGTAGACTCGCCACATTGTTGTTTTATGAAGGGATGTTAGTGATGAAAGTGAGAAGTAGCAGAGAGTTATTTTGATGCAACTTTCTTGGTGAATAATTGTGTTTAAATATACAGACACTGAGACACAGAGAGAGTATACCTTAACTATGAATTCCTACTTATTTCAAACTGCTGGATTCCCTGTCTGCCGTGATCCAGATCCACTATTAACACAAATGTAATTGATGTCAGGTCAGAAGACAGCAATGGCCAATCCATCACTTTGATCATTTTCCTCTTTAGAAATGCTGTCATGGGTTTCTGCTTGGGATGACTAGAGTGATTATTGGTATCAATTCTAATGTTTCAAGTGAAGATTTTTTTTAAATTGCATCCCTTCTGGTTGCAGACAAAACTGAGATTTCATAATTGCTTCTTGGAAAACTTGGAATAGTGTCCTGGCATAAACACAAAACCAAGCTGTTTTAGCCTGTTATGTGTCCCTCTGATCTGTGTATGGTATAAACATGGAATGTGTATCTTATTATTATTTTTTCTTATGATGTAGTATTCAACATGTTTTAATCTGTAAATAGTCTCTTTAATGGGAAATGTTCTTAATGACATCTATAATTTCTACCGAAAGATATATGTAATAATTCAGTATGCCCAATCTAATTTACATCTCCTGAGGGGGTAAAAGCTAAAGGCAGATTCTGAAAATCAAATGCTGCAAGATTCTCAAACACAAGTCTTGTTGCCATAGAGCTGAGGTTCTCAAGCCTTATGATATTTTTCCTCTGGTCTTTTATGAGTGCATATTTTTAACACTTGAATTCTAAAACCACCTACAAATACTAAGCTACATAACTTGTTTTAGTTTAATGAAATCACTTGGATTCGGTGTTCCTTACAATTTCATCAATGCACAAGAGGAGTGCTGCAGATTGATCTTTTTTTTTTGGAGGTATGTAGAATAAATGTCTCTCTGGCTATTAGTATAAGAGCCCTGGTTTACACAGCCTTGTTAAGAGGAATACTTTTTTGTGAGAAAGTTGTGATTGCATTAGTAAGAAAGAGACTGTAAAAAATAATCTAAAATATAGTGATGGACAAGCAAAACAAATGTAACAGTAAATGCGCAATATAATTGTAAGGATACTATTATAAAATTATCAAATATGATCCAATTTATAAATATGTTTAATTGTTTCTGTAATACCATGTCAAAAATACCACAAAGAGCTGGTAATGTCCTTAATATAACAGATTAATACAGTTTGCATTTACCAGAATAACTTCTAAAATCTAAATGTTGAGTTTGTCATGCAATTTTGTGCCTTGTATTGTACTTTTTACTATACTAGTTACTAGTAATGTACACAACAGATCCACTATCACGTGTGCCATCAGCTATGAGATTTAGATCAAGTTTAACTTTATTCATCAGGAGCAGAATAGCAATGTGATCCACTTCTCAATCTCTATTGCCTGATTTTGTTGACTTTTAAATTCTATTCTGTTGATTTCCTCTGGGTAGATTTAGTGTCTAGCAGATAGTAATTCATTACAAGCATTTGGTATAATGAAAAAACTATTGACCCTTGCCTAAGGAAAGTAACTGAGTTGGATATAATGATTGTAAAACTACAATATGAATGTAATCCCAGCATATTTTACTTTTCTTAGCTCGAAGGGAAAGTTTCTTATAAAACCTAAAGGCAATTATGATTTTGGATTTTCAGATACATTCCCATGCCACCTATTAAAATACAATTTAACTTTTTCAAAATGTTGTATTGTATTGGCTTTTAGTTTTTGAAATGCATTGCATTTTATATATATCTGACAATAATGCAGTGAAAACATTGAACTGAAGTAACCTATAAGTAGCCTCACTTTTGAAAAGTTTAAAGAAATATATATTTTGTGTGTATGGGGGGGCAGTTGCCGTTGGAGGGAGGACATCCTTAGGTATCAGGAAAATGTATTGTGCAATCTCAGGATGTCTTATTTTCTATCATTATTAGAGGTTTATTGACATATGTTGTATCCAAAGTCAACCCTATAACCGATATTTGCATTAGTGTTTTACAAACATAAAAATTTCATATTTGGGATATGTTCAACATATTAATGACCTTGAAATGCCCCTTTGTTTACAAATGCTATTTTGAAATTATGAACCCAAAAAAAACATACTTTTTAAAATCAATTTAATAGATGTGTAACTTCACATTTCAGAGTGAATTATTGGCCTCTTATTTTTTTTAATGTTCATATAAGTTAGGGGGCCATTTATTTGCCGATTCTAATAATTTTATCCAGAAAATGTACCAGTAACAGGGTTGATACTTTGGTGACATGGTTGACAATAGTAATGTCTTATAAAAGCATTACATGATTTGTTTTCAGTTTAAATCATGAGAAACAAACACATATAACAACACTTTTAAAGTCTATTTGTTTAATTTAAACATAGTTCATATTATTTACAAATGTGTCAGACGGACACAAAGGGCACTCATCTCTGGATTGACCCTTAGTCAATTTAAGTTTGTCTCTTTTGTATACATAAACTGATGATGAATTTATGTTATTTAAATTGGCTCTTTCACCATCATGGTCAGTCACACACTGACACATTCTCTCAACACCAATAGAATGACTGGATGGATACAGAATATTTGTACACTAAACATTCACTCCAACCATGCCTCTGTTCCCTTTGGCTTCATGATCTGGCCTTGGAGCTCTTTCTTCTGCACTCCATTTCCTTTCACACTTTCCAGTGAGTCTTTGGTCTATTTCCTCTGCAATTTAGTTTTCACGGCTGGCATCCATGTTTTTCTTCTAAGCTGCTAAGTAAATTCTCCTCATTCATGCCCAAAAGCTGTACTTGGCTTAAAAGCCTAAAATGGGGTTCCAATTTGGTTTATTCTTAATGTCTACGTAAGGCTTGAAAGCAAGTGTTAGCTAAAAGCCATTCATTCAGCAGATACAACTGGACACGGTGAATTCATACACATTGTTGATAATAGTCTGATTAATGGAAGATGACTGGAATAAGTACTATATCCTATGAACTTGATACTTGCTATCTGAGGGGTTAGTTTAGTCTGTTAACATATTACCACAAATAGTATGCTATATGAAGTATATATTTATATATGTGGTCCATGTGTCAGTTGAAGGCACTATGCAAGTTCAAAGAAGTGTGCAAATATGTGAATATACAAGAGATTAAAGATGTCATGCAGTTTAAAATCTCAGAAGAGGTGGTGGAGTTCACCAACAGCTCATCTTCTCTGCAGTATTTCATACAGACATTTTTATGGCTACAGTATAGCAACAGTTTTGATAATAATTTACTGGATACTATATTATTATTATTATTATTAGTAGTAGTAGTAGTAGTAGTAGTAGTAGTAGTAGTAGTAGTAGTAGTAGTAGTAACAATTTTGATTTAAAACAACAGGTGTATTTTGCTGGCATATCAAATGTATTCTTTGTATCAGTACTAAATAAATATTACATTACAGTGATTCTTCTTCTTTGAATTCTATTACTCACTATAAATCCTAAATGCACAGTTTATTTGTATTAGATTTAATAATAATAATATAAACCAACTATTACCAGTGTTGTTGGTATTTCAAACTAGTTTTTAAGTTGCCAAAGCATAACTCTTAATTTAAATGTGCAGACTTCACAAATAACTTACACAAAGACAGCTGTTAAAATCCATGGTCCAGTATATAGTGCATGTTTCATAGCAAGTCAAATAGATGACTAATTGTTATATGTGTGCTCAAATTGCATTGCATTTCTTTAAAGATATTTAAATGTGCATGTTATCTGCATTCTCAACATGCATTAAATGTCCTTATTTATTAGGTATCTTTCTAACTCAAAGGTAGAGGAACTAGTGTTTCCAAGGCTTTAACATTTAAATGACATGTATGACTTGCTGAACTACGACTGGAGTGATTTTCCAAAAGTATATGTCTGAACACATTTTTGGATGACTGCAGGAAACCAGTGTTCAAACAGAGATAGCTAAAGATTATGTGGAAGCGGTAAAGGATCTAAGGAGCTCTATCCCAGGTTAGTCAGTATCCTATAATGCCATAAAATACATGTTACTAATACTATGCATTTCTTCTACCTAGACTGGTACAATGTGTAAGCATTTTGTTCGAGCCACAAGCCCTTACTGCACTAACAACAAGTTTCTACAGATTCTTCCTTCAGGGAAGACACCCGGCAAGATTCTAATTATGTGAAAAGATTGCTATCATTGGTAATTGAGAATGTATATAAAGCTTCCGGACATTTTCAGTCTGAAATAAAGCTGCAGAAGCATAATTTAAATCAACAGTATCATGCTGTCAGTAGGCTGCAGATTATACCAGAAAAGGACAAAATAATCACACAGAAAATATGGGTTTCTGCTGTTTTTTAAAATGCCAAATAGTTCACAAGCTCTTCCTTACTGAAATGCTGCTGAGAAAATAAGGTACACTGGAATATGACAAGACATACAGTTTATCGATAATACATATAATATATGTCAACCTATAACTTAATATGTATTTTGATTTTTTAAATGCATAATTACCAAGCTGTTTTAACATTGAATTAACATACAACTTCATGTATGATGAAATCACAACCAACAGGATTTTAATAAAAAACATTTAAACAAAAAATATATTGTTTTATGTAATTTCTGTAATTGGAGCTCTTAGCTAGTAAGCTGTAGGTGTTTTATACTCCATGTGTGTGTGTGTGTGTTTTCTTTAGATGTAACAGATTTAAAATAAAAATAATAATTGAATAATTAAATGGATTCAAGATATATTTGAATGTCAATATGTTGCTTGTTTTGTTTCAGCATCCATTACATACAAACTTAAATGTGACATAACAATTCTAAAGCAAGTCTTGGGAAGAGTGAAAGTGAAGGTTTTTTTTGTAAAATACTTACAAAGGAAAATGTTTTAGATGGTTTTTATACCCTGTGGGGATTGGATTCTTTGTGGGGGAAAAGAAAAAAAAAAACCTGCACAATATATTCCTTTTTAATACACACAATATGATGATTTTAATGTTCATCCAAAAGTCATTAATATTGCCTGTTTTAATGCTACTCTTTTGAATTCAGTGAAATTGAAACGGTACCAAATGCAAACATTAATTAATTGCATTGCCACCTTGTAACCTTCAGCAGAATGACATTTTCCCTTTCAGTCTTGATTGCTCTGTATTGCTATTAGGTTCTACAGGTCATGGGAATTGTGCTTAGCATGGAATAAGAGTGCCCACTAGTGTTGGATATCATATTTTAAAATGTTTTCTTTTTAGTTTTTTTACCCTCTGGTAATATTATTGTTAATACCACTAAAATCAAATGTAAATTTCTTATGAAACAGTAAAATTAAATATACATTGTTTTATTCTGGATGCTCAAGTCTTACTGAAGTTTCTATTTATAGGGAAACTATTAGTCAAAGTGGAGATTGTTTACATGAATACTAAAAGAGGTGTATATATTATTGCAACCTAATGATTAGTGCAATTAAGGAGCAAATTTTTGTTATATGTTTGCATAATGAAGAACCCTGTCGTTACTGTATTATTAAAAGGATTCCAATTCTACACCTGCTGTATTTTTATTTTTGTTACATTTTCTCAGATTAAAATGCAATCAAATCATAATTTATTTTTAAGCATAGTTGTCAAATTCTTATACACACATATTCCACTTGTTCTTCTTCTAGGCTTCTATATCATTCAATTTGTAATAAGCAATTAGCACTGAATCTCAATGACTACCAAAAATGCTGTACCAGAAATATGAAGAGAGCAAACATGTTTCCTCTAAGACATGTATACAAGCAAGTCAGTTGCTTAGTTTTGGTTTAATGATCCTAGAATACAAAGGAGCATTGTTTTGGCAATGAACTTCAGTAGACAAAACCTTATTAATGACACAGACTTGCAGGTGACCCAAAATGGTCAACACTAGTAGGTAAGCTATGGATCCTTCAACTTATTCAACTTCAACCAATCCTGCCAGTTTTGCATGGCCCCATCAGAGCTTCTGAGTCATTGCAAAGTAACCTAGCCGGGATTTGGATTCATCCTTGCATTCTGAGGCATTCTGGATTAGCCACAGAGCTTAATATTGATATTATATTAAACACTAGACATTCAGTAACCTATTCATAAAGATACAGTCTCATTGTTTTGCAATTGAATTTCAAATTCTTAATTGCAGTTAGATTACCCTGAGCCTGCCTTTTCCTAAATCAAATAATTATGTTTGTCTTCAACCATACATGTGACCCAGACTGATAATTCCCTTATTGCTACATTTTTTCCCAGTTGGAATAGAAATAGACAAAGTAGCAACCTACCAACCATATTTGTATTTTTACCTCATCAGTCTTTTTTGCCATGTTGTGTCATTGTCTCTCTCAGAATGACAATATGTGTGATTCCATTGAATAAATTCACTGGTTCTCAGGAGGTGTCCTTATTGGAGGAACAGAACCCCCCCTTCCTTTCTCTCTTTTTCTCCCAATATGTTTTACTTGCATACTGAAGGATCAGTGATAATTCCCCATCTCCTCCAGCTGCAAAGGTCAGTCACTTAACTCATTAAGGATAGCATGTCCAGCCATGCAAAGCTGTCTCCAGAAAATAGCTTTATCTGAAGCACAAGAGTAACACCTCAGCTTAACCTGGAAGACTGAACTGAACCTTTAAACCAATGCATAAATTGCAGTAGACTCAATGCTTCTTAAAGAACAAGGACTGAAGGATTGTCATAGATGTTTAGTAGGTACGTGTTGCAGAGTAAGCCTTCCCAGTTTAAAACATATATGAGCTTGACTGCCACTGCTTTTCACATAAAAACTGTCATCAGTACACTTTAAACCTCCCCAATTGTGCTTGATTAGCTTTTATCTGTTGGTTATAGACGGCATATGGGGCACTTTTTTATTCTGTACAATGTGTGTTGTGGGCTGGAACCCAAATACATTCTTATTACTGACAGAGAAAGTAATAAATATGTTAATTCATATGTTTTCACCTACAATAAAATGTGCATTCCATTTATAGAATTTAATAGATAAAGTGTTGTTTTGCAACCTTCGAATTGGGTCTTTTTCGTACACAGACAAAGCAGCAATATGAGCATTTTTTTCTTATTTATTGTCTGACAAAAAAGATGCAATCCTGCTCTGATTGTTTGTGCTAAAAATGAAAATATAATTATTATTTTTAATATACGCTGTCATATGCATACATATTTGTTTCATCAATCTGGATGAATACAGTTAAGCATAAGGCAGCCTGAAAGGGATATCCATTGCTATAATTTATACTGCCTAAATGGGCCATAAAAATTCAAGGTTAGTGAAGGGCGTTATGCAGGCTGCTCTGTTTACTACTAAAGGTTATGCTAACCCTACAAAAACAGCATATAATCAATCCAAAACCTTCTACCACTTAAGTGCTGTGAAGAAGTGACAATCCGACACAAGGGTATAGCCCTAATGTAGCTCTTTGACAAATTGTGAATGGTTTTGAGCAAAAGACCACTGTAAAACAAAAGAGCTTGTTCCTTCTCTATTTGCACATTAAGGCTGCTGAAGGAAGTGGCTCATATCTGCGATATATTATGTGTTACTGCTTACAGTTTGTCTAGAATACTAATTCAATCATTGTAAAATGTAAGATGGTAATTGCATGCTTCTATTATTAGCCTGCAAAGTCAAATGTGAATGTGCAGTTTTTCATACCAGTGGAATTCAGAAGCATTTCTATACTAAGCCTATTACCCTGCAGAGAGCTGTCCAATTGTGTTCACTGTAACACACTTCAATATTTATAATAGAGCAACTTGGAGTTGAGATGACCCAGGAGCCCACAATGACTGTTTTGCTTACTGTTCTGTTCTTCTATGTAAACAGTTGTGGGAGATTGTGAGACTGTTGTGAAACATAAAGGTAAATATTGGGATTACCTGTTGTGGGGCTTTTTGTCCGTTTTGTGTCATTGATCCAGTTTGCACTGCCTCATGTTACTGTGTCTGACTGTGATAGATGCCACGAGTTCCCTCCCTACATATGATTTTCTGTCGACGTGGTCAGATGAGTGCCCTTAGCTCACTGTCTTTAGTTTTCACTCACTGTGTCAGCAGTCTTTGATGTACAACCTGGCAATATAAGAAGCCTGGAGGACTGGTGACCTCTGTAGGTTACTAGTTGCACTTCTGCAAAGAGCAATTCCATTATTCCTTGGCTAGGTTGTTGACCAGACAGATGGTATTTTATTAACAACTGCTACAATATACACATCACTGCATATGCACAGATATTCGTGTAATTGTTGTTCTTAAACATAATGTTGGTGTAACTGAATGTTATCGAACCAATTAGTCAAAGGAGGACACAGATTAAAAAAAAAAAAAACATGTTGCACATTGTACTTTAAGATGTAATTGAAAAGAGTTTGAATATGAATTCCTCACAAATAGACTATCAAAGAATTACAGTTGTCTTTACACATGATTGAATTACATGCAAGAATGATTAAACAGTGTTTTTCAGAATATTATTAAGTAAAACAAATGGGATTCTGTGTAATACGTGCCTGTATTTTGCCACCTTTCAAAGAGCCCTTCCATACTGAAGACAACATCTGCAAAGATAATGAAATTGGTCCGTTTTCCAGAATCCATTCCGCGCACGTGCTAAATGTCAACCTTTTGCATGAGATACTTCTGTGTTTGTGCTTGCTCCACTTTGCTCTTGTTGATCTCCCGTGTCCATATTATATCTATGTCAAAGCTGACATTTCCTGATCAACGCCCTTGCTTCAGAGTGAGGTTAACATTCTTTTCCACATAAGCTTCACTGTTTTTGCACCTACAATATACTGCTGGTCTAGGAGCAGTCCACAAGCACTTACCACACAACCTGAAGAAGCTGGAGAGGTTCTACATGGAGAAGTGGCCCAATATCCCTCCTGAAGCCTGATTTATGCTTCTGCTTCTATGTTCACAAAGGAGTCTGCCAACATACTTGCACGTTTTGACCACAAAATGAAATGCAACTATTACATTTTGTGCACAAAATGTATTTTTCCTGACATCATTTCATGAACATAATGCGTACCAGGGTGTTCAATTCATCCACGGAAAGCAATGGAAGTACATTTTACTTTTTTTTCCACAAAATTGCTAAGCACAAAATAAGTATTTTAAATTATGTATGACACAAACGGCACCACATAGTTTTGTGAGACCTCTACACATGTCCAGGCCAGATGAGGGGGAGTACAGTCTATTAGTGCGACAAATGCATTTCATGGATGAGGAGATGCATTTTAAATATTATTGTATGTCACCACATTGTTTTTCTGACCTGCTGCAGCACCTACAGCCATACATTGTATACCAGTCGACCCACCACTCGCCAATAAGCACAGCTGACTAATTGGCTGTGTCTCTCAGAATCTCCCTGCTCAACCAATCAGCGTTTGTTTCACGCACAGGACTGCAGATACATGTAGCGCGTATTTGAGATGTTGGAGGTGTGCATGTCAGCTCCTCTGCAAGCTCCTGCCAGCTATGCTTACCCAGAAACCCCTTCTCTGCATCGCTATGCAGAGACCTTTAAGTGTATCTTCACAGAAGCATAAATCAGGCTTGAGAAGTAAACTTGTAAGCCTCTCTACCCTGGGGATGTCTAGAATAATAAAAAAAAATACTACGGTGTGTTTATTGTAGTCCAACTAGAGCAATTCTTAGAATTAAAGGCTTGTTTACACTTTTGACTGACACACCATAAAGATGCAAATACTCTAGGCATTTTGTTACATGAATTAAGCAGTGCATTGTCATCTAATTATGTTTCTGTTTTTTGCATTCAGTAAGTATCATTTCCTAGAGGAGGCTGTGCTTTTATTTACCTCCATTTCAAACGCATACCATAACACTTCAGCAAGGTTAAGGTCTTAGGAATGGGGAGGCTAGAAAATCAATTCCAAAAAGTTCTTCATTATTATGTAAATGGTTTAGGCTTTACGCTATTGTATGGCACAAAAAAAAAAGTATTATAATCTTGTTTTACAACATTTATCTATCTATCTATCTATCTATCTATCTATCTATCTATATATATATATATATGTTTGTTCACTGGCAAAACAACCACTAACTGATAATTTCTGCATATTTTACTGTAGGCACTACACAACATTTTGACCTCTTGCCTGGTTTTCCTCTCACATACTATTTTCTCTTGGAGATTTGGAGTTGAAGCTCTTCCAGCTCGTTAATTTGCAGGGGAGGAGAACACAGGGGAAGCAGCCGCCTAAGTCTCATTCATTCAAGCACTGTGAGGCGTATGGAGGGGAAAGCAATCCCACCTCACCCATTCCAAGTCCCTCCATCATACTTCAATCTCCCGCCTTTTTTGCCCCGGGTGCGATCACCCCCCCTCCACTTTGCCCCTTCCCCTGGCTGCTGCTGCTCCGGCTGCTGCCCAGTCTCTCTCTATCCCTGTCCAGCCCTGCCGTCATATTTAATTGTCTACCCTGTTTTTCTATTTCCTACACACCTTTGACAGGTATCCTTTATTTAATTCCTTTCACAACCAATACGGATCTAGGATTTAAAATGTGTGGGAGTCCTGACTGCTGATTAGAGGCAAGTGGCTCGATAAAAAAACATCATGCTTATCATCAAACAATTATATAAATACTTACAAAAATCATAATAATCAAAAGCAAACCAAAGCAACTGTGTAGTGAAAAGAACAACAATTCAAACAGAATTAAGTAATAATGGTAAATTATTCAAGGAAAAATGTAATCGTAAAAAATTGAAATCTTTCTCACCTCCTGTGACACTTGCCTAAGACTTATCTGAGATCAGTTATTTTAAATGCAAGTCAATCTATTAGCCAAGACACACATCCTTTCCAGTTGCACAGCTTTCCCAGTAAAAGGAGGAATCATTGTATTGCGATTATACTTCTGAGACAACTTGTTCATCAGTATATCACATACAGTACAGTGCATCTGATACAGAAGTGTGATTATAAATAATTAAGAGAAAAGTTTGCCTACAACCCTTGCATACTTAAAAGTGTGCAACAGTTATAACACAAATAAAGCATCTGGATCATAAAGAAGATAATTGTTTTCTAAATAAGCCCAGGATTTATCACAATGCCAAATGTCTTTACAATTGAGCTCAGTTCAGCATGGCACCTGTCACTTGACAAAGCTTTGAGTTTTCTTTAATCGATGCCATGACCCAATAGAAATCACTCCTGTCTTGATTGTATTTAGCTGTAGAAAATTGCAACTCATCCAATATTGGTTCATGTCAGTTACACATCTATACTGAGGGAAAAAAAGAGGAAAGAAATCAGCCTTCAAAAATGCTTGACTGAACATAGAAATTCAACCAATTTTCACATGGTGCCAATAAACACACTCTGCATAGCCAGTGTGTAGATTTAAAAACACCATTAGAATGGACATGAAGACTTCCACATAATGCATGTGTGACCAAATGCTGAGGTAACACTATTCCTTTTGATTTGATTGTATTTTTAACCAAAGGTTTTTTGGCAGATTGGCAGCAGGCATTCTGGGAACTTCATCCTGACCCAAGCACTCCCAAAGATCTTCTCCTTCTAAGTAAAACCACTCGTTTGGTGTCAAAACATGGTTAAAAGTATAATGCATTTTAAGTGTGGCCAAGTATACAACAGGGTATAAACTTAAAAACACATGCATACAATTAAACTGTTTGGAATAGTAAAATAAGAAAGGTATGGATTTGTATCATCTTGTCTCCAGGCAACAGCAATTATACAGTAGGATGCTATAATGTACAATTTAAACATTTTTTATTACATTATAGCATCTTAATATATAACTGCCGTTGCTTGGAGACAACATAGTACAAATCCATACCACTGTTACCTGGGTACCATTTTAAAAGGTTTAATTTTATGCGGGTGTTTTTGAATTCATCCCCTGTTGCTGATTTGGCCACATTAAAAATGCATTATATTTTTCAACATGTTTGGACGCCTAAAGGGTGTTTTGGGGTTTGAAAGTATTTATTTTTGCCACCTTTATTTCAGTAGGAGGAAGATTCTTGCAACCATTGTTGTACACTGGGAATCCAACATATTATGAGGCAATTGATATTTTGAATACAAATACTGGTAAATCATTTTTTTTTTATCAGCATAGCAGGTTTTAGTCTTCTTGCAACACAATGAAGTACAGAATAGTTTATGCCCTAAGTGTTAACCTTTATATTATCTGTATGAATCATGAAATAATTAAAACCAACATATCAACAAAACAAGCAAGCCAATGTATTAAACATAAAGTCCAATACAGTATGCAAAACTAGGTAAACCAGTACATTACCAATTCAAATTCACAAAGTCATCATTCAACATGAAATACACAATTCTAAAAACAGAATATGCTAAGTCCATGGAGTAGACTATGGGAACATACACTCACCTAAAGAATTATTAGGAACACCTGTTCAATTTCTCATTAATGCAATTATCTAACCAACCAATCACATGGAAGTTGCTTCAATGCATCTAGGGGTGTGGTCCTGGTCAAGACAATCTCCTGAACTCCAAACTGAATGTCTGAATGGGAAAGAAAGGTGATTTAAGCAATTTTGAGCGTGGCATGGTTGTTGGTGCCAGACGGGCCGGTCTGAGTATTTCACAATCTGCTCAGTTACTGGGATTTTCACGCACAACCATTTCTAGGGTTTACAAAGAATGGTGTGAAAAGGGAAAAACATCCAGTATGCGGCAGTCCTGTGGGCGAAAATGCCTTGTTGATGCTAGAGGTCAGAGGAGAATGGGCCGACTGATTCAAGCTGATAGAAGAGCAACTTTGACTGAAATAACCACTCGTTACAACCGAGGTATGCAGCAAAGCATTTGTGAAGCCACAACACGTACAACCTTGAGGCGGATGGGCTACAACAGCAGAAGACCCCACCGGGTACCACTCATCTCCACTACAAATAGGAAAAAGAGGCTACGATTTGCACAAGCTCACCAAAATTGGACAGTTGAAGACTGGAAAAATGTTGCCTGGTCTGATGAGTCTCGATTTCTGTTGAGACATTCAGATGGTAGAGTCAGAATTTGGCGTAAACAGAATGAGAACATGGATCCATCATGCCTTGTTACCACTGTGCAGGCTGGTGGTGGTGGTGTAATGGTGTAGGGGATGTTTTCTTGGCACACTTTAGGCCCCTTAGTGCCAATTGGGCATCGTTTAAATGCCACGGCCTACCTGAGCATTGTTTCTGACCATGTCCATCCCTTTATGACCACCATGTACCCATCCTCTGATGGCTACTTTCAGCAGGATAATGCACCATGTCACAAAGGTCGAATCATTTCAAATTGGTTTCTTGAACATGACAATGAGTTCACTGTACTAAACTGGCCCCCACAGTCACCAGATCTCAACTCAATAGAGCATCTTTGGGATGTGGTGGAACGGGAGCTTCGTGCCCTGGATGTGCATCCCACAAATCTCCATCAACTGCAAGATGCTATCCTATCAATATGGGCCAACATTTCTAAAGAATGCTTTCAGCACCTTGTTGAATCAATGCCACGTAGAATTAAGGCAGTTCTGAAGGCGAAAGGGGGTCAAACACAGTATTAGTATGGTGTTCCTAATAATCCTTTAGGTGAGTGTAAGTGTGCAAGCAGCACTGAACTCACAGTCGACCTAGAGACCATATTTACATTTTAATAGAACAAATACAAATATAACAATTGCCACTGTAAGTGAAAGAATGGCAAAACCTTATGTCAAGTGTAAAATTCAGTGTAAAGTAAATATTACATATACACTATTTCCATTATAATTCTTAATTGGTTACTTATGTGGATTTTGTAAGTTCTATACATCCATTGCACACTGATTAGAACTAAATAAACACAAGTAAGTAAACATCAGTAGCATTGATGCATCAAGGCATATGGTACCATCAAGCACTGTATGACAATTTGATTTTATAAAGCAATTACAAGTATACAACTAATAATTAATTTAATTAATTAATACAACAATGTACAAAAAAGGGTTTACTTACTTATCATACTTATCTGTATGTTATAAGTAGGTTCTTACTTGTGGCTTAGAAACAGGGTCACAATTTCTGTTTATGTTAGAAATCAAAATTAGTTTATCTTATTTTTTATTTTCTCATAATAAACTGAAAAGCAGACATTACATTGAATCATATTTTTTATATTTTCAATCCATTATATTATCTGTGTCATTCCTGAATGTGCTCTTTTCTCCCTAGGAATCTAAGCCTATTTGAAATACATACAGCTACTGTTAATACAGTGCTCTACTTTTGGCTCAACTCCAGTGTTTATTTATATATATATATATATATATATATATATATATATATATATATATATAAGCATGTTTGGGTTTTTGTTACTGTTAAATATTTGCCTTTCAGAGAAACTTACCTTCCATTAGGACACACAGTAAAAGGATCTCAGCATAGAGATAAAATGATATATAGCTGAAGTGAGGATATGAAAGAGCTTACATGTGTGTTAGTCTAAAATGTTAGAACATTACAACCCTTTCATAGATTGTCATGTTCCTCGTGGTGACAACTACAGGAATAAAGCATTATGTTTCACTGCTTTCCTGGAATATTCAAACAAAAGAGAAATTGGTTCAAACATTAGCAGACACAGTCCTTTGGTGTAATTCCATTACAGAACATTGATCTAAAGCTGAGGGGACACCAGTCTACATTTTGCTAGAAAATGTAGAATGAAACATGTTGCTGCTACATTTTCACTTCTACTTTCAGGGGACACTATTCTACACTGTGTAGAGAATGTAGACGTAATGTTTATGGGTAGTCAATTATATTATGAATATGTATGATACATATTTTTAATTATGTATTAGGCCGTAATTATGTATTATAATTAATATTATTGAGCAAATAAACATGTTAGTGAATATAACTAAAGAAGTTTAAATGTGTCTATTCCATATTTTCTACAGTAGCATCCTTAAACAATGCATTGACTAAGCTATTGTTGCACAGCATATGTTCTTCTAGGATATACATCTTTACACAAAAAACAAAGACAAAATCAACAGTACAACATAGTAATTAAAATACTTTTTATAATATAACTATAGTTTTCTTTCCACAGATATGAAATGCAATAGAAATGTTTCTGTTTCTTGTGCCGTTGTTGTTTAAAATGAATGTTCCTGTACAAATCCAAACTTCACGATCTGTGGTAAAACAGCACAGTTAATTTTTACAGAAAAATACAATTTGTCAAATCAGTTCGACATAATAATTAAAATATCTCAAAATAAATTAGCAGAAATATTACTGAATCAGGTCATTCAAGGAAGTTAAGATACTGTCAAACTAATTCTGCAAGAATATCACCTTGTCAGATTAAAATTGGGAAAACTTTTAACATTTATTGATCGACCTCTACTACTTCTACTTCTAAGTACAAATAAATATATGTACCCTGAAAAAAAAAAAAAAAACGGAGGAAAGTCTCATATTCCTGAGAATGTCATATATCTGTTTTGGCTTATTTGTGTCTGCCATTTTTATTCATATTTTCATGTGGTGAAGCAGGTAGTCACATGACTTTTCTCACAAGTTTGATAGGTTAAATACTTCTATTGCGTAATTTTGCTTTTACAAAATCAAATCTCATTTGATCATTTTGCAAGCAAAAAAGTTCCTCAAAAATGAAGAATCAACATGCCCTTTCTACATTTTTCTAGCAACATGTAGACTGGTGTCTCCTCTGGTTAAGACAATTGTAAAACAATCATCCTGTAACATTGCACATAGTCTCAGAGGTTTTTTAATAAGGAATTTACTTACCAATGTAAGTTGTTTGATGGAAGACTCACTAATTACAAATGTGGAAATTTAGAATATGGTCAAATTTTACTTTAGACTATTAAAAAAATATATAATCACCATCAGTCCATATCAATACACTGCTGGATGAAGGCCACCCCAAGATGTTTCCACTTGCTTCTATATTCAGCTTCAGTTTTCAATGTCATGCCTGCAAAGTGTATGTCTTCCCGTATTTGATGTGGTTATCTTCTAGATCTTTTTTAATCTCTCTTTAATCTAATATGTCCGGCCTTGTTATTTTAACATTTTGACTCTTTCAATGATGTCACATATTTTTGTTTGTTCGTGGATCCATTAATCTATTTTCCTATCTCTTCTTTTTATTCCAAGCATACATCTTTCCATGCTTCTCTGTGTCGTCCACAGCTTCTGTAACATGTTTGCATTTAGTGACCAGGTTTCACAACCACAAGTGAGCACTGGTAGTATACATTGATCAAATACTTTTCTCTTCAGGCAAATGGGTAGAATTCCTGTCAACAGCATGCTGTTTCTTACAAATCCAATCTATAAAGTAGCATCCTTTCTAATACATTTTAGACCTTTATTTTTAACAACACATTTACATACAGAACCCAATTAAACAGTATGCATATATTCTGTGTCAAAAGAAGAAAGTTGATGGACATGTGAAATTGAGTCTGAGATTGAACTACATTACACAACATGAAACCCATTGAAAGAAATCCAATTCCCAGTAGGCATCTCCCCAGGTGGAATTCAGACTCAGTTGAGGGAGATTAAAGATAATGGGCTACCTTTAAAACAGCCCTGCTTCCCTGTATAGTGAAGAACGCTTTAGACACAGTACATTTGATTGTGAATATGTGTATGTGTTTGTAGGACTGGAGATGAAATAAATACATAATAACAATAACCAATATCCAATGACTTTCCTGTTACATTACATTGTGCATAACAAAACAATAACATAGTTTACATCTATGTGCATACAAAATGAGATAAGTTACCAGACGTAATAATGACCTCTCCCATGGTATAGTCAAAATAGAAACCTGTTAAATGATCAATTTCTTCTTTCCCAGTGGCAGTTGGATATTAACCTAATCAAGCCACAGCTTTGGTTAAAATGGATGTTGAATGTTTAATAGCATTTGTGTACTTCGGTCTACCTTTTCCTTTTCTTAGCTATTCATGAAAATTGATACATTGTTAAGTTTACCAAGCAAAATAGGGGGACGGATTAAATCAAAACTTTGACACACCCGCTAATAGCAAACTACAAACCTGTACATCACAGTGGTTACATTTATGATTTGAAGAAAATGTAATCTTACTAAAAATACAGCCGCAACTTAGGTCTTTCCATTTATTAGTAATTGTTTTTTTTATTTTTAACTTCTTTCATTCATTATAATGCCATATTTTCTATTTCATATTTTCAATATACAACTTCTAGATAAAATATGTTAACAAGAGTGGAAAAATAAACAAACAAAGGATACATTAAATAAAATAGGCAATTTATAAAGGCAGTTAACAGGTAATGTATTTGTGAATCTCCTTGCTATGGGTATCAGATATAGGAGTATATATATATATATATATATATATATACATACTTTTATGAACATTTTTTTTCCTGAAACTTGGCGTAGAGTTTTATATGTCTGACTGCATCATTCTATAACAAGATATGAATATTTTCGCTGACTTTTTGCAGATTTTGATGAGGAGGATTTTTTTTTAATGGACGTTAACCATACTCCATAGGAATTCTGGACAAAACCTTTTCAGGTACAAAAACTAAAATAAGAAAAATTACTTTGTATTAATTACCTTATATATATATATATATATATATATATATATATATATACACTCACCTAAAGGATTATTAGGAACACCATACTAATACTGTGTTTGACCCCCTTTCGCCTTCAGAACTGCCTTAATTCTACGTGGCATTGATTCAACAAGGTGCTGAAAGCATTCTTTAGAAATGTTGGCCCATATTGATAGGGTAGCATCTTGCAGTTGATGGAGATTTGTGGGATGCACATCCAGGGCACGAAGCTCCCGTTCCACCACATCCCAAAGATGCTCTATTGGGTTGAGATCTGGTGACTGTGGGGGCCAGTTTAGTACAGTGAACTCGTTGTCATGTTCAAGAAACCAATTTGAAATGATTTGACCTTGGTGACATGGTGCATTATCCTGCTGGAAGTAGCCATCAGAGGATGGGTACATGGTGGTCATAAAGGGATGGACATGGTCAGAAACAATGCTCAGGTAGGCCGTGGCATTTAAACGATGCCCAATTGGCACTAAGGGGCCTAAAGTGTGCCAAGAAAACATCCCCCACACCATTACACCACCAACACCAGCCTGCACAGGGGTAACAAGGCATGATGGATCCATGTTCTCATTCTGTTTACGCCAAATTCTGACTCTACCATCTGAATGTCTCAACAGAAATCGAGACTCATCAGACCAGGCAACATTTTTCCAGTCTTCAACTGTCCAATTTTGGTGAGCTTGTGCAAATTGTAGCCTCTTTTTCCTATTTGTAGTGGAGATGAGTGGTACCCGGTGGGGTCTTCTGCTGTTGTAGCCGTTCCGCCTCAAGGTTGTACGTGTTGTGGCTTCACAAATGCTTTGCTGCATACCTCGGTTGTAACGAGTGGTTATTTCAGTCAAAGTTGCTCTTCTATCAGCTTGAATCAGTCGGCCCATTCTCCTCTGACCTGTAGCATCAACAAGGCATTTTCGCCCACAGGACTGCCGCATACTGGATGTTTTTCCCTTTTCACACCATTCTTTGTAAACCCTAGAAATGGTTGTGCGTGAAAATCCCAGTAACTGAGCAGATTGTGAAATACTCAGACCGGCCCGTCTGGCACCAACAACCATGCCACGCTCAAAATTGCTTAAATCACCTTTCTTTCCCATTCAGACATTCAGTTTGGAGTTCAGGAGATTGTCTTGACCAGGACCACACCCCTAGATGCATTGAAGCAACTTCCATGTGATTGATTGGTTAGATAATTGCATTAATGAGAAATTGAACAGGTGTTCCTAATAATCCTTTAGGTGAGTGTATATATATGTGGCATACTTAGTCCAGAATGTACATATGTTGATAGTTTTATCAACAAATACGTAAAATGTGTGGTGTAATTAGGAACAAAATTATCATAAAATGTATTAAAAGGTTTTACTACCAAACTGTTAAACGTTCAATATATATATATATATATATATATATATATATATATATATACTACTACTAATAATAATAATAATAATAATAATAATACATTATTATTATTGTTTACAATTTGATTGAAATATCTAACAACATAAAGCTGTATTGTGATATAAGTGAGAACGATTTCAATACTTTCATTTTTCATTTCATTAAAATGTGCATTTAATTAAGTGCCAGTATTTGAAGTAATCTACAAAGTGACAGGTATGTGCATTGAGCCACTTGTCATAAAATACCTGACACATCAGATTGTGAACCATGCTGATGTTGCCTTGACCCAGATTCAGTCTTCATGAATGCAATCAGAACCGAAATTTGAATAAGTAACTGTCTCCATACATTATATTTGGTCAATTTAGGAATAATTCACTTATTTGGGCTAATGTGAGTTGATAGGACGTTTAGTCATTAGCAGATATCGTTATCAATAAGGTATAAGCCAACATAATGTGTTGAACTCCAACAACATGCTTGCTATTTCCTCATCCAAGTTTTATAACTGTAATTATTTCAAGACAGGAACACAAACCATTAACATCAAGACAATCTTTGCTTTAGTCTATGTTAAGCATATTTATCCCATTGATTTTTATTTGAATGAATGAGATATGAGCTCAGATCTTAGGATCCTAACAACTAATTTACACATTTCTAGTTCCAATCTGGCTGAGTTACACATATATGCTAGTATTCCCCAATCAGGCATTATGGTTGAGCTCTGCCAGCTCGGTGCATCTTTGTCATGGTTAGTTGTGCAGTAGTGACCCCTATAGTGTAGTATGTGCTTGTGAGCCTGCAGGTTTATCATTGAGAGGGGTAAAAAACCTCCCTTGAATGCTTAGATCTGTGGTTTCATCAGTGGATTTTTAATGTTAAAATAAGCAGATGACCTGCCAGTTAGTTCTTTAGAAGAAACATAAATACTGTTTTCATCTGTCCTGTGCTACAGTCGTAGTGATGAGCCAAGCTGACATTCTAAACTGAGAGGATATAAAATATCGTAATTTTAAATTGAATGTATACACCGATCAGCCATAACATCATGACTTGAGATGTGCCGATCCGATAATCCGTATCGGTATCAGTCTGATACAGGCCAAAAACACTGGATCGGATATCAGAAATAATAGATGTTGTAATCCGATACATCCACCGACAAATCTAGCCTGAAACTTCGCCTTAAAGGGCAACTCAACCGAAAATCCATATTTCCTCAGGTTATTCTATAAGTAGAAACATATTCTGTGCAGTGAGTTTTTCATGTCCAGCTCATTCTATGTACCAGAAATCAGAGATTGAGAAATATACCGTGACGTCACCGGGGTCCTAACTATGGAGCTGCTTTCCTGAGAGTCAATGGGGGAAATCAGAAAAGTCACGAAAATCATTAAAAAATTACATTTTATGCACGTTCGATTGGACCCATCATCCTATTTTTCCGAAATAACCATCGGTTTGTAATCATACCAAGTGTATTTCACCACCCAGGACTGTCGCTATTATTGAACATGATTATTTTATTCCAGCACCGCAGTACGAACTGCGCATGCGTGTTCTCCACAGAGCTGCTTTGCGCTGGAGCCGCACGGCGGTGCTGGAATAAAATAAACCTGTTCAATAATAGCGACCTCAGGAAACCTCAGTCACACAGAGGGCACAGAGGGCATAGAGGGCATGACAGTCACATAAGAGCAAGGGCCCTACAGGTGAAGGATGTGGAAAAATAATTACTTTTAATGACTTTTCATAGTCTTAATTACTGACTTTTTAATGACCTGCATCAAAGTGTTCTAGGATTATAATAGTTGCATCAACAAATTCCATACAAGCACAATCAGTGGAATTCTGCAGATCTGCGCATATCTGCAGAAATCTGCGCTACAAGAACGCGACCAATGGCTTCCTCGCAGAGACAAAAACACTGTTAAGTGTGTAATATGTGCAGTGCAATTAAACTACCACAACTCTACAGCTGGTGTGTTAACCCACCTAAAAGACAAACACCCTTGTGTGAAACTAGTAATTAAAAAAAGGAAAGAGGAGCAACAAACACATTGATATTATTAAACTCCACACACAGCAGCTACTGCCGTTTATTATAACTCGAGCGCACAGTGTGTTTCTGTTCAGTCTGTGTGATGAGTGTGGTTTGGAAACGTGGAAAAGTAAATCGTTTAGTTAAAAAGATTGTATAAATTAGTTACATACATAGTCTAATACATTTTGTATGTCGCTGTTATGACCAGAAACATTGCCAGAAGGACGCAAATGTTAAGGCATTTTCGGTGCAGCTCACATTGCTAAACTATTAAGCTATTGAATGAAAAATAAAATAAAACAAATTGAAGATCTTTAAGTGGACTAACACTGGAGATGCTATTTACGTTAATGTTAAGTTGAGTTACATTCTACATTGAAAATTATAATTTCTTACTGGAAATGCTTATATATAAGCATTTCCATATATATTTGTTTGAGTTATTTATATTGTCATATTTTAATCCAGTGTATGACACTAGAATTATATATATATATTCCGTTAACTAAATGTTGTGATTTGAATTTTGCACAGTTGTACTTTCAGTGATATTTCAGTATTCATTTTGAATTCTTAAATATATATATTTTCATTTAAAAGAGTTTCACTAAATAAAAGGAAGCAGCATTATTGCATTATATCATGTTGTTCTGGGTTAAGGAAATCGAGAATTTGTTTCACATAATCCATACATATGACATATTAACAGCTTAGTAGTAAACAAAAATATCAGCTTGGTATCGGTATCGGCAGATATTAAAGGTTGAGGTATCGGTATCGGATCGGAAAAAAAAAGTGGTATCGAGCCATCCCTAATCATGACCACTGACAGGTGAAGTGAGTAACACTGATAATCTCGTTATCATGGCACCTGTCAGTGGGTGGGATATATTAGGCAGCAAGTGAACATTTTGTCCTCAAAGTTGATGTGTTAGAAGCAGGAAAAATGGGCAAGCGTATGGATCTGAGCGACTTTGACAAGGGCCAAATTGTGATGGCTAGACGACTGGGTCAGAGCATCTCCAAAACTGCAGCTCTTGTGGGGTGTTCTCGGTCTGCAGTGGTCAGTACCTATCAAAAGTGGTCCAAGGAAGGAAAAGCGGCGAACAAGGGTCATGGGTGGCCAAGGCTCATTGATGCACGTGGGGAGCGAAGGCTGGCACGTGAAGTCCGATCCAACAGACGAGCTACTGTAGCTCAAATTGCTGAAAAAGTTAATGCTGGGTCTCATAGAAAGGTGTCAGAACACACAGTGCATCGCAGTTTGTTGCGTATGGGGCTGCGTAGCCGCAGACCAGTCAGGGTGCCCATGCTGACCCCTGTCCACTGCCGAAAGTGCCAACAATGGGCATGTGAGCATCAGAACTGGACCCCGGAGCAATGGAAGAAGGTGGCCTGGTCTGATGAATCACGAGGTCAATGTGTTGACTTGGCCTCCAAATTCCCCAGGTCTCAATCCAATCGAGCATCTATGGGATGTGCTGGACAAACAAGTCCGATCCATGGAGGCCCCACCTCGCAACTTACAGAACTTAAAGGATCTGCTGCTAACATCTTGGTGCCAGATACCACAGCACATCTTCAGAGGTCTAGTGGAGTCCATGCCTCGATGGGTCAGGGCTGTTTTGGCGGCAAAAGGTGGACCTACACGTTATTAGGCAGGTGGTCATAATGGTATGGCTGATCGGTGTATATATGAATTGTTAACATATATACAGTATATATAATCCTTTGGAATTCTGTAGACCAGCAAATTACCCTAATGTATACATGACATTTTTTTTTTTTTTATCACATAGACATTAAAGCATCAGCTTCATTTAAACATAATTCAGATTAATGATTGTAAAATAAAATATTGAGACATTAAATATCAATGAAGGGTTATAAAATAAAATTGATAGTGATCAAAATAGACATACACTACTGTTGTAACAAAGTGTATGTATTTTAGTTTAAAACATTATTGCATTCCCCCCCCCCTCATTGTTATTATGTTGTGTTATTTCTGAGTACAATACTATACTATACCGTACAGCGTGAATTCTAAAGTCTGTAAACCACAAATAGGCACAGTTGCAGCTACAATAAGAGAACCACAGGTTGTACTATACAATATTCAGTTATTGGCTTAAACCTAGAAAATGAAATTGAATATGGGTGATAAATAAGTGCAAGATATTACATGGGTATTTGCTAAGAAACAAAAAATACCATAATGATATTTTACTTTTTTTTTTCTTTCTTTTTCTATTGCAAAATATATTGTTTTCCAGGTTGTACTTTTAAAGGATTTATGAATATGCAAATTAATCTGTTTTGAGAACTACAATGGAATGTATCATAACCGTGAGACATCAGCAGACTTGGATCACATTGTGTCTGCTGATGCCTTGAGTTAGACATACATATAAATAATGCAGAGGGTTTATGCACCATTTATTTACCCACACGATTTAGTGCTTTCAAATCATGTGTGAAAAATCCCAAAGTAATATTTAAAAAAATGAAAGCATCATCATGCCTACCGTTTAAGATATAAGAGCAACATCCTCAGTGTGTTGTACATAGCAAGTCGTATTTGAAAACTGTAATTGTATTTCAACTAGCACTCATATTTTGTTTTAAATGACGTCCTCAATCATTATACCAGCAAGTCCTGGACGGGCATTGCATTTGGCAGTGAGTGGGGTTGTATTATAAATGGAGGGGGTATAGGGAGAGACAACTATACACAAGTGTAAAACAAGAGGAAAAACTGCTGCCAAGTGAGGGTGGCATTATAAAATGTGGGGGGAATCAAGAGGAACAACTGTATTAATGTGATTTTTCAGCCAAAAACAAATGTTTCTTTTGTACCTAATTGTTGTCTACCTCATCAAACTAAAATAATGCTTGATAAAATAAATGAGTTTGTGTATGAGGTGAGGCCATTTTAAATATTTGATGATTTTATATACGCTACCTGGTTTTGCTATGTTATTGATGTCATTTCAGCTCCATTGGAACCCAAAATATCAAACGTCCTTTTTTATAAAAATTCAGTATGTGGAAATCCTTTTGTTTGAAAACTACAAATTAAATATGACTCACTCGTAGAAGACAGTTTTTCAGCAATTGATCAGCCCACAACCACCAATTTAAAACCAGATATTTCAACCTGTCTCAGGGTAGTTTCCCATTTAAGTCTATGAGGATCTGAAGCCAAACACATCATTCTTAAAAACAATGTCATTTTAATGATAGCTACATCTTCTCATGGTTTCAAATGATAGGAAACAATGAAGCGTAAGTTAAGACATGTACAGGTAATATTTGAACTTATACTACTGATTCTTAAGTCAGTGGAACAATTACAATGAGCTGCAGTAGGAGAAATAAATGCTATAACCAACATTATCCCACTTACTGCCTCAGAGAATCGAGCTATCTCACTGAGACTTCTTCTGCTGAACCAGGCTATTGGGCTTACATGGCACTAAAGTATTTACCTGAAAAGCCACTTGGGGGTCCCTTAAAGCAGCGATTTTTTGATTCCCTCCACAAATCATTGCACACTCTAGTAGTGGAGATGCAGTGTATTTGATGTATACGCATTTGTTCTTCTCACCATCCTTCACCATTTGGAGTCATATGCCACCCCTTCCATTGCATCATGCGGCTATAATTAAGCTAATCTATCAATCAAACAAATCACAAGCTGGCTGTGCTAAAATCCTGGAATGGAAGTATTACAGATCTGCCTGTTGGGAATGGTTTCCTCTGACCCTCTCCCTTATCAAAAGAGAGCAGATGTTTTGTTTCAGATTGTTGTATTTTATCAGATGATTTATTTTGTCAACATGCACTTCCATATTATTTATTTATCAAATTGTAGTAACATAACTTATAGTAGTTATTACACTGTAATAATCTATAGAATTACAACCTTATCTCTTTAGAATGGGGTGAGAAACAGTATTGTCAAGGCTCCACTTTATCACTTTCTCTCTTAACTACATTATTAATGTAGTAATTGTCTTACTTAAACCAACTGAATAACTTTTCCCATGATAAAATGTCTGTGATTTAAAGACACCTATAACAGTTACAGCCCTCCAGAATGTTGGTGCACCAGTGTATTATATTTAAAGCGTATTTCAACAGTCAACATTCTGGCTGCTTTAAGGAAAGTTCCCACTAGTTGTAAAATCATGTTTTTACTGTATGTGTCTTCATGTGTTGTTGTAGTGTATAAGTAAGATATATGTCACTCTTCCAGATCGATTCCATCACATAAACAACTTTTATTTTACAAAATTTAAAATTTAAAACGTACCAAATAATGACGAATGTCAAACTTTCCTTTAAACAATATTTTTTGTTATATACATTGGATTTGTTTTTATTATTTATTTATGTTCTAAATAAAATTGAAATCACTTTGTAAACTGAACTTTAAAAATGGGCAATGCAAGAGAGTGATCTCTTTCATGTTTCACTGTGTGTACTATTTACACTTTTGAGATAGAGACATGAGCAGCGAATTATTTGTTGTTTGACTCTTTTCAATGCAAATAGTGATATTTCAATTAAAAGTAACAACCTTTAAATATTTAAAGGCAACAGGATTAATTCCTTTGCCTTTTAAACATAAATTCATACTGGGAATTTCAAGCATGCTGGTGTTAACATAACAAGGCCTCTGAGGATGCTGTTTTCGTGTTCACTGCCTTAATAAATGTTGAGCTGTGTAAAATTGTGATGTAGCTTACCCAAAGCCTAACCTTCGCAAGCACAGCTTAAAACTGCCTTGTTGAAAGATTTATGGCATCATGCAAGTTTTACACCACTGAGTGCACTAATGGGTTTTAATGGCAAATCCCAAGGGACTCATTGTGCATGTAAAATTGGAAAGCACGGAGCAGCACTTAAGGTAGCAAAAAAGTCAGGTTTCTATAAAAGTTGCAGGTAGTACAAAAAACTGCTAAAATAAATATGTTCCCAAACTTATGAACTTGTTAGTACAATACCATGTGTTTAATATTGCAGCTACAATCCCCTGCTAAAACATTCCACTCATTAATGAACAATGATAACGACTATTATTTCAGGAAAAGGACCAATGTTTTACATGTTTTGAACAATGCTTTATCATTTTTTATCCTAATGTATTATGTGGAACTAAAGTAACTTGATTTACATGCCTCACTGCATTAAAAGAAACATCAGTGTAACAAGTGCAATATATTTCAAGTGAAAATTCAGACATTGCTTGTCAGTTGCCCTTTCTCTCTTAAAGTTCTGGGTGATTGCAGTTTGAAGAGTATTAGATTTATCTGCATGAGTAAGTTCTACATGAAGACCTTCATATCTTATTAGCACTCTCCTCTGATCACAGTAATTACAAAATTAATATATGTACGGTAGCACATATATAAATTGTGTTACTTATTTAGCAAATTATGTTGCCTAATTGTATGCAACAACCTATTCTAGACATTTATAGAGGTGGGACATCCCACGATTCAGGTTACAAGCCAGGGAACTGACTGTGGAGGCTCAGCAAAAATAAAGTGACCTTTACAAAGGCATAAACAAAAACAAAAATAAAGCCTAGACTGAGTTGTGTTGCTCTGCTCATGATTTCCATAACATGAGAGTTTTTACAGTATCCTAATGTAATCCATCTGCATGTGGGTAGTCCATCTACATCACCAACCTCGTACATTTCCTTCCCTCTGATGATGTAGATATCCTCCTGGTACTGATTGCTGAATTGTAATGCTGGCTCTGGGGATCAGCTTATTTGGCCTCCCCAGCGCTTCAGCACACACTGCAGCTGCAAAGTTGGCTCCAGGGATGAACTACAGTGTGGTCTCCAAAATGCGGCAGTATGACAACTGTAGGGTATATCTATGGGGTCTTCAAGTTTTGACCTTCCATCCTTGGTGTTTCATTGACTAGCCCCCAACACCTCAAGAGGAGCAGTGATTCTGGCATCCCAGCACCACCCCCACTCAGCTCATCCCTACTTACCAGTGTCTCCACTTCCTTGTCTTTCCTATTGAGCTTGAGCACCCCAGCAAGAATCTTTTCATTTGAACCACAATACTGGTTTGGTGTCCTTAACTTTGGTTTCTCAAACAAAACCTTGAGCAACCTGTTTGAATGTGCAGTGTGTGCGTTCTTGTCATCATTGTGCAGAAAACCATGAGCGGTGTTACTGTCCAGTCCAGGATTAGTAATGTAGAAGCAGGGTCTCAAAAACACAGTGGGCCCATAAGCTGCTAAATCTATCCCAAGTCTATTACTCTCTATAACACTCCTTTCTCCCTCCTGCACTTCCCCTCAGGTATCCTGCGATGAGACAGGGAAATTGCTTCCTTTAAATAGGGCTCTGTGGTGGTGCAGTTCCAGGTGTGCATTACATACTCCTGTATACTCATAGGAAAGATGGACAACTATGCAGGGTGTGTGTCTGGCCTTTAATGTAACAGCACATCAAAATGTTTTACAAAATATTTAAATTATAACATGACAATTGTTACAGCAGCATATTATCTAGCAACATGAATTGTAGGGTGGGAACAGGAGTTTAACAGGTGTTCATCAAGATATTCCTGTAATGGCATGAAATGGGGCATATGAATTCTTTCTAATTTACACTTAAAATCTATCTAAGACAGTTGTGCGTTCATTCGAATCGATACTTTTAAAATTCAAGCACACTAAATTGCTTCTCAGGCAAGACACACACCATCCACAGCTGATCAGCTTTTCTAGTAAAAGGAGATCACTTTTGGACTACCATTACACTTTGGAGGCACCTTGTTCAGCAGTATCTATCATGTATTTTTAAAGAAGTGTCAGTTATCTCTTTACAAAAAGGAAGACATTAGTAATCCTGGGAGTACAGAACAGATGAACGAACAATTACGTGCTCTCCCCCAGTCAGTCTGTGCAGCAGTTTTTGCTTCAAACTCTTTACCCTTGTGCTTTCAGGTATGTACCGTATGGATGTATGTGTCTATGTGTCTTTATGATAGGATGTTGGATACAATAAGTGACGGACATTTTGACATCCTTCTATCATCCTACTTCCTTTTTTACATTGATATACACTCACCTAAAGGATTATTAGGAACACCTGTTCAATTTCTCATTAATGCAATTATCTAACCAACCAATCACATGGCAGTTGCTTCAATGCATTTAGGGGTGTGGTCCTGGTCAAGACAATCTCCTGAACTCCAAACTGAATGTCTGAATGGGAAAGAAAGGTGATTTAAGCAATTTTGAGCGTGGCATGGTTGTTGGTGCCAGACGGGCCGGTCTGAGTATTTCACAATCTGCTCAGTTACTGGGATTTTCACGCACAACCATTTCTAGGGTTTACAAAGAATGGTGTGAAAAGGGAAAAACATCCAGTATGCGGCAGTCCTGTGGGCGAAAATGCCTTGTTGATGCTAGAGGTCAGAGGAGAATGGGCCGACTGATTCAAGCTGATAGAAGAGCAACTTTGACTGAAATAACCACTCGTTACAACCGAGGTATGCAGCAAAGCATTTGTGAAGCCACAACACGTACAACCTTGAGGCGGAACGGCTACAACAGCAGAAGACCCCACCGGGTACCACTCATCTCCACTACAAATAGGAAAAAGAGGCTACAATTTGCACAAGCTCACCAAAATTGGACAGTTGAAGACTGGAAAAATGTTGCCTGGTCTGATGAGTCTCGATTTCTGTTGAGACATTCAGATGGTAGAGTCAGAATTTGGCGTAAACAGAATGAGAACATGGATCCATCATGCCTTGTTACCCCTGTGCAGGCTGGTGTTGGTGGTGTAATGGTGTGGGGGATGTTTTCTTGGCACACTTTAGGCCCCTTAGTGCCAATTGGGCATCGTTTAAATGCCACGGCCTACCTGAGCATTGTTTCTGACCATGTCCATCCCTTTATGACCACCATGTACCCATCCTCTGATGGCTACTTCCAGCAGGATAATGCACCATGTCACCAAGGTCAAATCATTTCAAATTGGTTTCTTGAACATGACAACGAGTTCACTGTACTAAACTGGCCCCCACAGTCACCAGATCTCAACCCAATAGAGCATCTTTGGGATGTGGTGGAACGGGAGCTTCGTGCCCTGGATGTGCATCCCACAAATCTCCATCAACTGCAAGATGCTACCCTATCAATATGGGCCAACATTTCTAAAGAATGCTTTCAGCACCTTGTTGAATCAATGCCACGTAGAATTAAGGCAGTTCTGAAGGCGAAAGGGGGTCAAACACAGTATTAGTATGGTGTTCCTAATAATCCTTTAGGTGAGTGTATATATATATATATATATATATATATATATATATATATATATATATATATATATATGTAAGGCAGAATTTTAAATATATATTTTCAAAGAGAATGCAATGGAAATCACTTTTTGTAAGATTGTACTTAAATTTACTTTCAAATTATACCTATTATTCATATTTCATCATCAGCTTTATTTATATAAGATCCTTCATTTTAAAATCAGAGCTGTTAACATACAAAGACACAAACCAGGTTAATGAAATAGTCACTAAATACAGTCAATACATCAACACAATTATAAACATGAACACACATTCATAAATGAGGCTCACAATTAAGGACGTTATCGCCAACGTACACTCAGATAATTCTATTTTCTTCCATTGATTTACCGAAGTTTATCGAATTTATCGAAAACATACAAAAAATAATAATAATCATATCTCCATTAAAATGAAAGATAATTGAATGAAACTTTCCACAAAACCAGGATAAATCATCTTATAAAGAATGAGCCAGTAACCCCTTTGGTAGACGACTTTCTAATAATTTAATCATCATTCAACAATATTATATGTACACTTACCTTTTATAGTGTCCAAAATGTATTTATGTCATGGGGAAAGGTGGAAATGGACTGACATTTTGAAAGGAAGCACAAACTATGACAGAATAAAATATTCTAAAGTGAGGCAATAGAAGGGGGTATCCTACATTATACCAATAAATCACAGAGAAATACCACAATGAAATTCAACAGAAAGCGTGTTTTCTGGGATTGCCCTCCGTACAATGCGCAAGTAGCAAACAGTTCTGGTTGTTCTGCTGGCTGCTGATGGCATTTTTTCATACCTAGATAAGCTAAACTAGGAAGCCTAAATGGTCATTATGACATATATCTGTTTTGAGATTATTTTTTTCTCCTCCTCCTTCTTTTTTCCACTGGCTGCTCAGACACCCCACGACTTATGTCCTGTTGATTTACGTAATTCTGCACTTACGTTGTCAACATTGCACTGAGCATGCGCATGGGTGGAAGCCCCAGAGCTTCATGCTGCAGTTGGTGCTGTTAAATTACATGAAATTACGTTAAATTATGTAATTAAGTAATTACGGTATCCTCCATTTATACGTGTAATTACGGTATGTTCGTTTTCCTAGGATATACACTTGCACAGTGTTGTTGTTGTGGTTGTTTTGAGGGAGAGACAAAGTGGCTACTGTGTTTAAAATGAAAAATATTTGGAGAAAATAAATTGAGGGAAATTGCGACTCAAGAGGATGGGAGAGAGGGGCGTCTGAGTTCCGGCACCTTTTTTTACTATTTTTATTTCCACCAGTCTGCGCCTCTCCAACAGATGGTGCCCAAGGCGACCACCTTATCTGCCTATGCCAGGAGCTGGCCCTGGCATCTGCTGATGACTGGATTAAAACATTCTGAAGCTCAAATATAGGAGGATGTTGATGACTGTATGTACTATGAAGCCATCATGAAACACAAACTATTTGAGAGCGGCACAGAAGTTTTAAAATTCCCATCTGATTTCTTTGACACAGGTCATGATTTTAATTCAACAGTATGGCACAAACTGAATGAGAATTGTGAACTCGTGGATGCTTAACACTTACGGCGCAGGTTCACTTTGCTCAGTGAAGGTTTTAGTGAGATCTGCTCTAGACGGATCAGAGGAACCAATACATCAAAATATATCCTTCACTGCCCACCATGCATCTGTCTTCTGATTAGGTCTGAAACTGCAGAAAAGGTAATAAAGGGATGGAAGAGATGTAGGTTGTTCTACCTCTTTAAGTACTGAATGTTGTGTGACAATATGTTGTGTGACTGCATATCATGTAGAACGATGCTTTAAAAAGCAGACATTTAATAACGCAACAAGTACAATTTATCATTTGATCATATTAAAGCAATTTCATGGGAAAGCTGTGTTTTTTAAAGTTTTTGTTTTAGTTTCTTTTTTCCCCCCATTTGAAACTGATACAGTCACATCAGCAGCACTCTAAGTGTCAACATGGATTTGTAACATTGCACCTATGTCTGACATGCTTTTACACTTACAATAGAATTCTGGGAATATTAGCTTGTAACTCAAGAATATGTTCCTAGTGGATTGCTTTTTCATCTTTGTCACTATTCTGACATTTCTCATGGTCAATCACCCACCTCAACACAGAAGGTGCAAGAAGAACTCATAGCACAGCCAGAGACTCTAGGGAGAGTAAACAAAAAAGCATGGAGTAAGGGAGATCTCACATCTACTCAATACATTTAGTCATATAATTGAACTGAATGGATTACTTTAGTGTTAGAACTGGTATCATGCATTTGTATGAAGGCTGAACTACAGCATGCAACAACAAAGTCTCAACTTCCAAGAGTCCTACATGACTGAATATAACAGCTAAGATCAATTGAACTACTACCTGGTGCCAAATTAGTTTTTATCTTATAGTAAGCATTAGGGGTGTGTATCTTTCCCTCTCTGACTATTCAATATGCCTAATCTAGATACACCTGTACATAGGACTAGAAGATTTCAACACTGAGATCTTCTTTTAAAAGGAACAAAAGTCAAAGTTTAAACATGTCACATTTACTGAGTAGTAGTGCACTTACATTGAATACATTGGACCCCACATCACCCGGTGTAACCGGAAACCTCAGCGTACACACAGTGTGGTTAAGCCTATGGGCATACGCGGCACTTGTATTGTGCACCTAGTGTTTGGAATATACAGTCTTCTGTCAGGCAAAAATAAGCAGGCAGCGCAGGCAGCACAACAGGTGCCGCCAACCCCACACCATAACACTCCTCCTCCGGCCCACACTGTGCCGCTGGAGTCTGAGGGGAGTCTATCTGTCCCATCCCCAGATAAGAGCAGTAGACACCTCAAGGTTTTGCGCTTCAAGATACTCAACCTGCGCACCATGTCCCAGGCCATCAAGCCCAGTGACTGGTTCACCACAGTGGATCTGAAAGATGCTTACTTTCAAATTCCTATTGTGCAGGAGCACAGGAAGTTTCACAGAAGAGATTGCTGTTCTCACCTTCGGCCTGTTGTTAGCCCTACGCACTTAGCCCAATTGTGTTGTCAGGGGGTCTGAATCCTCATTTTCCTAGAAAACCGGCTGGTTTGTTCTCACTCGAGTGAGCAGGTTCAGAGCCACAGGAACCTGATTCTAGGCCATTTCTCAGAATTGACCTGGAGGCCCAATGGAGAGAAGAGCCGACTGACGCCAACTCAGCAGGCACAGTTCCTCAGATTGTGCCTCGATTCTGTTGCCATGCTCGTCACATTGGCGCAAGAGAGAGTTGCCTCAGTACGCATGTGTGTCTCCCTCTTCCGACTGAGAGCTCATGTCAGGGTATCCCTTTGCCAGAGGCTGCTGGGCCTCCTAGCGGCTGCATCACAGACCCTCCTCCTCAGCCTCCTCCAATTGAGGCCGCTGCAGTGGTGGTTCGGGTCTCTTAAGATGCACCCTCTCCGCGATCGAGCACGCCGGGTCACAGTCTCTCTGGCATGCTGGAAGGCGCTCCGTTGGTGGCAGAGCCCTCACAGTTTGATCCTCGGTGTGCCCCTGGGGCCAGTCTACCACCAAGCAGTCATGACGACAGATGCCTCCAAGCAGGATTGGTGGATGGAGCCCGCACGGGCCCTCCATATCAACGTCCTGGAATTACAAGCAGTACTCCTTGGACTGTTTCATTTCCTGCCAGTCCTACAGACATGTGCTGGTTCGGACAGACAACACAGCAGTGGTTGTCTATATCAACAGGCAAGGAGGTCTCTGGTCATGTAGACTGTACTGTCTAGCATGCCGTCTGCTTCTGTGGGCGCAGCCACGGTTCCACTCAAAGCAGTTCACCTCCCCGGCCTATCCAACATGGCTGTGGACCTCCTCTCTCAGGGAGGCCCCCCGGTTTCAGAATGGCACCTCCACCCCCTTCTGTAAAGCACTCTGTGGCTACCCTGCAAAGGGCACTATACAAATAAAAATCGATTGATTGATTGAATTGATTGTGATACAGCAGGTCTGTGGCCTGCTCTGGCTGTGTGCCACAGAGCAAGAGACCCCTGCTGCTGTCCTCAGCGGTAAGCACTTCAGCAGGCTCTCGTGTTCTGCTGTGTACATAGTTAATTTGTCAGCACAGTAGAGCTGGTCTAATCAGCAGGCGTCAACTACTCCTGTGTTCCGCGAGTGGTGCATGAGTTGGTTCCTGTGTCCTGTGGTATATATACTTCGTTTGTAAGACATTTTAAGTTGTCTGGACAGTGGAGCTCTCCACTCTGTACTGTTCAGTTGAGTAGGATGCTCCTGTGCTGCGAGGAGGCAGCATGAATGTTCCTGCATGCCACACGATATATATTGTTGTTTTCAGCTTGGCTACTCTGTTGACTAGCTGGCTGTGTATTATGTTGATATTCAGTGGGTCTGTGGCCCTGCTTCTGTTGGATCAGGGGTCTACTGCCATGATAATTCACGAAGCCTACACAAGTAGCTTGATTGCCCGCGCCAAATATTGTGCAAGTAGATTACCGTCTCGCTCCTAGTGGCACTAGTAGAGCAACCGGCCTTGCTCTTGTAAGCGGAGGGCGGAAGAGCTGACCTCTGTAGCCCCGCTTTGTATATGCTGATTGCAGACAGTTCCCGGTAAGTGTGACTGCGGTCCTCGCTCCTGGGCAGCTCAGGTGTGGCCCTATGGGTATAGCAGTACACCTCGGGGCAGGCTCCCTTATCAGCTCGCTGCCTCCTCCCTTGTGACTTTTTTGTTATACAGTATCCCCTCCCCCTTGGCCAGTGCTTCCGACTTAAAGATAAAGATAGGTTGCGAATGCAACCCCAGTTATCTGAAAAAGGAAGCACTGCCCAAGGGTTGCAAGGTCACGCGGGAGTCATAGCTCCCGGCAAAAAAGGACAGACGAACCTGTGCTGACATCACGTTTTATAGAACAGGAAGTGGGAAGGGACCTGTTCTGAGTGACAAGCACAGGGGCCAATGGCAGCTTTCATTGAGTAACGTTTCGATCGGGTTCCTACGGAAGTGCGCAGAAACCCCTCCCCCTTGGGCAGTGCTTCCTTTTTCAGATAACTGGGGTTGCATTCGCATTTGCAGTCGGAAGCACATTCGCAACCTATTGATACACATGACAACAAAAATGACAAGGCTGAATTTACAGGGAAACAAATCATAAGATAGCTTTCAAACTTACCAGATTGTGTCCGAGTGAACTTTGAAAAAAGTTGTGAATACCTGTCGCAGCATCAGCTTGTGCATGGTCTAAAGGCTTGCTAACAGGCGAGCTTTCCTCATTTTCTGCAACACCATGTTGCTTTCGCATATGCATGGAAAGATTCATTGTGCTGCCTGAATATTTTATCCCTGCTTGGCATGTTTTGCATAACACAATGCTTTTATACAGATTGCCGTCTCTCTTATAAAACCCAAAGTGTTTCCATACCTTGCATTTCAGGTTAGTTGTCCCTTTGAATATAGTCTCTGTAGAGCTACTACTGTCCGACATTTTAACAACAAAACATGTTATCTTTTTTTTAAGCATAATTTTTAAGTTGGCCTATAGGAGAAACCAACGACTTGTACGTGAAAAAATACACATTATGATCTGATCTGCATTTGCTTTATCGGTTTTGTTGGCCAGTTTGTCACGGGCTGATCAATATTTGACCAGTTCACTAATAAATATGGACCAGACTGGGGAATTTGAATCGGTGCAGTCATTTCTGAAACTGCTGGACTGGCGCATCAGTTTGAATCAGTGAATCGTTACACCCCTGGTAAGCATGGTCCACCACTTTGTATCCACTTTGATTTTTTTAATGTAACTCATTAATGTCTATTTTTGTCAAGTTGTATACTACACTTGTCAGATCTCTCAACGGCTTGTACATGCTATTACATATGTTATATTTTGCTAGGAAATGGTCCCTTGAGTACAGAAGCAACTGAAAAGCTCAACAACGTGAGTTTAAGTAAAACATTGACGGCACAACTCTCAAACATTGTTAAATTTTACATCAGTCAAAGGGGTACACAACTTAGTGATCCTGAAAACATTATAATGGCAATAGCAGTTCTTAATCACCACCACCCCCTTTGAAACAAGTTGCCCATATCAAAGTACTAGAAGGCATATTCTTTTACTCAGGGATGTTCCCATCTTTGATTGACAATCAAAATTAAATATCTATATTAAGGAGGCAGCATCAAATATTCCCTACAACTAAAACTAGAAACTGTCCTGACCTGTCATAAGCATATTGAAAGTATATAAGCTGTATGTTGCTCTACTGAATAAGTTATTGCATCATATTGTACTATCTCAGTGCAGGCCTTTGGAATAGACAGAACATTATTTATATACCTGAATTATATTAATACTACAGTAAAAAATATGTTGTGCAATGCTATAGACTGTAACAACCTCTTCAGAAACATATGTATCCATTACGGTGTGAAAAAATATGTATATATTTCTTGTATGAATGTTACCTAAAAAGGCATCAGACAGATAAATAATAGATACATCATGTAAAGATTTACATGATAAACTGTAAATGTCGAGTTCCCTTTCTTAGCACCACAGAGTTATGAAAAGCAGACATTTAATAAAAGGATCAAATTAATTATTTATGATAGGCAAGTTTAAGGATTTAGAAAATGTAATGATAGGTGTCACTGTACCAAAATAAAAAAGCTAAATTACAAATGTACAGAACATATTTATTTAAATCAATATAGCAGCCTGTAAAAGTAGTTAACAAGCACAGCACTCACATAAAGGTCAGAATGTGTAGGTTTTGCTTGGAATTGTCACACAGGAGATTAGGATGAAAATGAAACCATGCCTCTTATGTGGCTCTTCCTAGTCTTACTAGACTACAACAGACCCACCATTCTCACTTTTTAATGTGATATATTACATGTCATAAATTTTCTGCTGACAGTGCAGGATTATCAATAATAGTTTACTCAAAGCAGAAACTGCAGCCAATATGATACTTAAAAATGGAAAGAAAGAAAAAAAGAGGAATAGGGAATTAACAGAGCATTAGTCTTGATGTTCATTTTTCTGCATTGAATGTTCCCTAGGCGTAATAGAGAGCTAATGGAGAACCATAGAAAGATTATGACATTGTTCCTGTCAGAAACAAAACCCACAAATTATTCTTCCTTTATTACAAAGCATTTTGGGGGGGTTCTCTTTTCTTAAGGTTTATTTTTTATTTTTTGCTACAACGTTTGGACCCCCTTTCATATCACATCATTCCACCCCACCCACAACTACGCCCCAGTACTTAGAGTCCATTTTAAAGACAGATAATGTTTCTCAGATCTATGTTGATTAAGGGCCTGTGTTTTATGTGAACTGCTTTCTAAGGCTGCACGTCATTCCTCCCTTTGCAATGTGGCCATGTAGTCTGCTTACTTAAATCACTTATTGATTTAATTATCGCACAACCTTTAATCATCTCAATTAGTCTTTTTATTAAGGCACATTTTGATTAAGCAGCAGCTTCGGACATTTATTTAAAGGGATATCCATAGCTTTAATACTAATGCATTGTATTCAATATAATTTGTTGAAATGTGTAAATGAATCATTTAAATGTTTCATGCAATTTCACGTTTCCAATATCAATATAATTAGCTATTCTTATAAAAAAAATACAACAAAAACATCCCTGATCAATTACTTTTATGGATCATTGCGAAGCTTTTCAATTTGTGAGGCTGCCGACAATTGAAGAGTCATATTACAACGTCCTGTATTAACGTTGGAGATGTTTTCAAATGTCAAATTTAGGCAGAACTTATTGCGACCTACATTCCAAGTTGTACAAACGTTGAGTGCCTGTAGGGTTCGGTTAGGATCGAATGTGTTTCCTGTCTGCTCCAGGTTAATTTAAAATATTTTACACATTTTATTGTAGCATAATATAATAAAATGTAATGTGCGATTGTTGACTGACAATATAGCCATTCTTTGCAGTTGTAAGAGAAGCTTATGGGAGGAAACCAATTATGTTGGCTGTATGAAGCTTATTTTTTGTATTGATCGTGCATTCTTGACTGATACTGCAATTGATTGTCCATTTAAACTATTTGTTTTAACTTTGTCTTATTTTCTGCTGTTATGCCGCTCAATACCAAGTAAAAAGCCTGCTGTTAAAAGCAATGTGATATGGTGAGAACTCCCTTTTGTCCTTTAAACTAAAAAAGTTGATGTAGTTAGATGTTTTGATTTTGAAAGTCTATCCCAGTTGGCCACCTGTTACTCAGCCACATGCTGTGTATGTGTTTCAGTATCACTCAAATAATACAATTGCAATATAGACTTGCGTTCATCACAGGAAATTGTGAATGTTTTTCTTTGCTTTGTATTTTGTCTTTAAACGGAATATGGTAGCAGCACATTAATAAGATTCTGGGAAAATCACTCATAACTTTCCTTTATAGTACATTGTTAAGCAGAATTTAATGCAGAGATGCCTTTGGCAAGAGAATGAAGGCTGTAAATTATTCAGAAAAGCAGACAGAGGAATGTGTCCATACAGAACCAGTAATTTAAAAGCTTTATTAGAATCTGCTTAGTATGTTCATCTCTCCCAAGATAAGGTTGTAATCGGAATATTATGCCATTGAAATCTATCATATATGCAATATGTGTTTAAATAAAAAGTTATAGTACTGAAATTATTAATTACATAATTAATTTAAATATATATATTTTAATACAGAATCATACATTTATCTTAAAACAATTTTAATAAGGGTTGCAGAGATGTTAATCTCTCTGAGATGTGCACTGTCATGATGTTCTGCTCTGCCGAAGCCCACATTTGATCACATCATCTCCAAAGCACAACACACACCCACTACCACTACACCTGATTTTTTGTCAGGCTATAGTTATGTACAATTTAGGGAAGCAGGGGCTCAAGCCAAAAAAGGGCTGTTGAAGTGCGTTCCGGGGGAGGGGGGGATGAGTTGTCGAATTGCGGTCCAGGGGGTTGGGGGGAGCTGCCAAGGTGCGGTCCGGGGGGGGGGGAACGGGGGGTAGGGGGAGCTGCCGAAGTGCAGTCCGCGGGGCAGGTGCTCAGGAACTTATGGAGAAAGGGAATGTGCTCTGCACAGGTTGAGCCTTACCTGTGCATGTGCCTGGTTATGTGGCTTTACTCATTACATGCTCTCCCTGCTCTATTGTCAGACTGTATGCTAAAACATGCTAAAATAATGTCTATACATATTAAAGGTCAGTAATGGTAGACAACCTGGAACCAGGTACTCACTGTGAAACTATTTTTTTCATTGTAGTGTGTAAATCTGCACAATGATTGTGATTTCATGTTTTAGTCTTTTTGTCTTATGTACACAACTATTAATACTTAAATACTTAATATAATAAGTTTGCTCTTATTTGCAGTACTGTATTAACATGGCGAACCTGAAGAGCTAAGGTTTAAAATAAGTATTTATTTATTTCCGTTGTATTGTATAAATCAGTATTATGTTGCAATACTAACAACACTATGAATCCATTTTAAAGTCCTATGACATTTTGATTGTATTACGCTTACAAATCTATGGTGGCGAAGATACACAAACAGTAGACAGCCGGAGCTCACAGCGCTGCGCAGTCAGTAGGAATGGTGGCTCTGGCAGTAGAATGCATACGTCACTCCGCTCTGCTGCTGCATTCGAAACTGAACACTCGGAGCGGCTGCGCAGAGCTGCATTTCGGTGCCATTTTTTGCCAAACGCTGGATTCGCACCATTTTACAATGTTTTGGGGTGTAGATCACACAAATTGATAACAACGTATCAACTATACACTCACCTAAAGGATTATTAGGAACACCATACTAATACTGTGTTTGACCCCCTTTCGCCTTCAGAACTGCCTTAATTCTACGTGGCATTGATTCAACAAGGTGCTGAAATCATTCTTTAGAAATGTTGGCCCATATTGATAGGATAGCATCTTGCAGTTGATGGAGATTTTGTGGGATGCACATCCAGGGCACGAAGCTCCCGTTCCACCACATCCCAAAGATGCTCTATTGGGTTGAGATCTGGTGACTGTGGGGGCCAGTTTAGTACAGTGAACTCATTGTCATGTTCAAGAAACCAATTTGAAATGATTCGACCTTTGTGACATGGTGCATTATCCTGCTGGAAGTAGCCATCAGAGGATGGGTACATGGTGGTCATAAAGGGATGGACATGGTCAGAAACAATGCTCAGGTAGGCCGTGGCATTTAAACGATGCCCAATTGGCACTAAGGAGCCTAAAGTGTGCCAAGAAAACATCCCCCACACCATTACACCACCACCACCAGCCTGCACAGTGGTAACAAGGCATGATGGATCCATGTTCTCATTCTGTTTACGCCAAATTCTGACTCTACCATCTGAATGTCTCAACAGAAATCGAGACTCATCAGACCAGGCAACATTTTTCCAGTCTTCAACTGTCCAATTTTGGTGAGCTTGTGCAAATTGTAGCCTCTTTTTCCTATTTGTAGTGGAGATGAGTGGTACCCGGTGGGGTCTTCTGCTGTTGTAGCCCATCCGCCTCAAGGTTGTACGTGTTGTGGCTTCACAAATGCTTTGCTGCATACCTCGGTTGTAACGAGTGGTTATTTCAGTCAAAGTTGCTCTTCTATCAGCTTGAATCAGTCAGCCCATTCTCCTCTGACCTCTAGCATCAACAAGGCATTTTCGCCCACAGGACTGCCGCATACTGGATGTTTTTCCCTTTTCACACCATTCTTTGTAAACCCTAGAAATGGCTGTGCATGAAAATCCCAGTAACTGAGCAGATTGTGAAATACTCAGACCGGCCCGTCTGGCACCAACAACCATGCCACGCTCAAAATTGCTTAAATCACCTTTCTTTCCCATTCAGACATTCAGTTTGGAGTTCAGGAGATTGTCTTGACCAGGACCACACCCCTAAATGCATTGAAGCAACTGCCATGTGATTGGTTGGTTAGATAATTGCATTAATGAGAAATTGAACAGGTGTTCCTAATAATCCTTTAGGTGAGTGTACAATTCAAACATCAACAAGGGTCTTGTACTATGTTATATATGGTGGTTAATTATATATTTACTTTTATTATGTTTTAAAATGTATTTTTAATGACTAGGTAAAGAAAATCCAAGATGGTCACTAAGTTAGTACAGAATCTTGCCTGATTCAAGTCAGCAGTGTTATTTTTTTTTAAATGAAAACACGTTTGACCTCCCTACAAATAGTTTGATCATGTTTATGTGATACTGTGCCTAGCATTCCACTTCCAGATACACTGAATTCCAGATTCCAGATACAAGTAAACAAGCAAGACATTTTTATGTTCTATTTGATGGTGTTGAGAGTGTTTTACAGTATGTGAAGTGAAAAGTATATGTTGTCTAAATAATGTTTTTTTGTTGTTGTTGCAGTTGTAGCCATGGGTTTATTGTGAATGAATAACCCTTATTACATTTTACCGTCCAAGTATCCAGCTATGCCATGGTTTCCATGGTTAAGTATAAGTCTGCCTGTTTTATCTTATGCTTTACTGCAGTTCTACCATGGTATACTGTAAACGTTTATTAAGGACAACACCTCTTAAAGCAACAAACAAACTTGTTTAAATGCCATTTTCTGGAATCTAGAGCATCACTTCATAAGAGCACAGTGGTACATAATCAAGCAAATTCTTCTCAAGAATGTATATAAAACTAAGCACATACCGTTTGACACTATAGACATAGACATTTTACAACATTCTATAGTCTGCTGAGGAGGAAACAATGTTCACTGAAACATGGAAAGAAGAGGCCTACATCAAAAACTACTTTGTACCTAATGTTACAGCATTAGCACAGTGCAACTGAAGGACACTTAAATGTAGAAAAGTACCAAGGTATAATACTGAGTAAAAGTATATCTAATTGTTTTAGGTTTGTAAGTCCTAGCATTTCAGCATGATAACCTTCTGAAGAACACAGCCAATTCAACAGCATCATTACTAATGGGGTAAAGGATCAAAGCCACCACAAGCACTTGACCTGAATCCAAGTGAAATGTTATTGGATGTTCTGAAAAAAGCCATGGCTGCCAGAAAACACACTCATTTAGATGCACTGAAAGTTGCCTGAATCAAAGAAATCATAGAATTTCACAGGAAACAGGCCAACAACTCTTCCAAAGCTACACAAAAACATTTGCTCATTATAAGAGATGCCACAGGAAGACACACAAAGCACTATTTTTGAGCATGTGAATACATTTGTCTATGACCTATATCAGGTTTTATCACAATCTAAATTATATGGGAAATTATTCTAAAATATCTGAGAAAGGCATTTAAGGAATTGTGTGATTTTTAAAATATATTTTCCTAATCAAAATTGTCAAGAGGGTTATTGAGAGTGTTCATTAAAAAATAAAAATAAAAATCTACATATATATATATATATATATATATATAATATATATATATATATATATATATATATATTCCACTAGTATAATATTTTCAAAAGCTTAATTTACATACCAATACACCCTAATTCAAGTTGCCATGAGTGATTTTCATTAACATTTTTGTAATGTATCCTAATGTGGTTGAATGGTTTCACTAGTTGAAGGTGTACGGTGTTCTCTCTTGACAAAAGATTCTGAATAGTGTTTTTGTTGTCTTGCCACAATGAAGGTTATCCTAAGGCACAGGTGGATACCCTACCATGCGCATAATGGATTATCTAGTAATCAGTGTTGCCTTAAGTATTTTTCTTTGTAAATAGTGAAAAAAATGTTTAAGATTCAATTGTTTTATTTCACATATATAAAAAACTATATGACAGAGCTATTGCTATGGTTCAAATAGGTAACTGAGTAATTCTTATGAAGGCTTTGAAAATACAAAGGATAGAACCAGCCACAACTTTGGTGTATGCCATAACAACAACAACAACAGTCAGCATGTACTACTGATGTGCATTTTCCATTTATATTATAAACCATGAACCATGTACTTTACCTCATGCATAAGCAAGCAAAAAATAGTGATAGTAAATGTATCACAGACAACAGAAACATAGTAACGATACATGTGTACTGTGTCTAGTACACAAAATATTGTCACATCAATACTCTGAATATACTGATACAGACGGGTGACAAATTAAAGGAACAACCAACATAGTTTCTCAGTAAGGTGCTGGGCCACCACGAGTCACCAGAACAGCTTCAGTGCACCTTGGCAAAGATTGTACGAGTCTCTGAATTCTACTGGAGGGATGGAGCACCATAGGTGTTCAATTGGGTTGAGATCTGGTTACTGCGAAGGCCATAGTGTATGATTCACTTCATTTTCATACTCATCAAACCATTCAGTGAACCCTCGTGTCCTGTGGATGGGGCATTGTCATCCTGGAAGAGACCACTCCCATCAGGATAGCAATTTTTCACCATAGGATAAAGGTGATCACTCAGAATAGCTTGATTTGCAGTGACCCTTCCCTCTAAGGGGATAAGTGGATCCAAACCATGCCATTTGTTATGTCTCTCCACTCTTTTATTTTTGTTATTCCTTTAATTTGTCACCTGTCTGTATCTGCAGTGCTTAATATGTAAATCACAAGGTGCTGGAGCACAGCTCTGGGACAGAGTGGAGGTACGAGGGGGGAGCAGAGGTACCGGAGCACTTAGTGTGACAACATGCGTATAAATCTTAACACCAATGTAATGTACTGTCAACACGTTTTCACGCCACCGCTACAGTAACATGCTAACAAGGAAACATAAAAATTAAAAGTTTAGTAATTAGTAATTTTAAATACTATAATCATATACCATTAGGCCTACTTTATTTTTTAAACATTTCCACTCTCAAGGATGTGTCGTCTGGTCCATGAGGTTTCAGAATCTGACTGTATCTCCCACTATACTGTATACTGCCTGGCCCTGGCCATTTTTGCACTCTGCACCATTCGCCGCCCCATCCCGGTATTGCAGTACAGACATTGACCATGGAGGTTAAACAATGCAATCATGTCTTTGACTATGTTGAACTTTAGCTGCATAGTCAAAAAATAGACAACATCATTCTAATTTGCACAGAACAACCCCCCCCCCTAAAGAATTCACCTGACAGGAAGAAAGCAACAGTATATTCTTACCACTAATGAATTTGACCCACTTGGCCTTTCTCCCTTCAAAGGCATGTACAGTCTCTGTTAACACTAGCAGCGCCAACTTTCTGAATTAGCATACATACCTGGCAGCTTACTCAGTACAGTCTACACAGAACATGTGCTTCTCCACTTTTCCTGAGCATGTCCCACACACTGCCTTTACACAACCCTTGCAGACTTCCAAAGTTTTAGTACCATTGCATTTTGCCACCTGTGGGTGTGGGTGCAGCAGCTGCAGAAACGCTGGAAGGGCAAGGGGCATTTGCACTTTTTTGTCTATATATGCTTGGTGTAGCTCTGTGGCCAACTGCAAGATAAAGTCCCTCCTGCTGCGGTTGTCTCCAGTGCATTCCTTATATAGGACATATGCATTGATGGCTGCCAAGTCCAAAATGTTATAGAACACAGCCACAGGCCACCGGCAAGTTCTACCTTTCACTGAATACTTCGGCGCCATCTGATCCAGCACATCCACTGCAAACTTTGTGGTATTGTAGTATTCCACTGTCTCAGGCTTTTGTTTGCCATCTGTCCTGATTGCCATTTTGTGAAAGGAGCTCAGGATCACAACAGTTTTGTTTTTCTTGCACTTGTATACACTGATGGTGGTACAGTCGCTGTGTCTGAATACTGTAGTGGAGTGTGAAGGTGCCCGCAAGCCTTGAGTTAAGGAGGGAGCTTATGTCTAGCCTTATTTACAGTATCAGGGTGTTGTTTTGTTTTTCTTTTCAATTCCCTGGCCAAATGCAGTGACATGAAAACATGTTGGTGGTCACATTCCTTCCTTTTCCAAGGTATGGCTCTGTCAGATTCAGCACCAAGCTATCTCCCAGTCTCTGGCCAGCAGGCAGAGTGTCATCCTTCCCCAGGGGAAACCATTGAGGACATATTTTGAAATGACGTCCGCTGGCAGCCAAAACTTGATGCCAAACTTGTCAGGTTTATTTGCCATATTTTTAAGAATGTACAACATGATTTGGTCCTGGCTTGTAACAGTCAATACTATTTTTGACAAAACCTTCCCAGATGTCTGATACCAGGGCACATTTATCAGTTCATAGGCATGTTACTCGAATTAATCGATTATGTGACATTGTCTCAGGGAAAGAAGGAATTCCCCACTTCTTTGACCACAAGCTCTCAAGGTGAACTCTTAACTCATTTTTCACGATTCTAAAGTGCCTATAAAAGGCAGGACATACATGGTGCGACTTTAGTTTTGAAAGGTTAGTAAACTAGGAGACAGACACTTGCACAATGGGTGAGCCAGCCCTGTATATCATGGAGTCAACGAGATAAAACAGTGACCGTGATTTTAAAAATTGATAAATACGCATGTTCCATTTTTTTCATGTCATGAGGAGGTGCCAGAGCTGTGCTTAGATGACCTGGAGCACAGACAGTCTCAAACTGAGATCTACCGGAGCTCTGCTCTGGTGTGCTCCAGCATAAATTAAGCCCTGGATATCTGTGCAAAATAAAAGAGGAATTTGTTTGGGCTGGTGAAGCTATTTCTTTCTCAGCTGACTCCTCAAATTACTAAGCAACCAGCACCAAATTGCAATACAAAAGCTTAAGGTATATTACTTTAAATTGTTATCTTCTAAGAGGATACCTAGGGAGGGATGGAAAATCATTAAAAACATGGAAGGCCAACTAGGAATTAACAGGAAGACAATTGAATAAGCACTTCACCCCAACCGATAATTCTGCTACTACTGCATGCAATGCCCTATTCAAATGGCTTCATTCCCATTGAGCTTTAATATTTTCTAGAATTGAATCAGTTGATAAGATTAAAACCAACAAAGCCCTCTAGCCATGTGGGGGTGGAACTCAATCTGAAACGATTGTATTAGATGTTTTGAACTCACTCCTCATACATGAAAAACATGAATGTGTAATATACAGGAAGTGTCATACTGTGATGAGTAAAAAACATCAATATGTGTTATTATTCTACCCTTAAGAAGTGGGCATTGATATCCTAATGAGGTTAACATCCCTTATACCGCTTATATACTGTATGAATAGAAAGCCTTTAGATTTAGTAGGGTGAAAGCCTGATTTCAGGTTGTTCAATGGTTTTGGGTAGAGGGATGTCAAGTAATATCCACTTCTGTTGTAAATACAAAGGTACTGCAAAAGCCAATTTCAAAGTAGGTTTTCAAATTAATTTACCATCATTCATTATTCCACCAAACCTATGCAATTCAAAGTCATGGAAAAAACACTCTACAGTACAAAACAGACCATAAGATGAGATTTCGGCTAAATCTGGTGAATAGTTTAAAGACACAACAATCATCTTGCAGTATTGTGACATGTTATTTATTTTAAAACATACACAACATAAAAAAATCACAACAATTTTCCTGCAAAGATAGTTGTTAGGGTATGTTATCTTTTGTAACATCTATTTCTATTTTGTGCTGTAGGAGATGCAAGATTTCCCCTACACTTAATAATAAACTGGAGTACAGCAGAGTCATTATACATTGCAAGCAATTTGGAACTTACATCTCAGAGGCAGAACTAATCCCTAATGCGCAAGTTAACACTGTGTAGATAAGTATTCCCAGCCTAATCTATCTTGATTTCTCAACCCATTGATACGTCATTTCTGTTTCACAGCTTTGGCTGAGTGACAGTTACAACTGATGGAATAACATGATAGGAAATTAAAGTAGGTAAAAGAGGAAAATATTAAAGTAAACATATGCTGCTTCCTGAGCTTAAGAAAAGGTCTGTCTTCTCTTCACACTGTATTTTTTGTAGTGTTATTAAAACATGTTCCTGAAATGATAATGTTGTGCCACAGACAGGCAAGCAGCCAAGAAAAGAGACAGTTCTATTTTAAGACATCTGATGCATCCCATGATGCATATAACTAACTCGTGGCCAGATTTATACTGAAACCATAATGTTTCTAAATTTCTTACCAGTCAGCATGAATTAAGCTTTTATAGGGACTACTATTTACATCAGTAAAGAAAACACTTAAAATGTACAATTTAATTTGTATATAAAAAGTTAAGGGTTGAGGTATAAAATTAGCAGTACATATACTGTACAGCTGTATGTTTGTAAAATTAAATTAAACGTCTGCCAATAAATAAATCATAATTTAAACTTAAACAGTGCTATTATACAAATTGTGAGTGATTTCAGATTAGTGAAGCACAGCATGTGTTGGATTATCAAATAGAGTGTCTTTTACACCAAAATGTGCTGTTCATTTGCTATAGTAACATCTGAAAGAAAACAGACATCAAAATGGCCTGGTATACAAAGGTATGCCATACCAGTTGAATTTCATAATCATCTTTTGTGAGTAGACAACTCCAATTCAGCACTCACTTCCACCCAATAAAGTATAAATACCCTGTCTTTATCACACAAACCCAGTGTTCGTTGATTCACATCCCACCACCTACCCAGTCACCGCCTCTGCAGCAGGTCTTTGGCTCAGTCCCTGGTGCCAGACCGTCATTCCCTCAGTCATGCAACTAAGCCAAACCTCTTTCCACTAAAACCTCACACACCAAATCACGAATTGATGTTGTAAAATACTGAAACATGAACACTGGCACTGTTCACAAGTTTTAACTAGAAATGTACATCATTTGCCTATTTTGCTGTCAAAAGTGAATGTAATGGCACTGGCACTGAATTTCTGGCATCCAAATTTCCCCCCCCCCCAGTGAATTAATAATGAACACTAACAATTAATTGAACTATATATCTATTACATAGACACTCACAGCAGACAGCCTGAGATAGAGAAGCAGTTTGTATGAATGAGAGTTTGATCTTTCTCTGACAGCCAAAGAGTTAAAATTGGATTGGAAGGAGGAACTATTGTACAGTCATGCAGAAACATAAAATAGCATCACCCTTCTAAGTGAATATTAAAAGCATAAGCTTATTTTTCTGCTTTTGAACATGTCATTGAACTGCTTGTGATAGCATAGCTTAATTGTCTTTGTTTCATAATTATATTTAATTACAATTATTTGAAATATGACTATAAGTAAAAAGGCTAATACCCATGGGATATTTCAAACATTTATTTTAATTTTAAAAATAAAACTTTATAATTTATGTAAATATTTAAATAATGTACTTTTGTCTGCCAGTCTATGACAAATTGCTGTTTCAAAATTAGGTTTATTCCTTGAATGCTTGCATTTATCAAAAATAATACATCCCCAGCATTGCTTACAGCACAACATTATGTGATATTCCTCTGAATAGTGATACAGTGCACAACTACATTTACAGTACGTTTTAGACAATATGTACATATATATGTATGTATGTGTTTATTTTATATATATATATACACCGATCAGCCATAACATTATGACCACTGACAGGTGAAGTGAATAACACTGATAATCTCGTTATCATGGCACCTGTCAGTGGGTGGGATATATTAGGCAGCAAGTGAACATTTTGTCTTCAAAGTTGATGTGTTAGAAGCAGGAAAAATGGGCAAGCGTAAGGATCTGAGCAACTTTGACAAGGGCCAAATTGTGATGGCTAGACGACTGGGTCAGAGCATCTCCAAAACTGCAACTCTTGTGGGGTGTTCCCGGTCTGCAGTGGTCAGTACCTATCAAAAGTGGTACAAGGCAGGAAAAGCGGTGAACCAGCGACAGGGTCATGGGCAGCCAAGTCTCATTGATGCACGTGGGGAGCGAAGGCTGGCCCGTGTGGTCCGATCCAACAGACAAGCTACTGTAGCTCAAATTGCTGAAAAAGTTAATGCTGGTTCTGATAGAAAGGTGTTAGAACACACAGTGCATCGCAGTTTGTTGCGTATGGGGCTGCATAGCCGCAGACCAGTCAGGGTGCCCATGCTGACCCCTGTCCACTGCCGAAAGCACCTACAATGGGCACGTGAGCATCAGAACTGGACCACGGAGCAATGGAGGAAGGTGAATCACGAGTTCAGGGTGTTGACTTGGCCTCCAAATTCCCCAGATCTCAATCCAATCGAGCATCTGTGGGATGTGCTGGACAAACAAGTCCGATCCATGGAGGCCCCACCTTGCAACTTACAGGACTTACAGGATCTGCTGCTAACATCTTGGTGCCAGATACCACAGCACACCTTCAGAGGTCTAGTGGAGTCCATGCCTCGAATGGTCAGGGCTGTTTTGGCGGCAAAAGGGGGACCTACACAATATTAGGCAGGTGGTCATAATGTTATGGCTGATTGGTGTATATATATATATATATATATATATGCACACATGAGTCATGTGTTATCTCAGCCAATAACAAGCACATTTCTGATATGTCTTTTTCTGTCTACCTGGTAAAAATAAAAAAATATACATATTATATTAGCTACTGCAATTATGGTTAGTTAAAAATGATTATTGTTAACAATTATTGTCCATGTTCTCACAACATTTCTACAACCAGTCTATCAATATTAGCTGTTAACTGTCAACTGTTTTGTGAAATTAATAATAAATACATTTTCAAAATGTACAGTAATGTTGAATGAGTTTTGTGTTACATATCTCTTGTGAGCAGAATTCCTTATACTGATTTTTTTTTTTTTTTTACATTATTGCACACAGAAAGTAATATATTGAAAATTACTGTGGATCACCCTGATAAAACACCAAGGTTTAATCACATGTCAATAAAGGTTATAATGCAAGGTCTTTGTAGCTGTTTTAAATAAGCTTTTCCTCAGTAAACTCTCTAGAGTTCTAATTCCTCTCTGGATTGTGAAGGTATACATTTGCATGCAATTATTTCTTCAGTCATTTAGTAAGAATCAATATTGTACTAAATAAAGTAAGTTATTGAAAACCCTGAAACGGATTGACAAAGTCAACCCAAGCACTTGAAACTCAACCACGACCAACACCACAAGATTAAGAAACAAAATCAAGTACATATCGAACATCTTCAGACACAGATTTCTGACTGTATGTTACAAACTCACCATTATCTTGGGACCTTCGGGAAATTGTGCAATTATATTGTTGGATGAAGGGGAACATATCAAGTCACCCTCAGCTAAAGTACCAACTTTGTATCATTTTCTCTACTATAAAATTATATATAATTTTTATTAGGTTTATCATACTGAATGAGACTTGAACATGGAAATATTTTGGGAAGATCTACTTATTTAACAACTGTTTGGTGTTATTGTTAAAAGTAGACAAGCTACAGAAGAAATTGAGAGGAAAAATCAAATAAATACTAGTACATGATTTGCATTCTAGAATCACTCTGGCTTGTGTTCTACAAGCACACAAACAATAAATGAGAATATACTTCAAGATAAAGGGTATTTTAAGGTTAAGCTGAAATCTATGTTCAATGTCTATGAAACAGCACCAACACATTGCTTTGTGCAATGTTCAATATAACTGTGAAGTGACTGCAATTCTTAAAACTGCCTTAATTATGATGAATTAGTCAATTTGGAACAGCTGTTTGGCTAGAATGAAAGTACCGCAACGTGCATAGGCTATTGACCTATAGGTAAAACAATAAATCTCTCCTTTCATAGTTAGGAGCACTTTTCTTTTGGGCCTGAAATATAATTAATATCTGTTTCTTTTTTCATCACCCCCCCTACCCCCTCCCACCTTTATATAGAGTAACACTGCATTCATGCTGAAGAATGTCTTATTGTATTGCCTTTAGACTATTTTGTAACAAAACCAATACAACAAATTATGTTTAAAATGCACAAACATCAGAAAAAGTTAAACCGTAAACAAATAATAGTTAAAACATGTTTCAGATTTGGAAGAAGAACAAGAAAAAGTTTCTTTAATCTGGACTTTCAAAAAGGTAATCTTAGGCTATTATTCTGACTGAAACTGTTGGAGTAAAATGATGTTACATTATGTATATCATAAACTGGAAATGGGTTCATGGAACATGGAAAGGTCACTTGTATTTTTATGTGATAGTTTTACTTACTCAGTAAGACTCATGGTAAAAGACAGTGAACAATCTTCTTGAAGCTGGCATTTAGATCAGCCAAAAGGAACATCATGTTTTCAAGTATAAAATACTATATATATATATATATATATATATATATATATATATATATATATATATAATCTGTGCTTATTTTGATTCTGTAAAATAGGATCCTTACCTTCACGCATGTCAGGAATATGTTGCCCGAAGGCCAGAAATCTATACACAGATGGGAATAATATTGCATGTGAAAGGAAGCAAAGATATGCATTGTCCTAAAGTTAAGGTAAAGACAATGTATGCATTATCTGACTAGAACTCATGGTTCTATAAGGTCATAAAATACTTATTTGAGGAAGTAGATTACCTCACAAAGTAATTTAACTTCTCATTCCTAGACATACTTATTCACATATAGATGAGCATGTTGAGTGTATGCCCACTATCATTTATTATCTCTGTAAAGATTGAGCATGATACCCAAAAGAAAAAAGAAAGAAGAAATAAATAAATGTATGTATTCCCATTACATGTTTTAAAATTTTAAAATTGTAATAACTGTCTTCTGCCAGGGTCACTTGGGTCAGATGAGTATCCTGAATATCTATATATATCTATATATATATATATATATATATATATATATATATATATATATATATAATTTACAAGGGTATTAAGGATTACTTCTGTATAGGAAAATATGCAAGACTGGAGTGAGGAAATTACAAGAATCTGTAGCGATTGGTTTCAAGCATTTTGCAACATTATATTTGTGTTGTGTTTTGTATTGTGTTTAAAAAGCATTTTAATCATTATGTACACAGTCATAAATGCAGGCTGCCATGAACTCTGCTTTCATCACATAGAGGTACATATTTGTTTATTTTGAAAGAGAATCAGACACATCACAAACAGAACTTATATTTTGTATTTATTAATATTATTATTATTTTATCATTATCATTACATCAGTCATAAAAAATACAAATACTAATGGTGAAATCAGCATCGAGCAGTGATTTGGAGAATGAAAATTCAGCTTTTGACAGTGAAGAAGCCCAGGCTTTTCTTGTGTTTATCATAATTGTACTTCTTTGCATTTAAATCATAACCTAAGCTTTGGCAACATTATTTATGTTTTATTCTCTTTAGTTCAAAACTGGGAGCATGATGACTCATTAATTCCCATTTAAATAAATCTAGGCAATATTAATTCAGGATTTTACCCAGTTATTCTTTATTGCGGGATAGAAGCAATTTGCCAGGAGGTAGGAATTTAGAAGGAAATGCGTTTTATGTAGCCTAGAATTTTTTTTTTTTTTTTTTTTACACATTTTGTTAATTTTCCTTAAAACAGTTATCTTTAGGCTTGCTCTATTTTTATCTTTGTTTTAGAAGGACATAGCTACATTACTTAATAAAACACTCACCTACCGTAAATTAATTGTTAATGACGAAAAACTGTTATTATTACTATGACTGGAGATAATATTGGCAAAAGACTACATGCATCACCAGTAGGATCAGGAGATGTGTGTTTTTCCCCTCTTGTGATAACACCTTTTCTATTTCCCCCATTGGTGTGTTTTATTTTTATTTCCTATTTTTTCAGTAAGAAAATAAATACCAATGTATGTGGAAGCAAAACTTCTCCAGATGGTGTAAAGAGGTGTTTTCTTCTGTTTAAAAAAATACTAAAACATTTACCGTGTTAAACAGAAACATTTTAAGCAAAATGGCAGATAAGCTCAAATACCCATTAATAGTAAAAAGCTTTCATGATAATCTGTGTCAATCATCATACTTGGATTAACGCAAGACTCTGCATGACTTTAATATGAAACTCACACTCCCATATATATGATCATATATACACTCACCTAAAGGATTATTAGGAACACCATACTAATACTGTGTTTGACCCCCTATCGCCTTCAGAACTGCCTTAATTCTACGTGGCATTGATTCAACAAGGTGCTGAAAGCATTCTTTAGAAATGTTGGCCCATATTGATAGGATAGCATCTTGCAGTTGATGGAGAGTTGTGGGATGCACATCCAGGGCACGAAGCTCCCGTTCCACCACATCCCAAAGATGCTCTATTGGGTTGAGATCTGGTGACTGTGGGGGCCAGTTTAGTACAGTGAACTCATTGTCATGTTCAAGAAACCAATTTGAAATGATTCGACCTTTGTGACATAGTGCATTATCCTGCTGGAAGTAGCCATCAGAGGATGGGTACATGGTGGTCATAAAGGGATGGACATGGTCAAAAACAATGCTCAGGTAGGCCGTGGCATTTAAACGATGCCCAATTGGCACTAAGGGGCCTAAAGTGTGCCAAGAAAACATCCCCCACACCATTACACCACCACCACCAGCCTGCACAGTGGTAACAAGGCATGATGGATCCATGTTCTCATTCTGTTTACGCCAAATTCTGACTCTACCATCTGAATGTCTCAACAGAAATCGAGACTCATCAGACCAGGCAACATTTTTCCAGTCTTCAACTGTCCAATTTTGCTGAGCTTGTGCAAATCGTAGCCTCTTTTTCCTATTTGTAGTGGAGATGAGTGGTACCCGGTGGGGTCTTTTGCTGTTGTAGCCCATACGCCTCAAGGTTGTACGTGTTGTGGCTTCACAAATGCTTTGCTGCATACCTTGGTTGTAACGAGTGGTTATTTCAGTCAAAGTTGCTCTTCTATCAGCTTGAATCAGTCGGCCCATTCTCCTCTGACCTCTAGCATCAACAAGGCATTTTCGCCCACAGGACTGCCGCATACTGGATCTTTTTCCCTTTTCACACCATTCTTTGTAAACCCTAGAAATGGTTGTGCGTGAAAATCCCAGTAACTGAGCAGATTGTGAAATACTCAGACCGGCCCATCTGGCACCAACAACCATGCCATGCTCAAAATTGCTTAAATCACCTTTCTTTCCTATTCAGACATTCAGTTTGGAGTTCAGGAGATTGTCTTGACCAGGACCACACCCCTAAATGCATTGAAGCAACTGCCATGTGATTGGTTGGTTAGATAATTGCATTAATGAGAAATTGAACAGGTGTTCCAAATAATCCTTTAGGTGAGTGTATATGATCACAGAAGGATTTTCTCATAATACAGAATCTGTTTTATATTTTAATCATTGGTAGCTTTAGATTAAAGTAACTTGGAATATGTTGCTAAGATAAGAATCACACCACAATTAACTTTGACTCGTAAATAGCTCATCAGCACAGAACAGTTAGGAAATATGACAGTTCATGAAACACGCAAAATCACAGATGATACTAAAATCAAATCCTGAACTCCACCTTCTCAAGCCTCACACATTACCTCTTCAGCATAAGGACCAAACCAGCTGGCAAGTTGATATTCGGGGGCTACATGCACCTTAGACACACTCCCAAATTGCTCATGAGACTGCCTGACCCCATAAGACTGTTTGTGTGCTGTGTTGTTTTTGTTATCCCTGGGGAAACTGCTTAGCTGTCCAGGGCTAGCTAGCTAGGATGCTAGCTAGCATCCCTGCTACAGATAGTGCTTTTTACAAGGAGCTATATTTTGTTCTACTTTCTTTTCCAAAATGGAAACAAATAAAACAGCCTGTTACACTATTCCTCTTCCTGAGTCCTGTGTTTTGACTTTGTTCCCCACCTATTCCTCATAGGCTACAATAGCCCAACCCTGCACCTAGTTACAAAGGGCAAGGGGAGACCAACATTTACGTTTTATTTGTGTAACAAGCCAGTGAGATGGGGGATGTTTCATCAAGGCCCACCCCAGAGGCCAAGTTTCATGGCAGCAGATAAACAGTTGTTCAGTCTACCGAATGGTGCATGTCCTGTCCAAATAGCATCGTAAAGCCCCAACAGAACATAGCAGACTCGACCAACTCTTCTCCTCCAATGAAAACTGAGGAGGTAGGAAAGCCATCTCCACCGTCCGATTATTGCAGGGGGTAGCCACTTGATATAATTTGGAGCACCCCGCTGCCATTTCAGGAGTTGAATGGGGGAGTATGGGCACACAGGAAGCAGCTGCTTGCCCTCAGGGGTGAAGCGCAGCCTGACAGAGGGTGGTTGAGAAGGCTGATAGTCCCCTTTGAGGCACAACAGGCATTGGAAGAGAGACCTACTCTTCCACACATGCCGCATCACCACAGCTTGCTCAGGGGGTGCCTGGATGATGAGGCCATTATATTGTGGGACTAGGTTGGGTAGGGGGCAGTGGGGGGTAGCTGCTGACTCCACTGGGCAGGTGGAAGCCCCAGCCCCATGTGCTGAAACTTCTCCCTGCCCTTCTGGGATAGCTCAAGCATGGCCTGCACTGCCCATGTCAAGAAAGGCCTGCACTGCCCAGTCAAGCATGGCCTGCACTGCCTAGGTGAAATTGGGGTGTCCAAAAAGTGGCACCTAAATATGGTATCATATTTATATGTATTTACATGTATTACTGAAATATTAAGCCACATTGCAATTTATCAGTGTGCATAAATGGAATATTAAATGGACAAAGATTATTTGTACTCATATGGTGTTGGTACATCCAGTTGAAACTTGAATTTTCAAACAGATTTCTCTGCAAATAACTTTCTTGTGCACGTTGCAGTTTCAGTTTCTTTTTGTTCCCCCACATCTCTTCTTTTTCTTTGAAAATGTATTCTTTGTCACTGAAATGAAAACACTTGCTAAATGACTTGTAAAAGTATGTTTTATATATATATATATATATATATATATATATATATATATATATATATATATATATATATATATATATATATATATATATGACAGCTGAAGGCAAGAATCTCAGCTGAAGTTATGATAACCCTTGTACAAGACTTCTTTAAAGACATGCTCCAATAGGCAAACCAGTCAGGGATAAACAGAACTTTTCGGGTGAAGTGTTATGGTTCCATGAGCAAACATAAAAGTGAATTTAAGTGATGCGACTGAGAAAAGAAGTAAAATGAGCAGTCAATGGCATCTGAGCTGAGATTGTTGGGAGACTGAACCATTGATTAATTATACGCTGTTGAGGCCCAGAGCCAATAAAAACTTACAGCCACAGCTGATCAGAAATTCCAGTTCTGTCCCTTGATGGCAGTGTTTTGTTTGACAGCGGAATCCTCCTTATACAAACTCAGCATCAATACTGTGGGTTTTGATTTGAGATTGCGTCACCTCAATCTAGTAGTGCTGGACTACCTCCACTTTACCACTTAAGCAGAGTGTATTGGATAATTATAAGAGCATTGACAGGTATGAGTAAACACCATAAATTCCTGTTACATGAAAGATGTTTGACCAACCAAGCTTGTTGTAAACAAGTCACTGTATAACAAGATATGCAATGATCAAGTAGTTTAACGCAAGCAATTAAAAAAAAAAAAAAAGTTTTTTTCTAGAAATGGGAAAATCATAATATAGTTATGTGGTATAGTATGATATGATTTTTGTGTACTTTGCATGATTTGAAGAATGTTAATAAAAGAGTACATGTAATTTAATACAATACAGGATATATTTAAGAAATGCTGTAAAGTAAGAATGCTTTCAAAAATAGACATATTAATAGATCATATTTATCAATTAACTAAATGCAAAGTGAGTGAACTGAAGAAAAATCTACATCAAATCAATATTTGGTGGAACCACCCGTTGCCTTCAAAATAGCATCAATTCTTCTAGGTACACTTGCACACAGTTTTTGAAGGAACTCGGCAGGTAGGTTGGCACATAAATCTTGGAGAACTAAGCACAGTTCTTCTGTGAATTTAGGCAGCCTCAGTTGCTTCTCTCTCTTCATGTAATCCTAGACAGACTCAATGATGTTGATATCAGGGCTCTGTGGGGGCCATGCCATCACTTCCAGGACTCCTTGTTCTTCTTTACGCTGAAGATAGTTCTTTCATTGTATGTTTGGGGTCATTGGCCCCAAATGTATTCTGCAGCATGACAATCAGAAGCCCCAAACTTGCAAGGAACCTCCACCATGCTTCACTGTTGTCTACAGACACTCATTCGTGTACCACTCTCCAGCCCTTCAGTGAACAAACTACCTTCTTCTACAGCCAAAAATGTTGACTCATCAGTCCAAAGCACCTGCTGCCATTTTTCTGCACCCCAGTTCCTGTGTTTTCGTGCATAGTTGAGTTGCTTGGCCTTGTTGCCACGTCAGAGGTATAGCTTTTTGGCCGCAAGTCTTCCATGAAGGCCACTTCTGACCAGACTTCTCCGGACAGTAGATGGGTGTACCAGGGTCCCACGGAGCTGATGGCACTGCTGGACACCTTCCGATTGTGAAGGGAAGTAAGCATGATGTGTTTTTCATCTGCTGCAGTAAGTTTCCTTGGCCGACCACTGCGTCTATGGTCCTCAACGTTGCCCGTTTCTTTGTGCCTCTTCAAAAGAGCTTGGACAGCACATCTGGAAACCCCTGTCTGCCTTGACATTTCTGCCTGGGAGAGACCTTGCTGATGCAGTATAACTACCTTATGTCTTGTTGCTGTGCTCAGTCTTGCCATGGTGTATGACTTTTAACAGTAAACTGTCTTCAGCAACCTCACCTTGTTAGCTGAGTTGGGCTGTTCCTCACCCAGTTTTATTCCTCCTACACAGCTGTTTCTGTTTCAGTTAATGATTGTGTTTCAACCTACATATTGAATTGATGATCATTAGCACCTGTTTGGTATAATTGTTTAATCATACACTTGTAGCGTTATGTTGGGTGTATTTTGATAAGAGCATTTTAGCTCTGAGCTGAAGCACTGATCTAAAGAAGACCTCTCCCCCCCAAAGTTATCAGTTTCCTTAACTCATCAGCGGGTGAACTGGTTTACATCAAAGTGACAGTCTTGGGAGGATGGCACCGAGAATGGGCCAAATAGCTTGGAATCCCTGCTGTGAGATGTCTGGGGAAGGGGGCCTGTAGGTAATAAAAACTCTTTGAAATGGACGAGAGCCGAAATCCCGACACAAAGCTACGAACCCGGGCCAACCGGCATTTCCAAAAGATGGCATGGATTGACATCAGTCATAAATCAAGCCCCCCTCCAATAGGACACTGAGGGCTGAAACCAAAATCCAATCTCACAAACTCAAGAACCAATCATCTATTGATCTGACAGGCATATAAAGAACAGCGCACAGTCTCTCTCTCGCTCTCTCTCACCTGAACCAGTAACTCGCTGCCACAGCTCAACTTGTAGCTCTGTTGCCAGAACCAGAACCAGAAATCAACCAAGTCTTTGCCAACAACAGAAGAGTTAAACTGGGAGAAGGAAATTGAGCCGTACGAATAATTCTTTAAAGAATTTTATTCTGTTAAAGAACTATAGAAACTGCGCATGCCCGCCTGTACCCATCTGATCAGTGGAGTTTTACAGCTGGACAATTGACTAAGTCGGCTGAATACGAAAGTGTTCAGTCATTTAAATAGCTATTGAGTCTTAAGAAACTTGACCCTTGGAAACAAACAGGGCCCTGCTTTCCTCAAAGGCTTTGTCTTCAAGTAACTACGGTGGAAACCCTATTAATATCTTTAATGAAGAATGTTAATTAAAGATAATTATATATATTATATATAATTAACTTTAATTATCTTATATATATATATATATAATTATCTTTAACATTCTTTAAGATGTGCAAAAGTACATAAGTATAAAAGTAAGAATGTGTGTATATATATACACTCACCTAAAGGATTATTAGGAACACCATACTAATACTGTGTTTGACCCCCTTTCGCCTTCAGAACTGCCTTAATTCTACGTGGCATTGATTCAACAAGGTGCTGAAAGCATTCTTTAGAAATGTTGGCCTATATTGATAGGATAGCATCTTGCAGTTGATGGAGATTTGTGGGATGCACATCCAGGGCACGAAGCTCCCGTTCCACCACATCTCAAAGATGCTCTATTGGGTTGAGATCTGGTGACTGTGGGGGCCAGTTTAGTACAGTGAACTCATTGTCATGTTCAAGAAACCAATTTGAAATGATTCGAACTTTGTGACATGGTGCATTATCCTGCTGGAAGTAGCCATCAGAGGATGGGTACATGGTGGTCATAAAGGGATGGACATGGTCAGAAACAATGCTCAGGTAGGCCGTGGCATTTAAACGATGCCCAATTGGCACTAAGGGGCCTAAAGTGTGCCAAGAAAACATCCCCCACACCATTACACCACCACCACCAGCCTGCACAGTGGTAACAAGGCATGATGGATCCATGTTCTCATTCTGTTTACGCCAAATTCTGACTCTACCATCTGAATGTCTCAACAGAAATCGAGACTCATCAGACCAGGCAACATTTTTCCAGTCTTCAACTGTCCAATTTTGGTGAGCTTGTGCAAATTGTAGCCTCTTTTTCCTATTTGTAGTGGAGATGAGTGGTACCCGGTGGGGTCTTCTGCTGTTGTAGCCCATCCGCCTCAAGGTTGTACGTGTTGTGGCTTCACAAATGCTTTGCTGCATACCTCGGTTGTAACGAGTGGTTATTTCAGTCAAAGTTGCTCTTCTATCAGCTTGAATCGGTTGGCCCATTCTCCTCTGACCTCTAGCATCAACAAGGCATTTTCGCCCACAGGACTGCCGCATACTGGATGTTTTTCCCTTTTCACACCATTCTTTGTAAACCCTAGAAATGGTTGTGCGTGAAAATCCCAGTAACTGAGCAGATTGTGAAATACTCAGACCGGCCCGTCTGGCACCAACAACCATGCCACGCTCAAAATTGCTTAAATCACCTTTCTTTCCCATTCAGACATTCAGTTTGGAGTTCAGGAGATTGTCTTGACCAGGACCACACCCCTAAATGCATTGAAGCAACTGCCATGTGATTGGTTGGTTAGATAATTGCATTAATGAGAAATTGAACAGGTGTTCCTAATAATCCTTTAGGTGAGTGTATATATACATTCTTACTTGTTGAATAGTGTAGATATTTCCAATTAAAAACATACCTTTAACATAAAAGCATACTGATAAAATTACTTTTACATAACATTCTGCTAATCATAATTTGATTAGTACTGAGACACAATAGTAGTGTGCCAACATGATATATACAGTGCATCTGGAAAGTATTCACAGCGCTTCACTTTTTCCACAACTTTTTGTTATGTTACAGCCTTATTCCAAAATTCTACAAACAATAACCCATAATGACAATGTGAAAGAAGTTTGTTTGAAATCTTTGCAAAATTATTAAAAATAAAAAACAAAAAAATCACATGTACATAAGTATTCATAGCCTTTGCCATGACACTCAAAATTGAGCTCAGGTGCATCCTGTTTCCACTGATCATCCTTGAGATGTTTCTACAACTTGATTGGAGTCCACCTGTTGTAAATTCAGTTGATTGGACATGATTTGGAAAGGCACACACATGTCTATATAAGGTCCCACAGTTAACAGTACATGTCAGAGCACAAACCAAGCCATGAAGTCCAAGGAATTGTCTGTAGACCGCCGAGACAGGATTGTATCAAGGCACAGATCTGGGGAAGGGTACAGAAATATGTCTGCAGCATTGAAGGTCCCAATGAGCACAGTGGCCTCCATCATCTGTAAATGGAAGAAGTTTGGAACCACCAGGACTGTTCCTAGAGCTGGCCGCACGGCCAAACTGAGCGATCGGGGGAGAAGGGCCTTAGTCAGGGAGATGACCAAGAACCGGATGGTCACTCTGATTGAGCTCCAGCATGTCTCTGTGGAGAGAGGAGAACCTTCCAGAAGAACAACCATCTCTGCAGCACTCCACCAATCAGGCCTGTATGGTAGAGTGGCCAGACGGAAGCCACTCCTCAGTAAAAGGCCCATGACAGCCCGCCTGGAGTTTGCCAAAAGGCACCTGAAGGACTCGCAGACCATGAGAAACAAAATTCTCTGGTCTGATGAAACAAATATTGAACTCTTTGGCCTGATTGGCAAGCGTCATGTCTGGAGGAAACCACACACCGCTCATCACCTGGCCAATACCATCCCTACAGTGAAGCATGGTGGTGGCAGCATCATACTGTTTGGATGTTTTTCAGTGGCAGGAACTGGGAGACTAGACAGGATCGAGGGAAAGATTAATGCAGCAATGTACAGAGACATCCTTGATGAAAACCTGCTCCAGAGCGCTCTGGACCTCAGACTGTGGCGAAGGTTAATCTTCCAACAGGACAACGACCGTAAGCACACGGCCAAGATAACAAAGGAGACAACTCTGTGAATGTCCATGAGTGGCCCAGCCAGAGCCCAGACTTGAACCCAATTGAACAACTCTGGAGAGATCTGAAAATGGCTGTGCACCGACGCTCCCCATCCAACCTGATGGAGCTTGAGAGGTCCTGCAAAGAAGAATGGGAGAAACTGCCCAAAAATAGGTGTGCCAAGCTTGTAGCATCATACTCAAAAAGACTTGAGGCTGTAATTGGTGCCAAAGGTGCTTCAACAAAGTATTGAGCAAAGGCTGTGAATACTGTGAAAAAAGTATTTGATCCCCTGCTGATTTTGTACGTTTGCCCACTGACAAAGAAATGATCAGTCTATAATTTTAATGGTATGTGTATTTTAACAGTGAGAGACAGAATAACAACAGAAAAATCCAGAAGAACACATTTCAAAAAAGTTATAAATTGTTTTGCATTTTAATGAGGGAAATAAGTATTTGATCCCCTATCAATCAGCAAGATTTCTGGCTCCCAGGGGTCTTTTATACAGGTAACGAGCTGAGATTAGGAGCACTCTCTTAAAGGAAGTGCTCCTAATCTCAGCTCGTTACCTGTATAAAAGACACCTGTCCACAGAAGCAATCAATCAATCAGATTCCAAACTCTCCACCATGGCCAAGACCAAAGAGCTGTCCAAGGATGTCAGGGACAAGATTGTAGACCTACACAAGGCTGGAATGGGCTACAAGACCATCGCCAAGCAGCTTGGTGAGAAGGTGACAACAATTGGTGCGATTATTCGCAAATGGAAGAAACACAAAATAACTGTCAGTCTCCCTCGGTCTGGGGCTCCATGCAAGATCTCACCTCGTGGAGTTTCAATGATCATAAGAATGGTGAGGAATCAGCCCAGAACTACACGGGATGATCTTGTTAATGATCTCAAGGCAGCTGGGACCATAGTCACCAAGAAAACAATTGGTAACACACTATGCCGTGAAGGACTGAAATCCTGCAGCACCCGCAAGGTCCCCCTGCTCAAGAAAGCACATGTACAGGCCCGTCTGAAGTTTGCCAACATCTGAATGATTCAGAGGAGAACTGGGTGAAAGTGTTGTGGTCAGATGAGACCAAAATCAATCTCTTTGGCATCAACTCAACTCGCCGTGTTTGGAGGAGGAGGAATGACCCCAAGAACACCATCCCCACCGTCAAACATGGAGGTGGAAACATTATGCTTTGGGGGTGTTTTTCTGCTAAGGGGACAGGACAACTGCACCGCATCAAAGGGACGATGGACGGGGCCATGTACAGTCAAATCTTGGGTGAGAACCTCCTTCCCTCAGCCAGGGCATTGAAAATGGGTCGTGGATGGTATTCCAGCATGACAATGACCCAAAACACACAGCCAAGGCAACAAAGGAGTGGCTCAAGAAGAAGCACATTAAGGCCCTGGAGTGGCCTAGCCAGTCTCCAGACCTTAATCCCATAGAAAATCTGTGGAGGGAGCTGAAGGTTCGAGTTGCCAAACGTCAGCCTCGAAACCTTAATGAGTTGGAGAGGATCTGCAAAGAGGAGTGGGACAAAATCCCTCCTGAGATGTGTGCAAACCTGGTGGCCAACTACAAGAATCGTCTGACCTCTGTGATTGCCAACAAGGGTTTTGCCACCAAGTACTAAGTCGAAGGGGTCAAATACTTATTTCCCTCATTAACATGCTGTAGCGTAAGGTACACTTATACATTTCAATTAAAGAAGTGAATTTATAGTATCACCTTATCATGAATCCTGGAATCTTGTAGAACTCAATTTCTGTAATAATTGGACGCAGACACCAATTCCAAAGATATAAATTGTCAAATTTATTCAAAACAAAGACTAAATGTAGCACTACACTAATTATACAAAAGGGAAAAACTAATTAAAATTCAACTCTAGATCAACAAATCAAAGACAAATCACTTCCGAGACCAAATCAAAGACCATGGGATCACATATGATAACACACAAATCGTTAAACAAAAAAGGTTATAAACACATTGACTACAATACCGGTTAGTAAGACGAAGGTGAGTCTCTCGTTAGTATTGTTAGTCAGACATTAAATAACTACGCAAGTTAGTATTTATGTCAGGTAACTTCTCGTTATATATATATCAGTCTCATTTACGTTTAGGTGCCGAGAAAGATCCTATCTTTACTGGTTACCACAATTACCCTTAACTGATTATTATTCAATGATTAAGGATAGGCAAGGCCACCTATAATCTGGTGTCTATTAACTTGTGTCAATTTCAGACTAAACAATTAAACAGGAATGAGAAGATATTTCTCGGCGTTGACAGATTTTATTTCTAAAATTATCAACAAAACAGTTTAATGCAACACACATTTATTTTTAAGAAAACTAAATGATATTACACATTCTAGAGTTATGAATCACAGATTAACATTTCAAATTGTTTTCTCAAATGTCATGAATCACAAACTCCAAACTGTTAAACTTATCTGAACTTCGTCGCAGAGAGGCCTCTCTGGCTTCGGGCTCAGATAACAGCACACGGCACGAGGTCCGTGTGGTTTGGAACAAAGGCAGTCCGGTTCGGCTTTGTCCAAGAACTTCCACTCAGTCGATGCACCTGGAAGTTGGGGTTTCGCGAATGTAGAGTCTTTTCCAAACAGATTTTCCACTGGTTTGAATGCTCCAAGGTTGTGCACAAAATCTTCTTTGTAAGCAGGGTTTCCACCATAGTTACTTGAAGACAAAGTCTTTGAGGAAAGCAGGGCCCTGTTCGTTCCAAGGGTCAAGTTTCTTAAGACTCAAATAGCTATTTAAATGACTGACACTTTCATACAGTCGACTTAGTCAATTGTCCAGCTGTAAAACTCCACTGATCAGGTGGGCACAGGCGGGCAGCGCAGTCTGTAAAGTTCTTTATTTAATAAAGTCCTTTAAAAGAATTCTTCGTACGGCTCAATCTCCTTCTCCCAGTTTAACTCTTCTGTTGCCGGCAAAGACTTGGTTGGTTTCTGGTTCCAGTTCGGGCAACAGAGCTACAGGTTGAGCTGTGGCAGCGAGTTACTGGTTCAGGTGAGAGAGCGAGAAAAAGAGGCCGTGTGCTGTTCTTTATACGTCTGTCAGATCAATAGGTGATTGGTTCTTGAGTTTGTGAGATTGGATTTCGGTTTCAGCCATCAGTGTCCTATTGGAGGGGGGCTTGATTTATGACTGATGTCAATCCATGCCATCTTTTGGAAATGCCGGTTGGCCCGGGTTCGTAGCTCTCTGTCTGGATTTCGGCTCTCGTCCATTTCAAAGAGTTTTTTATTACCTACAGGCCCCTTTCTCCAGACATCTCATAGCAGGATTCCAAACTATTTGGCCTATTCTCTGTGCCATCCTCCCCAAAACTGTCACTTTGATGTAAACCAGTTCCAAGCTGATGAGTTAAGGAAATCTGATAACTTTGGGGGGGGAGAGGTCTTCTTTAGATCAGTGCTTCAGCTCAGAGCTAAAATGCTCTTATCAAAATACACCCAACATAACGCTACAACACTGTTTCATTAGTTGAAAGTATGATTAAGTTGATTGAATGCAGGTCAACACATACAGTACACACACACACACACAATTTACAAAGTGCTATTCAATGGTTAATACCTATATCTGGAAAAGTCAATTATTTACACATGCATACACATATACCAGTGGAGAGAAATTAGCTGAGAACTGAGAAATTACTTGAAGCGCTCATCTTTTATACTAATGGTGGTTTAAAAAAAGTATAATATTTGACATTTGTTATTAAAATATAAATTGTGTTTTTAAGCATTTAGTGTACAACTTAATGTTATATTATTCTAATACAATAGCTCAGCCTTTTTTAGAGAACTGAATTTAGCAACTAACAAATGTCCCCAAAGCCATATAAATGACTATTCTGTTATTTCAAGTTGCCTTCAAATTCAGTTTCACATGTTTATGGAAATCTGTGCTTTTAAGGGGAATTATGTTTTTCATAATAGCCCTGAACCAAACCTGTTTGGAGTTTAAGAATAAACAGAATCAAATATATCAATTATAGAAAGCAATGCAATTTTATTTTTTTTCCCATATGTTTTGTGTGGCATTTGTAAAGAGTCTTTTTGTAGCAGACATTTACATTTACATTCAACAAAGCTATGGTAATGGTCTTATTGTACTGCACCAGTTTCATACAGTCTTTATTTGTGCCAGGATAATTAAATTACTTGCAGGGTGCCCCCATTCTGTGATGTGTAAGAAGCACATTGTCATAAAAAAATGAAAAATCTGGACTCTTTCCAAAGATGACGTGCTTTTTGTCTGTAATGGCATCAAATGCTTCATTCAGCTCCTGTAGCCTTGAAATATTACCCCTTGAACATTTGTGTCTTATTGTTATTGATCTATTAGAGAAAGCTTTTTATATTCCAAATCGGTTTTAATTTTTAAAAATGTGCTCTTTGCCTCGTTACTATTTCCAGGACTGTAGCCATGAACCATCCTGTCCTCTAGAAACTGATTGATGATTCAAACAGTGACTGAGGTGATGTGATTAATCTAAATACATACATTAATAAATCCACGACACCCAAGATTCAGCTCTTTAAAACAACTTTGGCAAAGGTATTGACAAAATATTAAATAAAAGTGTGACTACATTATTTTGAAAAAAAGGCTGTGCATACTAACTTAAAGTATGTCACAATTCTCTCAATGTATCTTCAAACAACGTATAGGGTAATATTTAATGCAGAAAAGACCTATTCAGAGTGAATTACCACTTCATACAGTGCCGAGATTATAGATTAAAGATTATATTTTTTCAGAATATACCTGTTGTATATATGAATAAACCTTTTGGTCTTTCACTAATTAATTTTAAATGTGATAACAATAAAGAAACTTCCTGCAACCATTTCAGACCCCAACTTAAAACCCTACAGTACAGTGTGCTGCCCAGAGGTGGTTTAAAACTACCTTGTTCAAAACTCAAAATGTGTAAATCAATTTAAAACTGAATTAACAGAATTCTTAGAAATCAACAAAGATTCAGTCAGTGGGATGGGAAGCTACAAAACATGGTATCATGAAAATCACTGATTTGGAAAAAACATTGCCAAATACAACTTATAAGAACTGGGCTAAACTTGACTCCCTTATTAAGAAATATCTGAGGGGAAGAAAACAATCCAGGATTTAATACACTATACTATAGCAAACCAAATCCTCCGAAAGTTTAGCCATTCCAAATTTCAGACTTTATCACATAGCTTTTCAGTTGCATTTCTTAAAACTCTGTCTGGCGCCCTGGCAAGCAATCATGGATGATTTAGTATCCCCGATCAGACTACAGGATGTTTTCTTTGCTGGTCTTAAACCTAAAAAAGTACTGTGTTATGGCCTTATTGTAGTTCACTCAAGACCTGGAGACCTGTGGTGAAGCATATGGGAACTGAAATCAATTGGCATCTGCCCTCCCCTGTCTGGCACAACAAAAATCTCCTTTCCAGGAAACAACATGTCTGTTCAGACTGTTGGTCTAACAATGGTATCAACATGATCAGGTGACTTAAAGGACAGGAATGGTCCTCTCAGGTTAAAGGAACTTTGTTTGTTTTTTTAATTGACCTGGGACAGCTTTTATTTCTGTCTCAGACTTTGTTGAGCTCTGCGTGCTCCTCGGGTAACCTGCGGGACAGGACTGCAGCTGCACCCTATGATAAGTTAAAAAAAAATCATCTGGAAATGTGGGGAGAAGCAGATGCTGATATAGCTTTATTATTGAATACTATAAAATAATGACAGTACATTACACTATGTGTGTTTATTATCATACATAGTGATATGTTATGGGTCTGGGTTGCCAATGGGGGTTGATGTTGGGGGGATGGGGAGAGAGGTTGTAACACTGAAAAACAAATAAAATTGCTCTAATAAACACAATAAAATCCTTCTTTGTGTTGAAATCAGGACTAAGGGCCGGATTAAATCAAAACTTTGACCCACCTGCTAATAGAAACTACAGAACTGTACTCAGGCTACATTTTCAGTAAGATGACACTTTCTAATCATAAATGTAACCGCTATGATGTACAGGCTTGTAGTTTACTATTAGCGTGTGGGTCAAAGTTTTGATATAATCCACCCCTAAGTTTTACTTTAAAACAATAAATCCAGTGTTAAAACCCCTCTATTGTGCAAAGTGTGATTTTGTAAAAGGACGAAGAAATAGAGCATCTCATTCTGCCTAACTGAAGTGTAAAAATCAGGCTAGAAATATGAACCAGGTCACAGCTGAATTCACTTATTCTCACAGGTCAGTTTTGAAGATTTTGTCCCACTCTAGTGTGTACATGCTTACTATACCTCTTTGGCTTCTCTCAAGTACTGTGGATTGGTTTTGCTCACTTATTTTTGCATTGGTTCAAAGCTTCATTACCTAATGTGGTACTCGTGTATTCATGTAAGTGCTAATGATGAACATGCCTTATTTAAATTCAATTTTCCTTTAAACAAAGGAGCAAACAGTGTATATGAAGTGGAAATAATGACTAAGTGCAGTAGAGCAAATTATATATATAATATATTCATTGGTAACTAGTGGAATGCATTTGCTTTTTTGAAGAAGTATATATATATATATATATATATATATATATATATATATATATATATATATATATATATACATATATATAAATAAATAAATACACACACAAACACATAAGGTTTTGCAATAATGTATGTTACAAGCCTAAACCAATTACTTCACTTTCATTATATTTGTTTTATTTTTCATATTATCCATCTCCTCTATGGTTAACAATAAAAGAGCTGGCTTGTCTCATACTAATCATCTATGATTAAACATAGGTATAAACTGCAAATGCAACTACTACAACACATTTTTATAAATTAATTTAATATAGCAGACACTGCACATGAACATTTTTGTGAATAAAAATTTGGGTATTTTAAATGTGAAATATAGCACATAAAACCTATTTACAATGAAGTAATAAGCAATTATGTTATGAATATGTGTTTAATGTGTTGTTCCATTTACAGCTACTCCAAAATGTTTATGGTACAATATTATGAGATCAAAAAATACATTTCTCGATTACTGTAAAGTTATGACAGTTTTGAATGACATTAGGCTCATGTAAAGCTACTCATGTTTTAATAGAAACTACATTTTAAGCTCTATATTTGTGTGTGAGGAAGGTATTCAGCTCAGAAGATGAGTTATACCCATAATGCGTCCATTACTATATGTGTGGCTCATCACAACCAATCCACAACTTTGCAGCAACATTCTGAAATGTGATAATGCTATGCGTTTGCTGCGATGAGATCTTAGTTAAGGTGTGCTAAGTGACACATTATTTACAGCGTCATCTAGAAATAAAAAAATAAACATTTTAATAAAGGTACAGTACATTTATATTACTTTTTTTTGCTCTCTTAAATAACTTTAACAATTCCTGTTGCCTAGGCTAGTCAGAAATCTCTCATCAGCATATTATACCTCATTCATGTCTCTTCTATGTATATTCATCTAATGTATTCTACACCTTTCTACTGTTTCTGCAGTATCAGCTTCTGACAGTTTCTTTGATGTTACTGGTGTGAAGTACTTCAGTTTCTAGACCTCTTTGATTATAAAAATATGCTGTTGTGTTTGATATTAAACATCTGTTAGCAAGTTTTATCCATCCCATAGGGTAGAGATACTTTTATTGACCTGAAGACTTTTTTTTAACAGATTTTTGTTCCCTTATTTGACAGATCTATCCTGAACACTGGCAAGTTCCCTCACTTTTATTATACCCTGAAGAGGGGGAAGCATATTGTTATGATAGGGTAGTTGTATCTCATGTCATACCAGTAACTAGTTTTGATTGTGCATTATACTTTCCATTATGACAGCAGATCTCTACAGTCTTACAGTCTTGTCATTTGATGCAAACCCATTGTCGTTAAACACTGGAGGACTCAGTTTTAAATTAAAGGGAAGGACAAACACTAACAATGTGTATTCTTTCTGTGTTTACTGTTGAGTTTGACTGACCCACTGTAACAAAACACCTACATAAATTAAACAATATCACATATTTAACATCCAAGTATGTTTCAAAATTCCAATAAAACCTATAAAGGTGTTTGATTGAAATAATTTAAAATTCCTCTGCCATGGCATGCTTGCACTTAAGAAGCACACTGATCTAGGAAAATCATAAAGAAAATATATTCCTACTGCTGTTGTTGCAAAGTAGTGTTACTCACACAATCATACAAAGTGTACCTGCTATGGGTTTATTATTCTTTAAGCATTTATTTTACATGAAATGTCAGTTCACTGAAAACTTTAACCATAGTGGTGTATAGATCAGTTAAAATGCAGAAAGATCCCTGGCTGACACACAATCTAATCACAAGAGAAACTCTGACCTTGCAGTAATCCCAGTTCTGTAAAAGATAAGGCACTCGGGGGCCAAGAAAGGTTCTCTTTCCTTGATGGATCAGTAAGTGCAGTTTCTGCTACAAAATGAATTGGTCTCAACAGCCTGCATTTAAACAACTGAAACCCTTTAATTTGGAGATCTGAGACTTTGTCTTCCTAAACGTAAGCTTTTAGCAGATTAAATATTTAAAAGATGTGCATTTATTGCCTTGGTGTTCGACTCTGAGTCTGAAAGCCTTTGAGGACCAGCCATTCTGAAGGGCACATAACAGTAGTGAAATCTGAATTATTGTTTCAATGTTTGTAAGCTTTATTTTCCTAAGGCTTTATTTAGAGATTTAAGTTCCCAATAACCAAGACAACAACACATTTTCCACGATTAGGCATAAAATGTGACCACATTAAAATGAAAGAAGAAAAACCAATAAAATGCACATTATGGGAATATAATATACACTTATTTTTCATTAACTGCTTAGTGATCCCCCCCCCCAACACACACACCCAAATAAATAATATTTCATTGATTATTATTATAAAGCTGCATTTGCATACTTGGTATAAATAGTGTCTTAGAAAAGTAATACGCAGTGACTATTGTAGCGTAAGGTACACTTATAAATTTCAATTAAAGAAGTGAATTTATAGTAACACCTTATCACGAATCCTGGAATCTTGTAGAACTCAATTTCTGTAATAATTGGACGCAGACACCAATTCCAAAGATATAAATTGTCAAATTTATTAAAAACAAAGACTAAATGTAGCACTACACTAATCATACAAAAAGGGAAAAACTAATTCAAATTCAACTCTAGATCAACAAATCAAAGACAAATCACTTCCGTGACCAAATCAAAGACCATGGGATCACACAAATCGTTAAACAAAAAAAGGTATAAACACATTGACTATAATACCAGTTTGTAAGACGAAGGTGAGTCTCTCATTAGTATTGTTAGTCGGACATCAAATAACTACGCAGGTTAGTATTTATGTCAGGTAACTTCTCGTTATATATATATCAGTCTCATTTACGTTTAAGTGCCGAGAAAGATCCTATCATTACTTGTTACCACAATTTCCCTTAACTGAGTATTATTCAATGATTAAGGATAGGCAGGGCCACCAATAATCTAATGTCTATTAACTTGTCAGTTTCAGACTAAACAGTTAAACAGGAATGAGAAGATATTTCTCAGCGTTGACAGATTTTATTTCTAAAATTATCAACAAAACAGTTTAATGCAACACACATTTATATTTAAGAAACCTAAATGATATTACACATTCTAGAGTTATGAATCACAGATTAACATTTCTAATTGATTTCTCAAATGTCATGAATCACAAACTCCAAACTGTTAAACTTATCTGAACTTCATCGCAGAGAGGCCTCTCTGTCTTCGGGCTCAGATAACAGCACACGGCACGAGGTCCGTGTGGTTTGGAACAAAGTCAGTCCGGTTCGGCTTTGTCCAAGAACTTCCACTCAGTCGATACACCTGGAAGTTGGGGTTTCGCGAATGTAGAGTCTTTTCCAAACAGATTTTCCACTGGTTTGAAGGCTCCAAGGTTGTGCACAAAATCTTCTTGGCAAGCAGGGTTTCCACCATAGTTACATGAAGACATAGTCTTTGAGGAAAGCAGGGCCCTGTTCGTTCCAAGGGTCAAGTTTCTTAAGACTCAAATAGCTATTTAAATGACTGACACTTTCGTATACAGTCGACTTAGTCAATTGTCCAGCTGTAAAACTCCACTGATCAGGTGGGCACAGGCAGGCATGCGCAGTCTGTAAAGTTCTTTATTTAATAAAGTCCTTTAAAAGAATTCTTCGTACGGCTCAATCTCCTTCTCCCAGTTTAACTCTTCTGTTGCTGGCAAAGACTTGGTTGGTTTCTGGTTCTGGTTCGGGCAACAGAGCTACAGGTTGAGCTGTGGCAGCGAGTTACTGGTTCAGGTGAGAGAGAGCGAGAGAGAGGCCGTGCGCTGTTCTTTATATGCCTGTCAGATCAATAGGTGATTGGTTCTTGAGTTTGTGAGATTGGATTTCGGTTTCAGCCCCCAGTGTCCTATTGGAGGGGGGCTTGATTTATGACTGATGTCAATCCATGCCATCTTTTGGAAATGCCGGTTGGCCCGGGTTCGTAGCTCTGTGTCGGGATTTTGGCTCTTGTCCATTTCAAAGAGTTTTTATTACCTACTTATTACCCCTTTCCCCAGACATCTCACAGCAGGATTCCAAACTATTTGGCCTATTCTCGGTGCCATCCTCCCACGACTGTCACTTTGATGTAAACCAGTTCACACGCTGATGAGCCAAGGAAGTCTGATAACTTTGGGAGGAGAGGTCTTCTTTAGATCAGTGCTTCAGCTCAGAGCTAAAATGCTCTTATCAAAATACACCCAACATAACGCTACACTATGGTGTCCCATTTTGGGAATTTTCAAAATGATGCATACACATTTTTATAACATTTTTTTCAAAACTTGATGCTCAAACTGAAGGGTAAGATACCTTATGGCAAATTTCTGGAAAAACTAAAGAGAAAAACTGAAATATGTTTATTGCATAAGTATTCAGACTTGTCAACCCAGATAGCACACAAAGTTGGCCTGACGCTGGCATATGGTTGACATGGTTGGACAGTCACGGGGGGGGTTGTTGCATATGGATGACGTCAGCATATGTTTGGCATGGTTGGACAGCATTATGTTAGGGGAGATGGATCATGTCTGACTAATTGCCAACAGATGCGATATCCGTATAACTTGTTTTAATAAATTGACCTATACAAAATATGATACGTATGAATAATAATCATAATAAATACATTTGATAATGTCAAAGTGTCACAGCTTTATTATTTGAAAGCGCTTGAGCGTTCTTCCTCGAGGCCATATTGAGAAATCTCAGACTGAAGAGCCTGCTTGAAGGTGATAAATTTACTGAAAGGTAAGCTATTTAATTGTCTGAAGTACCTAGGTTGTATGAAGTATGACACATTAACTGTGGTTGTTTTCAAAATAACATTGTTTTAAATATCAATGATAGACTTTTTATTTTCTATATCGCAAAGTTAATTCAAGGTTTAAAGTTAATTTAAATGACACAATATATTTAATTGGTTCATTCATTATGTAGCAAATGTATTTAAATTTGTAACTAATTTTTCATAAGTGGAAAACAGAAGTGTTCACATTTTCTTCGCATTGTATTTTTCTTCAATGAGCTGGTCTCATTCTTAAGTATAGGCGTAGTGTGTGAAGATGCAACAGAAATGGTTTGTTTGTATTTTTAAGAGGGCACTGAATTTGCCACAAATGTTACTTAATGTGACTACAGGACAGAAGGGTCCTTTCTCATAACTATTTAACAACTGGTAAATACTGACAATTAAGATTACAGTTATAATGAATACAGCTTGTACTTATTGAATGCCTTGTAGTTTACAGTTATTTTCTTGTTTTTCCGTTTATCTAGAATTGAGCCAAGTCGTGTCCAGAGGATTCTGTGCCATTCAGTTCAGTTCAGGAACTCAGTCACTGAGAAACAAGATCAGATGTTTGTCATGTATTCTTCAATAATGTTTCATCTACTATTTGTGAATACAGTTGGTGCTTGTTATTCCTTAATAATGCCTCGGCTGAGCGGTTTGAATATACATATCTTACTGGTGTGGGAAATGTGATATTTACTGTTGTGATTTGATCTGGGGATATGTAATTCTCCAAGTAGCTACTGCACATTTACTTATTTAATATCAAATGCATTATTTAATTTAATTAGGCTTGGTTTTGTTGAGCACCCTTTTAAAAAACTGAGTGTATTGGATAATACTAATTTCAGAAATATGCTCTCAAGCTTCCCACATTCCAAACTCAGCAGGGAGAGTGAAAACGAAGCAATAGCATTTAAAAAGTGTGATTGTAGTTCTGCTCTTCTGCTATATATATATATATATATATATATATATATATATATATATATATACACTCACCTAAAGGATTATTAGGAACACCATACTAATACTGTGTTCTACTGGGCATTGATTCAACAAGGTGCTGAAAGCATTCTTTAGAAATGTTGGCCCATATTGATAGGATAGCATCTTGCAGTTGATGGAGAGTTGTGGGATGCACATCCAGGGCACGAAGCTCCCGTTCCACCACATCCCAAAGATGCTCTATTGGGTTGAGATCTGGTGACTGTGGGGGCCAGTTTAGTACAGTGAACTCATTGTCATGTTCAAGAAACCAATTTGAAATTATTCGACTTTTGTGACATGGTGCATTATCCTGCTGGAAGTAGCCATCAGAGGATGGGTACATGGTGGTCATAAAGGGATGGACATGGTCAGAAACAATGCTCAGGTAGGCCGTGGCATTTAAACGATGCCCAATTGGCACTAAGGGGCCTAAAGTGTGCCAAGAAAACATCCCCCACACCATTACACCACCACCACCAGCCTGCACAGTGGTAACAAGGCATGATGGATCCATGTTCTCATTCTGTTTACGCCAAATTCTGACTCTACCATCTGAATGTCTCAACAGAAATCGAGACTCATCAGACCAGGCAACATTTTTCCAGTCTTCAACTGTCCAATTTTGGTGAGCTTGTGCAAATTGTAGCCTCTTTTTCCTAATTGTAGTGGAGATGAGTGGTACCCGGTGGGGTCTTCTGCTGTTGTAGCCCATCCGCCTCAAGGTTGTACGTGTTGTGGCTTCACAAATGCTTTGCTGCATACCTCGGTTGTAACGAGTGGTTATTTCAGTCAAAGTTGCTCTTTTATCAGCTTGAATCAGTCGGCCCATTCTCCTCTGACCTCTAGCATCAACAAGGCAATTTCTCCCACAGGACTGCCGCATACTGGATGTTTTTCCCTTTTCACCCAATTCTTTGTAAACCCTAGAAATGGTTGTGCGTGAAAATCCCAGTAACTGAGCAGATTGTGAAATACTCAGACCGGCCCGTCTGGCACCAACAACCATGCCACGCTCAAAATTGCTTAAATCACCTTTCTTTCCCATTCAGACATTCAGTTTGGAGTTCAGGAGATTGTCTTGACCAGGACCACACCCCTAAATGCATTGAAGCAACTGCCATGTGATTGGTTGGTTAGATAATTGCATTCATGAAAAATTGAACAGGTGTTCCTAATAATCCTTTAGGTGAGTGTATATAAACTGGATGTCTGAATGGGAAAGAAATGAGAACATGGATCCATCATGCCTTGTTACCACTGTGCAGGCTGGTGGTGGTGGTGTAATGGTGTGGGGGATGTTTTCTTGGCACACTTTAGGCCCCTTAGTGCCAATTGGGCATCGTTTAAATGCCACGGCCTACCTGAGCATTGTTTCTGACCATGTCCATCCCTTTATGACCACCATGTACCCATCCTCTGATGGCTACTTCCAGCAGGATAATGCACCATGTCACAAAGGTCGAATCATTTCAAATTGGTTTCTTGAACATGACAATGAGTTCACTGTACTAAACTGGCCCCCACAGTCACCAGATCTCAACCCAATAGAGCATCTTTGGGATGTGGTGGAACGGGAGCTTCGTGCCCTGGATGTGCATCCCACAAATCTCCATCAACTGCAAGATGCTATCCTATCAATATGGGCCAACATTTCTAAAGAATGCTTTCAGCACCTTGTTGAATCAATGCCACGTAGAATTAAGGCAGTTCTGAAGGTGAAAGGGGGTCAAACACAGTATTAGTATGGTGTTCCTAATAATCCTTTAGGTGAGTGAATATATATTTCTTCCAGATCAAGATCTGAAAACACTGAGGGCTACAGGATGAGGACACAGAAGGAAAGAGCAATCCTGGATACAGGATAAGAGCAAAATATTATTTTGGGGAATTAACATTTGCAGGTCAAAACACCGATGGCTACAGGCATTGGGCCATCATCGTTTTGAACATCAGGCCAACGTGGGTAAGATCATGTCGGGTCCAAGTTGTCAAGCAAATGAACAAAACGATGGCCCAACAACATCTTCCAACTTCAGTCCAAGCATTCGTGATCCGTCAACGTTGGCCCAATGCTGCTGTGCTATCTGGGAATCAATGATTAGTGCAAGCACCTTTGGCAGCATTTACAGCCGCAAGTCTTTTTGGGTAAGTCTCTGCGAACTTTGCACACTGACTTGGTGCAATGTTTGCCCATTCTTCTTGGCAGATTTGCTCAAGCTTGTTTGGGGTTTATTTATGGACAGCAGTTTTCCAGTCTTTCCACAGATTTTCAATATGATTCAAGTCAGAACTTTAACTGGGCCATTCCAGGACATTCACTTTCTTTTTTTTTAGTCACTCCAGTGTAGATTAAAGCGACCTTGTGCTTTGGATCATTGTCTTGCTGAAAGGTGATTTTTCACCCCAGTTTTAAGTCATTAGCAGACTGAAACAGGTTTTTCTCGAGCATTTGACAGTACTTGCTCCATCCATTTTTGCTTCAATCCTAACAAGCTTGCCAGTCCCTGCTGAGGAGAAGCATCCCCATAGCATGATGCTGCCACCACCAGGCTTGACTGTAGGGATGGTGTTGACTGGGAGATCTGCTGTGTTGTGTCTGCGCCAAACATAACACTTGGTATTTAGACGAAGAGATTCCAATTTGTTCTCATCTGACCACAACACCTATTGTCACATTTTTGCAGGATCACTCAAGTGCTTTGTTACAAAGTCCATGAGGGCTTTGAGATAACTTAGTTTTAGTAATGGCTTCCTTCTTGCCACCCTGCCATATAGACCAGTTTTGTGAAGTGTTCTGGAAATATTCAGCTGATTTTCTCCCATCGCAGTCATTGAACCCTATAGCCTTTTCAAAGTTGTTGTTTACCTCACAGTGGCATCCCTCCTCAGTTTGGAGGGACGGCCTGATCTAGGCAGTGCACTGTGCTCACAGTGATTTTCAGAGACTCTGATATGTCTGTACCCTTCTCCTGACCTGTGCTTTTCAATGGCTTTCTTTGAAAACTCCTTCATGGTTGAGTCTTTGCTTGAAATTCACTACCTGAACCTCACAGAGATGGCTGTTTATATTTTTAAATCGTGAGGGACACTATTATTCTACACAGACATTATACAGGGATCATTCCACTATCTGTGTGACTTGTAAACTTATTAAGGTAATTTTGTGCACCTGAATTAATTTAAGTTTACCCCCCCCTCCCAAAGGGTCTGAATACTTATGCAAACATGACTTTTCCATTTTATGTCATATTAATTCTCTATTTATTTATTTCTTTTTGTTTTTGCATTGAATGTGTGGAGGTTGGCTATGTAACACAAATTAATCCCTACTTCAAAGTGTTATGACTGCAAGCTTTAAAGAAACAAAATGTGAAAATTGAGAGGGTCTAAATACTTTTGCAAGGCACTTTGTGTATGACTTTGAATTATAATATTGAGCTAGATTAAACATTCATTTTAATCTCCATATATAAAACATATACAAATCCCTTTTTTATAACTGTTTTTCTTTACCTGGGGCTAGTGTCCTAAGCCAATAGTAGGTGGGTTGTTTTTGTTTTGAGAAAGAAGAGACATCCACTGTCTTCTGTGTATAGATAATACCTCACTATGGAAACCCACTACATCCACTATGGGAAAAGAAAAAATGAGATACAGACAAAATACAGACAGACTTGGGCTTTCACATTGAAAATGATATGATTCAAACCTCAAGGAAAATCACCTTTGAAGCAGGAGAAAACAGTATGAACAGTTAAATAAGTGGACATCGCTTAACAAATATTATATTATAATATTGAATTGTTATATCATTGTATTAAAACTACTACTTCTATTAAAACTGCTACTACTTCTACTACAACTACTACTAATAATAATAATGGTAATTATCATAATCATAACAATGGATGGATTATATATATATATATATATATATATAATGTATAATATTCTTTGGGAGGAATAGTGTGCGCTCGACTACAACTGCCTAGTGATGGTATAAGATTTTTAATGTTCCACTTTTGTATGCTTGATACAGCCTTATTTAAATGTTTCTTCTTCTAGTATAAAGTATTATATATGTTCTCTGCAGAGCAATGTGTGGGTGAAACACTCTAAAAAGAAAATGCAACCTGAATAGAATTGTTAAATAGCTACCCTTTAAAGGGTAGTTTGCTGATTGTTTGTATTATATGTGGTTGGTTTTGGAATAATACCTGAGGTTTTAAATACAAATTTCATTCCAGGTTCCTCCCTGAAAGGATCTAAATACTAGTCCTAATGAATACCTCTGCGAACGCTTGATTTTCCAGGCTGAACATAATTACAGTCCTCTGAAAATCTCTTGTTAAACATGGGACAGTGTGTTATCTCTTTCTCTATCTAGATCCATTTGTATACTTAATTTCAATCAGTTTAAATGGATCATATTATTCTGTCTGTAAATTCAAATGCAAAGCAATGTTTTAAGTGATGCTAACAAAAAAAAAAGACTGAAAATTGTCAGAAAAGAACATTAACTTCAGACATGTGTTGATCCCTGGAGACGTCAGTGGGTTATTTAGGATTCCAATGTTGCAGTGATGAACACGTTGTCTATGGTGAATCTATCTAAAATACAGTTCCTTTCTGTACTAGAACATGCATTGGTGACAAATATGTCTCGGGCCAAAGCCTGAACCATCAGCTCTTTATCTTTCCTGTTCAGAGTCTCCAGGCAAGAAAATTCACCAACCTATTATATGAAAATGTAATCCTTGAAACTAGTGATGCTTAAGTATATTTTGTTATACTGCATATTCTTTTACAATCTTCAGTTTACATTTACACTCACCTAAAGGATTATTAGGAACACCATACTAATACTGTGTTTGACCCCCTTTCGCCTTCAGAACTGCCTTAATTCTACGTGGCATTGATTCAACAAGGTGCTGAAAGCATTCTTTAGAAATGTTTGCCCATATTGATAGGATAGCATCTTGCAGTTGATGGAGAGTTGTGGGATGCACATCCAGGGCACGAAGCTCCCGTTCCACCACATCCCAAAGATGCTCTATTGGGTTGAGATCTGGTGACTGTGGGGGCCAGTTTAGTACAGTGAACTCATTGTCATGTTCAAGAAACCAATTTGAAATGATTCGACCTTTGTGACATGGTGCATTATCCTGCTGGAAGTAGCCATCAGAGGATGGGTACATGGTGGTCACAAAGGGATGGACATGGTCAGAAACAATGCTCAGGTAGGCCGTGGCATTTAAACGATGCCCAATTGGCACTAAAGGGCCTAAAGTGTGCCAAGAAAACATCCCCCACACCATTACACCACCACCACCAGCCTGCACAGTGGTAACAAGGCATGATGGATCCATGTTCTCATTCTGTTTACGCCAAATTCTGACTCTACCATCTGAATGTCTCAACAGAAATCGAGACTCATCAGACCAGGCAACATTTTTCCAGTCTTCAACTGTCCAATTTTGGTGAGCTTGTGCAAATTGTAGCCTCTTTTTCCTATTTGTAGTGGAGATGAGTGGTACCCGGTGGGGTCTTCTGCTGTTGTAGCCCATCCGCCTCAAGGTTGTACGTGTTGTGGCTTCACAAATGCTTTGCTGCATACCTCGGTTGTAACGAGTGGTTATTTCAGTCAAAGTTGCTCTTCTGTCAGCTTGAATCAGTTGGCCCATTCTCCTCTGACCTCTAGCATCAACAAGGCATTTTCGCCCACAGGACTGCCGCATACTGGATGTTTTTCCCTTTTCACACCATTCTTTGTAAACCCTAGAAATGGTTGTGCGTGAAAATCCCAGTAACTGAGCAGATTGTGAAATACTCAGACCGGCCCGTCTGGCACCAACAACCATGCCACGCTCAAAATTGCTTAAATCACCTTTCTTTCCCATTCAGACATTCAGTTTGGAGTTCAGGAGATTGTCTTGACCAGGACCACACCCCTAAATGCATTGAAGCAACTGCCATGTGATTGGTTGGTTATGTTAATTGCATTAATGAGAAATTGAACAGGTGTTCCTAATAATCCTTTAGGTGAGTGTATATTATTATTATTTTAAATCTTTTTTTATTTACACATTTTCAAATTAATATATGCATGCTGCTGGGCCTTCTCCTTCCTGAAAGTTTGAAACCAGTAAACCTAGTTTGAAAAAGTATGGTCAAATACCAAAGAGTTTATTCAATTACACATAAGGTTGCAATGTTGGCACACTACAATCCATTAGAAATTCTGCAGCTTTAAATCTTACAACCAGTTTGGTATTTCAAAATATCTCAGTTTGTAGGAGACACAAAACACAACACTTCCAACTAGACTTGGTACAAGCCCCTTACAAGGATGTAATGAGGCTTACTAAAATGTTGCAAGGTAACAACTGGAATATGATCAATGTGAATGTGCTGTTCTCAGCTAATCAGGCAGGAACTGGCACTATACCAAACATGCAGTGCTCAGAAATGTATCATTTGGAAGGCAAGTTATTGATTTCACAAAGAAATCTATTAAAAATGAAATCCCCTACTATGAAATATAAAATTAATTTAATGATTCAGTGTTTGAACCACACAGCGTCTAAGTTTAGATGTGAATAGCACATCATAGATGTAAAATTTTTAGGGTAGGGCTGAATGTCAGCAAGAAATTCAAGTACACTCCGTAGGCCAAATCTCCTACCTTTGTAGTATGAGTAATACGTCTGCTGCTTTTCTTCAAAAAGAATGAAGAAGTTGCTCATTTTACTGAATTTAGAATAAGTACAGGCTCCCATGTGCACCTGAGGTGTTTGGAAATGTTGTGTCTCAAGGATTGCTTTGACTCTCAACTTAATGATAGTTTGATCATTGAAATAATACTTAGTAATAATTAAATGATGCTTTCTGTGAGCCTTTTGCCTTTTGAGATGACTATCTTTAATAATATATGATACATGTTTTGACAGTAGTGATGCTCAACTAGAAATACAATACATCATTGTATTTTTTATCATATAGACTGGTACAAAAAATGTTGTTCAATAGTGATTCATCTTTGCAGGGTATTGTGTGAAAAACACAAAAATCTGAATTAATTCAAGTGGGGCACAGGGAAAACAAATCACAATCTATTTTGATGACTGTGTTTAACGCATAGGCTTGATGTACACAAATATCTTAAAATAACCTTAAATTATCTTTCAAGTCAAGAATAACACCCAAAGGCACTGATTGGAGCTCCATTCTCCTTGATCTTGATTGTACATCCCCACTCATAGGCTCCACACTCTTATACTATATATAATATATATGACATAGTATATAGTGTAGCTGTGACAGTCCCTGGCATAGTGACCGTCCCTTTGGGTGTTATTCTTGACTAACGACAGGTTGCATATAGAACCCTGGTTATCTAAAAAAGTGAATATCACCAAAAGTTGTGAGGTCGCTTGTGAACCTTGGTCAACAAGTGCACTGGGTGCACATACAGCAAGCAGAACAGGATGGATTTACCTGTTTGACTGACATGGGGGCCTATCAGCAGCTGCAATGTAAAATTAATCACAAAATATAGTACACGACACAATCATCCCCCACATAGTCCCTTTGAGTGTTATTCTCTTTTGTAGACAACCAGGGTTGCATACATAACCTATCGTTATATACTTCAGAAACCTGAGGCTAAACTGAGAACCCATTTTTACTACTGGCTAGTCTTCTGTATCCTTTTCCCATGTGAAATGTGGGCCGCAGGTTCTATAAACTGAATTACTTGAATGTGGTTGTAAATACATCCTGTAATTTTAAAGAAGTCTGTTTTCAGTGTCATAAACATATTTGTATTCAAGAGCCAGCTGAGTACTAGGCAATATCTGGTTTCTCTGTAAGTGTTCAAATACCATTTTTTTATTTTTTACATCATCAATTATGCAGCGTTTACTGTTTTACATAAACTTTCTATTTTTCTAAGAGTTTTCATTCAAATCAATTGCTTTGTATTATATAATATTGTCATTCCCTTCTGTATGATTCCTTTCTTTCATGTATATATGCTTTTTTCTCTATATCTCCACCAGTTCCACTTGTAAATGTATATTTGATCTCTTTAAAGTGCAGAGAATACTGCCTCTCTCCTTATCAGGATACAATATCCCACTCTTAAATGAGGACAAACTAACACTATTATTTCATAGCACTAACATAGTTTAGAACTTGAACTTGATCTGCAGTCATTCTAACCCCTATGAATGTCTTTGTAAATCCAATCATTACCTCATTGAGACTTACTTTCCTACATTTAATTGCCCACTGACATGACACCTTTTACTGTAAAGTCTGACTTTCAAACCCATATTTCAAAAATATATTCTTAAGAGATTGTTGAATATGGTTCCACATGAAATGCATAGATGTGTGGCTGCTCTATTTTGTAGCTGGTGTTTTACCACATACAATACAAACACTTATCTTTTAATAAAAATAATCGAGAAATTCTCACCTAATTCAAATTCCTTCTATACACTTCCCTTAAATGTATTATTATTATTATTATTATTATTATTGTATGTTTTTTCATTGTCAGTTTAAATGTTGGTATAACCTTTTAGAACACTAGATGATTTACATTCTATTTGCTTCATGGCAATTACTAACTCCAAAAGTATGACACTAATTTCAATTGGTAATATAAACCTAGAAAGAATAAAATGCTGTTTAACGCATAAACAGTATACTAAATGAGGGAGACCCCATGACTAAGGAGGTTATAACAATATCCATGCAGAAAATTAACACTGTGCATCATTTATGAAGCAGTTCAGGTTTCATAAAGTGGAAGTTTTCTCCCAAACTGAAGTGCCGGGCTGTTGAATTGCAAGTCTCTTAGTTTGTTATTAATTTCACTTGTTGTACAGCCAGGCTGCTGAGTGAAGGAGACAGCAAAGTGATACATCACATAAACAATTAAAGTACTGCTCATTGCTTCGAGCTATTGAAATGATAAAGAGCTCTCAAAAAAATGTAACTGTCCTTGAATTGCTTTTATTGTTAAACATTAGATCCTGTGATAAATTCTGCTCTAAAACAATCACTTAGAATGGTATCTATAAAATTCTGTCAGTCACCAATTTATCTTTATTATTGTGTGTTAACAGGAGCTGGCACAGGATTGATTGCTTGAATGCAGTGATGGTGCATAGATTACACTAACAACACACACAAGCTTCATTGTTTTAGAAGAAGACAAATGCAGCGTTCCAGCAGTTTACAAGAAAGGGATAAATAACAGTAATTTTCTGGACTTTAAAAAGTGCACCTGCGCCAGGATACCATGTTTTGTTTTGTTTTGCTTGTTTTATTCATTCCCCAATTAAAATAAACCCAGTTTTGAATCAAATAGAGATGTCGGTATTTAACTTTGAAAACTTTCAATAAGAAGCAATTTCTTGTAAAACTAGGAGACTCAGTTATACCTTTTTGTTTTAGCTTTTAAGCTCTCATAAAAGAGGTTTTGTAGATACTTGCATGTCTAGTTGTCAGAAAGATGTCAATTTCATAAACATGAAAATTATACATTAATATAGATTTATTGTTCTTTTTTAATGAATGATGCTTTGAGTGAAATCCATCATAGTCCTGTGTCTTATCTTGTTAGACCCGATATCCATGAAAACTGCAATAGATAGAGACAGTAGGGCTTTTAGTAAAGCCCAATAAAATACAAGAACTGTCAACTAAGTAAAAGTGAAGAATTGCTTTAGAAGAAAATGACATATAGAAAGGTCTATAAATTACACTGGATGACAAACTTTTGTGCCTTGCCAAAGAGAACAAAGATAAATAAGGTGGTGTTGTAGAGACTTCTTTAAGACACTGCTTAACACACTTTGAAAAATGAAAAGATATACACTGCTGTATTGTGTTGTGACCTAGTAAATGATGAAAATGTTGATGTTTATTTAATACTCTTTACATTAAATCAGCAATTTTGATGAGCTTGACAACCTCTCGATAAAGTTAGTTGGTTGTTAGTTGTAAAAGCAGGTGAAATGGCCTCAGGCAAGTTTTCTGTTTTGTTCAGCTCCTACCAGGTGAGATTGTCATTTCCCAGAGGCACTGAATGTAGCATAGGACCACATAACCCATTACTAGTTCACTTCACAGGTGAAAAACATAATAACCTTTCTCTTTTACATGTTGCCATTCCACCATCACATTAGCAGAGACTAAATTGACATGCGTAAAGCACTGCCTTTATATTTTGGACTAGTCCCAGAAGTGGCAGCCTAAAGCTAAGAACTGCAAACAACACAAGAACAAATAAAATATATTAATGAATTAACCCAAAACAGTAATCAATATTAAACACTATTGCAATTTGCTATTTCCTTGCCCATGATAATCTTTTATACATCAAGCATTTTTTGGAATCTCTATGCAGTTTTCACAGTAGAGAGAAAGGGGGTTATCAGCACATTAACATGGTGGTGACTGTTATTGATGAAACCTTATTGGTGAATTCACCATCAAATTGCTGAAGAGCTCTATCATATATTAATGTATTTATATTATTCTGTCTCTAGTTCCTTTCCAGGCCAACTGATAAAAAACATTTCCGGAATATTCCAAAGTGCGCTGATATAGGATTCTTCCATTTACATTATATTAAAGTAATTGTTACGAATAATATTTGGTCATTAAAATTATTTATTAAATGTATAATTGGCTGTCCAAATGTCATGTTATAGTTCTGAGTAGCATGTGGTTCAAAGTGGTCTATCAGCGAGAAGTAAGGAAACATTTCACACTGTGGAAGGGTCAAGATACTTTCTGCAAAAAAAAAGCTTTAGTCTCAGATGGGTATTCATTATCTTCTTGAAATATTAATTGCTGGGATGACATGCAACAATGGGCTTTGAGAACTTTTGTGGTAGAGAAGGATGAAATTGTACTTGTCAGATTGCAAAAAAGTAACGCGAAGTGTGCAAAGAACAGTTATTTTGGCACTTTTCCATAAATAAAGTAGGATCTGCCTACTTTCACTTCTATATTGATCTTGATGCATCAAAGAAATGGCTCTGCTCCACAGTTAAAATAATGATTTTTAAGGGCAAAGTAATCCAACCCTGAAATAAATGAACTCATCTTTATGCTTATTAAAGGTTTATTATAATAAGTGTAAAGGGAATAAAACAGATAGCAAGATAAATTGCTCTTAAAATGCAACATGTAAAAAGCAGATACATTTGCAGTTAAAATATGCAAGTAGGATTTGATTTTGTATATACAGAATTTATCTAATATTGGGTCATTTAATTAGGATCACCATCAATTAAAGCAGAACTAATTATTTCACAGCATAAGGGAGAATAAATGCGAGAGGAAGCCAATTACTATACTAGCTATGTCCTCTACAGGAAACATTACATTAAATCCCCCTGAGTACATAAGTTAAACAGTGTTGGGAATTTCAAGCTCATTTGTCACTTTCTAACTTAAGTGCAGAGTAATTTTTTTAGTGGTCTCATGTAAAACCATTTCATGCATTTCAGGATGTTTTCCAAAGTATATATTTAACTCAGCAGAATGAATCACTGTTTGAAATAAAGTTTTATGCAATCTATCTTTTATAGGCCTATCTAGGTTATTTTTCATTATGTGTATAATATCATTATTTTAATATTATTTTAAAATCACAAAGGTTTATTTCTTTCCTTTAAATGCAGTCATATGATGATGTTCTGTTTGTGCTGTTTTGCACTGTTCCTAGATGGATAAGCACATACTATTTTTCCTAAATCAATGTAATCTCCATGGTACATCTGCCTTCAAGGCAGTTTTGCCTCTGACATAGTTCCAGTAACAGAACTGCACAAGTGCAGGGCCTTGTCTTATTTGTTCAATATTTTATAATTCAAATTAGTAGTATTGTATTATGTAACTCAGCAGTTAAAATGTAGATTTTTTTTTTCTGTATTCTGTATTTTTTGTTATGATGTCCTAATTGAAGTTTACAGTTTACAGTGTGTATGTTGCCATCAAACATCGAAATCTTGTTCTCTACTAATTTAATGGTATGACATGGTATTTAAGTTAAAATCTCTCTATCCAAACCTTGAAGAGAACACATTGTGGACACATTGAATTGGACACATCTTAAAATTACTTAATTTGCAAACAATTTTTTAGGAAGCAGAGAAAAATATATACATGTGGGTGGATCAGGAGAATTGACAGGCCAGTACATTGAGATATAAAGTACATTGAGATAAATAATAATATGTATTATTATGTAAACTGCTTTGGCATTACTGCTTACAGTGGTCATTCCAATAAAGCATGCTTGAATTGAATTGAATTAAAGTACAGGGAAATTAGGAGCAGGACAGGAAAAACAGAAAACAGAATAACCATGCAACAGGAGTCACATTAGATCGCTCTCTGATTACCTCTAGTATTGTTTATGTAGGCAGACATATTTACCACTTTCACAGCATGGTCAACATGGAGTTCACTACTGCCAAACAACATGGAAAAATCGTTTGTTTAAAAAATAGATTTTCTTAGAAAACTAGCCACTAGCTACACATTTTTCTTGCACTGAAATGTGCAGGTATCAAATCAAAATTGGACTTAACCATTACAGAGACTTTCTTGCAAAAATGCACCTTATAGCTATTACAGCATTTATTAAAACTGTAACTATTGAAAAACATACGGTGCCTTCAGTATTCCGTGTAAGTGTATTTATAACAGACTTAAAAGGACAAAATAAAACAATGTAAACAAACATTGTGCATGAATTTTAAATATTTTTTATATGAAAAACCATTTCATGCATGTACAGACCTCTTTCATGGGTACATAATACTTACTTTAAAAGACACATTGAAAGCAAACTTATCATCTCCAACATCTGCTGATGTGCTTAGTTCTTATACATTCATGATTTTATAATGGGACCAGGCTCAAAAATGTCTCCACTGTGAATTGCTTGAAGAAGCATTAGCAGCATTACTGTAAACAAAATCCATCCTGCTCATTTTATTCGTGGTATACATTTTCAAATGATTTGGTGCCAAATGACCTTCTTGATGATCTTGTTTCGCACAACAATGCCGTGGGAGTGGTCCCATTCTGGCGGTGTTAAATCAAGAAAATACCTGTGAGAAGCCACCCTGCAAATGCTCTTGAAGTTCCTAATTTTAGACAACTTTGAAATTGGGAGTCAGATTCACCTTTTCGGCTTGCTCACCCCAAACTATGCTGCTGCTTTCAATGTGACTATACCAGTTTTCCATAATGTATAATTAACAGTCTAATTGCTTTCATGTTTGAAACATTTTCTTCCTGTAACATTTATATGAACCACCTAGTTAAAGCATATGCAGAGGTTTGGATATTTACAGGACAGAATGCTTATGTGTATGCCTTACTTTTCCTTCTAAACATCTCATTATTTTGTTTGATTCAGGTATTATTATTATTATTATTATTATTATTATTATTATTATTATTATTATTATTATTATTATTATTATAGTAGGCCTATAACATTTCGTTACTAGCTTTAACTGAAACTAAAGCTTATTAGAACATTATGCATTCACTTATTCATAGTAAACACAGGATTTTAAATGTTTTTATTTACTTCTGTTTTCTCTCTCAGAGAATGTTGTGGTCCCACCCTTCATTTTAGCTTGAATAACAACTAATATGGTTAGCATTGCCCTCCAATTTCTGAAGCCACACCAGCAAAGTGTCTCTCCCTGTTCCCATCTCCTAATTTTTAAAAATGTAATACAGCCAGAAGTAATGTTGCAATATACAGAGCTGCAACTCATTCCCAAATTTCCGTGTTAGTGGCATGCAAACATTTATTATGAAATAGAAATGTAATTTAATATCAAATATGTAACACGTGTCATGGGAATTCTATCAAATATAATTTTCAGATTGTTAGGTTTCATTTGTATGTAACACCACTAATGCTGAAATGCACTTACATCGTGTATATTAGATATGTATCTGAAGGACACAGGTTCCATAACTATTTTCTACCTTTAATGGTATTTTCTACTCATGGAAATTATCTTTCACTTCACTCTATGTCAGTTGTTTATTTACAGATATTAAATACAGTGATATGAAAGCTACACTATAAAAAACACAAGGTATTATCTTTTAAATTAAATTAGCTTTTTTGCTAAATACCTTCCAACTGTCTAAATAACATCAGCTCCTGACTGAATATGTGATCAGCATATCATTATAAGATCTTGAATTATGCCAACTGTTTGCATTGCTGTTGACAAGGTCTTTTGTGTTTTGGTTCATACCAATGAAAGCCCAAAAGAAATCATCTGACCCTGACTGTAGTGCTGAATTACATCTCGGTATTTCAAAATGCACCCAGGGAATCATGTTAACAAGAAAACAGAGGCACACGCGGGAGCATGTAAAACATAATCGTATTCTCAGCATTAACAATTAAATAACAGATGCCAACTGGGATTACACTGAACCTTTCCACCTAACACAGAAAAATGCTTAACATATTCTACATTGCAAAATGATATTGTAAACCACATTGTTAAATTGTATACCAATCTAATTTAGTTGAGACCGACATCTGGGACAGAAGGGTTCAATTCACTGAGTTAACAAGTGTCAAGTCCCTTAATTATTTATTTTAACTGTTCTATAATTTGGTAACTGGTGACTTTCAATATACATGTTCAAGTGCTGAACTGAAGACCAACACTTCAAGCTTCTCTATGATTAATTACATGTGTCGTCGCGTACATTTCATGATGCATAAATACAAGCATTTATTGTGATGATGATGTCATATGAAATCACATGATTGAGTAAAGGAAATTAATGCATTCTCATTCACTAATTTGCTTCTTTGCTCATTTGATTTTTGTTTTTATTTAATTTTCACTACCCATATCGGGATTAATTGGTGACAATCTGATGTGTTACTTTCTTTTCTGACACAATTCTTCAGGCGTCGAAGAATCTGGATTTGATTTATACAATTAAATTGCAAGTGTATTAACTCTTGGCTTGTTCTACCTTCTAATGTTTTGTGTCCAATCTATTATTATTTTAAAAGAAGCAGCAAGACAAGACCAAGGTTTGTTTTTAATTATATTATTACATTTTGTTACAGGACACTCATGAGCTGGATTCCATGAAGTCATGCAATCTAGATGCAATACATTAATTGTGCCTTAAAGCAGTATGCATATGCATGTTTTAACGTCATGTTGTGGACTGGAATGTACAGTAAGAAAGTGTAAAAGACTGTTTTCTGATTTAAAAGAGAATGACAATGTAGAGATGAGAGTAAAGGAACATTAGCATTATCCTTATCCCCTCTATACATCAACTGTTGTTTCAAAACTTTTGAATAATGCAAATATCAACATTATTAAGAAGTAACATTTTTTTGCTGCACCAATAAATATAAATCTGAATCAATATATTCAAACCAATATATACACCCAAACAAATGTATTCGGAACCACCTGGGAGGAACTCTATGCTTGGTCAGAACCATCAACCTTACAACAACCCGCACCCCAGGACGTAAGCCAGGTGTAAAGAAGTAAAGAAGACATCTTCTTCATGCCCCAAGACATCCTTTATTTCTCTTTAAATACAACACAGCAAATATACATACTTTAACTGCACCACAGTCTCTTGTCTCCCCTCCATTGCCAGGTCAACTATATATATACACTGTATATATGTGTGCGTGTGTGTGTGTCCCACCTGGGACTGCACCCACAACCCTCCATTCCAGATTCCAGAGCCCTAACCGCTACTCCAAACTGCTGCCAGAGTAAAATAGTAATTTAATTTAATTCAAAAATTCACAATAACAAGCAAATAATGTAATGTTTGTGATTCCATTACCATTTCTCATCTATATTTATCATTAGTGTGAGAAGACAAATGCCAAGACACATCTATTTAGGATTTGAATGAATGTTTCAAAAGTAGAATTGGATTTGAATTATTTGAGAAGGAATCAAATGCTACTAGTTTAGCTTACTGTGTGTGTAAATGCCAATGTAATTAATTTGATACAATATTACTAAATTAATCTGTGAATGTCAATGTCATCAGTGCATACATTCATCTACAAGGGAACTAATCCTTTCATCTAGAAAAGTACTTCATTATAATGGTTTTAATGCAGAAATTAGTTCTGTTTTCATGCATCATTATTAATATATTATAGTATATTGGTGACAATAATAAAATTGATAATCAATAAAGATGGTATACACGTTTATCTCTCAAAATTTGCAATGCAGTTTACTTTAGAGAAAAGCACAGATTATTACTCCAGACAAAGGGCCCAATTAAATTAAACATGTTGGCACCTCAAATTACACACATATGCTGGCCACTAGTTCATGAATGCCTATTATGTTGGTTCTTTAATTAATAAGACATTCATATAAAGTGGTGAATTCTTTAACTCGATGACCCTCCAGAGGCTGGTCAGTGCTAGCAGGCAATACAATCCCCTAAAATGTTCTGTATGATCTCTAAAGTCCACAGTTTAGGGGAGTTAGGACAGCCTGATAGAAATCCACTACTTTATTCTACTACTAAATATAACAACACTCAAATTCAGGTCCGTAGTTTGCTATTAGTGAGTTGCTAAATATTTATTTTTGTATTGTCTCTTATGACTTCCACCCTTTGTGTTAGCTTAGCAAACCAATGTGATTGGGTCGCGTTTTGGAAGCTACACCAAAAAAGTAATATGCTCCCTGTTTGCAGCTCCTGATACTTTAGATTTAAAACAGCCAGAAATTGTGCTTCGACTCCCCAGCAACATCTCACGTCAGCGGCATGCCAACATTTTTTATTGAATCAGGACCTTGATTTGTTTAATGGAAATATAACTACAGCAGGAAGACATTTCATTAAAAATATGAAGGAACTAAATTGTCTCAGGATCTCATTAATTAATGGCAGACAAATCAGACATTTTAAATAAAGAAAAAATGTTTTTGTGTGTGTTTATTTTTTAATTCAGCATCTGTGTTATGCAGCTTTGCCTTTACAGTTTCTAAAGTCATATGTTTAGTTGAAGGAATCCCCCTAGTCCCTATGTGGGGCTTTATGAGGAATTCACATAGCCTTGAGCTTCCTGACGTTTTGTTGATTTGTTAATATTTTTCTGATGATTTATTTGAAATGTATTTGAGTTAGTAATGTGTAAAATGATAAAATAGACTAATGCATTTATCCCATGCTTATTTTCTCCATTTATTTATGTTTAACTAATAAATGTCACAATTTTTTGGTGAAATGACTGCAAGCACAGATGCAGTGGTTAAATTGAATCAGTCTGCCCTGCAGGGTGAGACTTAGTCCAAAGTGTAATTCAGATCGACTAACGAATAATGGTAAAAGTGTGTTTAGTGGTGCACTGACAGTGCCCTGCCAAGATATACTGAGTAGGTAGGGGAATCTGCTACCTAATCGGGGTCAGGAAACAATTTCTTTAAGAGACCAAATTCACTTATGTCAAAATGGGATATGGGCACTGTAATAATTCAGCAACGTTTTGCTTTCAAAGGAGTAGTAAGGATTTTATTTGGTCTAGGCCATAGATGTATTCAGATAATAAAATGACATGTCTTCCCCTTAGAAATATTAATAATTGATTTACTCAAATGTGTTAAAAAAAAGGTACTCAAATGGAAGGAAGAGCTTTCCAAGATGCATTGGTATGTAGCTCCCTTCTGACTTGGATGTATTAAAGTGACAAGCAGATGCAGATACCCCCCTTTGAGTAAGTAATACCCCAATGAAAAGCAATCAGACATTTAAAGTAAAATGGAAACGGGATGCCACACTGCAGGCATGAATCTCCATCAAATTTCAGACCTGGTATTTCTCAAATATCCAGCAGCAGTCTCCTAGGACACCTGGGATCACATTTGGTCATGTATGAATATTTTGTTTATTTGCCTTATTTGATTTACAATACCAGTCCTCTCTAGCAGTATACCATTGTGTTCCCCCCTCTAACTATCTCACTCTACCGAGGCTAGCCCCAGGCACCCTTATCTAATTATTCCCTTATCTCTCACAACTGGAAGACAACCTCCTATCACAACCGAAATAAAATCCATGAAAATCAGCCATGAAGCCCTTACTTGTCAATCAACCACATCCCAGTTATTGGCATATAAACAACCATTGCTGGTGTTAATGTAAAATCAGCCAGGGATTGATTCATTTATTTATCATTTTTGAGGGTGAAGAGTTGATTGTAATCCAAGGATCAATACAATTATAAAGACATATCCATCACATAACAAATGTCAGGCTTCATTTGTCTTCGCTGGTGTATAAAAAAGTATATTTTTTTAATATATAAAATAAACTGTTGTGAGTCAAGTTCTAAGTTGAGACCCTCTGGTGTCACAGGTCCTCATTTGAATATCCAGTCAAAGTGTAAATATATGGTACCAATTTAGTTGGTACCAGGAAAAGAGGAATTATACCTGAATACGTTTTGTTGAGAATAGTGCACCTTTGTATTAGGTTTCATAAAATTAACATGACGGTTCCAGTGTTGACTTTTTACATATATGAAAGGAAGCAAATGCCACATAGCTTATTTACTGGTATAACATCATCCTAATTAATGTCAAGACTCTTTCAGTAGTGCTCTACATTTTGGCATATAAAATCTTGTTAAGCTTGTATTTAAAACATCACACCATGTCTAAACCATAAGAATGTATATGTGTATTTATAACAAATAAATAAATAACATCAAGTCATTATGGGTAAATAAACTCAGCACGAAAAAAGGATACACTTTGGAAAAACAGAACATGAAATGAATATGAGATGGTAAAATAAAACGTGCATCCTCAAAAGTGAGTAAGACACAAATAAGCAACCTTAAAAGTATAATCAATATCAAAATAATAATTTGTTGCATGTTTCTTAAAGAAATATGTATTACATTTAAACTTTTAGTTGCTTACAAACAGTGATTCATTTAAATGCAAAATGTAGGGTAAAATGGATTGATACAGTATTTCTGTTTATGCTCTTTGAAGGTTGGCACAAACATTCCTCATGACAGTCTCTTGAAAGTGTTAACAACTTATAGCCTGTGAATTGATTGTGTAATTGCATACCTGGGGAATTCATTTTTAAATATGTGAAGACAGCTTACCATATGTAGCAACCTCATTAATTTTTCAAACTTTAGCAAGAGAAAATGAAGACAGAAACATATCCAAAAGATCAGTTTAACATAAAATTAATTTGATTTTATTTAATATTTATTAAAAGCCGCAATTCATAAACATGTCTCATGTGACCTGAAAGAGTACTTAGAAAATACACTCAGAATTGGCAAGTACCTAATGCTGTTCTAGAAAAAGTAGTTTTGAGGATAACGTTTGAACTATAACACATATTTAAAATAAGAAAGAAGTAGAATGATCAATTTATGGGTAGGGTATCCTGAATAAAAAAATGTACTGGGGAGAAATCTTCGACCCTCAACAAATAAAAAAACCTTTGATCCACTTGCTATTCAAGGATTTCAAACCTGACTTTTTATTTTATAGTGATATTTTTAATTTTGTTTGGTCGGTTGAAGTATCCAGATATTTGTTCCAAACAGCTACTTAATGATGTCATTAAACTATCAATCAGTTCATGAGTTATTTAAAAAATCCCCCAAAAGGATGGATACAAAGTTCTGTTAGTAGGGACCCCAGGTCAAAAATCAAACTTTCACATCATTATTTTGAACCGAAGATGAAACTCTGAAGCCGGGGTTAGCTCACCCCTTCTAGCGAGGAGGACTGAGATTTCCAAATCAGGAAGAAGCGCTCACCTTAGGTTTAAAAACATTCATATGAATTTTAACCCATGTATTGTAGCACCAGGCCAATGTGAATGAAAGCAGGGCTGAATTCAGGGGCGAGTCGACCTGGGGCCGCCGCAGGTCCACTCAACCTGGGATTAGATGGTGTAGTGTGAAATCAGCTAAAACGAACTCAATGGATTGTTAGTGTGACTGGTTCCTGATTGGTCAGCCAGTATAATTCTCAGCCCAGGGCTAATGAAATATAGACCATTAGTTTGGTTTGTCCATTGCTATTATTTGTGCTTTGCTTGGATACACATATTGTTTGAATTAATTCAGATTTGTTTTGTTTTGCTTGATGTATGCACAATTATAAGGTATTAGGCTATAGATTGGCAATAAGACCTGTACATGTTTTGGCACTTGAGAATGTTTATTTAGAGTGGTGTTTTATTTATGCCCTTAATTAATTAATTAAATTAGGACGTTGTCTTCAATCTGCCTGAAATAGATTACTTCCTGGTTATGTACTGTTTTTTTGGGTTCCCCTGACTGGCAAGTGCATTTTGTGAAATTGTGAAACAAACTTTAAACCAAAGCTATCCCCGTCAGCTTGGATATGTGTAAATCCTACTGCATAAAACTGTAAAATTCAATTAAAAAATACACACCTAAATAAATATTGCACAGGTATTTTCAAATAGTCTTAATTAAATTGTTTACATATACGTATCTTATATTCATCTTATATCTTATATTCATATTCAAAAGACCAAAGCTTTTTTAACTGTTCAGTACATTTTAAAGGGAAACTAGCACAGTTCCTAAAATTATTGGTTTATATGTACTCATGTGTTAGTAGAAGTGTGGAAGTCAAGTATATGTGATTGTTCTATTCCATTTTGTCATTTAATAAATACCCCCAAAGGAGAGCTCTCACCCATGATGACTTACAATAAAATACACTACAATAAAGTGAAATGCAAAATTCAATGTACAGAAATACACAGCATAGATAATGTGAACAAAAAACAAGTACAAAAAAACAAATACAGTGTAGAGATACATCCATTATGCATGCAGCGGGTAGATCATTCATTATTATCAATATTGCATTTAGCATTTATAATTATAATTTATTAATAATTAATGGGAGATAAACAGCAACTTTATCATATTATCACATTAATAATGGTAAACAAATAAATAGGATGCATATGAATGTGTCATGAGCCTTTATGCTATGTATTTATTGCAGTGCAACTGGACTCAATTTGGCAGTGGTGTAAATAATGACTAATTTAAATGTTAATGTCTTTCCATTTAAAGGCTGCTTTAAAATCTTATCCCATCTCAAAGGGTCCCAGTGAAAACAGAGCCATGCGGACACACTTCCACTAAACACAGTTACCTGGGCTGCTGCAGGGGAGACAAATCCCATGCTCTTGTAGTTGTATATGTAGTTTCTTCTGCTATCTGGTAAGTGTTGAAATGTCACATCCTGAAACACAGAAGAGCTCGTCTTTGGGGACTTTACAGAAGTCATGTTGGGGATGAAGGTTATACTTCTAAGTTTTAAAGAATATAGAATGGAAAAGACAAATCCCAAGATAATTTGCTCACACATAAGCAGGCGCGGCTCGATTATAAAAACATCCACCCAAAAATTTAGTACAATTTTGTGGAGCTAACTAACCCTCAGAAGGCATGACGAGACCAATTTATCCGATAATCCTGGTGTGTCCCTTGGCATTGTGGATTTAGTTTCATCATTGAACAGTGCAATGCAGGAGTACCTAGAAAAGGTATGTCCAAAACTATCCAAAACGAGCTACTCGATTTCATGTTGGATATAATGCAGCGATACATCATAGAGGATTTGAAAATTTCATGTCAGTGCAGGCTGATGAGACGATAGATGTTTCTGTACACTGCCAGTTTGTTGTTGTGTTCCCGTTACATAGACGCACCTAACACTGTTCAGGAGAGTTTTTTTTTTTTGGTTCAAAGCAATTGATGTATGCACGACACCAGAGTGAGGAGTGATGTGGAAAGTTTAGGACATTTATCCCAACACTCATTTCATACACTGTTATGCACATCAGTTGAATTTGGTGATGCAACAGGCTGTTTTGTCGATAATGCCAGTGCATTGATTTTTCTCTAATCTCAGTGGCTTTTCTGTATTTTTCTCCCCATCTCCAAAGATAATTGCAATGTTGGATAAGATTGTAGCAAGCAGACTACTGCGCGCATTACAGACGTGTTGGAACTTTCATAGTTGTGCCGTTGTCACAGCTGAGGGGGTTCAGTTGTGAACATGTGACCAACTACGCCACCTCAGTTAGTGAGCGAGAGAGGAACTCGCAACCCCCTTCTATTCTCTCCCCGGGCAGGCTCGATGGGACCCCAAAACACAACAGCAGGACGGTGAGTAATAACAATGGTGTTTATTTATACAGGGTTGATTTCACACGCACAGGGCAAGAAGACTGTGCTAGGGCAGTTTTATCAAAGACCCACCATGAGAGACTGTACACAATGGGAATAAATATTTTATAATAAAACCTACTCTAAAACCCACCTTTAATATTCAGGGTGAATAAAACACTAACATCCCCTAAAAGTGGTCATGGTTAGGCAATTCAGGGACTCAAGTTAGTATCCGCCCCACCAGTAACATATACATATAAACATATTGTGGCATTGTGAGAGGTAGGTAAGTTGAGATACAGGGAAAATAAGTGTTTTTATTTAACAGTGCTCAAACCAAACAGACAAACTGAAAACCAAACAAAATCCTAGCTCCTCTCAAGCCTAACTAAACTGGTTACAGGTCTCTCTCTCACATAAAACTAATAATAAAACAAACTGGTAATCTGTGATCAGAAACCAATCCATAAATGATGTCCCGTTTTTGTGGTAACTTCTTACACTTCTCTCTCACACACAATACACTCTCTGCTCCACTCTCAGGCTCTCCACAATGGGAAGCCAGGCACCTTCCCGTTTTATCGAGTTGGGGAGCCAGTCACGGTGGGAACAGCGGGTCAGCTTTTCCACCTGTAAATCCCCTCCCCCGGGGTCAGGAGAGGTACAGTGCCGTTCAGGGCAGGTCCAGCCAGCGTGGCATCACAATATATACACTCATTTTAGGGACTGTATTAATTCCCCTTTAAATCTTACTTCAACACATACTTGGTTCCTGCAGCGAAATATATACATAAAATCAAATATCAAAATTGTTTCCTTTGCCACACACACATAAGAGATTTTTTTTAAATGCCTCCTGTTCTTCAAAGATATCTCTGCAGCAATGCTCTGTAAATGTTTAATCAGGTACGCATACTTCAGCTTTGTAAACTTTTTATCTAGAGTGAACAGTTCAAATCTGCCAGTGATGCTGCACTGCTCTGATGCACATATTTTTATTTATGCGTCTTACATTTTTTGTCACAAGGGCTTTATCTGTTTTAACAGTATATATGTAAATAGGGCATTAGACAGTTACATGCCATACTATTCACTTCACAAGATATTTAATTGCATTGTTTAGTTTTCAGAGATAAATTATTAAAAACAGAGACATTTCTATGATGAAACACAAATATTTCAAGATATTGTAAAGATACTGAAAGGATTTTGTTTGTTGTTTGCCCTATGAAAACTGAGTACTCTCATTTAATGTTACAATGCTGCCAGATGGACATGACAGGATGGAAGATATTTTGCAATGATAATAAAATTTCAGTCTACACCCAATAATTTATGGAGCACTGTTATACGTGTCTTTGCATCATATCTATAACAATTTAAATGCTATTTTGATTTGTATTGATTTACAGATTTCTCTGCTGTCACTACAATCCTGAATTAGAATGGAGTTTTTATTTGTACAGTTTTCCACATAAATTTCAAGCGATATTGACAACAATATGTCTAAAATTAAGCTGTGGAAATTACATTTAACCAAAGGCTATCTTTATAAGCAATGATGGCTAACTTCTAGCAACTAAGTTATGTTTGCTGTGAACATGTGGAAAATATCTAGCTTTGAGCAGTTAATTAAGTTAATGAACACTTTAATTTTAATAAAAAATCACACATATTAAAGTTATAACTTATTTTCTGGTTGAGTATAATTTATTTTTCATATTTTCTATTTCTAACCTACAATAATTTATCAATGTTATCTTAACTGAAACATAGTCATGTACTGCATTACCTTGCATTACAAAAGAGAATAATTTTAGTGCTAGCAAGCTAAATATTTCAAACAAAACGTTTTTAAAATACTGAAACAACATTGTCAGTGATTTTGTTTAATTTTGTTTTTGTACTTTAAAAAGATCAGTAAAAAGACATGGTTGTTAAATAATTCACTATTTGTATGATTTAGATTTTTGCTGGGCTTTTCTTTAGAGACTTTTTACTGCCCAGGTTTATTAAAGGCAGTTTTTAACTTTCTTCCTAGAATTCTAAATTTTTAGCTTTTAAGTAACCAGAATAATTACCCTTAGAGTGCAGATATTGTGCTCTGCAGCTGATGTTTCAGTCTCTTTTTGTGGCTCTCCTGTTTAGTGATAAATAAAAAGATTATTGATTACTTGCCTGGTTATGTGTGTCCTGGGGATCAAAGAGCCTGCTGCGGGGAGTGGCGGGTGAGAGGTTCTCTCCTCTCATAAAATAAATAAGGAGGTGGCACTGCAGGGGTTCTACTGTAAAATAATTTCACATGAACTGGTTGGAAACCAAACTAATTCATTAACAGTCATAATGTTCTTGCCTGTTTGAAATTAAGAAGGAATCAGCATACAATGTGAACCTAAAACAACTTTCATATATCAAGAAAAGTTGATCACCGAAACTTTGTTTGAAATTGAAAGAATGCAGTCAACTGGTCATTCTGCAAGGCTTGATTTGTGCCCGACATATATTAAATTATATATTTTGTATTGCTTTTATCTAAATTTTAGTCTGAACATGTTTAGAAAGAAGCATGCATATATATTTATATATATTTTTCCTAATACTACAAATCAACAGATGTAGTTTAAACCATGTAATATAATAGTTAATCTGTGGTTTTGTATTGTTTAAAATTATTATCATTAAAATAATATGTTGGGTATATTGATTGTGAAGGGGACATTGCTCTTTCAATACATACATTTTACATGATTGTGGGGGTAAACATATACTTTGTAAATATGCACCCACACAAACCCATACAAACAAAACAGCAAATATAAAATGACAGATTTAGAATAAGGAGTGACCCACTGGCAGCTTACTGTCATTTGCTTTCCCCTAGTGGATTAATTTGTCATAAACATTAGGGATATCATCCTTCAAGTCCGGAATGAAACGCACTGGATTTACAGCTAAAGGACAACAGGGATTTACAGGGGAAATGTGGACTTTGAATAAATTACTGTTTATTTTGAAATTGTAGCTTTGCTGCCATTCTTTGGAGTAATGCACACCTGTCTGTTTAATCCAAAGTCACAAACTGTGTCTACATATTAAAAATAAATATAAATAGCTGTGAAACAAAAACATGGGGAAAAAACCTTGGTGCCCAATACCCTCAATATTTTTCCCAACCATAAATTAAAGTATAGCTGATGAAAAAATAACTTATTTAAATACTTGCTCTGCAGTGTTCCTTAAGATTTTGATGCTCCCCATGAAGTCATATTAAAAACATACAAATCTTTGAGCTTCTACTGATTCTACTGCAAAGATATAAAGCCCAACAAATCAAACTTGATTCATGCAATTCCTGCATGCTGAGAATGCTCATGAATGCTCATTTCAGCATTGAGATCTGCATCCTTACCAATGGTTTTCACTTGGCCAAATACTTCCCTTGAGTGCTCAACTCAAATTCACATCTAAGACTCAAGCTAGTGATCTTAGTGGCATGTGGCATGCTGTATAATTCACATGGGTTTAATGAAGATTACATACTGTTATAAACCATGCAACCCCAGTTCAACTTCAGCCATTTCAATAGCTTTCAAGAAATCTGCCCATCTGCTATCTGTCAACGGCCTATGGGGTATGTTTTGGCATAGTCATCGCAATCATTCAAAGAAAACAAATGTAAAACCTTGATTGAAATGCAATTATTGTATTCTTTGAATTGTTTTTCATATCAAAATATGTCTGTCTAAGTAAAATATGTTATAATCCTGCACTGTGTGTGTAAATTGATTACTAATGCTGCATTCCTTTCTGAGTAGTACTTTTTCTTTTTCAAAATATCAAAACAATCAAAACTTTACCCCACGCACCAATCACAATTTAAAAATAATATGACCTGTGTTTTTTTTTTTTTTTCAGGTAGAAGGAAAAATTATCTGTCCACCAAATCATAATTCATCAGTTTAAATTGACAATTGTAGCAGAGGTCAAACCTTGCATTTGGTCCGGGCCATAGAAATAAAATCCCAACAATCTGAAAAATCACATTTACTCTTAAATTTGAATCTTACACACTTTTTCTAACTCTAAAATGCTACAACTCCAACGCTGCTCCAACTAGCACTGGAAACTTGTCACTATAGTAATAGGATTAACACACTTTCTAAAAATAACAGCAAATATGTATTTCACGAATACACCCACAATCCTGCCTTGAGGGCAGAGACACTGACACTGACGATGACACTAGCACATCTGCCTCCAGGGACAATGAGGTTTATAATTAATACATCTATTCAATATACAAAAAGAATTATAGTCGTATTAGGATACAAATTGGTTTTATCCAATATGGAGCAAGAGAAGCATTAAATAACAATGTAGAATTCAGCATACTGACACCTTTAAGCTTTATTATTCCATGGAAAATAATATACTTTAAAAATTCAATTAGTACCATAGAAAATAATAACTAGTGTTAAGAAATCGGGAAATACTTAGCAGTCATAGATAATTGTTTTTGAGTTACATAAGTGCATATACATCTTGAATGTTAATTTATATGCATGCATCAGCCACACCTGCAGGCAGTGTTTACATGGATGAAGAAGATATCCAATCTCAGGCCACAAGGGTCCCATCCTTTTCCTTCTGGAGGACTGTTGGCTTTTCAACAGTCATTGCCTTTGGCTGATGATACTGATGAAAAAAGAACATCTCAAACCAACAAGCGTAACAGTTAAAGTTGAGAAAACATGAAGGTCAATGAAACATGTCGATTCTGTAAATTAGTAGAAGCACTTGGTATTGGTTTAGTGGCATGTGAATAAGCATTTTCTACTGGTTGAAAAAGCAGAGGCAACCTAATTTTAGGAGGAGGATGAGGAATAGGTGACTGAGTTTCATAATGCTAGGCAATTGTTAATGCTTGATTCACAGTACCACATACAAAGCTTTACTGAACCATATGTGTGTGTATGTGTGTGTGTTAATAATTATCTAATTGTATTGATAATTGCATCCATACATCATCTTTCAGATAAGCATAAATGAAATACTCAGAAGAGAAAATTAAATTGCAGATGATGCAAGCCATTAAACACACAAAAATAAACACGAGTACAAGATGTAGCACACACACTCAGTCCAGTGCAGTCTGGCTTCCTGAATCTGTTTGATGTGGATTGTAGACAGATTACCCTTCTTTTACAAGTACAGCTGTATGTACTGACATTCCAGAGCACTTTAAACACCTGTGCAAAATGCGGTCAGATTCCTAGGAGCTAAATAAGTGTTATACATCCACATATTACAAACCAATACTCAAGAGTGACTTTATTTTGTATTTATTTTTATTTTATTTTAGACATTAAAAAACCTGCCATGAAGTAATTGGTCATATTTACAGTTACCAGGTGGGAAAAACATTTGATTTAATCCCATCCCTCATTATCTATACCAGTGTACCAGTCTCAACCCCCAGTCTGTGTAATACTGTCCATCAGCAAGGTCGGAGCAGTGCACATCCCCTGGTTTGATGCATCCAAGGGTAAATACATAATTATATTATTGTTATAATGTATAATGGAGAGATTGTTCAATTTGTTGATACATAGTAAATATATAGCAATATGCATTTCAATCAGGGACATGCTAACAGGGAGGCACTACACAAAACACCCAGGAAGGGTTAATTTTATGTTTTTTGTTGTTATAGTTTTAGCTTAAGCAGTCCTCAAATAATAAAGACTATAGAGAGCAGGTCCCTTGTACAAGACAGGTTTAGAAAAACTAAGCTATACCACACACCAGTATGCCCTGTTGCTTTAAATTGTACACACAAGCTTAGTACACTTAGCTAACTAAAAACAAAATATGTACACTGTACATAACATACATTAAATGCATACATTGGCCACACACATGGAGAGAATATCTATATGGTCATTTGGTATATTATACATTTGTTCTTCAGTAAACAAATAAATACACATATATCAAAATGAAGTCACAATCTAACCAGATATATACATACATGAAATGCACTGTACTGTGCTACAGTTCCAGAAATGTACAACAGCTAATTTGTCTGTCACCTACCAATTATTTGTTTTCAAAGCATTTTATTCAGTTGCCTAGTAATTATATTTAACATCCTTCTGCATATGTCTTGCAGTTCAGCCACTGCACTCAATGTTTTATAACAATACTAACATCCCAACACTTTGTTGTTATTATTAGCTCCTAACTCCAGTCATTATTTTGGACCTGCGGTGTAAGTCAGGTTTGAACCCAGCATAATTATATTTACCGGGCAAACGCTGGCAAAACATGATGTATCTATTGGACCATATTGATCATAAGATGAATAGCTATATAATGGTCCTGTATATATTGTTTATGTATATATGGATACAATTATTGTGACAATGTATTAGTTAGTTAAAATTAGTTAAAGTTTAACAGTGTGCAAGTTATAAATAATATAAAAGAATAAGCATTATTTTGAGCTGTTGCTGTGTGGATAGTGCAGGGCCTTTTCTTTGGTAACTTATGTTCTATGTCCCATGTTTTTGTTCCTAATTCAAAATGTGCAATTTAGTGTTTCCTTTAATACTTGCATCCTACACACAACTGAAGAGGATTTAACATCAGTGAATGTCTTTCTACCTCTAAGCCTCTTCCACTTTATACTGGATAAAATTAATCCATACAAACGTGTATTATACTATGGAATGATGCAGTATGGAGGAGCAACTCAGCTTGAACTGATCTTTATTCCTTAAGCTGTCAAAACACCAACATCAGCTCTGAGCTACCCATAGGGGTATATGTGACTTCATTGAGTTGTTTTCATCTTCTTCATTATGATCTTTTTCCATATGCTGATTCCCTGACAGAATACATTATATATTAGACGGCGGTCTATAAAGATTGAATGGCAACATTTAATGCAAACTTATTTTAATTTGTCAGCCATTAATTAAAAACAACAACACACCGACAGGTTCATGAAGTGTCTTGGTATTTTTAAATTATGTTTCTATTATATTTACACTAGTGTATATTTATCTGTGTATCTGTCTATATATTATACTTTTTCAGTTAGTATGTTTTGTTTTTGTTGCTGTAGCTGTTTTAATGATCTGTTGTACCATGGAGAGCAGATTCTGAAAACAGAGGCGTTCTAATTCTATAACTCATATGTCTGCAGTCAAAGCATAATACATTTCCATTGTAAATGATCTGCACAATGATACATTTAGCTGACAATAGTGTAATTACTTTGAGGAATAGATAATCCTTCCCATTGCTTACTCATTGTCTATTTTAGTACACAACAATTAAATTTCTGTCATGAGTGAAATGCCACATTTGGAAAACATACATCAAAAACTATTTCTTAACCAAAATTCTAAAGTGATGGAAACCCTAACAAAGTCAGTTTAATTGTTTTCGGAATTCCTACCAATTCACTGAGAATATTCAATTAATTTGATAGGCTTTTCAATTAAAATTCTAAAAATGCTAATTACTGCGTCCCTCAAATTTATTTTAACACACATGTTTAGACATATAATTAAGTCTGGCAAAAAATACATGTCTGCACAGTAATTAATTTATGAATAGCCTGTATTTTAAAATTGTCATTGTTTTTTTTTTTTTTTTTTTTAGTATCAAACAATTATGGTTCTTTAGTTTTATTTGTCTCAGTATTGAGCAGCATATTGCTTATATTTACATCAGCACTAATTGCAAAAAAGAGAGAAACACTAGTATGGATAAAGCACAGTAGATTTTAGAAAACAGAGGTTCTCAAGTTCTGGTACACCAGTTCCATTCAAGTAATGCACAGAAATGTTACATTATAATTGCAACATTTGTAGATTCCATCACAGTACAGAATCAGGAAGATTATTTTATTTATTTATATGGGGGTGGGGGTGGAGGTACATTCTCCATAAACCATTATTGTCTGGTAAAATAGTGTGTTTAATTCCAACCACTATTTATTCATGTTTTTATTAGTTCACTACATTAAAGGTTTGTAAAATCATTTTTAAATTACATTTCTATGGTACTCAATTGCAACTATGAAAATATATACTCATTCACTAAAATGTAATCCACCTCATTTAAACATCGACACAGAAACATGAGGTTAATATTTACAATTATATTTATGTGTTTAATTGTGTTAAAATACATTGTTTGGTGTGTGGTCTGCAGAAGCCTCCCCTAGGATCCTGGTGATCTGTGAACAAAAACCACTACTATATGGGAAAGTGCTGTTGCATTGCTGACCCCTGCCTGGTCTGGACTGGGAAGATGGTACTGTGAGTTGGCTGGATTTGGCCTATGGTGACATTGTCAACTACCTACAAATCACTTGATAGGTATATTTGTTTCATATTAAAACACATTCAGACTTGTTTTATTCACCCTCGTTCAAACTACATCCCAGTCTGTTTCATTATAACTGTGCAGTACTGTTATGTAGACTCAGTGACCCACCTCACAAACTTTCTTTTAGTTCTTTTTTCTTTTTTTTTTTCTTTTCTCTGATTTTAAATGTATGAACTTGGTGAGATTTCAGAACTGCTCGTGTAGTAACTACAACTTCCATGAAACTCATATTCTCCAAAAGGATTCATAAGTCAAACTGACTGTTGGTAAACTTCCCACTTTACATAGTAGATGACCATTAGTACAATGCATTACCTGTGGAGGGAGGCATAGCTTAACTTCTTACAAAACTTACATAACCTAACCCATTTCATTGGCTGAACCTATTTTTACAAGCAATAGTAAAGCATGTGGCAGGACTGTTTATAAAAGTGATCACAGACCCGTCAATCTGATCAAGCTGCCATTATTAAACAATAACCATCAGAAAGATTGTTTGCCCCCCACCAGGGAATTTAGAAAGAAAGAAGAAGAAAGAAAAAGGTCACATGACTAATGATGTACCCCGTAAACCCCCCTGTACTGCAGTAACATAAATGTGTAGAGAAAAACACAGACCAAAAAAATACTTTATGATGTTTGCCTTCAGCAAATAATTCACAAAGGAATCTAATTGAATGACTGACAAGAAAATAAGGCACACATAATATTGCCTTCGGTAAAAACCTTAAATGCATTAGCCAGGCACTCAGCCAAGCTACAGTGCTTTTCATCTCAGTTGTTGTCAGCACACCCTCTCTTTTATTGCTTTTCTCCATGTGGTATTTCAAGTATTTTTTTCCTCACAGCACTAATATAATATGTGCCATTTAATAAAGTTGCTATATTATATCTGAAGCTTCTTCAAAATGTTACACTGACACATTTAGCAGTACTTGTTTATGTATAGGACACTTAAATAATTAGAGCTTGTAATGTTTTTTACACTTAAAAGTAATCAACAGCTACATCCATTATATCCACACATGTATTCTGGATACCCATGTCATAATCCTACATTTTTTGTATAATCAAATATTGCAATTTACAAGGGTGTCAAAACTTTCAAACACAAATGGCTAGACCATTAAAAAGGAGAATGTTTTATTTTAAATTTTTCCCAACCGTCTTTTACTGTAGTAGCTTTAACAAGTCATTTCCCTCAGTAAGCATTAGTTTTCATTAGCCTTCTTGGTGTTGACAGAAAATCAAAACTACCCTGGCCAGTATGTCCCAAAAGAGAAATTATAATTTGACAAGTAGCTCTCAAATGTTACAGTTGAAGGTGAAAATAATACAATAATCAAACAATTATGGGGTCATCTCTTGTACTGAATATATGAGGAAAGTCACTTGAAATTGTTCGCAGAGTTTAGTGAAAGCTGCAGTCTGTGTTTCATTTATACACTTGGTTTATCAAGAAGAACATTGTTCTATACATTTTAATTTTGTGTAAACAGAGGCAATGATGACTAGTGAAAGTACTATAATGTTGAGTGATTATTAGTACATTCATGAGAATGTGGTAATAAGTATGCAGTATACTCTTATCAAAGCTATAGTATATTTTTTCTCTCTCCTTAAACACATACAGTGCCTTGCAAAAGTATGCAAATCCTCTCTCAGTTTTCATATTGTGTTGCTTTAGAGGTTGCAATCATGACACAGTAGGAATGAATGTGTTATATACACATCAAAGCAAAAACAAAAAGAAAGAAGTAAATAGAGAATTAATATGAAATACAAATGAAAAATTCATAACTGAATAAGTTTTGAAAGCCTTTGTGTGCCAAAACTAAATTAATTCAGGTGCACAAAATGACCTTAACAAGCCACACTGTTAGTTGAATGGCCTCTGTCTGTGTCCAATAATAGTGGTTCTCAGGATTTCAGAATAAAAACACCTGTCTCTGTGAGGTTCTTTGGTCAGGTATTGAATTTTAAACAAAGACTCCACCATGAAAACCAAGGAGCTTAGTTAGTGAGTTAGTGATAAAGTCATTAAAAAGCACAGGTCAGGAGAAGGGTACAAAAAATATAAAAATCTGAATATCCTTGTGAACACAGTGTACTCAATCATCACAAAATGGAAGGTGCACTGTACCACCCAGACATTGCCTAGATCAGGCCATCCCTCTAAAGTGAGCAACCAGTCAAGGAGGAAGCTGGTGAGGGATGCCACTATTTGACCAACAACAACTTTGAAAGTTACAGATGTTCGATAGCTGAGATGGGAGAAAAAATCCATCAATCAATATCCAGAACACTTCACAAAGCTGGCCTGTATGGCTAGGTGGCAAGAAGGAAGCCATTACTAAATAGTAGACTTTGAGACAAAGCACATGAGTGATCTTTCAAAAAAGGTGTTGTAGTCAGGTGAGACCAAATTGGAACATTTGACGTTTGGCGTGACGTTTGGCGCAGACCCAACACAGCACATCTCCTGGTCAACACCATCCCTACAGTCAAGCCTGGTGGTGGCAGCATCATGCTATGGGGATGCTTCTCCTCAGTAAGGACTGGAAAGCTTGTCAGGATTGAAGTAAAAATGGACACTGAAAAGTACAGGCAAATACTAGAGGTAAACCTTTCAGTCTGCAAAATGAAAATTCACCTCTCAGCAGGACAATGATCCAAAGCCCAAGACCTAAGCTACAGTGGAGTTGCTTAAGAATAAGAAAGTGAATGTCCTTGAGTGGCCCAGTCAAAGTCATGACTTCAATCCTACTGAGAATATGTGGAAAGACTTGAAAACTGCTGTCCATAAGCAACCCCCAAGCAGCTTGAAAGAACTTGAGCTAACTGCCAAGAAGAATGGGCAAAAATTGTACCAAGCCAGTGTGCAAAAGTTGTTAGATACTTACTCAAAAAGACTTGCAGCTGTAATTGCTGCCAAAAGCTCTTCCACCAAAGTTGAGGGGTCTGAATATTTATGCAATCAAGAAAAAAAAAAATCTTTAGTTTTTTCTGACATTTACTGTAACTTACCTTTCTCTTAAAAGGCTTCAGTTTTAGCATTAGTTAAACTTTAAGTTAAAAAAATTACATGCATCCTTGTGTAACTTCACAAAATGGGACACCATAGGAAGAGTTTGAGTACTGTATATGTATATATTTACACCTGTCTGGGTATCTATAAATACATTTATTTTAACTGGGCATCTGACATTTTTAAAGGTGTAACCAAAAGGAGAGAAACTTATTTATGATGAATAAATATTAAATTCCACAATTTCTAAAATTTTTCATTGCAAATTGCCATTCATACAGGAAAATATACAAGCACCTGTCTTTCTCCTTTGATGCTAACACTACAATAATGGAACAAAAAGAAATTGTTAATTTAGCCCACACAGTTATTCTTTTCTCAGTGTGATCTGTAGTTTGGCCATAGGTCAAGAGAAAGTAGCGATGTACCTTTTAGATTCACACCTATATAGCTAAGATGAATTTAAAAACTACAGCAAATTAATTTACAGTGTAGACTATAGGTTAATTGCTCCTGAACAATTGAACATGTACAGGCAATTAAAGCTTTTATGCTGCTTCACTATACATAATTCAGTAAAGGTGGAGATGAGCAATCTGCATCAATGAAAAATAGATTAAAAATGATCAGCACTGTGTAAGACTAACTGGTATGAGAGAGAAGTCGAATTTATGCTGTGACCTCAGCCAAAGAATACAAATGCTGCTCTAACCTTACAGTGCATCACCTTAACTGTCAAACTGTAGCCTAACAAACATAGCAACAAAATAAACTCCACTCCTCTCCACTATGAAGCATATACCTCCACTATACAATCCATTATTTACAAAATAAACAGGTTGCCTGAAAGACTCTATGTTAAGTACAGCACATATAAAGATTAATATACACAAGGTATTTAATTACTCAAATGCTTTCCTTACTGTGTCATGTTTTGTAGCTAAATACAGCTGGAACCAAATACAATCTTTTTGGAGTTGCATGGGAATATTCAAAGTCATCTGCCAAGCTTTTGAATGTTTAAATTAACAGAGTGTACTTTGCAGGTACTGGTAAAATTGAAATAAAATATGGAAGGCTACAGAAATATATCAGCTGGCTAAGACTAGGAGGTAAGCAGTTACTGCAACCAGAGCAATTAAATTAATTATATTAGAATATTTTGAAATAATAAATACGAACTTCGAAGAATGTTCAGTTACTTCTGTGTTCTTTGTATTATTGTATCTACATCCCCTTCCTAGTTTGCATAGTGAAATCCATGAAGATGTCTGAATCATTGCTTAATTGTGTTTTCTGCTTGTTTGTTTTTAATGAATAGTATGTGGGCTGAATTACTGTGTGCTAAATCAAGTGAAACAATTGCACTTGTTTAATAAAAATCTGCTTTCAATAAAAAGGTTCTTGTTACTAATTTCCACCCACTCCATGTGTGTACATTTCCTAATTTATGTAGCTTTGATTTTGACACTTTCACTTTAACACAATACTGAAACATCTTATTGTTATGAATGCTTTTAAATCTATAACACTTCACTAACCATGAACACATGCATACAGGTATGCAAACAAAACATTCATTATTTTATCCTTAACCAACCTTCATGCCTAAATAAAAATATAAACATAAAATCATAAATCTTGCATTATTACTCTTCAGCTTAGCATTGAGTGCCCTTTTTCACAGTTTTTGTTGATGACTGAAGAAAGCTGCTTTACCATTTGTGATGCACACTTTTTATTACACACATGCCTGAACCTCATTTGTTCTCAAAGATTCATCGGTCATTGTGGATGCCTGTATCAGGTCATGTGTATAAACAGCTGCATTCATGCTATCCGGAATGACTTATTTTCATATAAATGCACACTGGGAAATGAAGATGTTTATAACAATTCCTGCATGCAGTTGTGAGTTTATCAGCCACTCAGAGTGAAACGTTTAGAAGTGTGGTGGACACACCAAATAAAGAAACAACGGTACGGAAACAGTAAAGATGCTGACTGGATTATCAATCTAAAAACAGAATAATGTGTCTCTTGCTTTGCTATTGACAGTGTACATAGAAGTGATGAATTTCAGTAGATCTGCAGATTGTATTTGTTCAGTTTATCTTTTTTCATTGTAAAATGCCTTAATTAACATGGCAAATTGAAGCCCTCATTTGCCATCAGGCAGTTACTTGTCTGTCATACCCCAGGGCCTCCCCCATTGGCCTCAGCACAACCTATTCCAGTTATAAAGATGAAAAGGTGCACCAGTGAACCTGGAAACATGAAAGAACAGGCACTTCGACCTTTGCTGTGCTTCTATGAACAGAAGCTTATAGTCTAAAACTATGATCCCCAAGAGAGAAAACTGTGGCTGACAGGAGATTATATTGACCAAAGGCTGAGAGCAGCATTGTCTCCTGGAAAACAGAGGATCATGTTTTTTTGTTTTTTTTGGGAGAATATAAATTATATACAGAAATCACCTAAGAAGAAGTCTTATGTGTCTGACTCTTGCCGCTCAAGGAAGAAACACTGGAGTGTTGAATTTAACATATAATATATTTCCTTCTGATCTGTCCTCTGGAGAGACAATATAACATACATAATGAATAGGTATGTTCTGCAAAATGTAAAAAAAACAAAAAAACAAAAGGAGTCCTGTTATCCTAACCCCCAGAGAAATATGCTGTTATGCTGTACCAGAGCAATACAAACAGTGTCGCATCATGTTAAAACTCCAAAATTTCCATTCTTTCACAGCTGGCAAAGGCAGAGACCTAATTATACTTCTGCTTAGCCGGAGACCCGAGATTCAGAAATGTGGTCTGTTTTACTGAGCATCCAATGTTCCCTAGCAAGCAGTCACTACGAATATCATTCTACCCAAATGCGGCCACCATCAGAGTATTTGTAGAACTAAATTAGTTTTGAGTGGCTTTAGTTCTTACCTATTTGCACATTTCATCCTGATCTTAATAAAGAAGGTTATATTCTAGATATCACAAAGGAGCCCACTTTTTGAGTAATAAAATAAACACCTGGGCAAGAGTGATGATTTGCCTGTACTCTATAAAACCCAAAGCACCAGAAAAACTCATCATTTCATTCCTGTTGCAAATGGAGAAAGATGAGAACGTAGATGGATTTCCCAGCCCTTATTATACCTACAGTTATGTATTGCACATGACATGATAGTGCAATCTGGTAAAGCCTGCAGTGCAACCTACAAGACTCTGGAATAAACCTTGGAATACAAAGTAAGGCTTCCTGCAACTGTAACAACCAAAGGCAAATAATACGAATTCCCACTCTCCCTTTCAAGATCATCTCGAAGCACTTGGCAGATACCACCTGTTGTTTTTAATATTCAAACAAGGTTTCTTCCGGCCCTATACGTCACACAAACTTGTGAACTGATATCGATGTCATGAACGTCTTAGCTACTGATCCTTTTGGTAGCAAAAAAATAAAAAAGGTAAATTACATGTATAACCCAGTACTTTTCGTTTACAGATAATGTCATAGTTTTATTTTCTCCTGTCCTTTGTTTCTATTTCTTCTTTTTCGCCTTCTCACATCTCTGTACTTATTTAAAATCCTACTTTATTGTCAAGTGCAACATGAATGCTGCAGGAACAAGCACTCAATTTCTCATACTCCTCAGCTCAGTTTTATCACAAATTGATATCAAGAGCACCACGATTCAGGACTCAAAATACAAGATACTTCTATACACATAGGTCTGTGGCTGTATTAGGCAGTCTGTTCACATCAGTACGTCGAGTAATCGATAATGTCCTTGGAACAATATGCTAGTAGCAACAGGATGAGTGAGATGGGTTAAATCACTTGCTCTCCTTTGAAACCTTTTCTTATGTTCTTATTAATGCTATACATCATGTCTAGGAGTTCTAATTTCTGTTTATGTATTTATTTATTTATTTCTTCCCTGTCAACTTGCCTGTAGCAGATTAAGTTAGCCAGCAGAGCAGTTTAGAAGATATAAAATGACTATCTAAGTTTAAAGAAAACAGGAGCTGAGAAACATGAGATTAAATATCTACAAATGAGGCATTGATCATTCTTACATATTTTTCAAAAATTCTAAATATTCCTTAAATATTCTAAAGCTAGGACAAACAGTTGTGTTATATACAGACAGATGACAAATTAAAGGAAAACCTGAATAAATTAGTGGAGGAACATAACGAATGCAAATGCCTCCAAACAGGTGTACTGCATGATACAATTAACCAATGAACATCTTATCATGCTCTGTGGCATGCATAAAAATGCTGAGCAGGCCCAGTTGACCTCAATTTTGGATCAAGATGGCAAGAGGAAAGGATCTATGTGACTTTGAAAGAGGGGTCATTATTGGGGCACAACTGGCAGGAGCTTCAGTCAGAAAGACACTCAGCTGGCTAGTGTTCTCTACAAGTGGGCGAGTGCATGTGTGGCGACACCAAGACAACAGTAAAGGCCTGACTGCTGGACCCCTACAGTGAGGTGGTCCAGAGGCTCTGTTATGCTGTGTGGGGCATTTTCCTGGCATGGTTTGGGTCCACTTGTCCCCTTAGAGGGAAGGGTCACTGCAAATCATTACAAAGTTATTCTGAGTGATCACCTTTATCCTATGGTGACACATTTCTATGCTGATGGGAGGGGTCTCTTCCAGGATGACAATGCCCCATCCACAGGGCACGAGGGCTCACTGAATGGTTTGATGAGTAAGAAAATGATGTGAATCATATGCTGTGGCCTTCGCAGGAACCAGATCTCAACCCAATTGAATACCTGTGGGAGATTTTGGACTGACGTGTTAGACAGCACTCTCCACCACCATCATCAAAATACCAAATGAGGGAATATCTTTTGGAAGAATGGTGTTCATCCCACCAGTAGAGTCCAGAGACTTGTAGAATCTGTGCCAAGAGCATTGAAGCTGTTCTGGTGGCTCGTGGTGGCCAAGCACCTTACTGAGACACTTTATGTTAGTTTTTCCTTTAATTTGTCACCCATCTGTATGAATATATGGTATAGAAATACATACAATTGGATGCTTTTGAAATGTTTTAATTTATAGAGTACTTCCTATCTTATTCCTTTTTGGTAAACCTGGAGGTTGCATTTATTTAGGTAAACATAAAACAGTTCAACAGTCTTTCTTTTCTGTTTTTGTTTAGAAATTAATTCCCATGTAATCAAACATAAATCTATATATTTATTTTCAATGTATATAATAGAAATTGCATTGTTGCTATAGCAATATTCTTTATTATATTATAAGGTAACTTTATTTGTACACATACAGTTATCTCAGAATACATTGTAGACTCAGTGAATATGCACTTTATTATTCAACTTTTTGTGTTTAGTTCAAATGTACTGTACAACATTAATGATATATCACTTCATCCAACTCAATCAATGAAGTATGTATATTTGTAGATGTAATATATTTTAGAAAAGGAGTGAAATTGTTAATTAATTGGGAAACACTTTATATTACAGTGTCATTAATAAGTGATTGGTACATAGTGTATAAAACAGTTAGGGACAATTCATAATTCAATTTATAAATTATCAATAAACCTTTATAATATATTAATTATGTTTTTTTTATTTTTTTTAATAATAAACAAAATAGTGTTTTGGGAGCTGCCACAACACTTTTTTGTCAAATCTTTATTATAAATGATGAATCATAACTTATAAGTGTATTGATTATTTATAAATTGAATTATTAATGTTTCCTGTTTTATAAACTATTTACCAATAATTTTATGTTACCATTATTTGTTTACTGTGTTTTAATTTTGTTTTGACAGAACAGATGTCACAATCAACAAAGTTGTGAGTTTACTTTTTCCAGGATGAGTATATATGGAATATATTAGTACACAGGGACATACAGAGGAGGGAGGGCGCGAGTCACTGCCCCATTGGTCTACAGTGGACAGCCCACATTTCCCTCTCCGCCCCCCGCAAGTGCTCTTACCAACCCCTCCCAGGATTTTTTCTTTAAAATAAGTCTAACCTTTAAAATCTAAGGTTGCGTCATGTATGTCCTGCTTCTAAAGGCAAGTAACCAATTAGACATATACATACATTTGAGCCCTGGAGCAGTTTTGTCCTAACAGAGTTGATTTCTAAAACCTCGCTTCACTGATTGGGTCATTTACTTCTGCTTGAAGGTGGGATTAAACTGAGTGACAGTCCATTGACAGGTTAGGATTATTTTACAGTTTTTGTTGATCGCTTTGGTACTATTATCGCAAGTATGGGTAAAACTTCACAACTCTTAGTACATAACTCCAAACTTATCACATGCAGCCAGTCTTTTACTCAAAACTTGCCATTGTGCATTCATTTGGATTGTAAACATCTCTCACCACACAACCATTGATTCAAAATATATGTTTCTCGTGAAATGTCATGAGAACATATGGTTTAATCACCAAAACACAAAATAATGATATCTTTTCAGTTTAGTCGTTTTAACTACCAGTGAATCCAATAACAAACAATGCAAGATACACATTTCAAATCGCCCTTAGAAGTGCTGAAATGAATATGCTACAGTACTGTAAAAGACAGATTACAGTTTTCACATAGGGCAATACACTTACATTACCCAACATTTACAGAATCTATTATTTCCATAATATCTATCCTATGTGCAGTCAAGTTGTGATCAATGAAGACATTCTCTACAATCATTTGGGCAAATTTGTTTTTATTTTTCAGATATAATTGTAACATAGGCATACTCTCTATAATCAAATGTACACAGTTAAATAAAACAAATTAACTAAATGAATACAAAACATAACATTTAGCACACATTAATTTGAATCAAGCCTGTCTTGAGCATTTGGCCATAGATTCTCATCCACTTCGCAATGAATGTCATCATTGTTCATGCACCTTGGGAAAAACCTTTTGACATGGCAAATCCATGCTTGACATTGGTCTACACTGATACCATCACATGCCTCATTCATTGCCTTAAGGAGGGTGGCGGGCTCAAGGGGTTGGAGACCTTACACCTCCATGCTGAAAAAAAAGGAGAGTATGGGGGCAGGTAGAGGGTCATGAATTGGGGATGGGCCTGAAATCATGCTTGAACCACCTCTGCTTGGTGCAACCTGACATTGTCCCACACAATTACATAGGTGACCCCTTCACCTTGACAGGCCAGCTCAATTTCATTGAGAAACTCAATTAGATGTGCAGCATTGTAGGAGCCAAGTAATGGCCTACGTCCTACCACACCATCTTCAGAGATGTTTCCTCCACATTGTCCAGGCACTTGGACAGTGGCCCATTGGCCGATGAGGTTCCATCCACGGTGACAAGTTTTGGCCAGGTTAAAGCCCGCTTCATCAACAAAAATGTACTTATGATGGTTCACATCAGCATAATGACAACATGAAAGAAGTTTGTTTGAAATCTTTGCAAATTTATTAAAAATAAAAAACAAAAAAATCACATTACATAAGTATTCACAGCCTTTGCTCAATACTTTGTTGAAGCACCTTTGGCACCAATGACAGCCTCAAGTCTTTTTGAGTATGATGCTACAAGCTTGGGACACCTATTTTTGTGCAGTTTCTCCCATTCTTCTTTGCAGGACCTCTCCATCAGGTTGGATGGGGAGCGTCGATGCACAGACATTTTCAGATCTCTCCAGAGATGTTCAATCGGGTTCAAGTCTGGGCTCTGGCTGGGCCACTCAAGGACATTCACAGATTTGTCCTGTAGCCACTCCTTTGTTATCTTGACTGTGTGCTTATGGTCATTGTCCTGTTGGAAGATGAACCTTCACCCCAGTCTGACGTCCAGAGCGCTCTGGAGCAGGTTTTCATCAAGGATGTCTCTGTACATTGCTGCATTCATCTTTCCCTCGATCCTGACTAGTCTCCCAGTTCCTGCCGTTGAAAAACATCCCCACAGCATGATGCTGCCACCACCATGCTTCACTGTAGGGATGGTATTGGCCAGGTGATGAGTGGTGCGTGGTTTCCTCCAGACATGATGCTTGCCATTCAGGCCAAAGAGTTCAATCTTTGTTTCATCAGACCAGAGAATTTTGTTTCACATGGTCTGAGAGTCCTTCAGGTGCCTTTTAGCAAACTCCAGACGGGCTGTCATGTGCCTTTTACTGAGGAGTGGCTTCCATCTGGCCAATCTACCATACAGGCCTGATTGGTGGAGTGCTGCAGAGATGGTTGTTCTTCTGGAAGGTTCTCCTCTCTCCACAGAGACACACTGGCGCTCTGTCAGATTGACCATCGGGTTCTTGGTCACCTCCCTGACTCAGCCCTTCTCCCCCGATCGCTCAGTTTGGCTGAGCGGCCAGCTCTAGGAACAGTCCTGGTGGTTCCAAACTTCTTCCATTTACGGATGATGGAGGCCACTGTGCTCATTGGGACCTTCAATGCTGCAGAAATGTTTCTGTACCCTTCCCCAGATCTGTGCCTCGATACAATCCTGTCTCGTAGGTCTACAGACAATTCCTTGGACTTCTTGGCTTGGTGTGTGCTCTGATATGCACTGTTAACTGTGGGACCTTATATAGACAGGTGTGTGCCTTTCCAAATCTTGTCCAATCAACTGAATTTACCACAGGTGGACTCCAACCAAGTTGTAGAAACATCTCAAGGATGATCAGTCGAAACAGGATGCACCTGAGCTCAATTGTGAGTGTCATGGCAAAGGCTGTGAATACTTATGTACATGTGCTTTTTTGTTTTTTATTTGTAATAAATTTGCAAAGATTTCAAACAAACTTCTTGGGGTATTGTTTGTAGAATGATTAGGAAAATAATGAATTTAATAAATTTTGGAATAAGGCTGTAAACATAACAAAATGTGGAAAAAGTGAAGCGCTGTGAATACTTTCCGGATGCACTGTACATATGAAGTAGGCGATGCATCAATTAGTAACAGTAATACATTATATAGTGCTGTACCTGAACATACTCATCCCTCAGTTGTTTCACCTAGTCATTGTTTCTCTCAAAAGGCAACAGGTGTTCCATTGATATCTGGTGCCTCTCCAAAAGGCGGGCTACTGTTGGTAGGCTGATGGATGCCACATTGGCAATGGTGTCATTGTTCTCCTCAATTGCCTGCTTTATTTCCGGCAGCCGTACATCATTCCTGGCCCTCACCATTTCCACCACTGCCCACTCCTGCTGGTCGGTCAGCACACGGCCACGGCCACCACTATGAGGTTTTCTGTCAATTCTAAGCATAGAACAAAGTATACTGTCAATAGATCATACTGTAAGAATACTGTAACATGTTTGATGAATTTACATGCATTACAATCTACTGTAAATGTAATGGTAAAGCATAGTATATATCCTCCAGACTTAACACTATGTGAAATCAATTAGCCATAATGAGTATTCATTATATGTGGATACCTGTAATTTAGATGTTCATACAAACACACATTTGTGTAATTTGTGTAATTCTCGAAATCCATATACTGTATATAGCTGACAAACCAATTTAAAATCTATAGGTTTACCAAACGGTTCAGTGATTAACCATTAAGAGCAGTTGGATTAAGTGATTGTCAAATGTATTTACGCAAATCAGAAGTGAAGCATATTAAAAGTATTGTAAGCATTGCATTGTGAAAGACAATGACTTCATATAAAAGCTATTTCTTTGATGACACACAGATTAGGTGTGGTGAAAAAGTTACTGTTTAATTTTGTGTGTTATACTTAGTCAATTGAACATGTGATTACATATTTGAAAAAACAGCCTTTTTGAAGTTGTTGGTAGGAAAACAGAAAACAGTATTGAACATTTCTCCAATCCGGCAAAAATGCTCCCCTCATCCCTGTTAGTACATAATGTAGCGTAAGGTACACTTATAAATTTCAATTAAAGAAGTGAATTTATAGTATCACCTTATCACGAATCCTGGAATCTTGTAGAACTCAATTTCTGTAATAATTGGACGCAGACACCAATTCCAAAGATATAAATTGTCAAATTTATTCAAAAACAAAGACTAAATGTAGCACTACACTAATTACACAAAAGGGAAAACTAATTAAAATTCAACTCTAGATCAACAAATCAAAGACAAATCACTTCCGTGACCAAATCAAAGACCATGGGATCGCATATGATAACACACAAATCGTTAAACAAAAAAGGTTATAAACACATCGACTACAATACCGGTTAGTAAGACGAAGGTGAGTCTCTCGTTAGTATTGTTAGTCAGACATTAAATAACTACGCAGGTTAGTATTTATGTCAGGTAACTTCTCGTTATATATATATCAGTCTCATTTACGTTTAGGTGCCGAGAAAGATCCTATCATTACTTGTTACCACAATTTCCCTTAACTGATTATTATTCAATGATTAAGGATAAGCAGGGCCACCAATAATCTAATGTCTATTAACGTGTCAGTTTCAGACTAAACAGTTAAACAGGAATGAGAAGATATTTCTCAGCGTTGACAGATTTTATTTCTAAAATTATCAACAAAACAGTTTAATGCAACACACATTTATATTTAAGAAAACTAAATGATATTACACATTCTAGAGTTATGAATCACAGATTAACATTTCTAATTGATTTTTCAAATGTCATGAATCACAAACTCCAAACTGTTAAACTTATCTGAACTTCATCGCAGAGAGGCCTCTCTGTCTTCGGGCTCAGATAACAGCACACGGCACGAGGTCCGTGTGGTTTGGAACAAAGTCAGTCCGGTTCGGCTTTGTCCAAGAACTTCCACTCAGTCGATGCACCTGGAAGTTGGGGTTTTGCGAATGTAGAGTCTTTTCCAAACAGATTTTCCACTGGTTTGAAGGCTCCAAGGTTGTGCACAAAATCTTCTTGGCAAGCAGGGTTTCCACCATAGTTACTTGAAGACAAAGTCTTTGAGGAAAGCAGGGCCCTGTTCGTTCCAAGGGTCAAGTTTCTTAAGACTCAAATAGCTATTTAAATGACTGACACTTTCGTATACAGTCGACTTAGTCAATTGTCCAGCTGTAAAACTCCACTGATCAGGTGGGCACAGGCGGGCAGCGCAGTCTGTAAAGTTCTTTATTTAATAAAGTCCTTTAAAAGCATTCTTCGTACGGCTCAATCTCCTTCTCCCAGTTTAACTCTTCTGTTGCCGGCAAAGACTTGGTTGGTTTCTGGTTCCGGTTCGGGCAACAGAGCTACAGGTTGAGCTGTGGCAGCGAGTTTCTGGTTCAGGTGAGAGAGAGAGAAAAAGAGGCCGTGCGCTGTTCTTTATACGTCTGTCAGATCAATAGGTGATTGGTTCTTGAGTTTTTGAGATTGGATTTCGGTTTCAGCCCCCAGTGTCCTGTTGGAGGGGGGCTTGATTTATGACTGATGTCAATCCATGCCATCTTATGGAAATGCCGGATGGCCCGGGTTCGTAGCTCTGTGTCTGGATTTCGGCTCTCGTCCATTTCAAAGAGTTTTTTATTACCTACAGGCCCCTTTCTCCAGACATCGCATAGCAGGATTCCAAACTATTTGGCCTTTTCTCGGTGCCATCCTCCCCAAAACTGTCACTTTGATGTAAACCAGTTCCAAGCTGATGAGTTAAGGAAATCTGATAACTTTGGGGGGGAGAGGTCTTCTTTAGATCAGTGCTTCAGCTCAGAGCTAAAATGCTCTTATCAAAATACACCCAACATAACGCTACAATAACATGAAAATAAAAGCTGAAAACCCATTTATTCAACATTAAGCTAAGTAAGTTCAATATAAGTGGTGACATAACTTACAAGTATTTTTTTAAGCAAATGTTGGTTTGAAAAGTCTACATAGTTCATTATTTTTCAAACATATATACCTAAATCAAACAGAATGTCCACATGAAATACACACACACACATATATATATATATATATATATATATATATATATATATATATATATATAGTAACTGTGTATCTGTCATAGGAATAAGTTACTGCCTTTAACCCCATTTGTTGAACAAGTATTTTATCCAATGCATTATTTATTTGATCTGTCAATCTCAATCAATAATGTCATTAATATTATAGTTTTCTTTATTATTACAATAATTTGACCTCATAGAGGTTTCCCTTATCTGCTTATTATACATACTACCTCAGCAGCTGATGTTCAAAATCGGCATGGACATTTGTACGGTGTGGTGTGTTTCTAGGAGGACCCTTCATATTTAAAACCTTCAATTTATTTTCTTTCTTTCTTTCTTCTTTTATTTTCTTCTCCTCAAAGCTGAACCTTTCTAGTGACCCTGACAGAATATCTTGCAGACGACATACACTCTTGTACACTGTGACTGTGATCTATTCCACTGCGGTAAGTGATGAATTTTGCATGAACTTCCCTTTGAGAAAAGCTATTAAGAATGTGAGCAAAAAAGCTACAACGCTAAAAGTGCTTTCTGAGGGCTTTTAGAAACAGCAGTGGGTCAGAGGTTACTTGAGATGGTTTCATCTTGCTAAAGGTTTTTATGTGTCACGTCACTCCATAAGTGTAGATGAATGTGTTTTTTGGAGCAAGACTGCTGTCTGCACATCTAAAGAAATCAAAATTATGTAGAGAAAGGAATAAGATGTGCCCTTGTAAAGAGCAATTGAGCTGTAGAAGAAAAAAAAAAACATCCAGGTGAACCAAATATATATTTATTTTATTTTCACTGAGTTGATAAGCTACTACATCTGATACTAGACTGATTTTGTTGTGTGAAGAACTGCATTTAAAGAAGTGTATGTTATTTGTCATCAGCATCAAGTTATCTGATTATATTATATTCTGAATCAAATTTGATTTAGATTTTATTATGCTTTTAAATATTGCTTTTGAAATGTGAGGTGCAAATTATTAAAATCACATTAGCTTGTGGTACTGAAGCCAAAACTTTATAGCTAAGCATTCTTACTGTCTGTTTTATATGAAGATTATTGTGATTTAATTACAATCACTATCAGTTCAGGCATTGTATTAATGTATGGTGGGTCTTTACCGTGTCCCTCTGGGGCATAACAACAACATTAGCGAATTATTTGGGTTTCCACCCGAAGAAACAAAATAGAAACAAACTTGCTGTCAGAAGGTCAATATGAAATCATGCCAACCAAGAAGAACACATCGAACATTTGGCAATGTAAGTTAATATATTATTTAATTTGTATCATATGTTGTGTGTAACATTTTGACAAAATGCACACTGTCTCCTAATTTCAGCTATATTTTACTGTGTTTTTCTGTTCGCTAGCTTACTTACAAGACAGTTCGGAAAATGTAGAGTTAGCTAACATTTACAGTAGCCAGTATAATTAGATGTTATAAACATTGAAAACTTTTGAGAATTTGATAATCAAGTTCTGTACAATAAGAACCGTTCATGACAGAGGTCAGCTATCTTCGAAAACTCTCCAGGGTCACATTATTTAGCAAACACGATTGTTGAGTCAACCAAATCGTTACCTTCAGTGTCAAGCAGATAGTCTCTCCAGTATCCCAGTATTCTGGTTTCCTCCTGCCATCTACTTCACTGAGCTGAACCTTGAAGATGCCCTCCAATGATTCAGTAATCAATTTCACCACACTGGAGCACATAAAGGGTCTGAATAGGTCTGCATGCTGCTCCAGTGCATGAATGACATCCAATGTGGAAAGCCCATCCCTACATCTGGAAACATAAGCATACATAAATGGCACTACCTTAACGTTTTCAAAGTTAAGCACATACACTCAAGTTAGGCATAGACACTCACCTCTGTATTGTTAAACTATTTTGGTAAATTATGTACCACTGCATGAATATTATATACTGTAATTTCCAAGAACAAGACCAAAACATACATTTTATTAAGATGAGCTTAATTGTAAAATGAACCTACCTCAAGCAGGGAGGCCTTCATGTTCTCATCAGTTATATCTTCTATCGTCACTTCAGAGTCAGACATTGCTCTCCCAGTAAGGTAATGGTACAGTGTCTCTGAGAGAAGATGAGGACCTGGACCTCCCAGGAAGGAAATATTCACCATCTTTTGCAGCTGTAGTGAATAGGTATTGTTTTCTCCAATGGGTTAAACACCATTAACCAACAGTTATTATCACAGTTAAGGCAGATTAATTGTGGAATTAAGTACAATTAATTACCTGCATTATCAAAGGTGAGAAATGTTCTATTCATTGGGCCGTCAAAGTTTATTTGACTTCTTAAACAGTCCATTAAAAGGGTTATAAACTCGCATCTGGGACCACCAGTGTCCACTCCTTCTTTAGTTGGCCCCTTGTAATGTGTGAATTTCAAGAGCATTTCATGAGATGGATCATATGAAGCACGTTTAAAACTACAGACTGCTCCATCCAACGTATTAGCTCAATTTATGTTAAATATGCTGCAAGACATTCTTGTGATCTTCGATGAGAGATTTGACACAATGTCTGCAGCAGTCAATCCATCTGTGCTATAAAACAATTAGAGGATGTGGTAGAGTAAATCAAAATAATAATAATGAAACTGTAATGAAATTGAAATTGTTCATTGTAATGAAACTAATAATTAAAGAGTGAATAAATTAAGAATAAAGTAGACAGAAAACAGAAAATGTGTACCTTTCCTCTTCAAGGTATTCAAGGTGCACTCACCAAGGTGCCAGAAAGTGGACTGTCAGATGTCAACTTAACATGGACCTCTGTCATCTGTGCTCGAACAATCCCCATGGTAACCTTTAAAAAACAATGACTGATATAGGTCTAAAGATCATTTGCATCAATCTCTTCTTGTTCAGTAGATATTTTTTTAATTAACTGGTGAAGAGATTTGGTTTAGATTAGAATCACCAACCTTTGTTTGAGAAGCCTTCCAGTGTGCAGATGCACAGTGTTATCATTGGTAAGCCTTTCCAACTGCCTCCTTATATTGATTAATTGTGAAAGGTGTGTCTGTTCCTGGGATGTTTTTGATTTCTATAGCATCAGGGTATAGCATAACATAGGGACCATCTTCCATATCTTGATTGATTTCTTTCAGCTGTTAAGCATTGCTCAAATGACCAACGAAATTGAAAATCAAGTGGCAGGGACTTCCCTTTCATAGGTTTAAGGAGGTGATCCATCCTCCTCATAACTCCAACATACATCTGCAGCAAAATAAATGGTAATTTAGTGACAAACTGGTGTTAATTGAAGCATTTAGTTAACAGAGTGTGTGACAGTATAGACCACTGTATCATTGGCAAGTTGATATGAGAAACAATGTTTAAAGAAAATACCTTCACAGTGTTCTTCTTATAATTTCTAGATTCCTGACATTTCTTTGTAAAGAAGTATTTTTCCTACTTCAAACAAAGAGTCCAATCACATATTAAGGAAATTCATAAATTACTCTCATATAGACCTGACTACTAATCCTGTCATGCTCACTCACCCAGTAGATTCATGCATTAAAATTTAACTCAATGCCATATCATACAGCAACCTCCCTATTTACCTGTACTGGTGCTAGGCTGACTCTCACCTGGGAAAATGTGTGCAGCGTCTTTCAGGAACTTCATGCTTTTGCCACATGAACTTCAAAAAGCAGGGCAGTTCTCCAAGCCACAGAATGGACAATACATTGTGATCTGTCATACAACATTAAATTATATTAGCTTCGTTTTTGTCCATGCAGGTCCCTTCAAGGTTGCTTCAGACACATCCCCTCCCATTCATATCTATGAGACATATCAATTGACATATAACTTCGCTAGTTAGTAAATAGCTAGGTTGATAGAGCGCATTGCATTGAAAAAAACACAAAGTTGTCCACTATTGTTAACTAACAAATATGTCAATTTGTACATTTGAATTTGTAATGTTTGATGCCTTGTACTTAACTGTATTCTTGCACTTTGTATTGCACTTATGTTGTAAGTTGCCCTGGATAAGGGCGTCTGCCAAGACAAAAAAATAAAATAAATAACAATAATAATAATAATAATAATAATAATAATAATAATAATAATAATAATAATAATAACTATGCTTGTTATGGTCACATTTCAAATAAATGCTTATCTTTTCAGATTTTAACAATATCACTGTTTGGCTAGCTTAGATATTCAGTTTTAATAAATCTAGTCTGAAGGTGCCTTTAAACTAGCAAGCTGGCTTGCTAACTAATTTAAGCTAAGGATTTCAATCTGAGGGAACAATCAAACATCTATTTATCTATTATTTCTCACTTACAATAAATTGTGAAAGGAACCACCAAGTCCAAGTTAATTTACTTACCTTAACAACTTGTCACAGAAACAGTGCAGTTGCTGCTCCAAAAACACCAATTCCATTTCTGCATTGCCCCTGTTGGTCCAGAGCACTTCCATTGTGAGTGAACTGATACGCAACATTTTTGCAAATATTTTTAGTTTCTATTAATTCTGTTGTGTTGTCACTTAATGTTGTGGTGTTGTATGTATTTTATTGTTTTCTCAAATGCAAAGTTTTCAGAAATGTTTCATTTCTGTTAACGTGTTGTGTTGTGGATTAATGTTGTTGCGTTGTCAGCTTTTGTTTGCTTCACTAATGTTGTTGTGTTCTGCCCCCGAGGGCCACCGTGGGTCTTATTTATTTTTACCAAATATATTTTTGTAATTAACAATAAAATATTAATTTGTATGTCCAATTATTCTAGATAACACAGGTTATTAAAAAGCAGAATGTATTTAATATTTTATGACATGACAATATCTATTGAAAATAAATCAAATACAGGGTGTTAAGTAAACATTGCAGACTAATGACATAAAGCATTATGTATGTTTTTGAAAATGTACTAATACAAACCAGTGCTTTGGAAAAATGCAACATGTATGATGAAACACATGACCAATCAGCATTCATTGTCGTTGACAGAAGCACATCTGGAGACATAGTGTGCAGATTCAGAAGTTGACTACTTTGCAGAAACAGCAGTAAAAATGACAGTCATGTTTATTTATTGCAACAGCTTGATTTTAACATTACCTAGTTTAATTATACCAAGGCATAGACCAAATAAACACTCTGACCTACCTCCAAATCAAGAACCTGTAGCTAATCACACTTTCACTTATTGTCAGAAGTCACTTTCTACTCCTTCTAAATAAAAACATGATGGTTTCTGACATTTTTGCAGAAATTATTTGATTGTGCCACCCCACAGTGTCATCAGCTGACCAGGTGGCTGGTCTCAGACATTGCCACAGGTGAAGAAGCCGGATGTGGAGGTCCTGTGCTGGAGTGGTTACATGTGGTCTGCGGTCATGAGGCCGGTTGGACGTACTGCCAGATTCTCTACAATGATGTTGGAGGCAGTTTGTGGTAGATAAATGAACATTCAATTCAAATGAGAAATGCTCATTAACATGGAAACTAATTTGTGCAATTTTCTTTTGAGAAAAAGGCTATTTGTGCCTATATAAAATTAGATCTTTAATTTCAGCTCATGAAACAAGGGACTAACACTTGTTGCATGTTGCATTTATATTTTTGTGCAGTATATTTCAGTCATCATTGTAAAGTATTTGGAAAAATCTAATATGTCACCTAAAATACAGGACCAATTGATTTGCCTTCAACAAATTAAAATCTAGAATATGAAACAGAGTTACAGTTGTTCTGTAAGTGGTTTCAGAACAATTCTAGAATTACACAATATGCTGTTGCCCATGTGCTTTATTTTCAATCTGACACAATTTCCATTATGCATTTGCCATCCTACCAAGTTTCATTAAATTTTATGGCCAAAATTTGGCAGAATAAAAATAATAGTAATAAACAAATAAATTAATAGTCCTAACAATAACAATAACTGTACAACACCTTCAGTGCATGGCCCCTGATAATAATATTAATAATAATACTAACTACTACTAAAAATAATAATAAAAGCTGAACTGGATAACTCCTAAGAGGAGTTAAGTTTGTTTAGGAAAACACATTTTTGTCCTAGGTTATGAACCATTTTTATTTTGATAATTTATTCGTTTTGCCTGCCAAACTTCTCAAATATAAATGAATACGGTTTCACTTATTTTTTCTCTGAACCAAGGCAGTGACATTTGAACCAGCCTTCAGAGTACATACTAGAGCTACCCTTCCTATATTGGTAAAGAGCTCCCAAAAATAAGAGTGTCTTCGAAGTAAATATATAGAACAAGGAGGAGTTCAGCACTCCTCTTTGTCTGTGCTTAAATCCAAGGGGAATTACTCTCCTTTCTCAACTTGACCACAGTTGTAATCTCATTTTCACTGAACTCTTTGGACTACACCACCTTGTTAACTTCTGAAGACAGAACAAGTCCATTCATTATATAGCCCTCATGATGAATGACTTAGGCAGACGGTAAGAGAAAGCCTAGGTGTAAACACTCAACCTCTGATAAATCACCTGGACACTGGAGTCTAGCCCTTAACCTAAACATAGTCTAGAATAAGGATATACACTCTGATTTTAAGAACTGTTGGGAAGTTGTCTTGGGATAACCAATGCTTTCCAGCTATTATTCCTTTTTCAATTTAATATCATATACTGTATGTACATACATACTACACACACGCACACACACACACACACACATATATATATATAAAAATACACAGAGTTCTTAAATATACATCCATGACAAACAAAAATTGGAAAATTAATAAATCACACTTCGACATAATATTGTGACACATGATATCTGACACCATACCAGTGTCATTCCACTCAAATCTACATCCACTGCTATCCATGATGCTGCATTTGTATTCCTTCCAATGGTAAAAATGATAATAATATTGATTTAAAAAAATGCATTGAGATGATATGGACAAGATTTTATATTATATTGTTATGCAAAGTATATATTTTTCTGGTTTCAATCAAAACTGCAGGATTGCTAATTAGTTTCATGTAATCAAAAGTGAAAGTTATCTGCTGTGATAGGCTTCCAAAATCCCTTCTATTTATCAGAATGTTCTTGTTTCCACTAAATTCTCAAATAACCAAACCCTCAAAACTAGTACTGCACATTACAGATGACAAAGAATATGTTCAGACCTTGGGGATTTTGGTGATAAAATGCTACAACATCAAAGATGGTACTTTTATTTTTATTGTTCTTTGAACCTGACATTTATATTTATATTTAACTTGTTCTGATAATTCAGCATCTGTTTCCAAAACTGAATTTGAACCAGTGGGTTTTCTTTCATGCACACTTTGGTCTGCTGTTGCAAACAATATTGACTTTTTTAAAGTTTATGACTAGCAGCTCCAGGGCAAATGGCAACAAACTCTTATAGAAGAGTAAAGTATTGAGTGTATTGCAAAGTTCTTTATGGTCCTATCTGTGTCAAGACTCAAGTAAACCCAAACACTGAGTCTGACTTCTCAAATGTCAGACATCAGTTACACTTAAAATGTTGCCTTCTACAATGTACATGGGAAATTTATTAATTTAACCTTCTTAAGTATGTGCAGTATGTTTTCAGACACAAGTAGAAATAAAGTAGTACCAACACACTTATGTATGTGCTCCAAAAAACTCCTGATGAAGATTGTATGTAGATAAACATTTGTCTCTTGAGCATGTATGTGTGCAGGTATTACTTTACTTTCTACATATAAGATTTTGGACTTAAAACTCAGCAGGACTTGTCAGCTCTTGGAAAAGTATATTTGAAGATAATGCTGTCAAGGGCCTTTATGTGCGCATTACAAGTCAAATGTATTGAATTTGACAGTACACCTGGGCCAAAAGAAAAAAAATATGGTCTCACTCTACAAAAGGGTGGTGCACAAGGAAGAGTGGTGGCAGAAATGTGTTGATGAGGGGACAAGAGTGATGCAGCTGCAACACCAGGTGAAATTAATGAAGGTGTACCCCTAAATACTTGTAGGCTACATTTATGCAGGCCAAGGGTTACATGGACTCTCAGCATTGTGGAAAGTTACACACAGCTGTATGTTTATCACTTGATAAGAGTATAAGAAACCTGTGAAAATCCATGCATATTCTTTTCAATAAGGCAACTGGGGGGACAAATCAACTGTGTGCCCTCCGTGGTGCCACCAATGCATATAAAGCACTTTGGGATATGTTGAAATTAAATCCAATAGAATATTTCAGTTAAACATTCTGCCTTCCCTTTCAAAATGGATATGTTATATTTGATGGACAACAGTTGATCTAAAGTGGATCTACTGCAGGAATATTTATACACCCAACCTGTCAGTATTTGTGTTTTTGTTTTTACTGAATAATATCATTAAGAAGCTGATTGTGCCAAAAACATATACAAAAATTAACTGGAAAGTCTAGTATCACAGAAGGTTTAGTATGTCAGATCTGTTGTTGGGAAGAAGGTGTTTTTAAGGAGTCATTAAATGCCCTTCTCCTAACTTTTAAAGGCTTAAATATTTTAAGTTACCAATCATTTTTTCTGTTTGTTTATTATTGTGTTTCACATTTCTATGTTTAACTATATTTTTAACCACTTTCAAAAGATGGTTCCATTATATATATATATATATATATATATATATATATATATATATATATATACACTCACCTAAAGGATTATTAGGAACACCATACTAATACTGTGTTTGACCCCCTTTCGCCTTCAGAACTGCCTTAATTCTACGTGGCACTGATTCAACAAGGTGCTGAAAGCATTCTTTAGAAATGTTGGCCCATATTGATAGGATAGCATCTTGCAGTTGATGGAGATTTGTGGGATGCACATCCAGGGCACGAAGCTCCCGTTCCACCACATCCCAAAGATGCTCTATTGGGTTGAGATCTGGTGACTGTGGGGGCCAGTTTAGTACAGTGAACTCATTGTCATGTTCAAGAAACCAATTTGAAATGATTTGACCTTTGTGACATGGTGCATTATCCTGCTGGAAGTAGCCATCAGAGGATGGGTACATGGTGGTCATAAAGGGATGGACATGGTCAGAAACAATGCTCAGGTAGGCCGTGGCATTTAAACGATGCCCAATTGGCACTAAGGGGCCTAAAGTGTGCCAAGAAAACATCCCCCACACCATTACACCACCACCACCAGCCTGCACAGTGGTAACAAGGCATGATGGATCCATGTTCTCATTCTGTTTACGCCAAATTCTGACTCTACCATCTGAATGTCTCAACAGAAATCGAGACTCATCAGACCAGGCAACATTTTTCCAGTCTTCAACTGTCCAATTTTGGTGAGCTTGTGCAAATTGTAGCCTCTTTTTCCTATTTGTAGTGGAGATGAGTGGTACCCGGTGGGGTCTTCTGCTGTTGTAGCCCATCCGCCTCAAGGTTGTACATGTTGTGGCTTCACAAATGCTTTGCTGCATACCTCGGTTGTAACGAGTGGTTATTTCAGTCAAAGTTGCTCTTCTATCAGCTTGAATCAGTCGACCCATTCTCCTCTGACCTCTAGCATCAACAAGGCATTTTCGCCCACAGGACTGCCGCATACTGGATGTTTTTCCCTTTTCACACCATTCTTTGTAAACCCTAGAAATGGTTGTGCGTGAAAATCCCAGTAACTGAGCAGATTGTGAAATACTCAGACCGGTCCGTCTGGCACCAACAACCATGCCATGCTCAAAATTGCTTAAATCACCTTTCTTTCCCATTCAGACATTCAGTTTGGAGTTCAGGAGATTGTCTTGACCAGGACCACACCCCTAAATGCATTGAAGCTACTGCCATGTGATTGGTTGATTAGAAAATTGCATTAATGAGAAATTGAACAGGTGTTCCTAATAATCCTTTAGGTGAGTGTATATATATATATATATATATATATATATAGGTGCACATTGACAAAAAAAATCTAGCTCTTCTTGAGGCTAACTAAATTCTGTACACTGGTTCTGCTATACAAATGTTATAATAACAGACAAAAAAGCAAAAATTCTAAATCATAATCCACAGCCGAGTCCCAAGTCCTTAAGTCCAGCAAGGTTTGATTACCCATTTCTGTTTCAACTCTCCACCTTCCCTTTCTCTCCAACTCCATCTCTGTATCTCCCAGACTCTCCCACACAAAAGGCATGCGGGCTTCCTGGCTTTAGCAGGCACTGGGCCAACCATGAGACCCCTGTGTTTCAGTTGAGGTTTCTCGCTGAATCATCACCATCATCGGCCATCATCGGATGCTCCCAGTACAGTGCCACTATGTATATATGTATATATATATATATATATATATATATATATATATATATATATATATATATATATATAATTCAAGGAACCATTTAATAATAAACAATATTACTACATACAGTAACTGATGTCTCTGGGTACTACAGTTCAAAGATTTGGAGTGATCCACTTTATTCATAAATAATATAACAAGCACTTCTAATGTGCAAGACTAATGTTGCCTTACTTTCCTGCAAGTTCATACTTATATGAAAAATGCCATAAACTATTTTTTCCCCTCTGTCCCATTTTCTAGTCTATTTTTAATTCAATGGCATGTGCCTACATGGATGACATTACTTTATGAAAGGTCAAATTTTAGATTTTGCACCAGCACAATTTGCACTTTTCAGGCACTATGAAAGACTCATATTGTTTTGGCTAATGTCACAAAAATAGACAATGTGGCATACGAAAGTTTTTAAAAGGAAAAGCAGACTGGAGTGTAACGTGTTTCCCATTAAAGCTAAATCTGGTGTTTGGCTCAGGTCCTGTGAGTTTTCAGCCCTGCAGGTGCAGAGAAGTGATTGCAGTATGGGCAAACAAGCTTTCAGTATCCATCCCCTTTGGTCATGGAGAAAGATTGCACTGAGACACTTAGCCATTATTGCTTTCACAGTCCCAGTAAAACTAAGCTTGGTAAATAGCTAACATTGTATAACTAGTATATACATTGCATCAGGACATCACTAAGGTCTTTTTCCCTTCTCTTTTTAATTTATTTTATAAAGGAAGCTTGGATGATGTTTTAGATTGATTTACCACACAACACCTAACATTGTCAAATGCCCTTAATACATTGATTTTGCCCTGCTCTGAACATAATTCCAACTATTTTCCAGAGGCATATATTAAAAACGTGAAACCAAATGTGAAAATGAAACATTGTCACTTCAAGAGAAGTGAATGAGTAGGTAATGAAAGCTTGCTATAGATAAAGATACAAGGTTAGACACCCTAGCAGAGTAAAGTCAAGAGTAAGGATAAAAGGACGACACAGACTAAGGATAAAATGGAAGATAATCCAAGGTAAGGACTGTTGGTACTTGTACCTCTGAGGGTAAAATAGTAAGGTTAGAGAACAGAGGTGGATGATGAAATACTGTCATGCACTCTGACAGCTTGAAGAGAAGTATTATTGACTGTGATGACCCCTGGAGATTGGATAGAGATTATACCTTAAATAGAGATTTAAATGGCTGGGGTGAGAAAGGTTCTCTAGATTAGGCTGGATTGCAGACAAACGGTATGTGAATAGTTATGAAAGAAATATCTAAGGTTATAGATTAGTATAGGATGTACATGACTGGATTTTGACCTGGACATCTGCAGGATTATAAATATATCCAAGTCATGCTTGAAGAAAGGTGAGAAAATACATTAAGCTAAATTTCATACTAGCATTTGTGGGATCCTTCTGCTCAAAATGAATGTTTTACATTTGTACAATTAACTAATGTAACTATGGGCATGTTCCTTGTTTTGCCTGTACTTGAGGGTTAAAACTAAGGACAGATGCAGGTACAACAAAATATAAGCAGTCACGAGGAAGCTGGATATTAGCTATACACAAAAATGTATGCTGTTCTTGTCTTCTTTTTCTTTTCTTCTTTCTTTCTCTGTCTGATTCTCTTCATGTCCCCCAAAAAACATAAAAAAAGATAATTAGGTAATTGATTGCCACACCAGACCACATGTAGCTATCAATTATTTACAATACGTCTGGGATGTACAAAACTTTGCCCGCCACAGTCTTAATGTGTTGTTTACAATTTCAGCTGGAGCAGCAGTCAGTCGTATGAATCTGAGGCCCCCTGTCACTGCAGTCACTCCAGGCGCCCCAGTTAAGCAGGTGTAACACTAGATTATACCACATGGTTCTGTGGTACACATTTGAGATTCAGTCATATGTGTTGTACATTGCCTGCTGCCTACTTTATTGTGCATACATATTTTCCTGTGTACATCAAGCTTACTTCAAACTAGTTTATACTTATTTCATTTATTTGATAAGAAAACAGAAACTATACTTTCTATGTACCCACTCTTTTAAAAATAGATGTTAATAAACAAAACAGTAGTACACAATATATAGACTTGTGAAACATTCATTATAAATTATATTTTACTCCATATTCAACATGCACCACACTGTAATATTTTTTGACAGATGTGGTGTTGAGCTATATGATATTGATAGCCATGTTGTTCTACATATCGGATTATATGTTGAAGACAATTGAATTTTCATTAATAATGTAAATTAAATGTGTTTATTATTTTGTCCATGTCCTGAATTTTAGTTTATATTCATATAACTTATTTAAACTTGCTAATGACTTGATTGTGTATTCTGAATAGCTGGTTCATCTCTTTTTGTTGTTGCTTTGCTGTTATAACACACATTGTAGGCTACTTAAAATGGTGCTCAATGTTACATAAAAGCTGATTAGAACTCACTAGAACTATAAACTGAAAACATTTTAATTAACTTAATGGTCATCGTTGAGTATCTCACATAAGGAAATGCATTTGGAAAACACTGTTCATTCAAAAATAATGCCCTTATTATACAATATTTAATTATATTTCATTGCCAGAAAGAGTTACAGATTTATTAAAAACAATGCCTGCTTTGATAGGTGGTGACTAAAAACTTAAAATCAATGCTGCATTCACTTACTGTGCTTCTGGAGAAAACATGTTTTCCCAGTCGTTCATAGATACAAAACAAAGGTACCTTATTAACAACTACATGTACTGCAATACAACCACAGGAATATGCACATTGTCTTTGAAATTGATGCTGATTTATTTATTTTTGATGATGGCATCAAAACATTTTTTTTTTTTTAGTGGTGTTCAAACAATATTGGCACCAGGATCTAAGTAATGTGTTTTATATTTTGTTACTGCTTTTTTCATTCATTTTACGTACAACAACTACCTATCTTTCTCTATATCTATGTATGTCATATATGTGTGTGTGTTCTTTATAGATTTTGCTTTTGTCTTTTTTTTTGTGTAATTAACTTTATCACCTTTCCAGCTATTTTAAAATACCATCATATCTGTCAACAAAATAATATGATAGGGTCACAACCTCAATCTCCCCATATCCCCTTGTGGCCATTGGTCTTACTGTTGCCTTGTGGAAATGTTACTTCAACAATAATTCAAAAAGTTATAACTCTTTTTGGCTGTTAATGACATTTTTTTTTTCTGTCTATCTGTTTAAAATAAATCACAGTTTGAATTCAGCACCTGTTGTCCTGCTATGTGGTATTACAGTTTTTAAAATTAATAAATACTTCCAACTCATCCATCTGTGTAATATCATTAAATTATTAAATAATACATTTTACTGAAAATGCACTAGTTTATATTTAGAAACATATACACCTGACTAAAATATAACAGACTTTGACATTATTGTTAGCTACTGTAATTGCCACTTCATAGCAAAAAGGTCAAGTAGCCCTTTGGTTGGTGTGGGGTGCCTTTTGTGCAACCAAAAGTTACTGGTGTGAGAAATAATTTAGGAAAATACGTATGATTCTTAACATTTTTAACCACATTCTCTTTTGAATTACATATTTTACCAGATAAAATTCATCAGCAGATACATGCAATTATTGTATTTACCGTGAAGGTAGCACAGATATTGCCACAAAGGTAGGACACTGACTTTTTACAAACAACAATTATAGACAGAGCAACTAAATTGAGAAGATGGGAGAAAAAGCAGGTAGATAAGGCTAAGACTTTAATATTGATGTAATGAAAAGTGATCTAGTGCATGACCAGGTCCAACAGTTTTTATTTTTTTATACAAATATATTGGCTTTATTACAGTCAATTGTGTCAGATTATGGAAGTAGTACATGTATGGTTTTTGTCAGAGTGCATGCCAGTATTTCATCATCCATCTCTGTTCTCTGTACACAGAAGTATTCTGCATTGTTAAAGATGAAAAATATACTTTGGCTAATGAAAAGCTATACTGTATATTACAAAATGAAATATAGTAGTTTAGTAACCTCATTCATTCTCATGAAAGAAATGTAAATTCTAGTATTTGTGTTGCAAGGTATGATTACCACTCGTATTTTATCATAAAACTTTGTAAAATATATTTTGTTTTTACAAGCTTTGGATCATGAAAATGTAGTACAGTGGGTTGTGACAGGAGAGTTGCCTTCATTACATTATCATCATTTAACAGATACCCTTATCCAGGGCAACTTACATTTGTACCCATTCATACAGCTGGGTATTTCACTGGAGTAATCTAAGTGAAGTACCTTGCTCAAGGGTACAACAGCACTGCCCCACCCACGATTTGAAACCTCAACCTTCCAGTTACAAGTCCAGAGCCCTAATCACTACTCCACAGTGCTGCCTTCACCTTCCTTCTTGTACATAAAACAAGCTACATGCCTATTTAGATAGAAAATAATACACCAACGTGCACATTTTTGTATAAACATGTTTAGCTACATTATAATATAACTAATTATTACGTGCATTCATTAGCATTTTATTTATTCTATTGTTTTGCAAAGGTTTGGTTGCCATTTGATTATAATGAAGGTTGATCAGTTCATTGTTTCTGAACCTAGCAGCATGTCAGTGAATACGACGAAATACGAAGCTGGAAGAGACTCGCGTCACTTTATTGGCACAAGAACAAAGAGCCTTGCACCATGTGTATATTGCCTGGTACAGATAAAACAGGATCGAGGGAGCTGCAGAACAAAAACAGAGCTGGTGCTTTCTTTGATGAGTCATTACAATTAAAACGTACATACACAACTGAATAAATAAAGAAATACAGGCAGATTTCCAGTATAACACTGAAGTATCCTTGTTTTGTGATAGAGATGATCTTAATTCCCTGTCTTTTTTTATGATACTATTTTTCGCCTGCTTTAAACAGGACTCAAAGCTCTTGCAGCTGCTCAGTGCAAACAACAGTTCTGTGACTTTCCCAATTGTAATGGCTATTGAAAATGTTTCTTGTTCCACCTTATTGAGACAGGTAAATGTGTAGAATGCACATATTGTATTCAAACAGACACAGATCTGTGTAAACTGAATTGGGTGACTTTGAATAAATGTGATGGTGCTTTTTTGGCATTTGTTACAGAAATCACCTCCAATATACCTTGAAGAGTTCAGGGGGATTCATTCTGAAAAAATAATAAGCAAACCTTCAGTTGGTGGTTTAAGTTAATTTTGATTGCAGCTGAGATATTTAAGCCTTCAGCTAGTTCAGGGGCATATAGTGTGGTGCCCTAGAACGAAACACCCTTGACATTATATATTTTCAACCCTGCTTATGAGAGGTGAAGGCATGCATCCCTGTATGTGCTTAATTTGTATCTTTGCAGTGTAACGTGCTTGTTTAGTAAAAATCAATGCAGCAAGTGTGTTTCTTGACTTGCTTTCTCATTCCCACAGAGTGATTATTGCTGTGCACCTTTCCACTGTCTAAGAGGAGACAGCTAAGCTCCAGGTCATTGTAAACAAGTGTCTCTTGTTTCATCACAGATGATTTTAGGATATCTTTCACCCTATTTCCATCAACACAGTGGGCTAAATTAAAACATGTATGTTTAAAAAGTGGAGTGCATTGTTAAGTACTAAAGTGCTAGATGGCCTCAGGAGGAAATACTGATGAACCATTTCATTTAAATCAATGTTGTTGTTTTTCTTGGCCTGCGACCATGTAAGTGAATGTGTTGCGGTTGTTTCCTGTCAGTCTGGAGATACTTCTGCTTCTTCAGTTTTGGAAAGGAGAATGTGAAGAAATATTGATCATTTAAAAACATGTGTTTGCACTTTTCATCTGACAGAAATTTCACCACACACAGTATGAAGTTAAATGGTCTTTTATTGCTTAATCAAATGTGAATATTTAAATAAATACTGAGATAAAAATATTATTTTTTAAGTTCGTTAGATTTAGTTAACAACATATTTAAACAGATAAACAGATAACAGATAAAGCAAAAATAGGCTAGGCAACAAAAATACAAAACACATATAATTCAAAAAAGCACATAGTATAACTGAAATGTCAAGTGGATTAAGGTGCAGTCTTGAGAATCATGGAAATCTGCACTAATTTAAACTGCTTACAAAATGTACCAAACAGATATTCCTGATACTTGTTTTAACTGATCTGAACATGTAGAATAAGTTAATGTGGACTACTCCTTTAACCCTGTACCCCATAGATGCAGAATAACAAACATAATGTGTAAAGCATCTATGCTATACACTGTCTGGGAATATGGTTCCAAAATTGTTACAAACTATTTCACAGAGATATAATTTACAGGATAATCTCACAACCCATTTGGTATGCTGCAGTCAGTCAGTTTATTAGATAACTTGTGATGATTGTCTTTTGCTATCTAGCAATTCGGGTTAGTAGGTGTACTAACGTAATAAGATACAATAAAACATGCTTAATGCACTAATTAGATGCATCAAGTGAATTAAATGTATTAGATGCAATCAACTCAAGAAAAAAAAAATACCCTACTATTAATATGTTGTTTTTACTAAAATAATTGAAAATAATCCACAAATTCAATGCATTTTTTTTTTATTACACCAATCAGCCATAACATTATGACCACCTGCCTAATATTGTGTAGGTCCCAAAACAGCCCTGATCCGTCAAGGCTTGGACTCCACTAGACCTCTGAAGGTGTGCTGTGGTATCTGACACATTAGCAGCAGATCTTTTAAGTCCTGTAAGTTGCGAGGTGGGGCCTCCATGGATCGGACTTGTTTGTACAGCACATCCCACAGATGCTCGATTGGATTGAGATCTGGGGAATTTGGAGGCAAAGTCAACACCTTGAACTCGTGATTCATCAGACCAGGCCACCTTCCTCCATTGCTCCATGGTCCAGTTCTGATGCTCACGTGCCCATTGTAGGTCCTTTCGACACTGGACAGGGGTCAGTATGGGCACCCTGACTGGTCTGCGGCTACGCAGCCCCATACGCAACAAACTGCGATGCACTGTGTGTTCTGACACCTTTCTATCAGAACCAGCATTAACTTTTTCAGCAATTTGAGTTCAGTAGCTCGTCTGTTGGATCGGACCACACGGACCAGCCTTCGCTCCCCACATGCATCAATGAGCCTTGGCCGCCCATGACCCTGTCGCCGGTTCACCGCTTTTCCTTCCTTGGACCACTTTTGATAGGTACTGAACACTGCAGACCAGGAACACCCCACAAGAGCTGCAGTTTTGGAGATGCTCTGACCCAGTCGTCTAGCCATCACAATTTGGCCCTTGTCAAAGTCGCTCAGATCCTTACGCTTGCCCATTTTTCCTGCTTCTAACACATCAACTTTGAGGACAAAATGTTCACTTGCTGCCTAATATATCCCACCCACTGACAGGTGCCATGATAACAGATTATCAGTGTTATTCACTTCACCTGTCAGTGGTCATAATGTTATGGCTGATCGGTGTACAATACACATAATAAATAATAAATACATACATTATTATTTTTGTTGTAGTTATTATCAATAATAATAATAATAATAATAATAAAAGTATTTGTAATATGTACTGGATTAGTAAGTGTAAGACATCCTTAACCCTCAATAAGCAAATTAAACTGAAAATGTAAAACACATTTTATTCACACATTCAACACTATAAAAAGTCCTGTAAAAGACATTAGCATTCTATTGAGAAGATGTGTCCTTGGGGATGCCTCTTCCAGCTTGCAAATATCGTCTGACTGCACAAAAAGAAATATTGATTCCACTCTTGATTTTTGAATAACCTTTGTGCTGGCCTGCAGCCACTTCAGCAGAGAAAAGATGACAGCCAAGCCAAACAATCCCATTAACACTTGTATAGAAGTTTATTTAATTATGGAGAGTTGCATGGGAATTAGAAATCCAGAGGAAAAAATACACATGAATCGTGCAATAGAAATGTATTTCAGTGCTAATGTCTCTTACAAAGTTCTAATAATGAAGTTGTATTATTATTATTAGTATTAGTATTAGTAGTAGTAGTAGTAGTAGTAGTAGTAGTAGTAGTAGTAGTATGTTAAATGTAATTATGAATGAATGTTCAATGGGTACTAGCAATCCTAGCAAATTCTTGGACATTAGGTTTTAACATTTCAACAATGTTACCATCTCAACCACTTTCTGATATGCCTTTTCCTTTGTATGATCCAATATAATCAATACAATTAAACCTTATTTGTCTATAATGTAAGCTATTGTTTACCATATGGACCTGCATTTAAGGTAAGACTAAGAAAATACAATTTGTAATGTATGTAATCATGGCCACGCCTTGAAATTTACATGTTTAGTCAATACTGTTGCTAAGGTGTAAGTATATATTACATTTTTTTTTGTTCCCAGTAATTTAATAGCCCTTTATCTGAAAATGACTGCAGTGATCATATGGAAAGAAATATTTCCAAAACATTTTGTATTTTCTTTGTTTCTCGGTATCCATTCTTACCTTTTAATTATTTTAATTCCCCGAATCAAGGCCACCTTCAGTTTGGATCAATATGGGATTCTTTATTTAATGTGGTAGGACAAGCAGGCAAATGTCTCCCTGTTGTTTTCAACTGTACCAGTATTGTTCTGTTGATGAATCATTCACAATTGACATTTTAAATTAGTAAATTTCCTTCGGTTCAGGGTTCTCTGTTGGATTATTTTTTCAATAGCATGAAAAGAACAAAGGGCTAGACCAAATCAAAACCCTTATCACTCCTGCAAAAGTGATCCCCCCCACCAATTCTCAACATTTTGTTTTGCATTTTATTTGTGAAATAGGAGGATAAACATATGGCTAAAGTAGAGAGGGAAGTGGTAAAGTAAAATCAAACACATGTACAAATTCAGAGCTGGTGTGTTGGACCTTTGAAAGGGAATCAGCAAAAAAGTGTACACCAGAATAACTGAAAAAGAGATACTTTTGCACGTGGCTATTTCTCCATTTCACCTTTATTTATTTATTTAATGCCCCAATATCCTATAGTTTTCTTGGTAGTAATAAGACTGAATACTACCAAAGAAAGCAGTAATATGTTCAAATGAATATAGATTTGTTTTAAAAGCAAAAATAACGTATGCTTGCTTATTTTTTGTTTGATATTTCCCATGCATGTTCACCTCTTGTCTAGCAATATGTGACTGCATATATTCATTTTATTTTTGGGGCGTGCATGTTGTGCGTGAGTATGGTGCAAATAAGCTGAATTCTGTATGTATGTCATTGTTGTCAGTGTTATAAATATTGGTGGAGTTGCCTCATCAATATATTATGTTAAAGGCATGTCTTGAGACATTTACAAGGCTATTTGCAACCAGCACAACAGTCATTGCCATGTTTTTATTGCTTTTTCTTCAATTTGAATTCAAAATTGTCTATAAAAACTGTACAAGCCAAAGACTTTAAAATGTATATATATGACTGGCATTTGTTTGATTTGTTAATGTGCTATTAAACCACTTGCCTTCCCCTCCCAGCAGAAGGGAATTTGCAATATTCCTGGTCGTCAAAAGGGGCTTGTTTTGATATGGAGGCATTTTGGAGGTGGTTTCTTTTTTTCTTCTTTTGTTGGGGGTATTTGGTATTCAAAAATAATTATGTCAACTTTCGAGAAACGATAAATTTGATTTGGTCTAACTCAAAGTCATGTACAAAATTGTGACTTGGCTGTTGTATTTCACTACATAGATTATATTAGCTGTAATAGAAAACTACATTAGCTTTTTGATCCCCAAAATCTTTTAAATTAATATATTATATTAATTACAAAAAAAATATTTTTCCCAACAACTCATTATATACTCAGTGGTGAGTTTATTAGGTGCACCACCTGGTTCACAAAAATTGATCTGTTCAATATAGTGAGGCACGTGGCAGTGGCTCGCTTTATAAAGCAGGGAGAATAAGTTTCTGTCTGACTGAATGACTACCCTCCTGGGCTTTTCATGAGTGTCTAGGGTTTATTGAGAATGGTACGACAAATACAAAATATCCAATCAGCGGCAGTCCTGTGGGCAAAAACAGCTTGTTGATGAGAGAGGTTGGATGCGAAAAGCAAGAATCATGCAAGCTAACAGGCGGAGAAGAAGTGGCTCCAGTGGGCAAGTGATCACCAACAACTGAGTAGTGGAAAAACATTGCCTGGTCCAACGAATCCAGGTTCAATTTGACATAAGAAGTATGAGTCCATTGACCCATCCTGCCTGATGTCAACAGGACAGGCTGATGGCGGTGGTGTAATGGTGTGGGAAATGTTTTCCTGGCACATGTTAGGTCCTTTGATACCAATTGAGCAACGTTTGAACACCACAGCATATCTGAATTGTTGCTGACCAGGACCATCAGTGGCTACAGTTTACCCTTCTTCACATGGATTCTTCCAACAGGATAATGTGCAATGTCACAAACTACGTACTGTCTCAGAATGGTTCCAGATACATGACAGCAAATGTTCAGTTTACTTGAGTGGCCTGCGTAGAACCCATACCTCAACCTAATAGATCATCTTTGGTATGAGATGGAACTGGCTGTTTGTAGCATGAGTGTTCCACCATCCCATCTGCAGCAATTGATCGATGCCATTGTGCCTGCGTGAACCTACATCTGTGTGGAACATTTCTTGTAAAATCCATGCCCCAAAGAATTCAGGCTGTTCTAGAGAAAAAGGAGGGTCCAAACCGTTACTAGATAGGTGTACCTCATAAACTGGATTAGGTAAATGAGTGAGTAATGAGTGAAATGATGAGTAATGCTTGGCTCCCAAGAGTTACAGGTCCAGTGCTTGCTGTAATAGTGTTAATATTTTAATATTTTTAAATGTTGTATTTTTTTGCCCACGAGCTCCACTGTATTGGCTCTGGATCAGTTCAACAAAAAAGGCAAATGCATTGATAACATATAATCATATAGTAAATCCTGTTTGTATGTAGTTGTACCAGATCAATATCAGAGAGGCAAAATAGAGTAATAGTAATCATAATAACATAACTGCAAATTGATTGCTACAAATCTTGTCCTGGCAATGATAATTAAAGAAAACCTAAAAACAAAACAGAAACCAAGGTTCTTGAGAAAAAAAAAAATCTCAGGGAGTTGAAACAAGCTCTTTAGGTTGACTTTGATATCATAAGCCTCTTTTGTTTCCAAAAGGTGTACAAACCTAGCATCATTCTTTATCAGTGTGGCCTCAGGGCAGATGAAGATCAATATCTTCTCTGTATGTCTTTTTTTTTTTTTTACTAAGATATGAAAAAGTAAAATGTATTTCCTTATTTCCCACTGATTGACTTGAATCCATTGTTTTTGATCATATTACCAATTAATTAAAATTAAAATTAAAAAACAAAACAAATTATGCACATCAATCTATGTATTTACTTAAAAATAAGCCTTCTTTCCATTATTTATTTTATTTTTCCACTTCAATTATCACATTTAGAGGAACAATAAAAGGACATTCATATGTCAACAGGGATTTTGAAAAGTTGCAGTACTAAATAATTATTATAGTTTACACAAATGTTGAACAGCAAATCTACATACTGTTAATTGTCAGAATGTGTAACCTATTCAACCCTTTTAATAATGCTTTTGAAATTCTTGTTTAAGATTTACACAATTATACAATTTAAGTTATATGCTAAGCACTTAAAAATAACTGTACACGTCTAAAATCACTGGTATGTTATTCATTTAAACTAGCCTCTTATATTGTCTGATTTCAGACTGCAATGGGAATAGAATTCATCACTGTTGGTCGTATCAGTAAAAGGCTCCTCACACTGGACATGGCAAGTGACACTAGGGACCAATACATTATGTTAAATTGATATCAGGGGCAGTCAAATTAGCTGCAGTGAAAAACACAAGGGAAGTAAGCCACTTTCAATGTGGAATAGATTTGTTTTTCACTTGCTTGCCACATTGACATTGGAACTTATCAATCAGAAGGAAAGAGTGTGTGCAGTCCATGTGCAAAGAGCAACGGATAAGCAGTTAATTATCCAAGTGTCCAAATACCGTCTTCTGTGACACATCTCTGAGAATGCAATGCTGCTCTCCAACACACTTTCCCCTTTGTAAAACAGAATGACTGCACGCTCTTCTTGTTTATTTCTCTTCTCTAATGAAAAGCAGCAGCAGTAACAAAAACTTCCTCATGCATTACAATGTGGTTGTGTGCTATATGTGTTATTCATTCTACTTACGTTCTACCCAGAATAACGTTTTATTGCTCAAGTCACTGAGAGAGTTGGAAATATATATATGTATAACAAACCAAAATATATTAAAAACGATTAGTGACAATGTAAAAATGGCAATGGGCCAGACACATTGCAAGAAGAACAGATCAAAGATGGATAAGAAGCTATTGAATGGATCCCAAGAGAAGAAAAAAGACCTAGAAGATGACCACATAGAAAATCAATCAATGCATTTTTATTTGTATAGTGCCCTTCGCAGTGTAGCCACACACAACAACATAAATAAACAAATACAATAAACAAATAATGTATACAATAAACTAACATAGAATAAGCTATTAGGCACGGAGGAGAGAAAAACAAAACCCCTATGGGAAGATGAAATCATACACTTTGCAGGCGTGACATGGAAAAGAGAAGCTGTATATCGAAGCAAATTTTCAGCTTTGGATCGATATATGGCTGATGGTGATATGAGATGCAATTTAGGGTTCAGTTTACTAATTCATGGGAATGTTATTGTTATTGTTGTTTTGTGATTACAATATAGTAAACTGTACCCATGAATTTGATGTCATAATAATTAATAATCTGTGTGCACGGCAAACATGCTCACACATTAAAAAAGGTGTCTCACAAATTAGTAAAATGTGCACATGAATGAATAAACAATGCACCAAATTAATCTCAGGTTTTATTTTTAGATAACTGTTATCTCTAGGTCCCCCTGTACATTGTTGTAGCAGCTAGAGTAGAGGAAAGGTGACCTACATGTCAGGCATGAAAAGCACTATAGTAGTAGTTTTGTACCATACACAGTACCATTGAGCTTTAAACTACATTAAACAGTTTTAGGTATTGATGCTAATGCATAAATGACATAAGGATGTTGTTCAGAGGAAGTATTTAACCAGAGAATTTTAGATTCAGATTCTGTTTTTAATGATTTGATTATTTGTGTAATTCTGATTTCTGTCATTAGCCTAAATAAAAGAACATACATTTCAAATTAAAAAGACAAAAATAAATCTGTTTGATTCTATCAGAAAACAAAATACCACCATTTAGAGTTATGAACAATAGAGAGATGATATAGTTGTGGCCAAACATATTCCAATACATCGAAGAATAAATTAAGAAAATGTTATTAAATTAAATTAATTATTTTGGAGGTTTTCAGAACAAATTTTTGTACCTATTGTCTGCAAAGTGTCTGGGTAATTTGCTTCCTACATTTTATTCAAACAGGTTTTTTCAGTGAGTTTTCAAGCACAAAGAAGCTGCATTTATTTGTAAAACCATGAGCAGAACCATGGAAACTAGAGTACAGAAACTAAAGTATATATTCCCTGCTGCCCATTTTGAATCATAGCAACCATCAGGGCTTTTAAAATACATTTAACAATTATAGTCTTTTAAAGATTAATTGCTCTAGTGAATAGCTAACTAATGATACTCCTGCTCTACACTTTACACAGCCCGAGCAAGAAACCTTGTGTAAGCCTTAACATTCCTATTTCTTCTACAGTTAAGCTTATTCCTGGCTCTGATTCATTTTAGGATTCTGGGAACATAAATTGCCTCCTTCTGAAAATATAATCGTGTAGCTGATGCTGCCAAGAGGTCTTTTCAGAAAGTCTCACATTTATCCCAGTGAGAATTTTACAGAATAAATTAATTTATAGAAATAAACAAATTAGGAAAATCTATACTGGTAAGCTTTCCTGAAGCTGTGAGTATAATCTAAAAAGGATAGAAGATATAAATATCAATAGACTTAGATTATAAAGCTGTTCACACTAAATATTCCCATTGTCATTGGACAAAACTAAATGAAGTAAGCGTACTGCCTTTTTTCAAAAACATCTTCTATAACATGTTTCCTCAACTTAAATATGTTTCAATTAATATTAATGTATTACTACTCAATATTACTACTACAAACATTATTATTATTATTATTATTATTATTATTATTATTATTATTATTATTATTATTATTAATTACTGTTAGAAAGTCAAGCAAATAGTCATACTTATCTTACTGAAAAATGATGTTGCCCAAAGTTGTGCCAATGGTTTCATATATGTCTGATAACTCCACTTTGATGGTTTTTGTTCTATAATTTGTTTCTTTCTCATGGGCACAGATTAGTAAGAATGTGATGCTATAAAGAACGTTTCGTGGTGGTATAAACAATATGAGCATCACTGTCCTCTTGTATGTGTTATTGCAAAATCGGTGAGAAAATGTATATAATGTATTTGCTATAATTAGTTGTGAATGCTAAGCTAATGCCTAATTTGCTTTTGGTTGTATAAGGAAATCATAGGGACAGGCTACTTCCACTAAGGCAGCAGCATACAAAAACAAGACCTGCAAAACAATCTAGTCACTTTCCTTACATACATTAAATGGATTTAAACTTGCAAATAGTCTGTCTTTTGGGCGAGACAATGCACAGTTACAATGACAATGTTACAGCAAATCTAAAACTGTCAGATAAAAATGACACCCTGCCTAGATTCTGCTTAGTCACAGGTCACTGGAAACAGCACGTTGATGATACAAAAAGCATTCCAGGGTTTTATTCTTCAGGTCCTTTATACAGATCGATGGCCTGGTATATACTGTGAGATTGCACTAAGAAACCACGTCATGCCTTAGGGACTTTATCAGGCACACATTTAATTGGACAGCTGCTTTACGTCCAGAACAATGCACACCTATTCCTTGGTGTAATAAGATTTTCATTGTGACAAATATGGGTGCAATTTAGAAATCTCTCAGGACAATGAATAGAAGGTTAGTCAAACTGAAGTGTCAAGCCAGTACTGCTCTAATTGCTCTGTCAGAAGCAAGCAATGCCCAGACACCTTTCCTTTTTTTTTTTCTTTTTAGAAACTGCCCACTGCATACTCTCCTGTTCCAGAACGAATCAAGTATCCTGTCAGTATTCTGTTGTATATTATATTGGTTTACCTTTCAGCACTATGCAATCTGCTGCAACCAAAACGATTTTTCTGTATTATTTAAACAGGTATGCTGTAATGTTGCTTCGGCATCCCGTTCATTATGCAGTGAAAGTGTAGTTAATATATAAGTAAACACCTACAGACATGAGACATATGTTTGTATCAATATATTCTTAAGATAATCCAAATGTAGTGCAGACCATACTAATAATTATTACTAGCATACAGAAACCTAATTGTGCCTACTCCCCTTCATTGAGAATTGATGCTGTGTATAAATATACTCTATCAACCTGAAAGCTGGCAACACAAGTGGGTCAAGATGGGTCTGAAGTGACCAACATACGTTTACTTCTGCAGCATGGTAGGAGCCCTGCATTGCTTGAGCTGGTATCTAGTGCATTCAGTGGTGAGGTTATGGAGAAGGCTGTTTTTAGAATAGATCCCATAGGGAATGTAGTGTAGGCAGATCTACCCATTCTGTAAAATCCATGTTGATCGATATTGCATCCAGACAAATAATAATCAATGTTATTTTTGTTCTTTATGACTCAAAAAATGAAAATATGACTTTATACAAAAATGTATAAAATGTAAAGTTCTGTAGCTTCATATTCAAATCATTATCTGTTGCAGAATGTTTACTCATTTTGAATGTTAGTATTTATATATATGAACGCCTTGTCTTTTGCTCGCCCTGTGTTATAGGGGAGTTGTTAAATTAGTAAGGCAAGAAGGTAGGTTGACAGTTTGTTTCTGGAAATTAAGATCAATGCCAGTTGAAGACTTGTTATATGCAGAATGCACTAATTGGCATCTAATTTGGCATCCCAGTGTCAGGATTCCAGAAGGACAGAGTGCAGCAGGGGAAAGTGTAAATATGAACAAGCAGATGGTGCTCTCTGGAGGCTAGAGCTGAAGTACATGGACTGGACACTGAAAGGAGATACCTATATTTTTTCAGTCCATGTTTCAATTGACCTTGAGAGCATTCTGTTAACAGATGATTTATTCTTGTCACGCTCTGTGTTTTAAAAGCCATGTTTACAAAGTTTGTTTGCCTGTCTGCAGCCATATTGAAGTATTTCATAAAAAAGTGGGCTCAGTTTTGTCAATAAACAGAAAGTGTCAGTCCTCTTTCCTTTAAAAAATCCCACAGAGACATCTTTGCTGTTTTCTTTGAAAGACTTTCTGGTTATTTCAAAAGTACACAGCTGTGAAGAAGAAAAAAAAATTACGATAATTGATCTGAAATTAAGTCTCTCCCATCTCTGTAATTATTTATTTTCTTTTTTTCCTCTTCAAGTGAAATATTCAAGACTGATCAAACTATAGTCCAACCATGAGGCATGTAATATCTAGTGATGCCACTTGCTTATTTCTTGGACAATGACATATGGTATTTGAGTTTTAATTAGAGACTTTTGTTTTTTACAAGATTTGCCTGTCACCTACTAAAGCTGCTTTATTCACGCGATTATCAACCAGCTGCTATTGGATTTGAGGTGTGCATACAGAAAGAGAAAAACACACTTGCTGACATGAATCCCACTGTCATTGTAGAAGATTATTTTATTGTGATTCAATAATAGTTTTACTGTTGGCGATGCAAGAAATTGTAACTGAGAAAAGTGGTTGCACTTGATAATAAAGTCCCTTTTTAATTGTCACATAATGGACTGGTATAGAAAGGTATGTCATAAAATCAGTAATGGTAAAAATAAAATATCAAGGAACAGGCCTGTCTTACAGTTACTGCCTACAGTAATTCTTTCATCTTAATGTAGTAGGTACACTTAAAGTCCAACAGCTCAGGCTATAGTAGTCTTGGAGAAACCCCAAACTGTTGTACAGCATAGGTTATTATACATCACATTTAACACTAGGGTCTCTGTATTTGGATTCTTGGTGATGCCATTTCAAAAAAACTGCAATTATTGGAGCAAAAAGTGAGTCATTTCAAAACCTGGGCCTTTTGTATGCCTTTACATCAATCTTACTTTTATTACTCCATATGCACAATAATGAATGGTTAGATTTAAATGCTTACATAAATTGAATGATATAATACAGAGAAAACTGAAAATAGTTCAACATTATCAATGTTAATACAAATACAAACAAATGAATTTGTAGTCTCTCTGTCAGAGCTGGGATGAGCTCAACACCAATGGGAAAAACATGTGCTTAAATATAAAGTGCTATTAAAACACCTATATTTTCCAGTCCTAATATAAAGATCCTTGCTTTGCATAACTAGCTTACTTAATTCTAAGAAAAAATATATTTTTATTTTGTTGCTATCCTGCATGCACAGCATATTGGTTTTCTCTCCTTTAAACTAATTAAGTATATAATAAACATTTGAGTAAAAAACAAACAAAAATATGTTAATATTTAAACTGCCTAGAGAGAAAGGAAACATCAGTTCCGTGTGACCTAAAAGATCTTCAATTTAGTCTTGAGTCTCATCCTTAAATGAGAGTGGAGATGTTACTGATCTAAAGCTTCAGCTCTTTGGTATTCTGAACAATGAACTACTTCCCTTGATTGAAGAGTTCAGACCAGAGGGGCAAGAGTCATCACCAACATTCAAGCTCTGGAATGACCTACTTTTCCAGGTGTTGAAGATGTTCATCAGTGTCACCAAGGATGGGATCAAGCATGTTGAGCAATCAGCCAAGAGTGAATTCCTACCACTGTTCCTTTGATTCTATGCCTCAAACAGAACAAATTGTAATAACCAACCTTCTACACCTGTCTGTCCATTAGGTCCTTGAGCCTGCATTTCATTTTGTGGTTAGATCTGTAACATAAAATAAACGTCCGTATTTATTGTTTGTCTTCCCACTCCTCGATATTTGGGAAATGTTTCTTTTTTCTTTTTTGGTTCAATCTTATAAATAACAATAAAAGTGTTAACATAATTTTATCAAAAATTCAATTCTATAATATTTATATAAAATGTAAACAGTGAAGACATAGTTATAAGTAGAAACAGAGTCATACAAGGAGGCAAAAATTATTTCTGATTTCCATTAGCCTTTTGAAAGAACCCACAGAGAGTTGTGCAACTAACTTTCAGTGATTGCCACTGATAATGCACAAGGTTGCGCACTGCTAATTACCATCATGTGTGTTTATTTAATTATTGATTTATTTATAGGTTTGTTGTCTGTGATTTTAATGAAAATTGGTATGAAAAAAAAATCTTAAATATTGCAAAATGCTTTTTTATCGAGTTCTATGTAGAGAAGATGGGGGGGGGGGGGGGGGAACAGAGCATAAAACATCCCCTTGGCAGTTCATTTGAAAACCTGGACTTAGCAGAAGAACAGATTGGCAGTTCACTCTCAACTGTTTTGATAATTATGTTCCTTCTTATCTCAAGTTGATAAAATTATTGTAAAGGTCATTATTTTGAAATTAATTTAAAAGTTGGAAAGAAACACAGGATCTTGTTAAATGTTACTTCTTTGAAGACACCAGATTTACAATTTGGGAACACATGTTGCACTTCATTTGGGACAGAAAGTGCCAGGCTGTGCTTGTCTCCCTCAGGTAAATTTGTCTTTAATTGGGTTTCATTTAATAGTGCTGCAATCTGTACACTTGAAATATTGGCATAGAGCAGGTGTGTCATTAAGAATGCAACAACTTCATAAGGAAAAGGGCATTTTAAATAAGCATATGATTTTTAATAGAATTTGTTTAATATTTGTAGACTTAAATATATATTTTTGTTACATATTTTATACAGAGTTATAACTATAGATAAGTGTGTCTAATAAGGCTGTTCATCGCATTTAAAGATTAAAGGACATCACAGGCTATGGGACCATAGGTAGAGTAGCACCTGATTTCCAGAACCCTGGGAAGCCATTAACAGACTTGGAAACAAAATTATGTATTAAGCAAGAAGGCTGTAATTGACCAAAGCTGAAGATGTGTTACTTTATTTTCAATAAATTATTATACATATTATAACTTTATTGGTAGGTTTTAAGTTATTTTATCCACAAGTATGGAATGTCCTAGTTTGTTGTGGTTGCTTTAGGCACAGGCACAACATATCTTTCCATAGCAAACTAAATGATGACTCTTCTGCTGCTTGATGGATAGAAAAGATGAGAAATGCTAATGATATTAACCATAGTTTGTGATTATATATAGAAACACATATGGGTTGCTGTGCAGAGATAAATATCGGTTTGTAGAAAAATCAATTTGTTCAGTTATTTATATGGGTAAAAGTAATTTAAAATATATTTCTGAACCAATTATACCTAAAATGTATATGTATATAAGCAATGTATATGAATGTGAACCTATATATATATATATATATATATATATATATATATATATATATATATATATAAACCAATGTATATTATTAATCAACTTATCTGAATCAATGCAAATATTTCTGAACAGATGTGAATAGATATCTGAACCAACACATATGTTTTCTGAACAAATTTAAATATTTCTGTACCAACATATCTGAACCAATATATATATTAGAAAGGCTGATATTAAGTTTGGGTGCCAGGTGGGAGTATAGAAGTTATCCCACCAAAATAATCAATCAGTATCAAGTTACCAGGATGTATACATCATGGCTATATGTACACACGTTTCAACACTATGTGTTGCATAGCAGAACAATAGACTGTTGTCTTAACATGTAGTGGTGTAGTAGTACTAAATTACACAGCAACACAACAGAATAGTATACGACAATTGATGTGGAAATAGTGATCAATCTCCATATGTGCAAATACTTGTAATTGGGCATGAGTTGAATGCTTTATTAGACACATTGATGTTAATTAAGAAAAGTAAAGTCCCAGACCACTCTACTGATTATAGTCAGCACACTTGTATTTAGTGTGTACATGGAGACCAGCATTCATATCCCATGACAGAGTTCATCATAAACGTGAGGGGTCATGCTTTCCTTTTAAAAGTGGGGGTGGTTGAACAGTTACCAGTGAGTTTTTGGTAGGTACTTTCCAATATTGTCAGATTTATTGCACAGAAAGAACAGGTATTATTTTTGGCAGTAACGTGTTCTCATACAAAAGCAGGCTTAGAACCATGACCAAATCTGGATGAGTTGCTAATTGAAACAGCAGGAAAAGTCAGCATAGATAAGATCAAGGGTACCACAGTTAGGGATCCCACAGATCCCTCTTTCATGATGTGCAGGATTACTGTAGAACTTGTGCAGTGTGCCAGCAAACACAGCTGGTCAGACGAGGCAACGGAGCCACCCTACAGACACTTCCTATCATCTAGATACCTTTCTAATGCATGGACAATTTAGGGCCATTTCAAAGAGTAGTGCTGGCCATTGGTATATTCTAGTTGTGTGTGATTTCCTGAAGCTTTCCCCTTGCGAAGGATGACGACATCTAGATTACACAAAGATTTTGTTTTATCCACATAATATTTCAAACTATATATGTTTATTCGGGGAAATAATAATATATATATAGGTTTGTATAAATATGTGTCTATATTGGTTCAGAAACATATTGGTTAAAATATTTTGATTGGATGTAATCTATTTGGGTTGGTTTCAATATATATACATCGGTTCACAAATATATATTGGCTCAGAAATATATAAATTGGTTCACATAAATATATAAATTGGTAGGAATAAATTTGTTCAGATATATATTTAGTTGAATCCATTTTACTCATATATTTGTTAACTGAACCAATGTCTGTTTTTACGATCCCAATGTAATTAATGTTTGGTCCATCTCAATGGATTTTTAAGCCTTATGGCAGTTTTGTATAACAATAAAAGAACAACTTCACATCCACAAGACAAGATTATTTTCAAACAATATAATCTAAATCGGTGACCTCTGAACCTTTCCTTGTGTATAAGGAAAACAATAAACTCCTTCACAGCTGGGAAAACAATGTATGGCCTCAAAGTTATAAGTAACTCAGTACACCTAGGGAGAATCCAAAGGATGTGACATAGTCTCAGGTGCTCAACGAGCCACATTATTACTGTCTTCATAGATTTTTCTGAAATGTTGCTTATAATAGAATACAGGGGACCACTTATATAATGACTGATGCCAGTCTCCCAGCATCCATTTCACCAGGTGAATCAGTTGGCTTGTTGTAGGGAAATGGCATCCATCCCACACCAGTAAAGTAACGTGGGCTGTGAATCAGAAAGAAATGCCAAATTCTATATAACTGTATTATACACAGTTCAATTTTAAAATTACATCTCGTCTTTGTCTGACCTTCAGTGAAATCCCAAAAGAAAACACTCATCACCTTAATAAACAGGAAAATGTGTTTTATTGTAAATGCAGTTGAGTCCAATAAACAAATATGGTTTCCTGGAAATATGACATTAAATTCTTATAAAAAAAAAAGTAGTTATGATAGATTTACATACTCAAGAATAATGTATTTTATGTTATTTTTATTTTTAGTTCTTTAGGTTTTTGTTTTTTTGCTCTTGGACCATATTCTGTACAGCCACATCTAAACATGGTTCAATTTATGGCTTTTATATTGTCTAGCATTCATCTTTTAAATAGAATTTTAGTATATGTATGGCATATCATTCCTTTAAGCATGGTTTTTATTCCCAAAAGAATTTGGTTCAATGAAAAGAAAACATCTACCGTAGAGCTCCAAGGCTCCATATTTAGGAAACTACATTATCTCTAGAAATTGTTTCTGCTTGTTGCAACACTGAATTACAGGCAGTAGTGATAGATACTCCCCACACACAATTCATTTTAGGCAGGGTTATATTATTTCCTAATCCTTGTTTCTCCCGAAGGTATTTTAACCTTTTATTTGACTCATGAGATTAAAATATATCCCTTTAATCCATTTCTCCATGCTTACTGAATGGCCTGTCTGTTCAACAATTCTGACATTAAACTTTTTTTTTTTATTTCTAGTCAGTGTAGAAAATTATGCCTATGGGCAGTTGGTTTCTCACCATATTTACACCAAAACTTAAGAAAGAAAAAAGTAGCATCACTTTGGAGGTCTTAGAAATGTATAACTCTGTCTTAATATACAGTAGAGTTGTACATTTTTAAATGCATTTTTTAAATGAATATCCTTTCACCCTTGGATATTTTACCTTTGGCTATAACTGTATGAACCTAGTGCTCACAGCACATTGAGCATGGGCAGGTTGTTTGTAGAGCAAAAAGTGTCTTCAATATTTTATAGTTAAATCATGATTTCTTTATTAAAAAATATGCAACCCTGGATTGCATATGTTGCCAGTATAGGAAAAAGTGTTTGTTTATGTTTTATTGTTTGTGGCATATAGATTAAAAGATAAATTAAATCTCCCAACACCTTATGTACTGTGTTGCATGCTGAATTACTTACATATTAACAATTCTTAGGGTCTGACAAATATAAAATAATATCTAAAAATAAATAAATTGTCTCTTAACCAATATCAATCAACTGGGGATGATTTAACAACTCCTATTTCCTTATGGTTTAGACTGCAGATGATTATTTTTCCACCCTACTCACAGGTTGTTGTAAATTGAAAGAGGTTGGAGGGTTAATATACTTTATGTGGATAGATAGATAGTTTAATTGGAATACAAAACACTTGAAACTGTCAGAAAGATTTGATCACAGAAACTAAAAAAATATCTTATGTGGATAAAAATAATAATTGTGTTGAAAGCTGTGGGTTGTGATGAGTGTACAGTGTTCTGTGTTTTCTGTTTCTATGGTTTCTGTGAAACAGATTTTTGAAACACTTTTTTTTAGAAGGGATATTTTAATCTGTTAATTTGTTTTATACCAGAAATGTAGAACTTTGCTGAAGTTGTGGCATCTATTCAATATCAACTCAAAATACAAGATACATACTGTGACACTGTATGGGGTGTGGTGCAGGACATGAAGTATATTAGGACCCAGTGGATTCCCCTATATGAGCTGCCGCAAGGAACCTGCACTGAAACTACTCAGTGACAGTCTGGGGGGCAAGCAGCCAGGTACTGACGCAGCTGCATATGCAACCATGACAGGCTGCAGGGCGGAAAACACGGAGAGCTGCCAGGAATGATCACCGGCAGCCTTTAAAACGACCCCACCTCCCTTTAGAGAGGGAAGAGTACCTGAGGGGAAAGGCAAGGAGGATTCAAAGATCGAGAAGGAGAGAGAAAGAGAGAGGAGAAACATAGCGAACTGCCCAACCTGGATTTTGACTACTGCCTGAATGAGACCCTAAATTGGAAACCCGTCTTGGAGCGGCTTACGGCGACGATTACGGTGTTTGACCCCCACTTCACTATAACAACTATGAGACTGTCTTTCCCATCACTTATTCACTGGAGTTTTTTAACCGGGAAAACAAGTAGTGGCCTCGGAATTGTTAGGACTACCACAATGGTGTTAGCTAGAGCCCTAACCCAGGCTAGGTGTTATTTTCATTGCACAGCCTTCATCAGTGCTCCCTAGTACAATTTTGCTTCCCTGCTGCAACCTACAACAGAGATTCCTGCACGTCAGTGTTTGACACCCTGCACTGTGTCACTACTAGGTGGAGAATGCGGGCAGGGCTCTGAAGGTCCAGCAGAAATTAGTAACACAATGGAAGATACGAGCTGGCAACTGGTAGAGTCCAACATTGTGTAGATGGCCATGAACCGCTATATGTTGGCTGCAAAACAGTAAAGCCACAGCTAGTTATCGCTTTTTTCTCTCGTGTTTCCTAATTAGTTAAGAGTTACATTGATTGTTTACGTGGTTTGTTGTTTAGCTACGAATTATATATCTTGCACCTGTTTCGTAGCAAGAGCAGTGACTGTTTGTTAGTGAATTTAGCAACTTACAGAGCACACTCGATTAAACATGCCCTGTCTATAATCAGAAGCGTTACACTGTAGGCTGTGATTATTTAGCATTTATTTAGCATTACTATGATCTATTGTTCAGTGTAAATGTGTGTGTCTGGCACTGTCTTTGTCTGTATTCAGATATTAAGAGGCCATTAATTGTGTTATTAGCAGTCCTGGGTGGGAGGGAGGGACATCCTGACCAGCCTTGTGTCATTCAACACAACACAGGTGTGCACTGTCCTAATTAGTTACAGGTGACGTATTTAACCGCCCCCCACACCTCTGCGCCAGCAGCCTTCAGTGCCCCCCTTCTGAAGGGCCCCGTCTCCAAAGGGCAGGGACTCTAGCTGCGGGGACTCTAGCTGCGGGGACTCTAGCTGCGGGGACTCTAGCTGCGGGGACTCTAGCTGCGGGGACTCTAGCTGCGGGGACTCTAGCTGCGGGGACTCCAGCGAGGAGAAGACTGCGAGGAAACGCTGCACAGCAACAACAGGCAACCATGACGATCTCGCCGATTCCCGTCCTGCTTTCTCCGTCTTCTCGGCGTGCAACTGCAGGCCATTACTTCCCTAATCCCTCTAACCTCATCTCTCTGCCTCTCCCCTCCTCCTCCCTCCCCTCTACTACACTCTCTGGAGGACTGTGGAACTGCCACTCAGCTTCCAACAAAGCCGACTTCATCTCCGCCTTTGCCTCCCACCAGTCTCTGGATTTCCTCGCTCTCAACGAGACATGGATCTCCCCGGACAACTCTACCACCCCTGCTGCCTTATCCTCTCTGTTCGTCCTGTCCCACTCCCCTCGTCTTACCCGGGGGGTAGGAGGAACTGGGCTCCTGCTCTCCCCTTCTCTCCTCTTCTCTGTCCCCCCCTCTCTCTCCTCTATCACGACCCACAGCTTTGAATTCCATGCAGTGGAAATCACCTCTCCCTCTCACCTCTTCCTTCTAGTTCTCTACCGTCCACCTGGTCCACTCACCTCCTTCCTGGATGAATTTGACATTCTTCTCTCCTCCCTCCCCTCGCTGTCTTCAACTACCATCCTCCTGGGAGCCTGCAACATCCACCTCTCCAACCCTTCCCACTTTGCCGGACTACTTCTTCTCCTTCACTCCTTTAACTTCTCTCTCTCCCTGTCTCCCCCCACTCACAGGGCTGGCCGCTAGCTAGACCTCATCTTCTCTAGAGGCTGCTCCCCTTCAACACTCTCCGTGACACCCATGGACATCTGGGTCCACCACTTCATCTCCTTCTCCCTTTCCCTCCCCTCCCTCCCCATTCCACCCACTCCCTCGGTCACCTTCCGCCGTAATCTCCGCTCTGTCTCCCCCTCCACCCTTGCCTCCACTACCCTCACTCTCTTACCTTCCATTGACTGTTTTTCCCATCTATCTGTCAACTGTGCTACCTCCTCTTTGTTCTCCTCCCTCACCTCCTCCCTTGACTTTCTCTGTCCTTTCAAGTCTCATCCTGCCCGTCCCTCCCCTCCTCAGCCTTGGCTCTCTGCTGTTCTCCGCTCAACCCGAACTAGTCTGCGTGCCGCCGAAAAGGTGGAAAAGGACCAAACTCCCAGCTGCCCTCCTGCCCTTGAAGTCTACCACTCTATACTGTCCACATTCTCCTCCTGACTCACCTCAGCCAAGAAGTCTTACTTCCAATCACTCTTCGAATCCACTGTCAACAACCCCCACAAACTCTTCTCCTCATTCACCCCCCAACCTCTCCTCATCAGTGTACCCCAAGGTTCTGTCCTGGGCCCCCTCCTGTTCTCTCTCTACACTCGCTCCCTGGGCCCCCTCATCGCATCCCATGGTTTCTCCTACCACTTCTATGCTGATGATGCCCAGTCTTTTCCCTCTTCTGACCCTCTCATCCCCTCTCGCATCTCTTCCTGCTTGTCTGCTATCTCCGCCTGGATGCACTCACACCACCTCAAGCTCAACCTCTCCTCACCTTCTGCTGACCTCCCCATCTCGATCCCCTTGGAATCCACCACACTCTCTCCTTCTTCTGCTAAAAATCTAGGAGTCACCCTTGATCCTGCGCTCTTCTACACCCAGCACATCACCACACTGACACGCACCTGTAGATCCTTCCTGAGCAACATACGCCGAATCCGTCCCTTCCTCACCGAATACTCGACTCAGCTGTTCGTCCAGTCACTGGTCCTCTCCCGCCTGGACTACTGCAACTCCCTCCTGGCCGGCCTGCCTGCAATTACTACCTGCCCGCTCGAGCTCATCCAGAACTCTGCGGCTTGTCTGATATTCTCTCTGCCCCGATTCGCACACGCTACTCCACTACTCCGCTCCCTCCACTGGCTCCCGATACCGGCACGCATTCAGTTCAAGACATTGACCCTCACCTACCGCTGTCTTGACCACACTGCACCAGGTTACCTTCAGACACTCGTCTCTCTATACATCCCCTCCAGACCACTGCGCTCTTCCAGTGCCAGAAGACTAACTCTGCCTCCTTTCCAATCCCCTTCCTCCAGAGCCGCTCCTTCTCATCCCTGGCCCCTAAATGGTGGAACGAACTTACCACCAAAGTCAAAACAGCAGAGTCCTTGACCTCATTCTGGCGCTTACTCAAGACATCTTTTCAGACAGTACTTATAATATTAGTCCTTTTACACCCAATAGATAGCACTTCACAGATTGTTATTTTGCTTCTTGCATTTTTGATTTGTTTCCTCCTTGCTCCCTTTCCCGTAGCCCTTGACTGTGACCCTACATCTTGACAGCACTTAGCTTTTACCGTCCAGGATGTAGGACCTCACTTACTGTACTTGCCTGTGTAAATTGTAAATTGGAAGTTGTAAAATGTATTATATTTTGAATTGCTATGTTTTATGTAAATTGAATTTGTAATGATTGATGCCTTTATTGAATTGTATTTTTGTACTTTGTTTTGAACTTATGTTGTAAGTCACCCTGGATAAGGGTGTCTGCCAAGAAATAAAAATAATAATAATAATAATAATAATAATAATAAAGTGCTACAGTGCCCAGACAAGAGCTCTGCACCCTCTCTCATAACCTAACACCTGCAGCCCTCCTCCCCACCCCCATCACATCCATCTTAACTAAAATGACCGAGTAGGGTGACACAGAGTCGTACCTCACCACGTTTGAGTGAGTCAGAGCGAAGGCTGGCCACAAACGGATTGGGCCAGCATTAACCCAGGTTAAAAGGTGTACATTCGGTTCTGAAAAGCACAGAGAAAAGTTAATTTTACAGCCTCCCCATGTTCTCCACTTACAAGCTTTTTTGTGAAAAAATCTGAGACACCACCAGCTGACGATGAAGAGCGCATTGTCAGCAATGAGTTTCCAAACAAGGCCCAGGCTTCAATGAATGGATTGTCTGCAGTGCTGACTGTAAGGACACATTACACTTACAAGACAGTAAATCAGATGAGGTCTGATCTGAATACAGCCCTTGAGCTAATTAATACCTTTGCTATGGAGTTTATTTATTTATTTTTTAACATATGGCACATTTTTAGTGAGGATTTATTAGCGAATTACATGGCTGATGAATGTCACAAATGGTGAGGGTTCGGTGTGAACACCTGACCAACTTCGCCACCTCAGTTGGTGAGCGAGAGAGTAGCTCGCAACCCCCTATTTATTTCCCCCCCCGGGCAGGCTCGATCGGACCCCAAGACAACACAGCAGGAGGTAAGTGATAATGACAATTAATTTTATTTACAGGTTTTCGATTGCACAGGGCATGAAGACTGTGCTCAACAATAGCAAATGGAAGATAACCAAATTACACATACACTAATAAAACTAAAACTGCCTTTAAGAATCAGGGCGCGATAAAAGCTAAAATTCCCTACCCGAACGAACAAAACAAAAATAGTAATAAAGAGGCTTGTAAAAGATATTATACAAGCTAAAACTAATCTTCCCAAATAGAGACAATACATAAAGCAGCATCAGGTTCAGGAGCATCTTGGTCTCCTAGAGTTACTAAAAATACAATGCTAAAGGACTTGATATAATTATATAATCTCTGAGTCAAGATGATATAATTATTTAACTTCTGTCTCGTCAGGTAGTAGCCAGCCCACCAATCACCCACAGATAAGTGAGTTGTCTACGCCAACTTAAGCCGACTTGATCCAGGCAAAACCCAGACTGGCTCCACACCAATCGCCAAAACTCTAAAGGAGAAACAGGTCAGTAATATTCATCCATAATACAGTCTGGTGCAAGTACACAATTCAAGTGTCTCTCTTATGTTGTTCATAGATTGATATGTCTGCAGCTATCAGAGGAGAGCAATACAGGTTACAGTTCAAATTTTGTTTCCAGAGGACCCCAAATGTCTTTTACCAGTCTCTGTGGCATGTGTGCAATAAAGTGCTCTAAGTGCCGGTTTCTCAGCCTCTTGTTACCATGATCACACTTCCATCAATGGGGAAACAAAGTACTTATCCATGCAGGGAGGGTCTGCCTTCCCTCCACGGTCTCTAAATGTTGCGTCTTTGTTTCTGTAGTCTTTTAAGTTGTCAGCTCACCTGGCTCTTCCTCTGACCCAGGTCCCCAGAGGCTGTAGGTCCACTGTCTTTTATCCCTCGCTCCTTTCCTCCAGTGCAAACTTAAATTAACGTGCTGTGTTGTGTCACGTTCCTGCTTCCTTGCTGGTCTGTCTGTGCCAAAGAAACAGAGCTCCAAGGATGCGGGGAAGTCAATGTTGGAATGTGATCAGGTGGGGTAGGATTGACTAATAACTTAAACAAATGTGAAATAGTAATTGAATTGAAAACAATCAAGTAATGAGAAGCAAAAGAAACACCAAACAAGGTTATTCTTAAGTGAAAATAACAAAGAAAAAACTGTGAAAGTATAATAAGTTAGTGCATATAGTGCATAAGACAATAATTAATTATAATTAGTCAAAGCCAGTCATGCCCCGCTCATGACATGAATACTCATCTTTTGTAAGGACCTCTTGCAGGTCGGGGTGATGATGCAAGCCTTACAACTAAGGAGTTTCTTCCTCTCATAATTGCTAATGACATGCAACATGCATTTCCTAACTTGTGAATGTTGTATAAGATTTATTTAACTATACTTGTAAGCACCACTCAAGCAGAAACAAGCTTGTTGCCTCAAACTCTGTCTGAACATCTTGCGATCGTCAATGCATGAAGACAGATTTTCTTTACTTTTGTACATTGAGAGAGCACCAGCTGAAAACCTTGACTATGGAAATGTCATAAACACATTTGCATGTATGAAACTACTACTACATACAGACTTGTAATTTATATTGTTTACATTGAGTCTGTCATTGTTGGTAAAAAGGAGAAATCGAGATTTGATATAGTTTTAGTTAGCTTTGCCTTTTTTCTATAATTTTCTAGTGTTTCCATTTGGGTAGAGGTTTTAGGAATTTGTCAAATAAATATACTTGTTAAAACATGTCAATTTTTGTTTTGGTGTCTTTGAGGTCCCACTGAGCCTGCTGGGGAGAGAGTGAGTGGGTGTAACGAATTCCTCTCTCATGTTCAATTGAGATGGCATAGTCGAGTTGGTGTTTTCATAGCGAGTACCCACTAGGTGTGACACACCTTTGGCAGCAATTACAGCTATGAGTCACTTGGGATAGGTCTCTACCAACTTTGCATACCTAGATTTGGCAATATTTTACAAAACTGTTCAAGCTCTGTCAAGTTCCTTGGTGAGTGTTGATGGACAGCAATATTCAAGTCATACTACAAATGTTTGATTGGATTAACCTGAATCTGTACAATTTAACACAGGTGGAGGCTACTCAATTTGGTGTGTGATTTTTGAAGGTGATTGCTTACACTTGAGCTAATTTAGAATTGCTATTGCAAGGGGGATTGAAACGTATCCATCCAATTTATTTCAGTTTTTATTTGTAATGACATTTCTACAAATTTCTAGAATATATTTTGTTTTCAGTTGGAAGTTGTGATGTAGGATGTGTAGATAAAAACAACGACAAACTATTTTAATGCATTTTAATTCTGGGATATAATGCAACAAACGGTGAACATTTTGAAAGGGAATGCAGACTATCTATATTCAGTGTACATATACATATGTGTATAGTGAAGAATTGTATTTACCATTTATTTTAAAGAGTACATTATATTTCAGTATCATTTTATTTATTGTTTTAGTTGACATCAGTCATGCTTCTTTTTAAGTAGAGCAATTGCCTTGAGCACGTACCAAGAAATTAAGTAAATCTATTAAATATCATCTTGTGCACAAAGCACTAAACCATTTTACGACCTTTTGACTTGGCTTTGTTCATACAATTTTTTTAATGGTGGCATCAGTTTGAGCTATAATAATTATTAAACTTTTCATGATTTTGTCAAGTGGTATGTCCCTGCTGCTATCAAAGGCAGAGTTTACATGCATATTTTAACCTTACTCAAGACAATATGCTCGATTCAAACATTAAATTACTATCTCCCTCTCTGGGTTTACATGGTCTTTGTCTGATGTATCTGGGTACATGGTTTACCCAACGTCATTCATATTAAGGAGTGAGTTAATATGTCAATTAGCTCTACGTACAGCTTTCGTGCCCAGAAAGGGTGGTTTACATGTGGGACACACTGATATCAAGGAATCAACATATTCAAATTAAACAGTTTACAGTTGTGGCTTTTGCCTTGTCTAGTTGTTTAATGCTTCGTTTTACTGAGTTGTTTTTCACGTCACAGATGGAGCTAGCAAGCCATGAATATAAGTTTAATTCTCTTCCTTTTATTGCATTTTAATAGACAAGTACACTATTAACTCATAGGTAGTGATGAACTGCATTTCTCTCCCTGTGTGTCTGTGTAAACAAGGTCACTGTCTCGCGGCCTTGCTGTGCTATGGTACTGAGCTATAGTGCAACCCTGATACCCAGAGGAACAGAGTCTGATAAGAACCAGTTTTCTCCAGCAATTTGGGCTTGATACGTCTACAACCCCCCTTATATTAAACATTACGTATGATTTAATTTTCCCCGGTTTAACCATATATGGGTTTTCCACGAGTTGTCAGGCAGAAACTGAACTTGCACTCATCAAGGGACAGATATGTGGGCCTGTTATCTTTCTCTCCTGTCTGGTCTGCATAAAAGTGCCTGTAGTTTTTAACTTCTCTAAGACTGTTCTTGAGATTGTCTCTTGCAGCTGCTTGTAATAAAACCTTTGATTGGAAATATATATATTTCTCTGGATTATATAGCCTACTCTTCAGGTAGGCTATATAACAAAACAGTCCAACCTACGCAAGTGTTTTTCTAAGTTAGGATTATAAGAAACATACGAAAGTTTACAAACAAGAGGAGGCCATTCCAGCCATCGTGCTTGTTAGATGTCCATTAATGACTAAGTGATCCAAGGATCACGTCCAGTCTATTTTTAAATGTTCCTAAATTGTCAGCTTCAACCACATCGCCAGGGAGTTTGTTCCAGATTGTGAGAAGAAGTGTCTCCTGTTTTCTGTCTTGAATGCTTTGAAGTCCAATTTCCATTTGTGTCCCCGGGTGCATGTGTCCCTGCTGATCTGGAAAAGCTCCTCTGGTTTGATGTGGTTGATGTCTTTCATGATTTTGAAGACTTGAATCAAGGCCACATGTAGTCTCCTCTGTTCCAGGGTGAGAAGGTTCAGTTCCCTCAGTCTCTCAGTAGGACATTCCCTTCAGACCTGGAATAAGTCTGGTTGCTCTCCTCTGAACTGCCTCTAGAGCAGCAATATCTTTCTTGAAGTGTGGAGCCCAGAACTGTACACAGTATCCAGATGAGCTCTAACTAGTGCATTGTACAGTCTGAACATTACTGTCCTTGTTTTAAATTCATCACTTCTGGCAATATACCCTAGCATTTTGTTTGCTTTTATTATTGCTTCCCCACATTGTTTGGATGGGGAAAGTGAAGAATCCATATAACCTTTCACATGCGATACTGGACATTTTTGTTACCTGGATGTAATACCTTGCACTTGTCCACATTGATTTTCATCTGCCAGGTGTCAGCCCACAACTGAATATTATCTGAGTACTTTTGAATAACCTGTGCTGCCAAGATTGTATCTGCAAATTTGACAAGTTTGCTAACTATCCCAGAGTCCAGATCATTAATATAGATTAGAAAAAGCAAAGGCCCTAGTACTGATCCCTGTGGAACTCCACTAACAACCTCACTCCAGTTAGAAGCAACTCCTCTCATCAACACCTTCTATTTCCTATATATCAGCCAGTTCATAATCCATATATTTATTTCACTGAATACCTACAGCTTCCAATTTGAGGATCAGTCTTTGGTGTGGAACCTTATCAAAATCGATCTGAAAACACTATGTAACAAAATTTTTGTTCCTGGGTAGTAAGTGTTATTTCCTAATTGCTTATGCCTCAAAAGTATAGAAAATGGCTATTATTCCCCACAAACTTTGCTTTTGTGACCAGGACAGTGATATTTTGAAATGTACCTATTTCCAATGAGAAAACGGGTGAATTTGTGTCTTTTCATTCACATAAAGTCAGAAGAAAACAACATATGAATCCAAATTAACATGTATTTATACTAAAGTAATACAAAAATGACTACAAAAGATTTAGAAGTGAGTACTTTTTCGAGATATACAATTGTACTGTAAATCACTTTCGCGAATCAGTCCCCAAATGTAGTCTCCCATCATGTTCTCGTAATACTGTCCTTGGTAGTGGCATTCAAAGTCCAGTATATCCTGGTGGAAGCCCTCACCTTGCTCCTCTGAGTATGCTCCCATGTTCTCCTTGAATTTATCAAGATGAGCATTACGGATATGGACTTTGTGCCCATTGTGCTGTAGTTCTTCACCAGAGTCTCAACCAGCTCCACATAGTTTTCAGCCTTGTGATTGCCCAGGAAGCCCCGAACCACTGCGACAAAGCTGTTCCAACCCGCTTTCTCCTTACTAGTGAGCTTCTTGGGGAATTCATTGCACTCCAGGATCTTCTTTATCTGTCGTCCGACGAAGACACTGGCTTTGACCTTTGCCTCAGACAGCTTAGGGAAGAAGTCTTGAAGGTACTTGAAGGCTGCCGACTCCTTATCTAGAGCTCTGACAAATGGTTTCATAAGGCCAATTTGATGTGCAGTAGTGGCATCAGCACCTTCCGGGGGTCCACCAGTGGCCCCCACTTGACGTTGTTCCTCCCCAAAGAGAACTCGGTCCGCTGTGGCCAGTCCCGCCTGTGGTAGTGCACCTTGGTGTCCCTGCTGTCTCAAAGGCAAAGATATCAGGGAAACTTGGTAAAACCATTTTACCAAATTTTATAACATAAAATTCCGATCAACAATTGTCCATCTTACCTTCTAGATTTTTTTTGCAGTGCTCGCAGGTGAAATGAGGTGCCCAGGGTTTGTCTTGATCCCCAACAGGCATGCCGTAATATGGCTTGTAGGCCTCACACATCTTAGCAGTTGCTTCCAGGGAGTACTTTTTCACTCTTGTCTTGATAAATTGGCATTGGATAAAATGCGTCTGCTGGATGCTTGCAGCCTCTTGATGCCATCTCAGAAAAATGCAGATATGCAGATATGTATCCACAAACTGAACTGGTGGGCCACTGTATTTATACTGCTATTTATATTACTGGAAAGTTCTAGAAAGTTCTAGAAGTTACTCCACGTTTACTCAGCACTGACTCTATCTGGAATGTTCTGGAAAATAGGTAAATTTCAAAATATCACTGTCCTGGTCACAAAAGCAAAGTTTGTGGGGAATAATAGACATTTTCTCTACTTTTGAGGCATAAGCAATTAGGAAATAACACTTACTACCCAGGAACAAAAAAAAACAATTGTTACACTGTGAAATCGATATTTATCATATCATATCATATGCTTTCACGTGATCTACAACTGCAGTTGCATTTTCAAAAAACTCAAATAAATTTGTAAGACATGATCTGCCTCGTCTAAACCCATGTTTACTACTAGAATATGGTTTTCATTGAGATGTATGAACATGATATGAACATTTTATAACCTGATGAAAAGTACTGAACATTGCACAAGTCCAATTATCTCAGTGGAATTTGCATCTGTTTGGCAAGCTGACTATGAGCTGTATATTCCTTTAAAATGTGACAGCATATATCTATCTCTGACTGCAATGACAAATGCAATTATTTCTAAAATTACATTCTCTTACTTTTGTGTGATGCCACACACACAAAAAAAATGGTGTTACAAAATCAGATGCTGGTGCTACCAACTGAAAAGGTAGTGGTACCAGTGGCACCACTGGAACATGTTAGTCTGGAGCCCTGTAATCAATAGTCTGGTAATAGTTATTTATTATGAATATGGCACAATTCTCTAACCACAAGAACTTCATACAGACATTTAGATTTAATTTGTACTTCTGACATATTCCTCAAGCAAATTGAAAAATTGCCCTGTGCCTATTAACGAATCGACTGGCTCAATTCCAATGAGAATTGTACAGGGTAGGGCCAGCTCTTCAGACCTCATGCTCTCAAGCTTTTCTCTCAAACACGGACATGCATTATAACTTATTAATAAATACAAATGGAAACTCTGCCAATTCCAAAAATGAGCTGCAGTCCAAGGTTGCTGGCCTTAGCCATACAAGTTGATTGCATATAAAGGCGGCATCACAAACTATTAGCCTGTGCTATGCTTGGCTCTACAATATGCAAGTTATTTTACCAATTGGGTAATTTGGTATTTGTGTATAATTTAATGGTTTTTAATATATGTAATTTAATACATCTGAAATGTGTTTTATGTGTTCAGAACAATTGAGGTTTATAGATTTGTAGAAATACACATTCTCAAGAATCTGGTATGATGAAAATCTGTGTTGAGAGAATTAAAATTGTACTGGCACTAAACCATGTGATACAATATGATATAGTATTGGTAATTATTTTACATTGAAGCCACCTCAAAGCACCTCTGTGAAATATATAACAATTATAATTGTTCATTTTGACTTCTAACTAGAAGCTTTGGCAAGGCATTCCAGAAATATATAGTTCTGTACGTAAATGCTGTGCACCCACTGTCTCCAGCTTAATTTTAGGCCAAATTCAGCAGACAGGATATCTTGAGGGCAGATGTATTCAGAAATTAAATTAAATACATAACACCCACTCTTCCTTAGGAAAATGTAAAAAACAGACATTGTTCTGAAACTGATTGCAAAAAAACAGTAAGACAGTGAAGCATCTCTAGGATGGAAGTGTTGGTTTATAACTTCCTATAGCTTTGATAGACTTGATTTATGTACTGAATAAAGAATTGCAAAAGTCAAATTCAACACACCTTAAAGACACTTAAAAAGAGCAATTTGCTGAGAGTGTTTTTGCCATCCACCACAGTTGTTTTCCTTGGTCTTCCGGGCTTTTTGGTGTTCCTGAGCTCACCAGTGTGTTCTTTCTGTTTAAGAATGTACCAAATAGTTGATTTGGCCACACCTAAAGTTTTTGTTATCTGATTGGTTTGTTTTGATTTCTAAGGCAAAACTGAAGCCAAAACGCCCCAAGAACAAGCAGGAACTGCAGTGCTGGCCCGGCAGAGCATTACCAGGGAAGAAACCCAGCATCTGGTGATGTCTATGGGTTCCAGACTTCAGGCAGTCATTGACTGCAAAGGGTTTGCAACCAAGTATTGAAACTCACAATTGAATTAATGATTAAATTAGTGTGTCCAAATACTTTTGAGCCCCTACAATTGGGGGGATCACATATAAAAATAGGTGTAATTCCTACACCTTTCACCTAATTTGGATATAACTACCCTCAAATTAAAGATAAAAGTCTACAATTAAAGAACATCTTGATTCCTTTCAAATCCATTGTGGTGGCATACAGAGCCAAAATAATGACAATTGTGTCACTGTCCAAATATTCATGGACCTAACTGTAAATGCAGTTCTTCAGTTCCAATAATAAAAGCTAAAGAAAAAGTAAGTCAAAGTAATTGAGTCCCCTATAGAAAGAAACTAAAGAGCAAACTAGACTATTCCATTCCCCAAAAAGAATGATGCCCTTAATCCAAATGCTGTACAAATATGAATTGCTAAACACACAAATACACATAAAACTCCCCAGATAAACCACAACATGCATAGCTAATTGTACACAGAGGCACAGCTGTCAACGATCTATCCAAACAGTGCTGTATTAGACAATTAAATCTAACTTTCAGCCTATAGTCTGCATTTCTTTGTTAATTTATCATTCCATATAAATATGTGTGCCCCTACAGTGACACTCTTCTTGCCTGATTGCATTGCTCATAACTTGTTCTGTTCCAGTTAGAAAATGTAACACTCCAGGCTATAATACGCTGGTCCAGGTATGCCCAAGGCAAAGTAACTGGATATCAGCCTTATGTTTTGATTATAATATCCACTAATTGCAATAATCACTTTAATAATGGAAACTCATGAGTTGAGGACAGTGCATGTTTTCTTTATTTTTTGTTGTTATTTGTACGCCATAGTTACATGTGTGTATGTCTATCTGCTCTATGTGTAGCAAGGGTGTGAGTCGCCAGATGATCAGAATAGAAACATCACCTGTTTTATTATTTAGTTGCATATTATAAAGGTAAAGGGAGACCTCTAGTATTCATGTTGAATTACTGCAAAAGGTGTATTGGGTTCTCAACAAAAAATTGTTAGGCCTCAGATCTACGGTCAGTTACAGTTGTGTAATTTGTCACTTACACTTCTATTACAGTCCAATTGCAGCAGGATTTAAACATTTGATAAGTATAACATCATCTGCAGAATAATTATGCTCAATGACTGACCATCCCAATATATACTATACCTGAATATATATATATATATATATATATATATATGTATATATATATATATATATATATGTATATATATATATATGTATATATATATATATGTATATATATGTATATATGTATATATATATATATATTACCTTTTCTGTTAGTGTAACTGTACAGCATAATTGTAATTGAACACAACATCACTGTACTTGTAATTCAGACTCACAAAAACTGCATTTATTGTAGATCAATTTCAATTAACTGCATTCAGGATAACAAAACCACTGGTTCCAGGAACATAGGCAGTATAATCACAAAGCCCAATACTGTTTTTTAATTTATGGTGTACTGTATTAGGTTTTTGGTGTTATTCTTAACTGTAAAGTCCCTTAAACGTCATGTGTAATAGTGGGGTTGGGCTCAGTTTTGGACTTTTGGAATATATTGAAGGAAGTAATCAGGCTATAATTAAGTATAATTATGTAGGCAGGTTAACATAGTCACATGTATGCTATTTCTGAGTAATACTAAAAGTTTGACTTTTTAGTTAGAATTTAAGGTTATTATTTTGACATTTAAATAGGTTTTAAAATGGTGGCCTTGTCTCATAAATCAAGGCCATCAATCCGATGCAGCTCTTTTGTCTTGAGGCTGTCTTGTGTCTTTGCTTACATGTTAATTAAAAACAAGTAAAAGCAACAACAGTGATGGGATATTCCCAGTGCAGATGTCACAAGCAATACTACACCACAAAGTGCATTCAACAGTAGCTTTTCTGATTCTATGTGATATTTGCAGTTGGGACAATGTGAGCTCCCTCTGCCAAATGGACTTGCTTAATCAACTGATTGGCCAGCATGAGAATGCAGCACATTGCTGCATCATGTATGGTTGGCCAATCAGTCAATTATCCCCTGGGCAGCACCACACCCTTTTTAAGGAGCCTCTGGGCTTTAAAAAGACCTAGTGTGAAGGGAGAAGAGAATTGAGAGACTCAAGGAGAAACACTGAATTGTTGTTGTTGTTGTTGTTGTTGTTGTTGTTGTTGTTGTTGTTGTTGTTGTTGTTGTTGTTGTTGTTGTTGTTGTTGTTGTTGTTGTTGTTGTTGTTGTTGTTGTTGGTTTATTTAAATAGTTTAAATAAAGTATTTTACTTAATTATGTTTCTGCCTCGTGGGTATCCGCTCACTATAAAAATGTACATGTATATTTTTTCCCCCATTGTTTGTAGTACTTCTGTAAAAGTCTACTGACCTATGTAATGAAAGTAAATGTGTATGATCTTTCTATTAAGCAGTTTTGAGCTCCTAAATGTTTTTCAATTTGTTTCCAGATGTTAACATTGGAGAATATTGCTGCAGGAAATACAAAATACCAATTATGTGGTTAGAGTGAAGTGTCGAATAAAATATGCTATGGAGTATTTCACTTCCATATGTATTTAATAATCATTTACATTATTTTTCTTTTAAAAGAAAGAGTAGAGCCGATTTATTTTCTCGAGGCTGAAAAAGTTAGACCACTGGGCATGGTAATGTATTAGCATGTGTGCATCTCATGGATAATAAGTTGCTAAAATGTGATTTCTCGTACCCCTAAGCATTGCAGGTTGAAATGTTGCTGTCATCTTAACATACATAGTAAATACTTGATGAATACAATGCATTACATAATGTTTATATATCTGTTCCTATTTAATTGTGCTTTTGATTCCCAGTCCCTGCTGGTGAGTACTTTAGTATGCCAGAAAACATTAGAAAAGTGTAAACCTTTTAACTTCATGGAGAAATATGGAACTCTGACTATACTTATCTGGCCTCTGAGTCTGCTGTCAAATGTTTTGAATGCCAACATTGTAATTCATTTCTAATAAAGGACAAACGTAATTACCCATATTACTTTTAAATGTAATTTCTTGTGGGGTAAAGTTTTCAAATTATTCTCAAATCTACATTCTAGTAAAACATTTACATAAAAAAGTTATTTAGTTTATATTGTTTGCGGGCGCTATTACAGAAGTTCTGCTGCCACTCATTACTCATTCCTCATTCCTCCTGCTGAGCAGTTTCTAGCAGTTTCTAGCACTGCAACACCTAATCCTTGCGCTTAACCCTCTGGCACCGCACCTCCCGAAGCCAAAATTCCCTTGTTTAGGCCTTACACCTCGCAGCTTCCAGGTGCTATACAAGGCATGCTTTAGCCCACTGGCTCCGTGCCCACAGAAGCCGCTATTCACTTGCTTTAGCCTTATTCTCGCAGTTCAGTGTGTAACAGCGCTCCATTTGTCGACTTTCAATTGATCCCATGGAGAGGCAAATGGATAGGCTACATTTTAAACATGATGTCTTGAAGGAGCCTTTATTTATACATTTGTGTATGTATTTATGTATGTATATGTAGTGTATTTAAGACAGTGTAATAGAATCAGGACAGGTTCATGCAGCCTGTATTGCGCTCTGTATGGAAACTTAGGTGCTGCCTCCAGAAGCCACAATACACCTGCTTCAGCCTTATTTCTAACAGCTCCCAGGGGCTACACACTACATGTTTTAACCCTCTGGCTTGGCACCTCCAGAAACTCATATTGCTTTAGCCTTAGTGATCTCAGTTTCGTCTCTTACAGCCTCCATTTCTCGCATTTTAGGTGATCCTATCGAAGGGAAAAATTGATAGGCTACATTTTAAACGTGTTGTGTTTTGAAGGTGCCTTTATTATTATTTATATATTTGCCATGTAGAACAATCAGCACATACAGGCATACTCAAATTTGTTGGTACCCTTACAGCTCATTGAAATAATGCTTAATTCCTCCTGAAAAGTGATTAAATTAAAAGCTATTGCATCATGTATACTTGCATGCCTTTGGTACGTCATAGAATAAAGCAAAGAAGCTGTGAAAAGAGATTAATTATTGCTCATTCTACAAAGATATTCTAAAAAGGCATGGACACATTTGATATTCCAAACTAATTAGTTTATTTAATCAGTATAACACATGTCTCCAATCTTGTAATCAGTCATTCAGCCTATTTAAATGGAGGAAAGTAGTCACTGTGCCTTTTGGTATCATTGTGTGCACCACACTGAACATGTACCAGAGAAAGCAAAGGAGAGAGTTGTCTGAGGAGATCAGAAAGAAAATAATAGACAAGCATGGTAAAGGTAAAGGCTACAAGACCATCTCCAAGCAGCGGGATGTTCCTGTGACAACAGTTGCAAATATTAAGAAGTTCAAGGCCCATGGAACTGTAGCCAACCTCCCTGGGCGCGACCGCAAGAGGAAAATTGACCCCAGATTGAATAGAAGGATAGTGCGAAAGGCAGAAGAAGAACCAAGGATAACTGCCAAAGAGATACAAGCTGAACTCCAAGGTGAAGGTACGTCAGTTTCTGATCGCACCATCCGTTGCATTTTTAGAGTTGAAATGGCCTCCATGGAAGAAGACCCAGGACTCCACTTTTGAAAGAAAAACATAAAAAAGCCAGACTGGAATGCTAAAATGCATATTGACAAGCCACAATCCTTCTGGGAGAATGTCCTTTGGACAGATGAGTCAAAACTGGAGCTTTTTGGCAAGTCACATCAGCTCTGTGTTCACAGATGAAAAAATTAAGCTTTCAAAGAAAATAACACCATGCCAACAGTGAAACATGGAGGAGGCTTGGCTATGTTTTGGGGCTGCTTTGCTGCGCCTGGCACAGGGTGTCATGAATCTGTGCAGGGCACAATGAAATCTCAAGACTATCAAGGCATTCTGGAGTGAAACGTACTGCCCAGTGTCAGAAAACTCTGTCTCAGGTCATGGTCACAGGTCTGGGTCCTCCAACAGGATAATGACCTAAAACATACAGCTAAAAGCACCCAAGAATGGATAAAAACTAAATATTGGACTGTTCTGATGTGGCCTTCTATGAGTCCTGATCTGAATCCTATCAAACATCTATGGAAAGAGCTGAAACTTGCAGTCTGGAGAAGGCACCCATCAAGCCTGAGACAGCTAGAGCAATTTGCTCAGGAAGAGTGGGCTAAACTACCTGTTAACAGGTGCAGAAGTCTCATTGAGAGCTACAGAAAATGTCTGATTGCAGTGATTGCCTCTAAAAGTTGTGCAACAAAATATTAGGTTGAGGGTCCCATCATTTTTGTCCATGCCATTTTCATTTGGTTTATTATTTACAATATTATGTTGAAAATAAAAAGCAAAGTCTGATTTCTATTAAATATGGAATAAACAATGGTGGATGCCAAGGAAATTGTGCATTCTTCATTTTTTGTGGAGGGGTACCAACAAATTTGAGCACGTCTGTATGTTATTATTAGTCTGCATGTGAAAAGATGCAGAGTATTGTTCTCTTACAAAAGCTGTATTATTATCATTCTGTTCACACTATCTCCTCCTACAATTCTTAACGTACATACACCAGACTTCACACAGTGGTTCATTATGATACTGTGTGGTGTGCTCATGCATTTTTTTTATGGCTAGGATCGATATTTACTGAGTTATGATCAATTGAGTTCTAAACAGAAGTATTTACAAGTTGCCACAGACAGACACAGGAGAGTACAGGTGAGAGGCAGCCATCTTGTTGTTTTCCTAGTTTCAGACCAGTCTTGGCATTGCTCATTTTGTTTTAACTTTGCCTTAATTGAAGTTAATCTTGTCTGTAGTTTTCCTTAATTGAAGTCAATTCAGTTCAGCTGCTGAGTTGGTGAAAGTAAATAGGTTGTAGAAAGGTGGTTTAGTCAAGGACTATCAGGAATTCTGTGCCAGGTGGGGCCAGTTAGGTGTGAACTGGTGGCAGGTAGACATAAGCTACTTAAAGCAGCTGTTGGTGACAATAAGTTAAGCTGTTGACTAGGGAAGAGGAACCAAGAGACTGAAAAAAAACTGTAACATTTAGAAGCATGTGGCCACTACATTGTCAGGTTTGCAGAATGATTGCCTTCCTGGATGACCTCATCCAAGAAGATTTAATTTGTGAACGTTGTCAGCATGTTGAAATCCTAGAGATCAAGGTCCGTGATGTTGAGGCTCAGCTTATTGATCTGCGCTGTATTAGTGATATGGAAGAATTAGTCAATCAGCCCATGAGAGAAATGGTGTGCAGCCAAAACCTAGGAGAGTTGAGACCTTAGAGCAGGAAAGTGTACAGGACTGCTGGGTTACAGTAGGTCGTAACAGCAGAAAAGGGCACGCACATCCCTTAGAGACATCCCAAGAGCTAGAAATGCCCAACAGGTTCCAACTGCTGGACACCGAGATGAACAGTGATGGCTCAGAGGGTGATGGGAGGGGAGCTGATCACCAGAGCACCATGGTGCCCACTCTCCCCCAGAAGCGGGGAGGTAGTTATAGTAGGAGACTCAATTCTTAGAGGCGTAGATCACACAGTGTGTTCTAGTGATAAGGAGACCCGCATGGTATCTTGCCTGCCTGGTGCTCAGGTTGCAGATCTCCCTAAACTAGTAGATGGGCTACTGGCCAAAGCCGGGGGGAATCCACTGGTCATGGTCCACATTGGAAGCAATGATATAGTAAAGGTAGGGCAGAGGTTCTGCAAGACAAATTTAAAGAGTTAGGAAAGAAACTAAAGAGCAGAACCTCCACGGTAGTTTTCTCTGAAATACTTCTGGTACCACCTGCATGGCCAGGAGACAGGCAGATATTAGAAAGTTAAACACGTGGTTGAAATCCTGATGTAGGGAAGAGGGTTTTAGATTTATGAAGCATTAGTCTTTCTTCTGGGATAGATGGGACTCGTACAAACTGGACGGTCTACCTGTAAACAGCAGGGGGGCTAATGCATTGGAAGAGCGTATGTGTAAAGTAATTGAGAATCTTTTAAACTAGGGACCAGGGGGGCAGGGTGTTCTGACAATGGGAGATGTTCCACTAAGGAAAGAAAACCAAGGGAAACTACTAGCAGGAAAGTCCTGAAATGTTTGTACCTCAAGGAGTTTAAGGAACAAGATGTTAGACCTAGAAGCCACAGTTCTGGTGTGTGACTATGATGTTGTAGGAGTGATAGAAACATGGCTTACAGAAAATGATGGGGATGAATACAAGTTGAAAGGATACACACAGTTTAGGAGAGACAGGCAAAATCAAAGAGGTGGTGGGGTAGCATTATATGTGAAAAATGACATTGAGGCAGAAGATCTCAAATTATATCCTAGTAATGAAACAGAATCTTTGTGGGTGAAACTTTTGGACAAGAGATCTGGAGAATTAGTGGTAGGAGTGTTACAGTCCACCCAACTCAGATATTCAGAAAGATGTTGCATTGTACAGTGTAATCAGGACTGCATGTAGCAAGGATGTGACTGTTATAATGGGGGATTTCAATTTCCTAAACAAAGACTGGGAAAGCCCAGTCGGGATTACAGAAGCAGAAATAGAAATGGTTGAAATGTTAAATGACTGCTTTCTAACTCAATTTGCCAGCGAACCAACCAGGGAGAGCACATGCATTGACTTGATCTTTTCAAATGACCAAGATAGAGTCAGAGGGACACTAGTTAGAGAACCAATGGCAAACTGTGATCACAATATGGTTAGCTTTGAGGCATTCTTTCAAAAAACAAGGACCAAGTCTAAAACAATGGTTTACAATTTTAGAAAAGCAAACCTTGAAGATATGAGGCGGCACTTAGAAGAGGTAGACTGGAGCACACTGGATACAGATTCAGTTGAAAATGGATGGTTATATTTTAAGAGTATACTACTTGAGGCTCAGGAGAAATTTGTACCAAAACTTGGCAAACTGAGGACCAAAAAACATTGGCCAAATTGTTTTAATAGAGGTATGCAAAAAAATATCAAGAGAAAGAAAATACAAAGAATATGTTGAACTGCAAAGAGATCTTAAGAAAGGGATCAGGAAAGCAAAGCGGGGAATAGAAAGAAACATAGCTCTTGGAGCTAAAAATAATGCAAAGAGCTTTTTTCAATACTACAACAGCAACAGCAAGCGGTCAATAAAGGAAGAAGTGAAACAGATAAAGGGCAAAAATTGAACTATCTTAGAAAATGAACAAGATGTGGCACATGTTCTAAGTTAGTATTTCACAGAGGTATTAAAGGGACTAGCAGAATTAAAAACAAACAAATCACCTGGGCCAGATGGTATATTTCCAACAGAACTTAAAGAAATGAGGGAAATTATTTACAGGCCACTAACTCAAATATTCCAAAAGACATTTAGAACAGGGGATGTGCCAACTGACTGGAAGACAGCAAATGTCATACCAATCCACAAGAAAGAGACAAAACTGAGCCAGGAAATTACAGACCAATCAGTCTCACCTGCATCACCTGTAAAATGTTGGAAAAAATGATTAGACAGAAAATAGAGGACCATCTTAATGAAAACCATTTTCTTAGTCAACATGGGTTTAGACGAGGCAGATCATGTCTTACTAATCTATTAGAATTTTTTGAACATGCAAATACAGCTGTAGATCACGTGAAAGCATATGATATGATATACTTAGATTTTCAAAATGCTTTTGATAAGGTTCCACACCAAAGTAGATGGATTATGACTCAGCAGATACAATCTCGGCAGCACAGCTTATTCAAATGGACTTTGATATAATATTCAGTTGTGGGCCGACACCTGGTAGATGAAATTCAATGTGGACAAGTGCAAGGTAATACATGCAGGTAACAAAAATGTCCACTATTATTACACTATGGGAGGAATAGAACTAGATGAAGTAACGCATGAGAAAGACCTAGGAGTCTATGTGGACTCCTCACTTTCTCCATCCAAACAATGTGGGGAAGCAATAAAAAAGGCAAACAGAGTGTTAGGATATATTGTCAAAAGTGTAGAATTGAGAACAAGGACAGTAATGTTCAGACTATACAATGCACTAGTTACAGCTCATCTGGATACTGTGTGCAGTTCTGGGCTCTACACTTCAAGATAGATATCGCTGCTCTAGAGGCAGTTCAGAGGAGAGCAACCAGACTTATTCCAGGTCTGAAGGGAAAGTCCTACTGAGAGACTGAGGAACTGAACCTTTTCACCCTGGAACACAGGAGACTACATGGGGACTTGATTCAAGTCTTCAAAATCATGAAAGGCATCGACCACATCAAACCAGAGGAGCTTTTCCAGATCAGCAGGGACACACGCACCCGGGGACACAAATGGAAATTGGACTTCAAAGCATTCAAGATGGAAAACAGGAGACACTTTTTCACACAGAGAGGCGACACAATCTGAACAAACTCCCCAGCGATGTGGCTGAATCTGAAAATTTGGAAACATTTAAAAATAGACTGGATAGGATCCTTGGATCACTTAGTTATTAATGGACAATAAACGAGCACAATGGGTTGAATGGCCTCCTCTCGTTTGTAAATGTTCTTATGTTCTTATGATTGAAAACCCAAAATATCCCATTGATTTCAATGGTGGAACGTATTCTCGCAACATGGAACGTCCCGCTCCCAGTCTGTAGCCAATCAGCAGTCATGGTTCCCAGAGTTCAATTTAAAATGTTTAAAATGTAGCCTATCAATTTTTCCCATCGATAGGATCACATAAAATGTGAGAAATGGAGGCTGTAAGAGATGAAACTGAGACCACTAAGGTTAAAGCAATATGAGCTTCTGGAGGTGCCAAGCCGGAGGGTTAAAACATGCAGTGTGCGGCCCCTGGGAGCGGAGAGAAATAAGGCTGAAGCAGGTGTATTGCGGCTTCTGGAGGCGGCGACTAGTTTCCATACAGAGCTCAATACAGGCTACATGAACCTGTCCTGATTCTATTACACTGTCTTAAATACACTACATATACATACATAAATACATACACAAATGTATAAATAAAGGCTCCTTCAAGACATCATGTTTAAAATGTAGCCTATCCATTTGCCTCTCCATGGGATCAATTGAAAGTCGACAAATGCAGCGCTGTATACAGAACTCAGAGAATAAGGCTAAAGCAAGTGAATAGCGGCTTCTGGAAGCACGGAGCCCATGGGCTAAAGCATGCCGCGTAGGCACATGGAAGCTGCAAGATGTAAGGCTGAAGCAAGTGAATGCCAGCTTCTAGGGGGCTGGGAAAGCATAGGATAAAGCAGCGTTTTTATGCCTCTAGCGGGAATTTGCTGTAGTTGTTCCATAGACTACAATGGGGGGCTATATCGTGAAGGCTCAATGCATTTGTCTTTGTTTCTGGGAGCTACAGGGGCAGCCCCCCACTCGCCTCGATTGCATACAATTTTCTTCTGCTAGGCGCTTTGATGCATGTGGAATTGCAAGCATTGGTTAACTGCAACAATTTAGTTCCTCAAATCTTTCTGATTCACTATACCAGTTTATCCCAGAGGTGTTCAAAAGGAATGAGGAAAATGTAATGTATAGTTTTAACTACTGTTACACACTTAACTTTGTAACATGATACATGTTACATGCATGGGGCTTAAAATATATGTATCCTTAAGACATTTAAACAGGTATATTTCTGATTCCATATCATGCTTACAAGGAAGATAATTTGTTTTGTTAAGACCATTTGTTTGGAGTTCATATGTATGTTTAAAAATGGTCAATAAATTAGATTGCCTCATCACATTTTGACCTAAAAAGTATTGCTGGCCTCCTCGATTTTATACCTGCAACTTTCTATGTCAGGTTTCCTCGCAATCATATTTATTCTTTTATACCTTGGCATTATCATAAAATCAATTTTAAAATGACAGCACAAGAATGCAGAAGCAATTAAACTCTATGATATGGTATTATAAATACTTTTCTTCCTGTCTTTATTACAAAAGAGAGGGGGATTTGAAGCAGAAGGCATTTCAGATTAGTGCCCAGAAACACAAATTGGAATGTATAACCCTAACATTTAAAAAGGTAAATGTGTGCTATGAAGTATAAAATTAAGTTAGGAGAGCTAAAAGACACCGCTCATTGAATATTTAACCATTTATTGGGATTAATCTGATGGAGTCTTTTACCTTGTTGTAAATAAGATCCTAGTGCATCATTACCTATCATGAAGAAGTATCTGCCCTCAGTATACCTCAGTATATGTGGAAAGTAGCATTGCAACCAACTTTAAATTAAAGTGGAAAAAAGGGGTGGGGGGAAGAGTTTGTCAATATTGTAGAAACTTTTGCATATGTTGCAGACTTCAAAGTAAACCTTTTGAGCTGGTTTATAGCATGGTATTAAATATGGTTCATTGAGCAACAACAAAATCTAGAATTTTGACATAGTCTCATATTAAAGTAAATCCATAACTGTTTTTGTTTACTTTAATCCATTACATTAAATGCATCTGTTGCATCTGTTGAAAATAAAAGGAAAACCTTATTGGAAAATCACATTTCTGAGACTACTTTAATCTGTAGTCACCAATTACAATGATGTGTCATCAGAATTCAATCTACATCAACATGTATTTATTTTACCACTCTGACATGTTTATTATCAGTGTCTGAAATCTGTCTACTTTTTTTCTGTCTACTTTTCTCTGCTTTCCATGTAAAGGCACTACTGAAACTTACAATTATAGAATGTTTCCCCCAAAAATATTTTAAAATTGGCATCTCTTTACATTCTAACCATGATCAGAGAAGAGCATATAATTTCTGAAAGTATAGAAACGCATGTGCAATTAGAAAAAGTCTAATTGCAATTCAAATTAATTGAAGTGTCATATACAATTAGACTTTTTTTCTCATGGCTTAATTATGTTTATATGCTTTTCATGCACACACACATACAAATTTAATGAAGTGATTGCCATAAAATTCTACAAGACAAATGGAATGGTATTTAATTTTCTGAAATAATATAAGAGGTCATGTTCTTAATTTAGTTTATATTTAGATTGACTTTAAAAGTAAGCTTAGTGCCTTTGTGAATTAACATTCTTCTTTCCAAAGACAATATGAATGTCAATCATAACAACCTTAAATACGGAAGAAAATTATTTTACTTTATAATACATCACAGGGAATTGTTATGCAGTAACATAAAAAATGGCATATATCTTTATGAAAAACGAATGCTCTGTTAAACATCAGGGATTTTTGGAATGAGGCTGAAGTAAGGTTCTGATATTCTGTGGCTGCATTTGACGATTGTAGCAGTACTAACAATTATGTAACTGCATTTTTAAGGCAATTTTTACTGTTAATAGATGACGAAACTATAAAGTGTATCAATGGGGGAGTTTACATGCAGTGTTTTTAACTCGTGAGATAATGATGCAGGTGCACATTTGGCCTGAAAACTCAAGAGAATCAGTTTTTTGGCCACAATAAACGGCCACAGAGAAGGACAGGGACAATCCCAAATACTTGAGTAAATGATTAAATGATGTAAACATAACAAAAACACAGAAAAAACACACCCATTTCCACATGTAAACCAACAGTTCATGTGTAAATGCTACTGAGATAATCATATACTCTACATCCTTAAATGACCACATGATAAAAGTGCAAGATAACTGGTCTGTTTATTGCGAGTCTCATTGTTAGCAATAGTGTATTTCAGGATAACAACAATAGGAAAGCTGATGTTTTTTTGTTTGTTTGTTTCTTATTATAATTATGCTCTCTGTTGTTGTGGGTCTGTTGTGCACTGTTCTGCACTGTAAATCATGTTGTAATCCAAACTTAAAACATAAAACAATATTCAGGGCTTGCTAGCTCCATCAGTGATGTGAAAGCTCTGGTAAGATCAGTAAAACAAAGTATTAAACAACTAGACACAAGGCACAAGCCACAGCTGTACACTGTTTAATTTGAGCAAGTTGTCACATGGCAGCCATGGGACACCTTGGGACAGACCAGTGAGTAAGTGGTTTATTAATGTTGGATTATGGTGTTTGCAAAGATAGAGGGATAATTTCATAATGTGAATGGGAGTGGATGGATGTTTCTTTAGAATTACTTGGAATCTAAACCTTTTTTGTGATGAGGGGCAGTACCGACGTGAGCAAATGGACTTCGGATGGCTGTCCCCACAGTGGCTGCAAACATGCAAGAATTTACAATGAGGATAGGTACACACGTTTTCATTGAAATTGTTGCATAGTGGCGTTGGCTGAGTCATAAATACCTGTCGGCCATAGCGGTCAGATCTTTGGTTTGGTACCGGAAGGAAGGCTTGTGTTTGGGAGGTAGAAGCAGGGTGAAATACAGTTTTGGGGCAAAAGTCTGGGGAGTGCTTGAAAGACCCACCTATGGAGCAAGACTTAATCTCTACCCTCACCTCCCACCACTCTCTGGATTTCCTCGCTTTCACCGAGACATGGATCTCCCCTGAGAACTCAACCAGCCCTGCTGCCCTATCCTCTCTGTTTGTCCTGTCCTGCTCCCCCCGTCTTACCAGGCAGGGAGGAGGAACAGGGCTCCTGCTCTCCCGTTCTTTCCTCTTCTCTGTAACCCCCTTTCTCTCCTCTATCACGACTAACAGCTTTGAATTCCACACCTCTTCCTTCTCTTCTTCCTTCATTCTCTGCCGTCCTCCCGGTCCACTAGCCTCCTGCCTGGATGAACTTGACGTTCTTCTCTGCTCCCTCCCCTCGCTGTTCTCACCTACCATCTTCCTGGGAGACTTCAACATCCACCTCTCCAACCCCCTCCACTTTTTTAACTTCTCTCTCTCCCCGTCTCCCCCGACTCACAGGTCAGGCTGCCAGCTAGACCTCATCTTCTCTAGAGGCTGCTCCCCTTTGATGCTCTCTGTGACACCCCTGGACATCTCAGACCACCACTTCATCTCCTTCTCCCTTTCTCTCCCCTCCCTCCCTACCCCACTCACTTCACCTCAAGCTCAACCTCTCCAAATCTGATCTCCTCTTTTCCCCCCACTCTTCCTCACCTTCTGCTGATCTCTCCATCTCAATCCCCTTGGAATCTATGACACTCTCTCCCTCTTCTTCCACTAAGAATCTAGGAGTCACCCTCAATCCTGCGCTCTCCTACACCTAGCACATCACCACACTGACATGAGCAACAAACGCCAAATCCGACCCTTCCTCAACCACTACTCAACTTAGCTGCTCGTCCAGTTACTGGTCCTCTCACGCCTGGATTACTGCAACTCCCTCCTGGCCAGCCTGCCAGCAACTACTACCCGCCGCTCCAGCTCATCCAGAACTCTGCAGCTTGTCTGATATTCTCTCTGCCACGATTCGCACATGTTACTCCACTGCTCCGCTCCCTCCACTGGCTCCCGATACCGGGATGCATTCAGTTCAAGACATTGACTCACCTACCGCTGTCTCGACCACACTGCACCAAGTTACCTTCAGACCCTCGTCTCTCCATACATCCCCTCCAGACCACTGCACTCCTCCAGTGCCAGAAGACTAACTCTTCCTGCTCTCCACTCCCCTTCCTCCAGAGCCGCTCCTTCTCATCCCTGGCCCCTAAGTGGTGGAATGACTTTCCCACTGAAGTCAAAACAGCAGATTCCCTGACCTCCTTCCGGCAATTATTCAAGACGCATCTTTTCAGACTGTACTTGTAATTTAGTCATTCATTCTCCTGTAAGATTGCACTTATACAATGTTTTGTCATACTGTTGCCTTTGCATTACTAGCACTTGTATTGTTTATTTTGAATTCCCCTATGCTCCCTCTCCCTTAGCTCTTAATTTTGACTTAACATCTTGTCTGCACTTATCAGCTTTTACAAATCTAGGATGCAGGACCTTATATATTGTTTACTGTATCTCGTATATACTTGTGTACATTTTGCACTTTGTATTGTTCTTATAGTAAGTCGCCCCGGACAAGGGCGTCTGCTATTAAATAAATAAATAAATAAATAATAAAAGACACGGGACAGTGTCCGGAGAAATTACAATTGAATAGTTCCAAATCCAGGATGGACCAATTTAGCCTCTAGTTAAACTGTTGTAGGTACAGGGCTGCTTTGGCTGAGAATGATTTGTGATACTCGTAAATCAGGGTCCCTCCGTACCTGAGCGCTAAGTCAGATATTATGGCCAAATATGCTTCTAATTCCTGCCGTCTCTCGGGGAAGGCATCACACAAGACATCACGATATACACCGAAAGCAATGTTAAATTTGGCAAGAGTTAAACACTTTTTCAGTCGGGGATCACTGGATTTGACTAGCACGGACAGCTCACCACAACCAATGAGACGCTTGTCAATGATGTCAGAAGACAGTAAAATGGATGATAAACAGACTTCATTACCTGAAATGATCTGTCTGCGGAGTCGAGCGGGCACAGGAGCAGCAGGCGGGATGAAGGGGGATCCTGTAGAGGGGTCCAGAACCGAGGTTTACAGTGTGTAGGTTGGGAGGATGGGAGTAGAGTGGACTGGCTCCACAGTGTTTGGAAAAGTGTTACTGGATTCAAGAGCCCGGACCCTGTTGTCAAAGCCGAGAATTGGTGGTATGCATGTGCTTGATGGTGCTTGATGGGACGCACCGGCAGGGGAAAAAGCACTTCTAGAAGACATGGCAGCGGTCATTGAGATATCTTGGGCCGCTGTCCAGAAAGTCTGTAGCTGTGATGGGGACCCAGAAGTGAAAGACCCCAAGAAGCATATCCCAGACTGTAAGGGCCAGGGAATTTCTCCAGAAGACTGTCAAAGTTGTTGAATGCGAGGTCCAGGGCCATGTGGGAAACACAAGCGAGAGCACAAGCGATGAAGCAAGCATGGAGCACAAGGATTTCAGAGAACACCTGAGGGGATGCTGTTTTGGGCGAGTTTAAATACTGTTTTTTTTCCTATTCGTTTGCTGATCAGCCATTGTGCTTGTACCTGCTGTGTGTGACTAATGCCCCGTTTCCACTGGCGGACGCGTCCGTGTTTTGTGCCGGTTAACTTGCTGGTGCTGGACGTGTCCGTAAGCGTCCGTCCACTGAGGCATGATTCACTGTCACAATTGGAGGTGTGTGTTTGACTTGAGACACAGGAAGAGATCAGATACATTGTATCGGAAGATATTATCTCAAGTGCCGAGTGCGATCACGAAGAAATTGGTTTTATTAGCAGCATGGAGTGAAATCCACGTACAGAGACAATGACTGATACAGTTCATATCAGTGCATTAAACACTGTGATTCACAGACCGGCGCAGCGCTGACTAGTTACAATAAACTGAAGGATAACAATCGCATCGCAGCAGCCGATGGTATTAATATTGTATGAATAACTGGCCGGGGTTTCAGGCTGTGTGTGTGAATGTGTGCAGGACAATCCAGAGACAGTCAGTGTGAAGAGAATACGACTCAGTTAACGTGTCCATTTACAAGTTCAATTAATGACTAAATGAATACAGCAGATGCGGGGTTTAATCATTAAGGACTGGTAAAATAAATGCGTCCATACACGCCATGACTGAGACGCGCACTTTAGTTCAATTAAAGCTGCTATATTGTATCTGGATGATTAATCGTGAAACGTGTGTATTTTGTTTCAACTGTAACTTGCCCGGGTTCAGGACGTCTGATAAGTACATTATAAATAATACGGCAAATAGTATCGTTTGCATTTACAAATCTGTAGTAAGAGTAATACATTAAGGCAGTCACGCTGTGCGTTTAAAATACATATATACTAGCACAAATGATGACGATAATAATAACACTACATATTTGCTATTTAGTGTTATTGTCGCGCATTCTTATGGGAACATGCTTGTCTGAATATAAAGTTGTCTACACGTTCAGCTCGTCCTGCTATCTCTCAACAGAAACGTGTATTTATTACGCTGTTTACAATGATGTAAAGCAGAGAGTAAAACAGACACAAAGTCCTCTCCTCGTCAGGCTGTGTCGCTGTAGTGTCTCTGTCTCTGTTTTGAACACAAACACAAACCAAACCCACAGCCGCTGCTCCTCATCAGAGGGACGGATTCACAGCGGCTGCTTTTACGAAAAAAGCTCTGGGACTCCGGCGCGGCAGGCAGGACACGGACACCTAAACCAGTGGAACCGACGCATAAGTGAGTTGAAGCCAGCAATGTTACGAGGTTGGAGACCACTCCTCTCAGTCTAAGGGACACTTCAGCAGGGATCTTTAACCTTGTGACCTTTGTATTTGTATTTTTGTATTAGTATTACAGTGGACAACAGGAGTTTATAAGTCATACCCATCAGCTGCTGTGTAGCTCAAACACTGAAATAAAGCTAAGCCAGTGCAAAAAGAACGATCTAATGATCCTAATTCAATGAACTAACCTTGGTGCTGACTTCCACCAAAATAATCTCTGCTTTTTGGAAAAATGTTTTAGATTATCTATTTACTATTTATAGTTTATGCTAAAATATTCTGGAGAATATTACAAAAAACTGTATAAAGATTAATAAAGACTATAAGCATGTAGTTCACTTTCAGTGTATTGATGATTTTGGGAAATTAGATAAATTCCCTCAAAGCAACATGCACTCACGAGGAATTGAGGTTGCATGGATGGTTAAGCATTTGCATAATAACATAAAAAGATGTGGAAATGTTACTGAGTTAACAGACAAGAAATTGATTGGGTTTTCTTCAAGAGAAGCATGGAAACCATTAACTTTACATTTAAAAAAAAAAAAAAAAAAAAAAAAAAAACGTGGACCATGGGAAGTCTCAATCAAAGACTAAAGCATTCAAGCACATGTAAGCCTCAATATGAAACTGGACCATATGAATGGCTTGATGCCTCAAAATGATTTTCACTGGCATCTTCTGAAAGCTCATTATTTGTTTTGCCTGAAGTCAATCTCTGAATCTTGTGCAAATATTCCATTAATCCCTGCATATTTGAATGGTTGATTCTCTAATACAAATACATGTCTGTTAACTAATAACACATCCCAGTCAGGAGAGGTAATCTCATGATATCTGAGAATATGCAATAATGGCATCACATGCATGTGGAGAATTATGTACATATACAGTACATATTGAATTGGGAAGGCAATGTAGGCCAGGGTTTGAAGTCAGATGGCTGGTACTTCAAACAAGCAGTTTACCAGTCAGAGCTACTGACAGAAACATCAAAGCTCCTTTTAATCTTATTTTTAGGATTTTAAGCTTCATGCATACCTGTAAACTTCCATGTTGGAGAACCCATGATATTGATAGGAAGGACACAATTACAGGCCTGCTTTGTTTTTGGTCATAAAAATATTGGGGAAACTTTTCAATATGACTGGAAAAAAAAACATGTTTATTTGTGAAAAAAGTTGTTTTTTGTTAATGTTTTCAAGTTTAATATATTTGTAAATGTAGCACCTAAATTCATATGCTCTACATGTTCAGACGGACTTGATGAACATTTGAAGCACTGCTTATTTAATTTGGTTCTAGCAGCTTCCACAGGCTACACTTTGTATGAAAAATGTTTCGCTTAAGATTACTAAATCTGCATGCGTTAAATCCGGCACTGCTGTTTGCCAAATATGGCCAGTGTTAAAAAAAGAAAAAGAAAGAAAGAATTGTTTATGAATTCCAATTACCTTCTTATGTACATTTATTTACAGTTCTATCTAAATCCCCAAGTATATTTTAAACACCATATAAACATTGGGGATTATTTATTAAGTAGTTCATTATTTACATATGGCCAAATTAAGACATGTACTACATGTACTCTTTTGCAAGTTAAACAGGATGGCCATAGTTTTCCATTTTCTAGCTAGAGTAAGTACTTTTCCTTTTTTGTTCGTCAGCCACTTTGAATTCGTCAGCTTGCAGCTCGGTTAATAAGGTTGCTCAGAATTAAGGGGATAGGATGACTGGCTTCTAGAGCATTTCACTTTGGAGATTTTCAGATAATCTACTATCTGCAGTGGGTACTATTATTAATCATTTGTTAGGGACATTCAAGGAGAATTGTTGCAATTAAAATAATAATAAAAAAAAACTATTCATGATTCTCAAGAGGGAACATTTAAAGAAGCTATTCCATTACCAATCTATTTTCAAAAGAAGTTCTGCCAAGAGAATACATTCTAACAGATATCTGAAATGCTTAATTTACATACCAATACGCCCCAATTAGAGCTGGCACAAGTGATTCTTATTTCCCTTTTTTTCAATTATTTCTTCTAATTTCAGCCAATTGCTTTCACTGAGTTAGAAGAGTGTTCAATTCATCCTTCTGATTTATATAAAGTATTATTGTATTTTGGAACTTTTCCACAGTGGAGCTTTTCCCATGGTACAAACTGACATCTGATTTATAAAGTATATGATATATTTTTTTACATATTTTATGTAAGCCTTATTTAAATAACAACATCAACTTAATATCCCCAAAAAATATTTAAAAAAATACTATGTATTAGAACCACTACAATAACAACAACACATTTAATAATAATAATAATAATAATAATAATAATAATAATAATAATAATAATAATAATAATAAAACAAGAAGCCATTTCATCAGAGTATTTTCCCATTGTGAATTATTGATTTTGAAAAATAGATTGTAATGTTTGAAGACTTTGTGTGCACTAGCAACACTATTATGGTTTTAAAGATGACTATATGTACATCCAAAGGATCTCTCTTAACCCCTTTCCTTTTTTGATGTAAATGATACCACTAGAGGAATTAAAGATAAACAACTTATGCAGTCACCCTTTATAAATAATGGGCACCAATTCATTATGTATTATTATATGAATGCCAAATGAATGACATGAATATCATATGCACTTCATCTGAGTTCTGCTGTTAATCATATGTTTAACAAGGTTGGAGTCGGGTTAGGAATATGGTTTACAGACTAGGTTAAGGCTTATACATGTGATCAACAGTAGAACTCAATGGAAGTGCATGAGGCATTCATATGTTCTTCTTGTGGGACTCATACATGAATTCATTAGGAATTAGTGCTTATGACTGTAAAGTGTTACCTCATGCTGGTGACATCCAAATTTACATTTCTATCATTCCTCATAGCTCATATCATGAACTGCCTTTTTTTTTTCTCATGTTTAACTTCTCATGTTTAATATCTCTAGCTACACTTATGTGTTAATATGGAGGTTATTTGTATAAGTTCTCAATATAGTCTGAAATCTTACTATGTTGTCAGCTTTAGATTAATGGTGTTGTCTATTTTAGCTTTTTACTTGGCATGTAATGTGCTTGAGAAATATGCACTTTTTGCCATCAATCTCTACTGCTTTTTTCAAAAACACTCACAGCACTGCTAAGCACAAATACTGCTGTATAGAGGTCATTGACATCCACTCACCTAGTTTCTGGTATCTACCAGTACATACTGTTGAGATATGAAGATGTAATTTATTAGTAAATTGCTTAGTTTATCTAAATCTGCAGTGGCATTCCAAACGTGAAGGAGGAATGCAGCCAGAATGGTACGTTTTAGCTCTGGGTGTGTTACTTGCTTTAATTTAGATTCCAATGCAAGTTAGACTTTATGGTGGTTATACACTCACCTAAAGGATGCTTCAATGCATTTAGGGGTGTGGTCCTGGTCAAGACAATCTCCTGAACTCCAAACTGAATGTCTGAATGGGAAAGAAAGGTGATTTAAGCAATTTTGAGCGTGGCATGGTTGTTGGTGCCAGACGGGCCGGTCTGAGTATTTCACAATCTGCTCAGTTACTGGGATTTTCACGCACAACCTTTTCTAGGGTTTACAAAGAATGGTGTGAAAAGGGAAAAACATCCAGTATGCGGCAGTCCTGTGGGCGAAAATGCCTTGTTGATGCTAGAGGTCAGAGGAGAATGGGCCGACTGATTCAAGCTGATAGAAGAGCAACTTTGACTGAAATAACCACTCGTTACAACCGAGGTATGCAGCAAAGCATTTGTGAAGCCACAACACGTACAACCTTGAGGCGGATGGGCTACAACAGCAGAAGACCCCACCGGGTACCACTCATCTCCACTACAAATAGGAAAAAGAGGCTACAATTTGCACAAGCTCACCAAAATTGGACAGTTGAAGACTGGAAAAATGTTGCCTGGTCTGATGAGTCTCGATTTCTGTTGAGACATTCAGATGGTAGAGTCAGAATTTGGCGTAAACAGAATGAGAACATGGATCCATCATGCCTTGTTACCACTGTGCAGGCTGGTGGTGGTGGTGTAATGGTGTGGGGGATGTTTTCTTGGCACACTTTAGTGCCAATTGGGCATCGTTTAAATGCCACGGCCTACCTGAGCATTGTTTCTGACCATGTCCATCCCTTTATGACCACCATTTACCCATCCTCTGATGGCTACTTCCAGCAGGATAATGCACCATGTCACAAAGGTCGAATCATTTCAAATTGGTTTCTTGAACATGACAATGAGTTCACTGTACTAAACTGGCCCCCACAGTCACCAGATCTCAACCCAATAGAGCATCTTTGGGATGTGGTGGAACGGGAGCTTCGTGCCCTGGATGTGCATCCCACAAATCTCCATCAACTGCAAGATGCTATCCTATCAATATGGGCCAACATTGCTAAAGAATGCTTTCAGCACCTTGTTGAATCAATGCCACGTAGAATTAAGGCAGTTCTGAAGGCGAAAGGGGGTCAAACACAGTATTAGTATGGTGTTCCTAATAATCCTTTAGGTGAGTGTATTATTGGGGGTTGAATCATCATGACTTCACTAGTACAAAAGCTTGAATCTGACACCAGTTATATGCTTTGATTTTGGAAAAATTAGTATGATTATAATGCTTTTAGTTAATAATTGACTTGCATGCTGATTTGCAAAATACGTGTTTTTCAATTAGATTTATTTAAATTGAGGAAACTACAGTGAAGTCTACACCTCCTTTCAAAATGTTCACCTTTTGATGCCTTATATCCTGGAATTAAAATGCATTAATATATATATATATATATATATATATATATATATATATATATATATATATATATACAGTGGGGGAAAAAAGTATTTGATCCCCTGCTGATTTTGTACGTTTGCCCACTGACAAAGAAATGATCAGTCTATAAATTTAATGGTAGGTGTATTTTAACAGTGAGAGACAGAATAATAACAACAAAATCCAGAAAAATGCATTTCAATAAAGTTATAAATTGATTTGCATTTTAATGAGGGAAATAACTATTTGACCCCTTCGACTTAGTACTTGGTGGCAAAACCCTTGTTGGCAATCACAGAGGTCAGACGTTTCTTGTAGTTGGCCACCAGGTTTGCACACATCTAAGGAGGGATTTTGTCCCACTCCTCTTTGCAGATCCTCTCCAAGTCATTAAGGTTTCGAGGCTGACGTTTGGCAACTCGAACCTTCAGCTCCCTTCACAGATTTTCTATGGGATTAAGGTCTGGAGACTGGCTAGGCCACTCCAAGACCTCAATGTGCTTCTTCTTGAGCCACTCCTTTGTTGCCTTGGCTGTGTGTTTTGGGTCATTGTCATGCTGAGGGAGACTGACAGTTATTTTGTGTTTCTTCCATTTGCAAATAATCGCACCAACTGTTGTCACCTTCTCACCAAGCTGCTTGGCGATGGTCTTGTAGCCCATTCCAGCCTTGTGTAGGTCTACAATCTTGTCCCTGACAACCCTGGACAGCTCTTTGGTCTTGGCCATGGTGGAGAGTTTGGAATCTGATTGATTGATTGCTTCTGTGGACAGGTGTCTTTTATACAGGTAACGAGCTGAGATTAGGAGCACTCCCTTTAAGAGAGTGCTCCTAATCTCAGCTCAATACCTGTATAAAAGACACTTGGCAGCCAGAAATCTTGCTGATTGATAGGGGATCAAATACTTAACAAGTATATATATACACTCACCTAAGGGATTATTAGGAACACCATACTAATACTGTGTTTGACCCCCTTTCGCCTTCAGAACTGCCTTAATTCTACATGGCATTGATTCAACAAGGTGCTGAAAGCATTCTTTAGAAATGTTGGCCCATATTGATAGGATAGCATCTTGCAGTTGATGGAGATTTGTGGGATGCACATCCAGGGCACGAAGCTTCCGTTCCACCACATCCCAAAGATGCTCTATTGGGTTGAGATCTGGTGACTGTGGGGGCCAGTTTAGTACAGTGAACTCATTGTCATGTTCAAGAAACCAATTTGAAATGATTCGACCTTTGTGACATGGAGCATTATCCTGCTGGAAGTAGCCATCAGAGGATGGGTACATGGTGGTCATAAAGGGATGGACATGGTCAGAAACAATGCTCAGGTAGGCCGTGGCATTTAAACGATGCCCAATTGGCACTAAGGGGCCTAAAGTGTGCCAAGAAAACATCCCCCACACCATTACACCACCACCACCAGCCTGCACAGTGGTAACAAGGCATGATGGATCCATGTTCTCATTCTGTTTACGCCAAATTCTGACTCTACCATCAACAGAAATTGAGACTCATCAGACCAGGCAACATTTTTCCAGTCTTCAACTGTCCAATTTTGGTGAGCTTGTGCAAATTGTAGCCTCTTTTTCCTATTTGTAGTGGAGATGAGTGGTACCCGGTGGGGTCTTCTGCTGTTGTAGCCCATCCGCCTCAAGGTTGTATGTGTTGTGGCTTCACAAATGCTTTGCTGCATACCTCGGTTGTAACGAGTGGTTATTTCAGTCAAAGTTGCTCTTCTATCAGCTTGAATCAGTCGGCCCATTCTCCTCTGACCTCTAGCATCAACAAGGCATTTTCGCCCACAGGACTGCCGCATACTGGATGTTTTTCCCTTTTCACACCATTCTTTGTAAACCCTAGAAATGGTTGTGCGTGAAAATCCCAGTAACTGAACAGATTGTGAAATACTCAGACCGGCCCGTCTGGCACCAACAACCATGCCACGCTCAAATAGCTTAAATCACCTTTCTTTCCCATTCAGACATTCAGTTTGGAGTTCAGGAGATTGTCTTGACCAGGACCACACCCCTAAATGCATTGAAGCAACTGTCATGTGATTGGTTGGTTAGATAATTGCATTAATGAGAAATTGAACAGGTGTTCCTAATAATCCTTTAGGTGAGTGTATATATATATATATATATATATATTTTTTTTTTTTTTTATTATTTTTTTTTTCATTTATTTACATATTCTACCCCACAACTTCCAAGTGAGAAAATAAATCTAGAAATGTGTAGAATGAAAAATAATTTTCTAAAAATCTGAAATTTCTGGGTTGTCCACCCCCCTTAAAATTGCAATCCTAAATTAGGTCAGGTGTAAGCAGTCACCTTCAAAAGTTAAGTTGGCTCCACCTGTGTTAAAGTGTTGTGAACTCTGGGACGAAGTTGTTGAAAGGTACCAATCAGAAGAACAAAATATCAAAGGCTTTGAATATTCCTTGGAACATGGTCAAGATGCTGGTGATCTCCAGAGGGCAGGCTTGGCTGGCGAGTCATGAAGAGGCAGCGGGAGGCCCTGCCTTTGAGCAGCTCCACATGCCCACCAGCGCAGAAGAAAGCCAAGCGCTGAGTGTCCCCTGGCTTCAGCAGGACTACTGTGACCAATTATTTATTACAATCTTATGCAATTGAAAAATGTGTCTTTTACAATGTATTTTTTTTTTTTTTTTTATTTCTGTTGATTAGTAGTTTATAGAAATATTTGTACTTATTAATTAAAATGTATTTAATCTCTGTTTCATTACATTTGTCTCAATTTCCTTTATTGCAAAATGTACAAAATGTCACTAATCGCATCCCTATTTCATGTGTGTTCATCTAAGTTCATTAAATTCTAATTTGCTTTCTTCGTGTAGTTTCAACTCCATTCAAATTCTTTTCAAGAAAACATAATATTTAATCTACAGGTTTCAGGTACAAACAATCAATCATATTCAGCTCTTTAAGATAAAGTATCAATTGAATTTCACTTCAGTACTTCCAAATGCAAGCCAAGGTCAGAGAAGACTGGAATTTTTTTATATACTGTACAAACATACACATACACAAACACTGAGAAGGGAATCCATACCAAAAATAATAATGATAAAGATCCCCATTCATCTTATTTGAACACATTACATACATGTGTAGCTGCATATCGTTATAGCTGAGCAAAGTTGTTACCCCTCAGTAATACCTTGGATATTTAAATATTTGTGTTCACATTTGTTTGGAAAGGGGGGGCAGGGTATATACATTTTGAAATAATTACTTAACTCTTAATTACCTACCCCTCCCTGCCCCCCGAAGACCCCTCTAACCTCACACCACCCACTGTCACCCACACTCCCATACTACCGTTTCCTACCCATCCGAGACTGTCCATGGCCAACCTGGGCTCCTGTATGGGGGTGTCTGACTAACCCCCGCTAATAAATTGGGCCTCTGACTCTGTGGGGATGTGTCTGCTTAGTCCCGGTGACTAAGTTTTATCCCTGCAATGACCCGTGTTCCCATCAAATGGAGCCCTTTCTTTCCCCGTCCCAGCCTCAAATTGAGTGCATCAATAATCTATTCAAGGAGACAGACGGCCAGACAAACCACCAATAAAATCAACAAACAATTGAATCAACAGGTGGACAATTAGACAGATGGACCGATGCCACATCGACAAACTAAGATATAAATATAACATTATGTGCATATACGAGACCAGTTGAGATGTATCACTCATGTCCAAGCATAAGAAAAAAAGGAAAAAAATAAAAATGAAGTTGAACAGACTGTTTGGAGTTGTGTGTGTGTGCATGAAGCATTAGTTACGATGGTAAATGGAAAAAACTGAGAAATATAATCTGTTAACAGGTTTAGCCATTGTGTGATGATAACTTTGTGTCTGCTTTTCCAGGTCAGGAGTATAGTTTTCTTGGCAATAGTTAACGCTGTGAGAACTGGAGTTGGGTTCTGTTCAGGGAGATTGAGTGTGGTTAGGTCTCCGAGTAGACATGTGGATGGAGAGAGCGGGATGCTGCAGCACCAAAAAGGTGATGTTTTGTTTATCACTTCTTGCCAGAAGTGTCGAGTCAGAGGACAGAGTCAAAACGCATGAAAGTAATTATATGGGGTGTTCAGCGTACAGTGTGAACAAGTATCAAACTCTATGAAACCCATTCTAAACATTTTGTGCCGGGTAATGTGCGTTCTGTGAATTACTTTGTATCGTATCAGTTGTGTGAGGGTGTTATTACTCATTCTGAATATATTCTTGCAGATTTGTGTCCAGAAGCTGATATCAGTGTGGATTGCTAAATCTTTTTCCCAGTCGCCAATTGGAAGAGATATTGATGAGTCATTTTTGGACAAGAGATTATTTAATTTTGATAATGGTTTCTTGAAGAGGGTTAATTTATCGATTGTTTCCATAAAAGGGTGGGGTTGTAAATTGTTATTGATTATATACATTTTTGATTTGATAGCATTTTTTCATTGGAGATATCAGAGATATTGATAACTTCTGTTCCAAGTCATTGAATGTGAGAAGGTTATAATTTTCAAATATATGATGTAAACGTGTGATACCTTTTCTTTTCCAAATGCTGAAGACTATTGGTGTTTGATTAATCAGGAAGTCAGGATTATACCATATTGGGGTGTATTTGCAGGGTGTCATGGTAGAATGAGTGATTTTGTTAATTTTCCACAGGCTGTCAGGGTTGTGGAGATTATAGTGTTCTTAAAACAATTTACATTTCTTTGAATACAAACTGTTCAGTTTCTATCCACGGATTGATCTATTTATTTGAGTATAGCCATTTTGTAATATATTGTAATTGGTTAGCCAGGTAGTAATGATAAAAAAATTGGTGCATCCAGGCCTCCTTGTAGTTTACCTTTATGTAGTGCAGTTAACTTAATCTGATGTATTTTATTCTTCTAGTCAAATTTAGTAGTTATTGAATCTAAATTTTGAAACCAATTGGTTGTAGATTGCACTGGGACCATAGTAAAGAGATAGTTAATTTTGGATAGAATACACATTTTAACTGTTGTAATTCTGCCAATAATTGAAAGTGGTAAGTTCATCCATCAATTTAGATCATCTTCTATGATTTGTATAAGTGGTGTGAAATTGAGATGGAATAAGTCTGACAAATTGGTGGGATATGAGGGATATGGAGTGGTTCCAGGAGTCTGGCAGGGAGTTGGATGGTTTACACTGAGCAACTCATGAAATGTAGCAAATGGAGCACCTGGGAATGTACAGATGAAGGGACATACACGAGAGGCAGAAAAAGTAGATGGGGGATCGGTGGTTTGGGCTTGTTGAATGTGATATCCCATTCTACAATGCAGGATTAGGGTAAAATGGGTTCAGAGCAGACAGGAAAAGACTGAGCATTGAATTGTTGGGAGAAGATGTCCGCCTTAATATTTTTGGAAACAGGTCGATGGGTGAATATATTCCTGATTTCTGTGATCCATCAGGACTAGAAAGGGATGCTGAGAATTCTCCAACCAGTGTCTCCATTCCTCTAGAGCTAGTTTCATGGCTAGGAGCTCTCGGTTTCCAATATCATAGTTGCATTCAGTGGAAGAGAGCTTCTTTGACAAAAAGGCGCAAGGAAACCGTTTGGAGGGCGTTGAGACAGCACTGCACCTACACCATTTTCAGAGGTGTCCACTTCCATGACGAAAGGTATGGAGGGATCTGGGTGCTTTCAAATCAGAGCAGAGGTAAAGAGGGTCTTGAGCCATGCAAAGGATTCACTAGCCTCGTCTTTCCAGGTCAAAGTGCGAGCAGTTTCCTTTAATAAGGAGGTTTAAGGAGCTGACCTCGGAACTGAAGTTTCGGATGAATTAAAAGGCATGACAAGGTATTAATAGTGGCAACTATGTGCAATGAATGCTGTTTTCCACTCGTTACCCTCACGGATTCTGATTCAATTGTAGTCACTGCGTAAATTTTGTGTAGAATCGAGCTCCTTGAATCTGCTCCAGGGGTGCACTTACAGGAGGCAGTGGGTAGCAATACTTGACTGATGAAATTCAGTCCCCGGTAATCGATGCAGGGTCGGAGTCCTTGATCTTTTTTGTCAACAAAGAATAAACCCACTTGGGATGTAGATGGATGAATAATGCCTAATTCCATTGCTTCCTGAATGTACTCCTCCATGGCCTATCCAAACAGACTCACAGCTTTAATTTATGTTAGAGGTGCTTCCTCCGAGTATTAACTCAGTGGGGTGGAGATTTATCCAATTAGGCTAGTTCAGGTTTGTATTTTTAATATATATATATATATATATATACCGATCAGCCATAACATTATGACCGCTGAGAGGTGAAGTGAATAACATGGATAATCTCGTTATCATGGCACCTGTCAGTGGGTGGGATATATTAGGCAGCAAGTGAACATTTTGTCCTCAAAGTTGATGTGTTAGAAGCAGGAAAAATGGGCAAGCTAAAGGATCTGAGCGACTTTGACAAGGGCCAAATTGTGATGGCTAGACGACTGGGTCAGAGCATCTCCAAAACTGCAGCTCTTGTGGGGTGTTCCCGGTCTGCAGTGGTCAGTACCTATCAAAAGTGGTCCAAGCTCAAACTGCTGAAAAAGTTAATGCTGGTTCTGATAGAAAGGTGTCCGAACACACAGTGCATCACAGTTTGTTGTGTATGGGGCTGCGTAGCCGCAGACCAGTCAGGGTGCCCATGCTGATCCCTGTCCACTGCCGAAAGCGCCTACAATGGGCACGTGAGCATCAGAACTGGACCACAGAGCAATGGAGGAAGATGGCCTGGTCTTATGAATCACGTTTTATTTTACATCACGTGGATGGCCGGGTGCGTGTGCATCGCTTACCTAAAGAACACATGGCACCAGGATGCACTATGGGAAGAAGGCAAGCCAGCGGAGGCAGTGTGATGCTTTAGGCAATGTTCTGCTGGGAAACCTTGGGTCCTGCCATTCATGTGGATGTTATATTGACATGTACCACCTACCTAAGCATTGTTGCAGACCATGAACACCCTTTCATGGAAACGGTATTCCCTGATGGCATTGGCCTCTTTCAGCAGGATAATGCACGCTGCCACAAAGCAAAAATGGTTCAGGAATGGTTTGAGGAACACAACAACGAGTTCAAGGTGTTGACTTGGCCTCCAAATTCCCCAGATCTCAATCCAATCAAGCATCTGTGGGATGTGCTGGACAAACAAGTCCAATCCATGGAGGCCCCACCTCGCAACTTACAGGACTTAAAGGATCTGCTGCTAACGTCTTGGTGCCAGATACCACAGCACACCTTCAGAGGTCTAGTGGAGTCCTCGACGGGTCAGAGCTGTTTTGACAGCAAAAGGGGGACCTACACAATGTTAGGCAGGTGGTCATAATGTTATACGGTGTATATGTAATATTTGATGTATTTGAAAAATAACTGTAAAAATACAATACACATGGAATAACCAATTAATGAATAAGACTGTATTCCAGTAAAACAAAGCATAGCTATTTATTTATTGTAAATATATATTTAGTTTAAAAAAATAATGCTGTTATACATAACCCACGTTTATTTAGTGAAAGGCATGAATGTCTGCCTGTTTTTTTGTGTGTGCAATTGCTTTTCTCAAACATGCATTCTAACATATTGCTGAAAATAAACCGTTTTAAGTTCTGGGGTCCATTCTTCAAACGTGGTTTAACAAATTCAGGATAAACTGACATGTCCTGGATTAAGTTAACACTATAACTGATATCCAGGATTATTGGTTCTTCCAACATACATCTCAGATTTAATTAGCTCATTACAAGCGTTGCTTATTGCGGATATGTGTGCGTTCCTGTTTGGATACTAAAGGACTCTCACTGGTGCCAAAACTATAATTTGGCGACAGCAAAAGAACGCGCTGCTGAACAGCAGCTAATTATGGAATGGTATGAGGAGGCAAGGGACATTATATTGAATAAAGCCTATACTGCTGCAGCTGCAAAAGCCAGTGAAGAAGCCTGGCAAACAATAGCAAGTAAGTTAAATTCTTAAGTTTATTGTTTTTAATTGTCTCAATGTCAGTGACCCCAAAACGTGGTGTTTAATATAATCTATCACAGACTTTTGGAGATATTATGTACAGCTCTGTGCTGGCCAACAGTATACCGTATATAAATATATATTCATAATTTATCTGTCTATATTATTTCTAGGCCGTTGGGACATATACTGTGTTTGATTGTGCTTACAGCCTCTTTAAATGTAATGACCGGTTAGGCTTATTTGAATTACAATTCCTTAAAGATGAGGAATGTGGAGATGAAAATAGAATTGTTGGATAAGAAGCAGGCTGTGAGTGTGAACTTAGATATTTAGTTGTCATGTCTACACTTGAATTTCAAGGTTTCATGCATATAGTGTTAAACTGGATCTGATTATTTATCTTTCTATTCACAGGCTGATCCCTGATACATTTGGTGAAATAAACTTATTTTTGAAAGGAAAATGTCCAGACAATGTTTTAACAACACTCTAAAATGACAACCTATTCCCACAACAGTACTTATCATCAAAAACTCAAAATGGATGTAATTCTAGTATATGATGGGAATAAGGGGAGGTGGTGGGTGGGGAAGCTAAATAAATGTTCTAAATGCAATTAACCAAAATAATATACACAGTACTTACAAGGAATAATACATTAAAATTTGCAAGCAGCGTTGCACACTGCAGATTTGCAAAAATGTTCTGCATCACCTACAGTGTAGAGGAATATACCACTGGCTAAGTAGTGCAGCCCTACAGAGGCTCTGTGGCACTGTCAATGCATGACTGCAGTGGGTGGCATTAGTGATGTTCAGTCCTAATAAATTAACTAGATAAATCATCCCTTGCCGATCATCTGTATGATTTAAAGGATATTGGCATTCTCTAAGAATGATTTCTCATCAGAAATCCTGTCTTATTAAAATTGCTCCCAAATCTACTGGATCTGGTAGGAACATCATTATTGGGGGTGTAATAATGTAATTTCATTGGGCTGATTAAATACCTTCAGATTCTTAGCCAGCTAACTTCAAGTTAACCTGCCATGGGGCAGTTGTTTTAAGCTTGCTTCAGAGAATGGAAAATCCTGTGTTTATGCAAAGTTATCCTGAAACTTAGACAGCTAAAGCGGTTAGTCACGTATGAAGAACAGACCTCTGTAAAAAAACAGAGCAAACATATTTATATGATGTGTTCATTCAATGTATGTATGTATGTATGAATTTTAGTGTTTGCCTTTACAACATGAGTCTTACAAGTGTTAGCTATTGTTACAATCAATAAATACACAAGAACTGAAATCAGTAACACCACTTGGACAGAGTCTGATATAACTATAGTCTCAGGAGATATCAATGTACTACTTTATGTTTCAAAGTTTACTGAAAAAAAGGAATAAGAAACATTGGACTGCATCAAAGGTTTTTATGCTTTGGCAGACACTCCACAAAATATCAACAATATCATAGCTGGAAAAAAATCAACAGCATTACATACCAAATGCTATGAAACAAACTGACTCCCAGTTCACATAATGCATGGAAAAATGTTACCTCTAATGATCTGATTTTTATACTTCAAGAACATCATCAAGATTTTTTTCATAAAACTTCAAAAACCTTTGCAAATGTTCAGTGTCAGGCTGTTAATGGCATTTACATGGTGTCATCATGGAATACATTGCAATATTAATTACATTATTTTGGTAAATTAAAAAAAGGTTTCTTTATTTTGAGATGCACCATCTGCATGTCTGAATAAGAAATATTTACAAGTAAAGTAGTCCTGTTTCATAAAAATAAAAATAAGTATAATCATACAAATATTACACAGAACATATATATTTTGTTATTCTATAGTATATGTCTAATTTCCTTTATTTCCCCCCAAATCACCTATCCCCCATCAAAACCTCAATTTGGCCCCTAGAACATGTTCTATTCTATCCTTCTCCATTTTGCCTTGGAATAGTCTATACACAGGTTAAGAAAACAAACATGAAATGAGAAATTAACACCAAAGATGAATGAATGAATAAATACATAAATAATATACATACATATTCATATAAACTCCAACACATATCCATATACATGTACACCTACTTTCACGAACGCTGAAATTTGCAAGAAGAAATAGTTGACTACAATAACAGAATTCCACCCAGTCATCCCAGGGACTCCAACCTCCAATCACAGTAATACACCAGCAACTCAAGGTGTGAAATAAAGTCCCCTTTCAGTATTAAACTATGACCTTCAACAGGTTACTCAAAAAGGTATACACTCACCTAAAGGATTATTAGGAACACCTGTTCAATTTCTCATTAATGCAATTATCTAACCAACCAATCACATGGCAGTTGCTTCAATGCATTTAGGGGTGTGGTCCTGGTCAAGACAATCTCCTGAACTCCAAACTAAATGTCTGAATGGGAAAGAAAGGTGATTTAAGCAATTTTGAGCGTGGCATGGTTGTTGGTGCCAGACGGGCCGGTCTGAGTATTTCACAATCTGCTCAGTTACTGGGATTTTCACACACAACCATTTCTAGGGTTTACAAAGAATGGTGTGAAAAGGGAAAAACATCCAGTATGCGGCAGTCCTGTGGGCGAAAATGCCTTGTTGATGCTAGAGGTCAGAGGAGAATGGGCCGACTGATTCAAGCTGATAGAAGAGCAACTTTGACTGAAATAACCACTCGTTACAACCGAGGTATGCAGCAAAGCATTTGTGAAGCCACAACACGTAGAACCTTGAGGCGGATGGGCTACAACAGCAGAAGACCCCACCGGGTACCACTCATCTCCACTACAAATAGGAAAAAGAGGCTACAATTTGCACAAGCTCACCAAAATTGGACAGTTGAAGACTGGAAAAATGTTGCCTGGTCTGATGAGTCTCGATTTCTGTTGAGACATTCAGATGGTAGAGTCAGAATTTGGCGTAAACAGAATGAGAACATGGATCCATCATGCCTTGTTACCACTATGCAGGCTGGTGGTGGTGGTGTAATGGTGTGGGGGATGTTTTCCTGGCACACTTTAGGCCCCTTAGTGCCAATTGGGCATCGTTTAAATGCCACGGCCTACCTGAGCATTGTTTCTGACCATGTCCATCCCTTTATGACCACCATGTACCCATCCTCTAATGGCTACTTCCAGCAGGATAATGCTCCATGTCACAAAGGTCGAATCATTTCAAATTGGTTTCTTGAACATGACAATGAGTTCACTGTACTAAACTGGCCCCCACAGTCACCAGATCTCAACCCAATAGAGCATCTTTGGGATGTGGTGGAACGGGAGCTTCGTGCCCTGGATGTGCATCCCACAAATCTCCATCTACTGCAAGATGCTATCCTATCAATATGGGCCAACATTTCTAAAGAATGCTTTCAGCACCTTGTTGAATCAATGCCACGTAGAATTAAGGCAGTTCTGAAGGCGAAAGGGGGTCAAACACAGTATTAGTATGGTGTTCCTAATAATCCTTTAGGTGAGTGTATATATATAAGTCTGACCATAACCTTTACAGAAACTGTAAATCAGGGTTTTCACAACAAGTGTGCGCTTTACCTTGCTGAACTGGCTCATTACCCTGAATACATTCATTCAGAGCTTCTATAGCATATTCAACCTGCACACAAGATTAAATATAAATCTATCTTCAGCACTGCAGTAAGAACAGCAGCCAATGTCCCTAGATACAGTAGAAAAGCACATACTTTGGCTATGTACCAAGGCTATTAATTACATGATTCGAACTACAATATTTCTTTTATATGGCAAAGATGTGTAAGTTATCATGTACTATAACAGTTAAACATGTGTTTTAGAAAATCACCCTTACTTAGAAAACATATGTTGTCTGGATTTATTGACTGAGAGTTCACTTAATTGAAAGTGTAACACCTGGCCAATCCAAGGTTGGTCATAGAAGCTTGAGTGATATAATAAATAGAACTCTGTACAATAGGATTTATTTGTAGCTCATTCAATTAATACTAACCTTAGATCCAATGTCAGTTTCTGAAGTACTTTATTGTGTCTGAATGAGAAATGCTTTTCTGGCTAAACTGTGTAACTCAATAGGGTGGAATTGGGCTAAACTACCATTGCCATTGATACAGAGACTATTTCCTGGCAACACAGTGGGGAATAAAAAAAATAACATAAAAATGGTCCATACTTGGATTCTGTTCAAAAACTCTTGCTAAGTGTTGGAAGGTGAAAAATCGCAACGCTGTTACAGCCTCAGGTATAACTGAGAACTTGGTAAGTGTGCCATACATTTCTGCATCTGGGTCATCCATGTCAAATTTGTTAAACAACATACATCGTACTGGTATTCTTGTAGGGGATCGGAGGAAGGCAAGATTAATGGAAATCCTGAAATAGAGGTTGACAGGAAACTGTTGAAAGTAAATTTGCTGTCCCAATGGCCTCTCACTGGACAGAGTATGAATAATAAAAATAAGTTAATGACTTTTTTTATATACATAACAGTGAAAACTGAGGCAGATAATATACACTGTGGAGTGATGGACAAGAACAGTTCGCACACATTTTACAAGCAGTACTATTTAAAAGTTAAACCTCTGTTTTAGTAGTACATGTTGGTAGTGCACAGAGCATAGATTCTAGAACAGATTAAAAAATATATACCATAAAACTTCCAATACTCGCCGGGTCTCAAATAGCAGCTGGTCTCCAATACTCGCCAGGTTGATTTGCATAATCATGTAAACAAAAGCCGGTCTCTAATAATGCATAGTTATGCATCTTTCTTGTTTTCAGTAAATATATATACTGTATATTAATTAAAAAAAAACAATATCACATGTGTTTTTATTAATTTATTTCTCACTTTATATATATATACACATATATAGCTGTATATTTGAATTGCTTTTAATTGTAGTGATTGAACTAACTGTCAATTGCATTAATTAAGTATAATGTTGATGGTTTGGTTTAAAGTGAATTTCCAGTTTTGTTGAAGCGCTTTTTGTTTATTTAGCGAGAATTCAAAGTATATCAAATATTAGACTGCTAACAGAATTACCAGTATCTTGTTTTCAATCCAGTGTGTAGTTCACAATACAGTGAATGTGATTTGTTTGCATCTTGGAAAGCAAATTATTAAATAATAATTATTATTTAAATAATTATAATAATAAAAGCCTGGCCTATTAACCTACTTCTACAATTAAGCAATGTTCCACACTCTTCTTACCCTGCATGAGTCTGCGATGTCTTTTAATTTATGAATGTTTAATACAATCACAGGTCTCCAATTCTTCTTGCTGTTATTTTGAATTAACGCTGGGTGTGTTTAATTGAAGTTTTACAGTATATATAAAAACTTTACATGAAATTTAGGGCCCCAACATCCACTGTGTTGCATAATATCGCTTATTTAATTAAGTGAAGTCACTAATGATGGTACAATTACCTTAATGCTGCCTGTCTTAGTTGTCTTTTAAAGGACACATATGTGGCTCTACAAAGGAATGCATTGCAGTTCGTATGAATAATCACTTCAGGTATTGGGGCAGACAGTGTTTCCTCAGGGCTGCTATCTGCCTGCTATCTCTTGCTGCTGGTAAAGAATAGGCCACTTCCATCACATCAAGCTTTGCAGAAAGGCATTTCTTTAGCTCCTGAGAACTGTCAGACAGACGTGGTTCTAGAGGACATGTCCCCTGCACAGCTGCAACCAGACACCATAAATATGATTTCATTGGCTCTATAAATTACAAGTTCAAAATAGCATCATGATGTGGATAATGGAAACAAACTTCATGATTCAAGATACAAAGTAATCAATTCCATTTTCACTTTCTACTATACATTTTTAGCATATTGTAGCGCTGTCTGGTGGTCAAATGGCTGTGCACCAGGAAGTTGCTGCTGGTATTATCATATTGGAGACGGAGGCATGCTGGGAGCAACACCCCTCGGGACCAAAAGGTGGACTGGTGGACAATGGGGAGAGGAGTGACCACATGCAAATAGTTGAAGTGTAAGGATGGGTTTGTTTTGTCGTCTGTGTCTCACAAAGCAGCCTTAAGATATTGTAAAGGCTTTATAAGTGTGGTTTCTGAATAAAGGGCAGTACCCTTTTCACACCAGAGCAAAGTGTGTTTTCTTGTCTGAAGATGTCACTACTTAGAATTGTTACAATAGCATGATCTTTATTAAATAATTATATGATTTTTCATAGCTCATACATAGTGCCCACCCCTAACTTTGTGGAATATGCCAAATGTACTGCTATACATTCTACAATTGCATACTGCTGGCAGCATTCAATTGTTCAATTCAAAAGAAAATTACTACTGACTTGATTTTTGTGTTAGACGTATCTATTTTATTGTCCCAGCTGTTGATTTGGATGATTCTCAAAACTGTATTTCCATGTCATTGGACCATTTTAAATTGTGATTTTCAGTCAGTGTTTGCTCTTGTTGAGTATGTATGCAACGAAAATAAGTGATAGAGTAAATTTTTGTAAGCCAAATCTAAGAGTATGTTTATATTATATTTTTTTATTAAGAGCTTTCATTTCAGCTTGCATGTGTTTAGACAGTAAACATTATTCTCAGAATTTGTTATACTTATCCATTTTATGCAGCGATGCAACATTGTCTATTGCAGCTACTTATTCAATTGCATCTTCATATTTAATCATAACCTATGAAAGCAATAGTGATTATATCTGATCAAAAGGAAGCTTCCAAATGACTGGACTGGACTATCTTTTCCAAGAGGAAATTCTAACCAATTGTGTAATAATCCTTAAAAAACTACTGACCCTATTTAATTGTATCCAGAATCAGTATCTATGCTTTTGTTACAGGCTACTCAACACAATTTGTCATAAAGTAACTTTAATGGTGTAGACAGAAACAATGTGCAAGTGCAGTGTTCTTATTTTTTGATGTTAAGATTTAATTGACAAACATTTTTGATGACATCTTACCAGTTTTGACAATGGAAATGCAAGGACAGCAAAGTTGTCTTCCTTTATCAATAGGGGGAAAAAAGTATATAAACAAAATATATAATTATTCAGATTTGCTAAATTTCTAAATTATGCATTGATATTTTTTATATTGCCTTTGAAGCTTGCAGAAAACAAACAAACACATACACACACATACACACACACACACACACACACACACACACACACACACACACACACACACACACAAAACCAAACATGTATTTGTAATTTGAAGGCAGATGTTAATTTCTGGACCACACACTTTTCTATTGCTGGGCAAATATTTGCTTGAGCACAGCTGGCATAAAACATACACACACACATATATAAATGGAAATATTGTTTTGTTTTTTCTCCTGAAAAGGTTCCTGAACGTTAATTAAATATAAATATGAGGCTTTTAGGTTGCAACATCCCAATTCAGTTGGAATACATAACATATCACACAATAAGCCTGTTGTCAAATTCAAGAAAGACTTTCATCTATCCTAATTTTAACAGGACCACCAATATACAATGTCCTGTGGAGACACAGCAAACAGTTCAAGGTGACCCCACAGATGATTGATCAAGTTGGAATCCGGGCTTTTACCTGTTTAAAACACCTAAACAAGTGACAGGAAAATTTTTCTATTGAAAGACTGGAGTTGCACTCCAGAATGACCTTTTTACAAGACCAGATGAAACAGACAGACATGCTCTACACTGGCTGCATAGTATGTAACTATTGTGAATAATAATCACAAATATCCTCCACTTGCTGTGCTTCTGCTTGGCAAGCTACTTGACTAATATTTGATCTTAACTTTGACAGAGACCAAATTCAATCTTCAACCAGTCAACAATTGAATATTAAAAACATAATAGATTTTTGGCTGATTTTCAGGAAGATAATTCAAATTGTAATTTCTGATTGGTGTGTTGGTCAAAGTTTTAGAAAAGTCCAGGGCTAAATCCACACCCAGACTTACACCACTTTCATATACATCCATTATTTTCACCCCACAGGGTTTTAATTTATAGATGTGCCTTTGAAATGTCAGAATTTGTCATTTAATATGGTATTACTGACTAGATGTCCAAGGTGTTGGTTAGCCTGTTAATATTGTCTTATGTGCGCAAATTGTTTTATTCAGGTAATCAATTGTGATGGGAATATATTGCAGGAATATTATTAATGCCACAAGTAATGATTAAATATCCTCAGGATCAATCAGGTATAAATCTGTTGAATGAGCAACCTAAGTGTCACACTTTCTTAGCCCACAGGTGGAATTATTAAAGTGGAACTCTCCATGGCATCATATTTAATTAGTACAGTCTGTGGAAAATGTCTGGTGACAGCAAAATTTGTCAATCTGACATGTACTGGGCAACCACTTTACAATCAAGGTAATGAAAGCTAAAGCAAATTATAATAAATTGATTTCAATTTCAGATTTTGGAAAGTAACCGGCCACAGATTTTAAACAGGTATGTACTAAATGTATTCATATTGTATACCTGCATGTCCTTTAGACTTGCCGTAACTAATGAAGGATATTAAAAGGGCCTAATAAAATATATAGTGACATTTAGCTTTGTGAGAACACTTAAAATCCACTCAAGAACATGGTAACTTAAATCAGAAACTGCCTGTAACTATTTCATAGAAAAATTCGATATTAACATTGTCTTGCATCTGTGTCTGCTAAAGAGTATGATTCAAACCTTCTGAAATGGTCTCAGTCTACCAGAAATTGCTTTATGGAAATACTGAAAAATTGGTAGTCGCAATCTAAGTGATGATAAATGTGTTGATACCTCCCACAACCTCTAATGCAGATTTTCAGGCAAGCTTTTTGCATCCCATCCCATATTAATATTAATATTTTCTTAAAATTCAGAGGGTTAAGGGGATTCCTTGAACTCCCATCTTTCGAGGAATATAAAATCCCAAGAAAAGCTTGAAATTGTTTTTATTACAATGCTCCTTGGAGAAATTAAAAACATTGTGTGCATCAAATTGGTTCTTTATGGTGGAGAAAATTGTTATGGGAGTCTTTTCATTCCTGGCTTGTTGCTAAATGAAGATTCTAGAAAAAGAACTGATGATGCTTAGAAATGTAAATCTTAACTAACTGAAGCCTTGACTTCATTGTGCAAAGTGGAGTTGACAATAACCAAACTGAAATAATTCTGGCGAATAAGCCACAAAATGTCAACAGAAGGTGTCCTAGCATTAATGTGCCTTTAGTCTTCTCTGTACAGTTTTTACCATTGCTTGATCACAACACTTTTTGGTATTCTCAGTTTTATTTTTAACATAAAACTGTCATTATCCCAAATTATATAAAAATGCAGTAGCGTACATGATTGTAATTTTATGATTTGCGCGTAGGTCAAATTATTCTGTTTGGGTAAGGCCTGTGTCTATTTTTTTTTTGTGTTCTTGGTTCACAGATCCTTAACTGGGCCTTCAAATCCTCCCAAGAGAAACACTTCAATCTCAAAGGCACTCAATATAGTTGCTGCCTGATTAACACCAACCTCCTCAAGATGGACACTATGTTAAATGAAGGAGATGTGCCATGGGATTTTAAATAACAGTTAGGAGAGCTCCTTTTGCACCTGGATCACTTCCCACTCTTGAGTATCATCCAGATGGGTCCACCACAGATCTCAGTATTTATAATCTCTAGCTCTCCTTCCAACTATTAGAACTGCCTCCCAAAAATAGTATTCTGATTCATGATGATTTTTTCTGTTTCCATCCTAGCTAACATGTATGCGTCATTTTTTGTTCTCAATTGTATTGCAGTAAAACTAATTTTGTAACCAACCCTCCTATCCATATTTTTTGGATGAATTTATATACAGTGTTAATCTTTTTTGGGGGACATAAGTTATATTTTTTGATGAGTTTTCTGGTATGCCAAAATAAGTGTTTATTTGTATACTTACAGTAATTAAAAGATACTTTGGTAGCAATTTCTAACATAAGGTTTTGGCTTTGGCTTGGTTTTCCCTTTAAACCCCATTAGTGTATAATGGCCATAATGATGGTGTTATAATGTTATATTTAACCAGTAGTTGGTCTGTTGATAGCTTTTATTATTTTAGATGATTTGTTAAATTGATTTATCTTGATTGAAATGTTAAGGTTTACATTTTCAGCAAATTGAGCAAATCTAATGCAAAGTAGGTCTGCTCAACACCTTGAACTACGAATTCTTTACCATGTTAGATGATTTCCATAGATTTTTAACTTGGGTTTTTGTCTGCATAATGTTATTGCATGAATTGTAATATGTTTCATTTTCACTTAATCCTTTAAGATGTCACACTTCTTTTATCCACTGTTTCATTACAAAGTTCAAGACAAAGTTATTAATAGAAAGATACTAAATAAAAATGGATCTATACATGTTTGGATTATAGTAGGTTTAAAATCTATTGAGTAACAGATGTATTTGTTTGTTAAATAAAATCAATATCAAGTTAAGTCTGTAAATCATTCTCTCTGAAGTATTTTATCAATGAACTGAAAGCATTTGTGAATTGTGAGCACCGTCATCATAATACAGATCTCTACACAAATAAGTGAAAAAAGAAAGAGGATTGTAACTAAAATGTGCAACCTTTTGTTTATGTGCCTCGCATACACCTCCGCAAGATAAAGTCAGTATAATGATCAGCACCCACTGGAAAGCGTATAGTTTCCACCTCCAGTCACATTATTGAACATTAAAGAAACTTAAAGCACCTAGCTACCCACATCTTTCCCACAGCCCAGCTTCAGTAATTTCGAGAAGTTAGCTATCAGCAAAAGTAAGGTTAACAATACCATTTTCAATTTGAATGTAAAGCAGGTACTTGTAATGACAAGATATGTGAAGTTTGGGTTTCTAAGCATTGTAGGGGCTCATTTAATTAAATATTACAAAAATAAAATCACAGTACACAGTTGTGTTTGAGTTTATATTTTTGTTTTCCAGATGGTATCAGAGGGTCACTGGAGTTAGAGACTGTGTGAAGTTGCCTCTGAAATGTTCATAGTAAAATGCAGTATTGCAGAGAAGTGGATAAACTCTTTTAAGTCTAGTATGTTATATAAGTGCATTGATCTACAGAAAGATTGAGGCCAACAAGTAAAAAACACATTTCTAAAAGTAAATAGCAGACCAACACCAGTTTTTCACCAGTGTTCAACTCTTGTTCTTGAGAATCTAGATGACCTCCACTTTGTCAATGCACGATTGAAAAGATCCAAGACTCTGTTACTAATTCTGATTTGTAAAACAATGCAAAAAAGTAATGCAAAACAAAATATAAAAACAATGCTGTTGGAGCATTTTAAGAACTTAAGCTGTCCCTCCATGAAAGGTTGTGAGTGTGAGGGAAAGGCTAAATATTTAGCAAAAAAAATTATAATTACAATGGAAATACACCCATCAAACTGATATTGGAAAATACTGTTGCTTTAAACTCGTTCCATCCTCGACCTCTTCAACTCCAGATGCACAAATGAAAAGCCTTCCCATGTTCCAGATTTTGAAAATAATGATGTTTCAACACCTGCAATTGCTTTAAAATGTAAATATATGATGAATGAAATACAGAAAATGAACCAAAATGTTTTTCATTAACTTTTTATGCTTCCATGTATTACATATGCATGTTCAGTAAAGAGATAAAAACTTTTTTTGTTTTGTTTTTTGAACAAGAAAACAATGCAAATGCAATATACACTGACCTAAAGGATTATTAGGAACACCTGTTCAATTTCTCATTAATGCAATTATCTAATCAACCAATCACATGGCAGTTGCTTCAATGCATTTAGGGGTGTGGTCCTGGTCAAGACAATCTCCTGAACTCCAAACTGAATGTCTGAATGGGAAAGAAAGGTGATTTAAGCCATTTTGAGCGTGGCATGGTTGTTGGTGCCAGACGGGCCGGTCTGAGTATTTCACAGTCTGCTCAGTTACTGGGATTTTCACGCACAACCATTTCTAGGGTTTACAAAGAATGGTGTGAAAAGGGAAAAACATCCAGTATGCGGCAGTCCTGTGGGCGAAAATGCCTTGTTGATGCTAGAGGTCAGAGGAGAATGGGCCGACTGATTCAAGCTGATAGAAGAGCAACTTTGACTGAAATAACCACTCGTTACAACCGAGGTATGCAGCAAAGCATTTGTGAAGCCACAACACGCACAACCTTGAGGCGGATGGGCTACAACAGCAGAAGACCCCACCGGGTACCACTCATCTCCACTACAAATAGGAAAAAGAGGCTACAATTTGCACAAGCTCACCAAAATTGGACAGTTGAAGACTGGAAAAATGTTGCCTGGTCTGATGAGTCTCGATTTCTGTTGAGACATTCAGATGGTAGAGTCAGAATTTGGCGTAAACAGAATGAGAACATGGATCCATCATGCCTTGTTACCACTGTGCAGGCTGGTGGTGGTGGTGTAATGGTGTGGGGGATGTTTTCTTGGCACACTTTAGGCCCCAATTGGGCATCGTTTAAATGCCACGGCCTACCTGAGCATTGTTTCTGACCATGTCCATCCCTTTATGACCACCATGTACCCATCCTCTGATGGCTACTTCCAGCAGGATAATGCACCATGTCACAAAGGTCGAATCATTTCAAATTGGTTTCTTGAACATGACAATGAGTTCACTGTACTAAACTGGCCCCCACAGTCACCAGATCTCAACCCAATAGAGCATCTTTGGGATGTGGTGGAATGGGAGCTTCCTGCCCTGGATGTGCATCCCACAAATCTCCATCATCTGCAAGATGCTATCCTATCAATATGGGCAAACATTTCTAAAGAATGCTTTCAGCACCTTGTTGAATCAATGCCACATAGAATTAAGGCAGTTCTGAAGGCGAAAGTGGGTCAAACACAGTATTAGTATGGTGTTCCTAATAATCCTTTAGGTGAGTGTAAATAGCTTTTTAGTTTACAATATTATATTTTATAATAAATAATTAACTTTTGTAATAATAAAAACAATACACTAAAATGCAAATAAACATAAATAAAACACTGAAACACCGATACAAATGATACGCAATACACTGGAACTCATATGAAAATAATACACTGTTTGTTATTGTAGCATTTCAATGAACAGTAATTATCAACTAATACTCAGTCACTATCAAAACCTGTGCCATCACCGGCTAGCTCTGTGCCATTTATTGAAATGTTCAAAATAACGAGCCTGGAAGACTGCACTACAAATATACTACATTGTGATGGATCTGGTTGCCGCAAACACTTGCTTCACTGCCTTGTATTCAGCACTGATTTCTAAATGTATTTCGTCACAGCACAAAGAAATGTCACAGTTTATACATTGCAGACCAGTAGATTGTTGTGTGTTTAACTGATTGTTCATTCATTAGACGGATTTTGCAGATGTTTAGCCTTCACAAAAATATTTCTAATGTAAGATTAATTTTGAGTTCACATAATACTGGGTTTGGTTTCTGTTATTCTTGTGTACGTCACTCAATAGAATGTTTAATATTCACATTCTAAAAATTGAATGTTGTGAAGGTTGACCGTTGCAGTGATCGGACGCAGCTCTGTTGCACTGTACCTATTCTCAAATAATTCAGAATATAATTATACCCTTAAATGAATACCCGCCTCCGAGTTTTATTTATCCTTCAAAGGGAGGAAGCATAGAGAAGAGGATAAAAATGGAGATGTGAGAGCAATTTTAATTAAACAGCAACCACAGACGAGCTGTTATACTAATACATAAGTTATGGGAACTGAGTATGTTAAAGATTAATATTAGGGTATATTACTAAGAAATATGTACATTTCCAGTTTTCATCGATTACATATTAGTTTTATTTATTTTTGTGACCAACCTCTCTCAGCATTAGATTAACTTCCAAACGTTAATACAAATTATAATATATTTCACGAAACAGTCCAGGGTCTTATACGAACATTTATTATTGCTAGATAAAGTAAAATTTAAAGTAAAAAAAAAAAATTGCTAGGTAATGTAAATTACTAAAATGTTTTAAGAAATTATAAGTTAATTTATGAAATAATTCACCTAAGTGGGTCGGCCATGTCGAAGACGAACCACGCATCGCTGCTACCATTTTGATTTTCATTGTACCTCAAGTCCTGCACTGCCCAGTACAACCGATACAGTACACAATTAAACCAGTATAGTATGCACGCAAACCGATATAGTATGCATGCAATCCAATGTATTTGGCCCACCCTCGATTAAAATACTTAGGGTGGTTTAGTCTGACTGAATTAAAGTGTGGCATCACTACTACTCATGACATCTGTCCCACATTAGAAATTGTTTGGATATGTGCTTCAGTCTGTTGGTTCTTGATTTTGCATAGCAATGGGGAAAAAAACTTTTTTAGCAATATAAATGGTCTACAATTGATTTGTTTTTACAATTTTGCCTACATAATTTACAGTAGTTGTGTAAATCAGTATTCTGTAGGCATTATAACTTAAGTCTTGCACTTGGGTTGCCACTAATATCCACACACTAAATTGTGCAAACCAAGTGAAATGTATATTTGCTTAAAAACAAGTTTGAGACTAAAATTATTAATATGATCTGTATTGTATCTCTTTGTTTTGGATATTGGTTTGTACATTCTGAATAAAAAATCACTTGTAGAGTATATAATTCATGAATACTTTGTAGCTATTATTCATTGAAAGCTCTATCCAACATTATATTATCTATTATTCAGTATATTTGATTTAAATTAATATTCTCTACTTTGCCAGATGAAAGTATGCTTTTTCTGCATTTTTTTCTGGAACACTTGTCAAGTAGTCCTCACAGTAATCATTACCTTTGTTCCCCTGCTCCTTCTTTCTTTTTAATTAAAAACATATCATTCAGACTCTTAGTTCTAAGAGTATTTTTGCTCATTATTTTCACCTTCTGTGAAATCTCATTGTTATCGCTACATTATGACATAAATCTAAGTAATGATGTATTTTTTATATATATTTTTTGGATTGAAAATGATGGGGAAACACTTAAGTAAAATAAAAAAAGAAAGAAATCAAGGTTTTTGTAAGAATAATAATGCCACCTTCAGGGTGTAAAGGAAATTAATGTTTTTTGCCATTTAATCTATGGAATTGTATCTACAATTAGTCACATTTACCACATGTAATGGTTGTATAGAAAGTATACACTATATGTATATATAGCACCCAGGACCAGTGGGGTCATTGCTGGGAGAGAATGTGGGTAGAGGCATTGTGGGAGAGAGGAGCCAGACGCCACACCGTGCCACCAGGGGGACTCAGCGAGGGAAGTACAAATGTTAAATTACAATGTTGGTTGTTTTAGTAATCACATTTCTCTGAGCTTTTGTCCTGCAAATATATCCATATCTATCATACCATTCCGAGAATAAATTATTACTATCAACACATAGTTGAACATTTCTCGGTATGCTATCTTTTTTACGTTTGACCTTGCATGGGTCTACAAAAATGTCACATCCATGCCGTAAACATGAGTGGGCAGGGCTGGCTCACCCATTTAGCATGTAAAACAGTGAAATATAAGTAAAATATACAGTTTTCCCATTCACGCCTTTCATTTTTTCACTGCCCAGTCACCACGGAATATGTTTATTTTACTTAAGGATAATGAACTCCATATTGATTTCCCTCATGTGGTTATTGCTTTCAGAATATATTTAACTTTACCTGTAACAAATGCAAAAAGGTATTTTTCCAAGCTGGGCCTGATCAAACATATTTAGGACTCAATGGGTGAACTGTGGCTTAACCACTTGACTCTATTGCCTACTGAATATGATCTGGTATGCCAGATGGACTTCGCTGACATCAGCAGTGAGTTAAATAAAATAAAATAAAAGCAGGAAAAAGATCCAATTACATAACATCATTGGTAAGTCTGATATTTTTAAAGCTTTACATCAACCTCACAAAAATCTCAAATTTTAGATTTATTGTCACGAACATGTATTGCATATTTCCGCAGTTCTGTGCGGGTTTGCGCTGCTCCACTAATGGGAGTGCTGGGATTCTGCAGATCTGCACAGAACTGCATACATCTGTGCTACATGCACATGACCAAAAGTCTGAGTTGCTGTCATTTGTTAGTCCTCCCCTTATGTGTGTAATGACCTAATAACGTTACAGTGCACTTGCCAGTGCGGGGGTCATAGACTGTGTTATTGTTCGGGCTGTCAGAGCACTGGTGATATGGTCATATTGGCTGTTGCCCCCTGAAAGTGTGGTACAGTGACACAGCACTGTTTATATATTAGTTATGGTGGTGACTTTCATGTCATTTCCATTGGTCTATCAGTAGGTTATAGGCTCTCATTGTCGTAACATCAGAACCATTAATTGCCTTTAAACTGGCACACTGTGCACCCAGCCTCAAGTCATCTGCATTTTTATTTAAATAATTATGTCTAAAGAGAGGCCTCAAACTGTTTATAGCCTAGGGTCACACAACATCTGTAAAGAATTGAAAATTGCTGTTCACCAAAGGAGTTCCCATCCAACTTGAGCAATTTTGCAAAGAAGAATGGGCAAAAATTGCTGTCTCCAGATGTGCAAAGCTGGTAGAGACTTATCCACATAGACTCATGGCTTTAATTGCTGCCAAAGGTGCATCTATCAAATATTGACGGTGATTACTTATGCATTAATTATTTTCTGTTTTATATTTGTAATTAATTTAGAACAATTTGCAGATTATATTATACACCACCCCCTAGGGCCACACAACATCTCAACCCAGCCTGGCAAGAGGAAGCAGTTAGGATTTAAAGCACCTTTTTGAGTTTCTTCCATTTTTCACACTTACTTCCCACTGCCTCAGCTCTGGCCATCCTATCACCTATACTGTTCCAGGAGTGGCAACCCTGTCACTGGCAATACGGGGGCTTTAAAGATTGATCTAAATGTACATTATCCAATTATCCAATAAACTGCTTTGCACTGCACAGGGACTGGAGAGGGAGAACAATATATATATATATATATATACATACACAGTGAGGGGAAAAATGATTTGATCCCCTGCTGATTTTGTACGTTTGCCCACTGACAAATAAATGATCAGTCTATAATTTTAATGGTAGGTGTATTTTAACAGTGAGAGACAGAATAACAACAAAAAATCCAGAAAAACGCATTTCAAAAAAGTGATAAATTGATTTGCATGTTAATGAGGGAAATAAGTATTTGATCCCCTATCAATCAACAAGATTTCTGGCTCCCAGGTGTCTTTTATACAGGTAACGAGCTGAGATTAGGAGCACTCTCTTAAAGGGAGTGCTCCTAATCTCAACTCGTTACCTGTATAAAAGACACATGTCCACAGAAGCAATCAATCAATCAGATTCCAAACTCTCCACCATGGCCAAGACCAAAGAGCTGTCCAAGGATGTCAGGGACAAGATTGTAGACCTACACAAGGCTGGAATGGGCTACAAGGTCCCCCTTTTACCGCCAAAACAGCCCTGACCCATCGAGGCATGGACTACGCTAGACCTCTGAAGGTGTGCTGTGGTATCTGGCACCAAGAAATTAGCAGCAGATCCTGTAAGTTGCGAGGTGGGGCCTCCATGGATCGGACTTGTTTGTCACACATCCCACAGATGCTCGATTGGATTGAGATCTGGGGAATTTGGAGGCCAAGTCAACACCTTGAGCTTGTGATTCATCAGATCAGCCACCTTCCTCCATTGCTCCGTGGTCCAGTTCTGATGCTCACATGCCCATCGTAGGTGCTTTCAGCAGTGGACAGGGATCAGCATGGACACCCTGACTGGTCTGCGGTAACAAACTGCGATTTACTGTGTGTTCTGACACCTTTCTATCAGAACCAGCATTAACATTTTCAGTAGCTTGTCTGCTGGATCGGACCACACGGGCCAGCCTTCGCACCCCATGTGCATCAGTGAGCCTTGGCCTCCCATGACCCTGTCGCCGGTTCACTGCTTTTCCTTCCTTGGACCACTTTTGATAGGTACTGACCACTGCAGACCGGGAACACCCCACAAGAGCTGCAGTTTTGGAGATGCTCTGACCCAGTCATCCAGCCATCACAATTTGGCCCTTGTCAAAGTCGCTCAGATCCTTACGTTTGCCCATTTTTCCTGCTTCTAACACATCAACTTTGAGGACATAATGTTCACTTGCTGCCTAATATATCCCACCCACTGACAGGTGCCATGATAATGAGATAATCAGTGTTATTCACTTCACCTGTCAGTGGTCATAATGTTATGGCTGATCGGTGTATATATTAAAGGCATTCAAGACTGAAAACAGGAGACACTTCTTCACACAGAGAGTTGTTACAATCTGGAACAAACTCTCCAGCGATGTGGTTGAAGCCGACAATTTGGGAACATTCAAAAATATACTGGGCATGATCCTTGGATCACTTAGTTATTAATGGAAACCAAACTATGGGTCGAGTGGCATCCTCTCATTTGTAAACTTTCTTATATTTTCATATATATATATATATATACATACATACAATTAAGCAGTAAACATGTCAAATGTAATTTGTAATACTTTAATGCAACTGAAATGGAATGAAAATGCATAACCATATAATCGATGTCAAGAAATTAATGTGGAACGTGTAAAACAAGGAAAATGCTGCATCTTGGATTTGGAACATCACTAGGTTAACAAAAAAAAAAAAAAAAACGTTAAGATTATAAAATATGAGAAAAAGTCAGCACAACTTAACATACTATATGTTCATGTATTTCCCTGAAAAATATATATTTTTCTAACCTAGTAAAAACGATAGGTTGCGTATGCAACCCTGGTTATCTGAAAAAGGAAGCACTGCCCAAGGGGGAGGGGTTTCTGCGCACTTCCGTAGGAACCCGATCGAAACGTCACCCTATCAAAGCTGCCATTGGCCCCTGCACTCGTCACTCAGAACAGGTCCCTTTCCACTTCCTGTTCTATAAAACGTGACGTCAGCGCAGATTCGTCCTCTTTTGCCGGGAGCCAGGACTCCCGTGCGACCTTGCAACCCTTGGGCAGTGCTTCGTTTTTCAGATAACCGGGGTTGCATACGCAACCTATCGTTATCTTTCAAGTTGGAAGCACTGCCCAAGGGGGAGGGGTTACTGTATAACAAAACCATTGCAAGGGAGGAGGCAGCGAGCTGATAAGGGAGGCTGCCCCGAGGTGCACCGCTAGGGGTCCTCAGCAACACAACTCCAGACAGTAACCACAGGTGCCCCGTAGGGCCGCACCTGAGCCGTCCAGGAACGAGGACCGTAGTCACGTTCTACAGGGAACTGTCTGCAATTAGCATATACAAAGCGGGGCTACAGAGGTTAACTCTTAGGCCCTCCGCTTACAAGAGCAAGGCCGGCAGCTCTACTAGTGCAGCTAGGAGCAAGGCCGTAATCTACTTGCACAATGTCTGGCGCAGGCAATCAAGCACTTGTGCGGCCTCCGCGCAATATCATAGCAGTGGACCCCTGATCCAATAGGAGCGGGGCCACAGACCCAATGAGATAAATACAATATAATACATAGCTGGCTAGTCAACAGAGTAGCCGAGCTGAACAATATACAATATATACATATCGCGTGACAGCAAGACCTTCATGCTGTCAGCGCGCAGCACAAGAGCATCCAACTCGACTAAACAGTACAGAGTGGAAGAGCTCCATTGTGCTAACAATTTAGATTTCGTACAAACGAACTATATACACCACGGGGCGCAGGAACGAACTCATGTGCAGGAGCTTAACCACACCGTGTGTGCCGGGGTTTCCGGGGACACCGGGTGACGCGGAGTCCGGGGTCCGCGGGGGCCGAGGGTAGTAGACCACCAGCCGTAGTGGGATCTAGCAGTGCTCGTTCTTGGAGAACCGAGAGAGCGAGATCTCCTACATCTGCAGCTGCGGGCTGTAGTGCGGGCGCAAGCCGGCGGAAGAGCACCTCGCGCGGGCGAGATCTCTTATGACACACCACGGCTCCAGCCGGGCAGCCGGGCCGTGGATTTTACTGCAGCTGCTAGCGCTCCTGCTATGGAGGAAAAAACCAACACAGCAAGCAGTCGGAATATATATAGCATTATATAACCACGACTATTATTTTTAAAAGGCTCTTCTTGTGAACGAAACTGAAATTAAAAGGGCAGCCGGACCTCCGGTGCGCGGACGGGACAGAATCGGGATTAGCTATCAATAATAACTAAACATACACAAGACAGAGACGATGTGTAGCGAAAACGGTGGTGAACAACACTATGAAGTGAGCCAGCCAGCAGAAATACGCAGTTTGAATGTTTATTACAAACATAGACACAAAGAGCTTACGTTCCTGAGTCCAGCAAAGAGGCAAAAGAGGACGAACCTGCGCTGACGTCACGTTTTATAGAACAGGAAGTGGGAAGGGACCTGTCCTGAGTGACGAGTGCAGGGGCCAATGGCAGCTTTGATAGAGTGACGTTTCGATCGGGTTCCTACGGAAGTGTGCAGAAACCCCTCCCCCTTGGGCAGTGCTTCCAACTTGAAAGATAACATAAATTATACAGCAGTAAATTATTATTATTTGTCCTATTATTATTATTATTATTATTATTATTAATAATAATAATAATAATAATAATAATAATAATAATAATAATAATAATAATAATAATACATAATGTACAGTGGCTTTCAAAAGTATTCACCCCCCTTGGGGGGGAAATAATTGAATGCATAAGTAGTCACCCCCTTTGCTATGACACACCTGATTGAGCTGTACTGAAACCCATTGTCTTTAGAAGTCATGTAATTAGTTGAATAGAGTCTACCTCTGTGCAATTATGGTGTGTCACATGATTTCAGGTTAAATACTCCTGTCTCTTGGAGGTCCCACAGTTGGTTAGTACAATTTATGACAAAAACTACATCATGAGGATAAAGGAACATTCAATGCAAATCCGGAAGTTTCTTCAAAAGCACCAATCAGGGGTAGGATATAAGAACATTTCCAAGGCATTGAATATCCCCTTAGAGCGCAGTAAAGTCCATTATTAAGAAATGGAGAGAATATGGCACAACTGTGAATCTGCCTAGATCAGGCTGTCCTCTGGGGCAAGAAGGACACTAGTCAGGGAGGCCACCAAGAGGCTTATGGCAACTCTAAAGGAGTTACAGTCTTCCACGGCTGAGCTGGGAGACACTGTGCATACTGCAGCAATAGCCCGGGTGCTTCACAAAAGTGGCCTTCATGGAAGAGTGGCAAAACGAAAGCCATTGTTGAAAAAAACTCACAATCTCGGCTAGAGGTTTGCCAGAAAGCATGTGGGAGACCAAGTGGAGGAAGATTCTATGGTCTGATGAAACCAAAATAGAGCTTTTCGGCCACACCGCTATGTGCTATGTTTGTCGCAACCCTAACACCACACATCATCCTGAGAACACCATCCCTACCGTGAAGCATGGTGGTGGCAACATCATGCTATGAGGATGCTTCTCTGCATCAGGCCCTGGAAACCTTGTAAAGATAGAGGGCAATATGGATACTGAAGAAAATCTGCAAGAGACCTGGGACTTGGGAGAAGATTAATCTTCAAAACATACTGCCAAAGCCACACTGGGGTTGCTTAAAAACAAAAAGGTCAATGTCCTGGTGTGGCCCAGTCAAATCCCAGACCTCAATCCAATTGAGAATATGTGGAAAGATATGAAAATTGCTGTTCACAAAAGGGGTCCTCACCCAACTTGATGGAGCTTGAGCAATTTTGAAAAAAATAATGGGCAAAAATTGCTGTGTCCAGATGTGGAGACTTATCCACATAAACTCATGGCTGTAATTGCTGCCAAAGGTGCCTCTACCAAATATTGACTGAAGGGGTGATTACTTATGCATTCAATTATTTTCTGTTTTATATTTGTAATTAATGTAGAACAATTTGCAGATTATATTTTTCACGTTGACATGATATTTTTCACGTTGACTCACCCCCCTTGCACTTTTCCAACATTTCATCGTATTCCAACATGGAATAAGAATGGATTTAATCAGGAAAAACTCCTGATTAAATCCATTCTGATTTCACGTTGGAATACAATGAAATGTGGAAAAGTGCAAGGGGGGTGAGTACTTTTGAGTGCCTCTGTATGCTGCTTTATCCTACAATTTCTGCCTCTATCTATCAGTAGCTTTTGTTAAGTGTTCTAAACTGTTCTGACTCCTATGCTTTCTTTATTTATTAATGTATCTGTTTTAATTACTGTTGTTTTATTGTTTCATCAGTGCTCCAATAGCCAAGGCAATGGGCCAAAGTACAAAGTACATCGTATTTCTGAAAATTGAACACCCATCTTTGCTTAATTTAGCACCCGTCTTTTCACTTAATTATTACCATGGTGTAAAAATCATCCTAACAAATGAACAGAACAATCCTTTGTGTTAATAGGGGGTGGTATTTTTAGAGGTTTAATGCTCATCAACAACACAATTATGAATCACTATCGTTCTACGTGAAATCAGTTAAACACAGCATGTTATGTTACTGCTTCATGAAATGTATATTTTCCTATTTCATATTCACTTTTGTTTTATTTTTTGAGCTTTTAATGATTATTGGTTTTTATTCACCAATTAAAAGGCAAAAACGCCTCATACCTGATTTCTGGGAGTTTACAAGAGAATCAAATTACCATCTGTGGTAGGGAGGACCAGTTTGAGTGTCAGAAAAATGCAGGCAATAAATTAAGGAACAAAACTCTTTAATTAACATCTAAAAAATACTTTTTTGGTTGTTTGCTAACAGCTGTTTTTTTTATATATAATTATAATTATATATATATAAAAAAAAAACTATAAACAAAAATATTAAGACTGAATTTGTTTTTTGACTAAGGAAGTGCTGGACCGACTGGGTGACCGAAGCACACAAGATGTATCAGCTTTCTTTTATGTGTGATGTCTGTCTGTAGCCAATTGATGTATTGGCTGTTCAGTCAGCAACCACAGTCCTTCATTTCTAAGGTCATTCAATCAATCAATTAGACTCTACAGACCGTCATCAATCAGACATGTGAGTTTCCCCATTGCTGAATAGAGTGTATGAGTCTACCACAATAAGTACACAGTTCTGTAAAAACTATTGGTGGGGCATTGGTCATCCATATGCACTATACGGATGTGCTTCCCCATATCTTTTGAGCTTGATTTGAGGTCTTATCAGCAGCTGCTTTTTTTCTGAAAATGGTCAGATACAGTAGTCTATATAGGAAACCTTTTCCCAATGAATGCCACTCACCTGATGAAACATTCAGATTATTAACACTGGAATCCAGTGTCTGCCAGCAATTTTAACATTTTCAGCCACATACCAACAATGATAACACTGTTCTGATGATTAATAACATTGCTGTGTTGTGTAAATAACATTATTAGGTGGCGTTAGCAGTTTTACAAAGAACAATGATGATTTAAAATTCTGTACTTGCATCATAAATCATATTACACCTTAAAGGAAGGCACTAGTCATTTACACCCCAGCTAATTAAAGCCCACAGCCTTCACTTATCTTTCAAAATACAAATGGATTTACAATATTCATAATCCATAGATGTTTTATGTTCTTGTAGAAATAAGTTGGGTTCTGATTTGTAAAGCACATACACAACAACAACTTGTAAGAAACATTAAAACAAACAGGTCTGCATTTCTTGTACTAACTTAGTCTCGTTCTTGGAGCTTCACTGACATAAATCTTGGAAATCTTATATTAAAGAAAGGTATTCAAAGCTGTATGGTACTGGCAAAATATTGACCCAATCAGGTCAAACTAAACCTGAAATCTCCCCAGGCCAGCTGCACTCCCCTGCCTCTGCAGTAATGTAGATAAAAATGTATGAATAAAATATTGAAACTGACACTCTTGTAGATAACTGAGTTTTTCATGCATGTCAATGACCATTCTCCCACATGGCCATGTTTTAGTAAGGGAACACAATCAGTCTATTCGTGATCAGACCTTACTAACTTTGGATGTAGCTAGGTGCGTAGAGGCAGGTACAGTTAAATGTTCCTCATGGAATACACATAAGGCATATATTAAATTGTAAAAGTCCTAGGTGGATTTTCATGACCTGGACAGTCATATATTATTCAAAATCTAAAACTAAAAGTTGGATTTGTTATATTTCTTAAAAATACCTTATTATATTTTTATATCACCAGGGCCCTCATTTATCAAGACTGCGTACACACAAATCTATGGCTAAAGCATGCATACAATTATTTCAAAGCAAAGTGTGAGATTTACCAATTCAGACGTTCGCTTGAGATGCATACGCAGACAACCTAGTGGAAGAATAGGGAAACAGGGCACTTCAGAGATATTTTCTACAAAACATGCACATTAGTTAATGGTGCAAATAGTGGTAGCATTAACATGTAAATAAAAATAATCTGACCAAAAAGCTTAGCTGTTTGTTAACATTCAAGTAAGTTTTCTGAATCCGCTTGGTCTGTAATGTAAAGTATAAGCAATTAAATTTCACTGTCTACGTTTCTTGGTCCTCTTAGCCATTATGCAACTTTCTTGCCAACAGAGTAGCACATTTGCACTTAGCCTCTTAAAGGGATATTTTCTTACCCTATACGGTTAATTGAATGCAGTTCTGTATGCAAATGATCACAAGCATGCATGCGCACGGAGATTACTAACAATCGGTATTTATCAATGTTGATTACGTACTAGTGTGTGTACGAGTCGTGTACGCATGCTTGATAAATCCCAATTTTCTTGTGTGTAAGAACATTCAAAAATTCACTTGTATGACACAATTTAGAGCGTTTTCTATGCAGAGGGCCTGGTAGTTTTTTGGTGTCAACCATTTAGTTTGTTTATGTTTTTCATGTTTGTGAGCAGGATGTGTAACATTGGCTATGTTTAAATATTGTATATAAGATAGAATATATTTGAATTTGAATGTTTTAAATTGAATTTGTATTGACTGTAGTACTGCACATTTATAATTCTTCTTGTAATACAATCTGGAACAAATGCCACAGTGATGTGTTTGAAGCTGAACATTTGGGAACATTTAAAAATAGACTGGATAGGATCCTTAGATCACTTAGTTACTAATGGACACCCAACGAGCATGATGGGTCAAATGGCCTCTTCTCGATTGTAAACTTTGATATGTTCTTGTGTGAACTGTATGTTGCTCTGGATACAGGAGTCTGCTATGAAACAAATACATACATACATACATACATACATACATACATACATACATACTACTTTACAAATATGTATTACTATTATCACCTATTAATCATTGAATGTATTTCATTGTTTGATTGATTTGCTTATTTGGAGAGCAAGCTTACATACAAAATATAACATCAGTATTTGTGGAATTATTGCGTAAAACATGACTAAATAGATGGGGGAAAAGGAAGAAATTGATACCCGATGATTTCCTCAGTGATCTGAAGGTACAGAATTTGATGAACTTGGAGCCTTTGCTTTCAAATCCTATCGAGATATGTAATGAAAGACAACATTTCTGCGAGGCTCTGCCAGACGACTGACATGTCCTTATGTGATAAGATTTCTAAACAGGTAGCACCTTGGCGACTTTAGTTTCAGGAAACTTCCAGCATGGTTAAATGTGGAAAAAATAATTAGGTAACTCACAGGGCAATCTATCTATGAGTAGCGGCACCATTCCCTACTGGAAATTGCACATGCAGTATCTCTAAGTCTGTTAATATTACAGCTGTCTAATAGTGATAAAAGAGAATAAAATGAAGGTTATGTAATTTTTGGAACACCCACATACCAATATATCAAAATTACTCCTAATTCGCTAACATAATAATTAACTCTTTAAAAGTTTACTTACTGAAGGTCTGTGAGAGTGGGGATCTTTATTGTTATCAATTTAACTCATAAAAACTGACCATGTAATTGAATTGTGGTCTTAATTATTGTATTAATGTTTTCTGTTTTCAGTCCTTGGTTTCAAAAGTACCTTAATTTAAGTGTTGCCAGTATATTTAGCAAACCAAGTTAACTCTTTTTAATGAGACTGAAAATAAATACTTACAAAATGTATAGTTTTGCAGTACTATAATTAATCAGGTTGTGTTATAAATATCAAAATGTGTACTGAAATTGAAGCCTAGAACTCAGGGCAACACATAAAGAGAAAACATGACTAAAGTTTAATTGTAACAGCTATCATTCAGTATGATGTTCATAGGCCTATGCAAAGTACAACATTTATATTCAATAAACTTCTCAATCTCTAAATACCCCATAAACTCACAAGCTGTACTTCAATTCTCTCAGTCTACCTGTTTCAAAAGAGTAATTTGATGCACTGACCTAGCCTTGAAGTGTTGCCAATAATTGTAGAACTCCAATCAAATTCATTCAGCTATTGGTCTCCTAAAGACCTATATAACCCTTGTCAAATCCTTTCATCATCTTTAACCACACTGTTCCATAATCTTGCAAAGAAAATGCAACCATCCTACTGAGCACACACGCAACCCCCAACCAAAATCAATATTCATGAACACCGGCTGACCATCTTTTTATGAATAATCTATTCCAACCATTTATAAATAATAAATGCTAAGAGCATGCCCTTGCACTATGAGGTTTTGACATGAAAGAAATGTATTTCTTTGCAACACAGTTTTGGCCCAGTGTAAAATTATATTTGGAAAACCATCAAAGGAATTCAGATTCTTATTTATGATATCAGAGTTTCAGGTTTACCTGCAACCCAGGCATCAAAGTTCATAATTTAACATTTTAAAGGTGTCTTATAAAGATCAAACATATCCTAGAGATGAACAGTTGTGGATGTTGATTCAATTTCAATAAATAATTGAAGTACATATTTCTCAATTATTTAACAGGGTTTTATTAAATAAGATTAGTCATTTTATTTAGTATGCAAAAAGTCCCAACAAAGTGTGGAGCCTGGTGCCTTTACAGTCAAGGGGAAACTGGAGAAATAATGCCAGGAAAAAGGTTTTATTTTATGTCAACAAGACAGGGCATGACTGTTCAGGATTGACCAGAACAAACAAAAAGGAAAAATAAAAACTATTAATTGCTTTACAACTAACCATTATCCAGGAAGGGTCTTCAGCAATCCCACATGGAGCCCAAACACAAGGTCATACTTTCTATTGTTCACTAACCCCAGAAAATCTGAGCCCTTTATAGATATATATTGTGTAGGCCCCGCCCACAAGCTCATACCATTTGTAGCACTCATGCTTGTTACAAACCCAGTTTACAGTCATCTCAAACCATTCCCACACAACGGGATGAAGACAGGTTCATCACCAGTGGCTCAACTGTTGAAGAGTAGGTGAGTCCTGTTGTCCTGCAACTGTCTGTCAGCTACCCCTGAATATACACTGATCAGCCATAAAATTATGACCACCTGCCTAATATTATGTAGGTCCCCCTTTTGCTGCCAAAACAGCCCTGACCCGTCGAGGCATGGACTCCACTAGACCTCTGAATGTGTGCTGTGGTATCTGGCACCAAGATGTTAGCAGCAAATCCTTTAAGTCCTGTAAGTTGCGAGGTGGGGCCTCCATGGATCGGACTTGTTTGTCCAGCACATCCCACAGATGCTCGATTGGATTAAGATCTGGGGAATTTGGAGGCTAAGTCAACACCTTGAACTCGTGATTCATCAGACCAGGCCACCTTCTTCCATTGCTCCGTGGTCCATTTATGATGCTCACGTGCCCATTGTAGGCGCTTTCGGCAGTGGACAGGGGTCAGCATGGACACCCTGACTGGTCTGCGGCTACGCAGCCCCATACGCAACAAACTGCGATGCACTGTGTGTTCTGACACCTTTCTATCAGAACCAGCATTCACTTTTTTCAGCAATTTGAGCTACAGTAGCTCATCTATTGGATCGGACCACACGGGCCAGCCTTCGCTCCCCATGTACATCAATGAGCCTTGGCCGCCCATGACCCTGTTGCCAGTTCACCGCTTTTTCTTCCTTGGACCACTTTTGATAGGTACTGACCACTGCAGACCGGGAACACCCCACAAGAGCTGCAGTTTTGGAGATGCTCTGACCCAGTCGTCTAGCCATCACAATTTGGCCCTTGTCAAAGTCGCTCAGTTCCTTACGCTTGCCCATTTTTCCTGCTTCTAACACATCAACTTTGAGGACAAAATGTTCACTTGCTGCCTAATATATCCCACCCACTGACAGGTGCCATGATAACAGATTATCAGTGTTATTCACTTCACCTGTCAGTGGTCATAACGTTATGACTGATTGGTGTATAGATATATTTTTTAAATGCTTTAAACCAATACATATTACTGATTGTGTTTTTATTTGGCAAATACAGTATTCTGTACAGCAAACCAATTCAATTTCACAACCTCATGCTGAATAATTTAAAATAGACTAAAGCATGTGGAAAAGTGGGGGGGGGAATTAGAATGATGGTACAGAAACAAACTTGCCAGCTACCTGCAACCTACCATATTTCAGTATTTTCTTCTTCACAAGGTCAGCTGTTTTCATATTCATGCTCTGGGCCTTAAAGTGCTTTATTTTTCCCTCAGAGAGGAATTTGGTGTATGTGATAAATAAATATAATTTAACAAATCTAAACAAAGTCCTGCATTAGTCCCTGTTAAAGCAGTGAATGACAACAAAATATATGACTACTCCTTTGCTTTTCACACAAAATGTATATGAATAATTGGAAGTCGTTATGCTCCAAACTATTGTGGTATACTCTTGGTACTAACCTGATTAAAATATTTCCCTAACTTCTTTGAAAGCCCGGGAATAATGAAGCATAAATATGGAACAACAAAAACTTAAAGACCGTTTAATTCAATTTATGTATGGCAATCTGTTATATCCTGCAATTTAGGATTTTTTTTTTTAACTTTGCCTGAATGCCATGCAAAAAATCAATCAGTTGCACTTTTAAAGTGGTTACTTCTCATTTTATTTGCCCCAGGTAGGAATGAGGGCAGATATTTCAGGAGAATCATACTTCTTCCTGTCGCTATAGCTAATGAGGCAAATGAAACCATTGACTGCTGTTTGACCATGCATACATAAAAAGCAAGTGATATGATACAGATTCTTGTTTTGAAATGAAAACATCTCCATCTCATCCCACTGGGGTTTCTTCAGTGTTTGTGTATGGCATGAATACTGATGCCTTGTTTTGGCTAAATAGTACTAGCAAATCTTGGATAAAGTGTAATAAAAATGCAAAAAAAAAAAAAAAACAGTTGTCTATTTGCCAGAATGTTCTGAATCAATGATGCATTTTGGTACAAAAAACTAGACCTGAGGTTGACTTGACTTTATGGGCCAAATATTGTAAACCAAGAACGTCTTAGTGAAATGGCATGCATCACTGCACACAGCTGCCATCTACTGTTGACTGATTCGTTAATAATTATTTTATAGGGAGTACCAAAGCCATGTGTCAATGTTATGCCCATATTTTCTATGTTCCATAAGCAGGCATTTTGCAGTGAGACTTTTAGGCTTAATACATGTCTTCTGTAAATAATCTAGGTGACATGAAAAGCTCAAAATTAAAGTAGTATTACTCACACACACACACACACACACACACACACACGTATATATATATATATATATATATATATATATATATATATATATATATATATATATATATATATATATATATATATATATATATATATATATATACACACACAATTTTAAAAATCACTAGGACACTTTATTTTTAAGTGTGAAACTAACATGTATTTAGTTGAATTTGCATGCATCTACCCTTTTGAAGTGATTTGCTGTAATTATCCAAGCATACTGTCAGCAGGGATACACTGTAACAATAAAACATAATTTGTGTAGTTATGCCATTCTTTCATGACTAGAAAAATTAAGGACATTATGACAAGACACTGGGAACTGCATTCAGAGTTGCAATTGGTTGTGTAACTATAGAAATAAATGTGTTGGAGATTGGTTTGATTATTTGTATGTGGCTTCATAGTAATTGAAGAGATGCTTGCATAGAAGGAAAGCATTTTATAATTATTATTATAAAATGTGTGATGTTCCAGACAATACAGGATAAAAAGGTTTAAATGTTAGCAAATGTGTTTTCTCAAACTACCATTGTATAGAACAACTCTGATGATCATGTATTTATTTATCTTATGTTTTGCTTTTCTGCTACTGAAACATTAATTCAAAAATTAATTCAAAAATACCGAAACATCAACTTTACTATTTTTCAAAATACAGACTTCTGCGGTCAGAAAACTACATCAAGTTAGTTAATTTGGCATATGCTGCATACAGTTTTGAAGTGCTTCACGTCAAGATCCAAATGTGATTCTACAAATAAAAATAATTGCACACACACACATACATTTTGGAAAATAGCTGATATGTAACAGATACATTTAATGCAATTTAAATGTAATTTGTACAAGGTTTTAACCAGTGTCCTGTTTGATAATTTGACAGAATTACTAGATAGGCCTTTTTGGTGCATGTCAAATGTTTATAATGCACACCTTTCACAATTTAAAACAAATACAAATAATCCAGAAAGCTACTCCTTAAAAGAAAAAATATATGTTTTGTTGTTGTTGTAATGCTTGGCATTAAATAAAAAAGGTAAAAGAACATAACATAGTAATACGAGAGGATATTCATATATTATGTTTTTCAAAATTGAAAATTGTAAATTGTAATGAAAGCTCTCAGTTGTGGTAACACTCCTTTGGAATCATCATGTGAATAGCAGTATTTAAATTACACGTCTCACATTTACCCAAATATCTAGTTAATACTGTCCTGAAAACAAATGATCAGACATACAGACTGCCAAGAATTATAAATATGAATTGTTTCATTTTGAAGCCCTCGGGAAAAAACGTATCGCTCAGATTTGCCTTTTTGGTTCTAAAGTTATTTGGTTTCAAATTATTAATTCAGAACCTGTCATGGACCAAGTTAATGTCCTACTGAAGGATCATTGTGTCTGCTGATGAATTTATGATTTCCATCAGCAAACATAATGAGCCCAGTGCTTCCTGAGAAACTGATGGATGCCAAGTAATTAACATAAAAGAGAAATAACAAGAGATCCAGTCCAGACCTTTGAATAAATCCTAGTATCAGTGATGCTGTGGTTGGAAAGATTAAAGTGAGAAAATGAAGACAATGCCTTTCCATCATCCTAGAAAAAAAGCTAATCACCCCCACGTCATGTCATAAACATCTTCAAAACTAGTAAGGAAAAAATGAGGCGCGTCCAATATTCCATGCTAAATATGTGTTGACAAACGTATCTATCTATCTCTCTCTATATATATGCTACATCCTTGTCAACATATATTTAGTATGGAATATAGGATGTTCATCATCACTCATAAGGGCTCTAAGAAATCAAAACATGCCACATCAACAATCTGACTCCCCAAGACACTCACAAGATCAAGATCTACAGAAGAGTACGTCAAGGAAACACAATCTCTCCAAAACTCTTCACGGCAATACTTGAAGAAGTGTTTGAGACTTTAGACTGGAAATAAAAAGGAATCAAGATAAACAGGGCTTACCTGAAAAACCTACAATTTGCCAATGACACTATCATCTATTCAAAAAGACCTGACGTCCTGCAGCTTCAAATTCAAGAACACACAGATTAAGTAAAACAAAAAATGACTTGAATAAGACCAAGGCCATGCTTAACAGCTTTGTTTAGACTAAGAAAAATTAAGTTATTCAAAAATGTATCCAAGCACAAACAAAAGTATGTGGCATTGAAAGTGTGAACATTCTAAAATGGCAATGGGTGTGACAGATTACAAGAACAACAGACCAAAGATTTACAAAATAATGGATTCCAAGCAAGGAAGACCTACAGTACTGTGCAAAGGTTTTAGGCAGGTGTGAAAAAATACTGTGAAGTAAGAATGCTTTCAAAAATAGACATGTTAATAGATTATATTTATCAATTAACTAAATGCAAAGTGATTGAACAGAAGACAACAGTGAAGCATGGTGGAGGTTCCTTGCAAGTTTGGGGCTGCATTTCTGCAAATGGAGTTGGGGATTTGGTCATCAGAATGAATGGTGTCCTCAATGCTGAGAAGTACAGGCAGATACTTATCCATCATGCAATACCATCAGGGAGGCATCTGATTGGCCCCAAAGTTATTCTGCAGCATGACAACCACCCCAAACATACAGTGAAAGTCATTGAGAACTATCTTCAGCGTAAAGAAGAACAAGGAGTCCTGGAACTGATGGTATGGCCACCACAGAGCCCTGATCTCAACATCATCAAGTCTGTCTGGGATTACATGAAGAGAGAGAAGCAACTGAGGCTGCCTAAATCCACAGAAGAGCTGTGGTTAGTTCTCCAAGATGTTTGGGCCAACCTACCTGCTGAGTTCCTTCAAAAACTGTGCAAGTGTACCTAGAAGAATTGATGCTGTTTTGAAGGCAAAGGGTGTTCACACCAAATATTGATTTGATGGAGATTTTTCTTCTGTTCACTCACTTTGCATTTAGTTAATTGATAAATATAATTTATTAACATGTCTATTTTATCTGAAAGCATTCTTACTTTACAGCATTTTTTCAAACCTGCCTAAAACTTGTGCACAGTACTGTATAAGAAGACCACATAAAAGATGGGGAGTTGAAATAAGTTGAAATAAGTGGCTTTGCAGGCATAATCTGTAAAAGGGTTGCTGTAGAGTGAAACAAGTGGAAAAACCTTGGGGAGGCCTTCATACAGCAATGGATCAATTAAAGGTCTATATATATATATATATATATATATATATATATATATATAGAGAGAGAGAGAGAGAGAGAGAGAGAGAGAGAGAGACCTATGTATATATACACATACATATCCACATACATACAGTGGATATAGGCAGTATGTACCCCCTTCAACGTTTTCACATTTTCTTGTTTCAGAACCTGAACATTCTGAAAAGTGTTCATTAGAGAAGTATTCACACCCTTTGCTATTACACTCTTAAATAGGCTTCTGTATCCACACAATAAGTTGAATGGAGTCCAGCTGTGCACAATAAAAGTGGTTCAGATTAAATACACCTGTCGCTGTAAGGTTCCACAGTTGGGTAGTGCATGTTAAAAATATGTTAATTTTGTTTTCCAGACATACATCTTTCCATCCTTCTATGTGTCGTCCACAGTTTCTGTAACATTTTAGCATTGAGTGACCAGATTTCATAGACATAAGTGGACACTGGTAGTATGCTTGGATCACATTTCTATTTGTATTTCACCTTGCACATGCATCTAGTAACTTTCACCACACAAAGGTAGAGTGTGGCAGAGTGCATTAACTAAAAATCATTGATGAAAAACAGCAAACGTACAACAGCATACAAATAATTTAATCACATTTGCCATACACACTATGAGTATACATTGATTGGTATCAATAAAGGCCCTGTCTCAGCTTTATGTATATAACATGTCAATAAAATATCTTTACAGGATTTTGGAATGTAAGAGTTTGTGTCCTGCATAAACAATCATTTGTTAATACTTTAATTTTTTAAATTGTTTTATTACATTTAGATGGAAACATCTGACATATCCTGGAGTGACCACCTGTGAAAACCAAGCTGTATGTTCAATCTATACAGCAAGATGCACATGCCCTAAAGCAACTGGTATTTTCACATGTATGCCTCCCATAATCACTTTGGACCAACTTTTTCCAATAAATTGTCTCCAAACAACCAGAAATCTGAAACATTTACACCAGAAAGCTGATGTATACAGCTGATTAATTATTTGCAAATAAGTTACTGAATAGCATAGTCATCAATTATTTGTAATTATGATTATGATAAGTAAATACGATGGCTGTAATATTATTATATTAAATAGTAAAAATCTGTTTTGTATATTTTAACTGAACTTTAGTTAGCATTTTTCATCTTCCCACTTAATATAAACTGTTTGCATATAGTTTTGTCACTCTCTTTACATATATTATTTTGTTGCCTTTTCAAAGTCATCAAGAATTCCTCCCTGTCTTTGAATCCATAGGCACTCAATTCTATGGATATCTATTCCTTTGATTTGAGTGAAGTAAAGAAACTGTCTTCAATGAAGAATATTTTTCTCATACAAGGATTTCACTGTCACTCTTTATACATGACAGGTTCAAAGTAAGACTGAATTAAAAAAAAAAAAAAACTTCAGTGCCAGTCTAACTTTGATGATGTGAAACTAAGAATTTGCCAGTGAAATACAGGTGTTTTTCCACTCAGGGTACAGATCTGACTTAGATCGTAAGATGAGGTAACAGCAGCTGACAATCTACATGCTGAAATACCACTAACTAGCACTGCAGCAGCCTGAAGAAATGACAATTCTTTAACTCAATATACCTTTGAACTTTCTTTGTGAAATGATAACAGAAGCCAGAAGTAAAAGAAGAAAAAGAAAAAACATCTTTTGTTCAAGAAAATCATCTTTTTAAGGTGTAAGAGCTTATATCTGTGCGATTGATGAAATGGTTTGAACAGGGATGGGGCAACAGATTTACTATCTTACGGTTCCAATTCAATTTATATTTCCACTTGCTAATGGCATTTTAAGAATGCATGTATGTAATAAATAGTTCAAATATCTTATTTTATTAGTACGCTGTCAGTGTGAAAGGAAAGCAGCTGAATTTAACATTGTTATTTGCTTTTTCCATACTTCAACTTCAGAGACCAATTGATTAAATGCCGCCTTTCTATACCACACTTTTTATGACTGATTGTAGCTTTAGCATTTTCAAAAGGAGAAAAATACAAAACACTTCAGTGTATTTTTATAAGCTCAACTAAGGGTAAAAATGATGCTCAAAGTTGACAAAGTGTTAGAATAATAGAAAATAAAATTAATGTACTATTCCCTCTTTCTTAAAATATTAGGGACATAGAAAGGGCCTTTGTGGCAACACCTAGGAATAAGACTCCAGAAGGGTGTATTAAGCTCGTTATGTTGTGCTCACGAGTTACTTTCTATTTTTAAAATTACACCATGTCCCTTTAGGGCTCCGTACCTTTATAAGTTAGTTTTGGTTTAAATAAATCTAATAGATTAAGTAGTTAAATTAAGTGGTTAACTAATGGCATTACATTATGTCTGGCATTACAGTGTATTTAATGTGGTTGTTTAATTGTAAAGAAAAAAATAAGTACATACATTTTGGGGGGCATTTGGCTGTTTTGCCTAATGCATCACAAAGCACAAGGTACAGTGTGAAAGAAAATGTGGAGGGTAAAATATGTTTTTATACTTAATATTTTCATTTTACATTTTGATCCTATACTGATTTATTTTGCATCTTACATTTACCTCAACTGTTTAAAAATGGAGAAACAAAAGGGTGGTTACACATCATTTTACTACAAAAAGAAACTGAATAAAGGACATTAATGAATGTTTACATTCTGTAAAATAAAATCAAAAAGAAACAATGTTGAATTGTCTTGAATTCCATTAAGCTACAAAGACCAGCCATTGAACAATGAACCTCTTAATCCCCCACCCCGAGAAAGCATCCTCAATTTAAGATAAAACAAAACATTCTAAAAAATGGTATTTATTCTGAATTGATGAAAAGCAGAAGAAACTTTCATTTCAAAGCTGTTCCAATAATTGAAAGGTAGGTATGGGTTTGATTTACATTTCCTCTAATTCTAAGCAGAAAAGATAAAAGCATTGATGAATGATGATTTAAGCTTTAAATCTGAAAACATTAATTTATTCCTACAGAAATATCACCTTGAAAAATAGCATAGCTCTGAGCACAATACAATTTTAGAAGCTATACTTTTTAATTTCTGTATGTTAGTCTACATGTAACTATGGTCATTATTAAACTGGGCAATAATTAAGTCACTTCTGTATTATTATGGCAAGCCAAATTATCATTTAGAGATATCTCTAAATGCATTTCAAGATATCTTCAAATATTTAGAGATATCTTTAAATCATTTCAAGATATCTTTAAATGTACTTTTAAATGAGATATCTTTAAATTATTTGCAGATATCTGGAATTATTTGAAGATATCTTGAAATATTTGAAGATATCTTTAAATGATTTAGAGATATCTCTAAATGATAATTTGGTTTGCCATATATTATTCAATATCAGGAACAAGCAAACATGTTAATTATTCAGAAAAACCTATCCTTAGCACCATCCTTTTTTTGATAGCTCTGCAATCATTGGGACTTTTGCAAATTATACATTACATTCATATTTTTGCCTAATAATTGGGTATAGGGTATCTTTAGGAAGACCATTTGTATCATGCCAAAACGAGAAGTAAAACATACATGGTTAAAAAAATATAATAACTGCTTCTGGAAAGTGGTGTATTACAGGGTAATGGACAATGGATGGATACATAAGCTTTACTTTATTTAATATGTATTATGGTAGTTGATATGAGGCTGACTGCCCTAAGAGTGTACCTCAGAAGTCAAAGCACATTTGACATAAACAAAATTCTTAATTTGATTGCATATTTTTATATAAGTATTTATATTACTAGATATATTCACAGTATATATCTCTCTTATACACACATTTATTTTCACATAATATGTTCCCAATTACCCATACCCAGAGTCATTAAATTGAAACTATTATCAGAGGATAAATGGCCTTTTTTTCCCCTTCTCTTTTTTAATAGGTAGGGCTTAGGATATACTACGGCCAGGCCCAGTGCTTGTTTGTTGTCCATTAGTAACTAAGTGATCCAAGGATCCTATATTATTAATGGACACCAAAGGAGCACAATGGGTAGAATGGCCTCCTCTCATTTGTAAACTTTATTAATATTAATATTAAACAGTCTATATGCTTAATTCATGCAACTCCCTAACAACATTCATACGCAAGTCACACACATTTTACCAGTTGAAAAATTATAATTTTGATTGGCCTTCACACAGTAGAAGGGCGAGGTCAATTTGACTATTTAGGTTTAATTTCAAAGTTACATATGCCTATAATGAAAAAAAAAAAAAGTTTCACCATGCAGCTGGATGAAAAAATATATATAACTTTAATAATTATTAGGCAAAATGAATAGTTTTGCAGTGCTCATAATTGCGTGGGAAAAACAGTGAGAGTGACTTTGACAAGCTATGGAAGAAATACAAGCAAACGGCAAAGAGTAGTGAGTAGTACCAGTAAGTTGTGGTAGTGCAGTGTACAGTATTCTTTGCTTTCCGCGATTGGAAATACATTGTATTGGCATGGGGAAGTGTTATTATGGTAATTAGTATTAACTGTTTTGTGTTGCATAGATGGGTACTGTGCTTGTGGCTATGTAGCATTGTCATGACCCAGTTATGAATTGTCCACAAAGTTGTGCAGCAGCCTGTATTCTTGTGGCAAGAATGTGTGTGGCTGCAAATACATTGTGTATAAATGTACTATCGATTATTATCCATCCTGTCATCATCGAGTGAAAATAGTTGTGCCCCCTTTGTCATTTCTGATGTCCCTAGCTGAGTCAATCCTGCCGCCAGGGCTGACTAAGGCAAGGATATGGTGCAGATGGAGGTGTTTTTATTATTTACTGTGCAGTGGTGAAATAAAATAAACAATACAAAAACAATCTCTTTTTGAGATCTAAATGTCTTCAGGTCCCTCTCTGCTGATGGCACAAAACAGACAAACAAACATACAGCAAACAGTTCAAAACAAATCCATTTTCCTAGTCCAAGTCCAAAAGCAAGGTTCAATTACCATGAGGTCTTCTTCTCCCAAGTGAAGCACATTCTCTGTAATTCAGGATTCAGAAGTGGATATAACATGATTTGATCATATACAAGTTGTCCGAGAAATATTGAAATGGTGCAGAGAATATGAGCTTCCGTCTGTGCCTGGGCTTTGTTGAATACAGGAAAGCATTTGATTAAATAAATACAGACTCAGTCATCAGGCCTTCAAAGAGGACACCTATATAACTCTTCGTAGTTACATCTACAACAAAGCTACATCAACAATCTGACTCCACTATGATACTGACAAGATCTGCAAAGGAATAAGTCAAGAAGACACAATCTGTCCAAAACTCTTCACAACAACATTTTAAGAAGTGTTCAAGACTTTGGACTGGTAAGAAAAAGCAATCAAATGGATCCCGACAGATGAAAAAAAACCTAGAAGACGACCATATAAAAGATAGGAAGATTAAATTATAAAATTTGCAGGCGTGACTGTCATGGTTTCAAGCCCTTTCCCTCTATCCCCACTAGAGGCTGCCACTGTTCTCCTATCTTTTCCTTCCCTTCTCCCTGCTATCCTCCTATTATCCCTTCAACATTCCTCCACGCCCATGTGCATGTTTGATCTTTCCCTCTACTCCCATTGGCCCTGCATCTCCCAACCTGCATCTGTGCTCCCTTCTTAAACCCCTCACTGCACTCACTGAGGGCGAAGTGTCGTCAGTGCAACCTGCGTCACCAAGCCTTGTTGCCAGTGCTCCTTGCTCTTTGTCTCCAGTCTCTTTCTATCTCTCTCTCTTGCTCACTCCCAGTCCTGTCTCTGTCTGTCTCGCTCCCAGTCCTGTCTCGCTCTCTCTCTCTCTCGTTCCCAGTCCTAGTCCTAGTCCTGTGTCTCTCGTTCGGCCTCCTTGATCTAGACCATAGCCTGTGACCTCGACCACGTCCTTGATTAGTCCTTGTGTCCTGTCTGCCAACTCTACAAGCGCTGCACCTGGGTCCTTACTCCTGTGCCCTTCGGTCCTCCCCAGAGAGACCATGACAGTGACATGGAAAAGAGAAGTTATAAATCAAAGCAATTGGAAACATCTTGGGGAGGCCTTCATCCAGCAGTGGATCAATATAGGCAGATGATAATATATATATATAGCTCTGGATAAAAATTGAGACCACTGCAAAATTATCAGTTTCTCTGGTTTTACTATTTATTGGTATGTTTTTGATCAAAAATGAACATTTATGTTTTATTTTATAAACTACTGACAACATTTCTCCTAAATTCTTGATGTGGTGGTCCTCCATCCACACCTTGATTGACCTGGCTGTGTGGCATGGAGCATAGTCATGCTGGAAAAATCAATCCTCAGAGTTGGGGAACATTGTCAGAGCAAAAGGAAGCAAGTTTTCTTCCAGGACAACCTTGTACATGACTTGATTCATGCGTCCTTCACAAAGACAAATCTGCCCGTTTCCAGCCTTGCTGAAGCACCCCCAGATCATCACCGATCCTCCACCAAATTTCACAGTGGGTGTGAGACACTGTGGCTTGTAGGTCTCTCCAGGTCTCCGTCTAACCATTAGACGACCAGGTGTTGGGCAAAGCTGAAAATTGGACTCATCAGAGAAGATGACCTTACTCCAGTCCTCTACGGTCTAATCATAATGGTCTATTGCAAACCTCAGCCTGGCTCTTCTCTGCTTCTCACTGATGAAGGGACTTCAGCCCTGCCCCTAAGAGCTTGTTTCAAACTGTCCTCTCCGTGCACTTCACCCCAGCTGCCGTTTGCCATTCTTTTTGTAGGTCACTTGATGTCATCCTACAGTTGTTGAGTGATATTCGAATGAGTTGGCGGTCATCCCAGTCAGTGGAGAGTCGTTTTCGCCCTCTATCGGTCTGTAGCTTCCTTGAAATTTTAAGGATGGAAGCAACCCAACGCTCACTGTATCCCTCTGCCAGTAAAGTCAGAATTGAACGCTTATTTTCCTCACTCGATTCTTTCCTTTTGGCTCTTTTGGCATGGTCAAGAGTTATTTTTTGATTCCAATTACTTTTGAGGTTCTACTAGCAATGTTCTTGTCATCCAGCTGGTCCTAATGCAAGAGGATAGTGATGACCACAGCAGTGGTTTTTATACTTTTCCTCGTAAAATAAGATTTGGTTCAGGTGATCACCTAATCAGTAGCTCATTCAGTAGAATGAGTTATGCCTGTGTTGGAATTCAACAGACACTGGAATGGAACGGCTACCATATATGTAGAGATGCTGATTTAAGAAAAAATGTGGTCTCTTAATTTTTTCCAGAGCTGTATATATATATATATATAATCCTAAATTGCTTTAGTTTTTACTTACATTACCATAATTATATAATGAATAAGCACATGCATGTTTTCAGACCCTGGAAAATGCAGAGATCCGTGGCATTTTAAAGGTTCTTCAGTCACACATCATTATTTGGAATATGTGATTCAAATGTCATCTTAAATCCTATAAAATACAATTCATATGAGGTCCTGTTGGTGTTTCATATGAGAACGCTTCTAAATTAACTTGAACAGACTTTGTTGTTGTTGTTTTTTTCTTTATTTGTCACCATTTTAATGTGACACTAAGCTTAAAATCTGCAGTTAAGAGCAAGCGTAAAAGTATTAAAATCATGCCTCTCTGATAGGCAACTGGATCTCTAAGCGCTGCTCCTGCCACTCCCTGCAAATTAACAGATAAATATACTGCTTTCAGATTTCCATTGCAGCCCCTGGAATCCGTAATTTCAAAGTGTGCCTTATAATCTCCCAATTGTTAAATTCAGAAGTGGCTTATCTGTTGTGGAGAAATACACTATTTCTGGAAAATTACTAGCAGCACGGAAGAAACTCTTAGCCAAAGCAGTAGCAGTTCGCATGTCATTTGCTGTCCTTTTTTTTGTTACATCTGATAAAAAAATGAGTCAAAAACTCCCTGCAGTGGACATTTACAAGCTGTTCCTTATTAGAGTGACTCCCTAATGCACTGCAAAAATGCTATGCTTGTACTCTTTAATAGCCAGACCTCCCTGGAACCACTGATTCTGAGTATTTCTCTGCTTCCACCTCTTACTTTTTAAGCTTCTTTACTCTCTTTTCTATTTGTATTCCAACCTTTTGAAGTTTACGCTGCACTTCTGGATTTACCTGCTTAGCTTCAGCCCCTTATCTGAACATCCTTTCCCCATAGCTCACGCCTGCTATCTGTAAACCCGATAGCCCTCTCAGTGTGTTTTCATTCTCATTTAGTTGAAACGAGCTTCACATATATTATAAAGGAGTGCTGATTACATATGATTGAAAACTATTTTTATATTCTGTTAGCGTTGTGAGGAAATTCAAAGTGAACAGTCCCTGTTGTCTTGTCACTGTAGTGTCTATGTGTTTGGTCTTTGTGGTGATCTTGTTATGGTGGGATAAAGAATGGACATACATCTCTGAATAACAGTCAAACAAGTATCACTCTTGCTATTGCTCAGTAGCATATACCTGACTAAAGCTACAACAGCTGTCAAAAGACCTATCAAAACCATACAGCAAAGACATAAATACAAAAATGAAATGTGTATATATATAACAAAAAAAGTTTGACAGTGGTTTCAAGAAAATATACACATAATCATCTAATATTATAGTATAATCTCTACAGGTTTTGATTCTCTTAGCTATATGCAATAGCAGTGAGCATTGAAGAAACTCTTGTATCGACAACCTAATTAGAAACAGAAAAATCAGTCAAACTTCTCTTTGCTGTTCAAGTGTGCAACAGAAAAGAATATGAACATAACACACAGACTTGTAAAGAAGTTATTTTGGTCAGTACCATCAAAGGGGCTTTGTTCTGACACTTGCAGTTCAATCAGCAACCAATGCCTAGAAGCCCAGAGTGTATTAGCCATTCATTTATGTTTCCTCTAAGTGGATGCTATGTGCTCATACATCAGTATAAAAAGAACGAAGCAAAATTGCCAAACCAAGTCCAGATCCAAGTATATTTGAATGGGTCTGAATCTGAGGTAAAATAATGCTAAATGGTTTACCTCAGACTTGGGGTGATGGGCCATGAGCATAAACATTGTGTTTCATTCGAAGCACTCAACATGATTGAGCAAATTGCAGTAAGAAAACCAATGAATGTAGTGATTCCATAAGTAATCTTAGCATAATAGAGGGGAATACTAGTACACCATCCTGTATTTATACACCTGTCAAAGCACTGAAAGGTGAAGTCAAGGTACATAGAGAAACTCAGAAACACAGAAGGAAATTGCTTCATCTGTCTGTCTGCAGCATTGAATTAAAAGCTGCATGTCCCAGAAACATTTTAAACAAATTTGATATAGTTAGACATAACCCCTTGCTACAGAGTTATAATCAATTAATTTCCCATCAGCAGTTTGTATTGCATTCAAATTCTGCTTCATACAACCTTTGCATGGCTGTGCAACAGTAGAATACACACTAAGCAACTGGCAGAAATAGGTATGTCAGTATACTTACAGATTACATTTTGATGCTGATACAACAAATCGTGCAGTACAATACATCTTTATCCATCCAAGCCCCTAAAATGGAATGCTCAAAAGTGATTTTTCTCAATGACATTCATATTTTTGCTTACTTGCTTCATCTTTAAACCCTCCTATTAAAATAAGCAGAGGTATTTATCTGCAAACCTGTATTGCAAGGAATCAAAATAAAATTAACCAGTCCTCATCATTTTTGTTTTTTCAGAAAGCACAGCATTTGTTTCATAAAATAAAAAACAACAACAATGTTACCCTAGTGGGAAAAATATATAACGATTGTATATAAAGTACCAGGGGTGACACGTAACCTGAGATTATATTGAACTGTGGTTCTTTCAAGGGAGCTTTGTAATATAATTTTGGTTTCTTACAGCTCTCTTGGTCTCTTTTTACTACCCAGGTATTCTTTTATTACTTGATGAATGTATATAAAACATAATAATGCAGTTTTTAAAATGTGTATATTGCAAGTGTAATAAAGGATATTAAAATAGGCCGTGCAGCATAATTAACCCCCCTTGCTGAGTTTAGGTCAAATGCTAACTATTTTCTATTTACAATAAATAGATGCCAGCTTGCAGCCTTAACAAAAACATTCCAAAATTATATTGTGTTAGCTACAGTTATTGCACAGAGATCATATGAAAAATAATGTGTGTGTGTGTGTGTGTGTGTGTGTGTGTACAATACTTTTTTAAGTGTAATAATAACCTGCTGTTTTTCAAAACAATGCATAATATAAATACTCAGATAAAGGGATCTATATCTCTAGCATTCAGTGCCCCCTCCCCCTCAACATGGTATGCTCTCATGAGGGCTAAGAATCCTAAAATGTTAAATAAAGTATTGCAGAGATATACACTTCTCTGAATTGCTATTGGAAATCAGTGCAAACCAGCATGGGACAGAAGAATGTTAAAGTCACTGATTTTAAAATGAAGGTGACATGCTCCTTTGTAACACAGCTAAAAAAACTGCTTGACTCTGCAATCCCAGAAGAGAGCAAGCTGGAATACATTTTTGCAGTGCAACTATAGAGGAATTAACATATGTTGCTGCAAGAAACTGCAAGATCATTTTGTAGCATATCTCTATCAGGAGTTTTCATTAAATAATTAAAGTCTCAGATTTTCTTTTGGAGAAAAAACTAAACAGATTTGCCACATAAAAAGTAGTGTGCCATACAGATCTTTTTCTTATATGTGATCATTACAGAAGTGTAACACACATGAGACCTCATCGCATTTTTCACAGTAACTTAATCCATTTCTGAAAAGTGTGAAATAACTATTAAACGAGATGTTTTCATGTTTTTTTTTACAGACCAACCTAAACTACATTTTTTGTTGGTGCTTCCCTTGACTGCTATTCACTGCTCACTGTATTGAAGCTCCATTTAGCACATTGTTAACACAAATCTTATGTACCGATTGTGGCACTTTGAACTTTTCTGGCCTTTTACAAAGTTATCAAAATAGTTTATTTTCCCTCTTTTCTGTAAAATGCTGTGAAATAGTACTTATATGACTTATCATGCTGTTTAAGGCACCAACAGAAATGTCCTTCCTATCACTCTTGTAAATGCCATAAAATAGAAAACAAGGGGTCGAAAAGGACCAGGAAAAAAAGTTCTGCAAATGCACTCTAGGCATACAGTAAAAATGTAATCTAGTTATATGTTCAATATATCGCTGATAGTGTTAAAATATGTACTATATGAAAAGCAAGCAAAGCAATCTCTATCCAATGATGATCAAATGATGATCAAATGATGATCAGCTATCAAATGTCTGATTGAACCTGTTTGGTTTTGAGGATCATGCTGTTTGATCCACATGTGGTTTAGTGCTGATTGCAGTTGTAGGGATCGTTGGAAAACATTGTACATTCGATTTCTAATGTATATAAAAAATATATTGTATGTTATCCACATAATGTTGTCAAATGGTTTGCAAATGTTACCATTCATTTAAACCGAGGCAAAGTCAATGCACAGGAAATGTGATCAAGAACACATTTAGGTTGAGATTAAATCAAAATTTCGAACCACCTGCTAATAAAAATCTACAAAACTGTACTCAGTTGTTGCTTCAATTTTAGTAAGATGCTGCTTTCTTCTAATCATAAATGTAACCACTAGGATCGACCGTTTTGTAGTTGGCTATTAGCGAGTGAGTTTGAATCTGGCCCTTAAACCTATTCCATTACAAATAAATATGTGTATTTCCAATAGGAACATTTGTAATAATTTATTTTAACTGGATTCACTCAATTCATTATTTGTTTTATACTATATTTATATTATGACCACTATCGCAAAGCACTCTACCTTGAGTCATGTTATAGGTAGGTGTAGTTTTCAGTTACACAATGACGTATGCAATAAGTCTAATAATACACTGCAGTATCATTATAAATAATATATGCAAAGAACTTGATTGTTATTTAGATATAAATCAAATATTTTTCCATAATGAAATGTATGCTATTGTGTAACATGTCTCTACAGAAAGTATGTAGACACTTCAAAACAATAAAGGCTTGAACCAAAACAAATATTTGACCCACACAAGTTTAAATTACAATGTTTCTCTGTGGCTTTTTGTTTGTAGGGGAATTACTCCAGCTAATGTAAACGATCTATGAAGGACTGTGTTTTTAATTTGCAATTGGCACATGAGATAAAGTATTGATTTGGTCTGACCCTTATTTGCAAAAGCATGTATAATTGAATGTATAATAACACAAGTAAATACTCCAAGTTGCACATACTACAATGCAAAAAATACAATCTCTAATCGTTATTTTATCTTTGAGCTTGTTAAACTAACATTTAACACATAGAAAGATAATTAGGTTGATGTCTATTTTATATACCAGTAGTTAAGCAGATTTTATTAATCCATACGAATATCAATGATAATGATAACAATAATAATTTAGCTGTTAAAAACCCTTAAATAAAACCAGTAATGAAAATCATAAATCAAGTCTGCCATCTAGAGTTAGGTACAGATTTTTATGTCATGTTAAAACCACGAAGACAAAAAAATAAAAAATAAACCCTGAAAATAGTCTACCTTTTGATATTTTTACATTTTTTCTATCCTGATTTGTATTGTAATCATTGTGTTCCATACATGCCTCTTTGACATGTTATATATTGCATATATTGTAATCTCATTATATATATATCGTTCCTCTGTATTTTTCTCAGCAGCTTCCAGAGAAAATTTTGGCAGACTTAGAAACTACAGTAAAGGATAAATGTACAAGCCATATACTGCCACATGCACCTGTTGTCCTTCTTACCTCTAGTGTTGTAGATTGATTGACCGATTGATTGATGGTGATTATTTATTCTGAGCAGCCCCCTATCACCCCCACTGTGTTTTCAGTTGATGTATTGAACATTGACTCGGGATATCTGATCCTCAACATCAATGCCCATATCTAAATTTTAATTTGAATATCACTATTATATTGCATCAATTTCTTTTTAATAATGAATATTCATCAATCCAACTTTTAATTGGCTTTTTACTCAGTATGCTTGCTTCAGATTGTTTTTGATTAACGGACTTAATTTTAATCTAAAGTAAAATAATTTGCCTACTCAGTAGTATTTAAATGTATTCAATAAGTGACTGTTCCTTAAGTTAACATTATCTCAGCCACTGTTTTTCATAGCAGATATACTGCCATGACACAAACATGACATTAGCATGTACTGTGCAAGCATAGAAGGGTACAAATATCTTCAAGCAAAGAGTTGTTTTGAAACAGAGATCTGGCCATTTTCTATATTCTGCTGTTAAATGTGATTATTAAAATCAAACAGTAAGGTCAGGTCACTGTCCTGCTGTTTGTTGTTCCTGCCGAGCACTTAATTACTTAATTTAAGTTATATTGAAGTACGGATTTCCGTAGTCTGACCTTTTTAAGTGTTTATTTTACAAAAAGTTGGTGCCTCATATTCGTTGATATTTAACTTGCAATCTCCAACTGTTTAAAATTTAAAACTCAGATTAGGCAAATGTATTAGTTCAATTCAGCCATTGAGAGTTCAGCTGGAACAAAAAACATAATAACAGTGGTTCCCCAGGAGGGTTAGAAACCACTGACATATAAACTTTATCACAAAACTTATTTTCATTAAGAAACCCAAGCTCATCCTGAGAGAAAATTATTTCATTTAAATGCTTTTCCCATCAACCGTGTGACATTATGGAGGATGTTTAATGCCTGAAAAGGAGCACTACAACCCTGGCCATGAGGACAGACCTGCATTAGTGATGTATTGACCTGGGATGTAGAGCTGCTTTTCAGACATTAAACATCTTCCATCGTGTCACTTGATTTTTCAAGCAGGCTTAAGTTAATTACAAGCTGTTGTGGGCACGAATGATACCCTACAGCTTCCCATCTTTCAGAAAGCACACAGTTAATTATTAAAGCTGATTGGTGTGGTATTGTGCTTACAAACCCTCTTCCGGAACACTGAAGATCTTAAAAGCTGTTTGTGTGTGTGTGTTCCTGTCATGATTTGAGAGACAGAGTTGTAAAGAATAATAGCATCTGAATAGTAAGCACTGTATATTCCACCACAAGGATTAACATTTAAGAATGACAAGTACACTCACACAATCACAGATATGACACAGCTGAGCTTTAGTAGGAATAAATTGCAATTTGTAGCCACACAGTTGCAGCAAGGAAAATGTTTATATAGTATTCTCTAGGGGAAGTGTTCAGGCTTATGATTCAGACTACTTTTGATGGCCGGTATAATTACCGGTGGTAAAGGGAAAATGTAAAAAAAAAAAAAAAAATGTAGCATGTGTGTGTTACAGAACTGCTTAAATTGCAGCAAACAAGCAAAGTTGCTATTTTGTTTTGTTTTTGTTGATTGCTTGTTTTCAGGACAAATATAACACAGTATAACAAGGGGTTGCCAATACAGATTGTAACAGGTTGAGCTGGGTTACAGCTTTAACTTGAAGATAGTATTAGGGAAAATTAGTTTATTAGTTAAAATTATTATTATTATTAATTGCAAATAATATATACACACACACACACACACACACACACATATATATATATATATATATATATATATATATATATATATATATATAAAATAATAAGTACACTGTACCTTGCCAGAAGAAAATAAACATTCAATATTAGCAAAGACAAGGCAATAAAAGCTTGGAATAAACACATGGAAACTGTGTTTTTTTTATCATGTATGATAAGAGCTGGCGTACCAATGAATTGCTTCCTCTACAAAAGCCTTTCAAGATTACAGACATCCCACAGGTTCTCATTTCTCTGCATATTTACTTCAAGTAGAGCTGTCAAGTGGGCAGACCAATGTGTGTGTAGAATATGGTTGATATATTTTTATTTTTAAAGTACTGTGTATTAAAGAAACCGACTTCTACAACTTAAAAAAGTATTCTAATGAGTGCTGTAGTGTGTCTCCTCTCTTTAAAGCATGGCGTGAAACAGCCGACATGTCCCTTTAGATGCTCACATACAGTAACACCGACATCCTATGTAGCATGGCATCTGCACACACACACATCCTGAACAATAACAGAACACATAACTACAAATACAACATGATGTATTAAGATGGCTATGCAAATTCAAATTATCTTTTGTGCTTTTGCTTTAATGTATATATTTTATAAGCTTAAATTTTTTTTGTTTTCTAAGATTAAACCAAAATACATATATATCCACTATATGTTAATGGTTCGTGTTAACTGTAGTAAACCTATTGTTTGAAATTCAAAACATATGGCTCTTTTATAGTGTTTTTAAAGGTGTTTATTGGTACTGTTTTAGCACTGCAATATAAAGTAAACCAAAACAGGATTTAATGTTATCTCAGTTCACTAAATGCCTTGTGACATGGATTTATAGTGCAATTTATCATAAGATACAGATAAGAAAGTAGAGCGGGGAAGCTGACAAGTTTAACTGATTACACCAAGTAAAAATACAAGAAACGTATTTGTCGCAGAGGCCTGCTAGAATAAGGATATGCTTTTTTTTTTTTTAAATGGCCTTACAAAGGCTTACCTACAGGTAGTATTATTGGGAGAAACAACAGGAATACTTAGTACTGTATTACAATAAAAAAGGGAAAACAATGATTTTATCTTTAGAAATATATTACTATACAGACATCATTACACAAAAGATGACACATTAAGTTAAAAAGCATGCAAGCTCAATTATGTAAAAAAAAGCATTTTCCTTTTTAATACCTTAGTCTGATGAGCTCAGAGGAAACTCATATACATGGCAGTGTTGTGCTTGAGTAATATGTTTTATTTTCTTTGTTTGCAATGTAAATAATTAGAAAAGGATTTCATAAACTCTGGAAACCGAGCTGAAAATACAGCATTATAAATCGATTAAAGTCTATTGGGTGTGTTATGGTATGAATTCGTGTTCTTGAATTGATACATGTGTTTTCTGCTCCCGCACTTTATGATATGAAAGAGTGTGTGGGGGGAGGACTGCAATAACTTCACAGAGACTGTAATGAAACGCCCTAAAGCCAGCCTCAGGCAAGGAGCCCAGAAAAAATAAAAAATAAAATAAATGAAAAATAAAGCCGACTTAACTTTTCTTTTTCAAAAGCCCAAGACAAGGCCTGGTCAGACACATATTTATGTATTTATGTGCTCTCTCTCTCTCTCCCACATGTTCATTTTGTAGGACATACTCCTTCCTCCCATAACAAAGGTCTCCATCTTAGATATACAACTGTCCACTGTAATTTAAATAGATGTATAGAAACCCATGCAACTCCCAGTAGACTAACAACAGTGAGTTAGCAGTCCCGCTGAAAAAACATGTGTCTCACTCCAGTTATTAAAAGGACACAATCACACGTCTATGTTTATCTATGCTGTAGCAATCCTGCAGAGCTGTCAAGCTGGGAACACTCAAATCTCAGAACATGGACATGTCTATTGTGGTTTCTTAAGTTAAGTCATATAATATAAGTGATCAACAATGACAACGTTTGCATCTGTGTGAATAAATTACCAATGTGAGTGCTATTGCATATTATGTTATTAGCTCTTTCAGTTACACTGTTCAGACCACGGTTTTGCAAACAAGTTGCTTTCCTCTGATATGTCTCTCTACAGGTGTTCTGACAGTTCTAGGGAGTAAATTAATACATTTAATCATTCAAAAGATTTCACCCAGAAACTATTCTTCTAAATTATGAGTATGAATCACTTCTCTGTTATTCTTCATTGCTAACCTTAGAGGCTAGGTATGCTATAGATAAATCCATAGGAAGTAAATTGTAATGTTATGTAAACACATTTGTTTTCTCAATTGTTCTATTTTTTTCCATCTGTACTACCTATCTTTGGAAATAAAGGTTCAACCCGAGCACATGCTTAATCATGTATTACATAAGACTATTTTATTTTTTTAAGATAATACAACAGTATCCAATACAATTTAAAAAAGTGAAGCATATGTCAAGAAGAACATTCTAACCACGGTGAAGTGTGGAGGTGTATCTATATTGTTCTGGAGAAATCAAACTAAATCAACATTTTTGACTGGCCATCATAATCTCCAGACCTCAATCCTATAGAACTATGAAAATTAGGCACAAAGTGCAACTGGAGAGCTTTTGCCATGGTGGACAGTGTTGATGCAAATAATAGTTTACACTTATTGGTCAAATATTGCATTGAAAAACACGGTACACATGCATTTTTTTGCAAAATCAACTGTTAGTTACACGTCTGAACCCAACAGTCAGAAAACATTCCTTGATTGTTTTGTATTATGAAAAGTAAATTTTGTGAAACTGCACTCGCCATTTCAATTTCTTTGTCTGTTTTATGCCTCTCCTTAAATCATTAAAATAAATATATCAGATCCTAAAAATACTAGTCTAACTGTATTGTACAGGAATTTCATGCATACTGTACTATTCAATAAATACTGTGTGGAAGCAGGCTCTGATGATTATGTGGTTTATTGTAATGCATTTCATGGCCCACTAATCTCCAAAAACCTCATGCTGCCAAAAAAGATATAAATAAAACATAAGCATAAATGACTTTAAAAGTAGCTTTTTGCTTGATTTTAAAAGAAGTAAACATGGTTCTGTCACATGAACTCAATGTGTCAAGTAAATGTATAATTTTACAATGTACTTAAGGTTCAAAACCCTCTGCCATCCTTGTTTTTTATTTGTACTCAGGCACTGATGGAAGGAAGGACTGCAATTAGCAGCTGAGTGCATGCAGAGGTACACGCTGCAATCATAGATATAATCAGGGCTAAGATCATTTCTAGCCAAAAAAATCTCAAGTACGATGGCGAAGAAGCATTTTTCGGAGTTAATGGCAACTGCTGAAGAGAATAATTATTCGAGACATAAGTAAAAGCAAAAAAGAAAAAAAAGATCTCTCCAAAGATAAACTCTTTTTGACTACTACCGCAGTGTAAAAGAAAAATAAATTAACCCCTTTCTTGGACCCACTGCCTGAATTAACAATACAGGTAACCTCAACATGACTCAAAAAGTCCAACTCAGACTTGCAATGGTTTGGATGTATACAGTCTGTATAGCTATACAACGTTTGTATTCATTGCAGTATACCAGTGGGTTATTTTCTTTTTTTGTGCGTGTTCTTGTTTTTCAGTGTTTAGTAATTTGTAAGAAAACACAATCAATACGGTTTCCCTATTGGATAGTGCAAACATATGTCAGTGAACTAAGTGGGGTCAGTAGGACTGTGTAAGAAGCAGGCCTAAAATATGTGAGATATGTTACATTCCAAAGGCTAAATATTAGAAAATTGATTTAAAAAAACAAACTTTGTATGGTCATGAGACAACAGAATTAATCATCTTCAGCCTCAAGCAAAAATGTTGAATTCTGCCATATATTCAGATCCTTGCAAACTCCTGCCAGCAAGGCGGTGTAAATTGGATACTAAAGTCAGTCAAAGTATAGTCTCTGAAGTGCGTTTCAAATTACATTAAATTTGGCTTTACATTTGAGGGATGTGATGAAAATCCCTATGTGTTATCTGTGGTGATGTATTGCCTAGAAAATCTATCAAGCCATCAAAGCTTCAACAGCAGTTGGCTACAAAACATCCTAACCTGTAGAACAAACCAATCAAGCAGAAACTTCATGCCTGTCAAAGATTAATCCTAGACTTGCAGAGTCTGAACAATTTAATGCAGGCTCATCCTTCTCATTTAGCCATTTTTAAATGGCTTCCTTTTGTCAAGTTGCTCTGGTATCAGACTATTCGAAAGGTGACTCACAAGTATTAAACATTTAAGAACCACTGCTGTTATGTTCCTGTACCAGTCAACAACAGACTGCTTTCTCGAATAATGTATTTATTCAGTCTCTCATATGTCTGTGAAATAATTTTGGTGTATGACCAGAATGCCCCGTCTTATTGATTTATGTGCTGTTTTAAGCAGCTCGGATTGGAATGGGTTTCTAGTGCATTATCTATTCTATGTAACCTTTTGACAGGGGTGATCTCAGAAATTCGCCAGGACCTCAGAATTTTGAAAGCAAAATCATGATTTCAGAGGCCATTGCATGTGATTAAAAGCCTGATATTATACACAATAGGTCCCAGAAATAGTTTGTCTGTTTAGAGTATAATCCTATCCATATTTTCATAGTTTTTATTATTAATTCAGTGAGAGTTTATTGCTCTTTTGACACACCTCTTTAGTCATTAGAATATAGAGTATAGCACCATTTACAGAAGCTCTGTTCGAATTATCTGAATTGTTTTATATCCTACTCTGGCTGACACATCTTGATGAATCATGAGGCTTCATCAAAGTTCATGCATCTCTTTTGATAATGTAAGGTTCCCTTCCAACAACATATCTTAGATGGTACCAATGTGTTTTATACTAAATTGAATGTGAGATACTGTATGAAAGTGTGCACAGGATTTTAAAAAAGGACCCTGAGGTTCTGGACTGATTATTGAAGTTCAAGTTGGTTATCTTCACAGATAAGGGATAGAAAAGTGGAATTTCTCATTTTATAGAATCACTTAGAGTATCCTCAATTTCACCTCTTAACTGAAGAAGAACTACTGTATATCTTGATAGATACCATCAAGATGTAGATACAGAGTATTATATAATACAACATACATCCCCTAACATAATTAGGGAACATTAGGTTTAATCCTTCCAGTTAGGATACATCTATAAATATGTGTTCAAACACAAATGTTATACAGTACATTAGAAATAGGAATATCTAGTCATTATATAAGAACATTCCTCAAAAACTAAAACACTTTTTAGAGCACTTAAGAGCAGATGTAAGGTTAGACATTTGAAACATAGACATAATGCAATGAACATTTTCATTCCAACAATTCACAAAATGTTGCATGCAAAAAAATTGAGCTGCAATATACAAAGTACTTCTTTTTAACAGAACAGTATTCAGATCGCCCCCCACCCCCGAAGATTTGACAGAAGACACAGAAGCAAAATGAGTTCTGTTATGATGGTATAACAATATCAAATACAAATAACATGAAAAAGACACATACCATAAGTCAACTTAGATAAAGACATCCACCAAATGCATTAAATAAATCAATGTGGCTATTCAGCTTTGCATAATTTCAGCTTCATTTAAATAGAAGAGAGTCATGTGGATACAAGGTAAGATGTCTCCTTGTTAAACGGATACAGTTTTTCCTGCTGCATTTTAAAGGTATTTGAACTGCAACCATTTAAAACATGCTCTTTTCAGGTTCTTTTTACAATATTCATGCAATTCTATGTGTGGCAATTGTCGGCAGCTTTAATGCATTTCATTTTGACGTGCACTTTCTCCACCCTATTATTGCATATTTTTGGAGGCTGGAAATAATTATATATTATCCTAAGGTTGAAATGCTGAGAAAAAAATGTCGCTAACAGCACTGCACTTCTTTGGTACATTTCACCTTTGGCTTTCAACTCCTTTACAACTACATTACAGCTACTGTGACAGCCGTGGTATTTCAGTACCGACTACCTCAACTATATTGGGTAAATTATTCTGTGTCATTAATGAAAGAGAGAAGTGAGTTTATCTGTCAACTCCTTCAGAGTTTAATTTTTGATTTTTTTATTATTATTATTAGAAGTCTAGCTATTATGATGTCGATTGTTAATTTTATTTCATTTCTGATGTCCTTTATTTTTTCATCTGGTAAAAAAAGGATAAGAAAAGTATTGTAATTCTAACAATGTGTATGGTGGTCTCATAGTCATGAATTTGAAAATAATGGAAGTGTCTCTAAAGCTTTTCATTTCCTTTTCTTTTACTTTTCCATAAATATTCACATGTCAGATTTTGTCTTATTAGAAATACATCCTCACAAAATACCTTAGTGAGTCATTAAGTGTATTTATTAAGGAGGAAAATGCAATTAGGTACAATTTACTCCGCTTTTTAAAAATCTATTCCCTATTCAGTGTGTTTAAAAAAGAAAAAAGAGAGAGAAAAAAACATTGCCCTGTTAATGCTGGATAAAGAACCAGCTGCCACATTTATAACCGTTCTAAGTCTTTCTATTTATAATAACTTTATTTGAAGGATAATATAGAGATATAAATTAGCTAGCTGTACACATTTCCAGTTGTGCATTTGAACACATTCAAATATATCTGTTTTGTATTGCTGCTGAGCTATTGGATTCTATCCATGATATCTTATGATAATAGTCATGAGTGTAAACCTAATAATGGCTTTGCCTGTAATTGTCATTATTCATCACGCAACAAGACCAATGTAGGGTGGAGCACTTATTATTTTTCAGTAATGTCTTTTGAGAATATTTACCGCTGAATGAAGGAGAGATCATAACTTTATGACTAAGACACCTCATGAGGTTACAGATTAATTGAGAGGCTAGTCATGCTATAATGCATTGACTACCTGCACAATGTATAACATTGCCATGGGGAGTATGTGCTATTGTTTTTAATGTGTGAAAAAGTTATTTGTTGGTTTTGTGGCACAAAAGATCAATGCAATCAATGCATTTGAAATGTAAGTTGTAGAAAAAAAACATTCAATCACATTTGATATAAAGTATAGAGAAGAGAAAATATGAAGAATATGAAAAGCGTGATTGTTAAAAGAAGTTCCAAGTTAGTCCAAATATTTGTGCTTTGTTTTTATTCCATGGACTGAAATTACATTACTTTTCAAATTAAAGGTACAGTCACATGCCAAACTATGACCAAAAATAAGTCGTTAGTATTTTCATGCAACAGGACATTATTCTTAAAATTCAAGTTAATTGCCAGTACAATCTGTAAAGATAAAATGTCCCAAACAATTAGTACAATGTATAATTTATCTTATTCCAGAGCATTGATATTGTCTCGTTTTATAAAACAGTACAACTCACAAACTGATTTGTACAGTAAGGCATACAGGTACATTTTTAAAATATGTAAAATATGGAATGTAATTTACTTGAATGTTATTCAAGTGTACCTTTAATTGAGGGAAACATCAGGTTGACACATATTTATTTAAATCAACATTATTATTGTTCCAGGTGTGTGTGTATATACACATACATACATACATACATACATACACATTTCAACCACTTTTCGATATTGATTGTTTTTTTTTAATAGAACAGCATCATTTTTTAAATCCCCTAACAATATATTTGATCCTGTTGGAAAATCTAAATTGCTTTCTAAAACATCATAAATGAAAAATTAATCCTTAGGGAAATATATACCCTTAAACAGCTGGTTTACAAAGTGTTTATTCCTCTGTTACTCCCACAACGCATTTAAATCTGTTACAGTTATTCCCAAAGGAAACATTTACAGATTTTGTGACATTCGCTTGCTTATAATATCAAAGCTCTTATTTAACATTTATGTGCTGCTGTCAAGATGGGGACACTATAGAAATAGAACATTTCTCTTAAAGGACCTTATCAAAGCAAATAATCAAAAAGCAGACAGTATGCCTGCTGTAAAACGTAATACACTACATCAGTCTGTTGGGGCTGCACAAGAACAAGGGGTTCTGCTCCTCAAAGCTGTTGCTTAATTATATCCAAAATGTGTTATTTCAATAAACCTGTTGATGCATTTGGTAAATGTTATTGAGTCTGATAGTAATGAAAATAGTCTGGGTGCTTTCTGTTATATATGTCCAGTGGCAATCTATGAGTGCCAGTATTATTATTACTACATCAGACAACTTCAGAAACAGCAGTGAGAGCTAATAGTGAGTTTACAACCTCTGAGAGAATTGTGTGATAGATACATTGCACATTATGCTAATATGCTAGATGTTAGTTGTTTGGTGGGAATTCATACTGTTTTCTTAAAAAGATAATTTTCCTATATCATCTATTGCAGGGGTAATCAATAGGCAGACTGCGGGCCCCGGACCACCAGATGCTTTTGAATAGACTGTGAGTATAATTTTAATTAACTTATTATCATGATTATTTTTGTTTTTTTTGTATTGTTGTATTTTTGTAATGTATTGTTATTGTTGTTGCACTCAGTGCTTGTTATTGTGTGGAACCCAGTAACAGCCCTTCCTGGTTATTAGCCAATAGGATGTGATGTATTAATATGGGATGTCCTATATAGAGCCCGTGATCCAGTTAGTTAGTTGTTGATTGCTCGCAGTTCGGGCGTCTCTATACATGGTCCGGACTGGGGCAAGAGCGGCACTTTGTACTCGTCGAAAACACAGGTATTCGTTTTGTTTTCCTGATTTCTATAAATAAACAGATAATCTGCGTTTCAACCTCGCCTTCAAAATAAAAAAGTGCATACACACGACCGGGGGGTGCACTGTGCCATAGCTTGTATTCACCTAGAAACTCCTACATCAGGGGCAGAAACAGATGATTTCCAATTAAAAGACGCATATTTCTAGCAGCCCACAATCGAGAATTGTGCATCCTCACCAGTTTCAATTACAGAGACCCACCGACATAGATCTGTGATTAACAACCACAACCACGTCTAGTTTGCTGCACATTGTTGGTTGATGTGTGATTTTTCGCTGGTGATATGTAGTTGTGAAGCAAAGATATGAGTCCAAATCTGCCTGATTTCATGATTTCGAGCTATGTTTTTCGACTTTGAAATGACTCAGAATCGCACATTTCAGGTCTCCAATTGTCAAAATCTTCTGGGGGAGGACCCACAGACCCCCACTCTGACTTACTGAATCATCTTCGCCCTCATTTTTCAACATTAATTTTGTGCTGTGCATAGTGGGACAAAGGGGGAAATGCTAAATTCTTGAATCTAATAAGACACAAATGCTTGAAAGTTTCTATTTTGTTTATCTATATGCCTACTGTGATGGAGCAGGCTAATCCCTCGGTTAAAGACGCTTGAAAAAACCCTCCCAAACAAAGGCTTACCTGGGGTGGGGTGGTGGAGGGTTACAGAGGCCATGTTAGGAAGGGACTTTAGAAACCTAGGTCGCCTTATTACTGACATGGGGGGGTGGGGTTAAGGTCCTGTTGTGGAATGTAATTTCCTTAGTTTATAGGTTAGGGTTGTTTCTTCTTCAAATCACTTTATTATAAGTTGTTACGTTTATGTAAACTTATTTTGACAATGTATGTTTGGGGTTGTGTAATTTTCTTTTTTCTTGCTACCATGATTGTCTAATGGTTTATTCCAGGGGGTGGGGCTAAGTGAACTATAGTAGAAAAGCGGGACCAAGGAGTTAGTGGGGAAGATGGTGCTGGAGTGGGTAGGATGATACAGTGGGCCTATGCTAAATATATAGTTAACAGCGAACCTGGGACTAGGAAGCTGTGGGGCATTAGTTATCCTGCTGGTGGGGTTTTTGGTTCTTTTGTTTTTGTTTCTTTTTTGGACTGAGTTTTGTTAGAAACTGTTATTCCTTATGGCCGTTTTTCATAACCAGTGACTATGAAGTGACTATACGTTTTTCTGGAAACCACCTTTTTTTGCTTGTCTGCACACCTGTTCCTGTTTTTTTTTTTCTAACATCTGGCCCTTGGTCCACAACACCTACAATGATATTTAACAAATGTAAGCAATTAAAAGTGGGCTGAAAGTGTTTTAATACTTATATTCACATTTATTTAAATGTTTTATTTTTGTGCTTAGTCAAATGAATGTAATAAATATAGGCAACAGGGTATATTACTAATTCACTGAATTGTGTGTGTGTGTTGGAAAGGGGCATCTGGAGATGTGATTTTGTTTCCCCCCTCTGGAGTCTGGACCTTGACTATACCTTGACCAAGAAATTTGGACCCTGACAAAAAATAATTGACTACCCCTGATCTATTGATTGGTAAAGACTAATCTACCAGGGCTGATTAATTATGCCTGTGGTTTTTCTTCATTCATGATACAGCCTTTGTTGTGGAAACACTGTGCTGATCTTGTTTTCATAATCATCTCCCCTTTCAAGTATTTTATCATTTTCTAACAGTTTATTAAGTTCTTAAAACCTAGCGAAACTGTATTGATATACTTAGTAGATTTATTATACATGTCTTAGTTTATATACTACAACAGCAAGAGGTCAAAAAGGAGGAAGTGAAACAGATAAAAGGCAAAAATTTAAGTATCTTGGAAAACGAACAAGATGTGGCAAATGTTCTGAATGAGTATTTCACAGAGGTTTTTACAAATGAAAAAACAGATAACATGCCACAGGTTAACAATCAGTCCAGTCAAATCCTAAGAGACATCAGGATAAATGAGGAGGAGGTACTGAAGGGACTAACAGAATTAAAAACAAACAAATCACAGTACTTAAAGAAATTAGGAAAATTACTTATAGGCCGCTAACTCAAATATTCCAAATGACACTTAGAACAGGGGATGTGCCAACCGACTGGAAGACCGCAAATGTCATACCAATCCACAAGAAAGAGACAAAACTGAGCCAGGAAATTACAGACCAATCAGTCTCACCTGCATCACCTGTAAAATGTTGGAGACAATGATTAGACAGAAAATAGAGGAGCATCTTAATGAAAACCATATTCTTGGAGATAGTCAACATGGGTTTAGACGAGGCAGAGCATGTCTTACTAATTAATTAGAATTTTTTGAACATGCAACTGCAGCTGTAGATCATGTGAAAACATATGATATAACATACTTAGATTGTCAAAAAGCTTTTGATAATGTTCCACACCAAAGACTGATCCTCAAATTGGAAGCTGTAGGCATTCAGGGTAATGTAAATAGATGGATTATGAACTGGTTGATGTACAGGAAACAGAGGGTGTCAATTAGAGCAGTTGCTTCTAACTGGAGTGAAGTTGTTAGTGAGTTCCACAGGGATCAGTACTAGGGCCTTTGCTTTTTCTAATCTAATCTAATCTAAACTTGTCAAATGTGCAGATGATACTAAAATAGGTGGCTCAGCAGATACAATCTCGGCAGCACAGGCTATTCAAAGGGACTTCAGTTCAGGATAATATTCAGTTGTGTGCTGACACCTGGCAGATGAAATTCAATGTGGAGAAGTGCAAGGTATTACATGAAGGTAATGAAAATGTCCACTATAATTACACTATGGGAGGAATAGAACTAGATGAAGTATCGCATGAGAAAGACCTAGGAGTCTATGTGGACTCCTCACTTTCTCCATCCAAACAATGCGGGGAAGCAATAAAAAAGGCAAACAATGTTAGGGTATATTGTCAAAAGTGTAGAATTTAAAACAAGGACAGTAATGTTCAGACTGTACAATGCACTAGTTAGAGCTCATCTGGATACTGTGTACAGTTCTGGGCTCCACACTTCAAGAAAGATATCGCTGCTCTAGAGGCAGTTCAGAGGAGAGCAACCAGACTTATTCCAGGTCTGAAGGGAATGTCCTACTGAGAGACTGAGGAACTGAACCTTTTCACCCTGGAACAGAGGAGACTACGTGGGGACTTGATTCAACTCTTCAGAATCATGAAGGGCATCAACCACATCAAACCAGAGGAGCTTTTCCAGATCAGCAGGGACACACGCACCCGGGGACACAAATGGAAATTGGGATTCAAAATGGAAAACAGGAAACACTTCTTCACACAGAGAGTAGTCACAATCTGGAACAAACTCCCCAGCGATGTGGTAGATGCTGAATGTTTGGGAACATTTCATAAAAGATTAGATAGGATCCTTGGATCACTTAGTTATTAATGGACACCAAACGAGCACAATGGGTCGAATGGCCTCCTCTCGTTTGTAAACTTTCTTATGTTCTAATTATTGTAAAGTAATATTTCCTGATAGTGTGCACATCTCAAGGGCATTTGTTATATTGTCTATTGTATATAGTATGTATGTTACAAGAGGTGCTGGGACTGGTGATTGGTGTTGCCTATTAATTGGTGTGTTTATTATGTTTCTTTTATTATGGAGTCTTGTGGGTTTATATTTTCACTTGTTTCATTACTTTTGTTATATTTTTACTTGTGTTATTATTTCTGTTAATGTTCACTTTTGATTTGCTTTTGTTTCTTCACTTAATTATATTTTCACTTCAAGGCAGCATTCTTCACAAGTTCCACACACTAATTAAGGACACACCTGTCTGATTGGGCGGTGTCCCCCACTCCTCTAACTAGCACACCTGTTTCATCTATCTTCTGACCCATAATGAGGAAAACCTACTTTAAAAGAGCAGAGGAACAGAGGAAGCCACTGATTGGAACACGGGAATTGTTCACGGCAGGATAAGTATGCTGATGTTCTATGGGAAAAACTCTCCTTGGTCTTGAATGAGAGTTTTGGTTGATTGCTGTGCACCTTTCCTGGCTCCTGGCTGTCTTTTCATAACATGAGTATGGCATCCTGAGGAGAAAAATAAGTAGTTAATCTGAGTATAGATACTGGACTGATTCTGTACTATTTCTACTTATCTCGCAGGGCTGGTAGAGACAGTGTGTTCCCTCGGTGGTCAGCTGGGCCTGGGGCGGAAAGTAGTGCACCTGTGGGGAGAGACGCGCTGGGGAAAAGGATAGCAGAGGGACGTGAATGGGAAAATAACATCTGTAGTGTGTGTGGTTTCACTTACCTGCCCTCAAAGACGCGTCCCTCCTGAATTACCTTTCCTTGTTTCTCTCTCCTTTGCCAGGATTGGTGGCACTGCAGAGCCTGGCCCAGAGGCTGACACAGTGGAAGGGGGACCCCATGCTGCCAAGCCTCCTAGAGATCCACCTGCTACAAACTTGAATGGACATTCGGGACTAAGAGACTCCCTTTTGCATATTTGCACCGTAATTCCGGGACTTTGACTCTTGGGGGGGGGCCAAGACAGGCTTGGCTTTTAGTATAGTTTTATTGGGGATTTTTTTTTTTTTTTTTTAGGATTAGTTTTAGTATTTTTAGTGCCTGTCTTTTAAACATTTTGTGTTTGTTTTCTTTGTAAGATTGCTAGTGCAATTCCCTATTATTAAAGGCAGTTTTAATTATTTTTATTGTTAGTAATAGGGCCTTTAGCCCGGCGGACTTCGTGCCCCGCCGGGCAGCCATTGTAATACATTTGTGTGTAACTCTAAATCTCGACTCTGTGGTGTGTGCATCGGGTTTTTGCCAAAGCCTGCATGGGGAGAGGGGGGAATAGTGAGATCCCCTCCTCACTGGAATAAAATAGGGGTGGCGTGGTCGCGTGACGGTGGCAATTGTTCCCCCCCTTTGTCATCGTCACATGTATATATTTTTTTATATTGTATTGCATTCATTCATGATAAAGCCTTTGTTGAGGAAACACTGTGCTGAGTCTTGTTTTCACAGTCATCTCCCCTTACAGGTGTTCTGGAGGAAGGTAATGTTTTACCATAATGGATACTGGTTTGGTAGATATGTATCTGTATGGTAAATATACAATTTACCTAAATTTTGCTACACTTATGTCATATGCAAAGATGTGAAACATGGAAAGTAGTTCATATTTACAATTTCAACCATACCCCCACCACAGTTATAAACAAGTAGACAACTGAATATCATTAGTAGTAGAAGTGTTATATCTATTATACAGAATGTGATTTTGCTATTTTTTTTAACTGTATATACATATGTTACATGTGTGTAGTCTGTGGTACAAAGAAAAGTAAAACACATGAAAAATCGGGTAATGCATTTCTTCTGTTAATCAAATGAAAGAGTGAATAAATCAAATCTGCTGCCTGCATCAGTAAATCCCTATGAGATGATAAGAGCTGTATAGTTGACTGGAATAAGAATTCATATCAGCAACTTCTGTGGTATGGGCTGATTAAAAGCCTTTAAAGTATATTTTTCAAAATTGTTACATATATTGTACAATAGATTGTACATATGTCTGTAACCTTAAACAGAAATGTGTGCCCAGTATGTTAACATTTAGGGTTGGATTAGAAGCAGCCTGTTACTTTAAGTAGGAGAGTCAAAGACTAATGCTAATTAAGGTTAGTGAAATCATGTGTATGTCTACCCTAGACCATGTTTCCCACAACAAAATATGCTCTACACAGTATCCACCATATACTAGTTCAGTAGGGGACATGCTTCTCACATGTAATTGAATGCCTGGCAGCTTTCTGAACATCTGTTGAAATAATTTAAATCTCATAGTTGATTTGCAATTGGCAAATCAATTAATCCATTATGTATATGAAAAGGAGATTTTATTCTCTTTCAGGGAGAAATATGGTTTGAATGGTTGCACAAGTACTGAATGGCTGTTGTGTCTTTTGAATGAGAAGCTCTGTTGAATAGATTTTTGATCCCCCACTTTAATATTGCTTGTGGTCTATATTAATGATACAATACAATGTTTCTCTTCTATAGCATTCTTCATGTCAAGCATCTCACAGTACTTTACAATAAAGCACAGAAAGCACCTGAAAGCATTCAGTCTTGCTCAGAAAAGACCAATCCAACTGATACGTTTGCAATTTCAATTGAAAAGACCCAATTGCACTAGCATTCTTAATGTGATCTGGAGACTGTAAGTCCCTCACAGCCCCAGCCCCACACTTTTAGAGTTTCTAGGAATGACCAATAAATCAGCATTCTGAGATCTCAAGCTGCAGATAAAAACTCAAGAAATCAGTCATTATGGTAGATTTGAAGGCTCTTCTAGACCATAAAGGGACTTACAAGTAGTAAGCAAATTGATACTAAATTTCGGTGGAATCCAATACCGCAATTTAAGAGATGGAGTAATGTGGTACAAGTGGAAAGTACAACTAAATATACTGGCTTCACTATTCTGTACTAGCTGAAGCAGGCTGAGCTGGAACTGGGAAGCATACAGGCCAGCAAACAGAAAAGCTGAAACAAAAGTTTCTTATCTTCCTCGGGTTCTTTTCTGTAACTACAATTCTACTGCACGACTTGTACAGTCATAGCTAAATCCCAGAGGTAAGAAAATCAGATTCAGGGAATTTCCATTTATTTTTTCAGAATAAGTTTCCTTCTTGGCACATCCTGTTCCAAAATATACAGTTCCTTCACTGCAAATGCCTGTCATCATTAATCACATCAATATCCACCCCACTGACTTTAAGCAACGCCGGGACTTCTGGGTGATCTAGCACAATTCAAAGTAAATTTGAAAGCTATCATACTCACACACACACACACACACACATATATATATAGTTGCATTCAAAGCATTATTTTCTGATGTTAAGGTGATTCCCCTAAGAAAATTTGCTGTATGCATACTCTTACAAGAATAGACATTTTCACTGCTGGAGCTTTGTGGAATCCTGAATTGTTTTCCACCTATAAGATATATTGTTAAATTCAATTAATGTTATTTTATTAACAGTACACCAACCAAAGGGGCTAAAAGCAAATGTGTGTTTAGCAAATACAGCATCGTTCTTTCTCAAAAGCTGTTTCAGTAACATACCATTTTTTTTAATTTTCTGTTAACATCTGAACAACTGTTTGACAGTATAGGGTTGAAATTGATCAATCAATAAAAAATGTCAATATGGGCAGATGTGACATGACTTTGTTTCCCAAAGAAAGATAAAAGCAAAAATACAAGAAGGGTTATGTTTTTTCTGTTTTCTCTGACACCATAGTCTTTATTGCTTTATATGGCAATAAAACGAATAAAAGCACTTATTATTTTTTGGGATTTAATATACATTATTGTGGAAGGGTTCAAAAGGCTCATCACAATATTCCTTTCAAGACATCTTAAAAAAAAAAAAAAAAACAGTTGAATATATTGGAGTGAAAGTTGTAAGGATGTTCAGTATGAAAATTAAATTACATGAATATTACAGCATATAGGGAACGCCAACAATTGGCATAATCACAATGTTATGCACATTCTCCCCTTGGGTTTTGAAATGGTTTACGCTTCGATATAATGTAATTTCAAGTCACTGGTTCATCTCAACTTTTCTGCTATGGCTAGGTTTCAAGAGACATCTCTTTTCTATTTCACTGAAATGGCGAATGACTCCAATGAGCAGATGTTCCACTTAGTGACCTACACATTGAATGGCACCAATTAAAACCTTGTGCTATCAAATTCATTTATTAAATTGCAACCGCCACTAAGTCTTTCACTCAGACAGCAAAGCGCTAAATAGCATAGATTTTCCTACTGGTGCCTTCAGTCTGATCTTACTGTATCGATTGCAGAGTCAGCAACATACCTGATTGCATTTGGAGCCCCTACAAGCCTGGCTTTCAGCCGAGTTTCCAAAACAATGCACTTCTGTCATTTGAATTTTACCTGTCCTTGTGTGTTTTGACCTGTTAGCTTCCCTAGTAATGAATTCCAATGTTACAGCTGCCATTTTACAAAGCTGTGAATAAATCACGTTTTAAATAATATTAAAATTAAAAAGTACACATTTGCATAGAAAAAAAAATGTTTATCAGGCCCATCTGATCTAATAACAATTCTCACCTTGTGCTTTTACTGGTCTCCCATACCACAGAGCAGTCTGGTTTCTGCATGATTAAAATACCTTAGTCTTAACTTAAGTCTCATACACTTCTGATACCAGTGTAACATCCTGGGGGCTCCGGCCATGGCAAGACTCAAACCCCAGTCTCCTGTGTCACAGTGAAGTTTCCACATGACTAATTCCCCTTTTCCACTGGCACATCCTACCCGATCCTGAACCAAGCTGGAGCCAAGCTGGCCTGGTGCAGGTTGGTTGTTTTTCTATTGCACTACCTGAGATGAGGTCAATTTCATTATACACTGTGGATGTTGATAGTTTATGTATTTTTTTTTTTTTTTTTTTTACAGCATTGCTTTGAGTTTCAGGCCTTGCCCATTACTGCCAATTGTAAATGAATTTGTGTATACACTTTCTCATTTCTTAGTGTTCAAGAAGAGCTGAAATCATCAATGAGAAACATAAGAAGAAACAAATGAGAGGAGGCCATTTGACCCATCGTGCTCGTTTGATGTCCATTAATAACTAAGTGATCCAAGATCCTATCCAGTCTATTTTTAAATGTTCCCAAATTTTCAGCCTCAACCACATTGCTGGGGAGTTTGTTACCGATTGTGACGCCTCTCTGTGTGAAGAAGTGTCTCCTGTTTTCTGTCTTGAATGCCTTGAAGCCCAATTTCCATTTGTGTCCCCGGGTGGGTGCGTCCCTGCTGATCTGGAAAAACTCCTCTGCTTTGATATGATCAAAGCCTTTCATAGTTTTGAAGACCTGAATCAAGTCCCACGTAGTCTGCTCTGTTCCAGGGTGAAAACAGTCTGGAATATTTCTGGTTGCTCGTCTCTGGAATCTGCCCAAATTGAAACAATTGCCTGTACTTCATCAACAGACCAGGGCTGAATTCTAGCCACAACACAAACAGACAACATTATTACCTTTTTGTTGTACGCTGAGACTAACGGTACATGATGACAAGTTCAGTTCAATCCTTCGCCTGGTCCGTTTTGACTTCTTGGCTCCATCAACAAAAATGCCAGTTGGTGATGTGTCGAGCCACACCAGCCTGGTTGGATATGCCAGTGGAAAAGGTGTATTAGTGAGGCTTCAGGATCACTACAATATAAATTAATGCTGGTGTTTCAATTTCAATTCTGAAATATTTTAATACTTGTTGGTAAACATGACTATCAAAAAAAGCTACCGTAACACATTCAGTTCCGGTAATGTTGTTTGAGACCGACATTTAGTTGTATTTTGGTTTTGACAAATTACCCTGACCACATGGCATTCTTGAAATGGTTCCCTGAATTAGGCAATGTTATGTTCTCTGATTGATGCACAGTGACGTTATATGCACAAAATATTGCCTGTATAAATACATTATATTTTCTTTGAATTCAACTTCCTAAATTCGTAAAAACATTTAGTCAAATCTGTCACCCTAGAAGCATAATCTGAAGTCAAGGCTGTGTCTTTCCATAACAAAATAAGGCAGAAAAGCATGCATAATAATGCACGTTTTGTGTCATATTTACTGTACTGTATATCCACTTCACATTACATTTTTCTTTTGTTTTATTTTTTAATTGCCAAAGTAATTAGTTTGGTATCAGAGCTACCTCCGAGGTTAGAATTAATTAATTAGAAAGTTAAGTGAATTTGTTGCACACCATCAACCAAGTGTGAAGAGAAATGGCAGGACGTTTACTTCAGAGGCATATAGTTGTCAACATCTAATGGACATTTTTTTCAAGAAACATGTAGGATTATATTGTCTTGGTACATTTTTCACATTCTCAAGCTCAGTTCCGCATCTAATTTGAGCAGATAATAATATCCCTGTAAAAGCTAGATAAATGATACATAGGCCATGGGTTTCAATACAAATAATTAGTTGAATCACTATTCTCAGTACAACTGCACATACAACTCAGTGAATTATGATAATTTCTTACTTTATCTTATCTTTTACTCTAATGCTAAATGGAATCAAGCAGTGTTACTATAAATACACTTAAAAAAAAACATGGAAGTTCTGAACTAATCCAAAATATGAATAGGAGGCAGTTTCATATCAGAGATACCAATCACATGCTGGAGTCAGAGAGCTGAAGATCAGTGTCAGTGACATAAAGACTGCACTACAGGCATTTTCATGTTTATAAATCAAGAGAAGGGAAATTTTTGGAGTTTGTAACATACAGTATAGTAATTGATACTGCAGTGATATTCAACATTCAGTAGAAATGCATCAAAAAGAACCGGGTTGCCAAGTGTGAAAACAATATTAGAAACATAACCATTTTTGGGAGGTGTTTATGTGACTTAAATGGTGGAAGGCATTTTTAGAAATGTGTGGATTCATGATTATGCAAACTAGTTTCTGCAACCAGAGCTCAATCCCTTCTGGGATGTTAACATTTTTATAAAACAGTGTCTGTAATATGTCCAACAATCCTCAAATTCAAAATGAGTACTTTGGACAACGGAGTATTACAGATAAATACAACTATTGGTAGTGCATGGAGAAAAGGCATTTGGTATATCACAATTAAATATATAAATGTAGTGGATGTGAGAAGTATTCACCCCCCTTGGACTTTTTTTTACATTTTGTTTGGTTTTACATCCTGATATTTTGATGCATTTAAATTGGATTTTATCTTCCTACTGTCCGTCTCCGGAGTGCGTCGTTATTGTTGAAAAAACTACTTTGGTATTATTCTAATGAATCGGTTCCTGAGTGTTCCTTGTCCACCACTCTATTGAGGAAGACATTTTCTCCCTATCAGAATAAAGTTTACACACCCTTTGTCTTAAGTAAGTCTTGCTGATGGAAGGTTTGTAGTTTGCTCTAGGCTGAATCGGTTTTCTTCAAACTCTGAGAAGATATAATTGATGAGTAAGTATAGTTTAATAAATAATTTAGCTTTATTTATTAAACTAAAAAAATGATCAAATACAATTGATTCAGTTGAGGGGTATGAATACTTTCAACTATTACTGTATATTAAAGCAAAATTGTAATTAAGATATTTTTAACTAGCAATTTGAACATTAGAAGCTTTATGCGTTATCTACTAATTACCTAGGATAGTTACAATACTGCATGCCCAGAAGAAAAAATAAATAAATAACATACTCGGCAGTAGTTTTCACATCATTCAGTTTTCCATTAACACAGTGTCAGCGTATAATATGCAGGATTGCCTTTAGGTTCTTGCATCTGCACAACTAATTTAGATATATTTAGAATATTATGTTGGTCCAAACTGCAAGGGGGCTTCATAATTGCAGTACTGTGCCTTTCAGAACAAAACAATCTAAATATAGATTTATTACAAAAACACACAATATTGTTTTTTTAAATCTAATTTTTCATTTTTTCTTACACTGCTATATACTAGTTGCATGGATTTCATAAAATGGAAACTATAAATAAATTTTATACAATGTGTACCAGCTCAATTTGAGACTGTTGAGTATGGAAGGCTATCTGAACTTCGGTTTTGCAGGACTTGGATAAGGGTCTTTGAATTAATTCAAAATGTTAGTTTTGGTGTCATGTTATTCACAAATTCCCACTGCTGTGAGCTCAACAATACATTCATGTGATGCTACAAAACACAAATGACAGGAGGAACAAGTGAACCAGAGTACAATTCTGCTGACCCAAAGATGTAAAACCTCTCTCTAGAGTGAAAAGTATGTTCTTTCTAATCTTACACAAGCGTCAGCAGGCATTTTAGGGAAAAAAAAACACTGACCTGCATTTTAACCATTTGTATTTGCAAGAAGCTTTTTTCAAGCAACACATCTCCTAGAACACTATAGCAACATCACTTACAGTTAAAATGTTGATATTGGTTTAAAGAAATCATGTATTTGTTTACTTTTAGACTATAATAAAATGACACAGCTGCTCCTGATATACATAATGCAACAATGCATTAAAGTATTGTTTTAGTTTTGGTATGATCAAACAATGACTTATTTTTAATACTTACTATATATTCATTTTTTATTTGACTTTTTTGTGCTCAGGATTATATTTAAAAAAATAACATGTAATGTATTATTATTGGGAAAATAATCAATATAGGCTTAATAATCCTTTTGAGAGTAACTAGAGACAGAAAAATACATACTTTTTATATTTGGCACCAAAGTAATAAAAGAGCATAACTATTTTTGTTGTTTTATACATTAACTTGCTTACTTTAGAGTATATGTCTATATTTACAGTGACACATTATCCCATTCATTTGTGAGTTTTGATCTAGAAAGGTTAGATTATTCTTCTCACTACTGTGTAGCTCCACATATGGGTTTTGTTTAATGTAATTCACTTTCTTGCACATGCTGGACATCAGATATAGAAGACAAAAAAGACTATAGTAGATAATGCATTGATTATACGGTACAGAAAGAGCAGCAGTTGCCCATGGTTACCTCATTATTGCACAAGCTTCCGCTGTACAATTTCTACAGTGTTCTATATTTATTATGTATTTATTCAAAGTTTGTAACAAGCTCCCAATATGTGCTCTAAAACCTCAGATTCAAACTTTTCATACCATTTATTATTAACAGATACAAAATAGTGAATTTATCATATTATTAACAGCAACTTAAATGAGAAAAGTTATAACATTGATTACTTAAGGACACATATGTGCTATAAGCATTTTTAATATTTTTGCATTTAGGCATAATGCTTAATTTGCTTGATGTGCCTATATATATATAAATTTGTATCTGTGTGTGTGTGCATATATATATATATATATATATATATATATATATATATATATATATATGTGTGTGTGTGTGTGTGTGTGTGTGTGTGTGTGTGTGTGTGTGTGTGTGTCAAAACATTCTGAGCACTTTTAAAAGCAGGCACTGTTATTTAAGAAATTAAATACGTTTTGTGGTGGGGGAACAAATAATTAAACTGCAGTCATGTAGCCAAACATTATTCCTAGGAACTAGGTTTGGGAGAAAGAAAAATGCTTTACAAAGAACATTTATTTAAACACAATAATACTAATAATGCAAAAAGAACCATCAGAAAATCAGTGTCCTTATATCACAAAACTGAACACAAACGGTTATCTGCAAAAAGAGAATACTACCCAAAGAGGATGGGTGCCAGCAGGGGCGCCAGCAGGGGTCCACATGCCCAGACCTATAGGAGCAGGGGCCACATGGTTAAGCTCTACCAAATAAAAAGTATGAAAAAGGGGGTAGGAATAACCGCGACCTGTACACATGAGCGGGTCAAAGGTCACGCTCAACAGTCATTCACAAGGGGGCAGGTCCCAACAGGCACCTGCACAGTATCAGTCAAAACAACAGGAGCGGGACTGCTAAGCCAGGCTCTACTGGGAAAGATGCCTCCTTGTTTGTTTTTGTCCTTTCTCTCTATTTTTGTGCATGTAGGAATTGATAAACAGGAGGGGCAGGGAGTAAGAAGGATAACGAGAAAAATGTGGCATTGTAGTTACAGTTTTTTGGGAGATGGGCTTGCAACTGATGATTAAGTGCAACTAAAACTCGATTTAGCAAAGAAAGCCATATTTCAATATTCAGAATTTTTGGAGAAATCGAAATGTGGCTGTGTGTATATGCTGTTTATATATCTACTGTGTTAAAATAATGACATAGATTTGTAAATACATTATGGTATTAAATACCTCATACATTCACAAATAAATGCTGAATATGATCTTGAATCTTTTGGTCTCGTAGTTTTAAGTACGGATTTGGAGAAATTTACATCCACAATACATAGGTGAACAAGGAACAGCCAGTGCCCGATTTAATTAGGATAATACCAAAGACGTTTATTCAGCTAGAATGAAGCCCTCTGGAGACACCCACTTGGGAGGACTAGTCTAAAGTTTTTCTAAAGAACATACTATCATATAGAAAATTATTCACGTGATTGCTGAGCAACTACATGACATCAGGAAGGTACCCCAGGCTTCTTCTTTCTCTCCTGTACTCTGCATGGCCTTGGATAGAAATGTTTTTCAAAAATCAGCTAAACAGAAACTGTACTAACCTGGCCTGCGCGGAGTAAATAACATTCACACAATTTACACAATCTTCCTGCAATAGTAATACAAAGAGAACATATTTGGCATCTAGACAAGGCTCTGTCCTACATCAGTAAAATGGAAGTTTTGGCAAGTCACCTCACTGCCATTGGGTACATGGAAGGTGCACAAATAAGTGCCTTGGCCTTAACGTCTTTAAGATGGATAAGTACTAATTGTGCTGCTTTGCCAAAGTAAATAATTAAACAATCAAAATATGTTCCACTACAATATGGAGCCAGGTATGAAGGCCCACTCTTACCAATCGTATTTTAGATTGCTGTCTGTGAACACATATTAGTAAGATGAGAGCTGCAAAATCATCTGGCCCTGCATTTACTGTCAGCTTTCATATGTTCACCAAGTTTTCAGGTTATAAAATGTACTTGAACAAAAAGGGATTTTTGTCCCCATTAATGTAATTACATAATGATTTCCAGTTTTTACTGGCAAAGTTATATTGAAACCTTTTCAGTCCTGCTCCTCTTAGACTGCTTCTAACAAAAACTGCCCAACAAAAAAATCAAATTTCAACAAAAATAAAGTCTTTGTCGAATATTCCCGGGTCATTATTTCAACATATTTCTGATATTATTCCTGTAATAGCTTTTTAATAAACATAACCCTTGTATCCATTGGGAATTTTAACAGAGACTAAAGGCTTTGTTATTAATGATATAAAATAATTATAAGCAGACACTCTTTACTGGCTCAGATACTGTAAACGTAGTCAGATTCTTCCATAATATTCTTCCAAACAGAATTTCTGCTTGACAGACAGGAGAGATTCTAACTGGAGGAATTTCTTGTTAAGCTTCCTCTCCCTCATGTGTTGTGTGCCCAAATAACTTAATTTGTATATTCTGTCAAAAAACGTTGTGTTTCTAATTCTGTCCACATTAAGGCTGAGTTCAGCCTGACTGTCACACTGATCTTTACATTTCAATGTCATCCTGGTTTGGGCTCTTTCTGGTCCTGTGTATTTCAAACTCTCATACTTGTAATTCTTCTACTGTGACCACCGCACTTGTTATGATCTTTGGGGTTACTCCTTTATCTAGAATGTTGTTAGATACCTTGGCACTCACAACATTGCTAGCCCTTCCTCAACCTCACATATTAGATTACATATCTCATGCAGCTTCTGTAATTGGAAAACATTACATTCAGAATGTTTCAATCCACTGATACATTTTACACAACTTGGCAGCTCTGGCACTATCATTTTATTCTGAGTGGCTCAAACGTCTCTCTCTTCCTTAGTCTGACTTACCTCCCTGCCTGCTTTTGATTTGTCTGTTTTTCCTTTTGGCTATTACTTTCACTTTAATGAAATGTAGCTTGATTTCTATACTGTGGTTCCTACATAGGGAAAGCAGGACAGTAGGCTGTAAAGCAATAAGAATCCACTGACAATTGATATATGCTGCACAAAGAAGGCCAAAAGGCCTATTTTGAAATACTGTATATATGTGTATAATCAACAGATTATGTCAAACACTGATATATATAGTAAATAAATATACCTATGCCTGAAATATATTTAAACACACTTGGTGTATTTTAAAATCTAATGATTTAGTATTTTTGTAATTCAGTGTATTTTTTGGTGGTATGATAAACATTTCATATATATATATATATATATATATATATATATATATATATATATATATATATATATATATATATACACTCACCTAAAGGATTATTAGGAACACCATACTAATACTGTGTTTGACCCCCTTTCGCCTTCAGAACTGCCTTAATTCTACGTGGCATTGATTCAACAAGGTGCTGAAAGCATTCTTTAGAAATGTTGGCCCATATTGATAGGATAGCATCTTGCAGTTGATGGAGATTTGTGGGATGCACATCCAGGGCACGAAGCTCCCGTTCCACCACATCCCAAAGATGCTCTATTGGGTTGAGATCTGGTGACTGTGGGGGACAGTTTAGTAAAGTGAACTCATTGTCATGTTCAAGAAATCAATTTGAAATGATTCGACCTTTGTGACATGGTGCATTATCCTGCTGGAAGTAGCCATCAGAGGATGGGTACATGGTGGTCATAAAGGGATGGACATGGTCAGAAACAATGCTCAGGTAGGCCGTGGCATTTAAACGATGCCCAATTGGCACTAAGGGGCCTAAAGTGTGCCAAGAAAACATCCCCCACACCATTACACCACCACCACCACCAGCCTGCACAGTGGTAACAAGACATGATGGATCCATGTTCTCATTCTGTTTACGCCAAATTCTGACTCTACCATCTGAATGTCTCAACAGAAATCGAGACTCATCAGACCAGGCAACATTTTTCCAGTCTTCAACTGTCCAAGTTTGGTGAGCTTGTGCAAATTTTAGCCTCTTTTTCCTATTTGTAGTGGAGATGAGTGGTACCCGGTGGGGTCTTCTGCTGTTGTAGCCCATCCGCCTCAAGGTTGTACGTGTTGTGGCTTCACAAATGCTTTGCTGCATACTTCGGTTGTAACGAGTGGTTATTTCAGTCAAAGTTGCTCTTCTATCAGCTTGAATCAGTCGGCCCATTCTCCTCTGACCTCTAGCATCAACAAGGCATTTTCGCCCACAGGACTGCCGCATACTGGATGTTTTTCCCTTTTCACACCATTCTTTGTAAACCCTAGAAATGGTTGTGCGTGAAAATCCCAGTAACTGAGCAGATTGTGAAATACTCAGACCGGCCCGTCTGGCACCAACAACCATGCCACGCTCAAAATTGCTTAAATCACCTTTCTTTCCCATTCAGACATTCAGTTTGGAGTTCAGGAGATTGTCTTGACCAGGACCACACCCCTAAATGCATTGAAGCAACTGCCATGTGATTGGTTGGTTAGATAATTGCATTAATGAGAAATTGAACAGGTGTTCCTAATAATTCTTTAGGTGAGTGTATATGTTCATTAAATAGTATGTGTAAATAAATAAATTATTTTGTGTGGATAACACATGCTGAGTAGTATACTGAACTGCATACAGCTAGCATGAGAGAAATTCAATACAACTTTTGTGCAGACGTTGAGCTGTAACAGATATGAATAAAGTCTTAATGTATGGTACAGAAATCATTACATTATCGGAGGTTTCCCAATTCTAACAAAAATGAAAGAAAGCAGAGATGTTGGAAAACAAATGAGTAGATTTATCTAAGGGAAAACTGTGCCAGAAAACTGCAATGTTTGATTCCATAACTTGCTGCCAGATCAGAACACAAAAGGTACTGTAGAGATGCTCATTGAAGGCACTTTCGTTCACTCACATCTGGCATTGGCTTCACTGTCTTTCCTTCCTGCTGTGTCGAATCACTAGATTATCCACACATTCTCTGAGATGACAGTACTAATATTTTCCCAGGCTGCTTTTTGTTGCCTTCCCTTGCAGTTTGGGTACAGTCTGGTTCTAACTGGCCGATAAACAGACCTTAATTGTACTAACGGATCTGTTTTAGGATTCATATGTCTGACTTCCAATTTAGTGTATTAAAGTAAATCAATTTTAAGTGATGTTTCAGAATTATATTATGCTATTAATATGCTTGTATTTAATTGCCCAGTCCTATAATTGTGTATGATTTGATTTAATACTGTTTAAATTCAGCAATTGTGTTTGCCTTTGTAAAGAGGCATACAAATTTGAAAATCATAAGTGTGTACTTGAGGGCAAATCAAAGTGTGTTTTTCTTTGCTTTTTGAATCTGCTCTTGCACAAGTTAATGCAACCTTTAAATGCAGGTGGGTGGACACTCACAGTGGACCCAAATCCTTGTCTGACACTTGTCTTCACTTAAGGAGTAGAGAGATTGTGACAGCAAACTCTTATTTCATTGTATTTAATCTGTGGCAATATACATTAAACTCAAAGAGACGTGACCATCTTCCTGATTTTGTAGCATTATATTCAACACTCAAATGGAAAATATGGCTAATTCACACTGTCTCAGATGCGTTGTGGTATATGTATTTATGTTTTCACTGCTGATTGTAATGACGGATTAAATTAAATTATATTTTTAATTTAAGTTTCCAATATTCTTTTTCTGTAGTTATGATACAATGTGTATCTCATGTGCATGTTTAGCAGTGTAGGGCAATATTTCTGTATATGACAGCATTCATGCACATACTCTTGAAGCCAGCAGATTTCAGCAATTTATTTTCAGTGGGGAATCTTGCAAACAGTAAAGCAGGAGTCGGCAATTCCAGTCCTCGAGGGCCATATTCCTGTAGGTTTTATAGCTACCTATCAATTAGCAATTGATGAAGAGCTGGAATAAACAGGTGATTTGACTTATTATCTTTATAATTACTTCAATTAAGTAATTAAGACCTGAGGTAGTATCAAATTGAGAAACCCTTGCAGGTCTTGAGGGCTAAATTGTCTACCTCTGCAGTAAAGGATTGTATGATAAGTTACCACGGGCCCCATGGCAGGAAATAAAATATCATTACATATCCACAATTACTCTTCCCAAGGAAGTGTATTCTGTAAGGTAGATTGCTGGAAATGTCAATGTTTTGTCAATTTCAATGCTATTATGTAGTGCAGACTACAATCAATAGACACCAGAAAACGTTTATCTATACCATACTATACCAAAGGGCAGAAGAAGGAAAAGAAAGAAAAGAGAATACTGATTATTCCAAACTTCAGTTCTTTCTTAACCTCCACTTCACTTGCTTCAGAATTAAAATCCACAGTAAATCTCTCCTTATCAATGGAAATCATAGACTCATATTGTAAAGATGTTATGCGCAGCAGCTTCAAAACCTTTGTCACCTTTGCTCCTTTGTTCAAAGAAAACCTCAAAAACATGTGGAATGGGCACTGAACTGTACAGATTTGCCTCACAAGTCACCTGATCTTAACCTCACTGAAATATTGTAGGATGAGGTATACTGTAGGTGACTCAATAATTCTGTCCCACATACATATGTGTGTGTGTGTGTGTGTGTGTATGTGTGTAAACTGTATTGTGCCAAGTCTGAAGAAAAAAAACACTATTTACTGTCAGTTTGTTCAATAAAATGTATACATTTTTAAAACATAAGTTTCAGCAGTGTGTTCTTGTTCAGAATCATAGGAAATAACCATTAAAATGCATTTTTTAAAATTACAATACAAATAAATGCATTATTATTATTATTATTATTATTATTATTATTATTATTATTATTGCAGTTACCTATGAGTTTATATAACAAACCATTATATAGTAAATAGCACATAATGTTTATTTGGATAGCCAGCCAAGTGAACAATAATAATAATATATTAATCTTTACATTTAAAAATACATAAAACAAGACTCAGATAACAAGGTTAGTGTGTGTGTGTGTGTGTGTGTGTGTGTGTGTGTGTGTGTGTGTTTCCAAATATGATGGATAGAAAAATAAATATGAAATAAAAACATATTTTAGATATGTAATTTAATATTGGTTATATAAAGCATCATCATAACAGAGACCAAGGATTTAGTTGGAAGCACTATTTTAGTATAAGAATTTTATTGATAAAGTACAGCAATTGAGCAGCAAGGTTATGTGCTTTTTCCTCAGTCCAGAACACTCGGTCTTTATTGATATTGCAGCCTTGCCAAATCTCAAGAGCTCCAGCTGTGAGAATTTATTTCCCCTTAGGCTCCCATCAGAAGAGAGCACTGATGCTTTTGTTGCTTTTCTAGTGACTGGAACTTTGCCATAACTTCCCGAGTCAGATCAACGTGCTTTAAACCAGCCTCATTGATTCAGTAATTTCAATGGCATTATTTTATCTTTGCTACACAGAAAGGCAATAGCTGTTATGTTCTGTTTTCACACACCCCTCCACACATACGCACACACAAATTGTGTTATTTTGTTTTTGCAAACAGGCAACATTTTCTAAGATAGTGAGCTCTCCATTTAATCTGTGTCTCTACATATCCAGATATGTTGGTAAAAGTCTCTGGAGTATTAAAATCTGAGAAATTCAAAAATCATTTCTAAGGTTTCAATTTCCTTGTATGTATGATCTCATGCTGTTTGTTTCCCCATGTTCCGATACGTTTCATATTTCCAGAGCTCAATATTGAGCCACATTTCATACTATCATACTTTCATACTAAGCTGAGCTTTTGACTCAATTACATAATTTGTGTGATGTACCTACAGAAATTAAAAACATCCACAGTAAACAAGTTTTGACTTGAAAATAATAATGACAATCGATTACAATCATTACAGAAATGTTTTTATGTTGGAACAAAATTATATTTTAGAGCTGATGACCATGAAGTGCCAACAAACTATTTTTGCAAATATTAAGTCAGAAGAGCCAATATGTATATGAATAAATAAACTGAGATGTAAATAGGTTCACAGAAATACACAATAACTGATTTTATTAAAACAGCAACTAAACTAGTAATACCAGAGGAATAAAATTAATTAGTCAGATATACTAACAGTATATTCCTAAAGGGTTTAGTGACTACAATAATTAATTAAGATGAAAGTTAATCTTAATATTAATATTGTTAGTCTGCTGCAAATCTCTAATTGCATTAGTATTTTTTGTTTGTTGTCAAAAATAGATCAGTCTCATTATGTAAAGACCAAAAAGTCAACTCCCATTGAATCTAGATTCAAAATAGCTATACATAGAATGACTGTCTTTAAGTGCACAGTGATAATTAATTACAAATTACACAGATAGAACATTAGCAATAATGCTCATGCTGAAGATTGGTCGAGAGCAAATTCAGCAAACTTCTCATCTCTTCAGATCTTGTTACTGTTGCTCCCCTCAAATCTGTGTTTTCCTTTATGTGAACCCTTTCCTTGACCTTTTCAAACTGAGCTCTTTTTCACACTTTCCTTGTCTGTGGTGATCGGACAGCTGAAATTCATGGTCTATGATCTGAGGCGATGCATTGGTGTTTCTAGTTATAGGACAGTCTACCATTGTTGATTGATCATGTATCCAGCCAATGGGTGACGGCTGATCTGCATGTGTCAGGAGATTTATGATTTGATAAGTCAACATTAAGGTTGGGTTATGAGAGCGTTCTGGAGGTACCCCTGCTGAGATGAGGTGTTTGGGACAGGCTCAAGCCTTGTGCACGTGATTTTGTACTTAATGATAACAAAGTCTGGGGGTATGGCACCTATCCTGGCAGACAAAATGACTCCATTCAGGGAAGAAATGCATGTTACATTGTAGTGTAATGTCATGTCATCACAATTGTCACAATGTAGCTGAAATGTTAAATTGTTAGCTGGGTGGTCACTCAAATGGGCTCTTGAGCCAGAGATACTTATTCAGTACCATTCAGTGCTGCTTTTGTCATGTCTGTAGTTCCTTCAATTGTTATTGAGTTACTACTAATAGCTAATGGTTCAATAACTTTCCTTCCTGCATATTCCAATTCATTGAAATTACTCAGAAACATGTATTTCAGTTAAATACAGTGGCAGCTGTTATTCTATCAAATATAAATTAAAAGGCATACAAATAAATACAGATTTAGGTATTCTATTGAATAAGAAGCTCTGGGAACATCAATAATAAATAACAGAAAACAAAATCAAATATGTTCTGAAAATATGTCAGCAAAGAAATATGTAGCATAGAAGTATAAAATTATAAATTCCCATGTTAAATAACCTAAAATTAATAATTAATAAATGCAACTAATAATTGATCATTCAGTTTGGGTATTTTTCCCCCTTCAGATTCCTCACAGAATTTGGTGTTAATACTGAGTGTTGTAAAAATTATTAAAACAGCTGAAACAAACAATTATTTAAACATATATAGAGTCTTTCTTGAAAACAAACCTTAAGTTAATTGATCTGCATACCTCAAATTTTTTAGTGTTTTATTTAGATTTTTTCATTCAATTGAAACAGATGAGGCTGTAGATGAGAAGACACTTGTTTGGATGTTGTTTGTTCATAATTGATCAACACAAGAGTTAAACCAGGACTCTGTAGAAGAATTAAACAAACCCGGCATGTATTAAATTAAAATCATGTTACAAAAAATACAAATTATATATACAGTAAGGTCCATAAATATTTGGACAGTGACACAGTTGTCATCATTTTGGCTCTGTACGCCAACATAATGGATTTGAAAGGAAACAACACCCAAAGAACAAGCAGGAACTAAAGACGGCTGCAGTACAGGCCTGACAGAGCATCACCAGGGAAGAAACCCAGCATCTAGTGATGTCTATGGGTTCCGGATTTGCAACCAAGTATTGAAACTCACAATTTAATTCATGATTATATTAGTTTGTCCAAATAATTTTGAGCCCCTAAAATTGGGGTGGGGGGGGGGCACATATAAAAATGGGTGTAATTCCTACACCATTCACCCTATTTGGATGTAACTACCCTTAAATTAAAGATGAAAGCACTTAACTATTCTACCATTTCCAACACTTTTATTTTTATTTTTATTCTATAAACCACTGACAATATTTCTCCCAAATTCCAAATAAAAATATGGATGGAATGGAATGGCTTCCATACATGTAGAGATGCTGATTTAAGAAAAAATTGCAGTGGTCTCTTAATTTTTTTTCCAGAGCTGTATGTTTTATATATATAAAGACAGTTTTCTTGAAAGTATGTGACAATATTGAACTATCTGTTGTAGCCTAACAATATTGGGCAATGTTGGTTCAGTAATAAAAACTGAACCATGACTGTCAGTCAGTCTAACATAGTCCAAATAAGCAATGTGACATTGATTTGTGGTTTCAGCCCTGTAGTTGAGGATGTTGAACTAGCACTGTTTGAACATTTATAGACTTTCAGTGGTATTTGTCTGTTCCTCTCTTCATTACATCAAATGAACAGCACAAATAAAAAAATACTGAAAGTAAAGAAATAACCTGATGTTGTGCTTTAAAACCAATGCATGTGACAGCAATGCAAGACTGAAGAAAGTAAAATGGTAATTGATTGGACACAGTGCAAATTAACCTTTGATCAGGAAAATACTGGACTAAAGGCAAGTTGGTCATGATTGGTGTGTATATCTGAGGTTTTACCTTAAAGTTTATGATCAGAACTGCATCTAGTAACACAGATTTAACTTTTATTTAGTACATATACCTCAAGTAGCAAGTGTCTCCTATTGTGAGGTAATATACTGTAAAGTCACAAATAGTGTTACTTCATTTATTGCTTTGCTGCAGAGTATACCAAGGGTTTCAATTAGAGGATTAACAAGATGTATTAATTTGTCTCAATACTCAGGAAATTACAAAACCTCTTGGTGTCAAATGTCTAAGCTGCAGGACAAGAACACGATAAGCCTAATTTTACTACAGTCATTATAACCAGCTTTCTTTATCTTCGCCTGCAGCACAATTGATGAAGTTAATATAACTATGCTGTTCCTTGTGGTTAAAAGAGTTGTGGTTTCTAGCTCTTGGGAAGGTTTATCAGGTATGAAAGAAATACTAATTGACAACTCCCTGTATTTTCAACAAGCACTTACTGAGTATTAGCTGATCAAATTGTAAAAATAAACAATCTTCCCCCCTTTTTTCTCTTTAGCCATTATGCATATAAAGATCTTTATACAACATTGGCAATTCAGAAAAACAGAGTATATGGTCAGGATACTCAAATCACTGGATTGTGTAATTATGCATTTACAGAAAGTTTCCTATCATTGTTAAAACCTGTACATTGCACTGAAAAAACATGTTATTCAGAAGAAAAGTATGCATATTTAGTAATTGCAGGTTAGAAATTCACACACCTAAGGAAGTATCACAGAAAAAGTGTGTTTTCCATGCACTCCATTTCTTCTGTACCCTACTTATTTTGGCAGGATTTTTGACATATGGAATGATTACTGACTTGTTTTTTCCTGAAATATAACACATTCTACCATTTCCAGTGCATTTCACGTGTTGCCACAGGGGACTTATGCTGCCACATCTGTGGCACAGCATTCGCAACACCTTTTCAGGCAAATCCTACTTGCCCAGACAAGGTAGCAGTGATATAATGACTGTGTTGTGCATTCTAGCTGTTTGGCTCAAATGAAAAATGGCAAGGAAGACCAAGGCAACAACAGATCTAGAAAATCATAAGAAAATTGTGAGAGAAGGTATGAAGAGGATGGTAGAAACTCATATAGGTGTCATGGGAGGTGACATAGACGTCAATTACATATTAATTGTTTGCTTTCCTTGTTATTATTTTTCACTTAATTAATTTCTTTACATTTGTTGTGTTAGATTTATATTTTTACATGTATTGTGTCATTGCATTTATTCCTTTATCACTTACACATTTCATTTATTGAGTCACAGCTATTCCACCTCCAAGGGGTCCGTATAGATGGACCTGGAGGACAGCCCATCTTCCTCCTTGCTTTCTGTCTCCTCCCCTTCTTCTGCCAGGGCATCTGGGGAAATGGCATCCAGTTGCCACTGCAGGGACTGGGAACTCCTCAGGCTCTCTTTGATAAGCAAAGCCAGAGGGGCCATCGCATTGGGACCTCCACTGGGACCGACACGATGTTCCCGTAGCCTCAGGAGGACGAGCACTGGCAGCATGTTATGCTGAGGGCTTTAGGAAGCTGGCACAGCCCTACCAGTTTCCTATTCACAGACAAAGCACTCCAAATCCATCCTGCAGCCGCAGACTAGATTAGGAGTGTTGTCAGGTGTAAGGAGCACGGGCCTTTGCCAGAGAGAAAAATCTTGTGCAGTGCCTGTGAAGGGATGCTGAAGCCACAACAACTGCTTCTCACCACCTTGCAAAGGAGAAAAACAACCTGTAGATATAATGCAGGAGTTTCTATTCACCACCTGGTGCTTTGCAAGGGGATTTTGAAGAAAACGGAAGAAAAGAGTGCATTGCAGGATTGTACTGTTGAAGGTGTTTGATCTTGCTGCCAATAGTAGAATAAAAAAGATACCTGTAAATTTACCTGTGTGGAGAACCTATAAGGGTGAGACTGAGGTCCCCATCCTCATTAAGTCGTGAAGACGAGGGGCCCGATTAATTAAAAAATGATTGCGCTGTGAGTCACTCACAGAGGCATTAGTGGCATATCTGCGGCACTGCTAAACATTCGTGGTATTAAATCTAATATGAATTGTGCCACCAAACGACCTTCTCACAGTTCTTTTCTCGCACAACTTGAGGGAATAAAACACAATTTTGACCCACCCACTACTAGAAAACTACAGAGCTGTCACAGTTTCATTTTTAGTAAGATGCTACTTTCTTCAAATGTATTTATTTATGTAACCACCATGATGTACAGTTTTGTAGTTTGCTATTAGTGGCTGGGTAAAATTCTGTTTAATCCTGCCCAAAAATACATTGAGAATAGTTACATTTTCACTGCATTAAATTAATCAAATACTTGCAGGAAAACAACCTGAAAATGCTCTCCCAGCTCTTCTGGTTTTAGACTACTTCAAAGTTGTCTAAAGCATCTGTGGTTACTTTTGCGGTTATGGCAAAATGTAAAGAAATTCAGAAATTCTATACATGGTTTCCACTGTACTGTTCTATTGTTACATTTTATATATGGATGATATGCAATTTGCATGTTTGGTCATTACAATGTGCAAACATTCTTTGGTGAAAATATGATGAGTGTGCAGGTGCTGTACCTGCATGGCTCTACTTTCAGGTTAAGGACTGCCCCTTGTGATACCAAGCAAAATGTTTGTACTTTAATTGCCTCTTAGCTAACAGAAGATTAATAATATAGCAGAGATGCTTTCAATTTACAGCATGGAGCACCAGATTGCTGTGTTTATATGCTTTCATGAGCCATTGCTGCCTCTCGCGTTTTCTCTTGATTAGCAAACACTATGATTGGCTCACCAGCCCTCTCGTGCTGCCTGCCCATTTCAGAAACCACACCAGTAACACGAGTCTCCTCCCTGTTTTAGATTTAAAATAGCATGAAATTGCTGTGATATTTCTTCCTGCATCTTGAGACCATTTGTTATTTAATCAGGCCCAAGGGGTCACAAACAGAGACCACAATACGGTAAAGGTTCCTTTTATATGTGCAATAATGTTCTTAATTGACAAGTCTCTTATTTCATTGCATCCAAATAAAACCTCAAGATGTAGTTATGTAAAGACATTCAATGTGTTGTTTATGATTAAGCCCTGGAAGATATGTACAGCATCAACTATTGTCTCATGTACAACTGTGGACTGAAATAAGAATTATAGTTTTATTTTTAATACAATTATTTAATTAACATCTCTTGTGGCATGTGTTATAGAATGTATGACATATGCAACTATTGATTAATGGAATTCATTGGCATATTTTGCAGTTTTGTCATTTCTGCCCTTCAACAAAGACTGAGGTCAACTTTAACCACTAATTTGAATCTTGCAGATGGCAGTAACATTTATGTTTTTCTATAAAAAATAGTCATTGTGTGTACAGCAACCATATACAGTTCTCTCACAAGATAAATTGGTTGTGACCACCATCACAAAACTATGAGAGAAAATGTGCTTTGTTTTTCATAGTTTTTTGTAATATAATGCCAGTGGTATTTTAACACAACCTATAAAGTTATTTTCTTTGTTCTTTGTTTGTGCATTTTTTAATGTATTTTTTACTCACATATAACACATTTTTCATGTTCATTTTTCTCTTTAATATTAATATCCGTATCCAAAATGTGTTTCATGCATGGACTATTAGTAGTAGTAGTAGTAGTAGTAGTAGTAGTAGTAGTAGTAGTAGTAGTAGTAGTAGTAGTATCATCATCATCATCACCATCAGTAATATTTATCATCAAGTTTGTCAAAGGGATTTATCAGGTATAAGGTATACAGTGCAGTATAATGTTATACAGTTGCAAGTGCTGTGGAATATAATAAATTACATTACTTAATCACTCTATAAACAAACATGATAATTGTGCAAAGGCGAACAGTAATTTGAATAGCGATGAAGTCTTATATTTAGCACATTGCAAACAACAGAATAATAGCATTGTGGGGAGGACTAACACAGCCCTCACGTATAACACAGCAGGTACCCAGTGAACTACAGCAGTCACTGTTGTGTGACAAGCCAAGGAAATACTGGCCAAATCAAGCCCACCAATCCCAGACGCTCATGGGCAGATAACCAGGGAGCTTAAAGGACTTCTTACTTGCTTATTTAATTATTGCAGAGGTAACCTTTAAAATTAAAATCTACTTACCAATTAAAAGCCCCTTAATGTTCTCAAATCTTCCTATCACTAGGAATTCACTAGGAAATATTGACTCTGGCAGACATATGGTCCTCACTAGACCCCTACATCATTAAAAGCAGACTTTTTTTCATAACAACTTAATTTTTAAGGGAAGGCATACTCTATTGCTTTGGAACTATATTTCAAATTATATTAAGAGTTCTGGCAGAACCTTTTAGATCTAATTTGAAATCATATCTATTTGTTTTGGTTTATTCAATAGGAGAACCTATTATTATGATGATTATTATGATGATTTGTTATTATTATTGTTGCTGTTATTGTTGTACCCTGGGGTACATGGAACACTGCATAAGAAAACAAAATACTGTCAAATGTGAAACAACATTAGGGATTTTTCAAAATAACAATTAATGGGACATATTTTTTAAACAAAGATCTCCCATTTTCCCAGTTCGTGTAAATGATTGGACCTACAATGTTTTGGAGCAGAAAGTGTGAAAAGATAATTGGAGGTAGAGTTGCCTAAGGTGGCTGAATACAAACTGCAACTCCAGAGAGCAATGCACCTTTTCAGCAGAAAGAAGAACATCAATTATTAAAATCATATATCTCTGATGCCAAAATGAAATGATCCACGGTATTGCTAATAGATCTGTTATTCCCAAAGTCAACCAATTCCAACACAAGGAGCTCCACTATCTCTTGTAGTTTCAAGCATCATAAGACGTGGCTTACTTATGAGTGGATTTCTTTGTGCAGAGACCTATATTAAACTGCATTGTACAGATATTTGCAGATATTTTTTAGAATTGTGCTAATTCCATTGTGAATGTATGCACTGTGATTGGACGACATGTTATTTGTTGATTTAAATCATCAGTGGGAAGTTTTATTTTGTTCACCTCTCCCAAAAAAAAAGAGAAAGAGAAATAAATGTTCCTCTTGTTGATTGCATCCAGGCACGATTAAAAAATACAACTGTGTAAGCACAATCCCAGAGCAAATTAAATCTGAAACCACCAACCTAATGCCTACTGTATGCCTCAATAACAAACACCTGTGCTAGATCAATTAGAAGCCATAATTTGCAGGAACAATGAATGGCCTGCAACTGTGATTCATTAATTAAAAAAAGTATCAGGCGCTTCCAGCTGCGTAAGCATCATGTCACATTTCTCAGTAACAAGACCAAGACCTAAATTATATCACGTTATCTCACCATGCTAACTATACTTTCAAAATGGCTATTGAGGAGTGATAAGTCTGATTTAATATGGCTGCAAGTCATTTTAATGTTTATTGTGTAAAAAACACTATAAACAAGGCAAATTGAGAATGAGAATGAGCTTTTATGAGCAAATTCTTAATACCCTGTTTAAATCACTGGATGGAGAACTAACTCCTGCCCGAACTATAGAACATAGTACAAAGCAGTTAAATGCGTATTTAAACCATGTGTATCAGTGAAAAGTAAAAAAAAAAAAAAAAGGATCTTGCATTGTTCTACTTATCTGAATGATGTGTAGGTGTATACCTTTCTATGTTTGATAGAAAAAAATAAATAAAAAGCTTTCCTTACCTGAGCCTGTGGTATATGTTCTGGGGTCCTGGCCGAACCTGTACGGGGAAGGGGTTATGAGATTTCCCCCCTCTCACTACATATCTGGGTACCGTATTTTGTGGGTGTGTTGCTACCCACCCATGGCACACTGCAACTCCTTTTAAATCCAGAGTGATAGCTGTGCAACATGGTGATGTGTGTTTAATTTCATTGATGCTAATAGACTCTATTTTATTATACATTATGCATGCAGTAATTCACCTGGCCAGGCTACTGCCGCTTATTAAATCTGCAGGTGGAGAGTTTAGGCCCCCACATTATGTGGTGTAGCCAAAAATGTAAGATTTTAAAAGCAATGTGGTAGGTAATCAAATTCTATGTAGAATGTATTGTTGTTGAATCCCTCTACTAGGCACAATAGACTGCTGTGAGAATAACAATCATCCTTTACTCCTAATTAATGACTAAATACTTAAACAAATATTGGTATTACTTTTTAGATGATTGGGATGTGCAATATACAGCTTATCTTCCTGTTTGCAAATACAAACTGTACATCGTTTAATGCCAGGTGTCTGGTATGTTATCTGTTATACTTGTGCTCTAATCTTCCATGCAGCTGAATAAATAACGCTAATTCTTCTGTTTTCCAAGAATGACATTTTTTTACACTAAGACCAAACTAAAATGGGTTGCAGATAAACTGAAAAAAATCTCTCTTTGATGGTCCCTCTGAATGGGATTATTTATATATTGAATATGCATATTTTCAACCTGGTGTTTGCAAAGATTTCTTCATTTGTTTCCTCCATGTCCTCACACAAGCTTCTTGTATAATTTATGCATATTAATAAAACAAATCCTTGTTTATATATTACTTACTAATTCAATGGGAATATATTAGCTGTGATCATAAATAAATCAAATTATTCCTACAAGAATGCTGCCACATCTGTTTTAGTAAAGTACGCAGTTTATCATTTTGTATTTCCAGCATTCAAAAGTTGCACTGCGCAGACAGTTTTCCAAGGTTTCCCAGCGTGTTCAAGGTAAAGGTATGTGTTTCAGTGTAAAAGGTTTAAACATCAATACAGGATGATGATGCTTACCATCAAATTCTAGGTTATTCATAAAATGGAACCATGAGCTTCATTTGAGCAGCTGCCTCACAGGAGACTACTCAACTTGCAGGTTACAATTTTAATTTTAAATTTCAGTAACTACTGAGTCTTGTGGGGAACTTATTCATGCTTTTCAATACTATTACTGTTCTTGTCTTTGGAGTTTCTAAATGATGGCGTCTTTGAAATATATTTATAATGATATATATACACTCACCTAAAGGATTATTAGGAACACCTGTTCAATTTCTCATTAATGCAATTATCTAACCAACCAATCACATGGCAGTTGCTTCAATGCATTTAGGGGTGTGGTCCTGGTCAAGACAATCTCCTGAACTCCAAACTGAATGTCTGAATGGGAAAGAAAGGTGATTTAAGCAATTTTGAGCGTGGCATGGTTGTTGGTGCCAGACGGGCCGGTCTGAGTATTTCACAATCTGCTCAGTTACTGGGATTTTCACGCACAACCATTTCTAGGGTTTACAAAGAATGATGTGAAAAGGGAAAAACATCCAGTATGCGGCAGTCCTGTGGGCGAAAATGCCTTGTTGATGCTAGAGGTCAGAGGAGAATGGGCCGACTGATTCAAGCTGATAGAAGAGCAACTTTGACTGAAATAACCACTCGTTACAACCGAGGTATGCAGCAAATCATTTGTGAAGCCACAACACGTACAACCTTGAGGCGGATGGGCTACAACAGCAGAAGACCCCACCGGGTACCACTCATCTCCACTACAAATAGGAAAAAGAGGCTACAATTTGCACAAGCTCACCAAAATTGGACAGTTGAAGACTGGAAAAATGTTGCCTGGTCTGATGAGTCTCGATTTCTGTTGAGACATTCAGATGGTAGAGTCAGAATTTGGCGTAAACAGAATGAGAACATGGATCCATCATGCCTTGTTACCACTGTGCAGGCTGGTGGTGGTGGTGTAATGGTGTGGGGGATGTTTTCTTGGCACACTTTAGGCCCCTTAATGTCAATTGGGCATCGTTTAAATGCCACGGCCTACCTGAGCATTGTTTCTGACCATGTCCATCCCTTTATGAACACCATGTACCCATCCTCTGATGGCTACTTCCAGCAGGATAATGCACCATGTCACAAAGGTCGAATCATTTCAAATTGGTTTCTTGAACATGACAATGAGTTCGCTGTACTAAACTGGCCCCCACAGTCACCAGATCTCAACCCAATAGAGCATCTTTGGGATGTGGTGGAACGGGAGCTTCGTGCCCTGGATGTGCATCCCACAAATCTCCATCAACTGCAAGATGCTATCCTATCAATATGGGCCAACATTTCTAAAGAATGCTTTCAGCACCTTGTTGAATCAATGCCACGTAGAATTAAGGCAGTTCTGAAGGTGAAAGGGGGTCAAACACAGTATTAGTATGGTGTTCCTAATAATCCTTTAGGTGAGTGTATATATATATATATATATATATATATATATATATATATATATATATATATATATATATATATATATATATGTTAATGGAATAACCATAATCGTGTTTGCTTCCTTGACTGTTTCTATTCAAATGTAACTCCTTTTCAATTATCTTTAACGATTCTGCTTAGAAATGCTATTAAGTTTGCATCTATGATTATTAGAATTATTATAATTCCTCTTTTGACCTTTTCTTTACACCATAGCAATGGCCTTAAAACAAGTCTCTGGATCTCATGAAGTTTTAAAAAAAAGTGGTTTTATATTCCTATGGCTTTACTTACTCCTTATGAGACTGCTTCAGTCAACAAATGCAGAAATGTTGTGTTTGCTTCTTTAAGTAAATGATCAAGAGTCTTCTGCCTTTTTCTCTTTCAACACTAAATTAACCAAATGGCTTAGCTGTGCTAGAAATAGATGATAATATACAAATAATAGCAGGCATTTATGAAAAGTAAAACAAAAACATCTAAAAGAAAAGGTTTAAAGTTTATTCAGAGTCATATAATTTATTTTTAAAAATGCATTTTTTTACAGTGAACACTTCCTATGATCTGAAAATCAGTAGTATCTCTAGTAATGAAAATCAATCCAGACCTAGGGTTCCCTCAACAAAGTGTTTTATTTTATTTTGCATCTTAATGACAATGTACTCTGCTCTGAAATTATTTTCATAAACATACATTTTCACTCTTAACAAAATTGCCTGCTTATATGTATGTCTTTGTTTTACTGTTATTCTTCCATGCATTAGTCAGCAACAGACACTACTGGTTAAGGTTAAGATAGCTGAGATAAGAAAATTGTGTGATGGATATTTGTTTAAAAAATAGTTAGATGGACACACTGCAACAACAAAATATTGTTAAGCATGCTAACTTCTATGTTTTTGTACAAACACCTCTAAAGCACAGCAAAGCAAAGAAATAAGTGGCCACACTCGACTTATCCTGATCTCAGGGCATGTGAAGAAATGTGAACTGTCTGAAGTTTCCTGGCATTGTGGGGCCATTCCCAGCCCTGGGTGTCTTTGTATTTATTAATTTATTTACTTACTTACTTATTTATGTATTTATTTAACTACGTTAGGAAGTCTTATATTTTAATATTGCATTCTAGTACAGTGCTTGAGTATATTACAAAAATTATGCCTTAAGTCAAATAATACATGAAGTGATGCAACATTAATACAATATTTTCACCAGAAAAGGCAATTTTACACAACAATAAACAAGTGGATCTGTGCTGGTTACAGTCCTAAGGGGTTGCATATTTATTCATAGATTGTTAGACTACATCGTATGTAATACTTTGTGAGTATTTTGTGTAAGATAAGCAACAGTAATCTGTAGTTGTATTGTTTTGTTTTTTCATTGGTATTTTTCTTTTAGTATTGTAAATATAGGTTAAAACGACAATCTGATATATATTATTTTCATTTTATTTATGTACACATTGTATAGCTGTGAAGTCTGTTTTGGGGTCCTATTTTTCAGAAACTACTCAGAATGATGTGATATGTATAATGATATGTAAATAATAATAATAAATGCAAACAACAATTATGAAAATAATAGTTTGATGGAGTCTCTGCAAAAACTTTTGAGAACTTGGATACAATGGGATATGTCAATGCAAGACGTGTCTTGAGACTTTTCAGTGTAAGCTCTGCTTTCTTTACTAAGCATTATAACGTCCTAATAATATGTTCTGAATGCAAGTGCTGTTTTTTTACATAATGAAATGAAAAAAGGGCATGGTAACTCAATATAGTATATACATACAAATGTACAATTATTTTCATAGTAAGAAAGCAAACTGACAGAAAATAAAGGGCTAAAAGAAATGATAGAATATGGAGCTTTGCACAGGTGACTCTAATGAAAAACACCAAGTATAATGCATCATGTTTTTCAGCAATAATCCTGCTGCTTGAGATTTGAAACAGACACAAATGAGAAACAAACTTCCTGTCACTCAAAACAAGCTCAAACAAAAACATGTTTATTTTGCTCAACAATGAAATGTTGTGCCATTTTCAAAGAAAAAAATTTAACAACCCTACAATATTAGAAGAGATGGCAATGACTATGGGCTTAGCAAAAAGTATGAAGCAAGTATATAATAAACTTTAAATAAACCTATTACCTGACACTGTAATGTCAAAACACCACACCCCATATAAGGACAGATGGGTGAAGAGCTGAGGGCTGGAGTTGCCATTGAAAGTTTACATAGCATCTATAAAACACTTTTGTTCTTTGGCATATTTTACAGAAAATAAGTATTCAATAATACACAATCTATTACATTCAATTAGTCTGTTGATAACAACAGATGTTATATGGCAGAATTGGTTTGAGGATCATAGAGTACAAATCTAAAATACAAGTCTCAAATAGAAACAATTACAGGTATTAATGGGAGACACTGTAGATGTGAGTTCTAATCCATAATTAATTTGATGTATTAAGTGTTCATTTTATAAAACATTAAGTTTTTAAAGCTTTGACTGTGGATTATAGTAACTAAATGGTTGATTTTTGGCAACACTGTCCATGCTGCCAGCACCACTGACCCCGCCTCTGCTGAAAAAGACCCATCTCTGAATTGTAACGTGTCTTCAGCTGACACCACCTCAGAAAAGGAAGCCCACACCCGCCTCGGAGTCCTGGAACAGAGTGCAGTAAACACTGACGACTATTAAAGATCACCAGTTGACCTTTTCTGTAGATTGGCCATCGACTCCAAGGGTAAAAGATCTCTAACTCTATTAATATTATAATCATCTCTAAAGTAATTATTCAAATCAAGGCCTTATAATATTGCTGTTTTTAAGTATATTCATATTTTTACATAGGGTATTCTTGAGGACATAGACTTCCAAATTGTTTATATAGTATTTATGTTATATTCTCTGTGATGGCACAATTAAGAAGGGTATATGCCAAGTATCTGGACATAAGCAGCTAAAGTAAGAAAACAGACAGATGATGTGATGTGTGATGTTGATTAGGATTTAAGTTTGATAAAATTCTGCTTTAATTCTATTTAAGGAAAAGTGAAAAAGTCAATGGTGAGCAACATATTTGTAGGAGTTTTTTTATTTATTTTAAAGACACGTCATTCACATTTTCTGTAGTCTTTTATTTAGTATATTTGTTTAATATTTTATCTGTTGCCTGCATATTAGGATAATTCTGGAAAACTGGTTTAACTCAATCAATCAATCAATAAATCAATTAAATAAATTGTGATTTTACATAGCCTGCATTAAAACTGTATTTACATTTCAACAAGTTGCCTATGAGGCATGTTCTAATAAACTGATAACTGTTGCATGACCTAACTGCATGTTTATTCATTGTAAGTCAACACACAGTGAATATTAGGAATAGGCCCATTGCTATCAACACACACTTGCTCCCACTATAAGGCTCTGGGCCCTACCACAATAGACATTTGAATTTCATCACCTACCAGAAAGACCTGATAATGAAAACAAGGAATCCAGTTGAGAAAAGAAAAAAGAAAAAATCTTCATGAAAGCTTTTTTAAGCTTATGCATCGCATTTTTCAAGCAAATTGACTTCCATTATTGTGAAACAACTGTAGCATGGCTGATGCCTTTGCATAAACATTATAGTAAAACAGAAAGGCACAGGCTCATGCTTACATAAATAAGTGAAAAGATTATGTGCTCTGTTATTTAATAGATACCATTAGAAATAATGCCATTTTGCAGCCAACTGCTGCTCACTCATTCTCTTTATAATTATCCAATTTTGTAAATCAGCAGGTGCCACAGAAAATTTATTGAAGGCACCATTCCGAATATGATTTATGACAAAAGCTGGATCGACGAGCAAAGTGTGCTCAGTTCTGCATCAATGCTATTAATGTACATTTTGAGCAGTATATCTTACTGTTGGTGGCAGGCCACATTGATAGTCTGAATGCATTACAATCCAAACACCATGAAGTAACTGATGCTTAAAGCCAAAGTACCAACCAATCACCGTAAATTTACAGAAATTTCAGACATCCAAGCATTACATCTTTGTGATTATTGTACCTTGCACCAAAATACACGGCTGTGATGTTTTGATGCAAAACAAAACAGTTGTACCAAAAATGTGCACATTAAAAAGACATCTAGTATTCCCTTTATTAATTCTTCCTTTTTTGCAAGTGTCAGTTAATGTAAATCAAAACAACTATGTTCTTAATGCATTTGTTTCCACCCATAAGCACAATTATATTGTAATAAAACACAAAGCAATTCAAAGAATCCAAGACATAAATTAGACTGTTTAGATGCCCCTCCCTAAACCTGGAACTTGCACCAGTAATTTGAAGCTATGTGCACATATATATGTAAAGTGAACACATTTCATCAACTATTGTTATCTTAATTGCAGATTGTTTTTTTTTCATGTCTGCATTGATCACAATATACCTTTTGGAATCGTGTAATGCATAACAAAGCAACACATGTGTTCTTGTCAAAATAAACACTTAATTAATTAAAGTAAAGATTTAAAAGGTCAGTTGCTTATAGATGTAAACACCTGGATGCCATGATTAACAATTGGTTATTTTGAGTACCTTAAAGATACAGAAATAAGAATATTGCGAGGTGTTAACAAGGGAAGGATTTAACATAAGATGGTGCTTGGAACTATCTAATTATAATGTGTGAAGTACTGGAGTCAACGAACAAATGCCTGTGAGAAACATATGACACTAATCAAGCTGGGGTGCCAGGATGCAGTGTGCTGTATAAACCACTGGCTGTTGGAGTGAGAGAACGAAATCTGTAAGAAATCACAGAAACCTTTTCTTCAGTGGAGGTAGCATTGCTTGTCTCCTTATTTCTCTCCATAATGGAGCGAAGCTCAGATTCTCGGCTTTAATGCTGCGCTGTTGACATCACCTTCCTGCCACAGAACCTGCGTCCCATTAAATGCCTAATTATGAGAGCGCTGAACCTGATATTTACAACGTGACCCACCTGCCTTAACTGTCGGAAAAATGCCATGGCTTTCAGGTGGAGGTATTGTAAAGATACATATTGCCAGTGCTTCTAAAATTATACACAATCTACATCTGAAAAGGTATGTTTCAAATAGAAAGTATTAAGAACTATTAAAAACATATTTGTAATTGTGAGGTTAATTGCGTGGGGCCAGTTGATGGCTGAAGCCATAAATTGAGTTGGTTGCACTGGATACCCACAATTAAGCAGACAGTTCCAGAGAAATTGGGGTTTGAAAGTGTGTGTATGTAAATCAAGATCTGTGTGACCAGTCGCTGGATTAAACATTCCTATACAGTCATTCCTATGAGATGAATAATTAATGTTCCAACTTAACAAATACCATCAAAAATATATTGATTATCTGATACACTTCAAAATATTGTGCAAAACAAGTCAAAGCCAACACTAGAGGGAACCATAACAGAATCACTTCCAAACATTTTGAAAAAAATATGGAAGAAGCTACTATGGTACTTAACTCCATATCCCAAAATTATAAGTTTTTAATATATCTATAGTATAAGAAAATGTTATTTGCATAAATTGTACAAGATAAAAACACATAATCTGCCTTCTCCTATAACACTGTGCTGCCTTTCTCAGCTGTACATGTGTAAGAACCAATTGGAAGTGCAAAACGTCAACAGTTACAAATATATATATTGAATAACATTGTTATTATTCAATACAATGATACCAAGATTGTTTTGGTTGAATATATGTTGTAGGCTTGGGCTGTATGCATACAATAGGATGCAAAAGTCTTAATTTTACTGTGAAAATAAAAATGTATCTATGTTAACCAGTTAAAATATTAGTTCAATACATTTCCATTAGATATTAGATACAAGGTAGAGGGAAATTAACAGAGTGTGTAACTGCAAGCACAAGGGAGGATAATGCCATTATAAGGGAGGGGAACCCTCTGTGAAGGTTAATGTTTCGCTTAGTCACACAAATTTTGCATAACAAAAAACGCTTTAATTTTTTCAAGAACTGAACAATTTGCCATTGACAATGAAATGACAGCTCTATGGGCACTGCTCTCTGATGTAGAGAAACTATAACTTCATAAGCTAGACTCCATTAAACTTTGTAAAATATATCTCCAGGACACCATGACTTGAATAGAACCTTGTAATTTTAGTTTGCGCATTTAAAATATCATCTCGGATTGATCCTAAATCATCATATCATTTGAATTATCTAGCCCGAGGCCTGTCGAGAATCTTATTTTATCAAGATGTGCGTCATGGCTGAGTGTTGATATTCACGTCATGCAGTGCTACCATCTTGTATTATATCTTGAATAAATCAAATCTACAGTCAAATTAAGTTACTGGGGTGTATGTACTATGTGTATATATATTGTTACACTTCAAAGAGGGTGTATGTCAGGTGTGTCACGTGTGTCAAGTTGAAAGCAGTGGACTGGGGAGAGGAAACTGTCTTTTAAGCAGGGGGCGATCTTGTAGTCGTTGTCTGTGAACAGGGGTAGTAAGTCGTAATTGGGTTTGGTAGGCGGTCCGAGGTCAAGTACACAGAGTAGCATCATACAGAATAGGGTCGTAAACAAGATATTCAATACTCTGATTAATTATGAATCTGCTTGCTTTTCTAATGCTCCTTCGCCCTTGTACACTTCCCTTATGGTAAAATGCACCAATAGAGCAGGAGAGAGGTCATTTAATAGTCGGCAGGTCCTTTTCAACGGTATGTGTATGACTCCAACACAGGTGCCTTTAATCAGAGCAGGTAATTAGCTGTAGGTGTTTCTCTCCTTTTATCTCCCATTATGTGCCATGTCCTGGGATGAGTCACAATATGTATTAGTAAGAATCTTATTTATACCTTTCTTGATTATTAAAATGCTCTTGCCCTGGGCATTAACAAATTTTGTTAACAGTTGGTAATGCACAACCATTGATTACAATGCTGCAATGTAATTATGTTTCTGGTGCTTAGAAAAGTTCACTAGGAGTACAACCACTAAAGTTTGTGATTGCAGGGAAAAAAGGAAAAAATATATTTAATTGAAGGATTAAGAGTAGGTTCAACCAAGAAAATATGAAGAAAACAAAATAAAAGATTGCACTGTTTTTTGTGGACAACCCTGTTACAACCCAGATGAACCAAACCAGAGGAGAACCCAGGAGTTACACAACATACAGTTTAAGCAAAATAAAGTATTGGAACACAAATATTAAACCCATATTTATACAGTACATCAATACATTATATGATATTGAGGATATGCATAATAATAAGGGACATAATAATAATAATAATAATAATAATAATAATAATAATAATAATAATAATAATAATAATAATAATAAATAATAATGCCTATATCTCTTTAATTGATATGAACACTTCTAAAGATTTTCGACCAGACTTGAAGCTGGCGTTAAATTACAATAAACAGCATTTTGTTAAAGAAAACAAGGCCATGGTTAGAACATGTTTTAAAATGTTTTCTTAACTAATGACTGTATCCAGTTGATTTATGTGTCTATTATATTTATCCATCCATCCATTTTCAATAACTGCTTCATCCAGTACAGGGTGTGTTATATGTATTATAAAACAATAATACTTTTTTTCCTCTCCCTGTTAATTTGGTTGTGCTTTATATAACATTATTTTCTAATTTAGTCTTAGTAATTATACACCTATTGTGTAAAATACATCAGATTTTAGTAGATATCATAGTAATACGATTTCCATATATCAGAAAATACAATGCCTAGAATATCTTTGTGTGTATGAGTGTCCAGGAAGGCAGATAGTAAAGTACAGAATTAAATCAATAATTTTACTTGCAGGAAATAAGTGTTATTACTTTTCTATCAATTCCTTAATTCTGTAGCTCTTGTTTTATGGTATAAGGGAAATTATGACCCTGAAATCTAATTTGGTGCAACCAGAAGTATTAAATTAGGTACAGAAATAAATTCTGCCAGTTTTCAATAAAACATATTCTATTCAGGGAATGTTAATTTATTGAAAGGTTAGGGAAACTTAATTTGCTCCAAATACCCTCTACTTTATTTCCACTTCAAATGATTGAACTCATTTTTAAATATAAATTTGGCAAATCTTTATATGCAGGAACCTATCTAGGAGTCATATACATCAAAGTTTTGAGAAGTTCATTAAATTGCAGTATGCTAGTTACTTTCAATAGAGCAGTAAATTTGCTGTAATAAATGGCTCAGTAGATTTCTTGGGTTTGAAGGCAACAGGAAACTCATGCTGAGATTTAGATATGAGTGCATGGCAAATGGTTCCTAAAGGTAATTAATGGCACTCTTATTGCTAATTAAAAGCTCTTAGGTTTCCCCACACAAGGCTGTTGCAGCTGCTTCTCTTCCACTCACTGCTAAGAAGAGACATAAATTCTAAGACAGTATCATGAAAAGCACCTGGTTCTGCCTGCACCTGCCATGATGAGACCATATTTCATTCTGTCAGTAAATTAACATTCTCCAGGGCTAAAAAGGCAGATTTTTCATCTCTCACATCATTCCCTAGTGGCAAGGGACAGTAGTTTGTATCCTTTTTCGATACTAAATATATCATATTGTTGTTTGGTTCAGTGATGCAGACACCTGCCTCCTGCAGTAAACGTTGTGCTCTAGATCTAAAAGATTTCCCCAGGGTTCCACATTCAAGTATTGGCTTGTAACTATAGCTTAATATCATGTCAAGATCTCCTAAGGATGATACAGCTTGTCAAGTGATTGCAGGATTGAACCTTCATCCAGTGAAAGTCTGAAAATGTCCTCTGAGTGTTTGAAGCATGAGCAGACAAATAAAAGGCTAGCAAGTCATTTGTAAAGATAATAAGTAACAGCATGGATTTTCCATTTGCCATTAAAGTTTGATAAGAATGAAAAGAGAGCAGCATAGGACAATGTTCAGTTATTATAGATAGCAGTGCATTTAACCCATTACAGATCTGCATTAAACCCAGTGGAATAAAGCGGAATGCATTTTTAGTTTTTTATTTCCTTTTTTTTCTTATGTCAAATAAAATATGTATATATTCAAGTTGCTCATGTAAGTTCATTATTACAATTATTAATGTATGTATGTATTTATTTATTCATGAAGAGAATATATGGCTCACTTTACACAAATGTCTGATGAAGAAGTACCTTATGACGCAGGGCTATTAATTAAAGGTGCTGGTAATGGGGCAAGCCTGTTGCAGTTGGCATAGATGTGGAGCAACAATTATGACCAGGCGGAGCATTTATTATTCATCTGGAGACTACTTCTCTGCTGGCAATCATTAAATTTAATAGTAATAGGCCATATGTGTTACAACAGGACAATGATTTTGCTTACCCTGCACATTGATTCTATAAAAAATACCTAAAAGTTTACTGTGGCTATTTGAGTCAATAGTAATTATAAAATATATAAATAAATTCCAGTGTACTGAAGCTTGGCTGTCCCCTACAGTATGTCAGTCTGTTATGACCTTGAACAATGCTTCAGAGTCACTCCACCGCCTCCCCCCCCCTCGCAACCTGTCAAATACTGTTGAGAGAGGAGGGCATTAGGGATTAAGAAGAGAGAAGACAAAAGGGCTAACCCCATTTTATAAGAATGGTAAACAAAATATATCATGAGGACAATGTTTTCTTTTGTAAATTAAAATATTGTTTTGTAAATCATGCATCAGTGACAAACATTTCTTTAAATCTCTTCCCTACACAATTAAGTTGTATTCCTAACCCCAACAAAAATAGATATGTTCTTATTGAAAGCATGCAAGACACTGCACCATGTGCATACAACAAAATGTCAAACTATATATTATAACAAAGGCAACAACTGAGGCAGAGGAGCTGCAATTGTAACAAGGTAGGTGCTGCAGTTGAAATTATAGGAATGGATTCGGCAGAAAAACAACTTGTCATCTATATATTCTATGATAATATGATGAATTGTCAGTGTAGACACCTCGATCATCTCCGCTGTCTACCAAAGCCATACTTTATCACTGTCACAGCCTTGTAAGACAATAAGAGATGAGCTAATATAAGCTAGTGGTACCTCAGGATACTTGAAGCATAATAGCAAAGGCCTACATATGGCCTTCTACTAAATTACCCAGCACATAAACACAGCAGGGGGAGTTCAAACAGCCCTCTTAATCCAAAGTTTGGTTAGCATAGTTAGAGAGAAAGTCATTTGAGTTTTCTGGAGCATACAGCTGACGACTGTTATTTCAGTGTTGTCATTTTAAAAGCATTAAATTCCTCTCCCCCTTCCTGCTACCATTGCAGAGATTAATATTTTAATAGGGGCCAATCTGAAAAAAGGGGGTTGTGGGAGGGAGCATGGGCTTTGATCTCATATAATTAATAGGTATGGTACAGTCATTTCATGTTAAGAAATGTGGCAGCAATCAATGTGCATATATTTAATTTTTTCCTTAACTACGAAGAGTAATAATATCATTTAATAAGGTTTTATTTAATGCATGTTAAAAAAAAGTATTTTATTGAAATGCTATTATTAATATACAATGTTTTTACTGATTTGTTCTTCACACTAACCTAACAATAATCACAAAATGTGCCATACAAAATCAACTGCAAAATAGAGTCTAGGTTTAAATTCCTTTCATACTAACTTTATTTATCTGTGTGAATGAGTAATGCTTACACACTGGCAACAGAATAGATAAATAAATAAAGTTGCCTTCATACATCATACATGTATTTTAGCTTTTGTTGGAATAACAGTATTGACACATTGAAGAAAATTCTTTCTGGGGCGATGCACACTTGTTTAGCAATGCTCAATGAAAGGTCATTCCTTGCATTGGAGGTTCAAGGCCACGGAAAGGTTTATGAGACTCTGTGAATGGTTTACTACTGCAGCATTTCATAGCAATGCATTTTTTATTTATGAAAGTCAACTAGAATAGGCAGACAGCCAGCAGACCACCACTGAAACATCCATCAAAACAGTAGATTAAAGACATCAGCTTTAAAGGTGTTTGCCTTAAAACTAAATGTAGTTAATTACCAGACTACAGTATCATACAGTATTGTATAACTTTCATTATGTATATTTTCCCAAAATTCTACCTGGCTTTGCCAAATGTCTAAAAGTATCAGAATAAGTGCAGAAAACAAAGTGTATCATCTACACTACACATACAAATATATTTGCCTCTGGAGCGTACACTGTTTTCTGTAATTCAGTATACATGACAAACGTTAACAAATATTGCATTTCTACATTATGGTGACAAAAAGATAAGAAACATCAGGATGATCTGTGATTCTTTTTGTGTTTCTGTCTATGTGCTGTTGCTCTTTTCTTTTTTTATTCAATATTAAACACAAATACCAGTCTAACAAAGAGGTGTAAAGAAAATCAACACAAGCTTTTCTATTATCCATATGCTACCCATTATTTGGGAGTCTTACTGGTATCCCTTATTATAATTGGCTATATTTTTTCCCATAGTGGGAATATGTTAATGTTCTACGCTGGTAAAAATTAGCACAGAGCAGCTTACATTTTTGCATCTCTCTGACAGATTAATTGCATAAATGCAGCTATTATATGCATTAATTAAACTAATTGTCAAGGAGCTGCAGGTAAATGAATGAATGTAACATAAGCACAAAGGTACAATCTGTAAGAATAAATAATGGCACCTGATTTCTGTTAGCTCACTCTTTTCTTTTTTTTGTCCATTTCCCTAATACATATTAAAGTAAACTGCTTGAAAGAAAAATTATGAAGACTTATTTCCTGTTCAGGGATTATTGTGAGGAGCACAGCAGTTGAAGAAAAATAAATAGGTAGGGGATTGGAGTTTTAATTCCACCAATTTATATATATGAATTATGTTTGTGAAAAAATAGAAATAAACCACAAGCTCATTTGTTGCATAGATTTCACCACAAGGTCCTTTTTTAATAATTTACTATTGAATCTGACAGAGTTTGGGTTCTTTGGTTACTTTTCCCTTCATGTGGTTTAGTTAGCAAGTCCATTTTTCAATAGACACCCCATGGACAATTAATCCCTGCCGTTCTCTTTTTTGGTGCCAATATGGTCCCGTGCTTTTATGGAGAACAAACAATTTCCATTATTAAATTGCTTTTCTTTTTTAATAATTTGTCTCAAAACATTTGAAATCCAATTTTACAACATGTTTTAAGGTGATCTCTTAAAACTTTATTATTATGAATTGCAGTTTGTTCTTGTTTGAGTTGTAAGCACATTTTCATATTTTATTGTGAGCAGGGGACATGTCAAAATGCAAAACACATGTCAGAAAAATAATAACACAATTTTGGTGTCAACACAAAATTCAAGAGTATCAAATCATGTAATGATACTAGTCTTGATTCAGAATGTAAATGTAAGCACAGTTAACATGCCTTTAAATGTAACATGTTAACATGGTACATTTAGGTTTTACAACAGAGGTCTGAACCTTGCAACATCATTTAGGTTATTTGGTGAAAAACTGACTTAGACATAATAGCCACATAGACATAATTACTTAAGGAAAGTTACTTAATTGTCAATCATCTTGCTCACTGTGGCTGCAATGTCTGAAACCCTGCACCCAGAGGAAACGCAACAATTCAATTTTCAATGTAGTTAGAAAAACTGTAAAATTTTAAAGCTTGTTTTAGTCATTCCTCGTGTTTTGTTTGTTTTGTTTATTTTTTATATATATTTTTGTATCCATATATTGAGTTGCCGGGGAATTGTATAAATAAATAAACAAAGTAAGAGTTCAAAGATAACACATTGACAAAATACATATGCTCACACCGACTGTAAAACTATCAGTTAACCCCTTGCATTCATTGTATTGTTTTGTTTTTCTAGTTTAGTTTACTGAGGAAAACACTACACAATATGCTGCAAGTTAATTGTAGTCACGGTAAATTGGCGGAGAAAGGTGGTGAGAGTAAATTAACACTTTTAAACCCATTTTATATCAGATCACCATCTTCTGTAGTAGTTTGTCATTTGGTTGTGCTCTGTTTACACTAGCATACATAACAGTTGCCAACTTGCTTGTTTGCTACTGTGAAAATGAGTGTCTCTTTCTTGCGACCGGTGCCTATACATTCAGTCATTAGCTTGTTCTTTTTTTTTTTTTTTGGACATAAGACGCCAAAGGACTTGTGAGAGATCACATCCGAAATAGAACTGCACAGAGTCATTTGTCAACTGTAAATCTTGACACGTATTTTCTGGAGAATCCTTTTTTTTTCTTTTGTCTTCTTTTTGGGAAGTAATAAAAACAGAACAGAACAATTATAACAATGATGGAAACTGAATGAAATTTTCAGAACAGCATGGTGCATCTGGCATGACAGCTGTGTTTTCTTCAAGTGTTAGATGAGTGCGGAGCGTTGCAACCCTTTCAGGGAGAAATTAAAATGTAGGTGATATTTAGCCTTGTGAGTTGTGAATTAGCCTTACATCTCAGGGAGCTTTTCTCCTGAAAAACTGGCAATCTAACAAAGGCATTACAAACATAATACTCTTTGTATAAAAGTGCTCAACTAAAGAAGCTAATTTTCAGGCTCTTTGAATGAAAGTGTTTGCATTAAGTTAATCATTTGTATTCTGAGATGAGAGAAATTACTGAGTATTTGTCCACCTTTTTTGTGTTTGCTTTACTTTGTGTGTTGCTCTACTTTCAAAAGTTTTGAGACACAAATACAAAGTATTGAGTACCAGTAAGAGATTGGTCTTCTGTGAAATCAGTGGATAAATCAGGCTAAAGAATGGACATTTTGAGCAATGTGTTCCAAAGTATGATGACTCCATTAAAGCCAAAAAAAAAAAAAAAATCCAGTTTGAAACTAACTTTCATGCTTTAATTCAATAGGTTACCATAAACTATGCTACTCAGACAACCTATGTCAAAACTAATTGGAAATGTGCAGTGAACTGTTTACTGCACACCTCAAATTATGTAATATATCCTAATGTATTAAAAATTTGAAATTTCTGGTTTATTAATATATTGGTTCCACAGTAACTGATGGAATGTTGTGGGATATGAGTCATGTTACAGTTCAGGTCACCTGTCACATACATCTTCTGCGATGATAATACATCATGTCATACAATTTATACACATTTGTATTTTTATTTTACTCACATATTCTTCAGTAATTTAAAGCTCTTGGATAGATAAAACAGACTCCCATCTTTCCATAGAGTAAAACTACAGGCAGTCACAATGTGATGTTCCAAAACAGCCCTGCCAACATACATCAAAACCTGCTCCGGAGGGCTCACCGTCTTGGGTGAGGAGAGGTTATTTCAGCTTACATAAAAAAACAAGGCTTTCTTACTTTGAGTTTGCATAGAATGCAGATTGTTCCTTATTTCTTTTTCTGGATATCATTCAGATAACTTTTCTCATGGCACCTTTTTTCTTAACTGTGACTCTTTATAACTCATACTTTCATTCTCAATAACAATACAAACAAAACACAAACGCAAAAACAACTGAAGTAAAGTAAATATTTTTCTTACTGCACTGATTTCAATTTCTGGTGCTAGTTTGAAACCGTGTATCCAGGTCAATAGTTTGTTAACCCAAAAGCAACCCACCTCCCCTATGAGCTAAGGTTTGCCGGTTCAATCCCAGCTCATGTCATTAGCTGATTGTGATGGGAAGAGCTCAGTGGTGGCCGGGTTGGGGTAGGTAAATCGACAGGGCTTCTCTTGGCTTGTTGCTAACGAGTGTCTCCTGCAGGTTTCTGTACACCTACAGGCTTGCTGTACGGCTGGGAAGGATGTGTGTCTCTGTGAACAAGGACAGCCAGGATTGGAGGAGTCTGGTTGTACTTCCTCACCCTCCCCATGTGAAGGTGTGTGGGATTCATAGCATCATGCCGACAAGCATTAGCACAATTGGTGATTTCCAAATTTAGGGAAGAAGAAAACACTCAAAATAATTGGAAATTCCAAATTTGGAAAATAAAAAACAAAAAAAACAGCCGACCCCAGGAGCTGAACTCAGGGTAATGCAAAGCTGAAGTACAGGTAATGTGTCTCTTTAATAAATTGGTGTCTGTACCCCAATTTTTTAAGACTTTAGTTCTGTGTCAGGACGAGATCTCAAGGGAGCAACACATTTTTTTCCTAAACCTAAAAATATATTTTTTTCTTCAGATTTACAGTATTGTAATTAATGACAGGTTTTTACATCAGCCTTATCTTTACATGGTAATAATACCTTATGTTACAATAATTAAGCTATTTGGGACAACTATTTGTCTTCAAATGGGTTGGTTTCAGATGATCAATAAATGTATTTTTTACAGCTGAGTACATACTGTAGTGAAAGAAAAGTTTGTATCTAAAGATGTTCAATGGAAAATAGATTGCTTTCATTTCTTCAGTGATAAATGTACAGCCAACATCTTTTAGCTTTCAAGGAATGCAACAACATTATATAGAAGAGATTATACTTTTATAACAGCACATTCTAAAAGAGAGAAAATACAAATCAATGGCCATAATATACAAATTATGAAGTAGTGTTTCTAAAGCAAAATGTAAAAACATCCAATGTTCAGTGAAATGCAGGTGTTTACTCTGAACTAGAATGCAATAAGTAATTTCTATGAATGTGGAACACATGGGGACAGATATTCAAAGCTTTTGCTCAGCTGTGATGGAGAAAGATGTTTTCCTCCCTTCCTGTTGGTATGCAGTACATGTCTGTAAATGTTATCTGTTCCCTATTCTCAGTTATCTAATCAAGGGGCCCACAGTTATAGAGGGGTCACAATTACAAATTACAAAATTGTAATAACTGTATTCAGTGTAAGGAAATCACAAGAATCTGCAGGAGCCCACATGTAGTACTTTTGAAAGTTTTTATTTACATCTAGTCTAGCTATAGAGAAGATGGTTCAGCACCATCACCATATTGCCACAAAATCAAATGGAAGTACAAAATCCATGTATAACACCATTCAGACGGTCACAGATCACTCAGTTTCAATCAGATTTCCTAGCCAATAGGCTTGTTTTGTTCAGAACAACCTAATGATTAATCCAGTATGTATTATTTGATACACAAATTCAGGTCCAATTATCTAAAATCCTTGTGTATTAGTACACTGTAAACAGAGTTTTCCATCTTGACATTTTGAGCTCTTCACATCGTTAGAAAGCTTTCAGGGGATACCAAACACTTGGCAAACAACACAACAGTGAAGAGTACACATGGGATTAAAGAAAAGCACATGGATTTGGTGACCTTTTAAGGGTACCAGAGGGGTTTGTCAGCTCAAGGGCTTAAATTTTGGTAAACAAAATTATTCCATGATTTCTTTTTTATCTCCAATTGTTTATTTGTTCTATGCTTTAATTTCAGAGTACATTGAGACATTAAACTGAATACATTTCAATAAAAACTGGAAAAATGTAGGTGTTCTAAAACTTTTGACTGGTAGTGTACATAATAGCATTATGTTTGATTATGTTTATGTGTATTATCCTGCAGTAAGACAGCCTATATACATACAGACAATTATGGGTATTGGGTAATATTTATCACTACTACGTCCACAATATTGTATTTGTACTGCAATACTATGTGTATGAGCCTCGTTGTTTGCCCTGTCAGGACAATGGCATAGAGGTGTCCACTATATTACCGAGGAGGTCTGCATTCAGGATGTGTCCAGACTCGAGTGCACTGCACAGTGTGGACTGATACCAGTTGTGTGCATCGTGAGCCCCCCCACCTCATACAGTTAGGTCAATAAATATTTGGACAGTGATACAATTGTCATCATTTTGGCTCTTAACTTCACCACAATGGTTTTGAATCTTTAATTTGAGGGTAGTTACATCCAAATTGGGTGAACGGTATAGGAATTACACCTATTTTTATATGTGTCCCCCCTTCCCATTTTAGGGGCTCAAAAGTAATTGGACAAACTAACATAATAATGAATTAAATTGGGAGTTTCAATACTTGGTTTAAAATCCTTTGCAGTGACTGCCTGAAGTCTGGAACCCATAGACATCACCAGATGCTGGGTTTCTTCCCTGGTGATGCTCTCCCAGGCCTGCACTGCAGCTGTCTTTAGGTCCTTGTTCTTGGGGTGTTTTGCCTTCAGTTTTGCCTTCAGCAAGTGAAATGCTGCTCAATTGGATTCAGGTCAGGTGATTGACTTGGCCATTGCAGAAAATTCCACTTCGTCACCTTAATAAAAGTCTTGGGTTGCTTTCGCAGTATGCTTCGGGTCATTGTCCATCTGCACTGTGAAGCGCCGTGCAATGAGTTTTGAAGCATTTGACTGAATCTGAGCAGATAAAATAGCCCTAAACACTTCAGAATTCATCCTGCTGCTTTTGTCAGCAGTCACATCATCAATAAATACAAGGGAACCAGTCATACATGTCCATGCCATAACATGCTTCACAGATGAGGTGGTATGCTTCGAATCATGAGCAGTCCCTTCCCTTCTCCATACTCTTCTCTTCCCATCATTCTGGTACAAGTTGATCTTTGTCTCATCTGTCCATAGGATGTTTTTTCCAGAACTGCACTGGTTTCTTTAGATGTTTTTTGGGAAACTCTATTCTGGTCTTCCTGTTTTGGGGGCTTACCAATGGTTTACATCTTGTAAACCCTATGTATTTACTCTGGTGAAGTCTTGTTGACTTTGACACAGATATGCCTACCTCCTGGAGGGTGTTCTTGATCTGGCCAACTGTTGTGAAGGGGTTTTTCTTCACCAAGGAAATAATTCTTCTTCTGTCATCTACCACAGGCCTTTTTGGTGTTCCTGAGCTCACCAGTGTGTTCTTTCTTTTTAAGAATGTACCAAATGGTTTATTTGGCCACATGTAATATTTTTGTTATCTCTCTGATTGGTTTCTTTTGATTTCTCAGCCTAATGATGGCTTGCTTCACTCACAGTGGCAGCTCTTTGGACTTCATATTGAGGGTTAACAGCAACACATTCCAAATGCAAATGCCACACTTGAAATCAAATCTAGACCTTTTATCTGCTTACCTGTAATTGAACTAATGAGGGAATAACACACACCTAGTCATGGAACAGGTGAGACAGCTGAGCAGCCAATTGTCCAATTACGTTTGAGACCCTAAAACTGGGGGGACCACATATACAAATGGGTGTAATTCCAACACCGTTCACCCAATTTGGATGTAACTGCCCTCAAATTAAAGATGAAAGTCTACACTTAACGCAAAGGCAGAGCCTACACTTTTCCTTTCAAATCCATTGTGGTGGCGCACAGAGCCAAAATGATGACAGTTGTGTCACTGTCCAAATATTTATGGACCTAACTGTATATGTGTGTGTGTGTGTGTGTGTGTGTGTGTGTGATGGGAAGCGCGTAATTACTAAAGCTGTTCTCTCAAATATATGAATCTGTTTAACATCACAAACAAGTGCAGAAACATGGCATTCGCCTCTGTTCAGCACAGTGCCTTCATTCATCCACCTGAAGAGTCCTGTTCCTTTAATGTCGTGGCCTATTAACATATGGTAATGACTCAGAAATTGGAAACATGAGATGTAAATGTATTCCGGGCAGACATTAAACATGCACAAAGCACAATCGAATTTGAATATACACATTTTTGTGCAATATTTACGCGGAACATTCATCCAATAACTGCGCAAAGCTGTGTTCAAACAATAGGAATAACAGCACACTGTTGAGGGCGCAGGCGGGCTTGTGAGGCACAGTGAAAAATTGCTATATTCCAATGCCACACAAGACTTTACGTCATTTTAGAAAATCTCATTTTTTCACACATTCTGCGCGGAAATTGCACGAAGTTTGAATATCGGGCCCTGTATCTTTATAGTCATTACTGACAGTCTTTTGCAAAATGCTTTAATCACAACATAGTAATCCATGTAGGATGTGGATGTCCCTATTTGTGTAAATAGGGATGCACTTGCACAGTGACCTGTGAAGAAAGCACTGGTGATTTCCCCAAGCTATTTTTCAGTTTACACTGGCCAAATTGTGATCTCGCTTCTTTAAACTAACATGGCCACCCAACCATGCTGCTCAGAAACAAGGACACACATAAACACTTCAGCAGCAAAAATCCCCCAACAAGACAAACACAAAGCAAGCATAATTATTTACATAAAGTATTAAAATCAGCCAGAAGCAATGAAACAATCCCCAAATTCCCCCTCCACAAAGACCCAGGTGCCTTAAATGAATTATTATAGACCTAGCATTGTCAGCAAGTGTGAACTGCAATCTATTTAATTAAAATGGTACCATTTTACAATAAACACATACATTAAATAAATCACCATTTATTTAGTTGTCCTGCAATTAATTAATGATGATGTGTATGTCATACTGACATATGGTTAAACCTGCAACCTTTAGATCAGTTTGTTATCATTGTCCAGTGATTTACATGAAAATAACAAGATAATCTGTTTATGGCTTTAAAATTATCCACACCAAGATGTCAACACACAACTGATCACTTTGAAAAGCTGCTACTGCATTTATCCTTTTACTTCTCTTTGATCTGTGAATAGATTTGATCATTGGCATTCACATTTGATAATGACTCCAGTAATTAGATATTTATGTATCGTCCCATCTGACTTGAAATGTCAAAATACTTTGAACAACAAATATGAAAAAAGACACACAAATGATTTTCTGCAGATAACTATTTATTTTGATTTTTCGCTGTCATGTATATAATTTTAATATTTATGTGAAAGCTGTATGTAAATAAATAATAAGAACTGTTTGACATAGTGGTATATATATAATAGGTTAAGAGAACAACACAGTGCAATTTTGGTTTAGATTAATTCAATAGTAACTGTTAATTATTAACTGTGCAATAGAGTAAATCGAGTTGCAGATTTCTAAGAGCAAGGACTGTATGGATTACATATGCAATCGTTTTTGGGCATATATGTTTAATTGTATTCCTACAAATGGGTCTTAGGTTTAACCTAAATATATCTACTAATCTTCCAAGCAATAATACTCTCTAAAAATCACATACTTACACTCAGTTACAATTCTACCATGTCTAATCAGTTTATAAAGGTACATTGGCATGCATGTTCCTTATTAAACTTTGCCTAACTATTTCAGCACTATATTACACTATAAATGGCAAAAAGATTATCCAGCTTACCTTTAATATAATTAATTCATATGTAAGCCTATTTCTAAGATTTTCTAATATAGATCAAAGCATAAAAAGGGTAAAAATGTTTTATTATCCTAATAGTTATCATACATAGATACAAAAAAAAAAAAAAAAAAAAAAAAAAAAAAAAAAAATCTTAAGAGAAGTACTATGGCTTCTAGATGGGGATCCAAATAATAATCTTTAAAACTACATTTGTAACATGCAGTAAAAATCGCTTGCCAGGTTTGTGTTCAAGATAATAAATTGTTCAGGGGTTTTACTGGGAAGATGAGTCTATGGAGACCCATTCCAGAAATGATGCAGCTGTTAACTTTGAGTTAATTTCATAAATTGCAGTCATTTAGATACTCGTCTTTTGAAAGCCTCTGTATATGCACAAAGTGGCCTCCAAAGAATTATACTTAGGTACCAAATGCTACAATGTTCCTTAAAAGCAACTACATATCAATCCAAACATTGTCTTAGTTTCACTGTGTGATTTATCTTCACTGCAGTAAACTTGGTCAAGATAATTAAAGCTTCACCTTGTATTTTGTATAAGGCTGCTTAGGAGCACCAATTTTTCACACAATGTTATGGTAATTTTAGGAAAGGTGATATTTGTATTGTTTTAACCTACATTTAATAAAAGTGCTTAACAGATCAACGAGTGCGTGATGAATAAATGGTTTATCACTGTTAAACGTTTTACTATAGGATACCATGCCAAATACACAATAAAGTAAGGGACATCTTAGTGAAATTATGGTAGAACATGGAGATGCATAGTTAATCATTATACAAGCCATCGAAGGCCATCTCAAAGAAAACTACACATAAAGTTAACCGTGGGGGTAAACATTAATATGGAATGGCCGGTTTATTTTAATACTGCTGCACATATCTTCAGTTATATTTTAATGTTTACTAAATTGATAGCAAAACATGTTCACATGCATTTTGAGGCAATCACCTACATCTGGGCAGTCATAACTAGAAAGTAGCAACCCAAAAAGTTAAGATCCTCCATACAAGAAAAGCTGGTATAAACGAAATCACAATGTGAAAGTCTGATAACATAGAATGTTTATTGTTTAAACAAGAGAAGACAAAATAGAGAGTACGCAGCATTCAAATGACGTTGCATTTTCACAGAATGGGGTTTGCAGCAAAGATGTGCAACGCATATAGAAAATGCACAACTCACTATAAAAGAGCAGTTATAGGACAAGTTTTAACTTTCGGCAAGGTTACCACACAGCATCTATATATCTTGTGCTTATGAACCACAACAAGAACTATCACTGCCTTAACCCTCAGTAGAAAGCCAAGATTCAATTTTGTGAGGGATGTTTGCTGGTAGTATACGATAGGTAACTGCAGCAGCAACTACAAAAGGCCCCTAGGGGCCACATCCTAAACTATGAGAATTCAACTGCACAGCCAATATCTGAATGCCACTGACACAATTCATTTTTCTAAATGATGCCTGTAATGTCCAACTTACTGAGCAAATTACACTTATTCACATTCATTATCTGGAGTCTCAGATTTTCCCATTTCCAATTAATATCCTCTACTTTTAAATATATAAACAAACATCTATAGAGAGAGGTGAATGGGTTAAAAGTACTGACGTTTTGAGTTGTCCTCCACACACACAGACACACACACATATATAACAAATAAAGTTGTTTAGAACCGAGAAAGAACTTCTAGTCTACCATTGTTTGTAATTGCTGTGGTCTACGTAATTTGCTTAATTTATGTGCATGGAGATTTGAGAATTAAAAAGGACAAAATAACTCAACAATTAACCTTAGATGAAACAAAGAGGTTTAGAAGTTAATGAACTGTTTTTCAGATTAATTAGAACTCAAACAGGAATTCAAAGTGTAGATTATGTAAACAATGTACCTGACAAATGGCGCAGCACATGGTCTTTTAATGCACTATTAAATTGCAACTGTCTTGGGTAAAGAAATGCACACAATAGTTGCAATCCCAAGTCAGGTTCATATATCATCCTTTCACAGCTAATATTTAAATGTCACCACAGAATTGCTTCCAAAGGTTCCAAAGTATTTGGTTAGAAAAGTCTGATGATAATTATATATTCCCTTTAACACAATATTACAATTACTGCATAATATAGTATCACCCAATTATATATATATATATATATATATATATATATATATATATATATATATATAAATATTTTTTTTATTGAGTTATGATACTTATGTAGCAAGTGAATGAGACGATTATGTTTATTACTAACTTGCATGTTTAATGTCCAAAACAAAGGAATAAAACAAATTAACAAAATTAACATAAGATGAATTCTGGTTGTGTTTAGTGGCTTGAAATTACATTTTTAAAGTACACAGAAAAGCTGGCTTGAAGTGTTTGTTACAAGAGCCAGGCTTTGCAAGGGAAAGTCAAAGCCTCAGCATGCACAATATTATATGATTTGTTGCATTGTGTATTTTATGGTTGAATGCACTGGACAATTTAGTGGAGTTATTCCCTGCTATGCTGATTGCCTTTATTCTTGCATTTATTTTCACTTTTTTTAAACCTTTTTGGCAATTAATTTTGTGATTCAAGACAGAAAAAAGACCTACAATTAAGTTCAGTTAATTGGGTAACAAAAACAATTTCACAAATGTGATTTCATTTCAAGATATCTTGTGGTTTTGGGCTAGCTTTAAGCACATTCAAATGCCTTTTAATTATCATCGTGTATGATTTATCGCTGAAAGGAAATATCAAATACAGCATCTTACAAACAACACACATTTATCATAGTGAAATACTGAAATAGTAGCATTTATAACAAGAGATGCATGATATGAACACAGGTTAGCCGTGTTCTGCACCAATTATCAAGAGGCTGAAATGCCTCCCTAAGGGAACAGGCAACAAAAGTGTCAGTTCATAAACATTTTTAAACTTTTTATTAGTGAGATGAATCTACAATAGTGGCACTCAGCTTTGAATAACCAAAATAATGGCTAGGTATCTTGGGTCATGCATTACTATTCTCTACAATTGGATTGTACACCTAGGTTACCTAGGTCATACATATTGTGCAGAATGATTGCATCAATGTTTAAAATCACAATGTTTTCGGTGTGCTTTTTGATATATAATTTTGTTTGAATTGTAATAGCTAGGCAGGTAAATTTGCCAGGCTGCAGACTTTGTATCTTGTACAATTTTTGTGTACTGCTACCTGCTCCTTTGGAGAAGAAAATACAAATATAGTTATTATATTTACTTTTTGTCCAGTGTGGTTTCTTGGGGATCTAACAAATCTGGGAAATCAGTGGTGGAGAAGGGTCCCGTTCTCTAAAATGAGGAGGGGGGCACTCTTGTCAGATGCCTGAATAAATGTTTTATCTGATATAATTCATAATGAGAATATAGAATATACATTGATTGCATATTAATTAATTGCTTGATTACAGTAAGACCTCCATGGATACACCTTCACAGATGAGACAATTCTTGCAGTAATAGATTTGATGGGGTTTTTTTAGGTTAAATTAGGCATTTTCCTTGAAGTCACATTTTCTTTTTATTATCTTTTTAGAAACATGCTTGACTTATCCATATACATACCTTTGAAAACTAGCACACCCCATGTGCCAAAGTATTACACCCAAAGTAACTGCTTTGAAAAGAAGAAAAAAATGCAGTGAGCAGTCGTCTCAAGCTTTTAACGTTAAAATATGTTTTAAAGACGTGAAGTACAGTAATGGGAGTAAAGGGAGCCAAGTCTATAAATCTGTTCAAATGTATAGCTATAAAGATATTTCAGCTTAATTTATTCTTTTAGTTTTAATCATCTTCATTGTAGGACAAATTGTAAATTATACATTATACATTCTTTTTTAGAGCTCTGATGTGACGTAATTAGGGGTTTAAATTATACATGTTTACAGTCAGTATCACAGAATTCCACGTTTAAGTTGTTATAAATGAATAGGCCTCCAGGAGGAAAACAGTATGGAAAAGCATCCCCATTATACAATTATCATTATTCTTCTAATCCTGCGTGATTAAAGCAGACGTGATACTTAAATACAATTTACAAAACAATACTTTTTTTAGTTTTTAAGGGTAAGATCTTAAGGATAATATATACTCTCATTAATGAGTCTGGTATGAGAAATAGCAAAGAATAAAGAACAAATCACATTTATTTATTTTTGTTTTGTTTATTGTTGTTGTTTGTTGTTGTTCTTCAATACAAGGGTGGGGGTGATATATAAGATATATTTGTCCATATTGAGAAAGACCTTATATTTGTAAACATTAAACGTAGGCGTGATATTATTACATACAAACATGAAATGGAACATGCCTTAAATTGTGTCATAGCTTCAAGGGTTCAGTACACACATCAAAAGAGTTTGTTCAGCAAGCAACAACAGTAAATAGGGTCCTAAAATATATATTAATGTGTGTTGTCTATACCAATGTTTCTCAACCAGTGTGCCCTGGCATATTGTTATGCCATTAAGTACATGTTTTGGGCGTATGAGAAAGTCACACATACAAAAAACAAGAAAAATAAAGAAATACATATTTCTCATTTATCAAAAATAAATTCTACCAGAATCAAATCAGTCTGTGCATCATGGAACCCTGGTGCTCCTCATTGAAAGTTACGTTTTATTTGAAAGTTGAAAAGGGAAGCATGCACAGGTATGTGGGCAGGATGCGTTGGTATGCCACGCCAAATTTTGAAATGAAGTAGGTATGCCTTGAGCTTTAATACTGGTCTATACTAAACTGTGCCTAAACTGGGGGCAATCACTTTAAAGATGTCAGCTCTCATTCATGTAGTCCCAGGGGCTGCCCTCTGTCTCTTGCTCCTGTTTGAGAAAGTCCTCTCTCTGAACTGTGATGCAACAGGAGCAGTCTTTTTAGTTGTGCATTTAGCTGTCATTTCTTCAGCAGCTGGAAGAGGTGTCAGACAGACACACTTCTTGAATCTTGCAGGTTATTGCATTGCACATATAACTAGAACATTTCAAAAATTCGCAGGATATGAAAAATGAAAAGAAAAAGTACTGGCAGGTTACATAAACACATGAAACACTATATATATATAGATCACCATCATCACCATCACCACCAGCCTATATCGATCTGCTGGATGACGGTCTCCCCAAGATGTTTCTACTTGCTTCGTGTATATATATATATATATATATATATATATATATATATATATATATATCTTTAATCACCCCATGCTTAGAATGAATAGGGTGGAATAAAGAAGTTATGAATAAAGAATAAAAAATTCTGCTAGAGTATACAGGAGGAAGCTTTAAGAATAAGTCTTTGAAAATGCTTTGAACACTTTCTGTTATAAGAAACATTTTACCTGTGAAGAATGTGCAGGCAGAAGTCTAATGAAATTGAAAGGGCCTCAGCTCAAGTCCAGGAATCAGGCGGACTGCAATGTCAGCCAGGTGGATATGCACCATGGATTAAAAAGGAAGAATTTAAATGTTATATGAATGATCCTGAAATAAAATGTAACACTTTGACAGATATGTAGGCATTGTAGTGGAACCACTGTGACTGGCCATGAAGGAATACAGTAAGGCAATTAAAAAGACAAAAATGTTTCTATACATTCATAGAAGTGTGAAGTACAATACACAGAGGTCATGTGATTTCCTATGGAGACGACTTGTTCAGGTGTGAAAAAATACAGTTTAGAATATATGTAGAGGAAACCATCATTCAGATAAATAAATAAATAAATAAAAACTATTTATTATTATTATGCAAACCTGGGTAAAAATGAATTTGCACAGAAATGCTAAATACCATACATCCTATCACGTGTTACTAACATTCAACAAAGGACTTGCAAGAGGTGGGGGATGTTCACATTCTCACATAGGAGTTACCAGCCAATCATGGAGCAGCATGTCCAAACAATCCTATACCTCTAATCTTGTGTATAAATGTCATCCTGTTCATAGAATTATCAGTATTTAAAAAATCTTCAGCTACCAATGATGTTTCAGAACACTCAATACTAGTGGTGCAAATTTCACAGGATATACATTTGTTTTTACTTGTTTTGGAATAATCCAGTCAAGTAGATACTCACTTTGCAATTTAAATAACTAAGTGTTGCTAATATACAAACGCATATTGCTTAATGTATTTTTAGTTCTATGAAACATTTGAATGTTTGTTATACATATATGAGTTACAATTTGGTATAGATAGATAGATATATGTGTGTGTACAGTGGGGGAAAAAAGTATTTGATCCCCTGCTGATTTTGTATGTTTGCCCTCTGACAAAGAAATTATCAGTTTATAATTTTAATGGTAGGTGTATTTTAACAGTGAGAGACGGAATAACAACAAAAAAATCCAGAAAAACGCATTTCAAAAAAGTTATACATTGATTTGCATGTTAATGAGGGAAATAAGTATTTGACCCCTTCGACTTAGTACTTGGTGGCAAAACCCTTGTTGGCAATCACAGAGGTCAGACGTTTCTTGTAGTTGGCCACCAGGTTTGCACACATCTCAGGAGGGATTTTGTCCCACTCCTCTTTGCAGATCCTCTCCAAGTCATTAAGGTTTCAAGGCTGACGTTTGGCAACTCGAACCTTCAGCTCCCTCCACAGATTTTCAATGGGATTAAGGTCTGGAGACTGGCTAGGCCACTCCAGGACCTTAATGTGCTGCTTCTTGAGCCACTCCTTTGTTGCCTTGGCTGTGTGTCTTGGGTTATTGTCATGCTGGAATACCATCCACGACCCATTTTCAATGCCCTGGCTGAGGGAAGGAGGTTCTCACACAAGATTTGACGGTACATGGCCCCGTCCATCGTCCCTTTGATGCGGTGCAGTTGTCCTGTCCCCTTAGCAGAAAAACACCCCCAAAGCATAATCTTTCCACCTCCATGTTTGACGGTGGGGATGGTGTTCTTGGGGTCATTCCTCCTCCTCCAAACACGGCAAGTTGAGTTGATGCCAAAGAGCTCGATTTTGGTCTCATCTGACCACAACACTTTCACCTAGTTCTCCTCTGAATCATTCAGATGTTCATTGGCAAACTTCAGACGGGCCTGTACATGTGCTTTGTTGAGCAGGGGGACCTTGCGGGCGCTGCAGGATTTCAGTCCTTCATGGCGTAGTGTGTTACCAATTGTTTTCTTGGTGACTATGGTCCCAGCTGCTTTGAGATCATTAACAAGATCCTCCCGTGTAGTTCTGGGCTGATTCCTCACCGTTCTCATGATCATTGAAACTCCATGAGGTGAGATCTTGCATGGAAACCCAGACCGAGGGAGACTGACAGTTATTTTGTGTTTCTTCCATTTGCGAATAATTGCACCAACCGTTGTCACCTTCTCACCAAGCTGCTTGGCGATGGTCTTGTAGCCCATTCCAGCCTTGTGTAGGTCTACAATCTTGTCCCTGACATCCTTGGACAGCTCTTTGGTCTTGGCCATGGTGGAGAGTTTGGAATCTGATTGTTTGATTCCTTCTGTGGACAGGTGTCTCTTATACAGGTAACGAGCTGAGATTAGGAGCACTCCCTTTAAGAGAGTGCCCCTAATCTCAGCTCGTTACCTGTATAAAAGACACCTTGGAGCCAGAAATCTTGCTGATTGATAGGGGATCAAATACTTATTTCCCTCATTAACATGCAAATAAATGTATAACTTTTTTGAAATGCGTTTTTCTGGATTTTTTTGTTGTTATTCTGTCTCTCACTGTTAAAATACACCTACCATTAAAATTATAGACTGATCATTTCTTTGTCAGTTGGCAAACATACAAAATCAGCAGGGGATCAAATACTTTTTTCCCTCACTGTATATCGAGAGAGATCGTCACCTTTCTGCCATTTAAGCTATTTAAGACCAAATTCAATATTAACTAATACAGTGGATGGATATCTAGTCTATAATTTAATGCAGTTGTGCCCACTCATTAATTGAATGGTTCCCTATTGGCAACCTATAGGCAGCATCGTTTGCACTGCCGTTTCTAGGCATTAGCGACATAAGTGTCCATTTAGGGCCCCTAGCCTCTAGGAGGCACCTTAGCAAAAATCAATATATAATAAATTGAATATCTTGAATGATTTTCTATAATTAATTTTCATAAATGATGACAGTGATCAGTTTTCAAAGAATTTACAGATTTTATTTATGAGCCCAGGGGCATCATGGATTCAAACATCATAATTTATGTGCTGTATATCTGCCGTTGATCTGCGGCTGCATAGTGTCTGAATCCTCACGATTTAGGTGTGGCAGAAAATAAAATATATATATATATCTTTTAGGATTGAGATGTGACCAAAGATGCTGAACCAGATAGCTGGCTGGCTGTATGGGTTTTTGTCTCATTATAACTATGACTTGATAGTCCATGTTCACCTTACCTGCCACCAAATAATGTTTTCTTATAACATGGTGGCTATGTATTTGCATCTATAACTAGTTTTACATTGAATTGGGTCTGCAAGAGGTTTTCAACTCTTTTTTTGTTTGTTTGTTTGTTTCAGTAAAAAGCTATGCTATAACACTGCTACATAGTTCTGCAGCATCAATGATCAAGATAGCTCATTAGCTAGTAAGTTAAAATCAGCAAATTGTTATTTGGAAAATTGTTGCTTGATCTAGATAGAGTTATTTAAACCTGCAAAGTGTGTAATAGATATCAGTCAGGACCTTTGTTGACTGACAGACTTCAGACTACACATGATGGAGTGTTGCTGACTATGACTAAGCCAGGGGCAAAAAATTGTAAACCACTAAACATTTTGTAACATTTTGGGGGGTTTCCTGTCCATGACAGGGAGTGGGAAATCAAACCCTGTTCTCCCACACAAGACTGCAATGACCATACCTTACTTATCACTAAAATCCTAGGTCCCTTAAGGAGGCTTCAGAATCATGGGAAGTGGGATTGGGCAATGCAGGTCTACTTGATTATTTCACTAAATAATTTAGGCTAACAAACAGGTAGATTATTACTGTAATGTGAGAACTAGATTAAAAGTTTATGTTGCTGCTAACAGGTCCCTCTTTACTCTTGACATGTATATTTGTACATTGTATGTTTGTTTGTACATATGTGTGCTTACTCAAACATTTACAAGACAGTAGGCTTAAGCCTATGTTATGGTCAAAGAACAAAGGAAATACAAATGCAACAGCTGCTTGTTCTGGATGAAACTGTGACTGCTGGCTTGGCATGAAAACGTCAGGTTTATGATTGTGTATTGGAGTGCTTGGATCAGCAATTAATCAAATAGCTACCCTCCACAGACATTGCAGCTGTAAAAAGAGACTGACCAAGGCTGTCATCAGTCCTGTTGAAAGCCAGTACTCAAAGGGGGGTGCTAAAACTTTTATTGCAGTTTTAAGAAGAATGCCTTTTTAAAAAAAAGCTTTATAAAGATCTGGCTATTGAAGATTTTAAAAGCAACAATATTCTGCTTTCACTATGGCTATATCAAAGTAGTATCATTATATATTCTATCATGAGTTTTCTTTGATATTTAGGTATATATGTTTATGTACACACTGTTACAAAAAATTAACTACAATTATATTTCACAATTGTAAATAAAATAAAATAATATTTCACAATTTTTTGACAACAGCGTGTATGCTTTTTTTTATATGGATTAAACTGTTGAATTCCTTGGCAGTTCAATTCGCTTGAATATACTTTAAGAATGTCAGTATTGCTGTTTTCGCTTCAGTTGTCAGTGAAGTTCATAAAAGCAAAAAACAGTACAGGAATATATCTCTAACTGAAATGGCACCACAATTGGACTACCCCATGAACTACATGATTTTCATTTAACCATCCAAAGGTAATTGTTTTTCATTCCTTTAATCATGTAGGTGCTACAATAGTTTTAAATGAAGCAATAAATAACACATCAGTAGATTTGTTTAATTGGCCTGAGCTTGAATCTGCATTCTGTGCAAGCCTTTCATTTTAATATTTTATGTCCACTAGCAGAGCAACTTCTGAAGGTGAAAGAGATCATGTATTTTCTGCTTCTTTTACACAAATAATCCTTCACCTTTATCTTCATACTGACATTTGGGTGAAATTTCAGAGATTTATTTTCCCCTCAAAAACTACAGGAAATCCAAGTTGATTGACTGTTGAGGATCTACAGTTGCCATTTTATTTCAATACATATTTGTGTACAGTGACTTTAGTTTTTCCAAGGGAAAAATACTTAGATAGAGACAAAGTTATTTGAAAGGAAAATACAAGTAAGAATTCAAAGGGGAAACATTACACTTTAATAGCTGAGAAGGATTTTATTTTTAATCATGCAAAGTATGTGAAGGTTTAAAAAGTGATTCTGTTGTGGACAGATTTGCTGAATAGACAGTTTAGACTGTGCTTAATTTGTTTCAAAATACTAACTAATAACTTTTTTCCCATTAATCCAAATCACAGCACTAGTGCTATATGTACTTTGAAATGTCAGCTTTGTTGTCCAATGTCAAAAACATCTAATTTCTGATTGTAATGGACTAAGGCCTAGACTAAATTAAACATATCATATTGTGATACTTTAAGCGATAGCTTTCCCAGGACCTAATCAAAAGCAAAAAAGAAACTGTGAAATATCCTGGTATCAAAACAAACCCATTTCATGTTGAAAACTGTCTGTCTTGCTGGTTTCTTCTCACTGGGTGGGGAAGGGGAGTGGATTTGCAAGGCTATACCAAATCTAAGTCTTCAGCAATTAATCAATTTGAAACAAGTCTTCCTGCTTTTTATAGACAACTCCCAAGCCGTCAAAATATTCACACATTCTGAAAAAATGCATAAAAGGATAACATAAACCATTATAGTCGGTGCACTCACACACCCAATACATACATGCACACTTTCACATTAATAAACTAGACTCATCTACTATAAAACACATCAAAAAGTAATACGTAATTCCTAAAATTGTTTTTTTTGTATTGTTTTCACAGAATTACTTCTGGGTAGTTGCAAGTTACAAATATGGTTAAAACAAGTGCAGCATCCACTACCATCTGAAAGCTTTGTTGTAATTATTTGAAGTGCATATTTCTTGTTTCCTTCTGGATCAAACAAGTACTGTCCCAATTTAAGTATAATAGTACCCTGTAAACACACAATGTACTGCAAATATATCTCATACTGTAATTCTTACCATTACATTTTGTTATCCTAGTAATTATAAGATTCATTTGAATATTTGCATCTATAAATATTATTGTGAGAGGGTCTAAACACGTATTAATCTCTCTCTGTCCTATTTTGCACTTGAAATTCACACTACCTAAACAAAACCTCTCCAATTTGTGAAAAGGGTGGAGAGACGTATTGTATAAAGTGGGCGGAACAGTTTATAGCGTGTTTGAGCCAGAAGGAAACAAAATATACAGCATGTGACATTGTAATTGTACAGAGTGCATTTACTAAGTACTAGAACTTTAAATGCGTATTGTATCCATTTGACCAAGGAAAATATTAGTTCGTAATGAAAAAACTATCGGATGATATTGTGAAACATCCATCCAAAATGACATAAGCATCATATGAATTATACGAATATATGCACTAGCACATGCCATGGTATAGTTATCTCTGATAATGCTTACTATCTATCCTGACAAGATTCCATCTCATTGTTTTTGGCACATCAATTTCCTTCCGCTTCCATGGCAGTATTTTATTCATTTTCTCTCCAACAAGATAGCTTTTCGTTTTCCATGATTTCAGTACCTTCCCAGGCATTTAACAACATCCATGAAAGCCAATTTCTTCACTGAACAAATGAATGCCTTACAGAGTCTGTCTTAACTGACTGATATAATCTTACCTACAGATCTAGCTCTCCTCTCACCCTTTAGAGTGAATACTTTACCTTGCAGATAAGCTAACCTGTAAATGAAAGGTTAAATTCTATGTAACTGTTCCACAAATCTTGTTATATCATCTATGAGCATCTTATGTAGGTAAGCACTTACAAACAACTCTTAACAATAATAATTTATTGTTCAAACTCTGACTAAACACATACTAATCCTGTTTACAGCATTCAGTTCCCTGTAATCCCTATACTATACAGTATGAAAATCATATTATACAGTGAGGGAAAAAAGTATTTGATCCCCTGCTGATTTTGTACGTTTGCCCACTGACAAAGAAATGATAATTTATCAATGATAATTGATAGTCTATAATTTTAATGGTAGGTGTATTTTAACAGTGAGAGACAGAATAACAACACAAAAATCCAGAAAAACCCATTTAAAAAAAGTTATAAATTGATTTGCATGTTAATGAGGGAAATAAGTATTTGACCCCTTTGCCTTAGTACTTGGTGGCAAAACCCTTGTTGGCAATCACAGAGGTCAGACGTTTCTTGTAGTTGGCCACCAGGTTTGCACACATCTCAGGAGGGATTTTGTCCCACTCCTCTTTGCAGATTCTCTCCAAGTCATTAAGGTTTCGAGGCTGACGTTTGGCAACTCGAACCTTCAGCTCCCTCCACAGATTTTCTATGGGATTAAGGTCTGGAGACTGGCTAGGCCACTCCAGGACCTTAATGTGCTTCTTCTTGAGCCACTCCTTTGTTGCCTTGGCTGTGTGTCTTGGGTCATTGTCATGCTGGAATACCCATCCACGACCCATTTTCAATGCCCTGGCTGAGGGAAGGAGGTTCTCACCCAAGATTTGACGGTACATGGCCCCGTCCATCATCCCTTTGATGCGGTGCAGTTGTCCTGTCCCCTTAGCAGAAAAACACCCCCAAAGCATAATCTTTCCACCTCCATGTTTAACAGTGGGGATGGTGTTCTTGGGTCATTCCTCCTCCTCCAAGCACGGCGAGTTGAGTTGATGCCAAAGAGCTTGATTTTGGTCTCATCTGACCACAACACTTTCACCCAGTTCTCCTCTGAATCATTCAGATGTTCATTGGCAAACTTCAGACGGGCCTGTACATGTGCTTTCTTGTGCAGGGGGACCTTGCGGGCGCTGCAGGATTTCAGTCCTTCCTTTTCGTAGTGTGTTACCAATTGTTTTCTTGGTGACTATGGTCCCAGCTGCCTTGAGATCATTAACAAGATCCTCCCGTGTAGTTCTGGGCTGATTCCTCTCTGTTCTGATGATCATTGAAACTCAACAAGGTGAGATCTTGCATGGAGCCCCAGACCGAGGGAGACTGACAGTTATTTTGTGTTTCTTCCATTTGCGAATAATCGCACCAGCTGTTGTCACCTTCTCACCAAGCTGCTTGGCGATGGTCTTGTAGCCCATTCCAGCCTTGTGTAGGTCTACAATCTTGTCCCTGACAACCTTGGACAGCTCTTTGGTCTTGGCCATGGTGGAGAGTTTGGAATCTGATTGATTGATTGCTTCTGTGGACAGGTGTCTTTTATATAGGTAACGAACTGAGATTAGGAGCACTCCCTTTAAGAGAGTGCTCCTAATCTCAGCTCGTTACCTGTATAAAAGACCCCTGGGAGCCAGAAATCTTGCTGATTGATAGGGGATCAATACTTATTTCCCTCATTGACATGCAAATCAATTTATAACTTTTTTGAAATGTGTTTTTCTGGATTTTTTTGTTGTTATTCTGTCTCTCACTGTTAAAATACACCTACCATTAAAATTATAGACTGATCATTTCATTGTCAGTGGGCAAACGTACAAAATGAGCAGGGGATCAAATCCTTTTTTCCCTCACTGTAGAAGCCCAACAGCTTCCTATTAAACAAAATACTAACACTAGAACTGCCAAAGCCATCATTTTAACGTGATACACTTATTTTTTAATTACTCTGTGGTTGTGAAAGATGCAAGATACAGCTCCTCTCTCGATTATCCGCCACATTTCATTTTCTGAAAATGTGGTGGACTAACAAATTTGGCGGATTAATGAAATTACATGCTTTATGCATGCATAATATGGTATAGTAAGCTATAGCAGCAACAAACAGCACAGAACATAGTAAATAGCTTTATAGCACTTTTTACTGAACATTGTAATGCCCTTTTCTGTTGCTTTGTGAAAGTTTTTAATTCAGTGTACAATGTATAGTACAATAGTTTACTGACCATGGAAAGTTACCAAATAGTGTGCCTTCTCAGTCAATAGCACATCTTTAATGACAGCATTCCTGCTTCTCATCTGAGTAAACCATAGGTACATCGCTTTCTCCATTTCATCATTCTTTTGCATTTCGTGATGAAGAAACGTGTACGGATGACAGACCACTTCTCTTTCTGGTTTAGGATGTCATCCACTGTACAGCGTGAAATGTCTATTTTCCATTCTTTGTTGAAATGATTTGCAATTTCTTCCTGACTTGCTTTTGGCATTCTCTTCTTTATATACACACATGTTGTGTTTCTATTCAAAAGATAATTCAGTTATTTTTCTTTATTATCTATATTTTTTTCTGATTTCTGATTGGTGAACAACGCAACATGCTGAACTGCGCAGATTTTGTTTAATACTGTAGTAACATCATTTACGGCCTTATGTCACACCGGATGCCACACAGTCTTAGTAAACTTCAGTAGGCAAAATGGGGGTACACTAATTTAGATATTCACTGCAGATTATTTTATCATATAATTTCCAAGAGTCAACATTTTCAATTCACCTTGGATGACTTATCATTTGGTGGACTAACGAGCACTAAATTCAAGTTGAGATTAAGACCTCTTTGTCAGATGGCAGTTTGCGAATATAGGGGAAAAACATTTGTTCTCTGTGATTTTGGGAAGAATTGCGCATTTGGCGGATTAACGAGTGGTGGATAAACAAGAGTGGACCTGTTCCCTGACATTGTATGAAAGGCAGGATGGAGTTATAATCTAATTTACCTAGAACCGCCAGAAGCCATCATACATACTCCATAGGAAACAATAGTAATTTGCTTATACAGCATAGTGTTTATTTATTTATTTTCATACATCAACTAAGACATTGCCGTCAACATATTGAACTAATTAGATCAATCTGCAATCCTACCATGAATGAAAGTGTAGATACAATGAATAATGTATTTTAGACCAGGAAATATTCAATGAAATATATGTTTTGTGGTGGATGGCACAGAAGTTCATTTTTATTTTTCATATATTGCATATATTGCTATCAATGCTTTCATTCTTTACAATGGGTTACTGATCTCACAGGCATCATTAATTTATTATTTTCAATAAGTGTGCGGGCAATAATAACTAGAAAAAAACCTATTGCATAAAGCCAAAGAATTTATCTCGAAACATTCAGTACAGAAGAAAATTGTAAGCTGCATATAATATATGTTGTTCTGTGGTCTGTACAGATATTTAAAGCCTTTATTTAGTCTTGTGTTACTTGGTCCTACAGTATAAAAATCTGTATAAAAATGTTTTGTCTGGAGGAAAGCATGAGAAGTATGCGCAAATTGGTTAGCTGTGCCCAAATCACTAATACATTAATTATATCCTATTCTTATGCTTTATGATAGTAGTACAACAGTTAGTCTCTATATAACTATATTTTTGGATCGTTTCCAAAAAATAATATCAGGATACAACCGAATAGGCGAAAACAGTTGTCTTTCAAGTCGGAAGCACTGCCCAAGGGGGAGGGGTTTCTGCGCACATCCGTAGGAACCCTATCAAAGCTGCCATTGGCTCCTGCGCTCGTCACTCAGAACAGGTCCCTTCCCACTTCCTGATCTATAAAACGTCACGTCAGCACAGGTTCGTCCTCTTTTGCCATTTCGCTGGACTCAGGAACGTAAGCTCTCTGTGTGTGTGTTTTTAATAAACATTCAAACTGCATATTTCGGCTGGCTGGCTCACTTTATAGTGTTGTTCACCACCTTTTTCGCTACACATCGTCTCTGTCTTGTGTGTGTTTAGTTATTATTGATAGCTAATCCCGATTCTGTCCTGTCCGCGCACCGGAGTTCAGGCTGCGCTTTTGGTTTCAGTTTTGTTCACAAGAAGAGCCTTTTAAAAATAATAGTTGTGTTTATATAGTGATATATATATTCGGACCGCTTGCTGTGTTGGTTTTTTGTCCGCAGGGCTTTTTCCTCCACAGCAGGAGCGCTAGCAGCGGCAGTAATATCCGAGGCCCGGCTGCACGGCCGGAGACGCGGTGTGTCGTAAGAGATCTCGCCCGTGTGAGGTGGCTGTAGGAGATCTCGCTCTCTTAGTTAGCAGAGAACGAGCACTGCTAGCCCTCCCGGTCCGTGCGTGCGTGCCTCGGTTTTAGATCCCGCTACGGCTGGTGGTCTACTACCCTCTGCCCCCGTGGACCCCGGACTCCACATCACCCGGTGTCCCCGGAAACCCCGGCACACACGGTGTGGTTAAGCCTACGGGCCTACGCGGTGCTTGTATCCAGCACCTGGTGCTTGGTATACACAGTGTTCAGTCCGGCAACATCAAGGTTGTGTGTGGTTGGTATCGCAGCGCCCCCGTGTATATAAACTTTGCCGGGTGGAGACACACTTACAGCAGCGGGCCCGCTAGGCACTCCAATTGTTGCAGAGGCGTTCCAGTTGTTGTATGCCCCCTGTGCAAACACTGACCGGCGCCTCTGCTGCACGTTTCCCTGTGCTTGCGCGTGTGTGCTCAGCGCTCGGCGATGAGCTCCTCTCGCCCCCGCCACTGTGCCGCTTTGCGGCCACCCCACCTTGCCCGCCTGGAGTAGGGAAGTCTTATGCCCCGTCTGTCTGGGCACCGACAGCGGGCGTGATTTGGCTGCGACTTCTGGCTCCGCTACGGCGGACCCGGAGGTCCGCCATCTTACTGGGTGCCACCACAATCGCTGCCACACCTGGTGATCCCCCACTCCGGTGAGTGACGGGGGGGCCTCAGGGGTGCTGGATCTCCCCGAGCCCCCGTCTCCTCCTCCAGGATGGTAGTGCTGGGGACAACCGTGTCGCCCCTGCCTGACGTGCCCGCGGTGCGCACCCCTGCATGTGCACGCAAACGACAGGGAAGAGCCCACGGGCTCCCTCCCCCTCTTCTGAGTCTTCGCTGGCCTCCTCCCCGCTGCGCTCAGGTGCGGCCCTACGGGGCCCCCGAGGTTACTGTCTGGAGTTGTGTTGCCAAGGCCCCCTAGCGGTGATGCACCCTTATCAGCAGGCTCCCTTATCAGCTCGCTGCCTCCTCCCTTGCGACAGTTTTGTTATACAGTAACCCCTCCCCCTTGGGCAGTGCTTTCGACTTGAAAGATAATGATAGGTTGCATATGCAACCCTGGTTATCTGAAAAAGGAAGCACTGCCCAAGGGTTGCAAGGTTGCGCGGGAGTCCTAGCTCCCGGCAAAAGAGGACGAACCTGCGCTGACATCACATTTTATAGAACAGGAAGTGGGAAGGGACCTGTTCTGAGTGACGAGCGCAGGAGCCAATGGCAGCTTTGATAGGGTTCCTACGGAAGTGCGCAGAAACCCCTCCCCCTTGGGCAGTGCTTCCATTTTCAGATAACTGGGGTTGCATACGCAACCTATCATTTTATTTGTTTTATTTTATGTATTATTATACGCTCCTGGCTACATGGCTACATGTAGCCTATGTTTTCTTTCGTTCTGTTGCTATATAACCTGCTTTAAGTTTTGTATTAGTTATTTACAGTGTTTCAGTTGAATGGTAGCATATATACGTGTATACATTTTTTCAGATTTGTTTTATAATTTTTTCAAATAGTTTTTTTGCTGTAATGCTTCATGTGATGTATTTTGGAAAAAAATCTATTTATTTACATTATTTGGTAGCTCAGATGTTTTATGTGACGTGACTGCATACATCTGTGATTCACATCGCATTGTCTGATCTTTCAATATAATATTTGTTATTTTTAATACTGCCGACAAACTGTTGTAGGTATGTCTAAAAGTCTGGTGGTTCTAGTGTTAAACAGCAGCTAATTCAGAATTTGTTGCTTCTCATGTAATCAGGCAAAGTTGGAAGTAATTTCATTACTCCTACAAAAGAATGAGGACCTAATTGAGTGCAATTCATACTGCACTGTTTCACTCCTTAATGCTGATATAAAAATGCTAGCCATCCTAGCTTTGACATCTTTCTGCAGTCCTTTACTCTTCTCAGATGAAACTGTGTTCATAAAGAACAGAAATTTTCAAAATTAGGCAAACATTTAGAGTAAAATATACAAATGTTAAAAAACTGCAGTCTGCCTCACCTTGCCCAAGAATATCTTATCTGACCAGGGAAAGAAATGATTCATTTTTTTCACACTTTTCCCAATGTTTGGTTTGAAGCTCAACCGAATCTCCTGAGTCAAGCTGCAATAATGATCTCCTACAGCATTTACATACACAGAATTACTCAAAAATACGCTCCACTCACGGCAGCATTGTGAGGGCTTGTCCTTCCTCCCTTGCTCTTTGCTATTACCACTTTCATCAGCCATTTGAAGGTGTGACTGACAGAAAGTTTCAGTGCAGGTTCTGACCACGTATGCTGTAGTTATACCTTGACTCACATCAAGTGGATAGATGCCTGTTAGTTGCTAAGACATCTGTGGAGCTCAACAGGGGTCAGCATCTATTTGAGCCTTTTACATTCTTGTTATTCCTGTTAAGCCTTTTGATATAGTGACGTGTCTGAGAAGATCCAAGCTTCCAACTGCCCACACTACAAGCAATACAGTCAAACAACTGCATTTCCCTCATTGAATGCACTTTGACTGTTTACAAAAAATAAATGAAGGCAGTAGGTGTATTCTTATATATATATAAAGAAATCACAAACTCAGCTGGAGTTGGTAAGTACATGAGCTGTTGAATAAAACAGTTGTTTTATTTGCTTTTAGAGAAATATATTCTATAAATATACAATGTCCATTCTGATATTATACACTAGTTCCCTGCATTCATTGACAAGAAATCTGAAGGGACTAGTTATATTTGGTGTTTAAATTTGCATTTGATGTAAGAAATTTGACAGTAATTCTTCTACAATTGAATAAAAACAGATCTACGACAATGGATGACACATAATGCAGTTGAGATCCAGGAATACATCACCATCAATACCACATTTAAAACTTATATTAACTACCCGTAATATCCATAATACTGTCAGAAAACAGGCAGAAAGATCTGTATGCAGCATATGTCCAAAAGTGTGAAATTTGTGAAATAGAGTTGTTGTTTTCCTCAGATAATTGAATGAATAATAAGCCTTGCTAGATGCCCTGGGGCATTTCTGTAACCTGCTTTCTTCGACCTTCAGTTCAGACACATACAGAGGCTTCTAAGTTATATCATGATTAAAATGAGGGACAGCTTTTCTCTGTTCACAGCTGTCACCTAAACTATACAACCTAGCCAGTACCAGCAGGGATGAGTTTCACCACTTACCAACAAGAGAGCATAATTATTGGTAAAAAAAATAGACAATTGTTTTCTTCAGTTCTGAGGTCATTTGTTCCGCTTGTTTTGGATTAAACTCTTATTCTTTTATATAATTTATAACATTTTACACATTAATGAAGAACAATATAGTATTTAAGAATGATTTTCAAAAGTGCATTTTGATGTTTTAGAATAAATCAAAGGCTTTTTCACAAGGTTGGATCCCTAGGTGTAAGACATGTTGTACTATTATCATAAATCACGAAAATAGGATAGCATTCACATTTTTTGGCTCCAAAATGTTTGTAAAGTAATTGCAAAAGAGAAACCTAGAAGGAAATATTGCTTCTTGTTTTATGTGAAAAAACTTGTATGTTATTACTTATCCATAACACATTTCTCCTGCATTGTATGTAATATCTTGCTAAAATAAGTATGGTCATTATCAGTATTTCCTATTCTTATGTCATATCCTGTGCCAGGAACAATACATTTTATCTTCACAGAGGTGCCCGGATGTAGGAATTCCACAGTGAATGTATAGATTACCCTGTTTCCTCTAATCCTGTCATAGTGAAATGCAAAAACTGTGTGTCTGGAATACAAATCTAAATAATGTATTTATCATTGTTTCAATAAACTATTGTGTGTATGTTTTTACTGGATAAATGAAACATTCATATTGTCTTGCCACATGTCCAGCCTTGCATCAGGGGCAGGGAAATATATTCACATTTTAAAAGGGAAGGGTCATGTACAACATATTTGCAGGACCTGATTATTGTAAGTGTTTTATCTATTTAAGTAAATTGCTTTTAATGAAATAAAAAAAGAAAAGGTATTTTTTTAAATCTCACCTTTAGCTGACACTCTCAGAATAACTGTGAAATGAAGGCCACTTATCTTAGCCTCATTATCTTTACAGTCATGTGCTTTGGCAGCACAGTGGAGAACACCAGAGCACACACAGGTTTAGTGCTGTAGCTTGGAAACTGTTTTTCTATTAGATTTCTGTCTCTCCGGTATCCTACTTAATTGTAATGTGTGTATTTGTATAATCCTTTGCCTGGTGTATTTTCTGGTGTTAAATGTTATGCCTTTAACCAGATTATATGTTTCCTTCTTTTAAAAAACAATTTATTCTCATTGCCAAAATAAAAAAATAAACAACAAATAAAGAAAAGGATTGAATTATAATGAATTTTGCATACTCTGAAACACTTCTGGTTTAGGGATTTAAAATGAAGCAATGACAATTACAGGTAAAGCCTTTAGCTAAAGAATCCCAGCTTTACCCTATCTTGCATGTACTTTTTTTTTGTGCTAATAGTCAGTTTGCTAATCATGTCATTAATCTACATTGCTGAAATTTAGTTCAAACTCTGCTTAGTCTGTGGGCAAGAACCTTGCCATTAATCCCTCTTATACGATTATTTTACAACCTTCATTTTAATATTAATAATTATGTGCATATTTTTTCACTTCTTACAATTCTGAATTCTAACAAGTATTATGTATTCCTTGAGAAGAAAGCCTCCGTGCAAAGTTAAGCTACTTATTCATTAAATGATTGAGTATTTCACAAACTTTAATGGGCAGCTAAATGGACAGCTTTATTTCGTTGGCAAGATCCCAGGGTTTGTATTCTGATAATAAATGTTCTACATTAGACCATCACCATATTATAACAGTCCCTGTCAATGCTGTAGTTGTGTAATACAAAAATACATTTCATAATGCTTATTTTTTTGTATTGCAGTATAACCAGGCTGAAGATTACATCTGGTTTAAGTCATATGGCCTCAGGTCTTGTTGCTTAACATATGGCTTTCAAAAGCATTCCTTGTTAAAATTTGATGTAGTGCTACTGTATGTATCTGTTGATTTCTTCTGTAGTTAAACTGTAATCTCAGTAAATACTTGTTTTGGTCACATAGTGTCACAGATCAGACATAAACCTTCTACAACATATAAGAGGTCCAGAGCTCTATTGAAACCTTTTATTTACAATCTCACTATTAGATTACCCTTTCCTACTCTATTTTAAATAAATGTATAGGTAAATATGAGACACATGAGCTTAAGTGTGTGAATTAAGTGTCCCTGATACAGTTTTACTTTACAATAAAATATGATTCTATATACAAATTATAGCAGGAATAAACAGTGTTATCAAATTCAATGCACTGTCAGTTCTGGAAATGAATGCTCATGCTTGATTATTTAGGCTGTGGGTATCATTATGTCTGCACATTGTGTATGTCATGATTATAAATGTTAAAGTTTGCTATTGAGCGAGGAGCTTGCAGATACAAATGCTTGTGTTTCTCATGATCTAAACCAATCAGATTAAGTCCAGTTTGGGCGATCTCTGCCTGCATTCACGGTGTGCCAGAACAGTAAGTGTTTCTGTAGGAGGGTTGAAAAATAAACTCCAGGAGATTTTCCCTCCTAGGCTCACGGGAACACTAATACCAATGTTGTACTCTATGGGTGTCAGCCAAAACTGGCAACTGGGACATGGCTGGGAATTTAATTAACAATCTTCCAGAAAAACAGCTTAACTTATGTGTCATTAATATGATGTTTCATTGGAATGAGACTCTCTTTTGCAAGATTTTATTTCTTCTACATTTCTGTAAAAGAAAGAATGAGTAAGAAATTCAAAATCTATATCATCCAACTGCCCAATGATGCTAACCCAATCATTGTCATGTTTCTGTTTCACTGTACAGTGGAGAGATAAGTCTACATAGCATTTTAATTGAATATTTAATGCCAATGGAAAAGGTATTTTACAGTTGTTTCCTGTGTATTTTAGTTCTGGGTGCAGATTTCATTAGTCCAAGCAAAAATAAACATACCGTTTATAAACAAATGAAAGTATGGATGCTTACATATAAATGAAATGTCATGTTTCACTGTAAGGTGTACCAATTAAATGAGTGTGGCAGTAATTCCATTGACATACTTTGCATGTACAAGACCGTGAATACATTATGAATAAGGCCTGTTACGTTTCCAAGCTAATTGTCAGAATATACATTTTAAAAACGCGATATCATGATTCAGCTCCTAAAATATTTTAATTGTAATGTCTGTCAGAAATACAAAAAAAAAACTATAACTGGAAATTGCCAATACAGAATATGTGACCTTCAAAAGGCATTCATTATATTCCTTGAGCTGTGTTGGATAATTTTTGAAGCAGCCCTGAATCTCTTAAAATTGGTTTCTGGATCTGCTTATAATAGAGAAAGGTCATGTATTTATTTAACTCATTGGCTTTCATATATACATACATACTAATGATATCGACAGATTAGCTATATATTTTACATGAAAAATTATAGATTAGGAATTATCACATATCTGTGGCCCAGATTTGAATGAATAAGCCAATTGGAAAGTGATGATAAATTATGACTTTTGTATTAGCATAAAATGTATTTCTGTAATTGTGTTCCACAGCACCACTATACTCATTGTATTTCAGGAAACTTCATAAAAAAGCCAAAATAAGTATAAAATGACCTTTGAACCCACGACCCTCAGCAGGACAAGCAGTTTCGAAAATGGATGGATGGATGGATGACTTTTGAACCCTTCCAGAGGAACAATAATATTTACATTCAAAAATCGGTTCAAAATCATGTGAATTATACAGTTTATTAATGTCCATTAATTTGCCCCAGATCAACACACAAAAATAAAAAGTTAAATAAAATAGCTGTCCCTAGAAAGCAAGCTAGTCATCCAAGTAAATAATATTTGTCTTAAAAACTATATAACACTTTATATTTAAAAGATTGGGGGAGAGGGGGGAAAGTGTGATGGAAGAAGGTTACAGTGACTACTAGAAAAACTGCAATGATATTATATAGAGCATTCTTCATGAAATTAGATATTAACATGTATGTGATTTTACTTACATTGATATTGATAGTATCTAAACTGTGACATCCGTAAGGGGGCCAGTGCTGAAAGAAAATTGTATTTGCTTTTTATTCTTTATGATTATTGATAATAATACTATTTGTAATTGACCATTGTTTGGCAGAAATGTTTCATTCACCTCACTGCAGTAGTGTTGGGCCTATTAAGCACCACAGAAATTGGTCACAGACTAATGACAGACCATTCTATACACCAGGAGGCCCTTACCAGTTGCCATTGAGGAGTTATGATTGCTTGGTATTCTAAACAGTGTTCAGAGTGCTGCATTGTATATGGAATTTATTACAGAATTCAGAAAAGTTTGTGATATTCTCTGGATGTCTGCCTGGATGTTTTTTTGTCAAAACAAGTATCAATACTCTTTCTACCATGCTTACCCATTCTGTATTTGTGGTTGCTGCCTGCAAACATGAAAGCTACTCTTCTGTATTTATTGATACATTGTATTTTTAATTCATAACCTGCTGTTGCTTTTTCAGCAATCTTTTCCTTTGACAAAACATACAAATATAGGTTCAAGAAGCGGTTGGACTTCTAATCTTATTGGATGTATCTGCATCAAAATGTTAGTGCTGTGCATTTGTTAAAGCATTCTTAAATGTATGAGATCAGAGGTTCTATAAAATAATGGAGCTATGATTATTTTATTTTCCAATTACCAAATATTAATTTTGTATATCAGAATTTCTTTCTTCGATTTGATCGGATATGATTGGAATGTTCCTAAATTATGAATTAACTGAATGCTCATGCGTAGGGTCCTTCACAGGGTGAATTACCATAGAACAGTGGTTCTCAATCCTGATCCTGGAGGACCCCCTAACCCTGCTGTTTTATTTTCCAACAGAGCTCTCAATTACTTATCTGAACCTTAATTGAACCCTAATAACTTTCCATATCAAAGCCTTTTAACTATTTAAAACAGTAAAGGCTTTAAGTAAAGTATTAAATTGTATAAGGAGCATATTATGTTATAAAGGAACCAACTTTTTAGTTCCAAATTATCAGTTCAATTAAGTAATTGAGAGCTCGGTTGGAAGAAAAACCAGCAGGGTAGTGGCTCCTCCAGAATCAGGGTTGAAAACCACTGCCATAGAAGGACCCTGCAATTCAGTCCTCCAGCCACAAGACATCACACCATTTTGTTTTCATCATTCAGTGAATCAATCAAATTACTAGAATTAGGAAAGTACATGATTTTAATATAAGCAATTTAAGTTATTACTTCAGAAAAGTATTGATATTACAATTTTAAACATTCCATTTTCTTTAAGTAAAGGGAACCAACACTTGGCAAAGTACGCCTCAATGTTTGAAATTTACGAAACCTGTTTTGTACAATGTGAGATTAGCCAGGTCTCTGGGCTTTTTTTTTTTGTAGTCAGTCACAGGCGTTATTTAAGGAGATTCACTTAATGTGATTTTATTTACATTTTTGAAGGGAAAGCTTTTTTTTTTTAAAGGATGGTTATGTGGCTCAGCTAAATCCCCTCATGTGGTCAGCACCACCGAACTGATGTGTGACAGGCAATACCTACAGGGGATAGCATGGCCTTTGTCTAAAAGGAATCTTGTTTTCTTTCCTGAAGCATTTTCTTTACAAGCCATGTGCAATGAAGAGAACAAAGCACACTAAAAAAATAAATCAATGAGCCAATTATCCTGATTCCTACTGCCATGTGTACATGTTGAATCTGACCATTGTGCCAGGGGGGGCAGGGGGGATGTGAGGTTTGAACTTTTGTTGATTTGAAAGAATAATTGTGATCTCAGTGATTTTTTTTTTTTATTATTGGAACAGAGTGACTGTTGCTGCACACACCAGGGCTGAATCATGGGAGAGCAGTAAAATAGCAATACAATTAGTGCATTTTCACCTTCCTCTGCATGAGAGTGTATGACAGTTTTTCTTTAACAAAACATAAGATATCTTTCAAATTAACAGTGTGAAATATTTCTGACTTTCACAAGTAAAACATAATTGAAATATAAATAATTGACAAGGAGGTCAAACTACAACATTCTTATGAAGGTCTGAAATTCTTTTTTTTGTTTAATTTGAAACAAGGAATGGGTTTATACAATTCCAGTTCTTCAAACTGAGCCAATGCAATTTGCAACTGTAGTTTCATTTGATTGAGATAGGTACTGTTGGCATGAGGACTTTGAGTAACATCCAGGCAACCTTATCTCTTATAACTGCTGCTCTGGATTTATATAGTTCACGCCCGTAATTGTACTAACTATATTTTTATAAATGTCATGTTAAAAAGACATTACAACACTAAACTATTTAAATAAAACATCAGTGACACTCAGTTCATACTTGTCAACCTCTTTGCCTGCATCACAATAAATTCACAACCTTCATTTGAAACAATGTGATCTGGTGATTCACCCGGTTTATGAAATACTGTTAATTCAATTATACAAATGTATCAATTATGTATTTTCAGAATATTTTGAACCTAGTGAAAAATGTAAAGCTCAAAGTTGATTGGACTGAGTCATGCCCAGAGAAGTGTCAGTGTTTGAAGGTCAAATGCAAACTTGAATTCATTAGCTGAAAGATTTTATTGAAGCCTCAGCAGAATTAATCTCTTCCTTAGTGGCCCGATGTCTCTTAATGCAGTAGCACACACTGGTTCATGAAATAAAGATGAAAGTCGTATATATCTTAATGAGGTCTGAGAAAGCATAAGTTGTGTTATAAAGTGTTAATAAAATTATTAAATAAAACAAATTTTACAAATCTTTATCAAGGAGATACATGTGGTATGCCTCTAAATCAACAAGTGAATATGAATGTTAAACGAATGAAATAGTAAACAAATGAATACATTAGAGAGTATGGGTATCCATTTGATTTGCTTTCTTCATTAAACAAAACAGTGACAGATAAAGGTTTGACCTTTTAATACTCACCCATGTTAAACAGAAATCAAAAATGGGTGTTTGTTTTGTTGTTTGTATACTAGTATCACTTTTATGAACTTCTGGAACTTCTTATAATAAATGTGATCCCTTCAGCATGGTCAATATATTTTAGTTTTCTCCTGGCTTTATCCAGCTTTGACCTTAACAAATCTACAAAGTGGCTGCAATAACATCTAAAGAACCTTGCTCTTTAAAAGGCATTACAATCTTATTGTGATTAGATAAAAGCATGTGATATGGAGTCAAATGTCACCACTATATTTGCAAAATATGCTAAGCTGCACAAGAGTAATCTGGATCTCTGTATGTATCTAGTTAAAATTAAATTCACAAAAGGTTTATTGACTACAGATAAAAATCAAGACCATCCTTTAGAGTGCCAATTCCTTTGTCATTTGCAAACTGAAAGGAAACAGAATGACAATCAATATGTTGTACTTTTTACGAGCAGGGACCTGGTATTCCTAATATGAACAGCATTTTATTTCATTTTACTTTTATTTGGGGGGCTAAAACAAAGATTCTGCAAACATGATTCATCATCCGCATAAAGGGGACAACCCTCTGATATTAATCACTACAGATGGAGGGCAAGACGATAATTGGTGCCTGAACCGAATGCGTAGGCAGTGAAATACTATCTGGGGAGATCAGGGAAGTATTGAACGCAGCAACAAACTCCATGGGTTGGATGCAAAATATGTTTAATGTTTATCATTGGAGCTGAGAGACGGGTACTTAAATTAATCTGTAATAATACTCGAAAACTTTTCTCACAGTTCTCACAAAAGGCTTCACTATTTCGGACCATATACAGAATATGTAAGCAAAATATGCAGACAGTTCCTGAGTCTTGACATGATATATAATTGAATGTTAATCAGATTTAGTACTAATTAGTACCCTCTTACACGTTTATTGATATATATATATATAGTTATATGAGTACCAGGTAATCTGATTACATAGTTTGACAGTTCCTGTGTCACTACGTTTACATATTATACTACTGATCATATTTCAAATAAAGTGATAGCATAACAGAGATCCGTAGACAGTAATTGAATATATATATTCAAGATGCATTCAGGTCAGGTGATTGGGATAGCCATTCACACACTAATGCATCCCCTCCTTTTTATTGTACAGTAGATGGCATTCTAACATTTGAAACTCTGTCTCATTAACATGTGATGATTATGTGTCATTGCATGTCATTTTAGACAGTGGTATATCTTGGAATTAATTTAGGTTGCCTATAAATATGCAAAGGTTTCCAGTCCCTGAAGACATAAACAGGTTGATGCCATTAAGGAGCCATCACCATGCTTGACAATAAGTAAGATTCATTTTTCATTGTAGAATTCTCAGTATCTTTTTCAAATTAACTTTGGTTTCTGTCTTGTCAACAGTTTATTTTTGGACTTACAAATCTATAGAATGTTATCAAACAATTGATCAAAATGTATTTCATGTATATACTGGAGAAGAGGCTTGCACTTTGACCTGTGTCCATTCAATCTCGAATTTTTCATTTGATAGGGTACGGTTCTTATGAATGGATGTTCCTGATTCTACTTCTTTGGTTCCTGGACCATTGGGCTCGAAGTTAAACTGATCTCTCACAATGTCTTCTAGCTTTAAGAAAAAAACTGATGCAACTGCTTGTTTTGACTTATGTCACTGCTAGGAGTCTTTACATTTTGTATAACTTTAAAGTGCTTTGTGAAAATGTAATACTTTTTTTTAGCTTTGTATCACACAATTTAGTCTTCCTTGCATAAAGCAATAACCTTGTTGTTCAGATTATATAGTTGGTTTGGAAGTAAGTTAATTAATAGTTGGTCATGATGTATGGAGAAAGTAACTGGACATTCTTTTTAGAGGTGTGCTGAAATTGTGTACATATTTTTGTCCATGTGCAATATCAGTTTTTGCCATTTATTTTTGAATAATAAAATGTGTTGTTTTTTTACTCAGTAAATTTGAAATGAGTGATTTAGATGTTATAACTTCAGATTATGCAGGAGGGAGAGTGGTAAATACCCTTTTATGCCTTTAATTACACCTTCATTATCTCAAAATACATCAATAGGAAGTATTTTTGTGCTTTTTATCCATTCATATTTGACAGGTGTGTTAGTAGACTCTGTAAATACACATCTTTATTATCCTGCTTGTTTAGAAAGAAAACAAAAAATACTACTTTTCATAATAAAAACCTTAGGCCTTTCACATTTTGTATTTCATTTCATTTGTAATGTACAAATCTTGGCACTGTAAAAGTTTACCTAAGCCAAACAAGACTGTGAAAACTAAATGTCACTAATGAAGTACATCCACAAGTCTTAGACTGAACATACTTTTTGCAGTGGTGCAATGTAGAGAATAATTAAATGCGATGGGATTTCTTTTGTTAGAAAATATGATCAATTGACAGTTGCCTATTGAGTTTTAATTTCCCCAGTTGCTGGCAGGAGACAACGCTTTTGAGGTCAAGCCAAAGTCCTACACACTCAGCCTGCAATTCTTAAATCCTTGAACAATACTTTATGCTCTCCTCGGGTGAATCATTTTAGAGGATTATATTAATGCAATATGCTCTATTTGCATTCTGTTCATAACAAAAAAATAATAAACATAAGCCTTTGTATTACACTGACATTTTAAACCAAAAAGCACAATAAGTTCTAAACATTTTGCATTATATAAGTATTACATTTTTTCAGGCATATTTTATTGCACTTTATTTTTTAATACTGTGCATGTAAATGTAAATAATTGCATGTCAGTTATTATTTCCTATGCTAAATCAATGGCATGAACATGAAAGTGAAAGGGTATAATACAAATTGAACCCTAGAAGACAATAGCATTTTACCAATAAATAATTATTTGCTGAAAATAGTTTGGAGAGGTCTAGCATACAATGTTCAGTGTTGCTCTGTTTCTGACATCTTTATCACTGTGACAGTTTGTAACATCACTTGAAATTTTCAGAAAGTGCATTATTATTTCTTCTCTAGGAATAAAAGTTTCACAGTATGATGAAATGTAGCATTTGTCTTGCAGCCCAGGCAGTTATTTGACAGACGGACTAAAATGGGTACCTTGTTCTCAGACCCTCGTCACAATATACCACTGCAATTATGACAAGTGACCTTAATGTGAAATCTATTTGCAGCCCTTTACACTTTACACAATGTAGCGTACCAGTCCACTAATTCTGGGATATTCATGACTACAAGAGATTGATTATTTCCATAGCCTATTGTTCTTTGGTTTTTATTGACCAGGTCAGACAAGTCAGTTAGACATGTCTTCCTTTTACCTTGCCTTTATCATTCATCTTGTAAATGGGTGTGGTTGACTGACAAATTGTATGTAGCTTTGCAAGTCAATTACTTTGATCAAACATGAAACTACTGACAAGTTTTATACTTGGTTTTATATGTGATTATCATCCAGTTTGCCTTTTACAACAGTTTAAATATTTATAGCATAGCCCCTTTAGACACATGATTAGCAATTATGTCTAAGAAGTGGTGTATAAAGTTGTGCACACATTGACTGAAGGGGATGAATACAGAAAGTTCTTGATTCTCTTTGACCCCCACCCCACCCTCTACTCCTTGCTAAGACATCTCTAATACCAGATGCATTTCAGCATTTTTTTTGGTCCGAGTTTGAATCCGGGACAAATAAGGCTCCCGACCCACTGATGCTTCTTGTATTTTGAAATAGGTTGAAGTCTTTTGGTTCACTAGTGTTGGTTAAATCCTCCAGAGCTCCCATGTCTTGTTTTTTTTTTTTAGCTTAGAATAATACAACTGTATTTTGCCAGAAAGCCACAGAGGATTCTTCAACATACTGTATCTATCAACTGCTGCCGAGTAAAGAATGTTTCAAGTTCTGCAGGCGTTTGTTTTTGGATTTCAAAATGTTCCCCTTCAAGGCCTTTGCTGAAGGTTTATGTTTAAGGATATGAACTTTCATCAGGGTTAAATCTGTGGATATAAATTTAAAAGGAAAGGCACTCTTAAAGCATTTTAAGTTGACAAATGAGTCATTGACTCTCCTTTCCTTTCTGCCTGCATTCTGTGATGATGATCACAGAAAATGCTATAACAACCTAACACTTAACACTGACAGCAGTTTTTGCAACCTATGAGTTACATAAACTAATGAACAGGAGAATCTGAATATAATTTAGCTGCCAACTCTTGACTTATTTAATTGATTGCTGTATTTTATTGTATTTTCTTTGGGTGGGGGGATACTCTATCTAATGAACTGATATATACATACCCATTGTAAAGAAAATGTTTCAAATAAAGTCTAACTGTACTATTATTACCCTATATATATATATATATATATATATATATATATATATATATATATATATATATATGGATGGATCAAAAGTTGACAGTGTGTGCTATGATAAAAGCCTATTGACGTGTCATACAATCTATTTGAAATGAAAGCGAATATAGCAATTGCCATTTTACAAGGTTCTGTGTTTTTCAGCTAATGCCAGACAGATTATAACCTGCCAAGAAGAGATTTACAGAAATACACTCAGAGAAGCCAAAAAAAGGATGATTCTGCATACTGCTAATCTGCTGTTTTTGGAACCTCTTTAAGCCTCTTAAACATGTTAAAACAACGTTTCAGAACTTTTCAGTTTTAACCTTTCTTTAATCTTCATACAGAAGTTATTTCATTATTCTTAGACATTTTTAATTTGCATAATTATTCTCTCATTTCAAGGCTGTTGATATATTAGAATATATTGTTGGCAGTTTGGGAGGAGGTACAGTATGTACACCCCATTTGCCGGAGTCTGGTGGCACTTCAAACTATTGTTCTGGAAATGCAGAGTTAATGCCACAAAACAAACAAGGTTGCACTGGCTTACTGTATCATTGTGGTTAGTTCTCTTTGCAAAACTGTCTTTATCATGTTTTGTAATTGGATTTGGTACCTGTCATTTTTGGGTGAGTGCTGGGATAAGCGTAGGCTGATATGTTGGAGTGGTTGGCTCTGTTATATCAGCAGAGAGAAGTAGAGGAAATGAGGATAGTCAGAGTAGCACAGAAAACAGAACAGAGATATATAAATGAGTAATGATGTCATGAAATCATGAACTGAGAGGAAACAGAAAAGGGACGCGTAAAAGGGACCTTTTGGCATAATGAGATACAGCACCTTGAGTGCTTCAGCCTCTTCAGATTCAACTTTTTAATCTGCAAAAGTGCATGTATGTTTTCACAAATGAAAACCGTATTTTCTTACATAGTCTACTGCTGCTCAGTCATCCACGTGTGAGTAATAAGATTTGATCCAGCCAATAGGCAAGTTCACAATATATTCATGTATTTTCTTCTGTTCTAAGCATAACATTGAGATTTGAAAATGTTCATGCTGTGCTTTTTGCACTGGAAACTGCAGCTTAAAAATGCAAAGTTTATAGTTAAATTTGTGAAAATATTGAAAATTCTGTTACACTAAACATGCTATGGCTACATTAAAGTGATTATAACCTTTTGGATATGCACTTCCAGTCCACCCCTTTACTTTACTTACCGTTCATTAAATTAACTGCTTTTGATTATTTAGTGATTGACTGCATGGTCTGCTCTATTTTTGAACTTAAATCATGCCAGCTATAAGCATAATAAATCTATGAAATGTCACAGCAATACCTAGGCTATGCAGTTAGACTCTCAACACATTTCTGATATAAACAGTATAATTAAAATAACGAGCAGCCTGCTGTAGTCCAAGGGAGGCTTACTCATTATATTTTTACATTAGTAATATGATACTGGTGTTAGTAATCAATATGTAATAGATTGGGATTGTTTCACTGCCTACATTTTAATGGACACAATTAGAATGCTTGTGAAAAAACAAACCCCTTGTAGTGTTCTGATTTGGGAATCCCCATAAGACTATTCAATTGATCAATTGCCAATTTATAAAGCAATGAATGTACAATGGCCTAACTGATGAATAAGCACAATCAGGGAAGGGGACAGCTTCATTTTTTGAGTTTTTCAGCAGATATTTTAAAAACAATATAAAGGATCATCTCATGAGCATAATATTGGTTGATGATAAGGTTAACATGATGGGGAAAACTAAGTATTTGCACTTACTCTCTGACTAGGGGTAGAATTAAATAAAAAATGTTGGCGCTGCGAGTTGCTTGCAGAAGCATTAGCGCATGTCTGCGAATTGGAAATTGCACAGCTAAACTATCGTGGTATTAAATCTGACCCGATTTGCGCTGCAAAACGACCTTCTCGCAGCTCCTTTCTTGCACAATGCAAGAGAATAAAACACAACTTCACTGTACTCAGTCGCGCTTTCATGTTTAGTTAGATGCTACTCTCTTCTAATTATTAATGTAAATCCCATGATGTACAGTTATGTACTTTGTTATTAGTGGCTGGTTAAAGTTGTATTTAATCCCGCCCAACAATACAGTGGGAGTGGTCCCATTTTCACTGCATTAAATCAAGAAAATATCTGTTTGCATTTTGTAATCGAAGTTCGGACATATCAGGTTTTCAATAATTCATGCATCTCTCTCTATATGGACTGAATGCAACTTTTAAGAGATGACCACTGCATTGAGTGACACTGCTGCCAAAGTAAACATACAGTATAATTGCTATTCTTAATATTTACACAAATAGGTAAAGCATGGAGACATCTGGATGATATTTATGGAATATGTACAGGCATATATGGTTGTGTAACTTGCAAGCCAATACATCCCAGTGTATGAGGTTTGTGCACTGCACATTGGGTTTATTAAATAAATAAATGCATAAATAAATAAATAAATAAAGCCGTTAAACTTGCACAACGTTGTGGATACATTAAGGATTGGAAACAAATATAATCTTAGAAAAATAATAACTGAACAGATAATCTTCTAGGGGGTGGTCAACATTTTGCCTTCATCCCAGGCACATTATATGAAGTGGAAGTGATAACTATACATGTTACATTGACACACACACACACACACACACACACAGTACATGCAGTCAGATCGAACACACACACAGCCGGACATATTACAAGGTGTACTGTAAAGAGTATTTATGCACGTGTGGCGGGATGGCCAGGAATAGAGGCTCGGAGACAGACCACAGGTAAACAAAAACAAGACTTTAATTCAATAAACACAAAAAAAACCTGGCACAGGGTCAACCAAAGAGATACCTCCAAACAAAGAAACCAAAAGTCAAAGGACTTCACCGTGCCACAAATAAACAAAACGGCAAACCCAAACAGCACACACAATACTGGGTGTGCTGCAGCTTCTCCCCCCCTATTGCTATGGCAATTTTGAAAACATCAATGAGGACTGAGCTCCCAGCTCGGGATTCAAACCACGCAACTCTGGCACCTCAATACTGTATTACACCCGCTGGGAAGTGGACACTGAATAAAAGATTTGCATTAACCTGTTATTCACCCAATACACCATTGATCCACCCGCTAATAGATAACGCATGGATAAGGGTGTATGCCAATAATAATAATCACTACACAGCTTTTGTCAATGGCAGCTTCGGTTTTTATTTTATAATTTTTTCTTCTACTCATATTTGTAACCGCTACGAAGTATAGGCTTGTAGTTTTGTATCAGCGGCAGATTAATGCTGTGGATTCACAGCACGGAGCGTCAGATCGCTGTGTTTCTCTGCTTTATTGACCCATCGCTGCTCTCGCAGCCCGCCCTGCTCTTCTGCTTCCGGTTTCTCTTGAATTTCAGACGCTGTGATTGGCTCCGGTACCTCTCGTGCTTCCCGCTTTTGAAATTTAGATTTCATTCCGCGAGGAGCTGAGCTGCGAGATTCCCTCTTGCGACTCGTGCTCGCACCTTGCAAACATTTTTGATTTAATCTTGCCCCAGGTATGGAGTATCATGTAACATGTTCCAAGCCAATAGAGTTTAGATCACAACATAGTGTATTGTAAAACTTAACCTCTGTGGGTTTTCTCTGGCAAATAGATATTTGCACCAAAATATAATAATAATAATTATTATAATTTTTATTTCTTGGTAGACGTCCTTATCCAGGGCGACTTACAACATAAGTGCAAAACAAAGTGCAAGAATACAGTTCAGTACAAAGCATCAAACATTACAAATTCAAATTTACTTTATACAAAGCAATTCAAAGCATAATACATTTTACAACTTCCAATTTACACAAGTAAATACAATAAGTGAGGTCATACATCCTTGAAAGTAAAAGCTAAGTGCTGTGATGATGTTAGGTCACAGTCAAGGGCTACGGGAAAGGGAGCAAGGGGGAAATCAATAATACAAGTATTAGTAACGCAAGTGCTATCTTACAGGAGAGTAAAAGGACTAATGTTACTGTCTGAAAATATGTGTCTTGAGTAAGCGTCGGAAGGAGGCCAAGGACTCTGCTGTTTTGACTTTGGTGGGAAGGTTGTTCCACCACTTATGGGCCAGGGATGAGAAGGAGTGGAGAGGAGGCAGAGTTAGTCTTCTGGCACTGGAAGACCGCAATGGTCTGGAGGGGATGTATGGGGAGACAAGTGACTGAAGGTAGCTTGGTGCAGTGTGGTCGAGACAGCGGTAGGTGAGGGTCAATGTCTTGAACTGAATGCGTGCCGGTATCGGGAGCCAGTGGAGGGAGCGGAGCAGTGGAGTAGCATGTGCGAATCGGAGCAGAGAGAATACCAGACGAGCCGCAGAGTTCTGGATGAGGATGAGGGCGGGTAGTAGTTGCAGGCAGACCGGCCAGGAGGGAGTTGCAGTAGTCCAGGCGGGAGAGGACCAGTAGCTGAGTCGAGTAGTTGGTGAGGAAGGGACGGATTCGGTGTATGTTGCTCAGGAAGAATCTGCAGGTGCGTGTCAGTATGGTGATGTGCTGGGTGTAGGAGAGCACAGGATTGAGGGTGACTCCTAGATTTTTAGCAGAAGAAGAAGGAGAGAGTGTGGTGGATTTCAAGGGGATTGAGATGAAGAGATCAGCAGAAGGTGAGGAAGAGTGGGGGAAAAAGAGGAGATCCGATTTGGAGCGGTTGAGCTTGAGGTGGTGCAAGTGCATCCAGGAGATAGCAGACAAGCAGGAAGAGATGCGAGAGGGGATGAGAGGGTCAGAAGAGGGAAAAGACAGGAATATCTGGGCATCATCTGCGTAGAAGTGGTAGGAGAAACCATGTGATGCAATGAGGGGACCCAGGGAGCAAGTGTAGAGAGAGAACAGGAGGGGGCCCAGGACGGAGCCTTGGGGTACACTGATGAGGAGAGGTTGGGGGGTGGATGAGGAACCTCACCATGTCACTTGGTAGGACCAGTTGTTAAGGTAGGAGGAGAACCAGGTGATAAATGCATACAATTTGATTTCAGTTGTATAAGAATGTACTACTCCACTACCACAGTTCAGTTTCTGGAGGCAGCTCCGGTCCCATGTTAATTTATTTACTATAAAATGACGAATCAAACTAAGGATAGTTCATCATCTACAATTTAAGAATATGACTGTTATTAACCTAATGGATAGAGTATAAATATAGAGTCATATGTTTAAAGAAATCATTGGCCTTCTAATAATTATTTTATGTGTTCCACATTTTTCTTAATATGACCCACGGTTAATTTCCAATCATTAAGGTTACACTGTACACTGTATAAATGTTTGTATTTATTCCTCCTCTTCTTCTTCTTCTTCTTAGTATTATTATTGATATTTCTTATGTGCTTGTTGATAGATGAATGATCTGAATAATTCCCTCTAGAACCATGGCTGTGAAATAATTGCTTTGCATTACATACAGATATTGTATGGAAGAATTGTCTGCAGCTTTTATAAATATGATCTGTAATTTGTCATGTTTTAAAGATAACACCAAATATTATACCAAAGATTACTGCACTCATTACTGGGAGAAAATTACAAGGTTGTGTAAGAAGGTAATAGAGCATATTAGCTTAAGAAACACAAGATTGGCAAGATAATGTTATTCAATTATCTGTTTGCTGATTGCACATAAGTATTGTACACACTGTTAATGATGAAAAATGAAATCTTGCTTTCTTATGATCGATACATACTTTTGTTATTTTTGTTATAACACCAGTAATTACGATACCAGCGTGCCCATTTGAAATGGCATAAGATACCCACATAATAATATAAATTACAAACATGTGTGCATTCCCATTTTCATTCATAAGCAGCAGAAAGTGGTCTCTGACAATAAAATAAACCATAATTAGGTACAACTTTTTCAAGAAGATGAAAGGTTCAATTTGGTCAGGCCTTAGGTGTGAAGTACATTTTAACATACTGCTAAAGGGTGAAACTACTATAATATCTTCACTCTGAATTTTGTAGTTGCTATTCTAGGGAATTTAATGACTGTTTAAACACTGTCCTGGATTTGTTTCATATTCATTTCTTTATATTTGCTTCTTTAATTAACAAAGGTTATCTTATAGATAGTAGGAGACCTCAGTAACCACTACAATTAATCATGGTGCATATTACTTTGCAGCTTTGGATTATCTCAGCCTAACAGATCCTGAAGTCTTACTGGGACTAACTGCACTTAAATCAAACAAATCACCAGGGCCTGATGATATGTTTTCCAATTGCACTCAAAGAAATCTGAGATGTTATTCAAAGGCCATTAACTGGGATCTTTCAATAGACATTTGGGACAGGAACTGCACCCAATGACTGGTAAACTGCTAATGTAATATCCATCCACAAAATGGGGACAAAACTAAAACTAACCAATGCAACTGTTTAATGTTCTGGAAGGATTCATTAGAGTTCAATTATGAGATTAATTATAACGTGACATTATTCCAGGAGACAGGCAGCATTGATTTTAAATAGGCAGGCATAAGTGTTTATGTAAGGTGTTAGATCTCTTAGTCTATCTGGCTTTTATTCCATAAATGACTAGACCAATTAGCTCCTAACAGACACATGAACTAGATGGACTAAATTTGATGTGTTTATATATATATATTTGTGTAATTTAATGGGAAACCGTCTTTTTTGTATTCAGACCTCATAATCATAAACATACATTTTAGAATTCATACGTTATCTATACCTATGCTAGACTGGAAGCCCTGCTTTAAATACACATCTGAAAAGAGACTATTTATGGAGACATAACAGAAAATAACATACCAAATAATTATTTTAAATTGATAAGGTTGGGGAAATGCTGGGGAAACCCAATTCAAAACATAAACGATCCATGGAGAAAGAGTTTTCGTTAGGGAAGTTTAGTGAGGCACTAAAAAAGTGCAGGTGCTTCCATGTGACTTCATTTAAAACTAAAGTTTGGGAGAGGACAACCCCCAATCACGCTTCACTCTGTTCCAAGGACAACCAATGTGATGCACATTCACGTAGACACACTTTCATAAACACCGCTCAACAAGTAACTCACTTTTATAGTGCCACAAACACACTTCCTCTTGCTAAGCTCAGAAATAACATCCGTCCACCTCCCCAGTCTGCACTTTTGCAGCAGTTACTTGGCTCCACCCACCACGTGAGGTCATTCCCTCAGCTAAGCGGGTTAAGGCCAAAATAACTCCAATGCTTCAATCACTTCCACTTACTTTTATAGTGGGTTGTCTGAACTACTGAGTCCTGTAAAGAAGTAGGATACCATATAAATCCTGGAATCTATCATTTCAAATCCAGACTATACTGTAGGGTTATTGTGTAAAGAGCAAGTGGACTGAAGTCAACTGGGCAATCCTCAGGTCACAATCCAATTTGCTGCCTGGGAGCCTGCGCAATCTGTCAGGGTTTTTTCTGGCCATCCTCTGCCTTGCCCAAAAGACTTTCTGTCTGGATTACATCATATTTGGATATTATAAAGGTATTAAAGGGGGAAAAGTTGGTTAATAGAAAATTAGAAAATGAGTAACCAAATATTTAAAACCTTTCATTTAACTGTTGTGCATTGCCTTGTTTATTTGTGTGTGTATATTCACTACACTGAGCAAACAATCCATTTTATTGAAGAAGGTACACTGACTTTTGTACATTTGGAAAACATTGACAGTTTATTGATTAGCTCAAAGACAAGCCTTTAGAATTAGTCAGTTAAAAGGCAGTTTAACTGTTTGGCTAGTTGTAGTCTGTTTTTTTTTTTTTATAAGCCCTTCACCATGATTATAAAAAGTATTGAATATTATAACATAGCCTATGTTAAAAGTATTCATGTGAAGTGACACCTTTTCAAAATGTATAATTACTGATCTGCTGACACAGTATACAGTATATTAATGATCTGTAACAAATATAAATAAATAGATACAAAGGGGTATATTATTAAAGGCTGATAAACAGAGTTAACTTGCAGGTAAGCAGGAGTACTGACCATACATTTACTGTCTATAGGAGGCAGTGGTAATTACAGAATGGGAATGGAAAATTTGAAGTACAAAGCTAGTGGTGTTCCACTTTAGCATGTTTAAATAGGTGGTCATCCTTATCTTCACCTTATAAATTCACTTTATAAATGAGCTAATCAAAATCAAAATAATAGTTTCCCACCAGGAGGCACAGAAGCCCATTAATCCAGAGATCAGATGAGGTTATTGTGGAGTGAGCTGTTCCATGGCATGTCTAGTGTAGCTCATGGGATTGGTGTTATTGATTTGTTGTTCATTTTAATTGAAGCAAATTATCATTAACGTAATCATCTAATTGTCCATTATCTTCAGCTGCATTATATTCCATTTTAAATTGATCAGTGGATCTGTTTAGTTTAAATGGGTTTAGATTTCAAATCAGGTTTAAAACACTTTAATTTTCTGACAACACTCCATGTTTTATGAGGTTGAGTACCAGGGCAGAATGTTGGTGTATCTGTCAGTATATCTCAAGTGATATCCTGTATTTTATGACACTTATATCAAATTGTCTCCCTGCAGAATATTTTCCCTGTTTTGAGTCTATGATAAGTCTGAAACCAATACTACATTATGTCAAAATCAACCAGTTGTAAAAGGGAATCATTTATATTTGATTATACATTACAAATTATGGCCACTGTAGGTGTACAGTTTAGAATGCTTTTGGCTCCAAAGCAAACTCTCCGCTAATTGTGAATATATAAAAATGTGAATCTATCATGGGAAAATGTAGCTGTAGAAAAGAAAAATAAAAGGTTTCATTGTGTTTAATTTGAGTATGAAAAAATTAGCAAATGTTGCATCAGAGGAAGATTTAAAAGTCATCTTGATAGTCATTGTGGAATAATATGTATTCTTTTATGTATTTATTTTATTGATGTGTCAACTTCATATATTGGTTTCAGCTATATCTATATCTCTTAGGTGTTCTGTATTTGAAATGGGTGCATCTTGGGAGATGGTTTTGGTATTTGATCAGAATTGTAACATTTTTAAACTATGTAAAATTCAGAATAATTTGAGACTGGGGATTTAGCCAACAATGATAAAGATAACCTATTTTTTTAAAAAGAGATTACAATAACAACTGTAATCTATCTGAAACATATACATCAAGGGGAATGGATGTAAAACTCACTTATTTTAGCCAGTAACAGTAAACCCAGCTGGGATTTGCATTTTAAAGCGATAATGCTGCTAAAAACTAATATCATCCTGTGGTAATGGTTTGAGTTTCCCTACTAAGCTACCATTATTTCTGCAGTTTCCCAGTGTTAGTTCACAATAGATCCTATTTACATAGCTACTAGTTTTGTAATAGTGATGTTGCAAAGATTGTACCAAACTTTATCGAAACCCATTTTAATTATATGAAATGTAAAGACATAAACAAGGCTTTCATTACAAGTTACCACACGTTACTGCAACAACACATAATATTAAATACTTTTTAAAATAAATCATAGGTTACTCTGTAGAATAAACTATACCTATGCAAAATAATCATACAACCATCACAATGTGTTTAAGTCTAACGGGGGAAACAGAAAAGAAAGAAAGCAATGTTGACAGAAGCAATGGAGTGACAGAAGTGGAGACAAGGAAAATGTAACACGGGCTTTTATGCAGCTGTAAGGCAAATTCCTAAGTTCTTTCAACAGAATAAATGTCTCCAAGGGTTCAGATAAAATGTAATGTTTTTCTGCCTGTGATTTCTAACAAATCTTGTGGCCTTGCAATGCATGTTGCACAACTTTAAACTCTGTTGTGCGTTAACTGTTTTTGAGAAAGGGGGAGGCTGCATGTTTCAGCTTTTTTGTGTCCATGTTCTCTTTGATTATAAATGCAGCCATTATCCATTATCCATTACAAATCCATTATCATTTAATCCATACAATGCCCAAATATATATTGTATTAGAACACCAAACCTGCACTGTGGTCAATGACTTTACATGGCCTTCCCATTGATAAAGTACCTTTTTAACTGTGGCTGCATTTAAATGGAAATGTCACATAGGCTTTCCCATGATGTTTCGGCCTACCTCTCGGGAACTGTGTTACTATGCGACTCTGATTAAGCAGGAGAAACTGGAAGTGCTAATACAAAGTATGTGCTAATGCACATTATGTAGAATAACATTGTTTTTAAAATATAAAGAAAAAATGATGTACCCTCCACTCCAAATTGAGTTGGCTATACTTACTATCCAGTAAACAACTCCTGCTTTAATATACCACTGCCCAATATAATTTTCTTCTTCTTCTTTTTTAATCAAATTCTTATTTTTTGGCCATGCAGAATCACCTCACAGAACAGAAAAAAACTTTGAAATATAAAATACAACTGCATGTTTCCCATAAACTAGTGCTAATGGTAGAACGAGTCCAGCTGAGGATTTCTCATTAAACTCAAATTATGGAAAAAAACACATTTTGTTTGTTTGTTTCTCCTTCTTCTTGATCATTCGGAATTTATGCATACTAACAATAAAGCAGTAGATTTTCACTGTTCATTTTCTTTGAGAAAATGTATAGATGTGGACTAATGTAAACTTGGGGATGGTGGAGGCAAAACATCATCGCAGTAGAATTGTAAAGTGGTATTCAAAAGGCAAGTAATATATAACAACTCTCCCTCTAGAAATATATATTCGTACTGCTACAACTAGGAAAATGAGGATGCATCTTTGATTCCAACAGCAATGTGATTTCAAGCAAACTTTAAGGAAATTGAAGCATGTTTCACAACAGCAAATTAACTGCCTTTGCAGAATGTAAACTGCTTTGATTATTCACCATGTTGCCTTTGTGAGACAGAAAACGAACACCACAAAATTAAATTCTAGTGTAAAACTAAATATGATTGTTGTGCACGGTGACTTAAAGAAGATGGATTTTGACTGTCTCTTCAGCTGTTACAAACAGATAGCAAAAAACATTGATATGGTCCCCTTACTGAGACCAAGCATAACAATTGAGAAAAATCATTTGACCTTAGCTATGGAACTGTGTATGCTAATGAAGACAGATTGGCTTAGTTTTCTTCCCAAAGCTCGATTTCAAGTCAAGGTAAAATATTACAGCTCAAATCCAGTGGTATTCTATCTGCAGTTTTATCTGTTGTCCAGATTTTATAGGTTCTGCACCGACATCCATAAGCACTAGTTCACTAAATAAAGCACACAGTTCAGTTCAAAGTAATTCCACTGAAAATATAAATATGTTGGCAAATATCCAAGTATTAAAAGTACTCTTTTTGCGTAATTAGCTTTTAAGAGAATTAAAAAAAAAATGCTTTCAAGAGTAGCATTCATCACATGAAAACACTTTCATGAAAACATATATATTTTTATATGTACTGCCAATCTCCCACTGCAAGGTCCTTAGGGCTCTAGGGCTCATGGAATCCAAAATGGCCCCTCAAAATGTATTTCATCTGTCTCCTAGAGGCAGATGAAAATAAAGCAAATATCTCATGACAAATCCCTTTGATATTGTGCTTAATTAATATTAAGGGTTGGCAGAAACACATCTATGTATACAATTTCTATTAAACAAAGCATTAATTTGCATGCAATATTTTTTTTTTTTTTGCTGTACTTGTTTTTCAGTTGTGTTCCTTTCTTTTAATGCACTTGAAAATGACTCAAGCAAACAAACAAAAAAATGACTCTCTGAGACTTGTGCAATTGTTTTAGAAAACAAAATACTATCATTTAGGATCAGTCTTCAGGACCATGGAAATTGTGTTAAGGAGCTGTATCTACTGCACTAATTATCCTGGAATCCAGCTGTCAGGAACACACATCCCAGCTGATTTAAATCCAGTTTTGTCAGGAGCTGAAATTCAAAATTACAAATGACAGAGGTGAATGAAGCTGTTTTTCTCTTAATTTTATTTAATTCACCATAACACTTTTCCTCATCATGCATTAAAAAAGGAAGGGGGGGAAATATTGGCTTGGTTTCAGTAGTCTGCTAGCACCACCATGTGGCATAAAATATTCAAAAGGAATTTATATCTGGAGAAAATGATAAATGTCCCTATGTATATCTATCTGTCCATTGTGTTCTTTTCTGTACTAAGCATACCTGATGTAGGCAATTATTTGCTTTAAAAGGCAGATAAATGTTTTACTTTACTTTAACATTGTTTTTGGACTCACCAATACAATTCAGTAATATTTCTAAAGAAAGGGGTTCTGCAGGCAAGTTCCTTAGCCAACTGGCTCTTAAATCATCTAAGCATCTGTGAAATAAAACCTAGTGCTTTACTCATCAAAATCCATAGCATATGTTTCTACAGAAATTTTATGAAATATTTATTCAAGGCATCTTCCAATGCTTTCTGCTACAAATAGGCATATTGTGATGAGATAAAATATTCTTTCTTAGCTTTACCTTTAGACCGTAAGTCTATTGTATCATTACAGAAGTATAAAGCCAAATTCAAAAATGAATTCCAAATCCAAAGCTTGATCCACAGGCTTTCCATTTGTTAGACCCAAGAAGCTCTGGCAAACAGAGAGCTGCCCTCAAGTGGTGATTTTGAAATGTGATGTTGGTGGGTGTGTGAAAGTTTTGATTTCATCTGGGCATGAATCCAGGTTTCCCATTTACAATTTACAGCTTTCAAAATAAAATTAAATTCATTTTCTTATCAAATAAAAACAGTTTAAAAAAGAAGTAATATACTACATAGTTGAATTCAAATACATGTTGAGTGAATGTAAGATAGGTATTTGTATGCGAGATGTAAATACATTTTTTAAATCCAGTTCCCATTTTTCTATACAATAATTGGACTTGTTCACAGTGGGTACAATAACTACCTGTGTAGGCGACTAAAACAAAAAATGCTGTCTGGAAGCGAAATGGTGCTGCACCGGGGGGCTGCTACTGTCATTATCATATTGAGGACTGGTGCATGCTGGGAGTGGGCCTTCCTGCCTTTCCCCTAGGGACGTTAATTCAGCTCTTAGTCCTTGTAAGGATAAGAGCGGTTTCTGAATAATGGGCAGTTCATAATCATACAAGAGTGGTGGGGTGAATGTCAAATTTTGAAAGTGTTACTATATATATATATATACCAACTTTGCACACCTAGATTTGGCAAAATTTGACCATTCTACTTTACAAAATTGTTCAAGCTCTGGTAAGTTCCTTGGGGTCCATTCCTTGGGATGGACAGCAATCTTCAAGCTATGCCATAATTGCTCGATTGGATTGAGGTCGGAGAACTGACTGGGCCACTCAAGGACATTTACCTTGACATTTGTTCCTTAGCCACTACAGTGTAATTTTGGCTGTGTGCTTCAGGTCATTGTCATGCTGTAATGTGAACTTCCATCCCAGTTTCTTCTCTCTTTCAGAGGGCAGCAGGTTTTCCTCAGGGACTTTTCTGTAATCATTTCCCCTGCAGTGCTGCAGTCCCTGCTGATGAAAATCCCCATAACATGATGCCAACTGCCACCACTGTGCCTCACAGTAGGGATGGTGGTCTTTGGCTGATGCGCTGTGTTGGGTCTTGCCTGATCTAGGTTTGGTCTTGGTGGTGCCATACACCTTCCTCTTAATAACATCTTCACCATGCTCCAAGGGATATTCAAGGCCTTTGATATTTTTATACCCATCCCCTGATCTGTGCCTTTCAATAACATTGTCCTGGAGTTCTTTTGAAAGCTGCATTGAAATGCACTACCCAGCAGAGGGAACCTACTGGAACTGTTGAATATATCCTGAAATCATGTGATACAATTTAACACAGGTGGAGGCCACTTAACTTTGTGTGATTCTAAAGGTGACTGGTTACACCTGAGCTAATTTATGATTGCTATTACCAGGGGGGTGGACACTTATCCAACCAAGCAACTTCAGTTTTTATTTATAATACATTTTCTGCAGATTTCTATAATATTTTTCACTTGGAAGTTGTGGGATAGGATGTGCAGATAAATAATTTATATTAATGTTAATTACATTGGATTGCTATTACAATAAAGCAACATAACATTAACATTTTGGAAGGGAGTGTAGACTGTCTATAGGCACTTTATTTACAACAAGAGCCCCTTAAATGTAAGTTATTGTCCTACCACAAATTCCTCAAGGATTGTTTCATTTTCTAAAGCTGATTAAATAGCATTGTAGTGTTTCTTGTTACGCATATTTTAGACACTCATTGAATATGCTGTCAGATTCACTAGCTCTTCCATTCTTCAGAGGCAACATTGCTTCCTCATTCCTCACTCAGTCTTATAACTGTTCAATGATTGGTTTGGCTTCAAGTGCTTTATGTTCACAGTTCTGACACCTATTGTGATAAGGCTATCAGAGTCAATAATTGATCGTTTTCAAGATCAGTTCTTTTACACATTTTCTGTTAATTTCTTATTTTTTTTACCACAAGTACATCCTTCATGCAAGTCTACAAAAACTTATTGTAGTTATTGTATTACTTTACAGACACACACACACACATATATATGCAGTGCCTATGGAAACTCTAAACCTCCTTGAACTTTTTTCACATTGCATTTAAGTGAGGATTGGTATCCCTCTTATATACACACCATGCTACACACTGTTAAGGAGAAACAAATATTGTGAAAAAATATTGTTCAAAATACAAAACTGAAATATCATAATTGGATAATCTCAACCCCTGTGAGTTAATACCTGTTGGAAGTATTAACTCATACATTTGAGTTCTATACACAGCTGTTATACACAGCTGTAACTGTCTGCAATTACAGCTGTAAGTTAGGTGGGATAGGTCTCTACCAAATTTGCGCACATAGATTTGGCAATATTTGACCATTCTACTTACAAAAGTATTCAAGCTCTGTCAAGTTCCTTGGGGAGTGTTGATGAACAGCAATCTTCAAGTCATGCTATACATTTTTTATTGGATTGAGGTTGGGGCTCTGACTGGGCCACTCAAGGACATTTACGTTTTTGTACCTTAGCCACTTCAGTCTAGTTTGGCTGTGTGCTTCGGGTCGTTGTCATGCTGTAATGTGAACTTCCATCCCAGTTTCCGCTTTCTTTCATAAGGCATCAGGTTTTCCTCCAGGACGTTTCTGTACTTTATTACATTCATATTCCCTTCTATCCTGACTGTGCTGCAGTCCCAGCCGATGAAAATTCCCATAACATGATGCTGCCACCCCCATGCATCACAGTAGGGATGGAGTTCTTTGGGTGACATGCTGTGTTTGGGTTAGCACCAAACATAACACTTTGCATTTACACCATAAATGTGGATTTTAGTTTTTGCAAGACCACAAAACCTTTTTTGCCACATGATTACAGAATCTCCTGAGTGTTTCAGGTGGGCTTTTTTGAGTAATGACTTCCTTCTTGCCTCCCTACCACACAGGGCAGATTTGTGGAGTTATTTGGATTATGTTGTCACATGCACGCTTTTACCAGTCTTGGCCATAAAAGTCTGTAGCTCTTGCAAAGTTGCCATTTGCCTGTAAGTAACTTCTCTGATCTTCTTGCTTAGTCATTCAATTTGGAAGAATGGCCTGATTTAGACAGGGTCTTGGTGGTGTCATAACACCTTCCACTTGTTAATAATCCTCTTGCCTTTGCTCAAATGGATATCCAAGGCCTTTGAGATTTTTTCATACCCATTCCCTGATCTGTGCCTTTCAACAAGTTTGTCCCGGAGCTCCTTTGAAAGCTCCTTGGTGCTCATGGCTGGGTCTTTGCTTTGAAATGAACCACCCAACAAAGATCCTACAGGAACACATTAATTTATGCTGAAATCACAGGTGGAAGCCACTTTATGATGGATTACATTTAGGATTGCTATTACCAGTCGGGTGGACATTTCAAGCCAGTTTTTATTTTTAATACATTCTGTACAAAAGTAGATATGGGAGAATCAGTCAAGAGGTTGTGAAAGGGTTTTCTGTGACATAAGATTGATTGTGTGTCCCATAATCCTGAAATTCTTAATAGGTAGTGGTCTAGTGGTTAGGGAAATGGGCTAACAGTCGATTCTGGGCTTGAATCCCAAATCAACTACTCAGTTACTTTAATAGCTAAGGTAAATAGCCTTACCTTCTCAATGGAAAGCCACAAGATTATAGATGCCAACATTTGTGGGTCAGTTGACAATAATGAAAATAATAATTGAAAGGCCTGCTCAGATTTGGTTTATTCATGCCAGATCTACCCAACAAATACATACAAATGTAATGATAGTCTTACACTGGTAATCTGTACATTGAAATAGTGTTATGTGACTCATATCAACACAAACTGTACAAACATTTTTCTTGTAACTGCAGCCAGCAGAAATAAAAAAATCGGATGGAGAATTTCCAAAAGGATGCCTTGCTAATGACTCAGCTGGCATGTAGCATTTATTTTGACACTCTTGGTTGTGAAGGAGGAATTATTCAAAAGATAATCAGTGTTTATTATTATATAGGTTTAGGGAAAAGGGCCTAGTTAAAGTAAGTAAGTAAAGTATATTAAATAATTAAATTAGATAACAAACACAACAAAGAAAATTACCTTCAGGGAATGTGGCTTTATTTTGACTGACAGCCACTGCAGGGACTAGGAGCTTCAAGTCAGTGGTTAAACATCCTACATTGTGAATTGTTAACTTCAGTGTATAGGATGCTGCTGTGAAAGTCACACATGTATTATACTTGAGGACCTTCTACAATAGAATACTACTCCAAAATGAGAGATTAAGTTTTTGCTTATATTCCTATATTTTGAATGATCTATTATGCTTCATTATTAAAAACCTCTTTGGGCTTTTTCTTTTTTTCCTGTCCCTATCTTGTTTAATTTTTATATTTTTAACATCTGACTCATAGGGGTTCTACTTTTTTCATGTTTGTGTAGCCCTGTCAGAATTGTGGGGTATAGAGGAAAATGTTAATGTTGTATGTGTGGTAAAAAGTGCTAATGTATTGTTTTTTTCTAGTATGTAAAAGAAAACTACAAATCTTTTCTAGGACTTCTATGTGAGTTTACCTTTTCTGAGAACTCTATTTCCCATAATGCCTTTGCAACTACCAAGTGTAAGCTGGGAAGAAGAAAGGGGAGGACCACATGTGCCTGGTCTTTGAGATACTTCCTCAAGCAGAACATGTTCAGCCCCCTGCCCCTCAGGTACATTCAGCTCATCCTGTAGCAGGTAGCTACAGCCCTCATGAAGCTCAAGAGTTTGGGCCGCTCACCTCAAGCCGGAGAACATTATGATGGTAGACCCAGCCAGGCAGCCATACAGAGTCAAGGTGATAGACTTTGGTTCGGCCAACCAGTGTGCTCTACCTACCTGCAGCCCAGATGTTACAGGTATGGCCTAGCAAGTGCAAGTATTTTCTCCTCACACTCTTCAGTCAAGTGCCTCCTTTATATAAAAGAACTGCAGGTGGAGCCGTGGTCTGACGGGGATATGACAGGGTACAGCATGCACAACAAGTCTACAGCCAGAGCAGCAAGAATGTGCAAAGGTGGCAGCCACAGCTCTCTCCAGGTAGCCAATTATATTTGTCCTTACGAGCAAGCGGTAATCTTCCCAGATAGCACCAGCACATTGTGGTCACCTCAACCAGCAAAACTTCAGGAGCAGTAGGGCAGTTGTTGGATGATGCCGGCCACAACCTGACAGACTGCAGCACAGTCAGCCTGCTTCATAACTACCAGAAATGCAGGCTTAAGCACAAGAGCACGTAAAAAATAGCTGTGTGCAGGGGGAGATTCTAGCATGGAATAGCTGTGTGAGGAATCCACCTACATTCCAGTAAGTAACTGTCCTTTGTTTTGTTTTTTTGTTTTGAGTAATATATATAAAAACTGCACAGTGTAGGAGAGGAAACCACACAAAATGGATGTTCGCATTTTGTAGTTCTCGGAGTCTATTATTTGAACCTTCATTGAATCCGCATTTCAGTTCGGAGACTGTGAACTTCGGAGACTGTGAGTAATATACTTCAACAATAATTATTTGAAAGAAATCCTATTTTGTTCTGAACTGTTACTTATTGGAAACAAAATACATTCAATCAGATTTAAAATTGAGTGTTTTTGTTGGGATTATGACTTTTTAATTATTGTTTTTTATTATTTTATTTTGGAATTTTAGTTTTTTCCTCTACAAAAAGATACTGAGCCAAAATGTTTGTCTCTTTTAGGAATCATTTCTTGGACGTATATTTTATTTTTTGGAGGGGGTCGCTCCCACAACTCATTAAGCATGCCAACTAAAGGAAAATAAATAATTCAGTTTTGGACTGATCAAACATATACACTGCTAAAAAGAAAGGGAACACCTAATCATCACAGTATAACACCAAGTCAATTAAACTTCAGGGATATCAATCTGTCCAGTTAGGAAGCCTAAGTGATTATGAATCAGTGTCACCTGTTTTCATGCAAATGAAAGTGACAACAGGTGCACTGGAGAAGCAACAGCAAGACAACCCCCAAAAAGGGAATGGTTTTGCAGGTGGTGGCCACAGACAATTGTGCTTTCCTTATCCTTCCTGACTGATTCTTCTCTAGTTTTGTGTTTTGCTAGTGTCCTTGTCACTACTGGTAACATGAGGCGGTACCTGCAGCCCATTCAGGTTGCACAGGTAGTCCAGCTCCTCCAGGATGGCACATCCATACGTGCCGTCACAAGAAGGTTTGCTGTGTTTCCAAGAGATGGGCCGTTACATGAGGAGAGCTGGACAGGGCTGTAGAAGGGCATCAACCCAGCAGCAGGACCGGTATCTGCTCCTTTGTGCAAAGAGGAACAGGAGGAGCACTGCCAGAGCCCTACAAAATTACCTCCAGCGGGCTACTGGTGTGCATGTTTCCATGAGGGTGGCATGAGGGCTCGACGTCCTCTAGTGAGACCTGTGCTCACAGCCCAGCACCAGGCAGCTTGATTGGCATTCGCCAGAGAACACCAGAATTGGCAGGTCCGCCATTGGCGCCCCGTTCTCTTCACAGATGAGAGCACGTTCACACTGAGCACATGTGACAGACGTGAAAGAGTCTGGAGACGCCGTGGTGAACGTTATGCTGCCTGCAACATCATCCAGCATGACCGGTTTGGCGGTGGGTCAGTGATGGTCTGGGGAGGCATATCCTTTGGGTGTCGCACAGACCTCTACATGCTAGCCAATGGTACCCTAACTGCTGTTAGGTACCGGATTGAAATCCTCAGACCCATCATCAGAACTTACACTGGTGCAGTGGGCCCTGGGTCCCTCCTGGTGCAGGACAATGCATGGCCTCATGTGGCCAGAGTGTGTAAGCAGTTCCTGGATGAATTGTGAGTTTGAATCCAGCCCTCAGACGGTTGGTGATTTTGGTTTCAGTTGACTGTTGTTAAGTCATTTTGTTCTCAACGAAATACACAATGTACAGTAAAGATTTTGATCTTTAATATAGTTCGTTCATCAAGATCTGATGTGTGATTTAAGTATTCCCTTAATATTTTTGTGAGCAGTGTATATTGTAAAGGGTAGAGGGGTTGACCAGATGGGCACTGGAGATTAGGTGGAGCTTTAGTCATTTACACACCAATGAATGAGCAAAACAGAGTTTAAATGGAGTGTTTATTGCGCACACCAAATAGCTACAAGGGTGGCAAACAAAAAGAAAGACAAAAACACTCTTCTCCTATGTCTCTCAATGCAGCTGTGTGGCTGACTAGCAGCAAGTCTTTTAAGGGAAATTCCAGGGTTGTTGTTGGGTCACAAGGAAGTGGGTTTACAGAGGGAGTTGTCATTCAATCAAAAGGATTCTTTGCCATGCAGGGTCCAAATCCAGTCCAGGGTATTTGCTTCTGTTAATCCTCTGTCCTCAATTGTTCCTTCTTTTGCTCACCAGCATACCTTCGTTTTCCTTTCATCAGCACAATACTAAGACAAAGCAAAGGAAGACAGAGGTTTCAGTTATACAGCCCAGTGTGATGAGCTTCACCTGCATGTGTCCATTACTGATTAGCAGCAGGCATGTGTCTCTCTGCTGCTCTCTGGAAATTTCCACACTTCTATCCAGGGTGCTGCTGCTGCTGGGAGCTCCTACTGCTGTCCATGGTCCTGACACTGGGAGCGCTCCCTAGAAAAGAGAGGAAGCGTGCAGGCACATAGCGGTGGTCTATGACCGTATACCATATTCGTTCCTAATAGACACACAATGGGTGAAGGAAAGACCCTCTGCATATGTGTCTATTATGTATGAAATCACAAAATTCAAATTTTCCCCATAATATCATGATTTTGGCACATTTTAGTTTTTCACATGTTAGTGTTATTCAGAGTACATAATTTTTCTAGTGCATTTAATGTGCTGATACATGTAGTTCATGCATGGATAGTCCTGATACAGTTTGTGACATAGCCGGAGATTAAGTATTCCTGATTATTTCATTCAGTTAATTTAGTTCTTACTTTAAAAAACGTAGTTTAGCAAATACATTCTGTTTAATCATTATTTGACTATGTTAACATTACATGAGCAACAATAACCTTGGGTCATGCACCCCACAATAAATAAATAAATACGTTATATATATATATACACATATATACAGTGAGGGAAAAAAGTATTTGATCCCCTGCTGATTTTGTACGTTTGCCCACTGACAAAGAAATGATCAGTCTATAATTTTAATGGTAGATGTATTTTAACAGTGAGAGACAGAATAACAGCAAAAAAATCCAGAAAAACGCATTTCAAAAAAGTTATAAATTGATTTCCATGTTAATGAGGGAAATAAGTATTTGATCCCCTATCAATCAGCAAGATTTCTGGCTCCCAGGTGTCTTTTATACAGGTAACGAGCTGAGATTAGGAGCTCTCTCTTAAAGGGAGTGCTCCTAATCTCAGCTCGTTACCTGTATAAAAGACACCTGTCCACAGAAGCAATCAATCAATCAGATTCCAAACTCTCCACCATGGCCAAGACCAAAGAGCTGTCCAAGGATGTCAGGGACAAGATTGTAGACCTACACAAGGCTGGAATGGGCTACAAGACCATCGCCAAGCAGCTTGGTAAGAAGGTGACAACAGTTGGTACGATTATTCGTAAATGGAAGAAACACAAAATAACTGTCAGTCTCCCTCGGTCTGGGGCTCCATGCAAGATCTCACCTCGTGGAGTTTCAATGATCATGAGAACGGTGAGGAATCAGCCCAGAACTACACGGGAGGATCTTGTTAATGATCTCAAGGCAGCTGGGACCATAGTCACCAAGAAAACAATTGGTAACACACTACGCCGTGAAGGACTGAAATCCTGCAGCGCCCGCAAGGCCCCCCTGCTCAAGAAAGCACATGTACAGGCCCGTCTGAAGTTTGCCAGTGAACATCTGAATGATTCAGAGGAGAACTGGGTGAAAGTGTTGTGGTCAGATGAGACCAAAATCGAGCTCTTTGGCATCAACTCAACTCGCTGTGTTTGGAATCAAACATGGAGGTGGAAACATTATGCTTTGGGGGTGTTTTTCTGCTAAGGGGACAAGACAACTGCACCGCATCAAAGGGACGATGGACGGGGCCATGTACCGTCAAATCTTGGGTGACAACCTCCTTCCCTCAGCCAGGGCATTGAAAATGGGTCGTGGATGGGTATTCCAGCATGACAATGACCCAAAACACACAGACAAGGCAACAAAGGAGTGGCTCAAGAAGAAGCACATTAAGGTCCTGGAGTGGCCTAGCCAGTCTCCAGACCCTAATCCCATAGAAAATCTGTGGAGGGAGTTGAAGGTTCGAGTTGCCAAACGTCAGCCTCGAAACCTTAATGACTTGGAGAGGATCTGCAAAGAGGAGTGGGACAAAATCCCTCCTGAGATGTGTGCAAACCTGGTGGCCAACTACAAGAAACGTCTGACCTCTGTGATTGCCAACAAGGGTTTTGCCACCAAGTACTAAGTCGAAGGGGTCAAATACTTATTTCCCTCATTAACATGCAAATCAATTTATAACTTTTTTGAAATGCGTTTTTCTGGATTTTTTTGTTGTTATTCTGTCTCTCACTGTTAAAATACACCTACCATTAAAATTATAGACTGATCATTTCTTTGTCAGTGGGCAAACATACAAAATCAGCAGGGGATTTTTTCCCTCACTGTATGTACATTTTTTGTCTTTGAAAAGGTGTTTCAGTTCATATATTTACTCTACATAGCATATATACGATGTATTCTGAACAGGACTACCACAGAATATAGTTTTCCTGGAAACATTATAGATGCATGCTAATAGGTTTGCAAATGTTTCCAGGTGGAGGCACCATGCTAAAATTCTTGAAGATCAAATTAATTGTAAGTAACCTTTTCTTTTGTTCAGGACACATCTTCTGAACCTCCAGTGTATTGCAAGGCTTGTGCTGATGAGATTAGCACAAATTATTATTACACAGCTGGAGTACAGGTTACATTTGTTTAATTTAAGCCTTTCAGAAAGACACTTAAAGACAAGAAAGCATGATATTTAACAGACTGATGGCAGGTTTATAATTGGTAAAGAAACATAAAAGCTTCCATCATGGATTGGAATTGTAAATAATAACTGGTGAATCTAAGTTGCTTTTGTCTGGTCCCAGAGCTTTATGTCTAAACCGTTGAAATGCAAGAATTGCAAACTAAACACTTAGTAAATGCTTATAAATGAAAATACTTAGTCCACAGAGCATTTCCAGCATCAACAATGCATGGCTAATAGTGTTTAGTAGGTTAAATGATGACTGAAACACTTCACAACGACATAGGTGTCAGTTCCGGTTAATGCAGTTTAGGCACACCATAGTTCTTGATCTTCATTTTGCTTTCATAACACTTTGGACTCAATCCATGAGAGCACTTTTCAGTCTTCCCAGGAAATTTAATTTCTATAAAAAATAATGAAACCTGTCAGTATTGGCATTTGGAAAGTAATTTGTTGTCACAGACTGTTTTCTTTGTATGATTTATAATTTTCAGTGAAACTCCTGGAGCACATCCTCTACTTTGCAAAACCAGATTAAAGCTGTGACTAATAAAAATTGATGTTTATTTAAATTGGTTGACCTCACTTTAATGTGCCACACTTAATGAATCACGAGTACAAACTTTAAAAGATCACCCTTAAAATTAAAAGGCTGTGACATGAGCATTTTATGTGAAATAACCATTTTCACTAAAGGAACAGATTCGTAATAATGAAAGACCAGATTTATTAGTGTTTGTTTAATTGTTTAACTTATGTTTATAAGTTCACCTTAGAGACAGGTGGAGATGAGGTTTGTTTATCCTCATGGTTAATCCGTCTATTCAAATATTATGTTCAAATATGTTTGAGCAAATTAATGAGGTGCATTAACTTTGAAGTATTTAAAAAACTTTTGAAAAAAAAAAAAAGTTTTGCTTTCATTAAATGATGTATTAGAATACACAAGCAATGTTGATGCTGTAAATTATATATATGTGTGTATATATATATATATATATATATATATACACTCACCTAAAGGATTATTAGGAACACCTGTTCAATTTCTCATTAATGCAATTATCTAATCAACCAATCACATGGCAGTTGCTTCAATGCATTTAGGGGTGTGGTCCTGGTCAAGACAATCTCCTGAACTCCAAACTGAATGTCTGAATGGGAAAGAAAGGTGATTTAAGCAATTCTGAGCGTGGCATGGTTGTTGGTGCCAGACGGGCCGGTCTGAGTATTTCACAATCTGCTCAGTTACTGGGATTTTCACGCACAACCATTTCTAGGGTTTACAAAGAATGGTGTGAAAAGAGAAAAACATCCAGTATGCAGCAGTCCTGTGGGCGAAAATGCCTTGTTGATGCTAGAGGTCAGAGGAGAATGGGCCGACTGATTCAAGCTGATAGAAGAGCAACTTTGACTGAAATAACCACTCGTTACAACCGAGGTATGCAGCAAAGCATTTGTGAAGCCACAACACGTACAACCTTGAGGCGGATGGGCTACAACAGCAGAAGACCCCACCGGGTACCACTCATCTCCACTACAAATAGGAAAAAGAGGCTACAATTTGCACAAGCTCACCAAAATTGGACAGTTGAAGACTGGAAAAATGTTGCCTGGTCTGATGAGTCTCGATTTCTGTTGAGACATTCAGATGGTAGAGTCAGAATTTGGCGTAAACAGAATGAGAACATGGATCCATCATGCCTTGTTACCACTGTGCAGGTGCTGGTGGTGGTGTAATGGTGTGGGGGATGTTTTCTTGGCACACTTTAGGCCCCTTAGTGCCAGTTGGGCATCATTTAAATGTCACGGCCTACCTGAGCATTGTTTCTGACCATGTCCATCCCTTTATGACCACCATGTACCCATCCTCTGATGGCTACTTCCAGCAGGATAATGCACCATGTCACAAAGGTCGAATAATTTCAAATTGGTTTCTTGAACATGACAATGAATTCACTGTACTAAACTGGCCCCCACTGTCACCAGATCTCAACCCAATAGAGCATCTTTGGGATGTGGTGGAACGGGAGCTTCGTGCCCTGGATGTGCATCCCACAAATCTCCATCAACTGCAAGATGCTATCCTATCAATATGGGCCAACATTTCTAAAGAATGCTTTCAGCACCTTGTTGAATCAATGCCACGTAGAATTAAGGCAGTTCTGAAGGCGAAAGGGGGTCAAACACAGTATTAGTATGGTGTCCTAATAATCCTTTAGGTGAGTGTATATATATATATATATATGTGTGTGTATATATAAATATGTGTATATATATATATATATATATATGTGTATATATAAATATGTGTGTATATATATATATATATATACACTCACCTAAAGGATTATTAGGAACACCATACTAATACTGTGTTTGACCCCCTTTCACCTTCAGAACTGCCTTAATTCTGCGTGGCATTGATTCAACAAGGTGCTGAAAGCATTCTTTAGAAATGTTGGCCCATATTGATAGGATAGCATCTTGCAGTTGATGGAGATTTGTGGGATGCACATCCAGGGCACGAAGCTCCCGTTCCACCACATCCCGAAGATGCTCTATTGGGTTGAGATCTGGTGACTGTGGGGGCCAGTTTAGTACAGTGAACTCATTGTCATGTTCAAGAAACCAATTTGAAATGATTCGACATGGTGCATTATCCTGCTGGAAGTAGCCATCAGAGGATGGGTACATGGTGGTCATAAAGGGATGGACATGGTCAGAAACAATGCTCAGGTAGGCCGTGGCATTTAAACGATGCCCAATTGGCACTAAGGGGCCTAAAGTGTGCCAAGAAAACATCCCTCACACCATTACACCACCACCACCAGCCTGCACAGTGGTAACAAGGCATGATGGATCCATGTTCTCATTCTGTTTACGCCAAATTCTGACTCTACCATCTGAATGTCTCAACAGAAATCGAGACTCATCAGACCAGGCAACATTTTTCCAGTCTTCAACTGTCCAATTTTGGTGAGCTTGTGCAAATTGTAGCCTCTTTTTCCTATTTGTAGTGGAGATGAGTGGTACCCGGTGGGGTCTTCTGCTGTTGTAGCCCATCCGCCTCAAGGTTGTACGTGTTGTGGCTTCACAAATGCTTTGCTGCATACCTCGGTTGTAACGAGTGGTTATTTCAGTCAAAGTTGCTCTTCTATCAGCTTGAATCAGTCGGCCCATTCTCCTCTGACCTCTAGCATCAACAAGGCATTTTCGCCCACAGGACTGCCGCATACTGGATGTTTTTCCCTTTTCACACCATTCTTTGTAAACCCTAGAAATGGTTGTGCGTGAAAATCCCAGTAACTGAGCAGATTGTGAAATACTCAGACCGGCCCTTCTGGCACCAACAACCATGCCACGCTCAAAATTGCTTAAATCATCTTTCTTTCCCATTCAGACATTCAATTTGGAGTTCAGGAGATTGTCTTGACCAGGACCACACCCCTAAATGCATTGAAGCAACTGCCATGTGATTGGTTGGTTAGATAATTGCATTAATGAGAAATTGAACAGGTGTTCCTAATAATCCTTTAGGTGAGTGTATATATATATATATATGTGTGTGTGTGTGTGTGTGTGTGTGTGTGTATATTGTGCCTATATATATTGAGTCAAATGTATGTGACCAAATTGATAATCTTACTAAAATACAACAATTAAATCTACAAAAGTTCTTATTTTATATAAAAATGTATTAATCTTGTCAAAGGAATATGTGTTATTATAGGTAGTATACAATATTTTTACAGTCTCCTTCTTTGTTCTGCTTTTCACAATCTGTTTGTTCTGGAAGCTAAGAAAAGCAAACTTTGGTGGAGTTTACATGTGTGTTTTGACCTTACTTGAGACAATATGTTAGAGTCAAATATTAAATTACCCTCTCCCTCTCTGGGTTTATATAGTTTTAGTGTATTTCTCTCAGGACAAGCTGCAGTTTACCCGATGTCATGCAAATTAATGACAAAGGAGGGTTTATAATTTTTATATAAATAAATGTTATAAAATGTGACTTTTAAATGCAGTAATTTAAGGGTAAACACAATTATCTCGGTAGCATTTACACATGAAATGTGGGTTTACACATAGATATGGGCGTGGTTTTCCAGTGTTTTGGTCACTTTAACGTAATTTACTAGAGAATTTGGGATTGACCCTGTCCTTCTCTGTGGCCTTTTTTTTTTTTCAACACACCTGATTTTCCAGAGTTTTCGGGCCAAACACGCACACGCATCATTAAAACACTGCATGTAAACTTCCCCATTGTTTCATCTATATGTAATGTTTTGGGGGGCTTATCTATATGATTTACTGTCCATCCTAGGTGTTTATGATAGTTTTCTCATTTGAATAAAAGTGTTTGAGCTGCAACTATCCTCATCGTCAACTGCTCAAAAGGAAATTAGGAAATTATTAACCTTTGAGTTTCAAACAGTCTCTCTGTGTATGTGTAAGTCCCCTTCTCCCCTCTTTTTCACTGGCCACTTTTGCATAGCTACCAATTTTTCACTTCTTCTGTACCATCTTGCAGACTCAACATTTCAATGTACTAGGAAATCATCTACTTGGGTGGACATGACTCTTCCCAAGTTCAGGTTCTGAAATTTGTTTTTAGACTTCAGACCATGAATGAACAAAGTGTCTTTTCCAAGTTGGATTTCAGAACGATTGACAGGTGTCCCCATGATTTAGAATACCAGTGTAAATATGTATGCCTACACTCACCTTAACAGTATACTCTTAGACTCTAATTCAAGTGAGAGTGCACAACTGGGCAGCGGACAGTAGAGGGGCCAGGGACAAGGTGGGAGATGGGGAGAGGGGCTCGGTTCTTCACAAGGTGGCCAAGTAAGTGGAAGACAGGACACCACAGGCACAGTACCCCTGAGCACTTACAGGAGGGCCTGGGAAATGGTTGTGGTGGAGCCAGGATGTGTAGTCTCTCACAGTAAAGGAGCTAAGTATAGCTGTGTAGTGTGCTTGTGATATGGATTGAATTGAGTCCTGGAATCTCATGTAAGAAGAGACAAAAACTAAAGTTATTTGGAGAATTAAGCCTTGTAGTCTCTGCCTCCCCAAAGGGCTCCTGAGGTTGTATGCTGTCACCTGTGGAATGTAGTGAAAGTCAAGTTGAGTATTGAATGAGAAGAATAAAATAATTAGTGAATTATTTACAATCGGCTCCAGTGTGGCAGACTCCTCTGGCGGTGGCAGCCCTCCCGTATTCCAGGTCAGACCCAGCTCCAAGCGAAGATACCTGTGAGGGAGGGAAAAGCAGAGTTGTATGTGTTCGTCGCCTGGGGGAAGAGGGGCTGACCTGGGTTCTGGAGGAGAGAAAGTGAAAATCATTTGGGAAGCACCATCCGGAGGAGTCTGGAAGCTCATTCGAGCATAGAGACTCACCTGCCGGTCTGAAACAACCTGTGGAGAAAATAAGACTGATATGCACGATTGTACTTTCTCTCAAACTGCTGCTTAAATATTTAAGGGCATGAAAGTATTTTAGTGTAGGTTAAATTTGGTAAATATTTTTTTATAGTTAGGGTAGAGTTACATAGTGTTTTAGTCGCCCCTTTATTTCATATATAGATTAGCCCCCCGTATTCTTATCCCATTGAACGTCAGACTTCATGCCCTGCACTCATACTGTAGCTGACCTCGAAATATAGATAATAAATACATAATTGTACTTACCTGGGCCTGTGGTGTGTGTCCTGGGATCCCAATGGAACCTGTATGGGGAAGGTTGGTTGGATCCCCACAAATTAATTATATGGGGTGGCGTAGTCGTGTTATTGGAAGTGTGTTGTTGTCCACCCGTGACATTCATTGAAATAAAAGGATGTTTGACAATGATCAGATTATCAAGCTGTGGCACGCATATCTTTTACTGGACTGTTTTAATACATTGCATCCATGCATCAATGCATTTTTCTAGTAGGACAATTTCTTGTCCACAGATAGGAATGAAGTGAATGATCAATGATTCAGATAAGGATGACTTGGTTCCTGCTGCCTTTATTTATTGGGATTCATTTTTTTTAAAGGTTTTCTGAAGGGAAACACTAGACTTCATGTTCTTTTTACAACAAATGTAGCCTTTATAGGTAATGACAATCAAGCAAGTTATTTTCTTTTTGTTCTTTTTTGGTTGTTTAATTTGTCTTGTCATTTTTTTGGAATTGTGCATCTTGTTTTATTTTGGTGTTGTTTTATACTGTTTTGTTTTTCATTATTATTGACTGTCATTGTAGCCTTATTTAATTTTATGAAATAAAATTAAATAAAATGAAATAAAATTAAACAAAATATACTTGAACTATCCCACTGAGGCTAAAGTCTAATTTCCACTGGTGTCCTAGAAACATAAATCTCATTATAATTTCAAACATCAAGACAATCTACATCTGAATAACACAAATATGACTAAAGATAAAAATAACTTAAAATAAATATATTGAAAAATTCAAACAAGTCAAATCTATACATATGCATGGGGGAGAAAAAAATCAATATTTTCAATGCAGTGAAACCCGCTGAACCAAAACATAAAAGAAGCAAAAGCATAGTCCAGATCTTTTAAACTTTACAGAAATAATAATGAAATTGCTTTCTTTCTGTCAGCATAAAATACTAATAACAATAATAATAATAATAATAATAATAATAATAATAATAATAATAATAATAATAAATGAATTGCCTTTAAACCTAACCTAAAACCTAAGTTATATAAAGGTAAATTGTAATGTAATTGGCTTTATCAAAAACAACTTACATGCAATGTATACACAGAATTACCTGTCAAATTAGATTTATGGTATCTGAATATCCACTGTTACTCACTGCAATGAGTACATTTGGAAGTATCTATACAGTAAACAGTAAAATGTAAAAGTATTTTTCACTCCTCATTAACCAAAGACTTTTCTGTTTCAAAATCCTTTTTAATGTCATTGCAACCTCGGACTGGCTGTGCGGAAAGCATTTTTCATTGTTTGTATGAACTTGCCTGGCTATACCTGAAATAAGAGCATTGTTTTTTAGTGATGATAAAGATCCACTGGAATGAGATTTATTGTCATGTAATTTATTTTATTTTTTTATGTAATTTTTCAGATTAACCTCAAATACATGAAATAGGCAAATGAAAACACAAAGAAAGACATTAAATAATCTGTAAATAAAAATAGCAAACCATTAACTATAAACATGTATTTATGATTTCAAAAGTAACAAAACAGGTTGATTAATGTTTAATTGATAATCAAGATTTCAACAGCTTGCCGGGGGCCTTATTTTAAAGGCTGCCATCTTTACAAATCAAATGTTGACAGGTTCCACCTACAGACTACTCAGTAGTCACTACTCTCTTTGGGCTGCTGGCTATTTGTTGTTGATATACAACACTCAAAATACCCCTAGATGTCATCATACCATTCTTAATTGATCTCAAAACAGAGCTTTACACAAACTGATGTTATATCCATCCATCCATCTATTTTCTACACCGCTTTTCCTGGTGAGGGTCACGGTATGTTATATCCTATGATCAAAATGAAATATAAAACACCATCAAACATGATCAGTCTCATCACAGGTGATGAACAGCATCAATAATATATAGACAAAACACTGTATTGTGTAAATCTGATTTCCTTCATCTGAATGTTTTCTACTTACATCATATGAGCAGTCATTGTGCTACTGAAGACAACTACCTCATGTTACCTATTATTTACCTATTATTTGTTATTTTACCTCAATTGAAACTCAAAATATAGTAATATTTTATGTATATATATTAATCTTTCACACGTTCCATAATCTTTTAAAACATATTGTGGTATCGAGAAAATATACTGAAAAGTATTAAACCCATCATAGTATGTATCACGGACACCTTTGTTTTACTATTATTGAACAAGCATAACCTCTATCTACATAATTTGTGACAACTCACCAAATTGCTGGAAGTAAACATACAATATTCAAGGGGATGAAAAAGGCACTCAAGATTGGGCATCTGTGATAGTACTGATACCACATTTTATTTCTGAATTACATAGCCACCTCTGATTTTAAAACAGTGTTTATTTCTAGGACTCTTTTAGTTACAAGTTACATTTGTATTCACTAATCCTGGCCCAATTCCAACTACCTGGTTCCTCACAGCTGAGCAAATTTCGATGTCCTCTTGTTCTGCCACCTGTTCTAATGAGAAAGTGGTTTGGACACAAATAAACATCTCACTTCAACTGTAAATATAACATTTTCCCAAAGTAATGCTAAGACTGTACAATCTGTCTTTTATTCCTGAGGGACGAAAAACATAAAATCGTATGGTTTTCCTATGAGTTTTTACATTTTTTAATAGCTTAAAAAAAAAACATGATTTCAATTAATGTTTTTTATGCGAAGAACTGCATGGTTTATTTTTACAATGTTATCTCAGTTTCTTTAATGTTTCACGATTGGATGAACATACGGTGTTACAGTATGTTCATGTTCATTTGTTGAAGTAATTAAGATTTTGTTTGGGAATCTTTTCAGTTGAATACAATATTGATTCAGGGTTTTGATACAAATGATAAAGCGCAGTGATTCTCAACCATTGTCCTGCTAGATTTGTGTTCTAGCTAAGCTCTTAATTACTTAATTAAACCCTTGACTAAAGTCATAATTTGACTAATCTGTATATTTTAAAATTATTTTAAACAGTTGGGGAAATATAAAATAATATAAAGCACTTCTCAAACTTTTTATAAAATATAACCATTAACAAAAAGTAAATTTAAGCAAATTATTAGTTCTATAAAGGTTTCAATTACATAAACTGAGAGCTTAGTTGAAACAAAACCCAGCAGGACAGTGGGTCCCCAGGCCCAGGTTTGAAGACGTCTGATAAAGAGGATACATTCTGTATAATAGTTTCAATTGATGTATGTGTCTGAAAGCACTTGTTGTCATTGAACTGTGCTTTGTTTGGATTATTCTTTCTTTCCCTATGCATCTTCTTTGGATCTATACACGATCCAAGTTTTCTTTCCTCCATTATATCCAGCTCTTTGCTTCACTATGGGCTTCAATTTAAGAAAAGAATCTCCAGAGAATCCTTAGTGGAAATGGTTTCATGTTTGGTTTGAGCTTAATTACATATTCTCTTTTCAGTGTCTCCAGGCCCCAAAATAGCTTTGGAAATTTCTGCTTCATTGCAGAGACATAATTCAAATCCACAGGCTCTGTTCTCAAATCCATACCCAGAGCTTTCACAATTGTATACTTCAGTATAGATGCGCATACACCAGTTACTGTATTATACCTTAGTGGTCTTTCCTAACTCTGAGCATATAGGTTGTAAATCTGCACTATATAATATCTGTGGCCAATGAGACTTAACAAAAAAGTATCAAACAAGTCCAAGATGTTTGTTCCTGTCCATAATATTCCATCAGTCTCAAATGTCTCTATTTGTCTTAAAACCGGTCAATTAAATAAGTGATATATAATCAGAAATTAACTTCATAGCAAAACTGACGTATCTTTTTGGTTCCATGTCAAGTTCTTCAAACCGATTTTGAGCTTTTTATGTCGGTGTGCTTGATTACAAATGTGGTAGGAAAAAAATTGGTTTAAAAAAATATGTTGTATTCTGTGATATAGAAATGCATTCCTAAAATTAACTTCCTAATGTGGGAGGTTTATAACTGTACTGATGTCATAGAAGGTTTATGTCCCCTGTAACAAGTTCATGTACATAAGCATTTTCTAGAGAACCCCACTTTTTTGTTTTGTTATTTCAGCAATGTGGCAGGGAGGGGTTAATTGTGCTCATGGATTGCAGGTGGTTGGAGTGATTGACCTTAATTGATCAATCAACCCCAGCCACCTGCTATATAGGGATGCCTCAGCGCTCATGTTAAAGAGAGCTGTGGTGTGGGAGCAAGCAAGGTTTGTGTGGGCTTGTTTTGTTTTTGGGGGGTTTTGTATTGTTACACAGTGAAGTCTTTGACCATTTGTGTATCTTTTTGGTTGGCCCTCGTTTGATTTGTGTGTTTAATAAAAGTGTTGTTCTCGCTGAGCCTCCATTCCCAGCCACCCCACCCCACCACAGGCAGACAATATAGAATTGCATACCTTGATATTTTCAGTTGAAACCAAATATTATTACATATAAGTGTAACTATTGTTTTTACCATTATTATTCAGCTCGGTGACCCAAGACTACATTTGCTATTTAAATAAATAAATACACTGAAATATGCCATTATTTGATCAGGGAGGGTTTATATTAGGTCAAGTCTTTCTTGTTTAATTGAGTGGAAGTTATACTTTCCTCCGTTTTGTCTGATTGCCTAATTGTGCGGTCAATGCATGCAAATAGCTCTGCTCCACCACCCTATCAGTCTGAATACCCCATAATAATAAAGTGAAATGATGGTTTAACTCCAAACTGGAGATTGAACACACAGAAGTAAAAAGCTTTTAATTGTTTCTTTTTTTAATCAACTATGCATAAGTATTTCTGCTATGTGATTGTACAAATATAGTAGCAAGATGATTATCAGCTACAAGAATGACTCGACGCACATCTAAACTGTATTGATGAAAACAAAAATCCAGGTATTCAGTATAGCAGCCCATTCCTGGAACAGAATTTGTACCCATGCCAAGTAGAGGGTTTAGTTAAGGGTAGTTGTGTACAGTTACTGTCCAGGCCATGGCAATGATCTGAATATCTGCCTTCTTCTGGTGGCAAAGGTTGCATGGGCACAACCATATATAAATATATTCAGTGGCAGCTTGAAACTCTCTGAGACTAAAAAGGAAGTAAATACGTTCCTGCTACCTCTGCTTTTAACCTATGTTGAGTTGACAGAAACAGCTAAGTCAGAATAATCTAACAAATTTTGATCCATTATGCTTTTTAAATCTAATTTCTCCTATAGCATGTACCTACATCAAGTAGGTCAGCTCTTTTGGCAGAGCAGTAAATGAATGCATTGTACTTTATTTTTAAGTAAGCTGTAATGAATGCTGAAACTTGAAAAATCTAGCATGTTGGTGTCATTATATTTTTTGTTCTTGGGAATAGTGAACCAAAATGAATTCACAAACATGTTGAAAGTGCTTTTAAACATATTGTAGCCTACGAGCACTTCATATATTATTGCTAAATGTTGATTGTAAGGGATTGTGAGTGGTATGATAATAAGAAAAACTAAACACAAGGAATGTAGGTTAACCCATTTGGGCAAGTATTTTTAATTTTACGTTTTATATTCTAACACTGCATACATATATGCTTGTTATTCAAAAAATGTTTTGAAATATCTAATTAAGTCTCATATTCAAGTTTATTAATTGTACTTATTCTACAGTTAATTTGAGTTGAAACTAGGATGCAAATTATATTTCTGCCAGAAATGTTTTGTTTGACAATTCCAAGAGAAATAGTATTTTTTTTTCTATTACATTTGGCATGCCTTTTAAATTGATTCAATTAAACCAAAACTATGGCTTATTAAAAGAAAAAAAAAAAAAAAAAAAAACTTGTATGCCTTTTATATATTTGACACCTTTAAATATGAGAGATTTTGAATGAAAGCAAACCATAATCTCTTACATAGCTACTTCAATTGTATCTTTAAAAATACAATTAATTTTGGAATAAAAATATATAAAATCCCAGGAGTACACAGATGTTTTTACCATATGGTGTTACCATATTGTTTTTAGACATATGGTGTCTAAATCATTTTGCATAGTTGACATGGTAACTGCCACAGAACTCTAGAGAAGTAACAGTAGTGGAGGTAAAAACAAAATTTACAAAAATGTAAAAGGACTGCAGCAGTGCCATGAGAATATTTATTTAATTTCAACTGTAATCTGAGTATACCAAAGATGTGCTTCATTTATTTAATCTGAAAAAGAAATACACGGAAGTATTGCCAATTCCAAATGAATCACCTTTCATGTTTTATTTTACATATTTCAGTAGCTATATCTAATTATTTATAATGCATAGTGACCTATAATGAGACCTTTTTTGAAAAGAGCATGTATTTCTACAGTTTTATGCTTCCAGTCTTACATAACTAGACACATGAAATTATTAAAAAGGAATATAAGGACAGAGGGCTTGATTATATTAAATAAGAATAATTTCAAGGAGGGGCCTGCCTATTGTAAAGCAGCCCTAAAAACAAATGTGTTTGTTATTAATTCTGGACATCTTGAAAATTACTTTACTGACTGTGAATTTAGCCTCGTGACGATAAAACTTCAAAGCTCTCGTTGTGTTACTTCTTATATATTTCAAGACCAATTCTAATAAATATTGCACTTTTCAGGTCAAAAGGAACACCTTTAACCCTGGAGTTTTTGCATTATCTACAGAAAGATCACAAATGAAGGATCTCATGTATGATTAATTGGAAAGACTTTCATTCACTATTTATTATCCATCAAGAGGTTTCAATGTCAAAAATGCTTTTCATAGCACATACTCTAAACAGACATTTAAAATTAATGATGTTCCTATTAATGTTTAATAAGGAAAAAATATATAAATTCATTTCAAATGTACCCAGCACATTTTCACTCTTACCACAGGTTCATGAAAACATCTGTGTTCGTCAAAAAACATTAACTTGTATATTCTTAATGTTCAATGTATTTTTTTTCCTGAAGCTTTGCACTGGTTTGCTTGTTTTCAGTGGGATTTAAAATAGGCCTTCTTTATGTGTTTTGCTGTTCTTTATTAAAGTTTAGGTATTTTGAGGAATCAGTTTTATCAATTGTAAAAAGTGCACACATTTACCGGACTCTACCGTTAAAGTGAGAGCCCTAACCATTTGGTGTTTAGAATGCTCTGAGGAATATGGGGATATGCACACTGAAACATCAGCTTTGTGGTGCAATGACAAAGAAACATCTAATCTGTTATTGTAATTGATTAAATATGTATGCAAAATAAATGTATGGATGGTTGCCTTTTCGGAATGCTTTGTTTTACTTTACAAGAGGAGCTGTGAAGTCTTTGCAGGTAAGCAAATGTTCTGATCTATTGTCATTAGTGATCAAGTACCTGCTATAATTGTCTACTTTAATTGGTAAGGCACGCCTTGCTTATCTGTATATATAATTATGTGTGTGTGTGTGTGTGTCTGTATTAAATTTATGTAATCAACCTCAAAGTATTGTAAGGGCCCGATTACAGTGAGGGGAAAAAAGTATTTGATCCCCTGCTGATTTTGTACGTTTGCCCACTGATAAAGAAATGATAATTTATCAATGATAATTGATAGTCTATAATTTTAATGGTAGGTGTATTTTAACAGTGAGAGACAGAATAACAACAAAAAAATCCAGAAAAAACGCATTTCAAAAAAGTTATAAATTGACTTGCATGTTAATGAGGGAAATAAGTATTTGATCCCCTATCAATCTGCAAGATTTCTGGCTCCCAGGTGTCTTTTATACAGGTAACGAGCTGAGATTAGGAGCACTCTCTTAAAAGGAGTGCTCCTAATCTCAGCTCGTTACCTGTATAAAAGACACCTGTCCACAGAAGCAATCAATCAATCAGATTCCAAACTCTCCACCATGGCCACGACCAAAGAGCTGTCCAAGGATGTCAGGGACAAGATTGTAGACCTACACAAGGCTGGAATGGGCTACAAGACCATCGCCAAGCAGCTTGGTGAGAAGGTGACAACAGTTGGTGCGATTATTCGCAAATGGAAGAAACACAAATTAACTGTCAGTCTCCCTCGGTCTGGGGCTCCATGCAAGATCTCACCTCGTGGAGTTTCAATGATCATGAGAACGGTGAGGAATCAGCCCAGAACTACACGGGAGGATCTTGTTAATGATCTCGTTAATGATCTCAAGGCAGCTGGGACCATAGTCACCAAGAAAACAATTGGTAACACACTACACCGTGAAGGACTGAAATCCTGCAGCGCCCGCAAGGTCCCCCTGCTCAAGAAAGCACATGTACAGGCCTGTCTGAAGTTTGCCAATGAACATCTGAATGATTCAGAGGAGAACTGGGTGAAAGTGTTGTGGTCAGATGAGACCAAAATCGAGCTCTTTGGCATCAACTCAACTCGCCGTGTTTGGAGGAGGAGGAATGACCCCAAGAACACCATCCCCACCGTCAATCATGGAGGTGGAAACATTATGCTTTGGGGGTGTTTTTCTGCTAAGGGGACAGGACAACTGCACCGCACAAAGGGACGATGGACGGGGCCATGTACCGTCAAATCTTGGGTGAGAACCTCCTTCCCTCAGCCAGGGCATTGAAAATGGGTCGTGGATGGGTATTCCAGCATGACAATGACCCAAGACACACAGCCAAGGCAACAAAGGAGTGGCTCAAGAAGAAGCACATTAAGGTCCTGGAGTGGCCTAGCCAGTCTCCAGACCTTAATCCCATAGAAAATCTGTGGAGGGAGCTGAAGGTTCGAGTTGCCAAACGTCAGCCTCGAAACCTTAATGACTTGGAGAGGATCTGCATCCTGATATGTGTGCAAACCTGGTGGCCAACTACAAGAAACGTCTGACCTCTGTGATTGCCAACAAGGGTTTTGCCATCAAGTACTAAGTTGAAGGGGTCAAATACTTATTTCCCTCATTAACATGCAAATCAAATTATAACTTTTTTGAAATGCATTTTTCTGGAATTTTTTGTTGTTATTCTGTCTCTCACTGTTAAAATACACCTACCATTAAAATTATAGACTGATCATTTCTTTGTCAGTGGGCAAACGTACAAAATTAGCAGGGGATCAAATACTTTTTTCCCTCACTGTATATATAAATGTTCGAGCTGCAAATCGCTGGCAGAGGCATTAGCGGTATTACTGCAACTTTCATGGGATCAAATTTAAAATTATTTGCAGTGCCATATGAACTTCTCACACATCTTGTTTCTCATTACAATGCTGTGGGAGTAGTCACATTCAAGCCGTATTAAATCAAGCAAATTCTTATGAGAAACCTGCAAATGCTTTCACAGCTTCTCTTGTCTTTGAAATTGTCTAAAAGTGTCTTGCAGCCAATATGTAAACAGAGCATGTTCTGGCAAATATAAAAGAAATGCAAATATTACATAGGCAACTCCATGGCTCCTTGTGTAGAATATAAACTGCTCACAGTAACTGCACTAAAGGTTTACACTATGCGTAACAAATGAGATGTTGCGCCAAACATCCATACAAACAAAATGTATTTTTCACACAGAGAATAAATGTTGATATTGCATGGGACAAGTAAAGGGTGCAGGTGGAAATCTCAGAGCAGGTGTGTAGGGGTGGTATGGATTGCATTTTATTTGTAAATGTGGGCACAATTGCAGGGATGGTGTTGAACCGTGGTGTAGCTTGACTTTGTTCTAGGGGGACAAGGAAAATAAAATACACCACTGCTTTCAATTCGGCTACATCCCTTTTCCATTAGATAGGAATTAATTATTTTCATTCCATAACATTTACATGAACCACTTCACATATGTAGGCTAATTTAGGTAAAGCAAATGAAGGTGTCTGGATGATATTTATGGGACATGATACTTAAGACTGTTGTGCTGCCTATTTGTTTAGGCTTAAAAAGTACATTGAAGCACATTTTATGTTCCGCCATGTGGTAGCTAGAACATTTGCTGCATTAATGTATTTTGTCGCTGTAGTCTTGCCGTAGTTCAGGAAGTATTTGTAAGTGGCAGGAGTAAGCAAAATGTGAACGAGCAAGCTGGAGTTTATATATATATATATATATATATATATATATATATATATATATTTCTCTTTCTTCATTTATGCAGTGATAATTATATGTCTGTAAGTATGTAGCTGATTATTCATATTTGAAATGTTTGTTTAGAGAGCTTCTTGGCAGCTAATTAGTTAGTAAGGCTAGTTCAATCCATCACGTTGTGTTAAGTTTATTAGTTATTAGTTATATTCGGGGTGTATCACCAGGTCAGATACATGTAGTATTCGACTCCAGCACCAACAATGAATGTGTCTCCGTCAACAACGTGGGTCAGACCTGAATAATACACTCCTAGGATTCCTTATCTGCTTTAGGAAAGAACTAATTGTAGTCACAGCAGACATACAACAAATGTTCTGTTGCTGTCTTGTCCACCAAGACCACCAAGATTAGCTACAGTTCTTGTGGTACAAAGATAATGAGGGCAGCAAAGGAGGGAGCCAAAGAGCATGGCACAGATGCACAGCAGTTCATCTTGAGAATTTTTTATATCGATGATGGGATTACCTCAGTGTCATGTGAGGATGAAGCCATTGACCTATTGAAAAGAACAAAACAGATGTTAGCTTCAAACAATAGCAAGGTCATGAGAGCCTTCCCCTCAGAGGATCGGGCAAAAGACCTCAAAGATCTGGATCTGGGAGTGGATCCACTGCCTCTTCAGCATAGCCTTGGGCTAAGTTGGAACCTAGCAGCTGACAGATTCACCTTCTGTGTGTCCCGAGAGGAGAAACCCTAGGGTTCACAGCACCCATCACTATGCAAGGCAAAGCTCTAGTGACAGAACTCTCCACTGAACATTATGGGATACTCCACTTCCCGAGGAAAAAGAAACACAGTGGAAAATGTGGAAAGACTCATTGACAGAATTCGAACAGCTCAACATCAAAAGATCCTATGTCCCTGTCTCTCTACTCTTCACACAGCAGAGAGAACTAGTGTCTTTTCCGATGCTTCTACCATGGCAATAACAGCTGTAGCCTCTCTTAGAGTAGTAGAAATAGAAGGCCAGAGTCATATAGGGTTTGTCATGGGAAAATTCAAACTCGCTCCATGCCCCGCTCACACTGCAGTTGGGTTGGCAGACCTGATATTAGAAGAGAAGGATGTTGAGGTTCATTCAGTGAAGTTTTACACTTACAGCAAAATTGTGCTGGGCTATATTCACAACACTTCCAGAAGGTTCTATGTGTATGTTGCTAACAGAGTGACTCGCATCAGAAAGTCTGAAACAAAAACTAATTGATTATATGCATTCACGTGTTCATAGTAAACAACAGATTCTGTACATAAAATTACACTTTTAAAACAAAAATTGAAGCACAGTGGCAGATGTATTTATTGTTAGATGCTTCTCTATTCTACTAAAAAAATATAACTGCAATCAAGTTAATGTCTGCAGTTTATTCTTAGTGGGTTGGTAAGTGGTAAGTTCCCGCCCTCTGTTTTAATTTGAATAACAATTGATGTGATTAGCTCATAGTGGCTTCTTGCGGCTTGCCCAATTCAGAAGCAACACCAGCAAAGCATGTGTCCTCCCCATTCGCAGTTTGAGATATTTTACATTTAATATAGTGAAAATAAGGTGTTGTGAGCAAAGCAGACTTTATGAGTGTATGAAAAGCAAATCATCACCAATTTAGATTGCTGTCATAATCAAAGGTAAAGTATTTTCAAGAATGAAGATGGACAGGCTCCAAATAATGATCATAACATTTCTCTTTGAATGTCAGATTCCTTTAATGTATACTGTGTGTGTGCCATATAGACAGATCTGGTTGCAAGCTTAAATAATCAACATTTCTTTATTAACATTCCCAACTTAGAATATAACTTAGAAGTTCAAATTAGATTCTGGAGTACATTATGAGATATTATCTTGAGGGGGGGGGGGCGGGATACAAAATGAAATCCCCTATTAAGTGTTGAACGTAAACATTTTAATTATGTTCTGTAGGTTTGAAGATGAAAAGAAATGTGTTATTTTGTATTAATAGCATGTCCACATAAAATTGGATGGAATTGTAAAACCCATACTGTACGCATGCTTATTTAACAATTATATATTTTTAACAATTTTGTTAAACACTTATTTCATCCTCAAAAGTATCAGTAAACAGGGGCATCGCCCCCCCCCCCCCAGCTCTTACACCAGAACAATACACCATCAGCCCCCCCCCCCCCCCCCCCACCCCGATCTTGGACACCGTTTCGAAGCCCCCCTAAAACTTGAAGGCTAGAAATGCCCCTGCCAGTAAAGCTTCCAATTGATTCAACACACACTTAAGTGTTGTATACGAAGCATAGGAAGAAACATCATCTGTATCTGACAAACCCAAGACTAGACTGTTGAATTGACAACAGAATGGGTAGAAGGCTCTGGCACCTTTGCCCATCCATCAACAGTGCAAAGGTTGTTTGTAACATCAAGACTTAAAATAAGTATTACAGAAAGAAATCCTCTGTTAAAAAATAATAAAAGGACTTACAAGCAAAAATGTCCATATGAACACAGAAATTGGACTATAGGTCTCCTACCAGCGTCTGGTCATACTTCCTCACCCTCCCCATATGAAAGCGGTGGGATTCATAGCGACGGTCCGAGATGCACAATTGGCGATTCCAAACAATTTACAGGGGAGAAAAACAAAACAATTGGCGATTTCAAATCGCAGTCATTTGGATCTTATCAGGGACAGGATGTCAGTCAATAAACAATGAAACTTTTAAAATGCCATGCTTGAAACTAATCATTAAACAGGGTGGAAGTTAATTTCAGAGGTGCAAATCCTCAAGTGGTGTTGGAAAATTGTTGGAATGATGACTGTAATAAAGAACACACACATTGTAATCCACCATGCTATCCCCAGTCATGCGTGACTTATTCGTGCAAATTTCATTTTAGAGCAAGGTAATGATTCAAATCACTCAGCAGGAATAATTAACTTATTTCCAGAAGAGTGATGAGGCTGGAGCCCTTTAATGCATGGAATGACCATCTCCGAACCCACACTGCAATATCATGGGACTATTAAGACAAAGAAACAGTAGAAATGAATTTCAGCAATTTAAAAGAGCTTTGGAAGATCTTAGAAGGAGCATGGTACGCCAAATTATAAAATTATTTGCATGTGTGCGAGAAGAATTTCAGTGTCCTTTTAAGGGAAAGGAGGAATACTCACTATTAGTACATATCAAGGCATATTGTGTATCAGTTTGGTTATTTAAATAAGATTCTTTGTGTAGGTGCATTTGGCTTGCAAACAGGGTTTAAATTTCCTAATACATCAAAGTAGAGCAATGCAAACAGTATCCAAGTATTTTGTAGAGCCTGAATGCTCAGATGTACACAAGTATATAATGTTATTGGTATTCAGAGTGGCAACCAAACACTTTGATGTACGTCTTGCAAATTGTGCAAGTTGATTTAGCTGTGTGGTTGGGTTCATTTCCATGTTTGCAACTCTGACCAGACTCTCAATATATTGTGCTTCTTTAAAATGTTCTGACACATCACAGAATTTATACATTTTCTTCCCATGCAAAGTTGACAGTTCCCTGACTCCTGACTAAACCCCAGATCATTATTGACTTATGAAAGTTTTATGAAAAAATTCCAGTCTTGCCTTGATGTTCGCTTCATATTTCCCTTTCTGGTTTCTTTTTATTTCTGCTTATATTCCTTCACATACAGTGAGGGGAAAAAGTATTTGATCCCCTGCTGATTTTGTATGTTTGCCCACTGACAAAGAAATGATCAGTCTATAATTTTAATGGTAGGTGTATTTTAACAGTGAGAGACAGAATAACAACAAAAAAATCCAGAAAAATGCATTTCAAAAAAGTTATAAATTGATTTGCATGTTAATGAGGGAAATAAGTATTTGACCCCTTCGACTTAGTACTTGGTGGCAAAACCCTTGTTGGCGATCACAGAGGTCAGACGTTTCTTGTAGTTGGCCACCAGGTTTGCACTCATCTCAGGAGGGATTTTGTCCCACTCCTCTTTGCAGATCCTCTCCAAGTCATTAAGGTTTCGAGGCTGACGTTTGGCAACTCGAACCTTCAGCTCCCTCCACAGATTTTCTATGGGATTAAGGTCTGGAGACTGGCTAGGCCACTCCAGGACCTTGATGTGCTTCTTCTTGAGCCACTCCTTTGTTGCCTTGTCTGTGTGTTTTGGGTCATTGTCATGCTGGAATACCCATCCACGACCCATTTTCAATATCCTGGCTGAGGGAAGGAGGTTGTCACCCAAGATTTGACGGTACATGGCCCCATCCATCGTCCCTTTGTGCGGTGCAGTTGTCCTGTCCCCTTAGCAGAAAAACACCCCCAAAGCATAATGTTTCCACCTCCATGTTTGACGGTGGGGATGGTGTTCTTGGGGTCATTCCTCCTCCTCCAAACACGGCGAGTTGAGTTGATGCCAAAGAGCTCGATTTTGGTCTCATCTGACCACAACACTTTCACCCAGTTCTCCTCTGAATCATTCAGATGTTCATTGGCAAGCTTCAGACGGGCCTGTACATGTGCTTTCTTGAGCAGGGGGACCTTGCGGGCGCTGCAGGATTTCAGTCCTTCACGGCGTAGTGTGTTACCAATTGTTTTCTTGGTGACTATGGTCCCAGCTGCCTTGAGATCATTAACAAGATCCTCCCGTGTAGTTCTGGGCTGATTCCTCACCGTTCTCATGATCATTGAAACTCCACGAGGTGAGATCTTGCATGGAGCCCCAGACCGAGGGAGACTGACAGTTATTTTGTGTTTCTTCCATTTACGAATAATCGTACCAACTGTTGTCACCTTCTCACCAAGCTGCTTGGCGATGGTCTTGTAGCCCATTCCAGCCTTGTGTAGGTCTACAATCTTGTCCCTGACATCCTTGGACAGCTCTTTGGTCTTGGCCATGGTGGAGAGTTTGGAATCTGATTGATTGATTGCTTCTGTGGACAGGTGTCTTTTATACAGGTAACGAGCTGAGATTAGGAGCACTCCCTTTAAGAGAGTGCTCCTAATCTCAGCTCGTTACCTGTATAAAAGACACCTGGGAGACAGAAATCTTGCTGATTGATAGGGGATCAATTACTTATTTCCCTCATTAACATGCAAATCAATTTATAACTTTTTTGAAATGCGTTTTTCTGGATTTTTTTGCTGTTATTCTGTCTCTCACTGTTAAAATACACCTACCATTAAAATTATAGACTGATCATTTCTTTGTCAGTGGGCAAACGTACAAAATCAGCAGGGGATCAAATACTTTTTTCCCTCACTGTATGTTTCATGTAGCCTTCCAATATAGGACTATATGACTGTCCCAAAAAATAAAATGACACATCCTTGAACCTGATATGATCCGGCTTCCTTATACACTGCCAAACAGCAATACAATTCAGCAGTAATAAATTAGCAGCCATAGTAAAACAGAAACAGAAGGTAAGAAAGCCCGGCCATTATTATAACTTTGTCTCTTAACAGATATTTACAACAGGTGTAATTGAGTTGTAAAATAATGTAAAATACAGCTATGCTGAACATCACTTGTCCTGATCCATTTTGTTTCTGCTACATAGAAGGCTATGACCTTATTATTTATTTTTTATAGCCTGGGGCAAAAGAAAACCGAGAGCTTAAGTCTTTGTTACCCCTGTGAATTGTGAGGCTTCACCTTTATGAAACTAATCTGTACAATGTGAAGTTGAGCACAAACATTAAAAGATATGGAAAAAAACAAAGAAAATGTTGATGTGATTGATAATCTACTTGTTTGTTTTAACCTACCAGTTTCAAGTAGGTTAGTCCTGTGTTTTTTTCAGCTATACTAAAGACAGGTGAACAGAACAACAAAATATCTTTCATATGACAAAAGCATGGAGGCAGTTGGCCTTTCATTGTGTTCTTGTCATAAGGCAGAAGACTGAGTCTAGTTAGTATTTGGGAGCAATGTCTATATATTAGGGCTGCAACAATCAACTAATTTGTTAATCGATTAATCTGTCAATTACTACTTCGATTTAATCTTATTTAAAAAAACATACATTCCAGCATTAAATGTAAGTGGTTTATTATCATCTTGCACAATGCTCTATGTAAAACAATTGAGATGACAGTTATTAAACCAATAGAAAACATGTGCAAAAACAAAAGGGTGTAGCGTAAGGTACACTTACAAATTTCAATTAAAGAAGTGAATTTATAGTATCACCTTATCACGAATCCTGGAATCTTGTAGAACTCAATTTCTGTAATAATTGGACGCAGACACCAATTCCAAAGATATAAATTGTCAAATTTGTTCAAAAACAAGACTAAATGTACCACTACACTAATTATACAAAAGGGAAACACTAATTAAAATTCAATTCTAGATCAACAAATCAAAGACACATCACTTCCGTGACCAAATCAAAGACCATGGGATCGCAGATGATAACACACAAATCGTTAAACAAAAACGGTTATAAACACATTGACTACAACACCGGTTAGTAAGACGAAGGTGAGTCTCTCGTTAGTATTATTAGTCAGACATTAAATAATTATGCAGGTTAGTATTTATGTCAGGTAACTTCTCGTTATATATATATCAGTCTCATTTACGTTTAAGTGCCGAGAAAGATCCTATCATTACTTGTTACCACAATTTCCCTTAACTGATTATTATTCAATGATTAAGGATAGGCAGGGCCACCAATAATCTAATGTCTATTAACTTGTGTCAATTTCAGACTAAGCAGTTAAACAGGAATGAGAAGATATTTCTCGGTGTTGACAGATTTTATTTCTAAAATTATCAACAAAACAGTTTAATGCAACACACATTTATATTTAAGAAAACTAAATGATATTACACATTCTAGAGTTATGAATCACAGATTAACATTTCTAATTTATTTCTCAAATGTCATGAATCATGAACTCCAAACTGTTAAACTTATCTGAACTTCGTCGCAGAGAGGCCTCTCTGGCTTCGGGCTCAGATAACAGCACACGGCACGAGGTCCGTGTGGTTTGGAACAAAGGCAGTCCGGTTCGGCTTTGTCCAAGAACTTCCACTCAGTCGATGCACCTGGAAGTTGGGGTTTCGCGAATGTAGAGTCTTTTCCAAACAGATTTTCCACTGGTTTGAAGGCTCCAAGGTTGTGCACAAAATCTTCTTTGTAAGCAGGGTTTCCACTGTAGTTACTTGAAGACAAAGTCTTTGAGGAGAGCAAGGCCCTGTTTGTTCCAAGGGTCAAGTTTCTTAAGACTCATATAGCTATTTAAATGACTGACACTTTCGTATACAGTCGACTTAGTCAATTGTCCAGCTGTAAAACTCCACTGATCAGGTGGGCACAGGCGGGCAGCGCAGTCTGTAAAGTTCTTTATTTAATAAAGTCCTTTAAAAGAATTCTTCGTACGGCTCAATCTCCTTCTCCCAGTTTAACTCTTCTGTTGCCGGCAAAGACTTGGTTGGTTTCTGGTTCCGGTTCTGGCAACAGAGCTACAGGTTGAGCTGTGGCAGCGAGTTTCTGGTTCAGGTGAGAGAGAGAGAGAGAGAAAGACCGTCCGCTGTTCCTTATAGTCTGTCAGATCAATAGGTGATTGGTTCCTGAGTTCTTGAGATTGGATTTCGGTTTCAGCCCCCAGTGTCCTATTGGAGGGGGGCTTGATTTATGACTGAAGTCAATCCATGCCATCTTTTGGAAATGCCGGTTGGCCCGGGTTCGTAGCTCTATGTCGGGATTTCGGCTCTCGTCCACTTCAAAGAGTTTTTATCACCTACAGGCCCCTTTCTCCAGACATTTCACAGCAGGACTCCAAACCATTCGGCCTCTTCTCGGTGCCATCCTCCCCAAAACTGTCACTCTGATGCAAACCAGTTCCAAGCTGATGAGCTAAGGAAATCTGATAACTTTGGGGGGGGAGAGGTCTTCTTTAGATCAGTGCTTCAGCTCAGAGCCCAAATGCTCTTATCAAAATACACCCAACATAACGCTACAAGGGTTTTATAAAGTGCATATAGCAACAGGTGTTTTTACGTTTTTCACACAAAGCTGTTTTAATCTTCAGATTGAAAGGTGTTAAACTGTTGTAATAAATAAAGAATAATAAAGAAAACATTAAATTCAGTGTTTACGGGTTTTGCTACATCAAATAACTTCAGCAGCCCAATAGTGCCAACTTTGACACCCATGGCATGATCCATCAGTAACATAAGGAATGCTTAGCTTGCAGGCGCTGCTCAACTAAACAAACTCTACTTGCATATGTATGTTTTTCTTTTTTATTTCAGTTCAGTTTGGTTTCAGTTTTACTTCTAAAAACTTGATTATCAGTTATATATTTATTTAACCAATCTGGTAACATTCAGCTACACTGAATGTTTCAGTAGCCTTTGAAAACCATTGGTTTTAATCTGGCAAATGTTAAGCTAAAATGGGTAAATTTCTCTCTAATTTAATGACAATCTGCTGTCAGAAGAGAAGTTGGAACCAGAAGGTTAATGGCTACTTTAATATGTGACAGCATCAAAATAATAAATTAATGTTTTAATTTTGCTGATATGGATATGTTAAACTCAAATATGTATGTAAATGCAAATGCAGTTGCAATGTAAAACAGCTGATCAGTTTGTCATGCGCTGTATATTTGTCTTGGTTTTTAACATGTTGAGCCGTCTTCATCCTCTGTCGTCATGGCTCCAGTGTGTTTTCTCTTCACATCCTCATGCATCATTGTTGTGCTCCCGTTCCATGGAGTTCAGCTTTGCACATTTTGCAGCACACTCAATGTAAAGTGTAAAGTAATGCAGCAGACACAGTGGAAAGTGCTCCCATACTGAGAAGACTTGGGTCATATACGACTTTCTTCTTTTTTCTTTTTTTTAGCAGCACCCCACATAGAGCCAACTAATCAACAATGAACTTCTTTGCCATCAGTTTTTAATTATGAAGGTTATCGATGTTAGTTGTTGCAGCCCTAATATCAATATCAGAGGTGCGTAAATCAACTTCTATTGTGGGAGACACACAAAATATTGATATAACCATGTGTTAAAATGGGCTGCATATAGCAAAAAAATAAGTAAATTCAGTGTTATCCTGCAAATCTCAACTCAGCTGCAATACACAGCCTGTGATTATCTATAGCTATATAATTAAGAATGAAGTTTAATCACAATTAATGTATATACAATACACACTCAAGGCATAGTAAGATTAAGCTAAATATAGCTAAATGACTATGCGATGGCTGAAAAAGAAGTCGATGGAATTTACTAGTCAGATAATTCCATTCATCGTTGCAGACCTATATATATATAAAATATGTTGCTTTAAAAGGTGCTGGATAGCCAGTAGCCAGTAGGGCTGCACTATACTCTTGGGTGCAGTCCATTTTGTTTGGTCAAAAAAGACACCAAAGTCCTGTCAATGTTGAATTATTAACATATGCAAAACAGTGTCTCTTAGAGAATGTCTAGCTTTATTACATATGACCTCTAACTTCTCAGAAACATGTCATCAAAATGAAGAGTGAGTGCTGAAGTGACATATATCTAACCAATTTTTCTCTTTCCTAGATCATGTATCCCAAAGGAGAAACTGACATGTGAGTCATGGTGTTTATATAATTGGGAAGCCTTAATGTATTAAAGAATGTGTGTGTAGTCTTAGCAAATTAGATTATCAATTATAGTGTAATATCACCATTACTCCAATCCTACTGACAAAAGGAGTTCCTCAATCATCTTTAAAACCAAAGATATCAAAGCAATAAAACATTGCTACAAACCCAAACATAACATGTACAGCATTTATGAAGATACAGCCTTCAGAAGACTATTTATTAACCAAAGGAAAACTAAACTACATTATTAAAGGAATATAACTGTTTTACAAACTTCATAATATGCAGAAAAAATAGAAAGCCATAAATAAAATGGTAACACTTTACAATGAGGTACCGTGATTCCTCATTAATTCATATATGAATACCATAGGGTTTAAACATCAATGCCGAAAATTGTACTTTAGTTTTCAAAACAAACTACAATAAATACTGGAGCTATTCTATGAATAGTCCACATTAAAATTAATGAATGAATTACAATCATATTTTTATGCTGAAATTATTATGTTTTAGTAATTTAAAATCTACCGGAAGTTGACTGAATTTTTTTAAATTTATATATTTTATTTCAATTGCAAAAAGTAGTTATTCCCATAGAATCCAAGGTGGTCATTAAAGAACACTTCTATGTCTTGCTATCTTTGTACCCGCTGCTGTGGTTATCCAATCTGACTATGAGCAGACTTTGACCCTGAGACTGACAATCATAATCCTTGTGCATTGTGATTATTTCTGGTGCATTCTGTCATTGTAAAATTGTTGCAAAGATAGACTGTAACTATATTAAGATATAATCTAGCTGGCAAATGCTACAAAAAGTAAGTATGCTATGTATGAATGCTAAGTACAAAAAGTAAATTTGGCAAAGGGTGTTCGTTTGGCATTTTTCAGACACATTTCTGAGTAGTCATTATTTAAGAACTGTGTAAAACTCGGAATACATCTTATTTTTATACTATGTATTTATCTCTGACTGGGCGAGGGGAGTTGCATTTTGAAGTATAGTATGTAAGGAAGTGGTCTGGATCCTTTTAAACGTTATTTTATAAGCACATCTGATAGTTTAAGTCTCTTGCTTCCCTTGGGAGTCTTCTTCAAAGGAAATGTTACAAAACTCGGATCACAGGTTCAAATCCAGGCTTTATCATGTACAACCTGTGAATCCAGGAACTTCCAAATGGGGCTTGTGAAAAGTGCAATCACAGGATTGTAGATAGAGATAAGGTGTTTCAACTTACCATGCAACAACAACCCATTTCACAGGTTGTTCATTATGTGGATCTACAACTGGCAAGTCAGGTCTGCTGCAGACATTTAGAGATGCCAAATAATCAGGAGATCTGTGTGCTTTGATGCTCAGGCTTTTCAGGTTATACAGCAAATCCAATTTATATAATAAAAGGGGGACATATTGACACTTCCATTTGTTGATGGAATTGGATTTAACCAAAACAGAAAAGCTAAGGCTCATTTGCTATTTAGTCCAATTTGTTCAATATATATATACGTATATAGATGGATGGATGGATGGATATGTATTTGTTTCAATTACGCGGTATTATGGGGGGAAAAGCATTTATGTAACTTTTGTTTATATACCAAGCCTTTTGTTGTCCCTGGTCGTAAGATACTTTAAAATAAATGACATTTTTAACTCAAGCCACATTTCTGTTTTCGCTGTGTGCTCTCAACCCCACACAGGCTTGTTTTTCCTCCAGGAGAGCCTTGCTTTGCTCCCTGCTGGGACTGCCATCTTTGGAGTTGCCTCAGGCCCTTAAAAATGAGTACCTGTTAATGCCAGTTTCTAAACAGCCACCTGCTGCACAGTTGGCAACTGAGGGTCTTTAATAATTTCTTGTTTCCTTCCCAAAAATTCCTCAACTCTACCTAGCTTCACAAGCGGCATCTAACAAGATCCTCAATAGATCTTCCCTCCACAGTGCAAAATAAGAAGGCTCGGTGCTTTAGGGTTTTGTTCTGATTTTAAAAGGATATTCCATCGTGTAATCCTTGTTAGAGGGCTGAAAAACACTAGAGAGTCAGCTTTTCACCAGTACAATTTAAGTGCTTTATAGTTTCCCTTTTTGTATATTCATGTATCTTCAACAATTTTTAAAAATGAATTACGATTATGTGTATAGGTTCCCATCGTAATGACTGAGGTGAGAACACATGTTGAGTGAGTCCACATATTGTAAGCATACAAGAGATATAAACATAAGTGGTATATGAAAAAATGTGGGTGTACTCAAAAAGGCTTACAGCCATCTCTAGAGAAGTGTAACTGTACTTGGACTAGCATGGTGAGCTCAACTCCAGCGTTACAGGAGGTACAGCATTTGCTGCCCATGCAGTGGCAACAAAGTGAGTAATCTTTTAATGAGGTTTGTTTCATTTATGTTTACAGTGCTTTGAGCTGAAGCAGACCACAGAAATTTCCTGATGAAAAATTCATTACTGTTTTGCATGAAAGAGAATAAAATGGATCAAAACCATGTCTCAGAAGGCAGCAGACAAAGCTAATTTAGATAGGCGAATTCCCTAGATTCTTCTCCTTGACAAGATAGGGTGTAGTGTAGGATGTAAAACATACAGTAAATATAAATATATATGTATGCATACATCATGAATTTTCTCTTACAACAAATATTTATCATTTTCACCACTTCAGAAACTAAAACAAACCTCTTATGTACACGAGTATCTGATATTTGAAGTCTCAGATGTTTCTCCTTTGTTGTTCAAGTGAAAGGAGGAGACAAATTACAGAGACCATTCAGTGCACAATTTTTGTAGGAAATGTAGGTGTCACAATCTATATTTCAGTTTTATGAATGTCGCCGCACTTTCTGTAGATCTCTTAACTCCCAATTCCACAGAAAAATAAAGCATTTCAGTCTGTTGATAGATTAAGGAAAACAAGCTTTTGAAACTTGAGGCTATCTTTTCTTTGTTATTAAAGAGGCAGTGTGTGAAAAAAACAGTTTTACAAATATCACACACTGCTGTGGATTATTATATGTCTTAGCAGATGCCCTTATTTGGACGACTTGCAATATATCACATTATTTGTACGTACAATATTAAGGTTAATAAAAGGTAAGCATATTTCAGTAAACAAATATAGAAATGAAACCTCAGTCAACAGTAAAATTAGAATATGTTACAGGTGGTTGTGACACTCAATCCCTTAAATCCTCTGACTGTGCCACCCCAAGGTTTACTGAGGATGGAGGCTTCAAAGCCACCCTTATGCCTCCGAAGCAGGTTCAGACAGTACCTCGGTGAATTCAAAACCACGGACACCAGGTAAGTACAATTTTTTTTTATAACTCCTTAAATATAAGAGATATCTATATACGGAGGCAGGGCAAGAAGTCTGCACTCCACTGTTACACAGGGGGAAACTACCTAAAACTAGAAATTTCTAATACAAAAAATCGCCTTTAAAACCCAGGGCAATATAAAACTCTATAACATAGGGTTTCCTAAAGGAAAAAATAAAAAATATGAAACAGTCCCTAAATCATAAAATCCTAAGAAGCTACCTAAAAGTACTAATAACAACCCCCCACACACACACATACACACCCTTAGAGATATAAATATAGATACAGAAATTAAGCAATGCAATAGTACAAAAAGGAAAGAAAAATATATAGTCTTTGCTCCCCAACACAGTCCTCAAATCTGCTGTTCAAATCACAGAGCAGGTAAGTATCTTTTCCATCTCCCAGAAGCACGCCCCCCTCCTTTACTGCAGTCTTTCTTTCCACCGGTCTTTAGCTGGCTCCCCTGCTCAGCAATGCCAGAAGGAGCCGCGCCACCCAGGTAACTACAGGTAAGTGCAGGGAGAGAGATCAATTAATTATCCACACAGCATGGATCTGAAATTCTTTTCTTTCTTGCTGTTATCCAGGTTCTGCAGCAGTCTCTAACAACGGGGCAACAGTGGATGCAGCAGTAGCATCAATAAAGCTCCTTCCTATCTCTACAGCGTCCTGAAAGCTTTCAGTGCTCCAGCTCCATCCCCTGCACAGTCCTTTCCTTAAACCCTTTACGGCTCTGCCGGGTATCATCTCTTCTTTTAGTTTGGTGTCGGCGTACACCTCCATATCTCTCCTGAATCCTGGGAGCGTTAACTCAGTCCTGCCACCCCTGTGCCCACACCGTGCCCCGTGTCCATGTGTCTACTCCTGTTTTCAAGGTCTCTCTCTTTTTATCCCTTGCTGCCCAACTATTTAAAAAGGTATGCGGGTCTCTGGAGTTGGGAGCCCTAATGATAAATTAAGTGCAATAATCAGCTCATGTAATTCAGACAGTCATTAGTGAACGAAAACCAAAATCAAATATATATCAAGAAACACAATATAAACAATAAGTACATGAAATTAAGACTGAGCCTTGTTACTCCAAGGGTCATTATAAGTATTAGTGCTTACTATTGCATATAGTTGCTGTAATACCCAAGTATTGTCAACATCATTTAACATGCTCTACAGATGTCGTAACTGAAAGATCACAGTGCTTCTATGTACTAAAAGGCAGATGTTACAACGCTGAATATAATGTTAGGATCAAAGAATAATTCATCTTTATGTCCAAGGGTTTTAGGCATTGGCCTCTAGGCTAGATGAATAGCAAGAAAGCTGGTGACCATCCTGGATCAGCTTGAAAGCAGTATAAAGAACAATGTCCTGAAGGAAGAAAAGCCATGCTTGTTTGTGGTAAACAAGAAAAAGATTGCTTACACAGAAGGGAGGTTAGTTTCAAAATGGGATGTTTGTTTTTGTTAATTTGCATCCAGTCTCTGAGGCTACCGACACACTCTCTGCCAAATGATGTCCCGAGTGAAAAGACCTCATATGTTGCAACTAAAATGCTTGCATCTATGAACAAGGTTGCTGTGGAATATGCATGAGTATTTAGGGACTTCTATCTGTCGAATGTAAACAGCAAAACCCTTCATATGATATTGTTCAGCTGAAGGATACAAAAGGGATTGAAAATTTCACAATCAATGTATTAATATATTATTGTGGGTTATAGTAAATCCGTACCTTATTACCAGAGCTTTGAAAAGACAGAGATACTCTGGATGAGTCATTCATTTGTTCAGCTGTTTTATCTCTTGCAACCGGTAGCAGACACAATATACAATTATTCAACAACAATGAATATTTCAGTAAAAAACAACTTATATGCATCTAAATTTATTTTTTCATATATTTTGTTTTCTGTTGTAATTCATACACAGCTCTCTGCCTGGTATATTTGGTAACTTCAAACAAACACATATTCTTGTGCCTGGGAGGTTAGAGTAGGAACAGTTTTTTTGTTTTATTGTGATTGTTGTTGTTGTTGTTGTTGTTTTTGTTGTTTTTTACACAAAATAATGATTTAATTATAAAAATCATCTCAACCTTGATTTGCATCACTTTTCCTTTTCCATTTACTTGTAATTATGCTTAATTGCATTGACATACTTTCAAAAAACAATGAGAGGCTGATGATGACAACTAATATTATTTTTTGAATAATAATAATAATAATAAAAATAATGTATCACACTGATATTTATCAGTAGTGATATTGTTACAAATACTTATTTTAAACAATAACCTATCCCTTATACGCAAACTGTTATTTGTAGTCAGACAACATTTTACAATAATTAAACATTTTATATCTTTTATGTATAGCTTTTAGTGTTAATATTATCATGACACCTAAACTTACTAAAATGTAAGTTAATAATATGACTTTTAATATATTTCTTGTTTAAGCACTGCCCACGAATGCCATTTTCAGTGGACCAAGTATTTCTTTCAGTGCAGCAGGGTATTATAGGTGTGACTTAAGTCTGTATACCTTATGTCAGAGGCCGAGAAACCTTCTCAAGAAAAGTACATCCCGCAGATAGCAGCCTTTGACTGCAGCGTGGAACCTCAAAGGCAGTCGCACTGACATTGTAAAATAGGGTCTTTTAGGAAGTTGGAATTGCCATGACCTGAAAACTGCTGTGCTAATAGGCTTCTTATCTAAGCTCTAATATAGTTAATGTGTCAAAGAGGTGAACTGCAGAGAGCTGTAATTAAGACGTTATGCTTTCTTCTGTGTCCTTCTTCTACCTTGCTTGTTGCAGCAGTTAGTTGATGAAATGTGAAAGATAAATATTGATTATATTAAAACCACAGTATATTTTGCAGGCATTATTTCAAAATATAATACTCAATGACATTATTGATTTAGAAAAAACAAAACATATTTATGAACTAACAATACCTTCCCACATGGCCTTTTACATCTTCAATATTTAGACTGGGAAACATTGGTCATTTAGAAAACCCTATCCAATAATTGATTGAAATAATCAGAGCTCAGCTGGAACAAAAACAAGATGATGATTTGGCTCTCTAAGACCAGTAGTGCACATCAATTGTCTGCAGTTAACATTTAAGTAACTCATCTTTCAATTCACAAGTTGTTGTCCACTTCCAGGGCTGGAGCAAATTTCCTTGAAAATGCTATCAGGCTCATTAATCCTCTTCTCTCTATAGTAATAGAGGAATCCAAGGACTTCATCTAACTTGTTATGGAAAAAAGCAACGCAGCATCTGTCTTAATGTGGTTTGGTCAACCTTTCCATCCATTCACACATCATTGTTTAAGGAATTACTTCTCTGCTCAGTACTGAATTTGTCACAATCTCTAATTTTGAGTGCTAGCTGGCTATGGCAGGATGTTGCATTATTCAGTCTAATACCTTTAACCAGTCTTAAAGGATAAAGATTTTCAGTTCCCTTAATCAGCCCACATAGCTCTTACTCATTGGAAACATAACCATGTCCACCTGAGTCATAACCAAAATCCCTAGATGCATTTGATGCATTGTGTTCTAATGTATCTGAATGCACTGAAGAATATAACTAACTTGTGATTGAACTTTATAAGTAAAACATAAAAATAGGGATTTTCTATTAAGCACTTTTAATATATATATGTGTATATATATATATATATATATATATTGACAATATTCTATGTATGTATGCATATACACTACCGGTCAAAAGTTTTAGAACACCCAATTTTTCCAGTTTTTATTGAAATTTAAGGAGTTCAAGTGAATAACCGGAAATGGTACAAAGGTAAGCGGTAAACTGCCAGAGGTAAAAAAAAAAAAAGTTTAGGTTACGAAAAACTGAAAAATAATGTATATTTCAGAGTTATATACTGTGTTACTACACCCTCTTAAGCATTATTTGGCAGTGTTACGCGCAGTTCCTGTGCATAGAAGTATTCCTACAATGCACACATTGTTTGAAAGCTTATTCACTTGGTTACCAGTGCGTTTCATTCTCAATCAGATCTGATTTATAGTTTCCATGTCACCCACCGTCATTCAGAGTTGGGGAGGGAAACACACAGTCTGCTCCGGGGGTTTCATTCAGTTAATGACAGATCACTCAGTTTCGATCAGATTTCTTTGCAAATGTTTTGATCAGTAGACTGTCTGGCTCCAGAATATGTCATAATTGTCAATATTTTCTGAGACTTTTTGAATTCCTACTCAGACCAAGTATCCCCCCACCCCCCTAATTTCAGAATGTGGAGGGGGGGGGGCATAAATGTGGGGGGGTATAAAAACATTTTTTTTCACATCAGAGAATGCTTCACATCATTAGAAAGCTGAGCATTTCAGTTTTCACGGGATACCAAACATTTGGAAAACAATACAACAGTGAAGAGTACATGTGTTTAAAGAGACGTGCCCAGATTTGGTGCGCCTTTAAGGGTACCAGAGGAGTTTGTCAGCTTAAGGGGTTAAATTTTGTTAAACAAAACGATTCCATGATTTCTTTTTTATCTCCAATTGTTTATTTGTTCTATGCTTTAATGGCAGAGTACATTGAGACATTAAAGTGCATACATTTCAGTAAAAACTGGAAAAATTGAGGTGTTCTAAAACTTTTGACTGGTAGTGTATGTGTATATGTAATTATGACATGAAACACACATATGCTTAAAAATAGTTATATTTAAAGGCTTATGGTTATTGTTACCAAAAATAAATATACAATGGAGCTGATAAAGAAAAAAGTCTGTAATATTATAGGTTATTAAATTGTTGACAAGGGAAAGCAGGCAATCGGGAACTTTCTTTTTTTTTGTTGTCCCATCTGCTCTGTTTCTGTTTTAGAATTTAAATGTTTAGTTAAAAATGAACAAATCTCTATCTTTGCATTCTATAAAGCTCTTCAGTGGCCAACACATATTGCCCTTAAATGTCCCTGTGTGGCACTATGAATTGAATTAGCATGAAGCTGTTTATTATTATTAATATTCATTAAATTGCCATTTGCACTAATGCAAATTATGCCAGATGGAAAAAAATTAATCACAATTTAAAACATAACTTTGAATTTCTAAATATTCTCTTCAACCTAAACAAGAAAATTAAAGCTGTGTATAAAATAATAATGGTACATACAATACCCTTTACATCTTAAGAAATATCTATAGAGATGAATATACAAAGAATAAAAGTATTTATTTAAAGTGAACCCAAGTTCAAAGTCTAAACAAACTACTGAAGCTAAGATCAAGTCAGGATTTTAGTACTGCACTTTCTTTTCATTTTAGCATTTCTAAATAATTAAGTAACCAATAGGAATGGAAACAAATGGAAAATGTTAACAAAAAACACAGAGCAATAAACTATGTATTATTTTATTTAAGTGATACCTTCTGTTTTTTATTGCTCTTTCAATATAGACTAAGAAAAACAAATAGAATATGGTTTAATCTTGTTGTTGTCTAAAAACTCACACTATGCATTTAGTCTGACTTGGTGATTGAGGTGAAGTCAATGTGATGTTCTATGACATTACAGATTCATGTCAGAAGAGGCATCCATGCCCAGCCAAGCTTTTCAAATGCAATTTACAGAGCACATGTTTAGTGCAGTTTAGATCCTTATCTTTTGCCTAACTAAACAAAGAGTACAGAGTGTTATGGATACTCTTTGGCATGTGGTGTAAAAGTGCATTCTCTGACCCTGCCTTAAGGTCAGTTTTAGTGCAGGCCAAGTGCTTTTGATCAACATGAAATGTGACTTTTCTGCGTCATGCTGGGGCCTAACAACAGGTGATGATTCTGTCCTTGACATGTAGGGTATAAATAACAGAGTGGTACTATAACAATAGGGAGTTAGAAGGTGAAGTTAACAGAAACAAGTCAAGACTGTTGCATATCTAGAAGATGGGTCATTCCAAGAAGTATGACAACAGACATAACTAGGGCCCTGTGTTTTGCAGGACTTGATTTGTTACCCTGTAATTCAGTGCTCCAGCCCCAAGAGGCTGATAGAGCCTTCACACTATGCCACCTATTGAGCAAGCATTTATAATCATTCCAATGTGTTACCCATTCTAAATGTGTCATTTTGTTATCAAAATCACTGCAGGCAAAATGCAATAACCCTGTATAAACCTCCTAAAATACTAATCTGTGTTTATACACTTGATAACATTCCATATGATGTTTTTCCAGGATCAAAAATAAAGTTGTGCTTGCAACTGCTTTTGTGACATCATGTCTGCAAGGACAGCAGCCTCAGCTTTTCTTGGAACACATCAAATTCTGTCATGAATCATGATCATTGATTTTTATTTTTCTAATTTATCAGAGCCTAAAGTGTCAAATGCATTATTATTACTTAGTTTAACAGGAGTGGGACTCTTGCAGGATAACAAATTCATGACAATTGAAAGTAGGAGCCATGCAAAATGCAGTGCCCAAGTAATTACATTGGACTTCAACTTGTATATCAACAGATGCTATTGTGAGTATTTGTAATCGCACAGTACATTATGCAAGTGTATAACATATTTCCCCATTTGCACAGACGGACTAATATGCTTTTGTGTAAATATGTGTTGATTTGCATGTAGATTTCCACTACAGATTTAATACTGTATCAGTAACTGCTCTTTGTTTCCTATTTACCTTTAGGAATGTATTTTGCTTTCATTAGATTCAAGGACAGTCACTGAAGCATTTATGTCTATAATTCAAGTTTCATGCATTCATTACTGTGGAAAATCAGTTTACTTTATCTGGGCTCTTCTAGAAATCAGTTACCCTAAAGAGGTTCAAACAAGGACAGACCTTGGGGATATCTGCACTTGTAAAACTGATTAGATAACGTGGTAGGTGATAGAATAAATGTTTTGTGTTCTTCCTTCATTATGAAATGACCAAGAAAAAGATTGCAGTGTATTTGTTCAAGTGGAAGTATTTCAGTGGCTGATGATACCGTTATGGTTATTGTGTGGTTCTCAATCCTGGTCCAGGTGGAACACTGACCCTGCTGGTTTTTGTTCCAACTCAGCTCTCAGTTACTTAATTGAACCCTTAATTGAAGTAATTTGATTACATTTGAATCTTTAAATTGTGTAACTGATAAAAAGTTGGTTCTTTAATAGTATAACAATTTCCTTAAACAATTTTATACTTAATTTAAAACACCTACTGTAAAAAATAATTAAAAGGCTCTGATTTAGGAAATTACTTCAATTAAGGGTTCAATTAAGGAATTGAGAGCTCAGTTGGAACAAAAACCAGCAGGATCAGTGATCTGCCAGGACTAGGATTGAGATACAATTACATACAGTATGTCTCTGTACTTCTCCCGGGAATAACAGTGGCAAGGCTTTGAAAAATCTTCTTCTTCTTCTTCTTCTTCTTCTTCTTCTTCATATTATTATTATTATTATTATTATTATTATTATTATTATTATTATTATTAACAAGAATATTATTATCACTGTCTTCAAATATAAAGAATACAGTTGGGTTTTCTCAGGTGACTCCTCTCCTGCTTTGATCCTATGTTTTAGCTAATTTCTCTCTTCTTTCCTTTATTTCTCTATCTTTTCTCTGCTTCTCTGTCCCTCCCCCTTCCCAACTGCCTGGTTTTTTTATAATTATTAGTACAAAAACATCCAGTCCTCTGAACATTGTGACCTCACTTAACTGATTTCAAGTCACAAGTACATGAGAGAATATACTTATCTTTGAGATATTGATCAAATATGAGCCCCGGCTGTACACTTTCTAAGGTCCTGAGCTCATGTGAACTTTGTGGCATGCATTAGCTTATCTCTACAGAGGGTATAAGATATGGCCATATTTCCCCCCCAAGCCTTTCTCTATCTGATACGTAAGGTTTCTCATAAGTACATCGTATTACAATAAGCAATAGAGTACATCAATAGTGCAATTTCTTTCAGTAAAGACTTTAAAAATCATTTTTCCATGGTCCAGAGCATAATTCAATCTTAGGATAAGATAAACAACTATTAATCAATATTAAGACTGTATAGAACTATAACAGTCACTCTAACATGTTCATTTCATCACAGCTGGATGGAGCAAAACATTGAAGACTGTATGTTTTAGAACACACCTGAGCATAGGGGTGTCCAGGAATGAGAAGACAAAGTTGAATGTAGTCTGAAGACATCAGTGTTGTAATGTGTTGAACAGATCAGTGAGGGGCCAACAATACCAGGACAAATAGATTTCACTTTTCCATAATGTAGTAGCCACCTCTTTACAAACACTTAACATGCATCTATCATAATATATCACTGAATTTGCATAAAATAATTGATACAATATCCTTCATGCATACAGATAATTAAAACAATGTTCTAAAAGCATTACTAGTTCACAACACACAACCCAATAAAGAAGCACAGACTAGATAAACATGCCCATCCAGATGGCTACATCCATGGTTTTGTTATAGGTGCACAGATAAATAAAGCAGTAATCAGCCAATTAAGGCAACATCCCAAGGGAGGTAATCAACAATAAATTATCAAAAAAGCATTAATATAGAGTCAAATAATAATGAAATTGTGAACAAAATAATGAAGGTATAAAATAACTGATATAATCATAATAATGAGGTGTATTTGACCCCATTACAATGTGGCTGGTGTATTTGCCCAAGGCAAATCAAATGTAATACTATTGCTGCATAGAATTGCACAGTATACACTCAAAGAGCACTTTAAATATGGTATATTGTGAAAAACTAACCCTAGTTGTCTAAAATATCAAGTGCGACAGACAGAATAAGCACCTACAAAGAAGATCCAGGATTATAATATAACAAACCTGAACAAAGCAATGAGAGAAAACCAAATGTGCAATTATAAATCCCAGGGTGTTTCTGCTCATTTTCTGTTGTGCAGTGCTGGTGATAAGAATGTGGAATGAAACATCAGGAGAATGTCACACACGAGATGTGCTGAGAGAAAGGGTTTTAGGGATCATGGTTCTTGGCACAGGATGGAGAGAGGGTTACTGATTCAAGGGGAAAAGATACAGGAAGCTCAGTAGAGGGGGAGGAGGAAAACTGAGTGCATATAGAGTATGTTAGAAAGGTCTTGTAAATAGCACTAAAGCAACAGCATCACTAATAGTTTACATATTCTATACTGAACATCAGTATAAATGTAACATATAAAGTGTTGGTCCCATGTTCCATGAGCTGAAATTAAAGATCTCAGAAATGTTCCATATGTACAAAAAGCTTATTTCTCTATAGTTTTGCACACCGATTTGCATCCCTGTTACTGAGCATTTCTTCTTAGCCAACATAATCCATCCACCTGACAGGTGTGGCATATCAAGAAGCTGATCAAACAGCATGATCATTACACAGGTGCACCTTGTGCTGGGGACAATAAAAGGCCACTCTAAAATGTGCAGTTTTGTCAACAACACAATGCCATAGATGTCTCATGTTTTGAGGGAGCATGTGATTGGCTGCTGACTGCAGGAATGTCCACCAGAACTGTTGCCAGAGAATCAAATATTCATCTCTCTAACTTAAGCAGTCTTCTACATCGTTTTACAGAATTTGGAAGCACATGCAACCTGCCTCACGACCATGTGTAACCAGGCCAGCCCAGGACCTTCACATCCAGCTTCTTCACCTGCAGGATCATTTGAGACCAGCCACCTGGACCACTGACGAAACTGTGGGTTTACACAACCCAATAATTTCTGCCAAAACTGTCAGAAAGCGTCTCAGGGAAGCTCATCTGCGGCTCTTCGTCCTCACCAGGGTCTGGACCTGACTGCAGCTCTGGTGGACACCAGTCACATGCCAAATGCACGCTCCCTCAAAACTTGAGACTTGAAATCCAGAGATTAGGGCCTAATTTATTTATTTAAATGGACTGATTTCATTATTTGAACTGTAACTCAGTAAAATCTTGGAAATTGTTACATGCTGCATTTATATCTTCTGAAGTTGAAACATTCATATGATTAATATTTTTTGTGTCTTTGCAAGCAAAAATAATTATTGTATTCAGTCGTAGCATGTTCTCAGAAACAATAACAAAAGTTCACACATAAAACGTTTTTAATTTAGAAGCAGAGAGCTGCAATGTTATATTGTTGAAATGTGTTAGGTAAACAAAGGATACATTTCCAGAATCTGCTGGCAGTTTGCTTTGTTTGGTACTGTATTATTATTATTATTATTATTATTATTATTATTATTATTATTATTATTATTATCAGATTCTTTTATCCAAGGCAACTTGCAAGGTATAATAATCACTAACAAACAACATTTAAGATGTATACAATAATACAAGGCTAACAACATCACTTTATCTACACATCCCGCTGTAATTAATAAAATGAAGGTATCAGACAAGATTAGAATTATCTAAAAGTGTAATCTAAACACACGTGTTTTAGGGAGGTGTCAAAAGGTGGTTAGACATGGTGCAGTTGTAATGCTCATAGAAGTCATTCCACTACTGTGAACTTGTCAAATGAGATATCACAATTACAAAGCTGACTTCACCATGTAATGTAAAATATTCATGGACAGACTTTGAGACAAATAGCACAGTAGACTAGAAAGAAATAGGCCTAATGCTGGATTTCAGTCTCCATGTATTGCCCAAGTGCTGCACGTGTTATGCTTGAAATACAGACAATTTGAATCTACACTACTATTATCTGGACAATATGAGAGATTACCTTATACATTTCAGCCAGTATGATTCCTGGATCTCTCAGTAGGTAATCTCCATTTCTACCTATAAGCAGTTCAATTTTGCTTCATCTTCCTTGCATTAGAGAACATAAAGTTATGGAGATTTAAAACTACTAGCATTTCATTTTGCCCTAAAGAAGGTATTCCTGTAAATTACTATTTAATTATGAAATGAGGTGATCTACTCTCTGGAGTGTATGGAGAATATGCTAATAGTATGAATGCAGCTGTGGCTAAATTCTAAAGGCTAAATTCAACGGCAGTCAATCCATGTAAGAGAGCTTATGTTTGGTAATTATATCGTTTATTCTTTAATGGTATGCTTAAATTAGCAAGTGTGGGCTAGTGATCAAGTGTAGTAGAAACAGGAGAGGTTTAATTGCTTGGAATTGTTTGGAAATGTATAGGAGCTTTTACTTTGACAAGGAAGTTCTGAATTGTCATTATTAAATTCTAATTCTACAACTGTCAGGTCCAATTACTTCCACAGTGCTCACAGTCCAAAGGTTATTGATTTAAGCTGTAATATACAAGCAGATGTACATTACCTTAGATTTCCAGACTCAGTGCAATGTTATGCCAAGGGCAAGCCCACTGAAGTCTCTAGCTAGGTGGAAAACCAACTAATATACTCCATCAAGTACTATCTCTTGCCTTCAAAGTTGTTGTGTTTTAATTAACCAACACAAAAAATAAAAAATAAAATGGAAGACAACCCCTGAAAGGAAATGTAATACAAAGCATAGCTAGAACCTGCATTAATAGGTTGAGTCCTGAAATTTAACTACAAGACACAACAGTAACAGTAACAAAACAGAAATATACATTAACAATAATAATAATAATAGTTGATTAATCTGAAGCTCACGCCTTCCAAAAGCATTTCTGCATCTAAGATGTTTCATTTTATCAGAAAGTGATGTCAAACAAAATTAACTGAATTATTTTAGCCTGTTGGGCATCCCCCACCACCCTCATTGTGTTCAAACGTGTTTAAATAATTATTTGAATTCGTACTCATTAAGATTCACTATGAGTTCACAAAGGTTTCAGAAAATGTGAGACAACTGTACATATCATTTTAGAATGATGGTTAATATGTAAAATTAAATGTCATATTTGGGAGAAGGAATAATTCAGTAAAAGACCCAGGATTCCTAATGCACTTCAACAATATTCAAAATAATATAACAAAATCCACATGACGTGATGTGTCCTAATATACTTTTCAGGTCTGAAGGAACTTTTTTTTCTCATGCAATCAGCAGGAACAGGAACTGGAATTTATAAATAGAGAATTATCAATCAAATATGTTATCAGTCAATATCTGTCAAAGAACAAAGAATAGCAGCATACCTAATTCAGAAACTATCCAAAGGGCTTCAGTTTAAATCATATTTTAATGATAATTTTACATCACTGTCAAGTTCTAATGGCAATCCCTACATTGTGTTTGCTTGTAACAGTTCATTGCATTTTTAATTTAAATGCAGTACGTTGGACATGCAGTGTAAAGACATTCATTAAACCCTTCTGGTGCTCCAGAATTAAAACTTGATCTATTTGTTTTAGAATTTGTGTCAGAAAACAAACAAACAAATAAACCAACCACACACACACACACACACACACACACACACACACACACACACACACACACAAATCACAAAATGGGAAGCAGGCTTGTTCTGTTTGAAAATCAAAAGAACATGGCTGCCATCTAGCGGTATGAACTATTTAATTTAATAAGTGGAATTATCTACATATTTTAGATTTCTAACAGAAACCTTCCACACAAATACATGTATTGGACCATGCAAGTCAAATTAATAATAATTATAATCTTTATAATCCAATTAAAAGCATTTTTTTATATAAATGTACATGGATTTGATAATCTATCCAAAGTGCAATCAATAACCTTGGTGTTTCATCAGGAACAAAGGGAAAGGGGAAAGTTATTGGGTGTGAAGCTAATATACTTTATATGGTATTTTAATGGATGGGACAACAGTCTCTTATACAGAGGCGAAGTTCTGTTTTCTAGACTTCTGGGTAAGTGTGACAGATTATAATCATTAACATGGCTTATTACTTTCAAGATAGAATCATTTGTGGCATACACTCAGCAGTGAGGAGGGGGAGGATAAAAAGGAAGTCTGTCCTAGAAATTATGAGACAGGTGGTATCAGCATCTGGAAAGAGAAAGCGGCTGCTGTTTTAGCGTACACTTTCACCTTGTGGGTAAATTAGCAAAGTGAAAAAATATGGAAAGTGTAAATGATCATGACAATCATGCCACCAAAAGCACTGGGGATACATTCATCTGGAGGATTTTTAATTACATTAATAGACACAAATATTGTTGGATATTCCAGTGTAAATGATTCAGCGCTTAATATAAACAACAAATACGAGTAAATGATTAAGCTAATTTACTGGCATAACAATAAACCTTCAAATCTTTCGTCGGAATTGGTGGGGAGCTCTTACTGAGGGTTATGTATTAAGGGCAATTTAACACATAATTGGAATAGATGAGCAACGCCAAAAAAATAATCAGGTAGTTAATTTTGTTGTATGTCATACATCTATGAAACTTGTTGTGGCACCATGGGGGGAGGTGGCGGCACGATGCTGAGTTTTTGGTATAGGCAGGGTCAAGAGGAACAGATACACAGAAGGCAGGGATGTGGTGCAAGTGAAGGTGAATTAGGCTCAGTCTGTCCCCTGTCCCCGTCCCCCATGTTAGGGCAGCCATTTTAGTGCCCCACCTAGCACTGCACCACAAGGTCAAAAACAGTATCTTTAGGAAGGTTTACTTTGCAAGTACAATCCAGGTAGGTTCATGTCATCCTAACAGCCTGGGGCCCATCTCAGAAGGATATTAAGGAAGCCGAGACATGTTTGTTATGCATGTCCCCCTTTGTTTCCTCCTGGGTCACAGGATTAATTGTACGCCGATAATGAAGACACAGGCTGAACTACACAGAGAATCCACACTTGTTAGCACACGTTTTCCTCCGAATTTTCTTGTGGGAAACCAAAGTCATAAATCACCAGAAATACCTTGAGACTTCAAAAGACAGATGAAGGAGTGAAGGAGCACTCTCCGCACCCCCCTCTTCCCAGTCCGCTCTGAAGGAGGATGCTGTTTACAGAGAGAAGGTAGGTCATCTGATGAGATAGTTACCTGAATGTAGATAACATGGGCACTTCACCTTGGCATTTTAAAAGTACAATGCTGCTTTAAATGCCTAGAACATAAGAGAGGTTTGGCTTACAATACAGTACAGTATCATAAGAATAAATCTAATAATTTTAATTATTTCCACAATGTGTCACAATTGTCCTTAATTATAAGGCATTTAAGGACGTTTGTGGATTAGAACAAAATAAAACAGGTTCTACTTGTCCCCTGGTCATTTTTTCTCGGTGTATAAGGCTGCCTTTTTCTAGTCATCTTCCTGCTCTTTCATCTGGTGTGTCAATTTCGGGAGTCGTCATGACGGATGCCACAAGACAGCATTTGATACTTTTGTCACCTTAGGGGTCAATTCCTAAACAATTCACATAACAGGTCGTTACATCTTAAACAAAACACTGAAATAAAAGAATAACTTATATCAACATTTCCTCTCTGATCATATTTTCAGTGTGTTTTGTATAGTTGTATTTTATTTTTTCTTTACACTGAAAATCAAAGCTTCATCTGATAAAAATAGAAAACTAAACTGTTTACAGGCAGTCAGTGCCCTTGAGCGTATTTCCAGCAAGACTTCTGTTGCTGTTGTTGTTGTTTGCTCATTGGTTTTACATCAGTTTGAGATCACAAAAAATATACTTCACAAACGAATTGGTAACCTCCAGTTTGTTTCTTGCTTAATTAGATTCATGGCTGTGATTCCATGTCAGTCTTACTTATCCACAAATTGATATTGTAAGTGTAAGGCTGTTGACCTTCTCGATCTAGACACTTTGAAATTATTATGTGCTTTCTTTTGTTTTGAGAAGAAATGTGTTAAGGCAATAGATTTAATTAGGACAGTGTTTCATTTGGTTTGTTTTTCAGCAAAAGAGACTATAACTGTTCACCAGAGCTCTGTCCATTAATGCATATTTTCTGTTTCATCTTTTATTCCAGCTGCTTCCACTATCCTGTGGCATTAGATTATATCAAAAGAACAGCCACACTTCATTTGTACAGATTGTGTTTTAAATACAATGCAAAAGGGACTGTATAACTGTCTTTTCCCCAGGTTGGCTTTCTCTCTTAGCCTTAGTGTTTAACACTTCAAACGTAGGGTTGTGTGGGGAGTGTGTGTGTGGGGTATCCCATATTATCTTACAGATGACAATATTTTGCTCCTGCTGTTTTAAGTAGGCTGGATTTATCATCAGTACACAATATATTGACTAGATTTCTTCAGTATTGTTTTTAACAAAATACTAGTTTGAAATCAATCTGTTACATAAAAAAAATGTTTTTGTGCTACAGCAAAAGAAAAAAGACAATTTTTGTTATCTTCATTTTTTCATACAATCACCTATATGTTGTTTAAGTTTTTCGTTCCCCTTTTGTGAAATAAAACACCATGAAGTAATATGTTAGAAACTATCAGAATCTGATATCTGTTGGAAGCAATTTTCCCTCAGGATAATGGTGGAACGTTCTAAGTCCTTTGGTGTTGTTCACTTTTCTGCAATCAATACTCAGTGGTGTTTTCTTCTTTACATTCTTCTCTCTGATTAAAAGAGATCAAATGAATTTCTTGCTTGTTATTACCTTCCTTACTGATATTAGGAGTATTACCCAGAGGTACAGTTCTAATTATCAAGTTACCAAGTGACACTTTCTACAAGACAGTCCAGGATTAAATATCCAACCTTTGATCCTCATTTTAATTTCCCAAGAAAGGAAATATATCCATACTTTTCATTAAATGGGAAAACGATTGAGATAAAACAGTGATTAGCTATTAAAAACATGTATGCTTAGGGTAGCAGATAAACCAAGATTGGATACCCGATAAAACAATTATGTAAGAGTGCCAGATTCCAACATGCGTTTAAATTGCAATTACATGAGTGATTTGGTTTTAATCCCTTATGGGTTTTTGGTTTAGTTTTTTGTTTTTAATAAAATGTTTGGAGTGTGGATTTGGGTTTTATATCATTCCAAAAAAGGTGATAAAAGTGATCAGGGTCAAAGTTCAAAAGGTCAAAAGAGGTCCTTGTCAAGCTTTGCACTGAAAGTAAAAATTAAAGCTTCTGGTATGCAGAGATGATGGCCTTTTAAAAGGAACTGTAACCCCCCAGTAATATTACTTTCTGAAACATTATGAGGACCCAGAAGAGTTGACTGGAGAAACACAGAAACTCATTAGCTTTGAATATTTCTTCTTTTAGGCAAATTCTTATTTTAGTTTAGTTCTGAAAACAGAAAACCTATGCAGGCTTCAGTGTGGCCTGACAATTTTAAATTATGGAATTGGTAATCAGCTATTCAAAATTAATCAAACATTATCCCAATTTCAAATGTATTTTTAATTTTCATGTATGTCTTTTTTCAAAGTTGAAATTTACATCTGTTCACTTTTATAGCCTCCCAATTTGCAATCAGACGTGTAATGAATTCAGCTCCCCCATACAGCCCTTGCACTAACACTGTCAACACTGTGGAGTTCACAGGTGCTCATGTGAGACACAGGGGTATCGGCTGCATGGCAAGCTACATCCACAAGTCACTGTTGTAAACTATAGTTGCTCACTGAATATAACTGATGTCAGTCATTGCCAAAAATAAAATTACACGCCAGCTGCCACCACAGCTGAATATTTCTGGGTGAGTGACAAATAAGGTAAGAAACAGCCACAGCCAGACCAATATTTTACATTACATTTCATATAGAATCTCTGAGCTAGCTAGTCAGTTAAAGACTCTTTGGGCGAGGACTATCTTTGACCAAGCTCGGTGTTCAAGAAATCAGAATTTGTTCCGTACAGTACTCCCAATAAGTGTAAAGCATTTTGGTAGCATCTCCATTGGTAACATTTACAGAAAATGTAGTTATGAAGTAGTTACGGTATACATAAATGCTACAATTCAAAATTATGTTGCTAATATTTATTTCCTATTGTTTTGAGAAATATGTTTTATGAAGTGAAAGGCAGCTTTCATTTTGTAGCCTAATTTCTTGATTTTACAAACTGATGCTGGATTTCTGGTAGTTGTACACATTGTATGATTTAGATTGGTATTCACAAACTATACAGAACAGCCTACAAATTGAGTTGCCAATGTTGCAGAATCATTGCATCAATGAAAATGAATGTTTCATAGTATTTTCTGTTATTTTTATTTTGACAATTATTTATTTTCTTACAGTTGGTCACCAAGCACACAAAACCCTGAAAGACTTTGAGCCTGCCAGCCCCAGTCAGCAATCAGCCAATTACACACCACTTTTCCAGATACACCGGTCTCAGTTTATTTAAAGATAGCCCAGATTTGATGTTGTCTAGTCTATCGGGACCATCCTGCACTTGCAGGGGAGGCTTTTACCAGTTCAGTGACTTGGCAGACAAAGGCCATATCTTTCTATGGAGACATTATTCATTAAGTCAGTTTTTCTATCCGTATATCCAAGAAATAAAACTTAGTTTGTTGGAATTTATGGTGCTCACTAAATCTAAGGCACATAAACCTGTGACCCTTATTTCAGCATCTTTTGCATTAACTTATGCATTCTTTCAATCGGCTTTTACCTTAATGAAGCTTTGAATGGGTATGGTCCTTCATACCAAATACTAATTAATTTAATTGGGTACCTCAGCCCCTGCATTCTACTGTGGCTGGTCTGCTGAGCATCAATTACAATATTTGGTGGTGACTTTTATTTGGACAAAATAATCTTTCAAACATTAAGTCCTGTTTCATTTAGTGATTTATTTTTAATTTCACTTGGTCTAGGATGCAAACCTGTGCAAATAGCCTAAACTAAACACTTACACAGGTCCCTCACTACTCATATAACTAATAATAAATATGAATTAGACAAACACTCAGACAAACAATCAAGTCCGTATTCCAAAACCATCAAGTCGTATCATCAATACCATCATATTTCAAATCTGTCATTCATGAACAAAGTCCGTTACTGAGATCTAAATCGTACGATTCTCTCTCTCTCTGATGTCTCTTCCTGTTTTATCAAGGGGAGGAAACAGCAGGTCAGGTGTTTCCAGGTTATTTTCTTCTGCCGGGGTCTGGGGTGCTACAGGGTAGGTTGGGGCTGTCCTACATATATACACATTTTATTGGTAACACTTTACAATAATAAATACTTAATGTGTAAAAATTATGGCTGGTATATGTAAATGCAAAATTGTCTGGTAAGGATGCCCAATGGGAGGCTACCTTTGGAGCTACACCTGGCCCACTTTTGACACATTAAGTACATTGTAATAAAGCATAATTACTGTGTAACTAGGGAAACTTTTTGTAAAGTGTTACCCATTTTATTATTATTAGAATTCTTTTTTTATTTATTTAAGTATGCCTTTTTATTTGCTTTTGCTGATGATTTTATAATATACAGTTTTTTATACTTTAATACAAAAATGCAGCTCAACAATCTGTTTAATTAACACTTAAAATTAGATTCTCACAAGTATTCACAGAATGGTTTTGAACACGGCTGGCAGTGGATAGCTCCTGTGAACAGGTGAAAATCATTTCTTTAAACATGTAGCTTGGATTTAGGACTAATACAGACAGATACATGCTGTTTTGTAAGGAAATATTAATTGCAAGCAATTGATAAATACAAAAACATTATAATATGATATATACTTGACATGCTTCTGCTTTGTTGACTGTACTTGACTAGATAACAAAATTAGAATTCACCACATCCTCTGTTGTTTGAATATGCTGTGTCATCAGCATAAAATTTAATTAAAAGTTATCATCACCAGGAAATTGAAAAACACTTTTCATCACATTTTAGCAATGTTTTATTTTTCTAATTTATCTAAGCAAAGGAAACATTAACCAATATATTGAAAGTGTCACCTTTTTCCAAATGTTTCCTAGTTTGTCCTGCTACTGCTACTTGGCCTTTCTTTATTCATTGAATGATTATCCTTCAAACTGTGATGTACAAAAAGGGTGTTTCTGAGCAATTGATTAACAAGAAAATAATATAAATCTTGATTTTAAACATGTTAAAGCAAGTCAGCAATAGGTAGATAGGCTTAAAGGTCAACTGAGCCTTAGTTTATTTTATTTTATTCACAATCCACTTACTTTTGAGTATAAATATTGTGTAGCATTGCATATACTGTATATATACTACTGTTAATAAGCCTGGAGCTCTTACAAGAAACAAGTCTAAATATGTACAATTATTACTGAGTTTCTTTCTTCACTATGTAATCTCTTTAAAGTACCTCTCTTTACAACATCAGTCTTACCTGCTTCTGTTTCTTATGATTCTTTAGCTGCCACAACAGAAAGACTGAACAAATCACGGCACTTATAAATCCCTCAGCATTTCAGTCATTAGCCATACTAATGTCATGGGAAGTGATAGGGAGAAATATGCTCCCTCAATAGAAAGGCGGACAAGAAACACTCAGGGCCCGATTTAATTAGATTAGATAGAATAATGCCAAGGCAGTTTATTCAGCTGTAATGAAGCACTCCAGAGAGGGCCAGTCGGGAAGCCTCATCTAAAGTTTTCCTAAAGAACATACTTTTATGTAGAAGAATTCTCCTTTCGGTTGCTGGGCAACTCCGTGCTGTCAGTGAGGAATCCCAAACCTTATCACGGACTCATTCTTTGTCTTCTGTTCTATGGCCTTGGATGAAAATGCTTTTTCTAAAAATCAGCTCCACAGAGCTACTGTACCTGGCTTCTCCAGAGCAATACACAAAGCTGAAATTCACACATGGGTCACACAATCTTGCTGCACCAATGGAGCAAACTGCTCAATTGCTTTATTATTGTTTTATTCACACTTGTCATTATTTTTTATTTATCTTTTTTCCTCTTTATTATTGTCTTTTCACCTTTGCTGTGTTCCTTATTTATTTGTTATTTGCTTTTATTGACTATTTAATTGCATGCACTTTGATTGAATTGAATTGGAGTACCACTAACTGTGTCCACCTGCTACAGGGATGGGTATCGCCAATCGCTACGCCAACCTACACCTGGACTCATTCCCATGGCAGGAGAATTTGGGGATAAAAAGGGAGCGGTTCACCATTACTCTAAGGAAAGGGGATACACTGATAGAACAGGGACATTGTTTCCTGGAAGTTGCTCGAGCCACAAGGCAGGAGCAGACAGAGAATCTAAGTAAGTACTTTAAGCTGCTTATTCCCTGTGTACACATCTTTACACTCTATAGTGGCTTGTGATTTGACACTGGCGGGTTTTCAACATATAAAGACGCTTGAGGGGCAATGAATGATTCGATTTATTGACAAGACAGATGCTGATTTTGCTTTGTAGTTATCAGACTCCTTTGGGCTGATCTGAAATCTTGAGAGGAAAGGATCATGAATAAGTGTGGCTGTGAAGTAACACGCTCACCTGCAGCTCCGTGGCATGGCTCCCTGCTGGTGTGAGGTCCTGGTGGCTTCCCTGGTTGCAGCAGAGAAACCTGTGGGGCAGAGAAGCAAGGCAGGTGGTGAGAGAAGAGGTGTCAAGCCGTGGCAATCTGAATGAATGAATAACTTATCTCGCACAGCGTGGCTAGACGAGATTCTCTCCTGAGACCCGCTGTGCTCTCCCCAAGGTTGTGAACTTATTCCCTGACTCTGACAGGATCATCGGTTTAGTTTATAATTTATACACCTCCCTGCCCCCGACATAGCTCACCCGGGGAGGCTGGAAGGGGTGGCAGGGGAGGCAGTGCTGTCAGTGGATGATTTTTTGTAAAGGGGAGATTACTTTACAGGTGTCTATTGTGGGTGTTCTAAGATTGTGGTCAAAACTTTGCAGAGCTAAAAAGGGTTGACTTTGGAGGTGCCCCAAAATCAATAGTAACATTACGAGAATGCCTTTACAGTTTATTTGTAGATATTTTAAAGCAGATTACTGTAAATTTAGTCAGATGAGTACATTTGCCTACTTAATTTTGCATAGTTTTTAAATACTGGCAGGATTTACTGATTTAACTGTACAAATACTGAAGCTTTGCAAAACAACTATAAAATCTCATTTATGCACAAGAGAATGGAAGTAGGGGGTGCTAACAGGTAAATAATTATTTATTAAGTTGCATATGCTTGCCTTTCTGTTGACATTATTTGTCAAAAACAAAAACTAATGATCCTGTACCTCAGTTATACAAGTCACTGAACAACTGTCAAACATCTTTAACAAAGTAGAGAGCTGTATTTGAAGTAACTTATAACATGTCAAGAAATTAATTCTGATTCATTGAATGAATAGTAAAATAGGCCTACCAGGAAGGTTAAATTGGATATCTCCCATGGTTCCCATCATTCTCAGACAGATGGGTTTGTTTGTTCCCTCCCCAACCACCACCGCTAATCAACTCCGTAACTACAACCTCCTTAGAGAACTTTGGACATAAAATGTTCCACAAGACATAACCTCCCAAATAGCCCTTTATCATGATAACAACCAGTATAATATTGTTAAAACAATGATTCTCTATTTGTCAGGGGGACCATTCTCTGATAAAAATGATTATGGTACTTTCTATGAAGTACCAGCAGATGGCAGTGGACACTAGAGTAAAGCATCTCAGAGCATGATAGTTTAGTGTGCATGTGTATATAATTTAAGTGTGTATATACACAATACTACTTAAAAACTGAATTTCTTTAAAAAATATAATTTTAATATATAAAGGTTTGTGTGTTTGCACATAGGTGTGTGATTGTGTTTGCTTTTGTGAGCATGCATGATTAGAAAAACATTTATTCTATGATTTAATTGAATCAATAAACAATAGGTGGTCTATAATGTATATCATGGGCCCTAGGTACTTAGCGATTTCTACCCCCTGTAAACTGGATATAAGATGGTTGTAGTTTGTATCTATCAGAGGAACTGTTAAATACTATAATTCCCAGAAGTCAATGCTTGCTTGTTATTTTCTTTTTAGGAGTTATATTGTTATAATATATTGGAGGGCAGAATCTCTATCAGTGGTGACACTGTACTATTCATTACATTTTGAACAACCTACACCATTAATGGAAGCTTAGACGAGGAAAATAATAATTAAATGGATTTAAAAGAATGTATCAGTTGAAAATGTGTTGTCATTTTCTCCAGATCTTCTCACACAGCAGAGCTATACCTGTTTATACTGTAACAAAGTATGACGATATTTACAAGTTACATGTTAGCACAGGGATCCTTCCTATAATTTGTTTTGTAAATGCCAGACTGAGCACAGCTTCTACAGGGAAGAGGTAACATGTCATCAATATTTGCAATGTCATAAAACAAAATATGCAGTCTACGAATTATAGACATCCTGGCAGTAGGAATGCACATCTCCATAATCTGTTATAATAAGCAGCCTGGAAGTGATTATCTATTTTCTTGCTTCAGTGCCTAGAGATATATAACATTCACGTTAATATGAATGGAAGTGTCTAGACTGGGTTTAAATCTGAGAAGTATTCTTCAGCCACTTCAACTGCCATTATTTACTATACTCATAAAATTTCATAGGGTTTTCCATTATTTTTTTAAAATAATATTCTCATTGTATTAGATTTGGTGGATGAATCAAATGAAAGACTATAAAAAATTGAATACATGATTCAAACCCAGCCCAAAAGCCCTGAATAGGAATCTTCATAAGATCAATAATTGTGTTCTCATTTTTAATTTGCAAATGCTGCAATACAAATAATGCAAACATCTAAACATTTATGGATCTATAGGATATATATAAAAGTAAATCTTTATCAACGAAGACAAGCATAAAAGTTCCCAGCGCTCATTTGGGAACATGTTTCTTGTGAAACGTAAGTTGCCCTGGGAGAGGGCATCTGCTAAGAAATTAATAACATATCAAATTACACTTCTACTAGGAGAATTGTTTCTGTGACAGAGACCCGGTATCGGAGAATTCTAATGTGACTGATTATGTTGCTCTGATTTTCAGAAGGGTGACTGCTGAGCTTTCTCCTTCAGCCCTTCACTGATCACCACCTTCTCTTCCACTTGAAGTATAAACAATATTGTTGTGCTCTTTACATCTACATCTACATCTAGATGCCCCTGCATCTCCCACTCAAAAGCCAATAAAAAAGAATAACACATTTAGCCAGCCCACCAATTACAAATTACAAATTCGGTGGCTTTTGTTTGCTATAAGATCCCTGCTCCTGTTCATCTGAACTCTGTCACTGAGTGCTGTTTGTATTTTGTGATTGGCAGATGGAGTGAAATTTAGAAATAATCCAGGTCTCAATCTTTTTCAGCTCCCGTTCACTCTCACAACTGTCATTCTCAAATTCAAATAAAGCTAAATGATATAATGGGATATGAGGAGGCAAGTCACAGAACATGATGAAGAGCAGAATGAAGGAAGATACAAAAATAAATTGGAACAGTCCACTTTTATGGCCTTGGTATCTCCAAATCATATAAAAATGCATCCATAATAAATAGTTTTGCTGATAAATGTGCTACTGTAAGTGTGCCTAGTATAGTTATATTGTTCTAATATTGTACTATTGACTAGAGTGGAAAACATCTATCATAAAATGGGCAGCATGCAAGTACATGCAACAAAATAAAGTGCAGGAAGTTGTAGGCAATGTAAACATCGGTTTTATGTTCAGCAAATTGGTATCCGAAGCCAGTTAACATGTTTAACCATGTAAAATATTTTGTTTTTGACATTGATTCATGTTTTCAGTGTCTCGAACCAAGCAATGAGATAAAGGGGAATAGGTTAGCTTTCCACAATGTATGTCAAAATGCCAGAAGACACACTGTAACATTTGAATCAACTTGTTTGTCACCCAAAATGGCAAACATGAGGTTCAGTACTTCATTAGTAGTATGTGCAGCTGACAGAGGTCCAATCAGATCGCAGGAATTCCATAATTACATTATATTTATTAAAGAATATTTGTTGATGTAGGTCCAGTTCAGCTTAGACAATTAAGGCCTGTTTCCTAAAATAACCAGAGAAGCATAACAGTATCTGTAACTTACCTTTCTTTGCCATAACTTAAACATCTGAACACATTTCAATCACACACTTCTGTTTTAGATGACACTAGCAATGATGGGTGCAGTGTCACTGCTGGAGATGATTTAACAATATTCCAGGAATCATTGCCCTGTGTGTGAGAAGCCTATAGTTTCCTAATGGCTGTAGCCTTGTTCCGCAGTCAGGCAGAAGTCAAGGTCTTTGTATATTGAAAATGTGTACGGGGTTATGTTTCTCTGCCATGATGATTAGTGGGATTTTTTGCTTACTACACTTCCCTCTTCTTCGTTTTAACTCTACCCACAATTTAAATTTTGCAACATTTTTTTTTTTTTAATCTGTTTAGATATATTTTGCTTCCAATTAAATGCTGCAAACACACACACATTTTGTTCCCTATGTAAGCTGTTTCATTTCAGTATCTGGGCTGTCTGCTCACATTAGTTGAATAAATAATGTGCAATAGCTTCATACACAGCACCTAACTAAGGGAATTCATTATATATTGTGAATTGATCCAATATCTGGCTTGCTTGACTTCCACTGAATGCAGTTACTGTAAACTTCTGCTAAGGCTAACAACAACTGCTCTTGGGAATGGGGTATAAGATGAACATTGAAAATAATCAATACTTTGCTTTCAAGAATGTCCTCAAGTAATCTTGCTCTGCCTTTATAATTGACAACATTGACTGACAAATAGCACAGTGGAGAGATTCCACATGGCATCCATACTTTATTTCTCTGTATTTTCCACAATTCATATCCGTAAATTGTTTCTCCTGTGAATTTAGTTAAACCTAAACCATAAAACCTAAATCTCTGAAAACTATGGTTCCATGTTTTGTTGTTGAATATGATATCAATTACTGGTTACAAATAGTAACAGAGGAGCTAGGAGAGAGTGTCGGCTTCAGGCAACTTGTTTTCAGCCAAGAGATTTTCCAATAATAATGGGTTGAAAGCAGCCTGTTTGAAAGAGCTGGTGCTGGCCTGGCTTTGACTTGCCCAGATGGCTCCACATGCTGCTGTCTGTGTAACAGATATACCACACCTGGACGGATAGTGTGGGCACCAGCCCTGAAGTGTGGAAATATTTATATAAAAGAAAATTAGTTGTTCCACACATTTAGGTTTATTGTATTCATTTTTGGTTTTGTTGGTCTTTTTAGTATAATATTTGTTCTCAGACAGTCTTCTTGACATGCTACAATACAGTTAAATATGCAATTATTGAGTGTTTGTATAAATACCCCAGTGTTGCCTGAACTGTCATGCCTTATAGTACTTTGCCCCACAAAGTGCCATTCATTGTGTAGTGCATACATAGCCAAGACTGCACTCTGGATACAAAGTTCAGTATTGGCTGTCAATGTTATATTTAATGTCTCTATTTTATTATTATTATTATTATTATTATTATTATTATTATTATTATTATTATTATTATTATTATTTAGCAGATGCCTTTACCCAGGGAGACTTACAGTTTTCACATTCACAAAGCATTTAAAAATGCAGTAAAATACAATCCATACAAAATGCAATACACAAAATACAATCAGTACACATCCTGAAACAAAAGTGCAGAAAACATAGTTAAATCCCAGGTGTGTGCTGAATGCTGGAGTAGACATAGGAGAAGGATAATATACTGCAACCTTTATATATTTAGTTCACCAAACAAATATCCATCCATATGTCATTTATTAGACAAATCTATGTTTTAGGGAACTGCTGAATACATTTTTAGCTAGATCCATTTGAATGGCATATTATTGAAATTGAGTTCCATCAAACAATTGTCTGTGACTCATACTATGTTTAATTTGACAGTTATTGTGTTTGTGTGTTTTAGTTTGTTACAGGATTCAACCTTACTTGTGGAACTAAGTGTTCCCAGTTCTGCCACAAGAGGGTACTGTGTACCCTCTATAATATCCTGAAACACAAATACAACAGATGTTACCAGAAACCATGGTTTACTATTACCAGTAAGAAATACCATACAAAAATCAATTAAATACTTTTATTTTTGTGATAAAATCACCAGGTTTATGCACTAGCTTCTAGAGGAATTCCAATGAAAACTCTAGATGCAATAAACCTATTTGGAAAATATTTGCAGAATGATGATTAAAGTGTTTTTCTTTTTTTTCTGAAAAGATTTTATTTGATTACCAACCCTCCACCTGAAAATGTTTTGCAATTGGTTTGATGCATTTTCACTTGCATCCATTAGGGAAAAAACTAAAACTTTTTCTCTAAAATAAATTATTCAATGCAAATAGATGCTGTATTGGAATTCTTTCTTAAAAAACAGATGAGAGATACTCTAAATTTAAATAACTATACACACATACTCCTAATTGTCCTTAGTCGTTTACAATAGCAATGGTGGTCCTGTTGTGATGCAATTGATTTTGCTTTCATTGTAATTATTCCCTCTTAAAAATGTATATTTTTTACAAGGGGTCTTATCTTTCATTCGCTTACCCAAACCAATGTTGAAAAGGTCTATAAAAGAGTGAATTGTAATATTTAAAAATTATATTTTCTAATCAGTTTAATTCCACACTGATAGAAACAGATACATAAATATATACATAAATAAATAGTGGAACTGTCTTGTTTTCCTGCAACACTTCAACAGCTGTGATACACATATTGACATTTTCCTTGCGCATCTGCATTAGATGCAGTATGATGCAGTAAGCCAAGCTTCCTGATAGATATATACACGGTGAGTATGAATCTTCGCTCTATATGCATGTCTAGCTGATTAAAAGAGTGAAAGTTGATATTTGTTTGTTTTTACAATATATGAAAAACAATACAACCACCCTTTTGTGGTGTGTCATCCAAATTAGTGAGTCAAATCACACGGAGCTGGCTGTTCCTTCAAAATCTCCCTTGCAACATATTGATGCCAATCCTTTTTTTTTTTTCTTCCTGATCTGTGCATGTTTCTTTAATGCTTAATTAAAGACATCCTGTTATGCTGTTATTCTGGGTGATAGATTTGTTTGGTACAACAATGTGAGAAAAATATTAAGCAATGACAAACAACAGATGGTGAGGTGGAAATCAATCTTAGCCTGAGTTCCTCCAACCATGCTAAATCTGTAGTCATTTCATAATCATATACACTGAAGTTGTAAAGCAATATGGTTCATTAGAAAAACTAATGATTTGTTTTGTAATTAAAAGAGGGACAATTCTTATTGTATTGTGCTGCATATATTATCTGATATTTTTATAAATTAATTGGAAACCACCATTTTTTTCTTAGTTAGTTTCTAGATTTTAAACACCATTAATGATTTCAACTTGAAGAGGCTATACTAATTTAATCTTGTCTAATTTGATTGCCTTTTTCTAATGTGAGATGTATATTATAGAGTGTATTACAATAATTGCTGGCCTCTCTAGCTATGGGCTTTTTCAGTGATGTGATCCAACCCTGTGGTTTTCCCTTCTTGCACACAGATCCTTTATTTAATTTCCTTCATTTTCAAGCAGTCCTTTAAAATCCATCAAACAAAGAAAGACTTGTTTGCATCCGCTAGAACAAGATAACAAAGTTTGTATTTAATTCCATGTTGAATTTTTGATGTCTTGCACTTGGGCACAGACAGTTTTGTTCTTCTCCCTTGTAGTGCCCAAAGAAACTGCTGCCAATACACCACACCAAACAAAGCCTGTAGCACTTTGAGCTAGTGGAGCCAGTGAAATACATTTATTAATATCTACATTGGAATGTAATTGTGGTTGCGTTTCGAAACTTGAAAGGCTATTGCCTTGCTAAGACTGCAATGCCAACAACTCATTCCCAGCACAATACAGTGTGGCAGCACAGAGCTCCCTTCTGTGCAAACAGCATTATGGGTACAAGAATCAAGTCAATCTCAACATGTGAAGTACAGATTACTAGATATTGCATCCGTACCAGAAGCTGCAATTAGTATTTGTAGCAGAATCCCAGATGGCAGTGTAACTCCCTTCAGGGGGTGGTGGGGAGGGGTGCGGCAGGTATGGCAGCCCTATGGAATCCTGGTGGGGGTGGGCCCTTGAGGAATTAGCGCCATTTTTAATTTATTTTGTATGCATCGCAATATGAGCAAGCTGGGAATTGAACGTACTTGTTGCATGGTTGGAAAGGGGGGGATTATATCTCATGAGTCTAGCTTCAGGCAGTGTAAACTGCAATGGCAGGAACTGTGAGAGCACTGCCACAAGAATCCACAGCCATCAATTACTCAAGCTACTGTGTGACAAACCCATAAAACATGCGCTCGTTCAGAACTGTTCACATGAATCAGACTTTATATTGCATTTATTTCCAACTTCCCAAATTCTTTCAGGATTATTCATTCACCATTATTAACTGAAAGCTTGTAAAGAAAGTTTGTATCTTGTTGTTTTGTTAAAAACCAGCAGTTACTTATTTGCAGGGATTCATTTTACTTATTGATACATCCACACCATATCGGATTTCCCAATCGATATAGGAAAACTTCAAGATTTTCATTTGGATATTTTACTGAGACTGTTGTGTCTGCCATTAGACAAAGGGCCGGATAAAATCAAAACTTTGACCCACCCGCTAATAGAAAACTACTCAGTTGCGGCTTCATTTTGAGTAAGATGCCACTTTCTTCTAATCATAAATGTAACCGCTAATATGTACAGGTTTGTAGTTTTCTATTTGTGGGTAGGTCAAAGTTTTGATTTAATCTGGCCCAAAGTGTGCATAAATATATATACTATAATTAAATTAGCAGTTTATCACTGGATTAATATGCAAGGGAGAAGTACATTTACAAATTTAGAGGATGAAATCAAATATCCTGTACAACTGGATTGCAGACAATTCCTGGCAGAAAATCTGCATCAGGGAGTTCTTGGAAATGGGTTTAGGAGGATGCTTTCACAGCGATCAGTTAAGGATAGGTCACAATTTCTCAGTGGGGTTTGTTTTCCAAAGATTTACATTGCCATGGGGTTATACAGACTGCACTGCATGCCCCACTGTTATTTCTTGCTTCAGACATCTGCTTCATTGTGCAACCAGACTTTCCCTGCAGTCAAATGTAGCCTTGAGTGACACTTGTTTTACCCACTATCTTTCTTTTATTTTCATTCGTTTTCATTTCCGAATTTGAATAAGGTACAGCATAGTATGCTTGAATGGACATGCCTAAGGGCTAAATTGTGCTGTCAAATTTAATTGAAATGTTGAAGACTCCTTTGTGATTTCTAATCCAGCAGGGATCAGAAGCTTCAAATCAGAGATACCGTTGACCTGTGTGAGTCAGACTCCTGGAAACCAGTCACCAGGTATGACTCACATTGCATGCACATTTGAAGCGCTCTGGCAGAGATAAGCAATTTTACAAATACCTTTCCAGACTATGAAAAAGAACATACAACCTGTAGTCCTAGGTTTACAAGTGTAGAAAAAAGCCCACTTCATGGAACACTGTTTTTGCATTGTGGGTTTTCCTTATTGGGGCTGTGTGTGTCAGTAGCTCTGTGCTGGGCCCATGAAAGGGGTTTCCTCCTGGCATCTGACCACATAAGACATGAACAAAATTGTTGATCATGCCATCTTGTTAGAATGATAAATATTGTGATGGTTCATAGATACAAGTTTAGACACAAGTATTCACTATCAACAAATCAGTAGTAAACCTAGTATTTGAATTCAAATAAATTTTTCTACAAAACATTATTATTATTTTAATTCTTAGCATTGTTGAAACAGTTTAGCCTCTGCTTTTTCCATATACTTAAAAGAAAGAATAGAGGCACCTCCATGTACAAAGGAAAAATACCAGAGATGAGAGACTATAATTAAAACACAAAGGTATCGTGACAACCGAATGACATTCTGGTGATTATTCTAGCAACTCCCTGAGCAGTGACAAGTGGAATCATCTGATTGTGATTTGTAATGTTTTAAATGATAAAGTTGATGAGCTGAGTGTTGTCCAACCAATTGGCTTACAATCATATGTTGCCAATAGCCAGAGCATCTCTTATTTTATCTTACAAATTACTTTTTCTGTAAAATTTTAGGGGTTTGTATGTTTTGTTTTGTATTTTTTGTTTTTGTTTGGAGAGAAGGTATATTAAGTGATTGATAGCATATACAAATGTTTTCTTTGTAAAAGGAATCAGGTTACTTAAGTAACATGTGGGACTGTCATCTCTAAAGTGAAACCTGTACTACAGGTTTATTGAAGGCTTGTGTTGTTTCCAGTGAAAAGGCACAGAACAAATTACTTTGTATGAATTATTACTGTTTATTACTGAATTATTAGTGTAACAATAAATATATGTATTTGCTGTGTTAATGCATTGATATTGGGATTGGTGTGCCCTGTGCACCAACTGGAAGCACATGGAGTTGTCTGAAGGGCCTTGCTCATGGTTACAAAATACAGTTTTGTGAGGAGTCAGAGAGGGACAAGGGTTATTGTGTGTCAAGCTCAGGAAAATAATTTTATCAAAAGGTTTGTAACATTGGGGAAATAGTCTCTGCTAATGGACTTTTAATGCCTAAGAGATATTAAGACACTGTTGCAATGGTATCATGATAGCACTTATGTTGTAAGTCTTGATAAGGGCGTCTGCCAAGAAAAAAAAAAATAAAAAAAATAAAAAAAAAATACATAAATACATTAATAATAATAATAATAATAATAATAATAATAATAATAATAATAATAATAATAATAATAATAATAATAATGTACCCTTAGTCATATTTTATTCCTACTGGGATCTATGTATTTGTTAATGCACATTGGGTGTTTTCTGAATTACAAAGAAAATTATAAAAGATGCCATGACATATAAAAAAAAAAAAAGCCTAAACATATTTCAATGTACCAGATGGCAAGTAAAGGCACTTAGCATCTCATGATAAGAGGAAAGATGACTAATGCATGATATATTTTATGCTTCAATTTAAAAGGAAATTAAGTCAAACTGATTAGAACTGGCAGGATATCAACAGCATTTCTGCACACTGGTCAAGAAATGTCAGTGACTGACTCCCAGAAATACAACAGCTGAAAATATATAAGCTCATGTTTTTAATTTAATTTATTTTAGAAATATACTTGCTAGTGTTATCTATCAGTACACTGAAAGACTCATACAGTGTGTTTTCTTCATGTGAATCTACTACTGTGGTATATTATTGTGTCTACATTCAATTCATGTATTCTAACAATAATAATTTCAAATAATGTTTACTAGCATTGAAACATGGAATGTCTTGGTTAGAGAAATATTCACACCTCTTAGTTAATACTTGGTAGAAATTCAGAAATCCTTTGGCAGCAATTATAGCTTTGTATGTCTGGATGTTCGTCCAGTCTTCTTGTCACAATTGGTCAATCTCTGTCAAGATGGATGGGGATCGTTGATGGACAGCAATCTTCAAGTCTTGATACAGATTCTTGTTTTTCCATCTTGTTTTTAAGCCACTCCACTGTCTGAAAGGTAAATCTCCATCCCAGTCTTAGGTCTTTTGCAGACTTCATCAGGTATTCCGCATGGATTTGCCTGTATTTAGCTTCATCCATTTTGCTCTTTACCCTGACAAGCTTCCCAGTCCCTGCTGAAGCAAAGCATCCCCATAGCATGATGGGGATGCCACACCAATGCTTCACAGTAGGGGTGGTGTTACTTCAGTGATGGGTTGTGTTGGGTTTGCGCCAGACCCTAACACTTTGCATTTAGGCCAAATAGTTCAATTCTCATCTCATCGGACCACAGAATCTTTTGCCACATCTTTTCAGTCATGCCTTTTCCCATATTCCAAGTGGCTTATTTCTGGCCACCCTTCCATACAGGACAGATTTGTGGAGTACGTGAGCTATTGACACATGGGCAGTTTTTCCCTTCTCAGCCAAGGAATGCTGTAGGTCTTTCAGAGTTGTCTTTCGCCTCTTGGTGGCTTCTCTGACTAATACCCTTACCCGGCTGCTCAGTTTGGGAGGACGGCCTGCTGTAAGCAGATTTGGGTTGTCCACTTCTTGGTCTTCATGGTAGTATCCTTGCTTTGAATTCACTACCGAACTGCAGGACTTTACAGAGACAAGTGTATTTAATCTGAAATCATGTGAACCACTTTTATTGCACACAGATTCAATTTATTTGTGTCAATTCTGAAATTGCTTGCACCTGAGCATATTTAGGAGAGTTGGTGTTGGTGAAAGTTGATGGATACTTATCTAATGAAGACTTTTCAGGTTTCTATTTTAAATTGTTCAAATTTTTCCCCACATTGAAACTGTGGATTAGGTTGTGTAGATCAGAAGAGAATAATCCCATGTCAATGCATCATGATATCAGGTTGTAACACCACAAACTATAAAAAAGTTAAAAGGAGTTAAATACTTCCTATAGGCACTGTAAATGCATGAGAAATTATGCACAGGTGTCAAGTATTCACTGCTGCAATCTTATCCAGAGTATACATTTTGTATTTTGATCTTACTCTATTTTAAATCTGTTATTCGATTATACAATTCAGTTATGCAATTATCGTTTGTAAGAATGCCTCAAGCAAGTCATTAATCTGAGGTATGGTATTAAGCAACCAAATCTCTCATTCTCTTTGTAACTCTCAGGTGTGGATTTCAAAGGACTACAACATAATTACAGAATAGTCTAATTATAGTTTTTAAGAAAGTGTTTGTCATGCCTGTTATATTTAATTCCAGACTCTCAGGAAGGTTACTTGTTGGTTTGAGATTGTGCAACATGAAATTGACCATAAATATATAGACAAGATCAGCCTACTTCATCAGTTACTAACATCAGAAAAAAAAAAAAGAAATTTGCTGATCTCCCCACATCCCCAGATCCTAACCAAGAATTAAATGTTATGTTGTGAGCTTGTCAATGAAGTGATATAGAATGAACATTAATATGTTTAAAGAGATTATTTGGAATGAAGGGACAAATCAGTTATATCCCAAATATATATTAGCCTCAGCAGCAGCCTTTATCGATGGACTGCTGAATGAAGGCCTCCCCAAGATATTTACACTTGTTTCAATGTACTAGAAGTTCTCTTTTCTGGGTGACACCAGCAAATCTTACTTCATCCCATCTTTTATGTGATCTTCTTTTAGGTCTTTTTTAATCTCTTGGGATCCATTTCGTAGCTTCTTTTGTTCCTAAACAAAATATGCATATTTGCACCTGAAGACCTGCAGACTTAAAAAGAACCTGAGTAAAAGCAGTCATGTTCAACAAAGAGCTTTGATAAATCTAAGAAAATTGAAGTAAATCAATATATACTTGAAGAAGTCAACTTTGTCAACTATGTCTACTTTGGACAATAAATTAGTACAGATGGAGATATTACTCAAAAGAACAGTGAAAATGGGATGGAGTGCATTTGAAAGAAAATGTATACTGTTGAAAGGAAATCTACCCCCTTTTCATACTACAACTGCTGCTCACTTATGGCTGTCACTTAATGGAAAAGTTTTAGAGAAACTGCAGACGACACAAAGAAGCATGTAAAGATGCTTGGAATAACAAGAAAAGAGAAAAAGAAATTAATGGACTTGAGAACAAATGAAAATGTGTGAAAAATAATTATAATTAGGAGAAAGAGATGTGGGTTCAGTAAAAGTAATTTATTAGGAGCAGCTGCAACGAGGCATGGGGCCATCCCACAAACAGTCCTTAAGAAGTAATTTTTAAGCTGGCAGAACAAGAGATAACAAGAATCACATGCTGTCCGGTGGATGTCTGCTCCTCTCTGCCTGACAGCTCAGACGGATGCATATATGGTCAACAATGAGCAAATTTAAGATATGTGTAATGTTTTATATTAGGGGGCTCGTGTGAGGTATTAGCCAAATCTTGTTGGTAAAAACGTTTTTTATCAAACCCTGTTCTTCTGGGTATCAAGGGTGAACTATGGCACAGTATAGTAGCACAGTAAGACAGTGACCTCATTCACAGTGACATCACTGAATGAATGAAAATGGTAAAATGGCAATGGGCCGGGCACATTGCAAGAAAAACATTAAAGATGGACAAAGGAAGCTATTGAATGGATCCCAAGGGATGAAAAGAGACCTAGAAGATGACCACATAAAGGATGGAAAGATTAAATAATAAACTTTGAAGGCTCAACATGGAAATGAGAAGCTGTAGATCAAGCAAGTGGAAACATCTTGGGGAGGCCTTCATCTAGCAGTGGATTGTTATGGGCTGCTACTGCTGCTGATGATATATAGATATAGATATAGATATAGATATAGATAGATAGCAAATACATTATTAGCATAAAATCATTTATGTGTGGGAAATCTGCCTATCTGTAGCAATTAAGCATAGTGTATGTGCCGAGTTCTGCATTGTTGGCTGCAACACGTATTTGTATATCAGTGTATCCTGCTCCTTGAAACTGATTTCTGCCAAATACAAAGATGGGCCAGATCACTTAAAAGTGCACTTTTAGATTTTATAAGTTTATTCTGATTTCTCGGTTTACATTCTGTTGTAACTCTCAAGTGGATCATATGTGCTGCTGCTTTGATGTTATCTACGTTTTAATTGTTCTTTATTTAGACTGAACAAACAACATATTTTGAAAGATAATACAAAGTGAGTCATTGTTGATTTGTTTTGGGAGTTTTAGTAAGGCTTTGAAATAAAAGTATCAGTATATCAATCAGTATTTTGTTCAAAGAAGTCAAATGAAAAAATATACAAATACACATTTTTTTTTTGTCATTACCTCCCACCCACATCACCATGTCCAAGCATGGCAATAACGCTAAGACTGATTTAAGACTACTGTACAAATTACCCAATTAATGATCCTACAATCTGACGGTCGCTTAGATGAATCTGGCTTAGCTGTGACTGAGGTATCCCAAGAGGCAGCTCATGATTGGCCAAGAACCAAAGCAGAGGTGTGAGTTTGAAAACCTGACTTCAAGGGATTTCCACGCAGATATATCGGTGAAATCTGCATCTGTATTCCATCTACTGCTATAGCTCTGCTGTTTGCTCTGTGGGTTTGCAGTCTGAAAAGAGGCCTGGTGCACATGTATGAAGATGCACATTCACTTTCTTCTCTGCTGTACTGGTACAAGGGTTATAGATGATTAATGGCTGTGGATTAAAGTCTGGGGTGCAAGAAAGAATATAATTGCCTATTCCATTTTTACATCCCTTTATTACTTTTATAATTCGACCAAGTGATTATTCTTCTAAATTCCTGCTTCAGAATAAGGCACAAACGTTTGTCTTCCCTAAATATTTCTGAATGCAGCTTGTTGAGATCCTGCTGTGTCCTATGTGGGAAGTTATAAAAAAAGGAATAAAACTCTTACTGTATTTTCATTCTCCACAGCACCCACCTATATTTTATGCTCATGTGTCACATATTAAATGAGTTAGCAGATGCTTACAGAAATAGCATAGTCTTCTACACTTGTTTGGATATAATTATCCCTGTGAATACGTCTAAGAATGTGAGCCTTATAAGAAACAGCTTAGGCGGGAGAGTTTCTCATGATTAATTTCCATTAGGTTACAACACCCACAAAACATGGCTGACAGGATAGTGGCCATTTCAAACAGAAGAAAATAAAGCTCAGAAAATAGACCATTGTATGTCAGAACTAAGCAGTAAATCAGGAAAGTAATAGTCAATGTATAGTAATGTAAGCACTGCACAACCAGGTTTAATGAAACAAAGTAAATATATATTTTTTTAAATATAAGAAATTACCCAACATAATGATTCTTGTCAAGGCCCTTTCAAATATTTAAATGTGGTTCCTGCTTTGCTCTTACCTGATGCATTTCGCATTTCTTGTCTTCAGACTGTTGTTCCAATAATGGGATTTTATTCCTCAACAAAATCCATTACCTTTCATTTAATTATATGGAACTGTGATCTGTCATTTTTGTCAATTTCACCTGCTGTTTTAAACTACAGATTGAGAAAGGGCAAACAAGGTCACCGTTCTCCCACAGTTATGTCTGGGGATTGATGTAAGTTCATTTCACTTACGTTTGCATAACCAAGGCCTGCATTCAGTCAGACTAATTATTGTCTGAATTTATTGCCTTTTAGTACTGCAAAATGTGCTTTAGTTTAGGGAAATGAATAATGAAAATGTTTGAAAAACCAAAATGGTAAAATCCAGGGGTTGTCTGGATAAACTTAAATATTAAAAAATAGAAGCCCTCTTTCCTTTAACTAGCATATTGACTTCAGTGTGTTATTGTACTTTGTGCAATACAGTTAAACTTCAAAAGTACCAACCTACAACTAAATCATTCTAGTACCTGCAGTCCACATCTCCACCACAAGAACCATTTCTGGAAAACATCCACAATCAACTTTAACTGTGTCTAAAGTTATGTGTGTAAAGACAAGTCTTGACCTATATGTATGTGTTGTTGATGACTGTTCTGCTCAAAATTATTTGCATCTGGAGCAATCATTCACAGCTCTGTGAGCAAACAGAGCTATACATTTCATTCTGGTATTGAGGAATGTATTTACTTCTTATAAGCCAGCTAGAACACTGAAAATAATATAATCAGAATACCAAGAATGCAGAACGTTTTCAGAACATGTACTTTACCTCCATATGTGTCCTGTTTATGTATTCGTATCCTTGATCAATTGGAGCAAACAATATTATTTACCAGAAAGAATGCAAATGTGCATTATTTTTTTTCTCAATTAAATGCAAATATGTAAAATTATGTATGTTTATTATATCCATAACACTCCTTTCCCATGCTTTGTTGAATTCTAACAGTGTGGTTTTGTAAGTGCCTTAGGCTGACAAGACTAGATTTAAATTGGTAATGATTTTTCATGATCCTCACCAGCAACTGTTTGTATTAGCTAACACAGTCAGACAATCTCAGCCAGTTCTCAAGGGAAGTTCAGACCAGATTTATAGAAATTATATACTTTGCTGTAATCCCTTAATATTGTATTAGACAAACTTCAAACTGTTAGTTCAATAATCAGGCTCACTTTTGGAAATGTATATTATTTAAATGCCTTTTTAAAAAACCTTTTCTGTATCTCTGACAAAGGTACTAACTGTACTAAATTGATGTTTCGATTTTTCTCTATTGTATACACCCACTGATGGCCTAATCATTGCTGTGAAATCTGCTGGAAAAGTATTTCAAGATTATATTTATATATATTATATACTGCACCAAGCTACCTTCAGACCCTCGTCTCCCCATACATCCCCTCCAGACCACTGCGCTCCTCCAGTGCCAGAAGACTAACTCTGCCTCCTCTCCACTCTCCTTCCTCCAGAGCCGCTCCTTCTCATCCCTGAACACTAAGTGGTGGAATGACCTTCCCACTGAAGTCAAAACAGCAGAATCCTTGACTTCATTCCGGCGCTTACTCAAGACTCATCTCTTCCGACAGCACTTGTAATATTAGTCCTCTAACCCTGCTAGATAGCACTTCAGCTTATTATGCTTCTCGCGTTCTTGACCATTTTCCTCCTTGCTCCCTTTCCCGTAGCCCTCGTCTGTAACCCTACATCTTGACAGCACTTAGCTTTCACCATCCAGGATGTAGGAAGTCACTTACTGTACTTGTGTAAATTGTAAATTGGAATCTGTAAAATGTATTTTGAATTGTTATGTTTTAGTTGAACTTCTCTGTATTTTTGCACTTATGTTGTAAGTCGCCCTGGATAAGGGCGTCAGCCAAGAAATAATAATAATATTATTATTATTATTATTATTATTATTATTATTATTATTATTATTAATAATAATAATAATAATAATAATAATAATAATAATAATAATAATAATAATAATATTAATATTTAAACAGTTTCCATATGTATATTTGAGCAGTTCATTTAAAATATGGCTGAACTGCCTGGGCTTAACTTTGAAACACTGTTTAATGCCTTTCTTTCCATACTATACAAAATCTAAGTGGTTTATTTGGGATATTTGCATATTGTGTTCCAGTATTAAAAACATACATTATTCATAAATCCATAGCATACGTTATTGCTATTTTTAAAAAAAAGTTAAATTTGAATACATGAAACTTTATAAAGTGTAAGAAAATGGTATATTTTTAAACACATTCACATGCCAAAATATTAAGTAATTTAAATTGTATTTTAAATGCAGGATTACGGTACATTTTTACCTCTACAATTAAGGTGATACTCCATTTAAACTGATCCACTCATGTAAATTATGTTTATCCGTATACATACACTGTACACATTAAAACAAAATTGTATTTATATTGTGCTACATGTTAATAAAAGTTATTGCTTTAAAACTTGGATACACATTCCAAATTAATTCACGCCTTAATATTTCATAATTTCTGAGGTCTGACGTCGGTCACATGTATAAACCCTAACTCCAGTCTGTAATCCTAACCTTAACTCTTAAACAAGTGATCCAAATGAGAATAAGGTGAAAGTGTGGCACTGGCAGCGAGATAACCACCAGTAACCACGACTATACCACTCCCCGTTTACTTTAAAGTGAGGAGGGAGGGACTCACTAAACCCCTCTCTCTCTCTCCCCACGCAGGTTTGGCAGACAATCCCAGATACACACAGCATGAACACCAGTAACAGTTGTAAAACACGTTCAACAATCCAAGAGGGATGGGGCACGATGTCCATGCCCTCTGCATAGTTACAGGTTTAAACTCCCCTTTAAAACTGCCTTTAATACCCGGGCAATCTGTACACAAATAACAAAAGGGGAAAAGGAAAACAGTAGGTCCACCCGACCTCTAATCTAAAACTAATAAAACCTAATTAAAACCAGACTAACTAAAACCTAGGAGTCCAGGAACTCCACTCGGGCCGAAAAAAAGTCCTCGGGTTCCACTGTCTGTGTCCAAGAGTCCAGAGTCCCTCCCGGGCTCTTTGAGTGGGTCCCTGCTGCGATGTATACGAAGTGGTGGCACCACGAGCCTCAACAACAAGGAGAGAAAGGAGAGAAACGGAGGCTCAGAGGGCCCGTTACACAGATCAGGCTGGGTATGTAGAACTGTGCACCGTCAGCTGAACTTATTACATACGTCCCTCAACTCTCCTTTCTCCCAGCATGTCTCCCTCCTGCAGGCATGACGTCCCAGGCCCGGCCTCGCCACCAGCGCTGCTCCGGGGAACCCTCACTTCTCCACCGACCCTGTTAGATAAGACACAGATGGCGGCAGTCTCCAAAATACTAACTCTCCTGTGGTTAAGTTATTTCTGCAGGTGAACAGGGCAAGACTCCGACCCGGCAAAAGTAGAAGAAAGTAACATACAAAAAATATAAAGTTACAATTATAGTGAAAAAAACACAACAACGTTTTTAAAATATGACCACAAAAGAAAGCCTAACTGTGTCAGAGAGGATATACACATCTTAAACTTTACAGTTAACAACTCAAAGGAATGAGCCGTGAGTGATGAGGTAAATTAACAGGATTATAGCTTCAGATATAAACAAGTTGTACATAGAACAAGCTTTTCATCTTGTGAGACACCTAAATTACAGGTAACAAGAGGAGTCTCAAAAAAGGGACAGGTCTTGTCTAACTCTGGGTGTTGTCAAAGAACTATAGTAAGTAGATATGTGAGAAAAACATGTGAAAGAGCATTTCAATAATCCTGTTCAACTAAATTTCAACTAATAATAAGATAGGGAAAAAAGTGAATGACAACTATGCTTTTAAGCTGGGACTAAACAGTCAAGATGCCAAGATTCATAGAGAAAGCTTCTGATGAAAAGGCTGTGAAGAAAAATGGCATTTTTTGACATAATTGTGTCTCACTTAAAAACATCTTTCTTTATGCATGTTTAGTGGAAGGCATTTAAGCTCATCCTATTTTTTCATTGGATGTACTTTCAAGTGCCCAAGCATTTTGTGAGCAAAAAATAGCTGAGTGTCTTATGAAAGTAGATACTGGAGAAATGTCAAGTGCATTAAAACATTTCAACACATGATAGATTCCTTTGCAATAGAATAATGCGGCTACAGAAACATACCCATAATAGTTTGCTGGATGTAAACACTATCTTTAGGTGAGGAAAGTACCAATTAAATAAAAAAGTAATCAATAGAAGTGATCGTGTAAATAATCTTGAGTAGAATTCCCAAATCCAATATCATATGAAAGGCTGACATCACAGAGTACCAGCAACAACAGTTTGTACCACAGGACACATTTCAATGAACAGCGAAGGCACTAGTTTCATTTGAAAACATTGCAGCCTCATGCAAATGGAGATGGGCTTGAAATATGGAAGCTGTGGTCTGAAACACCTGAGAATGTCTACTCTAACCAGACCCAAATGTTGAGGCTGTACGTCTAAAAGTTGTCACGCAAAACATTTCAACAAAAGTCGTTCCAGCCTGCAAGTACATTTTTTTACATACCGCAGGTGTTCTCGGTCATGTTGTAATTTGCTATCCATTAATGTGAGAAGAACTCCAGGCAATTATTTATTTACAGCAAACATAGACTTGGCTCATTACAGAGTTATGTGTTATATTATGTTGCTTTTCTTTTGGTTACTATGCTATGTTGCATTACTCCCCACCAACCTAGAAAAAAAGCAGCAACTTACATTTTGATGCAAGATACACTGTTTTAGACTTAGTGATGTCAGAGAACAATGGATGCCACCCCTAATTGACTCCTTCAGCTATGCGGTAGAATGATAGCAATAAGCTGGCCAATGATCCTTGTTGAGCATTGCAGAACAGCACTTACCTATACTGCCAATCAGCGACCAATTAGATAGATGTTGAGGTGTTTTTTCAGATGTACTCCCTAGACCTAACAGAGATATACTCAGTGGAGTGTGTGACTTAACTCAATCAGATCCCAGTAACCACCCAAGGATTGTGGCTGCCCGTTGGACCAGAAAAGTGCCCCGGATGTGACATGATAGTACAATTCATTTGGGCAGGTAGCAGGAGAAACGGCAGGGGAGCTGTCTGAGGATCCCACAGCTGGCACAGGACTCTCTCATTTACAACGACTACTAAGAAGTAGAGCAGGGTCCATGACACCAGGAAAGTTGAAAGTGGTGAATGTTGATTTTGTTCTACTAAGGATCCAATTAAGGATCATTTTAAAACATGACACAGAAACTGAAAAGGTTGCTTGGGCGCTTGAATATTTAATGTATAACACTGAATGGATTTGAATTCTAAACACTAGTGGTCACATCAGCATTCTTTTGAGTCTGATATATTACTAATATATCGCTTCTATCGCTATACATTTAGGTCTATTGCATTGATTCCTCTGGTTCATGTTAATAAAAAGAGCTTAATTTTTGTTGCTACATCTCATACATTATCCAGCACTAGTACATGCACCTCCTCTTTTGACATTTTAGTACTTATTGATTAATATTTTCAGATTTTTATTTTCATATCAACTGATTAAGTTACTGTTTATTTGTTTTAATTGTGCAGCATGACACATCATTTTATTATTTTAAATTGTGTTTTACTTATTTCCATATGATGGATCCCTTTGAGATGAAAAGGATACATTGAAATACAGGGTGAAGTAAGTTACAGCATTTGTCTTAAATGGTATGTATGCATTATAATCATTTTATTTATACAAACAATAAGATCCCCTATCACTTGAAAAGCAAAGTAGAATATGTTAATCACACTGTGGTTTTATCAAATACAAATCTGTTTTTGATTATACAAGAATCAAGTTAAATATTATTGTGCTTATAACACCAGATTTAAAATAAATAAAAATAGACAGAGTAATAACAGTTCTCTTTTGTCAGTTTATTGGAAGAAATGTAGACCTGGTTCACACACATGCTATTCTTAGATACAGGACTCAGATGACATCAATACTGTAGCAAAACTCAATCAAGAATTTATTTATTATGCAACAGCCTAAATACCCTCAATTCCATTATCCAGCAGATGGGTGACACTGTATTACTCTTTAGGCCTACAATTAAGCAATATGCTTGAGAGTCAAAGTAAACAGATGTCTTTGCATTTCCAAGCCAAAGTATAATCTCTGCCTGCTTTATTGAGGGTCATACAGTATTCCAGTGTTATTCTTTCAAAACCGATTTTTTTTACGGTTTTCCCACTAGTGGATAGGTTTTGTATTCAATCACAAAAAAATAAAAATAAATAATAATAATAATAATAATAATAATAATAATAATAATAATAATAATAATAATAATAATAATAATAAAGGTATTTATTTTTATATATAATATATTTATCAGCCATTTAAAATCATGAACAAAAATATCAATGAGAAACAGTACAGATAAGAAATTATGTCACATAATCTGGTGATCAGAGAAGAGGAATATAAATAAATGTTGGAAGACACGAATTCCATGAAGAAAACTCAGTTTTATATTGTTATGTTTTAGTCTATAAGCTTGGATTTACATAAATAAAAGCCTACACAAGGTTCAATTTTGTATTTATAATTTTATATTTGTTCTTTTCCATTATTCTTTCCATTATTCCATATTGTGTCCTGTTGGCAGGTATTTTAACAAGGTATGTGACACTAAGCATTACATTATGTTCACTGCTTTATATAATGTGAGCAAAAGCTGAGCCCTACAGAGAATAATAGGTTTTGAAGATGTTATTTAATTTGTCATTTTTATGCTTACCTGAAGTTTATACATGGATGTCTCCACATAATTAAACCCTGTGATGTATGTGAGACATCAACTAAATAAAAACATAAATAAATACACACAAATACTCCAGAAAAGTCATGTGAATAATGCTAAGCCATGCAGATAATGGTGGTTTCTCTGTGGTCAAAGCTGAACAGGTCTATTAGTGAATTAGTTCCTTAGTGTAAGATTTGTATTGTTAAGGAGATGCTGCTAGCTTTGCAAAATTAGGTCTTTAAGTAGTTTTTTATATTGGTTAAATATAAACCAGACAAATACACAAATTTTCATTTTCTAAATAAATGGGCCAAATGTTTACAGCAAAGCTTAGTATATGTAATCCGATGTGCTTTGTGTTTCCATAGTTAAATCCTTCAAATCGGAGCATATTTTCTGTAATATGAGAAGTTAATTCTCAATAAGAGAAGAAATCAGAAGATTATAGTATAAAAGTGTTGTAAACAGCAATGAATTAAGTGTAATTCTAACTCCATACCAGATGCCTTAGTACCAGAATGTATTTCAGAGCAGAACAGAATCCTGGGGCAGTACATTTTGTTTCCCATGTTTGCGGCTCACGAATGTTTACTGAGAGATTGCACATTTTCTTGAATGTTTGTTAATCAGAAACTTCCAGTGAGTTCTGTAAATGCTTTTTGTGAATAGGGCAAATGAAACCAGCCGGATAAAAGGAGCTGTGAATCTTGATGGAATATGGGGCTGCATCTCTCATTTGATTTTGTGATTTGGAAACATTTTAACGGTATGTGCAAAACATATTTTCTATAAAATTACACATTTGTAGAACACCATGTATAGTATGACTTTCAATATGGAAATAGCTACGGTCTGCTGCTTGAAGTTGTGTAAACTTTGTGGTGTGTTTATATTGTCTTAGGATTTGAAGAGAAAATCTTCACATATTGGACAAACAGTCTTTCAGCCCTAGTTAATATGAAACATGTGGTGGTTGTAAGAGTTTTATTGTTTTTTATTTGTTAGTTTTTTCAGCAAAATGTTCTCCCTAACATTCTTATTGTGAACTATTTTTGACTGTCTGCATTAATTACTGGGAAACACCTATAACTGAAGTATTACCCATGCATCTTTACTTTCACAACAAATGAATACATTATTGTATTAGAAATCAATGGAATGGCCTTCAAAAGTTTAGACTTCCTGTCTTGACTGTGTTCAATCAGCTGTAATCTTTTTTTTTAACTATACTGTAATTAAATGAATCACTGAATACATTTTTTCAAAGCAAGGGTATGAATGCTTTTTATATAAATTATTATTTTATTTTTAACCTCTAGGTCTTGTAGACCAAACAGACTTGTCTTGAGTAGATCTGGAAATCCTGAAATCAAGTAAATCTTTTCAGCATTTCAATACACCTAAATTTCATAGATATGGTGACCTAAACATTGACCTAGATGTTAAAGCAATATGTTATATATGTACTGTATATATACACAGGCCCTGATTTGCGTATTATGAGTATTATAACTTCAGCATGGATCTACTAATAACCAGAACTGCAACCACAGGCAACACTGGAATTTGACACTACAGCCAATTCACCACAAAAAATCCTTTGATAATTTGCCAGATTTTCAGATCCAACTTGATGTACAGGTAAGTATTAAAACATACAGTTAGCAATACATCCTTTAAGTAGATTTTCAAATATACACTACAGGTCAAAACTGTAGATGGAAAAAAATATGCGCAAAGAGCACTAAGCAAATCATTGCTCAGTCATCCTGACTTTAAGCAGTGTTGTATTTATATTTTGACATGTCTTAACAAAGTACCCTCTTCACTAAGTAAGGATGCCAAAATAAAACAGCATATTGTATTCTTAAGACCTTTTTACTGTCCACCTTGTCCTACATACAATATTTGTATGATACAAATGTATTGATCCATTTTTGTTCACTGGAAACCTGTAGCCTCAAAGGATTAATATTATTTCAACAATCACAGGATCACATTTTAATACTATCCCTTTGGCTACAGAGATTAGAGTCTGACATAATACAATATTTGAATATCTTAAAATGTACAGTAGTCTTCATTAAAAGTCATCATCAATATGTAAATGAAAAAAATATATATTGTTAATATATTTTTTTATTATTTAAATGAATTGTGTATTACGCAGGTAAATGAAAAAAAAAAGAGTTCAATACTTAGGCAATACTTCTTTGACAAATATTTGTGCATAAAACTATTCAGCATACAGAGGGTAAAGGTACCAGCATGTTGAGCTTAAGGCCATTCAAGCCAATTGGTTGTGGTTCTGAAGTCATTTGCATAGGGGAGGCGGGTCCAGGACAGGACACTCAGCAGATGAATGACTCCTACAGTCGAATTCAGCAGGCAAAGAAATCAGAAGAGGTCTGAGTACACCAACAAATAAAATGTTTCAGTGGCTGTAGTTTAAAAAAAAAAAAAACTTCTTGATGGTAGTGTCTCTGTGGTAAGGAAACATGTTCAGCAAAACCACCTGCAGCCTTTGCATACAAGGAAAAGTCCAGGTAAGTGTCAAATGATTTCAGTGGGAGTGGGAGTGCAGAAGTGTCTTAAGTTTTAATGTTATATATACCCTGTTCAGAAACTGAACTTATTTTTTAAGAAGATCAGGTTTTATTTTGTTTTGTGAATTGTTGCATTGGGACATGACTGTGGCATAAAATGTATTTGGCTGTTTATAGCATTATGTAAGTAATTCTATGCAGTATATGTTTTAATAAGTTAAAGATAAGGTAAAAGATGCTTAATGCCATTTCTCTCTGATATAAATGTGTGCTGGATTAAAATTATGAGATAACCTTGTATATGGATATGTTACACTAATACAAAGTAGTTTGTTATTGGCTTTTTATTGATTTTAACTATACATTATAACTGTTTCATTGTTTTAATTGTCCATTTCATTGAATGAGGATGTTTGTCGATTGCTTATGGTTTGCTTACATTAATGTATTTATCTTACTCATGACACCAAGATAAGCTTATTACAAAATGTAAATAAAATAGGGTCTCTTTTGAATGATACCTTTTTAACTTTTTGTATTATTATCATTCATTTCAGGGATTGTGCATTCTTCTACTTTTCATCAGGCCTTTCTCCAGCTTTTCAAATTACAGCCAAGCAAAAGAAATAATCTATAAAATAAATGAAGGATTACCTAAGGGAACACTAATAGGGGCCATCGGAGCAGATTTAAACTTGGATTTCTCTGTTGATCCCCCTCTTTCATTCAATCTGGCGTTAAAGAAGATCAGTGGTCAGTATGTGAACCTAAATAGCACGACGGGAGAACTGTACACATCTGCCAATGAAATTGACAGGGAGGCACTTTGTCTGGGAAATTCTGATAGTCACGATTGCAGCCTGTCTCTCGATATTCTCATTTTGCCCCAACAGTATTTTCAATTGGTGAAAATTAAAATTATCATTAAAGATATCAATGACAATGCTCCGAGTTTCCCCTCTGACGAGGTTCATGTTTTTGTTCCAGAGAATGCACAGATCAGCTCAAGGTTTGCAATTGAGCAGTCTGCTGCTGATCCAGATATTGGAATCCATGGAGTACAGACATACTGGTTAATTAATGACTTTGGTGTTTTTACCTTGGATGTGGAAGAAAATGAAAATGGAGAATTGACCCCCTTCTTGATCGTAACTGGCTCACTTGACAGAGAAACCAAGAGTGAATATTTAACAAGTATCATAGCAGAGGATGGTGGAACTCCACAGCTCTTAGGTAAAGCTATGCTGAGAATATTTATCACAGATGTCAATGACAACTGTCCAATATTTACTCAAACGCAGATTAACGTCACTATCTATGGAAATTGTACAAATGGAGCACATGTGACTCGGGTTCAAGCCTTTGATCCAGATCTGGGGTCCAATGCCCAGATAGCGTATATCTACAGTGAACGAGTCCCCAGAGACACAAAGAATTTGTTTAATTTGGATAAAGGGACAGGCATTATTAAACTGGCGGGTAAAATTGATGGAAATACAGCAAAACTTCATAAATTAACAGTTCTGGCAAATGGACAAGGATGTATACCAGCGGTAGCAGTTGTGACTGTGAACATCATCAAAGTGGTCTTCAATCCACCTACAATCATACCACGGTATATTGCTAATGAAAAAGATGGTATTGTGTATTTAAAGGAATCGGAACCAGCTGCCACTCCGATCGCATTTTTCACCGTAAAGAACCCAGATCAAAAGCAAAAGGTGGACTGCTACCTGGAGGGTGAGGGCCCTTTCAGGTTATCACTTTATAAGTTATTCAGGAATGAATATTTGCTGGAGAGTATAGGGCCTTTGGACTTTGAGATGAAACAAGATTATGAACTCATGATAGTTGCTAACAGTTCAGTGGGTTTTGTTCTGAAAACACTCATTAAAGTTCAAGTAATTGATGAGAATGATAACACCCCTATTTTTAGGCAGCCTCTGGTTGATTTGTTAATTGAAGAAAACAATGCCCCCAACACCTTCCTGGCCAAACTGCTGGCAACAGACGCAGACAGTGAAATCAGAGGTGAGGTGTTTTATTTGATGGGGCCTGATGCTCCTTCCATTTTCACAGTGGACAAAGCTACTGGAGTCCTCACGGTCTCCACCTCCCTCGACCGAGAAGAAAAAGAAAAGTACAGGTTCACTGTTAGAGCGGTGGATCGCGGATTGCCCCGGAAGGAAGCTATAGCTACTGTAGTCATCACAGTGCTAGACAGAAATGACAACAGCCCTCGGTTTATCAACAAGGACTTCAGCTTCTTTGTACCTGAAAACTTTCCAGGTTTCGGGGAAATTGGAGTTATTTCTGTCACTGATGCCGATTCTGGAAAGAATGGTTGGGTTGCTCTTTCCATTCTCAATGGCAGTGATATTTTTGTCATAGACACGGGGAAAGGGGCTTTAAGGGCTAAAGTGCCTTTGGACAGAGAACAGCAGAGTTCCTATTTTTTATGGATAGAGGCGGTGGACGGAGGGGAGCCTGCCCTTTCATGCGTCACCATGGTCACGGTTTTGCTTCTGGATGTTAACGACAACCCCCCCTTGGTGTTGTTTCCGCAATCTAATTTGTCCTACATGCTTGTATTACCTACAACTCTTCCTGGAACGTCCATAACGGAAGTGTATGCAGTAGATAAAGACACTGGGATGAATGCTGTGATCGCCTACAGCATCATTGGGAGAAGTGGGCCAAAGCTAGAGTCATTTGAGATTGATCCAAAAACAGGTAACATTACATTGCAGGAAGCACTGATGAAGAATGACTATGGCTTATACAGACTGCTGGTCAAAGTCAGCGACCAGGGCCAGCCAGAGCCTCTGTACTCCGCCGTCATGGTTAACTTATTTGTGAATGAATCAGTAAGTAATGAAAGCTACATACAGAGTTTATTGAAAAAAGAGCCCGAAATTAAAGTAGAGGAACGGCTACCGGAAAAACTGACAGAGCCTCCAAAAGAAGAAATGGAACATTTTCCCTGTCTTCCATTTTTAATTGCACTTTCAGCAGCATGTCTGGGACTCTTTACTGTAGTGATTCTACTGACTGCATATATATGCTTAAAAAAACAAAAAAAGCATAAAAATAAAGAAAAAAGCTTGGAAGTAGAAATCCCATTAAACACAAACAGTGACTTTCAGGCAAAAGAAAGAAAGCTAATGGAGGTTTCAAATATCTGATGCTCTATTAGCAATCACATCCAAACCTGTTTACAGAAATATGAACAATGTGTTGAGAGTATTAATTTAATCGATTGAAGGACACTAATTTAAAAACACAATACATAAATTATATTAATATATTGTACATAATGTTTTATAATTTTATAACAGAACCTGTGTTTCTTTTATGTATGTACAAAATTGAAGTTCTTGGCTTTGCAGAAAACCATGGCTTCTTTAGATGTTTAGCTCTAGAAAATTCAGATTTTCTCATATTGCCATTAACCAGAGTAAAATAATGCTTAATCTGTAGGATTTCATCAACATTATTCAAATGTATACATTTTAAAATGCTCAGGATTTTCTTTTCTCTGCTTAATTGGAACAATATACAAAAGAGATTTTACGATGAGCTTGCTATCATTTTAATCTTGTGAATAATGACTTTGTTGAGGAGATACTTATCACTTGTTTTATGGAAGTCTGTTTGGTTGTAGAGGGGTGGTGTCCATAATTACAAAGACCTCAGTTTCCCCCAGAATACTGGAATTGATTACTTTACACCACAGATTTTTCATTTCTGCTCCTGTCATGTGAATATCAACCTTCTCCGCGATCACAGGCACCACTGATGATCAAAGTCAAGCTACCAGATACAAATGTGTTTGTTTTCTGTTATTTGCTTGATAACAGTCTTCAAATGTTCTAAGGGACATGTGGAAATACACAAAATACCTGAAATTCCTAACCTTTAAATAAAACAACTTTCACAGGTGTTTAACACTAGTTAGTAATCAGTTTTCTGCAGATTACATTAAAGAGCATACATTTTACAGCATTATAACAGCATTTTGAAGATTCATGGTGTGTTTTCTGCTGTATCTGCCATCACAGGACAGAATCCACCTGTTTATTTACATTTTTTCAAGTTACATGTTGAGATTTGTACGATATGTGAAGTCCTCTTTTCACAGTTTGTATTTACAGTTGCACTCAATAAATGACTTATGCATTATGTTTATATATGTAAAAAGGTATATAACATAAAATAAAGTGCTTTATTTTCATAGTACGTGTTTAAAGAAATCTGTTTTATTTGTCTGATGCCCAAAACACTAGATGTTAAAAGGGTATTATGATGTAAATAACATGCTTCAATTTCTGAATACTTGCAAAATATTGTTGAGAAATACACTATGGGCTGGATGTGTTAAAGGATTGTGCATGCTTTAAGACTCATAAACCTGTTACAAACTAGTCTAAATTATCAGGTAACATACAAAACAAGCATGATTAGTGGTGCGTGTTTTGAAGAACTATTTTGCCATAATAATGTGATCATTGCAGTTAAACCGTTGATAGATATTTCATGATGGGCGATTCTGCAAAAAGTGGCACAAATGTGTGAGTTTATTAAAATAAGATGTACCCAAGCTGCCAGCATTAGCAATACTTCATGTGTCAGTCATTTAAGAACTGTGAAAAGCATGAAAAGTGAAAGTGGCAATGAGCTATTCTTTAAAGGCAATGTGGGGTAAACACTGTAACCTTACCAAAGTCAAACGAACAAATCAGGAAGAGGTACAAACTGCCATCATGCCATCATTACTATCATGCAATTATTGAGCTACTAGATGGTTTAGATGATGACCTGGAGTCTGCCACCCAGATGCTACAGTGGTGAGAATATTATCCACTATGCATATTAGATATTGAATGCATTTTTGTATTATCGTTATTACTATGATTGTTTTGCTGTTGTTGTTTCTGTAAGGAGACAGTGGCTATATTACATACTGACGCTGAATCCAACTTCACCGACACATAAACAGGTGTATATAAAGGACCCAGCTCATGCTTTGACTAATAAGCTATGCATGTCAGACTAAGCACAATTCAGCTCCCACTATTTATTTCTTAAATTGTCACGCAATCCTTCCGGACATAATCAGAGGTATCATTAAATACATTGCAATAGGTAGTTTGTGGCTGTCTTAATTAACATATTTTTTTCTTAGTTCCTGTTTTTTTATTTTGTGAAGATGCTAATTGTGATGTGCTGGCGCTGTGACTGGCCTTTCTTTGTACACCCATCCCTAACAAGTTTTGCATTGACACAAGACTAATATCTCTGAATTCCATTTTTCTAAGGTGTCTACAAGAGATACATATCAGATTGCTTTTTAAAAGAGCCTTTCAAAATAAAAATCTTAATTGAAATTGAAAGATTTAATTGAAATTGAAATTGAAAGATGACTATACAGGGAGTGGTTTACCTTTAAGTCTGTGGTGCTGACATCTCAAAGTAACTTCACAGCACAGAAGTTTATCTTTAATTTATTGCAACACTGTATCTGAGTTGCTGTGCTAAGATATTAAAACACGAGGAAGCTATAAGACTTTATACTGTATACTGAATTTACTTGAAAATGTACCTTCCTGCACATGCCTTATCTTGCTTTCCAAAAAAAATAAATAAGTGACTAATTTCTCAAATCTTATAAATTACTCTACCTGTGTCGAGTGTCTGCATGATCAGATATATTGTTTATGTGAGACTGACAGGGGTGTCACTCCTCTAGATCTGAAAGAGTACACATGAGTACACCCCGCGTCTGTGGGCCGGTCCTTTGATGGTATAGGTTTGTCACTTGTTTGGGGCTGTATGGAATGGACTGAAAAGTAGGTTCTGACTGAGAACAGTCCACAGTCTGAAAAGTTTAAATTATTACTCTGGGACTCTGTCTTGGACTGTAAGCTTTCTTATTGGTATTAATCATATTATTCAAATAGGCAGGTTTGGTGTCAGCACATGCATATAACTTACTCACTTCAAGTACTGCAATTCTTTAAATATTTGTATGTGCTTCATCACAAGCTTGAATGTGGATCTCAAGTGACTGACACTGACACTGATAAAGTGGTAAAGAAATGCAAAACAAACTGCCTAGTTTGTACAATAATGCAAACAATATTTAGCCATTGTTCTTAGGATATATATTGAAAAAAATAACCACAACACTACAAGTAAACCAAATGTATTTGTAAAATCTTCAGAAGTGTATATCTGTTATTATTGAAAAAGTATTATTCTGTCAAGTAAACCATGTATCTGGTTACACAGAAGCAGATTTGGATGGTATAGAATGTTATTTTTACTGTTGACATTTTATTGCTATCTTTCAAATATTTTGATAACGAACTTCTCAATTTACAGGCAGCTACGTAGCCACCAGCTTTTTCAAACATGGGGACCTCTTTTTTTCCTCTATAGGGTCCTATTCTCTAGACTGATAAGCAAGCAGATCAAGTGTCTTAGTGTAGAGCAAATGTACCTGCAGCTGTTAGTCGTATTCACGCTCTTGTTTCTCGCTTACAGACATCTTTTCTGTTTGACCCCAAAGTACCAGAGCAGTTCAGTTACATGGAAGGTGGTACTGAGCTCTGACTGCAAGAAATTAAGCAGATCAAATATTATTCCTTTTACTGCACTTGTGTTTGCATTTTTGTGCTTTTTAAAGTAAAGATGGGCGAAAGCTTAACCACTAGATCCATTTACATTTATTTACACCTTCCTTTCGGATTCAGTGTTCTGGTAATCTGTTACAGTCACTTGTAACAGAAATGCAAGGACCAAAATAAATAGTAACACTATCCTTTGAAAATAAAGCTTTTCTAAAATGATGAAGTGTATTTGTCACGTAAAATAACAAAAAGTGATTCTGATTAATAATTGTATTTTTTCTGCACTAGTGTGGCCACCTTACCGGATGGAATACAGCATATCTGAATGTATTTGTTATATAAACTTTGTGAAAGTGAACACCAAAAATCTTTGTTTTTTCCACTTTTAGGTTGTATTTTGCTAATTTAATTTGTTCTCCATTTTGTTTCACCAACACCCCCCCCCCCCCCAAAAAAAAAGTGCAGACTGGAACAATACTCTTTTAAATTGCGCTGTTCATTGAACTGTGTTGTTTAGAGCATGATTCAGCTTAAAAGCAATCTTAATTGGGTTGGAAACATTCAGATAGTAACCATGCTTTATTAATTATAAGTGTCCTCTGTCATCAATTACGTTTTTGTTTCCCCCCCATGATTGGTTCTATCGCATTGCATTTTAATGAGGCACTTGATTTTCCTTTGTCCTTTTCATGTTTTATAATTGCCATAAAATGTCTGATTTGTTTTTAGTTAAGTTTGCAGAATAATGAAATAAATCATTATTCACAGCGGTGGATTAAGCGTGATATATTGTCCTGGCATTGGGTTGTTACATCCTATGGAGATTCAGTGGAAAAGCCATTTATCTCTTCCTTTACCTCAGCCCAGTCATGCTGTTCAGCTTTACTACCGCTACATGAGCACCACTAATGGAAATTCAATTTGAGTTTCAACATTCTTTCTTTCTCTTACTTATAGCCACTAGTTTTAGTGGTGTGAGTGCTGGCGTCTCAGACCGTGAACTATTTCATTTTATTTTGAGCCTGCAGGTCATCAGAAATTTCATTAGACAATCGTGTACAATGCCCCAACCCATATAATTAGTGTCTGAACTCCCATAACCTCCCACAACTGAAGATCAAATGACCATAAAAAGAAAAGAAGCTTCGGCACACTTTAATGCATGAAACTTCTCGTCACTTGCAAGGCGGCAGGATGTAAAATTGTGAGCAATGATACATTTGGCTGTGAAGAATAATACAACAAGTAATAATTATGATTATAATGAATATAATTATTTAATTATGCAATATTTTGTGTGCAATATTTGTTTTATTATCTAATGAAGAAAATCGCAATTACTATTATGTTCTCCACAACTTTGCACTAGTGAGCAGATGTAATGGTACAGACAAGGGAGCTTATTCCATGTTGTGTTTTTTTGCAGTGAAGTAAATATAATCTGAGAACAGGCCAAAGCTTTCTGGAAAGTGGTGTATCTGAAATTACATTAAATTATTAATTGTGTAGACAGCAAGTAATTACTATCACTCATGGACTGATCACATTTCTAGATTGGCTTTATTGTTCTACCCAAGCCTTGAATGCAAACAAATGCAGGCCTAATAAAGAAGCAGCTAGGGTTACATAGGTTTGAAAATGTGATTAGCTCTGTGACCTGGTTATGATACAAATACATTTCATCTCTTCTCTTGTCTCCTAGTTAATAATGCATTTTTATATTATTTGCTTTACAAAAATCTCAGTCTTTGATCTATTAAGTCTTTCAAGACTGTGATGCAATAGAAAGAACTGAATCCCATGCTTTGATCCCTTACAGATTACATTACTGGTTTTTCATCAGCAAATCCTGGCAGCAGTTGCACAGTGTGTACTTTGTTATGGCAGCACTAATGTTTCCATGCTTTCATTATAATCTTCATCTGTGACATTGTGTTCTACCAATATTTTGTACTTAGAAATGTTTTCTAAAATTCTTGACCATTATTTTAAGTCAGTTATATCTGATGTTAATGTGGAATCAAGAAATTATGTTCTGAATTATAATCTGAAAAGAGAGAGGTGATTTACATGATAATACACTTATTCCAGATTAGTAATTGAAATTATAATGTTTTCTGATGGCACTTGTCTGTCTTTAATTTCTCACAATTAATGTTTGCTGGTTGGGTGATAAGGGACCATTAATGATAGCATGAATCAATTATCTTAGCAAATCTGTGGTAATGCAAGCACATACCTACTCATTTATTATTTTTAGGATAAACTATTTCAAAAATTACTGGCATTAGAACAGAGAAAAAAACTTTTTTTCAGTAGCAGTTGGACTTTAGGGGGATTATCTGTTGTGAACATACACTTAAAATATACTACAATTACATATAATTGTACATTGTAAATGTATGAAAAGTCAAAGTAAAGCCGCTTGCATTTCCAGTTGTCTAGTTTGATCATTGAATCACGATTTGTTTTTGAAAAATTATAATCAGAAATTATTTGTATTTAATTATTTCTCAATTGACAGCAGACACACACCCTCCTAGTCATGCACTCCCAGGCCATTTGCTCCTTTTGCACTGTGAGTTGAAAGCACAAATAGTAGGCATGCCTTATAGCTGTGGTAAATTACCATGGTTCAAGGCAGGACACTGTATGAATTATGTACAGAGTCATTTGAATTCACAAGGGAACTCGCAAAAAGGTTGATCTGTGCTAAATAGAGTACAGACAACAATCAGCAGAAACAGAATATCTGGTAGCTATGAAAATAATCTGAAGCAGAAAGAGGAACAAAATGGCAAGTCTAATGATTTCTGATATCAATCACATCTGTTTTAAGTAGGATGTTCATTTTCAGCAAAACAAAATCATGTTTTATTTCCTTTTACACTGAAGGTGCACAAATCTGCACAACTAGACAAAATCTTCATCGGAAAAAAACTCAATATCTATCCATAACTAATAGTATAAATGTGCAAACAATTATCACTGAACAAGAATGTTATAGTTCTGAGAAGCATTCCTGAATTAGTGTCCACCAAACAGCACAAGAGACCCAGGGCCGTGCCAGTCAGAGTCCATGTTAATGTGGTAGCCATGCCAGCTGGGGAATGCTGAGAAGATAAAGAAAGCAGAAGAGATGCTTCAACACAGTATTCATCAACTGAAACTGGCACATTGTGAATTAGACTATTTCTTTTCAGTTTGCTGTGTGATGAGCATATAAACATTCTTTTTTTTCAGATGTATAATAGAGGGTTTAAATACAGTTCAAGAGTTGCTCTCACAGTTTTTTGTTTCTTTTTCTGAGTCGTATGGTAGTCTGCCTGGCGAACAGCATTCATATGAAATGTTAAACCTTTTTGTGATACTACTAACTGCCCACCTAACATCTATTAAAAGGCAGTACAATTTTAATAGAAATAAATAACACAAGGTTTGTATATTTCTCCTGCTAGTAACAACCTTAGTTTTGGTTGGTTTGTTTGTTTGTTTCTAGAATATACTCATGGAGATGAGTTACTGTTGCCTCTGATGGTCATTAGAAGAAAGGGGTATCTCATAGAAAACAGGGCCCATATCTGTGGAATAAGGTGTGTAAGCAGGGAACTATGGATAAAAATAGAAATAGCTATGGACCAATCAGGGGATTGCAGGTGCAGAGGTAGAAATTATCAAGCCATGTGCTAACTACATTAAGCATTATGGAGGAAGCTGGCCTCTGGGTTATATTTGGCAGTAAAATGTCATGTCCAATGTGCTTTATTCAAATTGATTTCACCCCTGATTTACTTCCAAGTTCCATTAGAAGTTATCATTTGACACAAACAAAGTCCATAGCACTCACAGTGCTGTATTCTTTAAATGCAGAAACTCTCTTACTTAGAAGTTGCCTACGATTTGCAGCACATTAGTTATATTCCAGCACTGTTATCTTCAGTAAATATTGATGGAAGCTCAATGCCAAGCATATTTGTGATAGAAGTTTTTTTTCTTTTCCACATCAATAGGTCAGTGTAGTTGATGGCTTTCCATCCTCTTCCCTTCTCTTTGGAGGTGGAACACTGGTTGCATTTCCCTTGTCCTGTACAGGCATTGCATTACTGTGTTGACAGGACCAAGGGCATTCGTCAGACTGAACAGCTGTTTGTCTGCCAGCCCGGTCTTTGGGACAGGCCTTGCCAAAATGATGCCTGTCTACTTGGATTGTGGACACGATTGCCATGGCCTACAAGTCTGCTGGTCTACCCCTGCCTGAGTGACTGGTAACACAGTCGCCCACAGGCATGGTGGCACCTTGGGCCCTCTTTGGAGGTGCACCATTGTATGAGGTTTGTGCTACTTCATCATGTCCCCCCCAATGAGCATGTGTGCCGTTAGTCCTCCCTGAAGCTGATGAAAAAGTCTTCATGGGTTTGAGAACCTTTGACAAAATACATTTAAAAACCTTACAGAAAGGAAGCAAAACAGAGTTGTATTTTATTGTTAATTTTCTTCCATACCTTTTCATCTATTTTAATGAAGTATATGCTTAGAATGTCAAATACAATTCAATACAGAACCTAAAACTGTGAAAATACACAAAGCTGAATCAAAACTAAGCTGCAAATATGTGTAATTTGGCAATAATTTCACCCCACAAAAAAACAAAACACATTTGCTGTAGATTTATTACACATACAACCAAACAATTACAAAAACAGTTTTCACTATGAAACTCTCTCTGGGAATCAATACTACAGAAGTTCCCATAATAATTTTTCACTGACTCCTATAAGCAGCTTTATGAGGTAACCTGGGGTGATATTGAACAGACAGAAAGGACAATCAGTGAGCCTATAGACTAATTCATTTTTTTTAAATGTCTGGCACCATTAAATCCTGGCATTGTAATCTGGAACTTATTTTGGAGAACAGATATGATTCTAGTTATTCCATTGATAGTCTTACTCTATTGCTACACAATATACAGCTCTGGAAAAAAATAAGAAACCACTGCAAATGTTTCTTAAATCAGCATCTCTACATGCATGGCAGCCGTTCCATTGCATTCATATTTTGAATTGGAATATGGGAGAAATGTCAGTAGTTAAAAATGTTCATTTTACCCAAACACATACCTATAAATAGTAAAACCAGAGAAACTGATAATTTTGCAGTGGTCTCTTAATTTTTTCCAGAGCTGTATACATATACGTACATTAGTGTTTCTTTATGGAAATGGTACTGTCTGCTAAGTATATGCCAACGTACAATACTAAGGGAATTGTTGTTTTTTCCATCCTTATGAAAAGTAGAGAACCAAGGTGAAATAGGCAATATGAAGATCGTACTAATGGAGTTCAACCAAGTATGTTTTAATTATTTACGTCTTACCCATGACACCAGAATTTACTAAAGGTCGATTAAACATCTGCAGAGAATAGCTGGTCTTTTAATTCTATTGATTTTGCTAATTCATACACCATACCTGATGTAGTCTCACTGTTTGTCTTTTTCTCAAAGACTTGCTAGTACCTGTAATAATATAGTAATTTAAACAGAACAGAATAACACTGATGTATTCATTAGTAATTTATTTCTTACTGACAAGCCCTTTTTTGTTAGTGCTAAAACATTAAAGTTGTCATGGATACAAGCATATCATTCTATACATTGTAGAAAAAAGTAAACACATTATTAAATGCCATTAAGGGCATTTTGAAAACACTTTCATATCAATCATATCGACACCTATTTATACATTAGAATATTGAATCACTTTTCTTGTTTAGTTAAATCTTTCAGCGTCCTTTAGGGTTTCACCAGAATGTGAACTGACTATATTTTAAGACACATTAAATAGGAAACATGTCTGGAAAGTGATAAAAAGTGCCACTTACAAAGTCCTAAGCTCTCCAAAAATGTAAAGAGGAAAATCTTCACGTATTTATTTTAGTTTTGAATAACCTGCACTCAGCTCTCACATTTTCAACAATGCAGAGGTTAATGTAAAAACATTTTCCATTTCTGAGAAGTTGACCAAAATCAATGCTGCCTTTTATAGACATGCTGTAACATTGCTCATCAAAGTCATTTAAGCCAGTGATCTATAACTCACCCTTGTTAAATCCAGGCACTGATGCATTTCAAAGCTTTCTCACATTTAAGGAAATATTATGTTGTCCTAATTTTTCGAAGGAAGTCTCAAAAATAAGTCATTTTTTTCTCTCAGGATGAAATACAACATACAGCATTAAAACATTTTTTATACAATATACAGTACTGTGCAAAAGTTTTAGGCAGGTATGAAAAAATGCTGTAAAGTAAGAATGCTTACAAAAATATACATGTTAATAGATTATATTGATCAATTAACTAAATGCAAAGTGAGTGAACAGAAGAAAAATCTACATCAAAATCAATATTTGGTGGGACCACCCTTTGCCTTCAAAACAGCATCAATTCGGTACACTTGCACACAGCTGTTGAAGGAACTCGGCAGGTAGGTTGACCCAAACATCTTGGAGAACTAACCACAGCTCTTCTGTGGATTTAGGCAGCCTCAGTTGCTTCTCTCTCTTCATGTAATCCCAGACAGACTCGATGATGTTGAGATCAGGACTCTGTGGAGGCCATACCAACACTTCCAACTCCTTGTTCTTTACAATGAAGATAGTTCTTAATGACTGTCACTGTATGTTTGGGGTCATTATCATGCTGCAGAATAAATTTGGGGCCAATCAGATGCCTCCCTGCTGGTATTGCATGATGGATAAGTATCTGCCTGTACTTCTCAGCATTGAGGAGACCATTAATTCTGAACAAATCCCCAACTCCATTTGCAGAAATGCAGCCCCAAACTTGCAAGGAACCTCCACCATGCTTCACTGTTGCCTGCAGACACTCATTCGTGTACCGCTCTCCAGCCCTTTGGTGAACAAACTACCTTCTGCTACAGCCAAATATTTCAAATTTTGACTCATCAGTCCAGAGCACCTGCTGCCATTTTTCTGCAGCCCAGTTCCTGTGTTTTCATGCATAGTTGAGTCGCTTAGCCTTGTTTCCACGTCAGAGGTATGGTTTTTTGGCCGCAAGTCTTCCATGAAGGCCACTTCTGACCAGACTTCTCCGGACAGTAGATGGGTGTACCAGGGTCCCACTGTTTTCTGCCAATTCTGAGCTGATGGCACTGCTGGACATCTTCCGATTGTGAAGGGAAGTAAGCATGATGTGTCTTTCATCTGCTACAGTAAGTTTCCTTGGCCGACCACTGCGTCTACGGTCCTCAGCGTTGCCCGTTTCTTTGTGCTTCTTCAAAAGAGCTTGGACAGCACATCTGGAAACCCCTGTCTGTCTTGAAATCTCTGCCTGGGAGAGACCTTGCTGATGCAGTATAACTAGTCTTGTTGCTGTGCTCAGTCTTGCCATGGTGTCTTCAGCAACCTCACTTTGTTAGCGGAGTTTGGCTGTTCCTCACCCAGTTTCATTCCGCCTACGCAGCTGTTTCTGTTTCAGTTAATGATTGTGTTTCAACCTACATATTGAATTGATGATCATTAGCAGCTGTTTGGTATAATTGTTTAATCATACACCTGACTATATGCCTACAAAATCCCTGACTTTGTGCAAGTGTACCTAGAAGAATTGATCCTGCTTACAAAAGTACAGATCATTATATATCTGTGAATGGTGTTTTTTGTCTTGATTTGTGGGCTAAAAGATGCAACACTGGAAGAAGAAAGTCAAATCTTAAACCAATTTGATTATGCCACTAACCCAAATCCAATTAATCAATTTCTTAGTTTCCATATAAAGGATGAAGGTCCAAAAAATAAAACTATGGTGGTAGATAATCCTATAAAAAGCAAAATCCTCTTATGCTTTTTATCAGGACTATCTGCAATTAATATACTGTATTAGAGCCAGAAAGCCTGCTGTGAGTATTGCACAGATGCAGTTTTCAATCTAAGATGCCATTAGTAGTATAATTTTCAACTTGTCTTAGGAAATGGTGTCACTCGGCTTATCAGATAGTATGTAGGTGCTTTAAATACAGACCACATCTACACCAAGGTTAATGGGACACAAGTTGCCATAATACATATGCTTCCTAATTGCCAATCTTATCTTCACAAATTGGATATCCTGAAGTATAAATTCAGGAAAAGTGATATTATAGACAACAATTTGCATGCCATTTTCCTATCCCAAGTTAAGATAGGATTATTTTATGCTACAGCCTTTCCTAACACATTCATGTCTTACATTTCTTTCCTAGCAATTTAGCATATGATCAAAGAAGTCCTGAAGGCACAGTTGGATACCAGTATATCCTGTTTCTAAACCTTTATCAATCCGTGAAAATCAAGAAATAAGTGAAAAAACGTATGTGGGTGTTAGTCATGGCAACTTGAATTGGAACATGTGGCGTGAATATTGAGATATTCACTCAGTGTTTCAAGAAATGTAAGTGTTTTGCCATTTTCCGGTTGTTTTGACTGTTGCTGATCAATGACTTGTTGCTATATGATCAGGAGTGTGATTACATGTGGTGCAGTGCTAGTGCAGCTCTGCTCTGTTCAGCAATAAATCTATTGCAGGAACCCCTCATTATTCATAAAAATACTTTTTTTTTCTTGTTTTAAACTATGAATCTCATAGCAAAGAGTGGAAAATGCTACAAAATTATAATTAGTTCATGAGCTCAAATTTTAATACCGTTTATGTAAATATTTATGCGTGAGAAATTCCTATTTTTTACGGAGGAGAAATGTTTGCAGATGGTGCACAGGAAAAAAGTAAATGTTCAGTGACAATGCAAAATAATAATGCAAAATAAACAATTCACAGAATGAAAGTAAAGTAGCACTCACCACAGTATAGTAAACCACAGTTTGCAAAGAATAATCAAAAATCGATGAAACTCAAAGATTACTCAAATTAAACTTTTAAATGTCATAACTTTATACGTGGTAGACAGTAACTTGTTTATAGTGTTTATAGTTCAGGTTTATTGAGTATCAGGTGCCTGTGGATCCTTTCCTTTGGCCACAGACGGTGCAGAATTGCAGCCTTTCGGAAACCTAATAATAAAATCCGGATTGTTGCTGTGTGTTGGAATGTATCCAATAACCATCTTGCACATAAGGGCTTGACGAGGTTCAAAGCAAGGTTTACTTTCACAATGCCAAATTTATCCAATGATATTCAGTGACACTATACATTATGTGAGTTTTTATTTTCACGAGGACTGTAGTCTTAAGCGATTTGTGGCAATTTATACCCATGAAAATATTTGAATATATGATCATCTGAAAACAACAAAAACATTTACGTGTTATTTACCTTTCTCCATGAAAAAAAATAGAGTTGTTGCAGGCTTAAAGCATACACTCTCACACATCACACACAACTAATTTAAGCTATTTCAATAACTGTTTGTAAAACTTGAGAAACAAGTCTATTTCTCAAGCCTTCTCAAATCAAAGTGTTGCAGGGTTAAAATTGTCAAGATCATAAGATAAATTGGTCTGTACATTTGTTTTGGTTTCACTCTGATGGTCTCAGGAACACATTCATCTCATTAAAATGGTTAAGGAACTGCATTATAGAGGAAAATGGATAATTAAATCAGCATGGGTCAATTTAAGGAGTTGGTTAAAGGCTGAATGTTATGGCAGTGACATTTAACACAGTACCAAAACGTATTTCTCCTTTTGGGTTTCAAAGAGACACAGTTGATACTAATGTAATTTGAATTGTTTGACTGTGGTTCCTATAAATACAATTTCTCCCCAATACCATATCAGTAGAATAAAAGCATAACTGGAGGATGTCCTGTGTCCATCTGCAAGTTTCTAGCTTTATTTGTTTTATTTTATTAACATCTCTGGAAATAATTTTAAAATGTACAATTTTTTTTGTGGAAAAATTAAATAAAACCTGTTCCACATGAGAAGGCATAACGTGAATTTTACATATTATTTTACACAAATAATGCATTTGCAACCAGTACACAAGTCTTCACTGGCCTAACATATTATGTCATGATAACTTTCACATACTCATTTAGTTACCCTTCAAGAAAAATATATATATTTTTTCTCACTACCGAATACTATTATCCTGTCAATTTTGGAAGAATACATAGCAGAATTAATTGAGTTTTGGGATAGCAACCTAAAACTTGATGAATCTGGAGATTCTTCTTTGGTCCACCAAAGTTTAAGTTTTTTTGTTTAGAAAAAGGAATTGCCTCTTCAAGAAAACTGAAAACTGGAAACAATGGAGATCAAAACAATGCAGATTATAAAGTTAATATTTTGTTAATGCTTGAAATATTTAGTGATTTATAACCCTGAGACGCATATTGAAAAGGATGCTAATAGATTCTAAATGGATGGGTTTTCTAAAGCAACATATTTGTGTGGATGTAAAGTGCAATTTGTTTCTCTAATTGTGTCTGAATTAAACTGGAATTTCAATTAAATCAAAAATACAAACATGACAGCAGAATTGTCTTTATTTAAAACAAAATGTGTACTATTATTATTGGTGTTTGTTAATATAAAAATATTTGCCGTTTTGTCTATCCCAGCATGCCTCTGAGTCTATTAAGGGGTAAGGACTGGGAATTCAGTTTTGTAGTGGATTGACACATGTGCTTCTGAATGTGTATGTGGTGGAAGGGGAGTTTGGATATAAAAGTGTGGAAATGGTTTTAAATGCAGGAGATTATATCATATCAACTATCATATGAATATTATAAATATTCTATAGTCTGAAATGTATTAGAAAATTGTAGTTTATATACATTGAATTCTAATTGCTGTGGTATATCTGTTAAAATACAACTGATGATTTTAGTTTTGTCAATAAAATAAATAAGTAAAAGACTTCATATATTTTTTATTAGCTATTAGGTTGCAACATTCCCCATGAATATGTAAATATATTTATTTGATTTTGTTGTATTGTCATGAAATCTCAGAGGGCTAAATTATGTATAGTTTTAAATGAAAAGTAATCACAAATCTAAAGATATATTGTATTACAAGTGTATTATTTATATTTATATTTGACCTAAGCAAGAAAAAATGTACCAGCAAAAGGGAACATTAACGTGTTAGGTGCATGTATTTTTTTACTTCACCAACATTATCATGCATTCTAATGTTAAGTTTTTCACTTTTTTCTTGTTCAATTAGGCAAAGTCTAAAATGCATTTAATGGCTAAAAATGTATTTGTCCAAACTTTACAAGTAGGGGATAATGACCAATTAAATGTCAAATTTGGCAAAGAACCCCATGAAATGAAAAATGAATCCCTTATTCACATAATTCACACTCTGGCGCAGACCTGGGGAGATTTTTTTAATCCCCTGCACATGCATTTGAACATCTCTGCAAAAACTGGCAACTAAATGTGCAGAGTAATTGTATCAGCTAAAATAAACAGTAGAGGGGAAAGCTCTGAGAGGAGCCCAGTGATTAATTATTGGTTCACCGAACAGATATTAACAGTGTTTACTTTAGAAAGTGCAAATCATCAACTGGTAAAGGCAAAGAAAAGCAGTACATTAATGGTAAGCCCTATAGCAAGGCAACCAGACTACAAATTATTTCCTGTTATTTTTAACCTTCACTCCAATACGCTTTTTCCAAAGTGTGATTACTCTCATTAATCAAGACAACATTGCAAATATACAGCTTAGTTGCATGGTTGCATATAGCCTATAAGTCATATTATATATGGTGTTCTGTGATTGTCAGCACTATATATTTTGTTGCTATACGGTGCTGATTTTTCCAGATCTTCTATCAGAGGGCAAGCATATGGAATATTACTTTGAATAAAAGCATTGCATAAAATCTCTAACACAATGTTCACAAGAGTTTACTAGCATTCTAAATCTGGAATACAACATAGAAAAAAGGGCCCCGGGGAACGGAAACCTCTAATTCTCTTCAGTCATATTAGCGTCAAAGCTTCACTATTGGTCAGACATTGTAGTGACAGTCTTCTAAGGGTAATCTCCTCGACCTGCCAGCTGAGCAATTAAATCCCCTGAACACAGCTCCCCCAACACCAGAGGCTGGAGTTTCCATGATCTGATCAGTGTATTTAGGGTAGTCTGTGGTGTCTACCAACACATGGCCTAAAATCTAACCACTGCAGCACATTTCCCATAACAATACAGCTATGTTAACGCAGTCATGAATATCAGACTGCTTACAGGTGTAACTGAATAACTGAAAAACCTTTCCTAAAGTGTCTCGGTGATCTGGATCCCACATAGTAAGCCTGCGGTTACACTAACCACCTCAACTTTCACTAAAAGTATTTTTAAACAAGTGTCATGCCCTAGTGGGTGATTAGGGGCGACACACTGCGCAACCATACCACCTCTTTTGCTAATGAGAGAGGACCTCATTCACTGACTCCAAGTCTTTCCCCGGGCAGGCTCGACCAGACCCCAGAACACCACCACACAGAAAGGTAAGCTTCCAGCAACAATCACAATTTATTATTTACAAAGCTAGGACAGGGCATGAAGACTGTACCATAGCAGGGAACACAGTACATAAGGAAATGGGAAGCTAATTATATAAAACCTAATCTAAAATTGCCTAAAATTATGAGAAAAATAAGGTAAGGAACTAATTCATAAATAAAACCCAATTTCCTTGTTCTAAAATAAGAAAGTGGCAGCAACCATCAATGTACAATATCTCTTGATTCATTTGCAAGAAAGTGCAATAGTGCAGAATAAATCCCCCTTCATCTTTAGGGATGTTGAACAAGTTTCTTTTGGGTGTGGCCAGGACCCCGTCAGCCAACTGGGACCCCAGTGTCAAGGCTCAAACTGCACAGGCCTGAATGTAATCAATCACTATCTTTTCCCTCTTTAGTCCTTTTCTTTTAACTATTTCCTTCTCCAAGAAACACAAAATGGAATACTTAACGCTCGGTAGACTCTGCAGTGTCTCCAGCAATTAAGTCTCCTTCTCCTTTGTCAGTGTTCTATTTCCAAGGGTTCCCTTTGGCAATTTAATTATAATCCTTCTTCTGAGAGTTTGTCACCGTTCTTCCTGTCGTTCACTGCCTCTGCCTGTTTGCTTCACTCCAGCCTCGTACTCCAGCCTCATAGTCCAGGTGAGAATGTGGGCTGGTGGTGTGTGTTTGGCAAGGGAAACAATAAATCAATCCCAAAATCCAATAAACTAATTACAATCATAATTAATCAATTAAGTGGTAAATTGCCCATCACACCCCACCCATTACACTCCCCCCCAACTGAAACGATGGTCATCCCCAGACATCTCTCAATAATTTATAAGGAACCTCCCCTTTCTCTATAATGTTGGGGTTTTACCCCAAAATTAGCCCTTTGAGACCTGCACACTCCCTCCACTAGGGGGGACGCAGCTGGTTCAACCAACTCTGGTGCCTATACCCCAGTCACTTCCCTCCCACCTACCTCTAAGTCCAGGGGAGGGGGAACAAGTCCAGGCATATTAAGTCAGGCACGCAGGGGTATGCTATACATATTCGCCAGGTTAGCCATTCATTTGGACTCAAAAATAGCCCCTCTATTGCTATGCAACCGCTCTGGGCAACCAAACAGCTGTATGACAGCCTTCCACAAGGCTTTAACAGTGGGGGCTGTCTGATCCCGCAGGGGCACAGCCCACGCAAAGCGAGAACAAATCTACCATCAGTACCACGTAAGGTCAAAATTGTTAGGGTACCCTAAAGACAGATGTTCAAGGGCTACTACCTCTAATGTGTAGGAAGTTGTAATGGAGACTGTGGGGGCTCCCACTTCCTGCTGTGCTTTTGCCGAGCAGCACTGAGGGCACTCCCCCGCCCAGCGCTTCGAATCTTCACCCATGCCATGCCAAAAATAATCGCTACCGAGAGTGTGCGAGCACGGCTCGCATGACCGTTGGCCTTGTGGTACTGGACCCACACCTTCCTACCCCATGCTCATGGTACCAGAATTTGCAGGACTTGTTCCCCCATCATCGAACTCATTCGATGATGCACTAACACACCCTCATATATCAGCAACTGCAGCCATTCATGTAACAGATGCCTGGCCTCCATAAGCCACCAACAGGAGACCTCCTGCGGGGAGGACTGCATTTTCCCTACCCACACTTCCTGGAGCGCCGGGTCCTCTTGCTGCCACTGGGCCCAGGGGAACTCTTGGTCAGACGTTGACTCGCCTGTCATGCCTACAAGATCATCCGGCCCCTCCACAGGTCCCTCCCCAACCACAGCCTGCACCTGGCTTGGACCCTCGGCGCTCCCTTCCCCTGGAAGTCAAGTGTTCTGATTACTCTTGCCAGGCATGTACTGTCAAAAGTGAAATTTGCTAACTGAGCCGCCCACCATTGTTCAATCGCCCCTAGCTTAGCCGTGCTCAAATAGACCAGAGGATTGTTGGTAAAAGCCGTAAATCATAATAATAATAAATAATCCTTTATATTTTCTATAATGGCCCACTCCAATACAAGTAACTCCAGCTTAAAAGAACTGTAATTCTGATAATTTTTCTCAGCTGGATGTAAGCTATGGCTAGCATAGGCGATGAGACTTTCCTTACCCTCTTGTACTTGGGATAGAACTGCACCCAGCCCATCAAGGCTGGTATACACTCACCTAAAGGATTATTAGGAACACCATACTAATACTGTGTTTGACCCCCTTTCGCCTTCAGAACTGCCTTAATTCTACGTGGCATTGATTCAACAAGGTGCTGAAAGCATTCTTTAGAAATGTTGGCCCATATTGATAGGATAGCATCTTGCAGTTGATGGAGATTTGTGGGATGCCCATCCAGGGCATGAAGCTCCCGTTCCACCACATCCCAAAGATGCTCTATTGGGTTGAGATCTGGTGACTGTGGGGGCCAGTTTAGTACAGTGAACTCATTGTCATGTTCAAGAAACCAATTTGAAATGATTCGACCTTTGTGACATGGTGCATTATCCTGCTGGAAGTAGCCATCAGAGGATGGGTACATGGTGGTCATAAAGGGATGGACATGGTCAGAAACAATGCTCAGGTAGGTCGTGGCATTTAAACGATGCCCAATTGGCACTAAGGGGCCTAAAGTGTGCCAAGAAAACATCCCCCACACCATTACACCACCACCAGCAGCCTGCACAGCGGTAACAAGGCATGATGGATCCATGTTCTCATTCTGTTTACGCCAAATTCTGACTCTACCATCTGAATGTCTCAACAGAAATCGAGACTCATCAGACCAGGCAACATTTTTCCAGTCTTCAACTGTCCAATTTTGGTGAGCTTGTGCAAATTGTAGCCTCTTTTTCCTATTTGTAGTGGAGATGAGTGGTACCCGGTGGGGTCTTCTGCTGTTGTAGCCCATCCGCCTCAAGGTTGTACGTGTTGTGGCTTCACAAATGCTTTGCTGCATACCTCGGTTGTAACGAGTGGTTATTTCAGTCAAAGTTGCTCTTCTATCAGCTTGAATCAGTCGGCCCATTCTCCTCTGACCTCTAGCATCAACAAGGCATTTTCGCCCACAGGACTGCCGCATACTGGATGTTTTTCCCTTTTCACACCATTCTTTGTAAACACTAGAAATGGTTGTGCGTGAAAATCCCAGTAACTGAGCAGATTGTGAAATACTCAGACCGGCCCGTCTGGCACCAACAACCTTGCCACGCTCAAAATTGCTTAAATCACCTTTCTTTCCCATTCTGACATTCAGTTTGGAGTTCAGGAGATTGTCTTGACCAGGACCACACCCCTAAATGCATTGAAGCAACTGCCATGTGATTGGTTGGTTAGATAATTGCATTAATGACAAATTGAACAGGTGTTCCTAATAATCCTTTAGGTGAGTGTATAATCTAAAGGGCTGCGAGAAATCAGAATAAGCAAGAATGGAGGCACTCACCAGTCTAGTGCACAGCTGTTCAAAGCCACCCCACACTGCAGCATCCACACGATGGGGGCATTTTTCTTTGAGGGTGTCGCCCCCACCAGCAACCCATGTAGAGCGGTGGCAATCTTGGCAAAGGCGAGGATGAAGCGTCTATAGTACCCCACAATACCCAGAAAAGACCGCACCTGTCGCATGGCACCAGGAACCACCCAGTTCTCCACGGCAACGATCTTCTCCGGGTCAGGGGCCACCCCCCACCTTACTCACCCCAAATACCCTACTTCTTTTTGCAGCAGGCAGCATTTCCAAGGCTGCAACTTCAGCCTATACTCCTGCAGTGTCTGCAAAAATCTGCTCAAGGGGAGATGGATGTGTACCAAAGTCAGGCATCGTCATCGGAAAGGCATCATTATGGGTGACTGAATTTAGACAATGATAGTCTACACAGAAATGAAGCGACCCATCTTTCTTTTGTACCAACACAACAGGGGCAGCCCAAGGACTGCGAGATCACACCTTGAGTCCTCATCTTTTGTATTAGCCCACAGAGCTCTTGGTACATCACCGGGGGCACTGGCCGGTAGTGTTCCCACGTTGGGGGGCAGCTCCAGTGGGAATATTATGGTACACAGCCTCTGTATGGCCAAAGTCAGTGCCACTGTCGCAGCAGGGCCTCCAACTGGTCCTGCTGGTCTGGAGTTAGTCTGTCAGCCCCTCTGGCCCATTCCACCGGTCCTCCTATCTTGGTAGAGGGGACCGGGCACATGTCCACCTCAATGATATCTGGGTGCTGATACTGGAACACCACCTCCCGCTCCACATGGATCTCTGCCGGGTCAATGCGGGACAGTTGGGCGAGTGGCCAGCACTGGGGTAAGGGTACAGGGTAAGTATATAGATTTAGCAATTTGACGGGGACCTTCCCCTGACAAACCCAGGCTACCGCACGTGCCAGCAGCCACTCCTGGACATCATCTAGGGCCTCGATCAAGACATAATGATTGGTCTTGCATGGGAACTTGGAGACTTGAGCCCACAGCACCATCTCACTGTGGGGGGGGGGGGGAGGGATTTGTACTGGGGCCTGTCAAGGCAGGTGGGCTGTCCCCACGGCCACAGCCTGGTTGGTTTCTGCGTCCGATCGCCGACACGAAGAAAGCTTCTTCCCAGGTCTCAGTTCTTCCGGCTGCCCCTCAGAACTTAGCCCATTGAGTCGTGTGCCCCTCAAATAGCAGTTTCCAAACTGGGCCAGTTACATTCATTCTCTATATGCCCTCCTGGGTACTCAAATTCCCCTTGGCCACAATAACAACCCCCTTCTGGGGCACAACCACTCCCTCGATTTCAAAGTCTAGCATGACATATCCAACGTAGGGGATCTGGGGCTGGTTGCACAAAAGGTCTTAAATGCTTTTAAGACCATTTGCTAGCTCTTAGACTTAAATTTAAGCACAACATAAACAGGCCTGTTGCACAAAACAAAATAAAATTAGTATGGTCTGAAATGCAAGTCATTTGTTAAGCCTACCCTACACCAGGCGAAAATGGGGAAAAGGTATCTCTTGCTATAGAAACTGACATGAAACCAGGTAATTTTGAATTATTAAAGTTAAAACTAAGTACTTTTAAAAGTAATTTAAAATTCTCTGCACTACGGCAGAGTTGATGGCATTTGCGGGTTCTGTTATTTCATTTAAGGCTTTATTTTTGTCTGCATTTCCCCCCAGAATTACCAGTTTTCTTATGATTAGTTGCTCAACTATTGCAAGTTTTTCCATCTTTGGTGAAATTGATCTTTTTTTACTTTACGTTCTTCACAAAAATAATGAGACCAGACTTTGTTGCTTAGCAACTTCAGGTAAGCCAGGGCTTAACATAGGACCTGCAGGGTTTTGTTTCGTGCACTTTGTATTGTGCTTATATTTTGTAAGTCGCCCTGGACAAGGGTGTCTGCTAAGAAATAAATAATGAATTAATAATAATAATAATAATAATAACGGTCTTATCGGGCAGTCTTACATAAGTCCAATTTCACAGGACTTACACTAAGGCTAAGACTTAAAGTAAGACCTTTTTAGTGCAACCGGCCCCTGGAGGCTATTTGCAGCCCAAAGCTTTAGCCAAGCTATCTTATGCTGGTCCCCCATAGCACGGGATCCCAGATATTTTTCAAAAAATGTCTCACCAAATAAAGTTACTTGGGAAGCAGTGTCCAAAATACAAGAAAGCCAAACTCCCTCCACAACCTACACCCCCGGACAGTCCCCTACCAGGGATAGGAGTAGATCGTCATCCAACTGGTCCATCACCAGGGGCAGTTCAGGTACCTGGCCTGGCTTCCTTCTCGGCACCACCACAGGGTCCCCTCGGGCACCTGATCTGGCTCCAGGCCAGCCCACCTCCTCCCTCAAAACACAGCCAAGCTCCAGGACATGCCTCTGCAGTTCAGCTTGTGTTTCTGCCAGTAATGTTGCCCTCCATTTGGCCGAACGAAGGGGCGTCTCATCTCCCGAGGCAGCTGCAATCACCGGCCGAACAGCCACGTCCTCATTCTACAGCCGCATTTCCTCCTCCAAAGCCTGGGCTTCCTCTTGAATTTCCAGAAATGTCAGGGCCGGGTTGTGGCACACCCCTCTTTTAATTTCCTGCCTCACCAGGCCCGCCTGAAGCCCTGACATATATTGGTCCTGAAGTGTGTCTTTGTCCTCTTGGTGCCACCTGAAAAATAAGGTGCACGATCTTAAAGGTGAAAGCCCCCAGAGTTGCCCCTTTATTCTGTAAGGTCTGAAAAAACTGGGTCTGTAAACTATCCTTCGACCCACGTTTATAATAAAGATGGTCCAAGGCCCCAAAAAGCTGTTGACTAGTGGCACTTTCCCCTTCTTCTAATAGAGATTTCCCTTTTTGTGAGTCTTTCTAAAGCCCCATACAAGGTCTACCTTTTGTTGTTCGCGCAGTTCCTGGACCTTCAACATTGCCTGGACCTGCTCTTTCCAGTCAATATATTTTTCCCCTTCTTCCCATTCTTCCCATTGTGATTGTAAACAGCATAATAAATACATGTTTCTGTTAAGAGATATTAGGAAGAGCTAAACGTGTATAGACATTATATTCAGACAAGCATTACATTACTGTAAGAAAACTTTTCCATGTGCAACAATAATACTAAATCACAAATATGATATTATTATCGTAATCCTTTGTGCTAGTATATATGTATTTTAAACGGCACAGCGTGACTCCCTTAACTTATTACTCTTTCTGCAGATTTGTAACTGCAAACAATACTTTTTGCCTAATTATTTATAATTTACTTAACAGACGTCCTTAACCAGTGTAGTTACAGTTGAAACAAAATACAGACGTTTCACCATTAATCATCCAGGTACAATATACAATGGACTTATGGACGCATTTATTAAACCAGTCATTAATGTTTTAGAGGGAAACCCAGATCTGCTGTATTTATTTATTTATTAACACACGTTAACTGAATCATGTTCGCCTTCACACTGACTATCTCTGCGGATTGTCCTGCACACTATTCACAAAATGACAGCCTGAAACACCGTCCAGTTATTCATAAAATATTAATAAAATCGGCTGCTATGATCTGTTGTTTATCCTTCAGTTTATTGTAACTAGTCAGCGCTGCACCGGTCTGTGAATCACAGTGTTTAATGCACTCGGATATTAACTGTATCAGTCATTGTTTCTGTATGTGAATTTCACTCCATGCTGCTAATAAAACTGCAATTTCTTCATGATCGCACTCAGCACTTGAGATTATATCTTCCGACACAATGTATCTGGGCTGCGTCCCAAATTGCACACTTGCTCCCTACACCCTTCGACAAGTGTACACTTTGCGTGACTCAAGTGTGCACTTGAGTGAGGAGGGTGTAGGGTGAAACTAAATGCGCTCAATGGGACACACTTCAGCGTCAGCATTCAGCGCCTTTGCCTTTGTCTGAAAAAGTGCCTAAACAGTCTTTTCTTGTATTTGTATTTAATTATAATAATAATAATAATAATAATAATAATAATAATAATTTTGAAATACACGGTTTTCATAACATTTTTTGGTTTAACTTTCTAATTGTATATTTATATCATGATTATATAATAATTCTATCTATGTATTATTTCCTCGATACATAATTTAACAATTTTTACAACTGTCTAGCTAACATTACATTTATATCCACCGCCGCTGCAATATTTTCCCAGTTGACTTGTCTCAAAGACAAAGAGTTCTGGGATTTCAGCTCTAAAACACTTCCGCATAAGTGCGCTCTTTTGTACACTTCGTCGAAGGGAGCATTGAAGCACAAACGGCTTGATCAGGCTCCTTCACTCGCTCCCTAAGGGTTTGAGACACCCCTTAAGATGGCCACCGTAGTACATCCGTCCCGCAAGGGAAGGGAACGAGGGACGTGTGCGATTTGGGACGCAGCCTTGATCTCTTCCCTGTCTGTCTGCAGTCAAGCTCACACCTCCGCTCCTGAAAGCGAATCATGTCCTCAGTGGGTGACGGACGCTTACGGACACGTCCAGCACCAGATTGTTAACCTACACAAAACACGGACGCGTCCGGACGCTTAAGCCCGTGTGTCCACCAAAGCGTTTTTTCCTGAGGTCGGCGTTTTTTCTCAATTGTTTGCAATGGCAGCGCCGCGTTTTTAAAACGCCGGCAGCGGGACGCGGCGCTGACCGTCTTTTTCACGCTGAGTGCTGCGCGTTTTTTTCTGCTCGCCGAGAGTTGAAAAATGTTCAGCTTTGGGTAAAACGCAGCGCTCGTCACTGTCACTTTTTACCCAGCCGTCCCACAGCGGAGGAGGGGCGGGACAAACACCACACCGCCCGACCGTCCTCTCTCTCTCCGCGCTTCGGCCTTCCCTCTACCTTGTGCCGGCATTGATCAATATTTGTTTAGCAACACAAACTGTCTCCAACATCAGGTACTTCCGCGGATATTCCGCATCACGTTTTCATCTGCGGAACGCTCTGTGGTGAGCGCGGCAGATACCCAGCCTGTACGCAGAGACGCACAGACGCGCTGTTGATCCCGGAGGAGCGGCGTCGGCGCGTCTGCGGGCCTCTGCGGCTGCGCTTACCCACAAACCCCTGCTCTGCGTCGCTACGAGCCAGTGGAAACACCCGTTTAAGCGTCGGGGCCGGAGGAAACGCGACATAATCTCCTTCTCCTTTGTCAGTGTTCAATCTCCAAGGGTTTATTTATAATCCTTCTTCTGGGAGTTTGTCACGGTTCTCCCTATCGTTCACCGTCTCTGCTTCACTCCAGCCCTGTATCTTCTGGTCCAGATCTCCTGCAGGAGCTTGCTGCACCCCATTTCTCCTCTCCATGTCCTCAGTCGCTACTCTGAATGACACTGTCTCTGTGCTTAAATACTAAAACAAAGAGCCAGGGGTGCAGGTGAAAGTAAGGACATGCAGGTGAGTCCAAGTGAGAATGTGGGCTGGTGGCGTGCACTTGACATTAAATCAGTCGCAAAATCCAATAAACCAATTATACAAAAAGTAAAGAGACAACCATGATCATGAAATGAATGAGTGCACACATCTAGATAAATAAGTGAAAAAATAATATAATAATTAATCAATTAAGTGGGAAATTGCCCGTCACATTGACCGTGACACACTGTCTGTGTTTATTATTGTGTTATCATTAAGAGAATCATTGTATCATCAAATCTGCACAGGGTAAGTTGCTGGGTTTGACTTTTTGATCATTATTCCAGAAATTATCCCATGTTTTTGAAGGAATTTATGACCTACCATACGTAAACAAACATAGGTAAACATAGGTAATGCTGAGCTAAGAAGCCCTTTAAAACCATGCAAATAATGTGATCTTGTTCGTGGGATAAGTGCTAATCTTCTTAAACGACTTGTAGTAAAGTAAGCAGGGCCATTGCTAACCATCTTCTAATGGTCCCTTTTTCATGTATTTTTTCACCTTGTTCCGCATTTGGTTGATGGGGAAGGCTCATTCCTACATCCAAGTGATCCAACTAGTCTTAATTCAATATGATTTAATACGTTGTTGAAGGTAGGAAGCTCATAGTTTCCCTGACGTAAATATTCTGTATTTCACAAAAAAAGTGTGCAGGATATAAAGGAAAACAAGATGGGCCCATCTTTCAACTTAAGTCAGTTGTCAAGGTATGAATGCGTAGGTTCTAAGTCTGTTTTATAATGTTAGATTAAATGACTTTTCCCAATTGATTAATATATTCTTAAACTTGATGTACACTAAATTAAAAGTAAATTAAAGTTTGAAAAACGACAAGCTTATTCATTATGAATTTGCTATGTTATGCACAGAGGAAATTGAATAAAGTAAGTATAATTCACCATTAAGAAGCATCAATGAGAATAAGCAACTTTACTCCACTACGTAATTACAAATAATCTGCTTTTTCATTTTGTGATGGTTGTAAAACCAGTGATTTAAGTGACATAGTTCTAATGATTCAATCAAAGCTTATAATTTATGCATTGCATGACAAACCTTTTCACTGTTATAAGGATCTGCATTCTAAGGTGCATTGCGCAGTGATGAATAATACATCAGTATGAAAAACATCAGGATGCTTTTCTTTTAAAAAAAAACATTTATTTACTATCTTGATGTTTAGTCTGAAACTGATAACATTTGTAATAGATATGTCATTATGCCTATCTTCCTTAAAAAAATACATACAAGTGCATTGAGAATCAACTACCTTTCCTTTGTCAAACATACTAACCTGTAAGAGGAAAATATTATACATAAAATTAATTATTAATCTTACAAGGTAGAAACAATGATTCTATAAATCAGGTTTCTTTGATTACTATGAATCTGGCAATCTGTGAATTGTATAATTTTATTGCATGCAAATTTAATAATTCCCCTGTATTAAAGCACTTTATGTCTTTTGTATTTTGCAGGCTACCTCAATAAGTAGCAGTGGGGCTTGTTATGGTTTTGTTTTTGTGCCAGAAACCAGCTGTCTTGTAGAATACATAACTTAATTAAGGAAGAAAAGGAAGACTTTTCATAAGATAAACAAATTAAAGTTCTTGTGCATTTTGAATTTTGAGGCAACTCTTTATTAAAAAAAAAAAATATATATATATATATATATATATATAATAAATAAACAGACATAGTTCATATTCTTTCTATATCATGCATTGTTTTTTCCCACCTTAATCCTTTAAATATAGTGAAAGCTGTTATTTCCTTTTTATGGATGAAATTATATGGCAGAGCCTTCCTTCTTCCTGAAAGTGCTTTTCTTCCAAATGTAGTAATTTTATTTTGTAAATTTGTCTAGCCAACAACTTAACTAATGTCCTACCTAGATAATTACACAACTATAAAGCTTCACTGGCAGCTCTTAAGCATACCAGCCATACATGAGTTCAACCTATAAACCTAGGAGCTTAACAGTTCTATGAAAACTTACCCGTACCATTCACTTAAAAGGAGACTTAGTAGAAAATGTATCTGGGAGGTAAGTTTTGTTTAACAAAACATTGGAAACATAACATGCAAACATGATGAAATGTGCTTTAAAGGTAAAAAAAGGATTAACTTTTTACATAATAAAAAATAAAAACTTCAACCAAGAATGCACATTTTACACCTTGGCAGTTGTTTACTTCAGTCAAGAGGTTCCATGCCCTTCACAATGAGATCTTTAAAGGCACTATAAAGATGTTTTTCTATTCTTTATAGTCCTTGATTGAAAGAAAACTTAAAAAAGAGATAAATGAACAATTGTCCTTATCAAATGTGTGTTTTCGATGTTGTCACTTGGAAGTAGAGGGTACAGCTAAGCTTTAGTATTTATTCCTTCACTTATGGAGTGTCTAAGAGTTTGAATAACACAGAGAAGATATTGCTACTGTATTGTTCCTTCCACTGTCTTTTATCCTAAAGTGCTTTCAATAGATGCCACTGTAATCAACATGTATATATATACACACACCGATCAGCCATAACATTATGGCCACTGACAGGTGAAGTGAATAACACTGATAATCTCGCTATCATGGCACCTGTCAGTGGGTGGGATATATTAGGCAGCAAGTGAACATTTTGTCCTCAAAGTTGATGTGTTAGAAGCAGGAAAAATGGACAAGCGTAAGGATCTGAGCGACTTTGACAAGGGCCAAATTATGATGGCTAGATGACTGGGTCAGAGCATCTCCAAAACTGCAGCTCTTGTAGGGTGTTCCCGGTCTGCAGTGGTCAGAACGTATTAAAAGTGGTCCAAGGAAGGAAAAGCGGTGAACCGGCAACAGGGTCATGGGCGGCCAAGGCTCATTGATGCACGTGGGGAGCGAAGGCTGGCCCGTGTGGTCCGATCCAACAGACGAGTTACTGTAGCTCAAATTGCTGAATAAGTGAATGCTGGTTCTGATAGAAAGGTGTCAGAACACACAGTGCATCGCAGTTTGTTGCGTATGGGGCTGCGTTGCCGCAGACCAGTCAGGGTGCCCATGCTGACCCCTGTCCACTGCCGAAAGCACCTACAGTGGGCACGTGAGCATCAGAACTGGACCACGGAGCAATGGAAGAAGGTGGCCTGGTCTGATGAATCACGAGTTTAAGGTGTTGACTTGGCCTCCAAATTCCCCAGATCTCAATCCAATCGAGCATCTGTGGGATGTGCTGGACAAACAAGTCCGATCCATGGAGGCCCCACCTCGCAACTTACAGGACTTAAAGGATCTGCTGCTAACGTCTTGGTGCCAGATACCACAGCACACCTTCAGAGGTCTAGTGGAGTCCATGCCTCGACGGGTCAGGGCTGTTTTGGCGGCAAAAGGGGGACCTACACAATATTAGGCAGGCGGTCATAATGTTATGGCTGATCAGTGTATAATATATATATATATATGTGCATTTTTATACAGTTTGCAACATAGTCATCAGTCTGTGCCAAATAATAAGGATATCAAAGTATAGATGCAGTTCAGTGTATGTACCTGTCCCCATTTGCTTTATTATTTCTTTGGCCTAATGAGCACATGCCAAGTTTAATGTCAGATGGTTTCGCTTAACTGCCTAACTAGGCCAACAACAGTTGAAGAAACAGCAATGTTTGACAACACTTGCCTTTTTTGTAGTAAACAAAGTCCTGGTTAAAAGAGTACAGAATGAATGACGCAGTTTGAGGCTCGCTGCTCCAGCTCCAACAGGTGGACAGCGCAGCAGCAGGAGAATGGTAGGGGATGCTTCGCCTCACCACACCCCAGTGGATACATCTCACCCGGCACCCCGTAAAGGCCAGTCGGAGAGCAGTCAAGCACAAATGCCGTCAGGGTTCAACAGCTCTCCAACATCCCCAGAATCTCTTTGCCTGGTGAAAATCAAAGGAGCCCCAGTCTGTAAGCAGTGCTGAAACATCCATATTAATTCTCACCCTACTGATTCCCATTAAAAGAGGTAGTGTAAAAAGTGAGGTTTTTAATTCTGTTGAAATTGGACCCACTGTGAAAGAACTGTTTTGTATGTAGGTGTTTTTGTGGTAAGAGTTCCTTGTTCCAGTGTCCTGGCCTCACTGCTTTAACCTCTTAATAAGGGCGATGCCTGTGTGAGTTGAGGAAGCTGTGAATGTTTCACTACTAGAATAAAAAGGAGAAAGAAAGAGGGTGATCATGATAATAAATAAACTTAACCAATCCACTTTTAAAACTGTTTTCAGTCACATCTATTCTATAAGATACATAAAGAGGTCAGGCTTGCTTCTCTAAACAGATTGACACATTTTTTAAATATAATTTTTTAATAATGCTTAATCTCAGGATTACGTATGCCACATTAGATTAGATGCACACAAATTCACAGTGTACTATTCAGTAAAGCTGCTATTTTACGGTTCATCCCAGCGGTTTATGTTAAGTGTTATGCTGATCCACTGCCATAAGAATATTAGACTTTAAAGGTTCAGATTTAAGGCACATTTTCTCCTTAAGCATTTTTTTTTTACTTTAAGCTGATTAAATGAAAGAAATCAGAATCTCATTATTAGTGCTAAGCCTATATAACGCCAACTGATTACAAAAAATGCAATCCATCAAGACAGTATCAATTTCATCCCTGTGGATCTGACCATGTTAAATAAATAGATTTTTTTGCACAGCTGTTTCTCTGGACAAATTAACACATTAGGGTGACTTGCAGTTCTCTGGACCAGTAGGGTGCATTTCCCATTAAGAAAACATAAAAGAACTGATCTATTCATCCTGTTTTTGTTTTTTCCCTATGAAACGTTGCACTGTAGAGGATGAAACACTTACACTTTTTTTTCCTGCTTTTATGCACCAGCTCAGCACAATGTTTATTGCTTGAGTAATTTGCTCTGTAATGCCCATCCCCAGGGAAAGACAAAAAGCTACTTACAAGGAGATCACAGGGTTTGGATGTCTCTATGGCTGCATGGTTCTGTGCAGCAGGACTCCGTTGATGAAATACTGCTTTATATGGGGAACATTTCGGACAGCATAAAACATTTCTTCTTGTGTTACAAAAGCTTATCATGTTCTAAAGGGGTTGGGAGAGCTCCACATGGGAAAGCATGCTGAAATTAAAGGGCTCTTTAATCAGTTACTCCAAGAAAAAAGAAAAAAGAAACGAACGTGAACATATTGCAACTGAAAAATACCAAACCTGAATAATGAAAGAAATGGAGGAATAAAAAGGGGCTGCTGGAATGAATCCATAGGACATCCTTGAATTGCTTATTGTTACTACTTCCTCTTCTTAGTTCTTATCTCACTTTCCTGTGTATTATAGTTTCATAGAAAGATAAAGATTGTAAGTATAGATAATATAAATATGTACATTCAAATCAAAGCAATTTTAAAACTTTAAAAGTAAACATTTTGCATTATTATTCCACATTTCAACAACATCTGATGTTTTAGACAAAAGCAAGTCCTGCACCGACACTTCAGAATGTGTTCGACTTTTATATGATCACAGTTATATGAATGACAATCTTAGTCATTTTTTAACTGTGACTTTCCCTGGTCTTCACTGGAATAAAATATATTTTCAGTCAAGGGTCACAACAGTCCTGTAGAGGTGTGAAGAATCCACCTTACATTGTCCTGAATCTTCACTTATGTGTGATGGTGTGGGCATGTTTTGAATGGTTATGACAAGGGTCTTTGGCCTTTGTGAAGGACACCATATATTTTGTCTTTTTCTTTTCTATTTTTTTGTTTGTTTGTTTGTTTGTTGAACCAATGTACCTGTCGGCATTTATTTTGTTTGCTACTCAATTATATTTTATGGTGAGAGCCCATACTTCTACCAACATGATAAGATAAAGCACAAAGCAGAAACTGTATCATAATGTTTAAAGGAGAATACCATTAAAAAGATTTAATAGACTGCTCAGGTTTCTTGATCTAAGGCTATAGCACACTTCTAGGAAGAAGTGGAGCGGCAAATCGGGGGGAAACTCAAATTAACAACTTCTCACTTCTAGTAATTACAGCAAACATCTGGGCTTAAGTCCTACTCTGTGTATTGTGAACAGCTGTCAACACATAATGCATGCATCTTTTCAAAGACAAACACCGCATCAAAATATCCATGAATACATAATTCCACTTCTAAGGAAATCCTTGACAATTGTTAAAGGAACAGCCATCTTTATGGTGTCTATGAAGAAACTCACTAAGCAGGGTACAGCCACAAATTATGGCCAGCAAGCTTAAACTACAAGCCTTTAGAACCGCAAAATTCACCCTGATCAAATCAGTACAAGTACAACTAGTTCCTGACATTCAGATTCACATATAAAGAATCAGGGTGGGGAACCGAAAAGAAAGAGATATTGACCACTCCTCGTCTGTGTGGCTGCCTGTTCCAGCCTGTTATTCCTAAATACCCTCAAGGGAGCTTATCATTCACATCTTAGGGAAATACATAGCTAGCTACCCACCCATTCTATTTGCTCAGCTTTTGGGTTAAACCAGCAGGGTTTCACAATTTAAGTGAAAACTGTGGTAGCTGTAGGAAGCACTAAAAAGTCCTACAAAGTTCAAATCTACCTACTAACAGTGAGCAGTTTTTCTATTGTTCTGAATTAGTGGTATAATTATTCCACTTCTGTGTGTGTGTGTGTCTGTGTTTGGCCTTACATGATACATAAAGCCATAAAGCCATTCTGTTGTGTTTTTGACAGAATGCTATCTAGTGCTATCTATCAACTACATCAAGGCTGCCAAGTTTTCCGTAAATTAAACATTCCTAAGCTCTCATGAGCTCCAAAGAATCACTTTTGGTTTTATTTAAAAACAAAAAGTTGATTATGACTTATTAAAAAAAAAAACATTCAGGCTACAAAGAAGGAAATCACTCAGATATGAATTACATCTCTGGGTTGCTTTTACATTCTATTGCAATAAATCACTTTTTTGGTTTTGATGCACAAAAGCAGTCTTGATTATCCGATAAAAACCTGACCCCAAGAGCTATGAAATGCAAATGTAAGATTATCAGTAAACCATCTTGATGAACAGTGTCTAGTCCAGTCTAGTCTAGTCGGGATTTTCATTATAAAAACAGTAACCTAGACAGAAAAAAAGCACATACCCAGCGATGTGGTTGAAGCTGAAAATTTGGGAAGATTTAAAAATAGACTGGATAGTATCCTTGGATCACTTAGTTATTAATGGTCACCAAACAAGCACAATGGGTCGAAGGGCCTCCTCTCGTTTGTAAACTTTCTTATGTTCTTAATGGCAGTTACTTCATGATTCTTCTAGATGTAATTTGAGAATTCCTTTTCACACAAAAAAACTGTTAAAACTGTGTAATACTATACAACATATCCTACTTTTGTATTTCTTGTTAGCAATTACTTCCAGTCCTAAACAAATAATCAAAATGCAACTCTGTGATCTGTTCCTTCCTGAATGTCTCACCTCAAGCAATTTTGTAATGAGATCTTCAATGCAGTGGAAAAAGGAACACAGAAATATTAATAGGTATTATTAGTTTTTCATTGGGTGTTAACCGCTGCAATATGCCACTATTTTCATGTTTTCTACTTCAGCAAAATATTTAGATTTAAATCTTTAGAAAGAGCAAAGGCAATGGTACATATTTGTACAGTACATGTACAGGAAGCATTCTATCTTTTAAAGAAAGGGCTACAAAGGTTGAAGTCATTAATGAGATTTGAGCAAACATTGAGAACAGCAACAGCTACCCAGGCTTTGAAGTTAAAAAGATAGCAGTAGAGCACAGGCTTAGAAGTCTGATGTGGTGAATTAAACCAATTTGTTCATGTTTCATCAGCCATTTCCCCATCAATTCAGTTTCAAGGCTGAAAATCATAAAGTGGAGTTAAATTCATGTTAACTCTATTTTTCCTTCACTGTTTTCAATTAATTTGAGGGAATGTAGTTGCTGCTTTGAAGACGGCGCACTGTCCATAAGAAGAGGTAATTGTGAAATTAACGAAGGGAGATTTCATTCTTACACAGGACATGTCACAATGCTCGATTTTCCCCATAGTCACTGTAAAACTATAATGGACAACTGTCAAACCTCTTCATATCGATATTATAACACCAGAGAGGAATATCTTGTTCACTGGATGGAAAGATAAACATTTGGATAAACATTTGGAAATGCCTATAACTTCAGCTTTTGTATACATTATACTCAATGTAGAGGGTAAATAAGCACTACCTCATTCATTTTTGTACTGTGAAATAGTTACAAACAAGCATATGCACAGCTGTGTTTTTGATGCATTATTCATATGCTATGTTGTGTTAATCAGGTAGCTGAGTGTTTGTCTAATGTATTTAAGTCTAGTTTTGAGGGTGGGGGTTTAATTCTAAAAGATTTTAAAACTCTTCAGCTAGTCTGATAGCCACCTGCATTGAAAGAGCTCTACTAGAAAATAATGAATCCTGACGTGTTAATTTAGTCATATTTTTCTTGTTGAAAGTCAAAAATGGAGTGCCTGTGTTTTACCTTTATTTTTGCTTAAGAATAAAAATAGACACCTTTTTTTAATCTGAACTTTATAACCCATAACCACTTACATAAAATAAATACCATGCAATAGCTGATACACAACTAACATCCTGCTAGTAATCTGCAACTGATATCTGTTCAGCTGGCAGGATCTACATTACATCCAGCTGGGATCATTTTACACCATGTTCGGTTCAGTGATTGTAACCTGAATGGAAACAAGTCAGTAAATTAACACTGAACTTGGACCACCAGCTACGTGAGCTTCTTACTATTCATACAAAGCTGCTCATAGAAAACAACCAACATTTTAACATTAACAACACTTTGGTTGCACTTCCAAAAGGGACTTTTGCTTAATTTAGCAAGTGAAAAATACTTCATATTGTGAAGCAAAAACAAATTGTGCACATTCATGACAATTATCATAAAACAAAAACTTGGCAAGGCACAATCATATTCACAAATTCGTATCATTTCTGTGTAATGTATTTGTATTGCGACTATGATATGCAATATCAAAATCATAAGCAAAACCCTGCAGAGATGATTTAAATGTAAAATAATTTGTTCCTGGTTTCTCATCAGATTCCTTCATGTTCCTCGATGTCTATGGGGCCGAAATAAGAGCCCGGAAAATTATTCAGTTTCCCTAATTTTGTGCCACCACATCTGAGAATAATGACACCACTTTATTTAAACAGAAATTATTACACTTTATGAAAGTTTCAAAAGTCACTTCAACATGGTAATGAAAAAAAAAAAAAAAATATATATATATATATATATATATAATGGATTTATGACATATTTAAAGGATTTTCTATTAGACAATTAAGAAAATTGCTTTGCTTTACAAACAATAGTTATGAAACAACAGACAAAAGAAAAGTGCACAAGCCATTGGGATGCGGCAGAGGACGACTCCAGGGTATACAGACAACTTCTTGTCCCCATTCCAACACAATGGCAAAGTCACTGATTGTAACTATAATAATGTCAAGACTAAGTGCTGATTACTAGAAAAACTGAGTGACAGATTGCAATAATTGCCACAGTAGCATTTGACCAAGCCATCATCATTAAGTGTCATGTTGTACTTTGTCCCCATCATGGCAGCAGATTAATTTTCCAAGATGACAAGGCCCAAGTTCACCATGCATTAGTTGTTATTGAACAGTTTCATCTGTCTTTCAGTACAGGATGCCAAGTTATTGCTGGTATTTTGTTTCCCTCTTCATAAATCCACAATACTTCACAATACTTTTTGCGGTTACATTTTTCTTGTGTGCAGTGTCAAATTGCTTCATAAATAACACAGTACTGTCTGCATAAGCAGTTTATTGCTGGATCATCTCTTGGAAAAGCTATTTTTCTTTTGGGAATATTCATGCTCTGTACTACTGTACAACTTTACAGCATCTTACAGATTTAATAAATTCATCTGAAGGTGTGTGTTAGTGTGAGGTTCCTGTCATTTGTTGTCAAATGGCTGATAATTCCATTAGCAGAACATGCAATTTTGCTAATTAAATCAATTCTCCACATTTGGCGAACACTGTATAAAGAAAACGTTATTTTCCCCAACGACAACTGTAACTTCTATTCAAAATCATAAGAATGCTTTTTGAATATTTGCACAATTAAAACAGTTTATTGTTGACATGCAAAAAAAGGAACAATCTACAAAAGGAATTGTGCAACTTTTTATTAGCTATCATACAAGTTTAAGAGAGAACTTGTATACTTGTATATTACAAAGTATTCCATGTACTGTTGTTGGAGTAACCTCCCACGGTTAAAGCCCTTTTCATTTTTCCATTCTTTACACATTCATACTCAGAGATGGAAGAAAATCGTCAGTTTTACTGGAAGAAGTTTCTTCAGCCAAAGCCAAAGTCTTTAGGCCTGTGTTCCTGTTAGAACTTCTTAGAAAAACCTCCCTAAAAGGAAAACATAAAAATGTATTAGAAAATCAACTTAAATTTAGATATGCATCTGCACTAGCAGGAACTATTTTACACTTGACAAATATTTACATTTGGATTATTTTTCCCCCCACTATTCATATGAAGTCAGCATAGAACTAAAGTGGTTTAAATTGTTAATGTGGATAATTAATCTTTGTCTTGAATGTTTAACGGGATCATTATAATGACACAAAGATACCTTTGCTGAAAAACAATCAGTAGCAAAAGTACCAGATAATTGATAAGATGATAAAGGAACCAGTTCAATTAATTTCACTTTATTTTTGGTTTTTTGAAATCTCTCTACTGCAATGCATCTTCAAAGGGAACTACTCTTTCAGGCTTCAAAACATTTTCAGCAATAATAAGCATAACACTGTGGAACACACAGCCTCCTGAACCATTTATTATTTTGCTTATAAATAAAACAAAACAGTTCCCCTAAAACAAATGTGTGCTCAGTAAATGTACTGTTAGCAAAGGGTGAACTGTTGCATAGAAAATATGCGGTCGTCTTCTTTCCTAAAACCATGGAAACAATGCTGTTTGACCTCAATTAATACATTCAGCTTAAACAAAGCATATAGGACTTGTCTGGGTGTTGAACATGTTGCAGCAAAATTCATTTTATTGAGCTCTGAATGTGTCACTTTTGCAAACAGTGAATTAAAGGCAAAACATAACACGATTTGCATCAGAAAATAATCCTATGAACAAACGTTGACACTGGAATATTCATGCCAACTTACAGATGCATTGATACATACAAATATAATTGGTTGCACTACAGTGAATCTGATATTCTCCAAATTTTTACCAGGTTTCATCCGGCATTTTTCGTTATGCACTTCAGTTCATGACTGGTTTGCTTGGTACCACAGAGGTTCTTTTAAATAGTATGAATACATTAATGAAATTGGGTACATTTAAATTACACTGGTAGTAATAATAGATTTTTAAAAGCAATGTTACACCTTCTGTGTAGCATTCACATCAATTTAGAATATCACTATCTGAAACTCAGCATATATTGAATGACCTGTCATATTATATTTTACCTTTAATTGTTCCTCACACATCAGTCTCTAGCTCTAGGTGGCTGATAATACTGTTGTGTAGGCCTTGTGCGTCTTGGTTGCCCATCCCCACCTCGACGATACTCTACTGAGTTTTCATAATATACGTCATCTTCATCCTGTGAGCAAACAATCAATTTAAATTGAATGTTTAAACTAAACTGTGCTGCAGCCTGATATGGTAGCAACAAGCAGGTGAAAATGTGTTTGTTTCGGGTTGTTTAATTTTGTGGGATTTTGGCAAGATCAAAACAGGTTGTATCATATTTCGAACTGGCTTTTCAATCTAATTCACACATAATGAATCTTGACCTTCCCCCCTGTGGGAATCCACTGTGAAATGCTGGGGTAAGTCCCTCCTTCACATTTGGGAAAGCCACAACATGTTTTGTTCTACACATGGTGCTAGCAACAGTATGAGAAAAGCTGGAATTTGGAATATCTGAATATACATCATCTTAACTTACACTGAGCTGGATCCAGGATAATGCACAAGTGGTACAACACAAAGCCTACATCACACAAACTATTTTAAATATATCACCAATTAATGAGTTGGGAGTTTCACTCAGAAGTGAAAATGCACTCTACACTGGACTGGTGTGCAGAAGGGGAAGACCCTTTTCTATATGAAATCATTTTAATTGACCAATACCATCAAAAAATAATAAAGACCTCAAAAAACAGACTGTAGCAAATTGCTTTTTTTTAATTTCTCTAACAGCACAACCAAAAATGTATCTATACCGCAATAATTTAATTGTTCAATAACCATTATTGCAGACAGGGAACAAAAGATTTAATACCAACAATTCAAATGCTGAAAAAATAAAAAATAATATCAAATCAGTTCAAAATTAGACCTCTTCAAATCCACACAGAAATGGAATGGGATATGACAAATATGCACCAAGTTCCCCTTTAAGAGCTTTAGCTGTTCCAATAAAATAAATTTTGCAATAAACAGACAGAGCTTTTAAACTCATGAAACCCAGGTCTCAAGATTTAGTGAACAGAAATAGTAACTGGATACTTTTCCATATGTAACAATTACAGAATTTAAATTAATGCTTTTCCATTGCATAGCTATATTTCTTCAGAAAAATATTGAAGCATATGCCTACATGTTAATTCTATACTTTTAAAATAAATAAATACTATGAAAATAAAACTGCTTTCTGCTTTCTCTATAAATTCTAATCGACAATTTAACATTCTGGAATTTGTCTATGGACTTGACCGATACCATTAGCAAGTTTATAGTACAATTTTCTATAGCATTCAATACCTTATATTTTATTTCTTAAATTATCCAGCTTACTCAACACACTGAGATGTATCCCCCTAAAAACAAAACAAGGCAATACCCACCCATGTCTCAGTGTGAACAGGTTTGATGTTATGGAGAAGCACTTCTTCATAGTTTCCATAATCACTGAACACTACTACAGCTGTGGTTCCTGCAGGATGTACAGCATTGATTCTGGCCCGGTAAAACTTTTTAGGGGAACAAAGAATACACATTTTTTAAAGAAACATGTTACATTTGTATTTATTTATATATTTGCCACATTCTAACCTCTGCAACTTCGGAGATGGTTCAAATTGAGTGTCCTTTAAGTACACAACCGAGTCCTCAACCTCTGTGCTGTAAATTATGCTGTTATATTTGGAGAATAAATACATAAATAAATATACAATTTAACATGTTCAATAATACCTGAGCTATCAACTAACAAACATGGACTGTGACCAGACAATTATCAAAAACTATCTGTAATTCGTGAGATTTGCTAAATTCATACATGACAATTCTTACATACAAGCAATTTCTTACCTTGTTATCTTCCCAATAAAGGGCAAGGCACTGGTCTCCTGGTTTCCAGTTGTCAAACCCTAAAGGGTTAGTTTCTGAAGCAATTGAAGCTTTTTCACACTTGATTGGCCCGGATCTTTTTTTTAGACCAGCATTATAGAACACATTTTTGTTCTCAAAATCTTCAGCAGAGTTGAAGCCTGTAGGTTTAATAGGACCAGTCCTTTTATGCTCCGACTCTCCGTTGTGGATATTATGGGTGTTCACAACAGTTCTAACAGTACTTAAGTCAGGGATCACAGTACTATCTTTAATGACCCATGAATTTGGTAAGTTCGGGGTATCAATTGCTTTTGACTTTTTTTCAATATTATCAGGGGTTTGAAATTTCCCTCTCTTTCGGTTTGCATCAAATTTGTGCTCAAGACGAGAGTTTCCTTTGAAGTCTTGGAAAGTGTTGCTCTCCATGGGTTTTAATTGCATAGTATTTTCCCGTGAGCCCTTCTTAAACAACTCCTCTGGGCCCTGCTGGAAATGTCCCGGCCCCGTGTGCTCTCGTGATCGTGCATTGCCAGGCGGCAGCTGGGCCCCCTTCTTTCCCTCCTCCAGCCATTTCTCCGACCCTCCAGAGTTAGTTTTGTCTGGGCCTCTCCATCGTGTCGAGCATGAATTGTCCTGGACTTGTTTGGAAAACTCATTGTCTTTTTGAAATCGTGGTGGTTTATCATTTCTTTGGGGCCTCATTTCATTGCGTTGAGGGTATTTTGTTTGCATGTGTTCTTTTGGAAAATTCTCTCTTCCTTGGTGAATTGTCTTACTGAAATGCTCCTGATTATTTTGCAAAAATTGGCTTTTTGGCTCTGTTAAGATAAACAAATACAACCATCAAACTTCTTTCATATCATACTAAAACCTATCAAAAGATCAGTGTCAGAGATTAAGACATTTAAAAAGTCAAAACTAAGAAAAGTGAACAAGGTCTCAGAATAGCAGGAAAAATGTCAAAACTGACAGAACATCCTTAGGCGTACATGTAGTCCTGTAATGTAAATCGTCTAGATGCATCAGGTGGTGCTAACCATGAAAAGGGTGCTGTGCAAAACAAAACTGTCTTCACTGCAATGTATATCTAGATCTAATAAATACGATTATATGACCACCCCTACTGTATACTGTACCTAGAAGAACTGATGCTGTTTTGAAGGCAAAGGGTGGATTTGATTTAGATTTTTCTTCTGTTCATTCACTTTGCATTTAGTTAATTGATAAATATAATTATTAACATGTCTATTTTTGAAAGCATTCTTACTTTACAGCATTTTTTCACACCTGCCTAAAACTTTTGCACAGTACTATATATGTGCAGAATTAATAGCAGTATATTTCAGTGCAGTAAATCAAATATTGAAAACAAGCAAACATCATATTTAAACAGTTACAAATGCATAAATTACACAAAAAATTAATCAAGAATGTAACGGAGCAAGAAAGTTTTTTTCCCCTCCAACATCAGAAACTAAATAATTATTTATATTCATCAGCTCCCTTCATTTCCTTACAAACCATATGTTATTCCAGCAAGCCAACAAACAGTGATCTCAGGGACTTAAGAAAAGCTGTCTAACAGAACCACTTTTAAACAGCTATCTTAATTCCTTCAATTAAGCCTCACCATCTGCTTGAATTCATAAGATGAGCATGGGTTAAAAACAAAAAGAAAATGCCACACCACACGTAAGTCTTAGTCTGTATAAAACACATTCAGGCAGTGTTACATTTATTGTTTTCTTATCATATTTCATACTGAATATTAATGTTTCAGAGGTAAAGCTTCTTTATATTTGTACATTCTCGAAGTACATGGACGCAGCCTTGGCCCCCCCTCAGGACAAAGGGGATACGGATCCTGAACTACCTGGACGACTGGGCTGGTGTGCGCAGACTCCAGGCTTCAGGCGCAGGAACATACACCCGATGTCATGTCACGTGACTGCTCTGGGTTTCGCAGTTCACATAGAGAAAAGCTCCCTCGAACACGCACAGACGGTGGGCTTCTTGGGAATGAACCTGGACTCTCAGAAAATGCTCGCCTACCTGTCCAGAGACAGAATCGAGTTGTAGGAGAAATGCACGTGCCCATTACAACGCTGGGTAATTGCCCACAAGCTACACCCAGCGAGACACAAACACCACCCACTGACAGTGACCTGAACATACTGGCAGGCACTGTCCTGGTGGAGAAATCGGAACAATCTGTGCCTCGGCTCCCCTCTGGGATGCCTGCCCCAACGGGAAGTCATCATCACAGACGCCTCCAGAACAGGATGGGGCGCTGTCTGGAATGGGATAGGAGTCAAAGGAGTGTGCAGCGGCCTCTTGTCAGCCGCACACATCAATGTACAAGAGCTGCATGCAGTGTGACTGGCGCTGCACCACTTTCACCATGGTCTGGCAGATAGACACGTCCTTGTTCGGAAGGACAACACATCAATGGTCTACACTCCCCCAGACTATATTGTGTGGCGTGCAGACTTTTCCTGTGGGCGCAAAACAATCTCCGCTCCATACAGGCAATACACCTTCCGGGCGTGTCCAATACAGCGGCGGACATTTTCTCCAGGGGAGGTCCGGACAGCTCAGAGTGGAGAATGAATCCTCAGTCAGTAGAGCAAATCTGGAAGAGGCTGGGACGAGCTCAGGTCGACCTCTTCGCTAAAACAGGCAACAACCTCGTCCTCTGTGGTTCTCCCTGGAGATGGGAGGCAGCTCCCTGGGTGTGAACACCTTTGCTCACCCATGAAGGAACTGCTGTATGCCTTCCCCCCACTACCACTTCTTCCACTGAAGGAGTTCAAGTTCTCCTGATTGCCCCCCAGTAACTGAGACAATTCTGGTTTGCGACGCTGGCACAGATGATAAGCGCGGATCCATGGCAGCTTCTGCTTCGATGGGACTTATTGAGCCAAGCAGAGGGACTGTTATGGCACCCCAACCCAGCACAGCTGCAGTTGTGGGTTTGACCCCTGAAAGGCACCACCTGATGTCTCTGGGGCTGTCTGTTAATGTTGTGGAAACGCTGCAGTCGGCCAGGGCCCCCTCCACCGGGGCCCAATATACTTACAAGTGGTCAGCTTTCCAGAACAGGTGTTTAGAGAGAATTGTGGATCCAGAGTTGTGCCCCATATCGACAATCCTGGGCTTTCTGCAACAGCTGCTTGAAGATGGGAAATCTGCATCCACGCTGAAAGTTTAACTGGCTGCCATCTCAGCATGCCATGACAAGACTGACAATGTCTCCCCAGGAGCCCATTTCCTGGCAATCCAGTTTCTGAAAGGTGCGAGACGCTTGAGACCACCAATAAAGGACATGATTCCAGCCTGGGACTTGGAATTAGTGCTGAAAGGACTGAGCGGTTCTCCCTTTGAGTCCATCTCCACCATGGAGCTCCGCTTCCTCTCGCTCAAGGTAGCCTTCCTTGTAGCGATAACATCGGTAAGGAGAGTTAGTGAAATTCATGCCTTGTCTGTGGATAAAGCCTGTCTGATCTTCTCAGGAAGCAATGACAGAGTTACTCTCAGGATGAACCTGGCCTTCCTGCCCAAGGTCGTGTCAGCATTCCATATAAACCAACCTATTGTCCTGGAGTCTTTCCATCCCCCTCCACATACACCGGATGAGGGCCACAGACTACACACACTTTTCCCTGTCCGGGCCTAGAGGTGCTATATGCGGCGATCTGTGCAGAGCCGCAGATCCGACCAGCTGTTTGTCTGCTACAGTTCAACCACCAGAGGGAGGGCGGTTTCGAAACAGCGACTGGCGCACTGGGTGGTGGACACGATCCGGCTCACCTACGAGACTGCTAATGTTCCCATGTCTGAACACATCTCAGCGCACTCAACGAGGGGTCACGTCGTGGGCTCTTTTTCACGGTGCCACACCTTCACAAGGGTCTACCGCCTCAAAGTGCACCCAAGCTTGGGCTCCCAGGTACTTCAAACTGCTAACCCTCAGGCGCCGTGACGCTCTGCTATCCTTGTCATTGTGGGTTTAGGCTTAGTCAAGTGTTCTTTTTCGTTATGCAACCCTAGCAAAAAGAAAACAAAGCTCACCATCAATGGAGAATGCTCCCATCTTTGATTCCAAGAAATCAAATAGTGTACTAGGGCCTGAAGGCCTACCACCAGATAATTCTTCATCATCATCAAGTCTTGCTCTTCCTCTGCCTCTCCCCTTTCCTGTTTAAAAAAAAAAAAAAAAAGACTATGAAATACGTCTGGTATGGTTAATGCTTTGACAAGAAATATAATTATTCTTATCAGTTTCATTTTAATGTGTCATGCTTTGATCTAATGCCATTTAAAATTGCGATTTCCACAGTCACTTTAGAATGACTCATTAATTACACTTTTATTACCACTATAAATAAAGGCCTCAGTCATTCAAGTTCTATTACCTCTTGGCGGTGGTCCCTGAGTAGGTTTGGAAGGCCTATTGCCTGTTAACAGAAAGTTCAGTGCAGCTTCCAAGTTGTTATTATTGTCCATAAGGGCCTGCCGTGCATCTTCTTTATTAAAACCCATTTCCATGATGTCCCTTAAAGCCCTTTCATCCACCTGTAAAAGACAAGAAAATATATAAATATATGCATTGAAATGTGAATATATTTTTGACAACTGTAACAAATAACCTTACATGATCTAAATATTTGCAAATAAAATCAGTTTAAACTACAACAACATTTGGAACAACTTCCTTTCACATTTTATCAATCTGATAAGTGTTTTTCTAAAGCTTTGAAGTTTCCTCTTTCTCATACTTCAAAGAAGAATGGGTGCTTAAAACTTTCATTTTAGTTTTAACAGCATACATAGTTCATTTATAAGCAAAACTGACATTGCTTATTGACATTGTCATTGCTTTAGTGATACTTACCAACTCTCGATAAAGACTGTCGGACCTGTTTTCAGTCCATGCTGGCTTTTCTTCACGTTTTTTGGGGAAAGAGTCCCTATTCTTGTTGGTCAAGCCAGGTGTAGTGAGATTACTTCCTGCATTTCCTCCACCTCCAAATGTTCTCATCTTTTAATATACATAGAGAGATTTTTAAATACAGGAGAGAGGTTATTCTTAAGTGTTTACTCCAACACAGAAGAAAAAACACAATTACAGACTTAAAGAAAAAAATAGCAATCTCATACTTTCAAAAATTCTACGTAGGGCATCACATCACTATTTCAATACAATATAACAGTCTTAGTGTTATTTTCCAGTTTTACTTATAAATTAATATTGTGAGAAAAAGGATTCATTAAGAGATTCATGCTAAATAATCAACCTAATTTCTATAAATAAACAATATATCACTTAAAATACAAAAAAGCCAATCTGTAAAATACTAAAAAAAAGATTTTTTTGCATTCTAAAAATCTGAACTATAGTTCTTGTTTGACTCTGGTTATCTCCAGAAAGCCACTTCTGAGTACCTGCAGCTTAACAAAAAGTATGATGTCCTTTCTGATAGTCATTGTGGTTCTGTACAATTGAAAAAATATCTTCCAGCCTACCTCTTTGCTTTTTGCAATTTCTGCAATAGCTGCAATCCTTTGCTTTTCAAAATCATCATTTTCATCAGCAGGTTTCATAGCATTGGTGACCTGCAGTGTCTTTCGTTGATCAAGTTCTCTGGTATCCACTTGTTCTGTAGTAACACATTTCTAAAAGCAAAATATTATCTTAAGAATGTAAAAGAAACACAGTATGTATCAGGTATCCTTCCATGTAGATCCATTCAATAAGCAAAACCCTGTTATGACTTCAATATGAGGGTTTCTGGTTTAATCAAATAAAATCTGATATTTTCTTGAAAAATAAAATAAGATGAGAGAGGACAATGGTAGGAATACAAATTATTCAGTTGTATTGATTGTATGTGTATGTAAGTTTTAGGTAATAAAAAAACTACAGCAACTTTTTACAAAATGTTTAACTACTACAAAAACAGTTCACAAATTAAGCAGAAAAATCAACAAATAAAACCCTTCACAAAGATTAGACAAGAATCAGCCTGCAAAACAAACTCTTAAAGAAATACCAGCATGCATTTTATTTCTTGGAATGATTTATAAAAATGATAATGTAGAAGGATAAGCCGACAAATGCTTTTAAGAGACTTTGATCTTTTACTAAAAGCATATAGAAATTAATATACCATACTGTCACTGTTCTGATATCTGATGACATTTAATTATACTGCATTTCACCAGTTAAACAGACTGAAGCGACTCCGATAATGAGTCAGGGCAGTGTCTTTTCATAAAGCCACTGCACTCTCAGGGTAGGGAGATCATCAGTTTGAAGAAGGAAAACTTCGGCAACATCAAACTTACAAATTGGAAATATGTAAAAGAAAGTAAAACCTAAAAGGATAAAAATATGAGGTCTACCTCTCTGTGTGCTATGAAGAATTGAAAGATGATGCACACAGTGAAGAAAAAGCTAAAACACAAAATACATACTTTTATAATCTAGTGAATTCACTGTACTGACAAAACAATTATTTAAAACTTAACTGCTTTAAAGAATTGCCATTTAGGATTTTTAATGTCATATACATTTATGCCTTTATGCATATTTTTGCTTCAATCACTATAGGACTCTTCTGTCACTGTGGTTCACACCAAACATGTTCACACCAAATAAATGTGCATCATCTAGGCCTATACCTCCCAAAATCTTATTACCTTAAATAATAACATACAGATAAACATTGATACGCTGCAGGATGCCTACAGTTGGCGTCAGAATTCAGGAATCAGGATTGAAACCCTGATCTACCAGGTCATGCACACAAGCCCTTTTCTATTCTACTAAAAAATCACAAATATTGAATCACTTATCATTTTAGAATAAATGTCTGCAGCTGCAAATGTAATTGATGACATGCTGCAGAGCCGAGAGGAATTTAAGTGAATTACCTGACCAAAGGGGACAAATGGAGGTGGACCACCTTCAGCACCAATATTAGTTCTGCTGTGTTTTGCCAAACTCTTAAAAATGGAAGGAAGGAAAACAAATAGATTAGTTTCAAACAAGATCTTTACATGTAAATCAGTGTTTTATATTGTGAACAATGAACCATGGAACTATTTATCGAAGGTCCTGCTCACACTGGGGATTCGTGTTGTTTTGTTCGGCTAGAGAACAGTGCAAGCAACAAAGTTCAAGAGACCAATAAACCAAATTCAGTCTAACCAAAGAGAGGGTCTCGGCCTGTTAGGTATGTAAGGTAAGAGGCTCTTGTCCTTTCTGTGATCCCTAAAATAAGAATAATAATTGCTCTGGTATAACCTATCTTTTTTTTTCTCCTTCAATTAAACGCAATAGCAATTTTTACATTTCACTTCTGATGAGGTAGTTTTTGTTATAATTTGTAATGCCTCTTGTTAACCGTTAATTGATGATAATGTTTCCTATACCTTTACATGGATCTTTACAATTTGAGTCCTAAGAAAAAAGTGCATTTCAGCAAAGCAATATATTTGCAAAGCTTTATGACAAAATGAATAATACATATAGAGCCCTTTGATGTTGGTGTAAAATTACAGAATGTAGAATTTATTCTATCCGTGTCCCTTATAAGTATCATATGATTGTAAATACAAGCTGTAATAATAATTTCAAAGGGAATTACATAGTTGGCAAGATGATACTTTACAAAGGGCTGTTATTATCGGGTTCTATGTTTGGTTTGTTCTTGGTGTGTTGAAGAAGAACACAATTGCTAGCTGTCTGTGGTTAGAGTCCAATTCTAGACAACTCCTGGCAGTCTTTTACACTCTGTTTTGCTTACCACAACAGATTAAAAAATAATTAGCAGGATGGCAACCACAATATGCCATCTGTAAGATATAGAGATATAGCAGTAATGCAAGACAATGGACAAATTGGGTCCACTATTCACAAAAGGTAGCCAGATTCCTGCAATATTAACACAAATGAGTAGAGTTTTTAGAAAACATGGAAGTAAACCCATCTAATTTGTTAAAGCATATGCATTTTTATGAAAGCATCTGTATTAACAGGGGACTGCAGGAGACAAACCTTGATCTTAAAGGCTCACTTTATAGAAACTGTCCTTGATTACTCAAATGAATACATGAATACAGAAATACATTTAACTTTTTTTTTTTTTAACAGATTATATATTGCAAGACTTGCATTCTTAATATGCATTTTCAATCTATATAATTCATTTTTCAGTGGTTTTATACGATCAAATTAAGTGTGCTATTAAGTTTACAGTAAAATTGGGGGTAAAATTGGTTGATTTTCTAAATGGGTTCTACAACCTAAATTTCCTTTCAATTAAAGACTTTCAAGGAAAGACTGAAAGTAATTAGATGTATTCCTCACCCTTTGCAGTTCCCATTTTTCAATCATATGATCAACTTCTCCTCCAAGGACAACAATCTTGCTGTCATCAAGCAGTAAAAATCCATTCTTCACCAGAACTGTCCCAAGAAGTTTTACTTTTGTTCCAGGTGGGGTGTTTAAGCTAAATAGAAAAATAAAAAAATAAACCAGGACCCATCATACAGGCTTTATTAATAATCATTCTTTGCTCATCTCAGATATAGAAATAGAGGACTTGTAATGACACTGATGTATTTCTAGTTTTAGTGCTCAATAAATAAATATCAGAAGTATCTAGTTTTAGTAAAAATTATTTAAAACACTGTGGGCACAAAGATCAGTAAGAGTTAACGATATTGACCATTCAAATATAAAATAAAAAGTTCTGGGATCAATAAAGCAAGTCTGCAGGACAAAAGCTTTTTAAAAGTCGATGATGTGGAGCTACAAGGGGAGATCAAGAGGGAAATAACATCAAAAGCTACACTTGACTGATTTGTTCATATCAGTGTAAGAAATTCATTCCATTCATTCATTTATTTCCAACTCCATAAAGATCCCTTGGGGCACCTTTTGTGACTCACACCAAAACAATCTGGAAAAAAATTCCCATTGCTTTAAATCTAAATATTCCCATTCCCATTTAGGATATTACTCCTTCCCTGGTACAGAAGGTATAATCAGGCAACGGCCCCTGTCCTACTACCCAGAAAGTGCCCTCCTGCAGTCTCCCCCCACCGACAATTTGTCCCACCCCAGCCAACAAATCGCCATACCCTTCCTTATTCTCTTTTTGGTTCTGGGAAATATTCTAATGTCACAAGAATCCATGTAAACAATGCACTAGTTTATTAATTAGGGTTCTAAAGGCATTTTCGTTAAGGAGCCTGTTCTCATAAAATGATCCAGGCAGACCTGGACTTGCCCACCTGTAAAAGCTGGCTGACAGCCATCACTGACACTTAATCAGCCCTGCAATTTAAATGAGGTTTTGGCAACACACTAGTAGAATCGAGCTACATGTGCAGTTGGATATGAAGATGTGGATTTCATAATGCTTAGTATCACAGTGCAATTTAACATTGGCTTTGGGTGACAGACTAACAGTAAATTCCAAAAGACAGATAATTGCATTTTCACTTAATCATATTTGTCAGATCACTAAGGAATGCAAAATCTGTTGGGAAAATTATCAGAAGGTCAAAATTGCAGCCACACCTAAAGTATTTTCTAAAACAAAAATGTGTTTACTGCATTTGAAAGATTTTATGAATCAATCATTTGGAAAGCAGGGAGTATCAGTGTTCTACAATTGTACCTTTAGTGTATAAAAACCACCCCAGATAAAACAATAGCTATCAGGACATTGTGGGCATCACACGTATTGAAAAACTTGAAACAGTACTGGCACATCAAACACATCTAACTTATCTTTAGCTATTAAATTGAATTACTTATTTAATCAAATCTGCAAGTTGTGATAAAACAAGCAGAATGTGTAAGAACTGGGTATTGGGACCAGTGAGATTGTATGTTGTAATGAGCAGGAGGCAGTGAATTCAGCAGCAATTACAAATCATCTTTATGCAACCTGAATAAAAACATCTGCATCAACAGAGGCAAGGCCAACCCCACAAAAAACAAACTAGACTACAAACTTGCCAATCACAAAGGGGTAGCACACAAAGTATTCTTGCTTGGGGAAACTAACATACATATTTTGTCTAACCTGTCATTATCACTAACAGGGCTTTCACTTTGACTATTCTGAACAAACCAGTTCTTTGTAACCCAAGGCCATTTGTGCAGAGACTATTTCAGATAGATGCTTAAAAACATAATCATCACAAAGACTTTGTTTAATTTCTTCTTATCTGGTTGAGTGACTTTAAAATAAACTTAATCCCTTCAGTTTTTGCAAAACAGGGCACACTTTTATATTGCTATTTTATAAACAAAATAATACAACTATTTAAATCACCTTAAAATTCTTCACTGTACCTGTAAACATTTCTGTAACTATACATTTTGTCACAGATAAAGGTGTAGGCCAATTACATTTTAAAAATGTACATTATAACAGTCAATCTTAGACCTTTGTGTGTGCATTTATTTCATGCATTTTATTATTCATTGATTTGTTTGGGCAAACTTATTCTAGCAATATAAAATGTATGAAACCTAGAGAAGCCTATGGGGGGCCAAACAGGCCATAATACATTGGATTGTTTGCATACTATATTGGTTCACAACTTTGCATGCGTACTATATTGGTTTGTGTGTGTACCATATCGGTTGTTCACGTGACTCAAGTGAGCAGGGCAGGACTAGAGGGACGAAGGGAAATCAAGGCAGTAGCAGCAGTGCGAGCTTTGTCCTCAAGCAACACATTACTGAATGACTTAACCATGTCATCTGAGCAAGACATTACAGATCACTTTTTAAGTATGAATGTGTGTTTCGTCCCTGTGATATTTGTGTACTGCAGTAATAATAAATAAAATGTTGTTGTACCCGCAATGATGAGTTGGGTCTACTGCTTGGAAAACCCTGCAAGCCTTTAATACTAATCCACACTTATGATGTCCCACATAGCCTATCTACATTTAAAACATTTGATTTGCATACTGCCCATTACTTAAATAAAAGTTGTTGGATATTGCAGGCATTGGACTATTATTATTTTTTTCTTCTAAAAGAGCTCTAGCCCCCATTTGCCAGCATGCCTGAAGACCACTCTGAGTTATTTCTTTATCCACCATCTTTACAGGAAAGTGTTGTGCTATATAATTGAAACTTAAAACAGAAATGTTTAAAAAAACATCTAATGTTTGGAATTGTTTGCTAAATGCACAGAAGATCCCCAGAAAGCTTAATATAAGCTGTGCAACTGAAATTGGTATATCATGGATGAACAAGCAATCTCCGCAAACATTTAACCAAGTTTAAATTATGATGCATTATTTATTAGGCTTAATGCGTCGATTGAATAGAACTGAAAGCAGTGCACTAACTGGAGATGAGCTCGTGTTTAGTACGCAGCTCCATATTAACTCTGCAAGTTTGTTGCAACTGATCCATTATTCTTTTTATTATTATTAATAATATAACAAAAAATATATAATGTTGACACAAACTCTGAATTGTAGAAGGTAGTCTTTACTATAGTTAACCCAAATGTCAAGGTTACTGTGTTCCAGTGTCTTTAGTATTTACTACTTTCAGTATAAAGTGCAAAACCGATAGTGTGCGTGCAAACCAATATAGTGTGTACACAAACTGATACAGTGTGCCCAAGTACATACACAAACCAATATAGTACACAAACAAACTGATGTATTATGGCCTGTTTGACCCCCCATAGAAGCCAATTATCTTATCTCTTGAAGCACTGAGCAGGAAGGAATGTGGTCAGCAAAGCAGTATGAAACTGGAGATTAAATTAAGTGAACTGAATGTTTAAAATGCAGTTTCATAAGAAACAGATTTTTAAACATGTATGTAATATGTTTAATGAACATAACACGTTTCTGACAGTGAATTGAATCCTATTTACATGAATTATATTCCAAAAGCCAAAACAATTCTGTTACAGCATTATACATACATAGTTTGTACATCCGTCCCTGTATGATATCGCACCAATGCCATTGTTTACACAGCATACACAGGCATGGGTCCTGCGCAAGCATGACAATTACTTTGAGAAAACTTTCAGAAGACATTTAATAAAGTCAATTAAGTTTTGTTTTAAAAGGAGTATGCTTTTTTTTTTTTAAGTTTGTCAACAATTATGCGAATGTGTATATTTTTAGTATTTGCTCATCTAAATATAAGGCTTGATTTAAACAGTTTAAAAATAGGAATAAGACAAAATTCTAAAAAAAAAAAAATTGTGAATAGGTTGCAGAGACAAATATAAGCCTCTACTGTGCCATCCTCAGAATCAGTATTCTCTGTGCGATCAGGACAGAGGAGCCCGTACACCAACTTCATTTTTCATTTTTGAATGGTTAAGTGTTTAGACATGTCTGTGATTAAACAAAACACCCTTTGATGACAATACTTTATTTCCTTAACATCAAAGGATTACAAATAAGGAAAAACCCTACAATCTGAGTTGTGTGCGTTTTATTTTATACATTACTTATTCTAAGTGTACACAGTGACACCAATATTGTTTCCTCACCTTATTTTTGACAAGTATTTGAATTCAATCCCCACACAGTTGGTATGGCCATCTGTCATTTGCAGCCTTAGCATCCGTGGCGCTGCTTGCGATTCTTCATGGTCTTTAGGAGCTGCCACATTTCTGATTTTTTGTAGTTGAAGAATACATGGGCCCTCAAGCTATGAAAAAGCATGAACAATAATTCAGTTTTATTCCATTACTGAGCAAAAATAACTTTAGTCTTTTTTTCCTCATCCTTTAAAAGTGAAAACTAAAATGCAGGGCATTGGAACGATTACATATTACAAATGGAAAGGAATTGGGATTTGGTCTACAAATAAACACATGAAAAAGGGCAACTGAAGCCCTGTATTTCCCAGCAGTACATCTACCCTGACAGCAAATCCAACAAAGGACTACAAAGGATATAATATTATAATTCTATTATTTTCTGTCACAGAAATGCCAATATTTTTGTAAATTCTTTGAAAGTCTGGCATGTTTCTAAAGTATGGTACTGCTGATAAACACATTTTCTCCTTTTGCCTGTCAGAGACATCTTGTGGCCATTAGAAGTAATGCTTCCATATTTCACTTTGACCCTTGATATATAACATAGGCATCACAATCATTATGATTTTAAAAATTGGCAGACATATGAGCAATCATAATAAATATACCAATTTATTTTTCAATTGTTCCTGCAATATTTGGCAGTTAAAATAAAGCATTAAAATAAAAATATAACATCTCACATCTGATAAGATTGTCATACTTCTTTCCTTATATTTTTTGTCAATAGGGAGGGTGGTATAATGGCTCTAAGCCCCAGGCAGGATGTTGTAACATCCCAAAGTTGTTTGATGGGGTTTAAAGCAGAGATGTGGGCCAGATACTGAAAGTCTTTAATTATCCATGGATCACTGCCTAACAAACATACTATTTTTATATTTACATTATTATAAAATAAAAGCAAACATCTGTAATATGCAACAATTAAGCTATGTCAATAAATATATATGAACACGTATTTTACATTACAAAACATTGTAATTTCTACAGGCAACAAAAGTGACGGCAGAAGTGATTTCAACTCTAATTAGTCAACTCTAGCACTAGTCTAATTTTAAATAAAATCAAACATTTGTATTTAGTATAACGCCCTAATGTACAGAGCACTTCAAATAATGAAAAGAAAAGAAAATCCTTACATTAAAATGTTAAAGGACTATATGCATTTTATCAATGCCTGTTTGGCACTTTCAATCAAGACCAAAAAAAAAAAGTTTAAAGCTAATCCTGATTATTGGGAATCAGGATCTCTGATCAAGTTCCCATTCATATACTCACTGTTGACTGAATACAGAGAAGTGAAAACATGATTGATTTTGTGTGGCTGTTCTTGGTAAATAAACTAATGAAGAAGGTGTATGTAAGGTTACATATGTGGTGTTCAACAAAAATAAGAGTGCTTAGTCATAGAACAACAAGCAACAATTAAATACTTACCACAAGGTTTCCGTTTTAGCCTAGAGATGAATTTATGCATGGCTTTTGCAAACAGGCCAGAATGCAACTACAACCTCTAATTGTATCCCATGACAAAAACATGAGAGCAGTACACATATGGGGTTGCTAGTGTTCACATTGGTCGAGCGCCAGTATATAAAGAGCAGCGCTCTGGGAAATGCTGGCTCATTAGAAGGTCTTAGACAAAACATTAGTTGTGCAGCAATACTGCCAGAATTGGCCTCTCACAGTGGCAGATATACTGGCTTCATAAATCAGGTCATGCTGGCATTTCCATAGAGTATGAACAAACCTAAGCACATATTGTGACAGTTTGTTGTTCATAAATGTCTCATCATTTGATCATCTGTAATGGTTTATATGGCAACAATTAGGATAATTAATGGTTTGAGGCAAAGATTACAGTTTTATATAATATACATATATACACAAACTGCTACATATAAGATAATACAGGTAAGTATAGTGATTGTGTTGTTTTTGTTCCCCCCCACCTCTTAAAACCTGTGTAATATCCCTTATTCTCCAATTAAAGGACACAGGGAGCTGTGGGGCAACAGCACAAACCACTGCGCCCCCATGCCTCCTGTGTATATCAACCAAAACAAAACAAATGCTACACATCTTTCATTACCCATTCAGCACAATGACAACAAATACAATTTACTATGACAACCAGTTAACACAAACATTAAGGGATATTTCTATAGATATAAAATCCTCAAACAATAACCAAAATAAGTAACAAATGACACATGACAAAATGCGTGTAATTAAATTGTACTGCTCAAACAAGTTCATGCATTGCTTATCACCCTTCTGCAACCTACAACGGGCACACATAAATCAGACACTGCTGAATAACTTACCTTTTCAACTCTTCCACTGTTGATTTCACTTGGCAGAAATTTCTTTCCAAGGGGTCTCAAATCACTCTACAGATAAATTAATAACACCAGTATTACTTAATATGCAGGTTTGAAGATTTTTTTTTTCATTGTAAATGATTTGAAATTGTTAGGTTACAAGTGATGTCCATGAAAGCCATTCACACATTAAGATTTGATTCTTGAAGTTAATTATAATAACGGTTAACAAAGAGGCATATTAATAATTAATTGACACAATACCATTGACTAAACATGCTCATTTAAGGTCACAGTAAATCATATTTTAAATCAGATGACAGTAAACATGTGTAAACAATAACAGCACCACTGTTTTATTATACATAAATGATCAATGTTTTCCACTAACATCTATAATCACAAGCAGAGAATTTTCAAAACTTGAACAGAAAAGACTAAGTACAGATCAAAAAAGCTGTTGTCTTATCATAGAAACAAATACTTAATCCCTTTAAAAATGCATGTGTTGTTTCCAGTTCTAATCTCTAGCAGGAATGATATATAGGCAATGAAAACAATGGATGTAAAACAAACCTACATTCAGCACAACTCTGATTATTTCATGAATGGAAGATTTTTCGGAAGAATTTGTGCAGGCTTCTATTCCCTCATCTGAAAGAAACCTGTGAAAACAGAGGAAATATTTCCAAATCAAGTTAAATTCATAGGGGGTGGTGGGGGGTTCAATATGCTATTTTGACTCCAAACAGTATCACTGAACAATTTGTGGAATATAGGTGATGTATACAAAACTCTTTTTATCAAGGTAATGCATAAGAAAAACTAGGCTTAATAAATAATAGGCTGGCCTTAATATAAGTCACAATTTTCTCATTTATACACACTCAAAGTATTCCAAAGTGGGAATAAAATCATATCTGAAAAGTAACGCAAATATTATGGCATGACCCTTAAAAAGATCTGTCATTCATTTGAATTAATTCTTCAGAAGCCAGTAATGAGAAAGTAACAGCAGCATCACCTAGTGGGAGCAAACTGTCAACTGACTTTTCAATCTCTGCACTGCCTGATAAAATTAAGATAAATGATTACTTTTTACAGAAATAAATTAAGAGTTTTACTACAATCTGGTTATTTACTTTATTGGACATGCATAAAGGCCTTGCAATGTATGCATCAGAAATATGTATTTAGTGAATTATACCATGATAAACACAAGCTAACAAAAGGGAAAAAAAAAACATGCAAATATGTTTCACCCCATGTCTGAATAAACTAACATTTCGCCCAATGTCATTGATTGCGCTACGTTTTGCATTAGTAATGCCTTTAGTTCCACAGTTGAAACATATAATGGAGACACAGATACTACAGAAATAATCAACCAGCATTACTACAAATGCAAGATAAAGGCGCTTTCATAGACCTAATATCAACACTACTAAGAAACATGTAGGCTAATTTAACTAGCTCTGCTGTGGATAGTGGCATTGTGTGCTTCCCATGTGTAGGCTGTAAAAGCTACATCATGTGCTGGTGAATAATACCCTCAATGTATCCTACACGTTTAAAGGTAAATGTGTAATAGTATATCACAACATTGCAATAGCTATTTTTAAATTGTGTATATGATCACTTCTGTACATCTCTTGCACATTTCTACACAATTCAGAATGGCTTTAATACGGTACATGAACAGCGTTTATTTTAATGTATGTATGCATGCATGTGCGTGTGCATATGATGTGATAGATACTTATACAGACATGTTAAAGCGATACACGTATTTTAAAGCCATACAAGAGTTGAAATACAAATACAACAAATACGAGTGTACATCTTCTTACACACGGTATCTGGGAACTCAATGCTCGGTGGTGAAAAGTTATTATACACGATAGCTACATAAGGCCTTCACGCAATACCAGTCTTCATCTTTATTAAATAGGAATATATCGAGTCGATTTATTTATTTTTACTAGACACACGAAAAATGAATCGTATATAATTTAGAATAACTCACTAACTAGTACATTTTACGATATTATCAATGAATACTAAGCTACCTACCAGCCTTCTTTGGAGAGAGCTGAGCTGAAATCAGCCATTTTTCCCCCCATACGGGTTTCAAACAATCGGACTAAATCGTATTTTTAACTTCACTTTACAAACAAGTATTGATCACTGTAAAATCATATATTAATGTATTGATATTATATATGTATTTATTTTATTTATTTATTTAAAAAATGTTTACGAGATGAAAGAATACAACAAACTTCTTATAAGGGTTGTAGGTCAGGGATGAAAGGTCATTACGCGATGACGATGCACGTATGCATTCCAAAATGAGGCCAGAGAGCTCCATGTTACTAAGGGATGGAAGACTAGGCTAATTTACTTTTTACACTATTTTGGAGTATATTTTCGAGCATTAGACAGTATGAATGTATGATTACGCACAAGAGATTTACCTTTACGTTGTAAATTATCAGACTTTAACCTACATTCACTAGTATCGACTAACTTACACATTGTAGTTACACTGCATCTGACATACATACCTATTTTAACTTTATGGACACTAACCTACCTGCTTTAATATTATATTACCGCTACACTATCACAGATGCATACCTTAACCTAAATATTAATACTACAGTACTCTCTTCAACTTGCTTACATACTATCACTGATACTAATCTCCAGACTACAATACAAATAATACATATTCAAGAATAGGTTATCCAATAGTACTGTCACATGCAGTCAAAATATCGTCCAGTGTTCAGTGAGGATTTTCAGCTGTTGAAATTATGAGTCTCTGCTTAATTTTCTATAACATGCATGGCTTGTATTGGCATTAAGCTGCAATAAAACAAAGTGAATGATTCAAATGCTTTTATTTTAAAATATAATTACTTGACGGTCATATGAATATGTATATACAGTACCTCTGTCCATTCCCTATAAAACAATTGCAGCACACTGACAAACATACAATAGCTATACAAGTGGTGTAGTGATAAAATAATAAGCTTAATGTATATGAGCCAATGAGACAGTGACACTTACTTTTATCACATGTGACAATAAAGTGCAGTGTGGTGTGCTGTGTTTAAAACATGGTGTAGTGTACCATAGTAGATGTATGCTAAAGTGTTTCGTGGTGCATCTGGTAAAAGTATGGTAAAGTGTAGTGTGGTGTACTGTGGTCAAATCATAGCAAAATGTAGTATGGTGTTGTGGTATAAACATAGTAAAATTTGGTGTGGCATACTGTGGTAAAACACAATAATGTGTAGTGTGGTGTACTGTGGAGAAAACACAGGAAAGTGTATGGTATACTATGGAAAAAGTATGGAAAATGGTTGTGTACTGTACTAAAAACACTAACTTGGAGTATGGTGTACTGTGGTAATAAAGATAATTTGTCTGTGACAGTACTTTTTGCATAATATATTACTAGATATTTATTATTTTTAAGGTATTATGCAGGTTAAGATCAGTGATAGTTTGTAATCAAAGTAGTAGTAGAATTTAGTTTAGGCAGTAGTATGCATCAGTAATAGTATGTAGAAGTAATCAGTAACAAGCAGAATACATTATGAGGTATATAATATAATATAATATAATAAGGTAATAAGAAAAAATAAGCACGAGTTTAACTTTACTAAAGTATTTTGTTTACAATAACGTAGCCAAATACAGTTTATCAGTAGAGCCAGTGTACTTGATTGCTGTCCATCAGTTCTCTTGACCATATCATAAATTATGAAGTCTAGAAAGAATATAAAAAAATAAGGACTATGAAGACAGGCTAGTCAGTTACATTTTGCTTATAAATCTTTTTACAGTGTGTAATTGTATTTTGAGAACTAACTTTATTTGTTGTTCATTGATCAGGAAAGTGTGCTAATATCCATACACTCTAGCATCCCTCACAACATTACCAACTGTAATGTAATGTAATATATTGTCCCCTTATGTTAACCCTTCTTTAATATCCATTTGATTATTCCAGATTAGCTGACATTCATGACTTTGATGATGAGCCAAAGCTTAGTATCTGTGGAGCTGAATACACTGAGGAAATTGAGTCTGACATTACAGGCATTCCTGAGGTTGACATGAAAATGGATATGTTAGAAGAGGTACTGTGGCCTGCATATATGAGTTAAACAAACATATACACACAGTTTCCTGAGTATACTTGATTACTTTTTCAATTATGTAGTGTAATACTGTAATCCAGGGTTATCTATTTTAATCATTTTTATATTAATGTAAACCAGAGTAAATGTTTTTAATATTCTAAAAATATTATTAAAATGTAAAAAGTAGAATAATATTTAAAAAATATATGGCATGGCATTAACCTTAAGGGACTTTGTTATTAATAATATATATTTTAAAATGAGCACTAAGAATTTGTTAAATCAAAAACATTATTTGCTTCCTCTAGACCAAAAGTGAACCAAAAAAACGATCAAACCATTGCATAAGAGAGCATCATCTATTCTTGGACAAACTATTATTTGGTTCATGGCCTTTGTGCTGACAGTTGGATTGACACAAGAAGCTTTGAGTCATTTGCTTCAAATGCTTGTGGCACTTCTACCACCTGATTTACTCCTTCATATAATAGAATACTTTTTCAAAAAGTATATATATATTTTTGAGGGTGTACATCTCTACTGTCCAGACTAATAAAAGAAAGCTTGGGCAGTTTTTGTAACTAAAACTTTTCTATGGATCATCTGTATGAAGATAGAAATGTTATAATAATGCCTTTAGTTCCACAGTTGAAACATATAATGGAGACACAGATACTACAGAAATAATCAACCAGCAATATTTAATAGATGACATATATGATGGTTACATGTAAAAAATAAATGAATGAACAAATCATTTAAAAAAAGGAAAACTCTTTTAGCTTAACACTCAACTCAGATGGCATCCCAGTCTGTTCTATATGGCCCATGATGTCCTTTATAAATTAGCTGCTTCCCCAGATTCCCAAAAACGTTTAATACCTTCTCGGGTATGGTTTGGGGAAAACACGTGATTACTACATTTTTCAAGCCTTTCATCAATGAAATAAAAATGTGTCATTCTCAGGATTAAATTGGTAGTGTAATGGTGATACAACTCTGTCATATAATATTGTAACGTACTGGGGGGTTCTGGCCATGGTGAGATTCGAACCTTGGTTTCCCACACAGCAGTGCAGTGACCTCACCGTATGACTAAAAGGCCCAGGCTTCAGGATCGCTACAAGCTGCTCCTGTGAGCTATTTTTCAAAATGTAAAACAGTTTAAGGTTAAATATGGTAGCAATTGGTGTCTTCATCCTGGACAATATGTATAAAAGGGGAAAGGTCAGAACAAACGCATGAGGGAATGATAAGTCAGGCACAATCTGCTTGCACTGCTCAAACAGGTATGTATGGAGTGAAAAGACTTCCTTTTATTTAACCCAGTAGAGGATAAACCTGCTATGCCAATAGACCAGTCTCCCAACATTCCTGTATCCCTTGTAAGTCAGTTCTTCTCAACACATTTTTCAATCTTTTTTATTTTTTGTAATGCCATTTATACATTACAAAAACAGCGTTGCCCTGATTGATATATTTATTGCACCTAGATACTGGCACACATTTGAAAAGGACAGGAAATTATATGGTAGATGTCACATGTTTTATACTGTTCACATATTGCTCCACATTCCAGATACAGTTAGAAATTGGGGTCCTCTGTGGTGCTATTCAGCATATAGTTTTGAAACATGCAATAGCTTTTTGTTGAAAGTATTTTATAGGACTCAACCTTAACCACTGCAAAAAGTTTCTTTATTTTTGCTTCTAAAGCAGGTTCAAGAATAAGGGCAGGGAACAATGCAGGCGGCAACAACATCCAATCGAAATTTGTTTGATACCTTGCTTGATGGGTACCGTACTTTTGTGGTGCTTTTTTGTTTGGAAGCGGCTACAGACGAACATGAAATATTTATGAGACGTTTGCTGTGGAAAGGTCTGTACATGGATGTGTCGATGTTCTAGCTTGTCTTTTGTAACAAAGCTTGAATAAATGTGCAGATATATCAAAGCGAATCCTGCAAAACAGTTCAAAAACTAAACAACCCTATAGTTAAGATTGGTCAAGGGCACTTGAGTCAAATCCACTCATTTGTTACAGTGACACAGTGATGGGACTGGACATGCCTTATGTCTAGTCAGTCCAATATAAATAACAAAACCTGAGATGATATCTTCAAAATGCAGCACAACAGGTCCTACTGTGAAGTACACACAGTATATACAATCTATCAATTACGACCACTAAGGTAACAGAGATCATCCATTACATCACTACTACAGAAGCAGTTTAAACTAAAGGTACACAGAGCACTCAGGCACTCTGGACAGAATAGGAGAGGATTGTGCAGTACGATTCGGAAAACATCCATCTTAATTACATTTGTTACAAGCATTACAGCATATACATTTGTGCACATCAACCTTTGGTTTTTGCTGACCATGCTGCTGTCTCGTAATTGCAAAACACTAGACCAGTTCTATTGCTAGTCCATAAATAGTACTTTAGAACTAAACAAAGCACACTATAGCTGCTCATTACAATTGTATCCAAGAATTTGCAGGTTTTCCCCAGTAGGTATGGACTGAAAATGTTTGCAATGGCAACAAACTCCAAATGATGATTAGATTTCCCCCAGTTTACTTTAGGGTACTAAATTAAACCACCAAACTCTGGAGTTATTTTACTGACTCGAGTTACAATAAGAAAAGTAATTAAAGATACGTTTTCTGAAATGAAACCAACATTTACCAGATATCTGTATAAGTTAGATTGCTGATTCCCATTGATGTGCCTGTCCTTGATTTGATTTTTACACTAAAATAATAATAATAATAATAATAATAATAATAATAATAATAATAATAATAATGAAGGCCCCATATAGACTTATTTGATTTTATATATAGTTATAATTATATATTATTATAATCACTATTCATATTGAATGAACAAGATTCACACTCACTACCTATCTAGAGAAACCTCATCTGGGAACAGGACTGGCAAAATAATAATAATAATCATCATCATCATTATTAAAGTTGAATTCTCCCTACCCTCTTCTTCATATTTGAGACTTTGTTTAATGGAAGCAACTATACATTGGATAAACCTATTTGCAACTATAACCCCACCTGAGGCTGTGACAATTAACAGGAAGGCCTGTCCTTGTATCTATGAATGCATACAGCCAGTGCTTTAAATGCTGCTTCTATTGACCTGTTGTGGTGTTTGAAAGCAGACTGTAAAGCAGATTGTACCATGATAGCTTCAAGAAGTCTGACTAGACTGTGTTGATTGATTGCACCCCAAATTAAAAAGAAAGCACTTAATTAAACTTTTTCCATTTCCTTCTTCTGATGCTGCAGTGGCTCTGTATTATAATAGTCTTTCTTGACATTTCTTTGCCATCCAAATACTTCAGAGTTAATTGTACCTTGTCAGTTTTGTTGTTTCTTTTCCTTAAATATGATAATTTTACCTGAAGCGTATAGTTTTTTTTTTGTTTGTTTAAAAATAACTGAATGTGCATCTATAGTTGGATTAGTCAGGCATATGCACATGTGAACAGTTCCAGCATTAAGAGGAGAAAGCTCGCTGTGCGCAGGCCTCTTATCCCAGCCCATATCCCAACAGTACATGAACGACAGGCTTCTTGTCCAACCACATACGCGCTCCACAAGACTGGCAAAGCTTTCCACCAACCAGCGCGAAGGGAGGCGGTACAAGGGCGTGTCTGAAACAGCTGATTGGTTTAGAAAGCAGGGTCACTACTCTCAGTATGGCGGGATTTTTCAGATTAATGTCAATTTCAGTTATAGTTTAAAATGCGGTTTGTGTGGATCACTTTGTTTTGGCGTAGTTAAGCAAAGTATGCGTCCTGTGAATTAAAGCGTTATTTACTGCCTACTACCAGAAATATGTTTTTTTAAGAGCTGTTTAATCCTTTTTTCCCTGAAGGTATCGTACCTTCTCTAGTTGGATTAGAGGTTTCTTTGAAATCCTTAGCCGAGCCGCCTGCAATTAGCTGTCTGCGATTCGGCGGACATCACCCAACTGGAGAATAATATGCGCCAGGAGAAGTAACACAAGAAAATAGAGAGATTTGTTTTACTAGCTGCATGTCATGGAGAATTACCATCACCATCGCCATGAGTCTTCTGCCCACGGAAGGGAGAACAAATTGAACCGAAAGAAAGTGTTTCCCGGGGGAGTGGGCTCTGGCTCTCACGGGGGACATGAGGAGGGCGAGAGGAAACCTAAGTTTGTAAGTATAACATTGATTTATGCTATAGCTGTCATTTCTTAGTGGCTTGTTTGTCTTCACACTAGCCGAATTGTTTGTTGTGGAGAAAAACAAGGACAACAAACACACCTGTGATATTATTAACCCGGACGGATTGATACTTTTTTTTTTTTTGGCATATTTAATTTGAAGGTGTGTAAAACAATACAGGCTGTTCGTATTTTTAACAGTATGGTAGCTATATGTCATTGAAAGAAATGATTAAAAAAAGTAGTTCAGTTTTCTAGCCTTTTCGGATCAATGGTTTTAGGCCAAGTGTCTAGTGCGTCACGTCAGGTGATTTCAGTCGCATTCATTTAGCTTTTGTATGCTGAGTCCCACACACAATCCTAGGGACAAGCTTAAATACCACTATAAATAGGATAAATAGGTGTAGTCTTTAAGTGAAATGCAGTACAGTACACTCCTGTATGTAGGTGTGCTATAGACTGTACAGACAGATTGCACTGAAGTGTATACAGTTCCACTATAACATGTTTCGGGCCCTTTTTGAAGTTGCATACCATTAACGTTATGTCATAATTGTGAAACAGTAAAGGCGGGAAGAAACAAACTAAACAAGTATAGGGAGGTCCCAGTGCTAAAAGGAAAAATGCACTGATTTAGTACTGATAGGAAAAACACGAACACTCCCTTTTCAGTCTCAACATTAACAGGAATAATAAGTGTCTACTCAGCCTATCCAAATGAATATAACCTTTTTTTTTTTTTTGTCCTCAGATGTGCTCAATAATGATGTATACATCTTTAATACAAGGCTTTACTAAAGCTGTCATGTTCCAGTTTGTTGAAGTTTGAAGACTTCTGTGAATGGGTTGTTCTGGTATGATGCAGTGTGGTGAAGAACACATGACTACTTTTTTGGGCAGGGTGTATCTCCAACAAAATGTCATCCCACAATTTAATGAATATGCATTAATGTAGGGAAATCTTTAAAAAACAAACAAAAAAATCATTTGTTATTTTATTCAAGGCACCATTTTTTAAATTATGACTTTGCTTGATGTTTTGTACACTTGTCTCAGTAGACTGTGCTTTAAATCGAAATGTAAAATTAGCAGGTGGAGGCTGATTAGTGGACTGTAATCCTGCAACACTTAACCTATGTGATGACCTGCCTGGTTGTATTGTGTCTGAGCTTCTCATCATGGACAAACAAGCAGATTTAGCAAAATGATGTCCAGTCTGAGGCATTACTACTGCTTTAGAGTTGTTTAGCTCTTTGCTTCCTGTTTTGCTTTTCCAGGTTAAATATGGAGTTCCGAGAGACCCTGGGTATGTTGATTTAGATGGAATAAGGAATAATTAAATATTTACTACTGAGTAGCTGAATGATTATCAGTGGAAATCCATCTTGTTTGTATTGTTGGAGAAATTGTGCGGTGGGTGTCAAAAGCTAATACAGACCCTGTCTTAACTAATTTACAATCTTTACATTTTCCTCTTAGCTATGTTTAACAAACTCTGGTAAAATAGAATTGACAAGTAAGTATAATGTCATTAACAGCATTTTAACACTGAATACATCATGTAATGACATAATGAGTGATGTAAACACTTTTGGCTATAACCTAAGTACTTCATGCAAAAAACATTATAGTTGTATTTCGTTTCTATTTTTCCATTCAATAGTGATTCTATAAAGACATTTCCTAGTAGACAGTTCACTTATTCACGATACTTGATCTCTAGCTCCCTGGCCCAAACTTTCTACAAGTTGCTGAGGGAAAGACCAGGTTGGTCATGCTACAATACACACAACTGCCTTCTTAAACCAGATTGGGAGCCCTTATCCATCCCAGATAGAACCACTTTAGCCAGTCCACACTAGATATGTGTAATTCAGACCTGCTTCTGGTCATTAAAGCTTATATTTTAACAGAAGGTCTGCTCTACAGAGGGAAAAAAAAAAGATACATTTTTGATTTCATGACTTGGTATTTTAAGAGGAGAGTTTAGCTTGTGGTGAGTTCAGTAATTATTGTGCTGCTTACAATCAATGGATATTATGGTACCGTAGATATGGCAGGAAAACAACGGGTAGGTATAAATCTGAATCTGCTTATCAAAGTAGTTAAGAATGACATTGGTTAGAATAGTTGTGATGGGGAAAGTATTTAGATTCTGAATGTATTTACTGGGATTTCCTCAGGAAATTCAGAGCCTTAAAAGTTTTGATGTAAAACTTAGTAGTGTGCAGATGAACCCTAGGTTACCTGCTCTCTGAGGGTTTGCCTGGTGTTGCTTGAAGTGTTTTGAATTAAACTGGCTCTTGTAGTTTGTGCAGCTGTTTTGTTTGACAGGAATTAAATTACTATTCCTAACCTTTGAATTTCTGGCTATGTCATGACAATTTGCATATTTGGGAGTAGTCCTTAATTGTCTGGTAGCTTTAAATGCAGAATTACAGTGCTGGGAGTTTCTCAAGAAATAAGAAACCTCTATCAAAAGAACAAGTGTTTCTACCAGATGCATCTTCAAAGAGACAGGTGTCAGTTTCTTTACTGAATATTTTATAATTTGTTCCTGTTCAAATTATTTGCCTTAAAAGCTTTACAAAAGACCTGCGGAAGGCATAAATGACATAGGAAGTAAATTGCCATTACCCAGCTCTGAATGCTTTGTGAATTGGCACCTCTCTAACAAACTGTGCCTCCCAGGCAGGTGTAGCTTATTATATGGTTTATGCAGTTAGCCTATAGCTTCACAGATTGTTGTTTAATGCCCCAAGGTAACCCAGAGTAAGTCAGTGCTCCATCTGAGATGCTTTGTCCCCCCAGTGGAATTGTGTCTTGGGGTACTGTGACCAAAAACTGTTTTAAGTTGTGCCTGCCTGGAAGGTGACTTTATTTGAAAGGTTTTGCCTCTGGCATAAAAAAGCTTGTGTGATGGTAATTTGCTGCCCTTATATAGGCTAGACTTCTGCAGTGGGTTTTGTAAACTATGTTTTGTAAACTCCATAATGCCTTGCTGTCTCTCCTCTATAGGTTTTGCTGAGCTGTGTTGCTCCAATGATCTATGGGAGCTGTAGTTCTTGAACCAAATTCAGACAAACATATACACACATGGTACAGAGATTAACATCATCATCATCATCATCATCATCATTATCATCATAATAATAACGTGTACTGATCGTTCTACATGGCATAGTCTTGCATTTGAATATGATTATTAAAAAATAATGACTCCTATTGCTAGATTATTAAAGAAAAAGCATTATTATTATTAAAGTAATAATGAACTACATTATTGTTATTATTATTATGTAGTTAATTATCCTTCTTTGCATATTTTACATATCATTGTCCCATGGTGTTTGTTTGTGTAACTGAGGACCTATCACAGAGTGTGGGGGCGGGGCGAATTCTCCACAACAGGGGTGTCGGGATGGGGATGTATGGACAAATCAGCAGCAGATTTACAATGGACTCTGGAAGGGGCACAATATATAACATATATATGACCACTGACAGGTGAAGTGAATAACACTGATAATCTCGTTATCATGGCACCTATCAGTGGGTGGGATATATTATTATTTTTGTCATTTAGCTGATGCTCTTATCCAGGGTGACTTACATTTGTACCCATTTATACAGCTGGGCATTTTACTGGAGCAAGCTAAGTGAAGCACCTTGCTCAAGGGTACAACAGCACTGCCCCAAGGTCCAAATTGTGATGGCTAAGCAACTGGGTCAGAGCATCTCCAAAACTGCAGCTCTTGTGGGGTGTTCCCGGTCAGTACCTATCAAAAATGGTCCAAGGAAGGAAAAAGGATGAACCGGCGACAGGGTCATGGGTGGCCAAGGCTCATTGATGCACGTGGGGAGCGAAGGCTGGCCTGTGTGGTCTGATCCAACAGATGAGCTACTGTAGCTCAAATTGCTGAAACAGTTAATGCTGGTTCTGATATAAAGGTGTCTGAACACACAGTGCATCGCAGTTTGTTGCGTATGGGGCTGCGTAGCCGCAGATCTGTCAGGGTGTCCATGCTGACCCCTGTCCACTGCCGAAAGCACCTACAGTGGGCACGTGAGCATCAGAACTGGACCACGGAGCAATGGAAGAAGGTGGCCTGGTCTGATGAATCACGAGTTCAGGGTGTTGACTTGGCCTCCAAATTCCCCAGATCTTAATCCAATCGAACATCTGTGGGATGTGCCGGACAAACAAGTCCGATCCATGGAGGCCCCACCTCGCAACTTACAGGACTTAAAGGATCTGCTGCTAACGTCTTGGTGCCAGATACCACAGCACACCTTCAGAGGCCTAGTGGAGTCCATTCCTCGATGGGTCAGGGCTGTTTTGGCGGCAAAAGGGGGACCTACACAATATTAGGCAGGTGGTCATAATTTTATGGCTGATAGGTGTGTGTATGTGTGTGTATATACACTCACCTAAAGGATTATTAGGAACACCATACTAATACTGTGTTTGACCCCCTTTCGCCTTCAGAACTGCCTTAATTCTACGTGGCATTGATTCAACAAGGTGCTGAAAGCATTCTTTAGAAATGTTGGCCCATATTGATAGGATAGCATCTTGCAGTTGATGGAGATTTGTGGGATGCACATCCAGGGCACGAAGCTCCCGTTCCACCACATCCCAAAGATGCTCTATTGGGTTGAGATCTGGTGACTGTGGGGGCCAGTTTAGTACAGTGAACTCATTGTCATGTTCAAGAAACCAATTTGAAATGATTCGACCTTTGTGACATGGTGCATTATCCTGCTGGAAGTAGCCATCAGAGGATGGGTACATGGTGGTCATAAAGGGATGGACATGGTCAGAAACAATGCTCAGGTAGGCCGTGGCATTTAAACGATGCCCAATTGGCACTAAGGGGCCTAAAGTGTGCCAAGAAAACATCCCCCACACCATTACACCACCACCACCAGCCTGCACAGTGGTAACAAGGCATGATGGATCCATGTTCTCATTCTGTTTACGCCAAATTCTGACTCTACCATCTGAATGTCTCAACAGAAATCGAGACTCATCAGACCAGGCAACATTTTTCCAGTCTTCAACTGTCCAATTTTGGTGAGCTTGTGCAAATTGTAGCCTCTTTTTCCTATTTGTAGTGGAGATGAGTGGTACCCGGTGGGGTCTTCTGCTGTTGTAGCCCATCCGCCTCAAGGTTGTACGCGTTGTGGCTTCACAAATGCTTTGCTGCATACCTCGGTTGTAACGAGTGGTTATTTCAGTCAAAGTTGCTCTTCTATCAGCTTGAATCAGTCGGCCCATTCTCCTCTGACCTCTAGCATCAACAAGGCATTTTCGCCCACAGGACTGCCGCATACTGGATGTTTTTCCCTTTTCACACCATTCTTTGTAAACCCCAGAAATGGTTGTGCGTGAAAATCCCAGTAACTGAGCAGATTGTGAAATACTCAGACCGGCCCTTCTGGCACCAACAACCATGCCACGCTCAAAATTGCTTAAATCACCTTTCTTTCCCATTCAGACATTCAGTTTGGAGTTCAGGAGATTGTCTTGACCAGGACCACACCCCTAAATGCATTGAAGCAACTGCCATGTGATTGGTTGGTTAGATAATTGCATTAATGAGAAATTGAACAGGTGTTCCTAATAATCCTTTAGGTGAGTGTGTGTATAAGCTATGTAGTAATTTAAATGGTAGCCCATATTTCGGACTGTTTCACAAAGATGGAACACCTCAATACCAGTAATTACAGGAATACATAATTAAAACGTTAAAATCGGCCAATAATTAAATTTGTGAATAACTTAAGTCTTGCTCCCCCACTGTTAGATTAACCCTTTACACCGCAGAGATTCTCTTTCTCTCAGTGTCTCGATGTAAAGATAAATGTCTATATATCTATATAACTATGTATGAATCTATTTCACCTCACCCAATTATTCTGTATGTATTAATGTAATGTTATTGATATAGGCTAGCAATATTGGAATAGCTGCACGTCTGCATCTCTCGCTCTCTGACTATAAACAGGGTGTCACGTCATCTCATGTCACGTATCTCTGACAGATGCGGCCCAATCAAAACACGAGGCTGTTCTGCGGTTCCGACCCAAAAACCAGGCCGCTATCCTCGTGCACATGTACGACGCACCTTGTTGTCATGGAAACAATGCCTGATGTGTCAATCAGTGCAGAATTTTGACTTATTGATTTATAGTATTATTGATATACTCTTGAAAGACACACTAGGGCATCAATGGTAGAATCTGGATGGAAAACGGGGACGTGCAGGGGAGGGGCCGTTACTAGCCAATGCTGATCCGCTGACAATTCGTCCACAGCCCCGCACTATAGTCTAACCCCCCCTCGTTTGAGTCTCTGCACGGCCCTGTGATTGCGTGGTCTTGCTTATTAAAATACATATAAACACATACATACAAAACACAACACATTTAAAGTGTGTCCTATCCCTGGATAGGATCTCATAAAATGCGAGAAATAGAGGCTTTAAGAGACGAAACTGAGACCAGTAAGGCTAAAACAATATGGACTTCTGGAGGCCCTGAGCTGGAGTGTTAAAACATGCAGTGTGTGACACTTGGAAGGCTTAAACCTGGTCATATCGGTTTCTGGAGGTGTGGAGCAGGTGGGCTAAAGCATGCCTTGTGTGGCACCTGGAAGCTGCAAGATTGAAAGCAAGTGAATGCCAGCTTCTGGGGGGCTGGGAAAGGATAGGATAAAGCAGTGTTTTTATGCCACTAGCGGGGACCTGCGGTAGTTGTCCCATAGACTACAACGGGGGCTATATTGTGAAGGCTCAATGCATATGTTTGTTTCCGGGCGCTGCAGGGGTGGCCCCCACTCGCCTCGATTGCATACAATTTTATTCTAGGTGCTTCGATGCATGTGGAATCATGAGGATCGGATGACATGTTTCAACCTTTAAATAAATGAATGAATAGATTTTTTTTTAAATTAAGCCCTTAGGTGGATCATTGAGGTATGAATGTAATTTCTTAAGTGGAAATGAATGTGATGAAGAATGTACTTACAATTCATAGACATTGATGGAATTGTATATAAGTTCAATGCCTGGCATAATAAATATATATTGTATTACATATTTTGTCTTGTCTCATGTCGAGGAGTTTAAATACTGCTTTTGTTGCTGGTGGTTTGGTCTTTAAGAGGATTGAACGTGTTTCCAAAGATAAATAGGCATTAAGGGATGAAAGTGACCAAAACACATTATATTTAAATCATTTTCTAAAGTCAAATGGTGGAACGTTTATATAAGCTTAGGTCTACATTTTTCTCTGTGAGATTAATAATGGTTGTTAACCCATTTCTAAATATATCGGCTAAATTACAGCTCAATTAACAGATACACAATAAAATTAGAATCCCCAACAGCCTGTTTTTATATCGCTATAGAGAGTTAGCCCATCAAGTCTGTTCTGGTTGCTTCAGAGCTCCATTATCTCCGGAATGATTCAAGCGGTTGACAGTGTCGTACCCTGAAGCTAAGAGGATACTTTCTCCTGTCCAATTCTATAACTGGCAATCTTGTACAGATGATTAATCTTGCACCATAACCCTGTAATCTTGCACATGCTAGTTTCCCTGGAGGCAGACGGTACTGTAATTGTGTTTCTTTTTCTCCAATAGATACTCAGTGGCTAGTGTTAAATTCTTCAGTGTACTGGAACTCTGTGCTCTGCTCTGATGACTTTGACGCAAATGGTTGGTGGTGTGGTAACAAATGTAAATTGTGCCTTGAGTAAAACGGTTATTCCCAGAAGCTATTAAATCCACTAAGCTGTACCAGCTTTGCTGTCTGACCCCTAAAGGTTGATAGTTTATCCCGACGATTTGAACTTTAGCAATTGTATACTGTAGCTTATTGTTAGTATTTTAAAGTGGTAGGGTTTTGTTTTTTCCACCTGGTGCAATAGCCTCTACAGTTATAATTAGTTTTGACCTGTATTGTGATACCATTTCAGAAATATGTATTCAATTTTGCACTGTTTTGCTAACAGGTGCAGATATTTTCATTGGAACAAGTTTAAAAATGATCTCGGTTTAATATTGCCAAGAAGGCCACCTCTTTAAATTATTGATGTTGCAAACAAAAAAGAAAAATTTAAGGTACGTAAAAGCAGTAAAATAATATTCTCCACAGTGCTTTCCATCTGAAAAAGCTATTACATATTGCAGACTAATTACAAACTTGCCCAACTGTAGTAGTATAAAGTGGTTTGGGACAATACAGTACTGTGGTTATGGGGTTTATGGGTAAGAACACTGAAGATACCACTTCTACCCATTCTTTACGCATGTGCTATGCATGAAGTTTATTTTTCAAAGCCTTAATGGAGGAATTAATATTATAAAAAATAAAAAAATCAGCAGCTGCCTTAATCCAAGCCCAATGTACATTAGGCTACAAGAAGTTAGAACATCACCACAGAAAAAACATTTAGCCTCACATTCTCACTGGATACTGTAAAGTAATATACAGCATCTGACATTTTCATTTTGAAAGTTTATTGCAAAAATGTATTGATATTTTGGGATTTGTTTAGTTTTAGAATTTTTACGGTTGAATTCAGATCTTTAAAATTACTTTGTTTTGCATTTACCAGAAAAGGTGATCTTCTACATAATGAACCCTGGGAATTAGTGTATTAATTTCTCAAAAAAGGGGCTGCAGGGTCATGCATCTTTTAAATAAGTTTGTTCTTTGATCCTTTAATCTTTCATGTGGATTTGAAGATGTGCTGATTTGCATATCTTTTTTTTTTAACTCCTTAAGAGATAACTTTGTTGGTAATTTGCAAAATGTGCTTAAATACTCATGCTTTTTCTTGGTCTATTTAGTCTGTTTATCTTGGAAACATGCATTCAACTGGCAAGATATCTGTGGGTTTTATACTTTGTGGTGCCACTATTTGGCCATATCAGCAGTATGTTTTGATGTTTGAGGTTTGATCTGTGACCTAGTCCAGAATAGGGATTGGTTTAATGGGAGACTTCTCGTGTGGTCAAGGGTAGCCCATTAATGCTCAGTGGGGTTCGTGTCTGCTGACTGAACAGGCCCGGGCAGAATTGTGATGCTACTCATTCCATCTTTGTGTTACAAGTGTGCTGTCAGCCAGGGCAGACACCATGTTTCCTAAAATGCTGTCTTTGGACAGGTGACTATAGTTATCTCTCCAAGAACTGTTATGTTGTAGAAACTACATTTCCTTTGCAGATGTGAGTTGTTACCATTCAATAACCTTCAATTTGAGCATGAGGCATATGTAGGCCTTATTAAATGTTTTCAAAAGCTTCCCAGTGAGCTGTTTTGTGGGACTCCCTCTTACACTCTTACAGACTGCAAGGATTGAGCTACATTGCCACAAACCAGAATGTCTTATCTACTCCTGCAAAAGGCCAGCACCTCTAAGTAGTAATCGCATAAAAAGACAAAGAAATCTCATCCTAGAACTTAATGGTGGTTCTTCCCAAACAGGGGAATCTTTTAATTATTCTTAGTATGTATGCCTACTACAATAGATGGCTACCTGGAAAGCAACAAACTGTCAGAACTGTGAAAATGTAAAATTGCAGAAGTAGTCTATCATTTTAAGCAATTGTCCTGTGTCCTTCGATAAATGTTTACTAGTATTATTGAAACCTGTTATCCCCTGTATATCAGGAGTGGTGTTGCCTAAATGTTTTTTGGTTACGTTTTTATTATAGATTTAGGACTGTATGTGTGTACTGTAAAGCACCATATAGTAGAGAAGGGTGATATATATATATATATATCATACATGTTGTGTACCAGTATTTTTGTTTGTTTAAAAAAAATATCACGGACAAAATATACTGGTATAATTATTTATGCACAATTTCCGGTGGAACAGATACAAAATAACTATCTTTAAAGTGTCTTCAAGAAAAAATAAAATGTTAATATGTCTGGGAGCCGGGACAGCAAATGATGCAACGTGACACATTTGAACGCATTGTATATCACCCATTCTGTCTAGAATACCTCAGTGTATTATTTTTTGGCCAGCTCTCCCACCCATACTGTATAGTATTACTGTATCAGATTTGATATTCTGTTGAGTGTATTGATGATATTTGATTAAACTACAAATGTTATCTACTGACTCCTTAGTTTTTGTTGTTGCTTTTATTACAATAATATTTAAATGTGCACACAATAGCATTTGAATCTATGAAAGTATTAGTTTTTGGCCAAGCCAAACTTAAATTGGTCTTTTGCTTTTTGTATGTACATTTACAATAAACATTGTTTATTGTAAATATATAATCGTCTTACACTGGTGTAACTGGTTGCTGAATAAATGCTGCTGGATACTGTTTAATGATGAAAACAACAAGGTCCTTTACCTGAAGCCTACTAGTGCATCTAACCCCCTATAGGCACATTATTTTAGTCTTCATGGTACACGTCTTCAAACCACAGAATTCACAAGCCTTTGACACAATGGTTTATGTTATTTTGGAGCATATGTGTAATTTAGTTATACTTTGAGATTGCTTAGGGTAACCAGTGTAATTGGTTTTATGCAGATAAATTACCCTTTGGAAAAAACATTGTTAGCAGGAAACTAGGGAGATCAGCTTTGATGCTGTTTACAAGATATAAATATAATTTATGTAAGGAAAGAGGCAAAAACATTGCAAGTTGCTGTAGCTACATTTCCTGATCTCAGGTCAGTAGTGTTTTCTATGTTGAAGTCTGTTAGGACACCATGGAATTGGGAGCACATTATTTCTGTAGGGTGTTATGTGGATTTTAAAATCTTTACTCTTGCCAAGTGCATTTTCATGTTTCACATAGCACAGGCTGTATTGTACAAACCATTTTTTAGTGTTTACAGTATTTTCTTCAATGGTTATGAAAACAACTTTTTTTAAAGATCAGAGAGGGAGAGAGAGAGAATATAACTAGAGTGCATATTACTGCAACACTGGGATTCTGGGATTGAAATTCACCATCTGTTTCCAAAGCTATGACTTTAACATCAGGTGAGTTAAAGCACTAGCTCCTTCAGAAAAGCTGGTAGGGATTTGGGGATTTGAACTCATCACTTCTGGTTTCTAAGCTTGGACTCTTATCAAATGAACTAAAGCTTTTAGCTATGCTGTTGGAGTTTGATATAATAGCATGGTTGTTACATTTTTCTCCCCTTTGTACAGCAATCCATCACAGAAAGCTCACAAAAATGAATTCTATGAAATGTTCAGAGGTTTTAAGTGTGCACTTCTGGGGGAAGATGGTAAAATATTAGTTTTGCTTTGAAGCTGACAGTTGTTGAGGGGAAACTTTTCTTCTTTTTTCATGGAACAGTGAAATATTTAAACACATTTATTTGATGGTCTTTTGAAAGGTAACGTTCCCTGTGGGAGTGCAGTGACCTACCGGTCCCAAAATGTGAAACCAGGGGAAAAACATCCTAGTTCTAATGGGGGAATTTCAGCTGTGATTTTTTTTTTTTATCTCAAATAAATTATTTGGTGCATATTGTACCAATGAGCATAAGGATTCTGCAGCCATTATGTGTGCCTGATTCACAGTGAAGAAACAGTGTAACACTTGCATCATGGATCTATCGTCTCCTGGAGCATGCATTTCAATGAGCAGTTTTATTTATTTTTAATTGTTTGTTCATGTCCAGTGTGCATTAGTTTTTAATGAAAATTAAATGAACGTAACACACCACAGTAAAGTAATGAGTGTGTAATTACTCCCTGCCTTCCATTTTATGTGCAGGAATGAAAATTATGCATATTCTTTTGCAGTTCCATAATCGATTTATCCTGGAGGATTTGCTTTTATTTCATTGTTGAGCATCTGTATTTCAAAATAATTGTAGTTGCAATTTTAATTGCAGTGAAATGTTAACTGCTTTCACTGATTAAATGTTGACTGGTTATGGTTAGGTTTATTTTATGATAAGGGTCAACTTGAATAACTAAACTTTTTTTTTTAATCTAATTGGCATTTAACTAAGCAGCAGTTTTCATATACTGTAGTTTGAGAAATGCTAATATTGTTCACCTTCAAGTCTGATTTTGTGCACTTAGGCCTGGAATAAATCAAAACCTTGACAGTACATTTTTTATTTGGTTCAGTACAAAAGCCAGATATGTGTTGATACAATAGTATTTAGATTGCCTAAGTGCATTTAAGTACTAAAATTGTATTCTCTTGAATTACAACTTGTTGCTCGTGAAGAAATGACTGAAAGCAGCCTTCAAGAGAACTGTTCCAGTGATTTTCAAAATATATATAATTTTACGTAGAGACTTTCCAGGTGTCTACAAATGCTATAAATTGTAGGAGTATCTATCCCTACCTCTTTCAATCGTATGACCCCTTTAATGCCATTAGAGGGATTTAGACCGCATTTAGCTTAGATTTATTCTGGAGGTGAGTGTTTTGACAAAGATGAGGGAATTATCTGTAGCAGGTAAGCTAGATCCTTCCGCACTCTTTAGGAATAGGTTCCCCTAAATTCTGTTGTACTTTATTGTAGTACATAATCAAGTTACTTTTAATTTAAGATATTTAAATAAATATTTTCCTTGGTGTAATGACTCCTTAATGATTATTAATATGCAATTAATATATGGGCACAATCATTGTAATGTCAAGAATATTCAGGTGAACATGGAACATGGAACATAGAAGTAATGTAAACAAATGTGGAAGAAAAATGAATTTGTTTTTGATCTTTTGTCTACCTTCTCTGGCAACCATGAGTTTATAGTTTGCACCATTACTTTTTCTTAATCCCTTTGATATTTGACCCTTTTTCGATCCACTCTTTTCCAAATTTTCACTGCAGGTAGGTTTTCCATTTGCAGAAGTAGGGCTGTTCAGCCACTCATTTAACTGAATATGCAATTAGAGGTTTAGAGCACAGACTGCTTTTGGATCCCACAGCTACAACTCCTGTATTTAAGCAAGAGAGATGTAGGGAGCTAGCTCATTTACTCCAAAATGTGTACTACCAAGGCGTCCACTTCTCACTGTGCCTGAAGTGCTGACAGCTGAACCCATAGTACACTTTTTACTCCAGTTAACCCTTCAGGATTGAGTCGTGAAACTATCACATTTTCAGGGAATACAGACTAAACACTAATTTTGCATAATGTTTGTATTTAAACATGCAGAGTCTATGAGCGGGTCTGTGGATTGCAGATAATAGCTGATTACTGCCTCTTTCTGGGATCTATAAAATGCAAATATTTTGGTAGGCATTACATGGTAAAATGGGTATGTATTGTAAGTTGTTAATACCTCTGCTCCCAAAAAATACCCCCAAGAACCAACCAAAACAAAACAAAACTTTCAGATCTACTATTTTCTGGTAACACTCACTGGAGGTCATGGGAGAAGCTTCTGTGTTGCAATCTGAGGCTTCCTTGGCATAGTCGACCATGATTTGAACCAGTGATGTCTTTATTTTGGGGATCCATCTGCTTTCAGATTTTTTTTTTTTTTTTTTTTTTTTTAACTGTTTTACTCCTCTGGGAGCCCCTCTTATTATTTTGTCACAACCACAATTCCATTGCCTTTAAACTTATATTATTAATTACAAATACAGCTATCATTTTATATTTAATGCTATTATTTCTAACAAAGTGTTTGAACATAAACCATTTATTGCCACGTATTGTCTATTCTGAACAAAATATAAAGCAGTGTTTTAATGCCTCTTTAAGTTGCAGAGATGGCATAATGCTAATTGAACACAATTAGAACTCCCATCAAGTCAGCTTTTTAAACCTAATTGAAGACAGGTAATTATTCAGGCAGGGTTTTACTGAAATTCATTTGATGACAGTGATGTGTCTGTTGGGAACCCATTTTTCTTCATCTCCCCTCATCTGTGATAAGTCTTGTGTATTTTAAAATAAATTATTCACTTCTGTCTCGTCAAACGTTTCTATCTTGGGATACTGGTATTTAAGGAGCAATAGCAGAACATAATCAGAGGTGATATGTTTAGACTGAATTCTGTGTTCTCATTGGTCAGTCAGTTGATTGGACACCTAGGGGACACATCCAGACCTGGTTATATAAAACTAGAGCAAATCCTAGGAGGGGTCCCTTCTGAGTTGCATTGTTTTTCAGCCTGTTTTGTGTTCTGTTTATGTCCATGGACATTGTGCCTCCATTGTTTGTAGAGGCTATTTATTTCATTATATTTTCCCTCCCACCTACACTGCACCTCTTTGTTCTCCCATACCCCCAGGTACTTGTGCCTTGCCAATGGGGAAAACATAAAACCTACATTTACATACTGAAATTTAATTTAGCCTAAAACGGTTTTCTTTTTTACTTTTCCAAATACTGATCTTGAATAATAAGCTTCACAGTCTACTGGTAAGTGATGGATTGCCACTCCTTGGAAGCCCAAGGATTTACCTCAACCTATCCTGGTGGTGATAAGCCAATATAAAACATCACTGTGAAATTGTGGTTGCAGTGTTGGTAAATTACAATTTGATTTTGGAAATATCTTACAATTTGAGAGGAATTATTTAGTGGTCTTCATTGCCCTTTGTAATGTAGAGTTTCTTATAATATTTAGCTATTGTTTAATCATCATATGACTATCAAATATTCCCCATTCCCGAACAACATTCACTGCACAGTATGCATGCATTTAGTGTCCCTTCTAAATGCAAGTTTTGCATTCTGCTATGTAGTATTTATAAAGTGATATTAAGATCATAAATACAAATCAATATAGAATCTAATAAAGAGACCAAATGGCTGTCTTGCTGTGAAGGCAATGTGAAATTGATTGATTTAAATCAGACAAGAAAACAACAGCGTTGAAGCGACTGTTTTTACTCTTGGCAAATTCAAACGTGACAGCCTTTAAAGAGATATGTTAGAAATTAAATTTGTGAGATGATGGGTAAGAGACAGACCTATGACCGGATCATCAGAGTGCTCAAAAAAAAAAAAAAACCTTACTGAAACAAAAAGCATCCTTAACTGTTCTTGTCTTTATAAGCTTGCCATCACAGCGGCAATTAGTCTATATTTATGTTGAAATGTATGATAACCATGTCTGACATTAAAGGGATGGGATGACTTTGAAACTGCATTGTGCATGCAGTTAAGGAATTTAGCGGTGGTGAATTATAAGTTTAATTGTGTAATTAAAAGTAATTGCAATTACATGGTACAGCCTTGTTTTTCATTGACCGTGCCATTGAACTTTGGCATGCTTCTAAAATTGTAATTAGACTGGATGTATATTGTAACAAATCACTTTGCAGTTTCGGTATTCGATGCAGCAGCATTTGTAATTCACTGTAAATTCAACTTACAATGTAATTTTAGTTATAATTGAATTGAATTGAATTGGTGGATGTATATTTCTTAAGAGTTCATAATTAATTTGCATCCTCTTTTTAGCTAGAGTTCTGCCCAAAATATTGTGGTAATCAGAAGAACAAATTCACTGTCATCACTTTTTTTTTGTTAAGAAGTGCCTACCTCAGTGTCTGTCTGTATCTCCATGCTTACTGCACAGTACTACTGTGGAAATATCTCTCTTTAGATTGTTTAGGAGGAAAAGATTTTGTAATGCACTTTTCCCTAGGAGAAATACTGAACCAGACATGAATATATTTCTGGTGTATTATGCAGCATAATCATGCCTTGAATCCCGGAATAAGGAATCATTCAATCATGTATTCAATCAGGAATCATGTATTGGGTAGTAGAATTGCTGGGGCCGTGCCTCCTGGTCTCTAAAAAAAATCTCACAAAAATAAGAGGTCAGATGTTTTGCTTGCTATGTGGTTTAGTTTTCCTGGTTATATTTATTCCCTGCATTTTACAGGTACACAGAATCCCAGTAACCTAATAAAGAACATATTTCTGAAGGACGTTAGGGAAAATCATTGATTGCAACCTTTAAAAAGTTCAGTCTCTGAACTAATGAAACTTCAATTCCTGCTATTGGAAGACTTTTCTTTCAGTAAAATTGTTTTTTTTGCAATGAAGTTGTTAAATATCTATTTTCTATAGTTTCTCTTATGCTATAATTCATATAATTTTATGTCCTAAAATATCAAATATTCAATATTCGTATCATAAGACATCTGCCAGTTTCACAGAAGGTCAGCTACACATACAGTGAGGGAAAAAAAAGTATTTGATCCCCTGCTGATTTTGTACGTTTGCCCACTGACAAAGAAATGATCAGTCTATAATTTTAATGGTAGGTGTATTTTAACAGTGAGAGACAGAATAACAACAAAAAAATCCAGAAAAATGCGTTTCAAAAAAGTTATAAATTGATTTGCATGTTAATGAGGGAAATAAGTATTTGACCCCTTCGACTTAGTACTTGGTGGCAAAACCCTTGTTGGCAATCACAGAGGTCAGACGTTTGTTGTAGTTGGCCACCAGGTTTGCACACATCTCAGGAGGGATTTTGTCCCACTCCTCTTTGCAGATCATCTCCAAGTCATTAAGGTTTCGAGGCTGATGTTTGGCAACTCGAACCTTCAGCTCCCTCCACAGATTTTCTATGGGATTAAGGTCTGGAGACTGGCTAGGCCACTCCAGGACCTTCATGTGCTTCTTCTTGAGCCACTCCTTTGTTGCCTTGGCTGTGTGTTTTGGGTCATTGTCATGCTGGAATACCCATCCACGACCCATTTTCAATGCCCTGACTGAGGGAAGGAGGTTCTCACCCAAGATTTGACGGTACATGGCCCCGTCCATCGTCCCTTTGATGTGGTGCAGTTGTCCTGTCCCCTTAGCAGAAAAACACCCCCAAAGCATAACGTTTCCACCTCCATGTTTGACGGTGGGGATGGTGTTCTTGGGGTCATTCCTCCTCCTCCAAACACGGCGAGTTGAGTTGATGCCAAAGAGCTCGATTTTGGTCTCATCTGACCTCAACACTTTCACCCAGTTCTCCTCTGAATCATTCAGATGTTCATTGGCAAACTTCAGACGGGCCTGTACATGTGCTTTCTTGAGCAGGGGGACCTTGCTGGCGCTGCAGGATTTCAGTCCTTCACGGCGTAGCGTGTTACCAATTGTTTTCTTGGTGACTATGGTCCCAGTTGCCTTGAGATCATTAACAAGATCCTCCCGTGTAGTTCTGGGCTGATTCCTCACCGTTCTCATGATCATTGAAACTCCACGAGGTGAGATCTTCCATGGAGCCCCAGACCGATGGAGACTGACAGTTATTTTGTGTTTCTTCCATTTGCAAATCGCACCTACTGTGGTCACCTTCTCACCAAGCTGCTTGGCGTTGGTCTTGTAGCCCATTCCAGCCTTGTGTAGGTCTACAATCTTGTCCCTGACATCCTTGGACAGCTCTTTGGTCTTGGCCATGGTGGAGAGTTTGGAATCTGATTGATTGATTGCTTCTGTGGACAGGTGTCTTTTATACAGGTAACGAGCTGAGATTAGGTGCTCTCCCTTTAAGAGAGTGCTCCTAATCTCAGCTCGTTACCTGTATAAAAGACACCTGGGAGCCAGAAATCTTGCTGATTGATAGGGGATCAAATACTTATTTCCCTCATTAACTTGCAAATCAATTTATAACTTTTGAAATGCGTTTTTCTGGATTTTTTTGTTATTCTGTCTCTCACTGTTAAAATACACCTACCATTAAAATTATAGACTGATCATTTCTTTGTCAGTGGGCAAATGAACAAAATCAGCAGGGGATCAAATACTTTTTCCCCTCACTGTATCTGTCAATAATAAGATTAGTTTTTTAAAACCTTTTCAGCCTTACTTTGTGATTTCCAGGGGTAAATTGATGAACATCTTACTACTACTTACTTACTACTAGGTCTATATGTTGTTCAAATTAGTATGTGGTATAATGTTGGTAGAACAATATCCTGATGCAAGAAAGCAACTTGCTTCTAGAAAAAGTCGAAAATATTTAAATAATGGGATGATTTGAGTTCTTAAGATAAGTAGCACATAATAACCAAGGTTATTAAGTCTTGAGGACTGATGGCTATTGACAAGTGAAAGCCATTGATGTATTTGTATGACCTTTTAAGCATTAAGATTATATTTTTATACTGATAGCTAGGCCACCAGGTAGTTACTATTCTGTGTTTTCTCTCAGCAAAGGGAATAGTACAATTTGTCCAATAGGTGGTGCTTTAAAACTGTTGAATAAAGCTCCTAAAACACACTTCCATTATTTTTCTGAATGCGATTCCAACTGCCTGCTTTTATAAAAGCAATGTTTTTAGAGCTATGATTAGAGTATGTACTAGAAAATGGCAAAAGCTGGAAAATTGATTTTAATGTTTTTTGTGTTTGAAGTCTGTTACCTACATAAAAAACAGATCACAGGACCTTAACATGAAAGCCTTTCTTCTTGTATCAACTGTTTTTTCTGTCTCTGCAAATATGAAGATATGTAATGCATTCTTTGATTATCACCCTTTTTTTCCTCATTACACTGTGAATTTATAGCTGTGTATGGAAACGTGCATGCTCATTGTCCCATACATATTTATGTTCACACCCCACACAAGAACTAGCAAAGTGGATCCTGTTAATTACCTAATATGCACAAGTGTAAATTTGAGGTTTTATGGTATTTATCTCCAAGTTTGTGTATGTATTTTTCAGATTTAAACATAACAATTTCATTTATTTTGAATGTCATAGTTTATTTTTTGACAAATATGACATTTTATTCATGGTGACTGAATCCATATGGAGGTTAGGTTAGAGGTACTCATTCAGTTAAATGACATTTGTAACAGTCTCCAGCCTTTACTCAAGGTGATCAAACAACTGGGAGGAATATGGCTTCCGTAGAGGTGGTCCAAGGTTTCCTGATTGATGACTGTAAAACTGTCAGACTTGACACTTCCAAACTTGTATCCTGGAAAAAAGCAGCATTGAAAAATCTTTGTAGGTTCTGTGTAAGTGTACGTCTGTGATGAGTTAATTAAACCCTTGAACTAAAAGCAAATGATTTAGTAGTATCACATACCACTAGCTTTTTCTGGATTTCCTAGCAACCCACTGAACGGGAATGGGAAAGTATGCCTGTGTGATTTGAATTTATTAGTGCCTATAAGCAAGTGTGAGTGTTTTTTTAAATTTGTGATCTCAACAAAGAGTACTTATTCTTACTATTTTCGACATCATAAACTGATTTCCTACACACATCTCAAGATTTAAGCATTCAATTTAGCCATTAAATTATAATTGCAGGTCTTGTTTTCTTTGTTTATTGTTTCTAAAAGAGATGGTCTTAACTTTATTTGGGTGCCATCAGCCATGTCCTTTCCTGGAAAGCAACTGCTGGATCAGCACTGCACTCAAGGGTTTTATTATTGAATGTAATTGCTATAGAGTGCATCATACATTAAATTACACACTTGCCTTTCATTTTTGAACAATAATAAGACCCACAGATGATCACCACACTGTTGTAGTTCAAGTAGTGTATACTTTAACCCATTCTCTGACTAAAGCCACCCAAAGCAGTGTAAATTAGAAGACTTAGAGTTTGTGCTTCTCAAAGGCCCTTAAATGTGACTGGACTGAACAAATTCACACTACATGCGTTGCATGTCGTCCCTGATCATGTTTCTCTTTGCAGGAATGTATGAATGTTATATAGTCTATTTTTGTATGAATACTGTACTTTACCTTTCCATAGTAATCAATTGAACAGGTTTTCCAAAGCTTAAAAAAAATCATTGTGGAATGATGCAATGTTACCTTCTTCCACTGTGGGTCAGTGATGGATAAAGTGTGCTTCTGTTTTTTTGTTGTTTTTGTTCCCTGTAAAGCAAGGATGGACATAATTTGAAGAACGAGCCATTTTTTTTTTTTTTTTTTTCTAAATTACTTTAATGAATCTAAATTAATTTTGCAGATCACTATTTATATCTCACTATATAATTTTTCTTCGGTATAAAAAGTATTTTGCAAGGAGGCTTACACTTACTGGGACCTGTTGCCTTACCAGAACATTCTCCAGTGAACATCCTTTTACGGGAAGGTAGGTTTTCCAACAAGTTATCCAAAATTGTTGTTTTTATTTTTTCTGGCCTCTCAAACTTTTATTGATTTAGTTTGCTAGCTGTCTAAAATATTATCTATAATAAACTACTGTAAGCACATCTTCATTTCTGGGAAAGATTAAAAAATAAATAATAATAATAATGGAGCGGTAGCTTTTTTTTTTTTTTATATACAACTATTTCTTAATTTGTTTATCTGTAGAAAAGAATGTGACCATACCAAGCAACAGTACTGTTTAACCATAATGTGCTGCACATCTCAACTAAATATAAGGGAGTGTAAGAGATTGTTAAATAGGCCTACATGATGCAAAAATCTTGTCTGCCACTCCTGTATATTAGTGTGATTTCCGCTCCCGGTCACAGTAGAATGCATCTGTTGGTGTCAGCCGACTTCCCTTGGGGCTGTTAATTACTAGATACATTTAGTCTTAAAAACTTGAATGCAAGTCCACAATGCAGGATAGAAGCAACTCCAGAATTCAGATGAATAAATTGTGCCCTATAATACCCCCCACAACATCTTATTTAATTCAGACCTCTTTCAAATAGGGATAAATAATTGTTTGGCACATGTGTATTGAATATAATGGAACAATAAAACTATACATTAATGTTTGTTTTGGAAAAACCTTTACCTGGTAGTTTTAGTTAAACTTCTTTAGTAACTGGGGAATAATTAAAACTAGATTTGACAACTGTAATTGTTCTTTCTCTTGCATAGTGACATTGCTGGGTGGCATTTGAGACCTTTAATATTCATTATAAATTAGCCGAGATGAACAAATCTCTGGACAGTGTTTTACATGTATCATTTAAGTCACAATAAACAGACATGGAAAATAGAATAATTCTGAATATAAACTCTGTGGATGTGTTAATTGATTTAATTTATTAATTGAATCAATCTTTAGATCCTTAGTACATTTTGTCTACACATTTAAATTGAAAACAATATGATTTGAATGTACTGTAGGAGATCATTTCTCTATCCATCTGTTTTTTTAAATCCAAGCATTAAGAGATCAGGGGGGTAGAATCACCTTCATCAGTTTACATATTACTAGCAAATGTGTTGCTTTCCTCAACTTCCATTCTATGATGACATATGTATAAAAAAAGTTCAGTTAGAGGGGACACAATACTAAACAAATTCCAAAATCATTTCAATTAAATCAATGGATTAAATTAGATTGAAAAGGCAAGCTACAGATCTAGTTAAAGACCTAGTTAACTAAAATAAATGCTCACAACTCCACAGACAGTGATCTGTTGAATGATTGAGATCAAACTAAACTGTTACCATTAGGATTTATATTTGAATTTATAGTTGAAATAATAGCAGGTGCTTCAATTTATGCTGACATTCTTGTCTACACTTTTAAAATTGTCCTGAAAAAAACTAAACCAAAAAAAAAAACAGATGGCTTTGATTTCACACTACCAATATGATTTCATTTTAAATAATCATTATTGATATTAATATTAAGTTGTCCATCCTATTCCTGAAAATCAGGATCAGATTTTTTTTTTTAAGTCTCTTTAAATACCCCAACACCATATGATTTGTTGGTTCAATGGAGGTCATAATGTTTAGGGTGAAGTTGTATAAAGCTCAGGTGGAATGAAGTTCCTGCACCCAAGGATTAGCAGTTTTCCCTAGAAGAGATTATTTTTGTTTATTTGTGCAATTCAAATGAGATGTCTGATTAAGTCACTAACAAAGTTTCCCTCAACCAGATGAATAAGATAAATATCAAGTTCGTCATGCAAAAAAAAGTTCTCGTCAGCCTTGCAGGTTTCTAGAGAGTAAACTGCTGTAATTAAACACATCATGAGCCGAAAAGGTCAAACTGTACATCAGTTTATTTACCCCCTGAGAGTTTTGAATGATCAGCACTGTTTCACTAGACATTTCCATGTTTGTGTATAAGGGGACTTAATTGACTTGGCCAGTAATACTTCAGATAAGAATTTGGGCTAATTTACTCTAGTTTGTTGGGTACATTACTAACAAATTAGTGGAAAGGACAAAATATATGCATTACATTTTACACTTTTAATGTAAATAAATAATTTAACCAAGTAGATGAAGAAATTAAAAGGTTGGTCAGAAGTTTTTTAGTTCAGAACAACTCTTCATCTTGGTTGCTGTTTTGATATCTCTATTCTTTATTGTCTGTGTTTGGCAGCTCCAGTGCTTATCACTTACTAGGCTTAGCTTGCTATCACTGCCTCTTTGAGGGGTAACCCTGCATTGTAACCAATAATGTTTTTTTTTTTGTGGTTGGTTGTATTAAATTCTGTCGATCTGTTTCCTGGAGTTGTGTGTTAGAAAGGTGGAGCTAGACGACACAAAAAACGAATTTATTTGCAGTACACCAGAATCCAGGGTTATTCTTTGTCCTTAATCTATAACAGCTCTCACAGGTCAATGTTTGTTTGTATAACATCTATTACTGCCCACCACACACTTCTGGCAAATTAAGACATTCTAGATTAAGATTAAGATTCTAGATCTCATTTATTTATGTATGGTTAATTATTTAAAGGTATAAATTAGTGTACATTTGAGAAGTCTGCTTTATTACATAACTTTGTAATACTTTAAAAATACATATGAACTGGTTTCCTTTATTAGTTTATTTTATTGAACTGAATTTACCTTTATGTAGGAAGTGCGTATATAACAAATGGTGACCTTTTAAGAATGTTATGGTAAGTTAAGTACAGTTTCCATTTTTATGCCCAGTATCTTGGAACGGCTTAGAATAATTCAGCCCCAGTCTCACTTCTACAACCCACACTGACCTGGTAGAGAAAAAAGATGACATGCACACATCCTCTGTCAAGCCAAGCACATCTTTTTGCCCATAGCTTCAACCGTACTGACACGGCCATTACTGACAATCCTTAAACTCCCAGGTGCCACTGTTGTGCTGCCATGGATATCCCAACTGATCCCTACTGGCACCTGGGCAGTTGTGCTGTCCCTTGGGACCCCTAACCTACAGCACAACACTGACCTCTGGGCTAGAAGGTACATGATGCTTTACTAAGGTGACTCACTTTGAAGCCCAGATTATTATTCTAATGGTTATTATTATTATTACAACAACATGACCAACTTCAGCAGATCTGAAAATTATTTGGAATGAATCTGCTTGTGCTTTGATGCCGCCGCCCCCCCCCCCCCTCCAAAAAAAGACAAATGCAGTTCTCTACAACCTTAAACGAAAAGGAAGCTTTTTGTTTTAATATCTTAATGATATTTTGTTTTACCCATTTTGCACTGCCTGGATTATTAAATGTATAGGTTTTTCTTTTGAACAGACTAAAATGAAAATGCAGAACAAAGCAAAAACGAGCCTTAATTGGAAACGGCAGGACTGGCCTTTAAAAAATGAGACGCAAGATAGGGCAAATACGTTGTAAAATGAAGGAAACGGCATTGACCTCATTGGTAGGCAGCACATCATTTTGTGCTTATTGAACAGAACCAATTCTGTGGAGCAATTACAGAATCTGCCAGCTATGCTTGAGGTTTATCACAACATGTTTGACTGCCTTAATGGTGCAGTTAACAATTGAACATTAACCAATAAAGGGTCTTACAGAGGGGTGTTGATCTTTTTTTTAAGCAAATATCTCCTAATAATATTTTTGATTTTATCATTTGATGCAATAACAGTGTAAAGAACAATTCATGATGTGATTTACGGGGCTAATGGCCAGATAATAGTGGATTGTGCAAAAAATGCTGTTTAAAAAAAAAAAACCCATCTGATTCTATATTGAACTTCTTTATGTCAGCATGCTTGAAAATGTAAATATTAATGCAACTTAAAATGCAGCACCTAAAATTTCAGTAAACATGTCTATTATAGAACAGACTTAAAAACGATTTAATAATTGTATTATTGTATAATGTTTTGCAACAAATGGCAAAAACTAAATTTACAACTTCTATAGATCTTGGTCTACATTTGAGGACACTGACTAAGATTACTTCAGCAGTGTACTGGATGTTTATTATTAAGTTGTATTCCAGAATCCCTAACAGCGATTCTGTCTGTGTAAATATATTTTTTCTGAAAAATTACCAGCAAGTTCATGTTGAAGTGCTCCCATGGTGTTGGTATTAATGAATTTCTGCCATATGAAGTCTCTATCTTGTTTTATATTATATAAGCCAATATCTGGATTTCCAGTAACACGAGTTGTTGAGTGTGGTGGAGTATGAAGTTCAACCTTAATAACATTTTATTAATTTGATTTTTTAACGTAGAGGTTCTGCTGCTATCAAATGCAAAATCTCTTACTTAATTTTAATGGCACAACATTCTTTTCAGAAGAAGGGGACCAAATTGTGATTTTTCTAGTGAAAAGTGTAAAATATAGCCTATTTCTTGATCCCTCTTATTACGAATATGAATTTGACAAGTCCAAGAAAATCAAAGCAAACCAAAAAACAAATCTTAAGAACATTTTGAGCTGTTTTAATAAAACATCCTGCAATTTGAACTATAATACTATAATTATCTTTTTAAAATAAAATGGTAGAATATCACAGAAGCCCTGCAGTTTTCTTGCAATCATCATCTTGTGTGCTTTTACAGCTTGCATGATGGAGCAGAGATGTCTACAAGTACAATATTGTTTTTTGTTACCATGGAAACTAGCCTTACTTGCAGTATGTATTGTAGCTGCTTGACTGCAGTGCAAGGAATCTTTAAATATGTTGTTGTGGATTATCATTGCATGGTAAACGGGATTGAAACATTTTACCTTATTTTCGGCACACACTTTCCAGTGGATGTCACCCGTTTTATGTTTTTCTTTCTGGAATATACATATACCTTTTTTAAGGCTATTTTTGTATGTTTTGGGATTATTACAGAACAGATTTTTTTTTTTAACTTTTTTCAGTGCCATATGCAAAAGGCTTTACATCAGGAAGAATATAGGACTATATGTTGGACATTTTTAATCAAGAGAACAAACAATGACTAATATGGGTTTGAGGAATAAAATCATAATAAAACCATTATACTGGTGGCTGCCACCGACAGGGCTTGTCAACTATTGGATTTTTCAGTTTGGTTAAGTGCAGGCCTTAATTGCACCTAGATCCTTAATGATGTGATTTAAATTGTCATTCAATTAATGTTTTTCAGTTGGATAGATTAGAATGTCCATTGGTTGCTGATATCAACCAGAGTGTTCTGGATAGTAAAGTGATAATGTGGCTTTTACTATACTCAACGTTTTGTGATAGTCCCATTCATTCCTTATTTTCTCTCATGAGCATGCACTAGCAGGACTGAGACAACAGAGCCATTCTTTTCATTTAGGGAACATTTGTCAGGTGCTCGGGAAGAAATTGCAGATAGTATCAATAGAGCATTGAAAGGGCACAAAACGTCTTTCCAACACTGCTGCAAGTTTAAATGTCAAAATTCATAATTTACCATTTAGTTTCAAAGCAGAATTTGATAAATTAACAAGATGAAAAGGTTGTGGGAAAATAAGTGTGCTCTTGGACAGTCTGACTTGCTGCTGCTGTTCTGTTTTGACCTGGGTAGCTAATTGCATATGCAAACTTCCTTTGGGACAGTGCAGTTCTACTGTCGGCAGGAGGACAGACCATGTCCTTGTGCAAGGCACAGTTGCATATCCTCAACCAACTGATGATCCCCAAGCTAATTCTTGTAACCCAGTTCCAGTGATGCTCAACCAATTTGATTCCTGCTGCTGGGCACACCTTGCCACAGTTAGTTTGTGGCACAGCCTAGATTCAGTTTGACATTACTCTGTGGGGGCTTCATGTTGCACCTTCGGCAGAGGTTTTTACATTTTGAAAATATAGCCTGTATTTTTTTTTTTTTAATGTAGTATCTAAATGTATAGAATAAGGGGATAACCTAAGTATTTGTATGGATAGTGTCTATACAGCATTACCAACGTGTAATACATTTAAGGTGACATGGACACCTTCTGTCTTTGTAACAGACTGATTATCGTGGAACTAGTCCCATAATTAATACATTTCCCTTTATTTCAAATTAAAAACTGCACAGGTAAAATTAGTTTGGCCGGTATAGTATATGAATACAGTAGTTTTAGAAATGGGTGAACTTTATAAACTTGGGTGGAAAGGAGAAGGAAAATAGTCCATGCTATTTAGGCCAGGCCTCTGTAATTGTTCACATTTTCTTATGCTCAGAAGTTTGTTTCAGAAGGGTACAAAAATACACTAAAGGATTTATGGTGCTGTTATGAATTGGATTGTAGCCTTTAACCATGAGCAGGAATTTGTCAAGCTTTTGTCAATTGCTGTATATTTCTTGATCGTGCTAAAGTGTGGTACTGTGACTTTTAGTCGTGCGAAATGCTGTGCTTTTAGTGGCAAATTTGAAATGAGTAATTGCAACAGTGGTGTTACTTATGCCGATTTTAAGCCCGATTTGGCCCTCACGACAGATCGGCGCTGATCGTCACGACAGGCAGCCTGGTCGGGGCGCGTCCCGCTGCCGATGGTCGTGTAGTGAGAGACGGGCTGCCATGCGATCGCTTGCCCTCCGACCCGATTGTAAGCTTTTTCGGAGCCGCTACGATTTTGTTAGACATGTTTAATATTTACGACTCGATCGGCGCCGATCATGGAGAGAGACGTCATCAGCAGCCAATGAGAGCCGAGCAGACTGAAGAAGAGAGAAGAAACAGAAGAATAAACATGACAGGAGAACAAGATTTCCATAAGTATTTATTCAAATACTTCAAATACCAATGGTTGTTTCGGGGCATGTTATTTTAAAATACTATACGCTTTTTGTGTTTGTCCGCACAGACGAACACAAACGGCAGCAGCGGCTTGTGGTCGCGTTCTTTCCGCAGAAATCTGCAGATCTGCGCTGCACAGACGTGACCTGTACATGTCAACACACACGGACGTGCACCTTTTCTCTGTGTGGATCACGCGTGTTTCTGCGAGATTTGAAGGCCGTGACGCAGGTCGCCACGACAAGGATGTCAGATCAGTGGTGCAGTGTCCCTGTGCTGAAGCGCTCGGCTGTGTGCGCTGCTTCACGACGCAAAGTAGCCTTAGAGCTGCCCACTGTTCACAAAATCGGGTCGGATTGTAGAAATCGTGTAGTGTGACCCCGGCATTAGTCAAGTACTTCCTGTATTTTTCCACATGTGCATGTTGTATTGCTCAGTGCATATTTGCAAATGTACATTTCAAAACAGAGTAAAAACAATGAAACAAATACCTGTTGAGAATTATTAATTTCCTTTTCTATCCTTGTGCACATGTTTTGTGTGGCTTTGGTTTGTGTGCTTTTTTAATGCCTTTTTAATTGTGCCGCATAAAGCGTGTTTTAAGAGCAATCCATGTAGCAACAACAGAGTGCATAGCAGTAGAATCCCTAAAAAATACAGCATAAACGTGTGTAAAAATGGTAAATGCTTGTCTATGTAACACCTGTGATGCACTACATCCCTACCATTAAAGCACAGTATTTGTCAGGACTGAAACCCAGATAGTATGAATAAGAGAACAGGTGATGTGTATCACGATATTATATTAAATTAACTTAATACATTATAATGCAATCAGTTGTAGAACAAATTAAGTCTTTCAAAATTAAGACTGATTTACTTTTGTGAAGTAGGTTTCGTTTTCACTTTTACTGGCATTTATGAATTAGTGTGTACATGCATGATTAAACAATTATAAGCTTAATCTATTTTAATGTGGACCTACATTCAGTAAACGGATAACTTGAGTATAAATATTCATTTTTAATATAAAGCTGTGGATTGAAGCATTTAATATAATACCAGTCATTAAAGGCATTACTATTTTGAATTGGTGAGGGTGGGAGTGGAAAACTTGATACCAATTTGGCTCGGATGTAATAAAGCCTAAATTCTGTAAATGCAAAGAGCTCTGAGGAAAGCCATGATTTGGGGCTGAAAAGAGTCTTAATATTCATGCAGGCAACTCTCTGAAGAAAAACAGAAGATTACACAAGCACAGGAGGAAAATTAAACGTATGGGAAATCAATGGTACCAGTACATACAAGAGTCTAGCAAGAGTAATGTTGTGGACAGGATCTAAAAACAAAACAAAGCACTCACAAAAACAATTTAGGACATTTGAACTCTTTGATATTTATCTTATATAATACTGCAAGTTAAAAGTTCTTTTGCTTTTCTGTTGATAACCTCAATAGTGCTTATTTCGACAGTGTCACTATCGAGAAGGTAACATTAATTCAAGGTATTAATCTGTTAGAGTTGAACCGATTGTGCTCTTTTTGCTTTCATTGGATGCTGAGTTAGGTTAATGAAGTCAGTCATTTTGCATTCTTGCAACTAGGTTTACATAGCTCTGCTGGTTGGAAGAAAAAATGAGTGGTGGAAAAACAAGAGATCAGTACAGCGGTATAGTTGACAACTCTGCAGAAGAATTACAGAACAATGTTAAATGTATATTTGTGTTGGAAGCTGCAAGGTGACATACAGTGCATCCGGAAAGTATTCACAGCGCTTCACTTTTTCCCCATTTTGTTATGTTACAGCCTTATTCCAAAATGGATTAAATTATTTATTTTCCTCAAAATTCTTCAAACAATACCCCATAATGACACCATGAAAGAAGTTTGTTTGATTGGACTTGACTTGATTGGAGTCCACCCGTGGTAAATTCAGTTGACTGGACATGATTTTGAAAGGCACACACCTGTCTATATAAGGTCCTACAGTTAACATTGCATGTCTGGTCTGATGAAACAAAGATTGAACTCTTTGGCCTGAATGGCAAGCATCCTGTCTGGAGGAAACCACGCACCGCTCATCACCTGGCCAATACCATCCCTACAGTGAAGCATGGTGGTGGCAGCATCATGCTGTGGGGATGTTTTTCAGCTGCAGGAACTGGGAGACTAGTCAGGATCGAGGGAAAGATGAATGCAGAAATGTACAGAGACATCCTTGATGAAAACCTGCTCCAGAGCACTCTCAGACTGGGGTGAAGGTTCATCTTCCAACAGGACAACGACCCTAAGCACACAGCCAAGATAACAAAGGAGTGGCTACAGGACAACTCTGTGAATGTCCTTGAATGGCCCAGCCAGAGCCCAGACTTGAACCCGATTGAATATCTCTGGAGAGATCTGAAAATGGCTGTGCATCGACGCTCCCCATCCAACCTGATGGAGCTTGAGAGGTCCTGCAAAGAAGAATGGGAGAAACTGCCCAAAAATCGTTGTGCCAAGCTTGTAGCATCATACTCAAAAAGACATGAGGCTGTAATTGGTGCCAAAGCTGCTTCAACAAAGTATTGAGCAAATGCTGTGAATACTTATGTACATGTGCTTTTTTTGTTTTTTATTTTTTCAAACAAACTTCTTTCACGTCATTATGGGGTATTTGTAGAATTTTGAGGAAAATAATGAATTTAATCAATTTTGGAATAAGGCTGTAAGATAACAAAATGTGGAAAAAGTGAAGCGCTGTGAATACTTTCCGGATGCACTGTACATGTATTAAAACACTTGACCCGTCTTTTTCTTTGCAAGTTGCTTCCTGAGAGACACACTAGCTAATCTCTTCAACAGTTACTGTAGTGCACTCATCAGCACTCAAAGCTTGATATGTTAATAAAAAGCTGAAATATGATTCCAAAGCCCATTTCAACGTTACATTTGCCAGCAATGAGAGTTTTTAGCTGCATTTTAGTTATGTATTCTATCTGGTGTCCGTTCAGTAATTGTCACCTAGGTGGTAAGAGATTCTAGTAATTTTAGGTTGAATATGCAGGTTTTCAGACTAATGCCAACCTCTTGCTATGTTATCACTTTAATATTAAATTAAAAAATGTCATATGATCATTGGAAAGCTCTGAAGTGAAAATAAATGCACCTCTTGGCTACATCTGCTAATTATCAAGTAACCTTTTTTTACTCGTACTTGAATTTTTAGATATCTAGGCCTTCATCCATGATATTTGGCATAGCATATTGCATTTCACAGAAAACACATTTTAATGTCTGTGAAAACAAACTTTAAAACAATAAATGGTGCTCTCCAGGGGTGTCGCTAGACCCTATTTAGGCGGGATGTATGTTCTCAACCCTCCTAAAAATAATATGGTTACGAAGTAATTGCACAGTCAAACAGTCCAGACACCGTCAGCCGCCCCTTGTATTTTATTTCATTCCCCCTAAAAATAATACAACAAAAGAATGCAAGAATGAAGAAGTAACTCCGCAAAACACTATCGGCAACCCCCCCCCCCCTCGATCCTGGACACCGTTTCGAATCCCCCTAAAACTTGTAGTATAGGAACACCCCTGGTGCTTCCTTTTGTCATGTTTGTGTTCCTTGCAGCTTGTAAGCCCTGAAATGGATCAATCTTCTATGCAACTGCTATTCTGATAGTATTCTTGTCCAAAGCTGTGTTCTGATTATTACAGTATCTGAAGAATATGCTGTGAACACACTTTTTACTTGCAAGTGGAATTAATATAACACCCTTTTGGTTCTGGTTCATATTGTGCATGTGCTGTAGAAAGAAAAATATTTCTGGGCAATGCAGACGTGCAAGGATAAGCAACACAAGTATTCACATTTTCTGCTAATAACCCCCAGGAGAGCTCAATAATCCAAGTCTTAACTGGAATACGCAAATTGCTGATCATATTCCAAATATGTTGTTTACTAGTCTAACATTTTAATAGTTGCATTTCTATTCAAGGAGAAATGTGCTCAATAATCATAGTTGGTTATGTATGATTGCAATTTTGGATTAATACTTGCTAGTTTGCTATAATGATGGGGCAGATTACATATATTTGAAAACAAAATTATGATGGTACAATATTGTTTTCATTAAATGTTCTATATTGATAAAGGTACATTGCTTAATACATCCTGGCAGCTTCTGTATGATTACACTATCAACTGTTCAAGTACTGTTTGATTATTTTTGGTAAGTATTTACACCTTTTTTCTTTTGCAATAAATAAAATGTCTGAGAATTGTACTTGTACAATAAAATACAAGTTGAATGTGATTATGATTGTTAGAAATATGAACAAATAGAAAACAAATGAAATTAAAGGTCACAATTAAATTTGATAATTGAGTTTCAGGGATACCACAACTAATTTTAATACTAATATACTTTTATTACATAAAATTAGTTTGAAACTTTGTTATTGTACATTGGACTTCCTAGCTTCAAAACTTCAGCAGTCTTTTCTATACCTTTTTATCATCTGTGAAGTAGTTTTCATATATATGTATCGAAGTTCTGTGTCTTTATATAGGTATAATTTTTCTGTATTTTAACATTGGTAGAAATGTATATGATGCTTGGAAACTGATTTTAAAATGTAGGCTTTAAGGGTCAATTTTTCCTTATATTCATACAAGCTGTACAACATCAAATGCACAGCAGGGACAATACATTATTGTTAAAATTGAAATTGAATTTTTGTCAAAGAAGGATTTGGAGTGAAAGGTGTAGTAATTCATATAATTTCTGAGACTTACAATTCTGTAGCAGATGACAGCATCAATAAGTCACTGTTTCAAGCAACTCTATTTGCTTTTATGATTCATATGTATGAGCCACAGTTGAAATTAATAATATGTAATACTATAACAATATTAGATGCATAAATTATTGTTAACCATGTTGGCATCCTCAAAATGTGTAAAATATCTAAAACGTGTTAGTGTTTCTGTTAGTAGTTGATTTATTTATATGCATAATCTCTCTCTGTATGTATATATGTATATATATATGTGTGTGTGATATATATATATATATATATATATATATATATATATATAATTAGGGCTGGGCGATATGACTTAAAAATTGTATCTATTTTTGGAAGTTTGGCGATATATACCTCGATATGCCTTGTTTTTATCCAATCAAGCTACAAAATAAGACCAAAGACATTTAAACAAGTCTTTATTTAATAATTAAATATGCAAAACTAACAAATGCTACATGCAGGCTGTCATGGTAAATATATGCAGAATGCAATATATAACAGTGCAAGTGTTGTGTGATTACTATTACGTGTGTTATGTTATGGGATCATGCGTATATATATATATATATATATATATATATATATATATATATATATATATACACACACGCATGATTTACTGTCACATAACAATAACACAAGTAATAGTAATCACGCAACACGTGCTGTGAAACGGTATAGACTCACTTATGCGTCGGTTCCACTGGTTTAGGTGTCCGTGTCCTGCCTGCCGCGCCGGAGTCCCAGAGCTTTTTTCGTAAAAGCAGCCGCTGTGAATCCGTCCCTCTGATGAGGAGCAGCGGCTGTGGGTTTGGTTTGTGTTTGTGTTCAAAACAGAGACAGAGACACTACAGCGACACAGCCTGACGAGGAGAGGACTTTGTGTCTGTTTTACTCTCTGCTTTACATCATTGTAAACAGCGTAATAAATACACGTTTCTGTTGAGAGATAGCAGGACGAGCTGAACGTGTAGACAACTTTATATTCAGACAAGCATGTTCCCATAAGAATGCGCGACAATAACACTAAATAGCAAATATGTAGTGTTATTATTATCGTCATCATTTGTGCTAGTATATATGTATTTTAAACGCACAGCGTGACTGCCTTAATGTATTACTCTTACTACAGATTTGTAAATGCAAACGATACTATTTGCCGTATTATTTATAATGTACTTATCAGACGTCCTGAACCCGGGCAAGTTACAGTTGAAACAAAATACACACGTTTCACGATTAATCATCCAGATACAATATAGCAGCTTTAATTGAACTAAAGTGCGCGTCTCAGTCATGGCGTGTATGGACGCATTTATTTTACCAGTCCTTAATGATTAAACCCCGCATCTGCTGTATTCATTTAGTCATTAATTGAACTTGTAAATGGACACGATAACTGAGTCGTATTCTCTTCACACTGACTGTCTCTGGATTGTCCTGCACACATTCACACACACAGCCTGAAACCCCGGCCAGTTATTCATACAATATTAATACCATCGGCTGCTGCGATGCGATTGTTATCCTTCAGTTTATTGTAACTAGTCAGCGCTGCGCCGGTCTGTGAATCACAGTGTTTAATGCACTGATATGAACTGTATCAGTCATTGTCTCTGTACGTGGATTTCACTCCATGCTGCTAATAAAACCAATTCCTTCGTGATCGCACTCGGCACTTGAGATAATATCTTCCTATACAATGTATCTGATCTCTTCCTGTGTCTCAAGTCAAACACACACCTCCAATTGTGACAGTGAATCATGTCCTCAGTGGACGGACGCTTACGGACACGTCCAGCACCAGCAAGTTAACCGGCACAAAACACGGACGCGTCCGCCAGTGGAAACGGGGCATTACATTTACCACAGCCGGGTTTATAGTGGCGCATTAACATCTGCTAGACAGAGACATTTCTCCTCTGACTGTCGCGTTTCGATTCTTCTTACCGGTACAGCACGTGTTAATACTAAATAGTTAATAATAATAATAATAATAATAATAATAAAAGCTGTTATACCACTTCACCATCTAATTAAACTCTCTGCATCTGTTAGCATTGCTTTCCAATTTATTAAAATGCAAACAAACTACTATTTAATTTTATCCGTCTAAATTAGCGGGGGTGGGGGTGCGATCGTGTATTGTCGTGGGTGCTGCTTGCAGATGGAGTTCAGCCCGGCGATGACAGCGGGGCGGACCGTGTGCGCTTGCGCATTAAGGTATCTCTTGGTTGTGTGTTATTGTGTGTCAGGTCTCTCTGCTCATGTCCGTCTGTGTTTCTGATGCTCATTTCTTGCCGCACCCGGCACGTGTGGAAGAACCGCGGAGAACGCAAAGCGTCCTAATGACGAAAAATACTGCCGTAAAGCGTGCGATTTGCGACACTACGATATAAACGATCGCGCATAATATGAAACGATAGACGTTTCTCTATCGTCATACAATATCTATCGTTATATTGCACAGCCCTAATACACTCAACTAAAGGATTATTAGGAACACCATACTAATACTGTGTTTGACCCCCTTTCGCCTTCAGAACTGCCTTAATTCTACGTGGCATTGATTCAACAAGGTGCTGAAAGCATTCTTTAGAAATGTTGGCCCATATTGATAGGGTAGCATCTTGCAGTTGATGGAGATTTGTGGGATGCACATCCAGGGCACGAAGCTCCCGTTCCACCACATCCCAAAGATGCTCTATTGGGTTGAGATCTGGTGACTGTGGGGGCCAGTTTAGTACAGTGAACTCGTTGTCATGTTCAAGAAACCAATTTGAAATGATTTGACCTTGGTGACATGGTGCATTATCCTGCTGGAAGTAGCCATCAGAGGATGGGTACATGGTGGTCATAAAGGGATGGACATGGTCAGAAACAATGCTCAGGTAGGCCGTGGCATTTAAACGATGCCCAATTGGCACTAAGGGGCCTAAAGTGTGCCAAGAAAACATCCCCCACACCATTACACCACCACCACCAGCCTGCACAGTGGTAACAAGGCATGATGGATCAATGTTCTCATTCTGTTTACGCCAAATTCTGACTCTACCATCTGAATGTCTCAACAGAAATCGAGACTCATCAGACCAGGCAACATTTTTCCAGTCTTCAACTGTCCAATTTTGGTGAGCTTGTGCAAATTGTAGCCTCTTTTTCCTATTTGTAGTGGAGATGAGTGGTACCCGGTGGGGTCTTCTGCTGTTGTAGCCCATCTGCCTCAAGGTTGTACGTGTTGTGGCTTCACAAATGCTTTGCTGCATACCTCGGTTGTAACGAGTGGTTATTTCAGTCAAAGTTGCTCTTCTATCAGCTTGAATCAGTCGGCCCATTCTCCTCTGACCTCTAGCATCAACAAGGCATTTTCGCCCACAGGACTGCCGTATACTGGATGTTTTTCCCTTTTCACACCATTCTTTGTAAACCCTAGAAATGGTTGTGCGTGAAAATCCCAGTAACTGAGCAGATTGTGAAATACTCAGACCGGCCCGTCTGGCACCAACAACCATGCCACGCTCAAAATTGCTTCAATCACCTTTCTTTCCCATTCAGACATTCAGTTTGGAGTTCAGGAGATTGTCTTGACCAGGACCACACCCCTAAATGCATTGAAGCAACTGCCATGTGATTGGTTGATTAGATAATTGCATTAATGAGAAATTGAACAGGTGTTCCTAATAATCCTTTAGGTGAGTGTATATATAACTAATGTTTCAGTGTTACACCCATACTAAACTGTCTTCCATGATTTAGCACAATTATCCAAATAGAGAGATTGTTATCTGGCTGTATTTTAATTATACTGTATTAACAAGTTCTGAGTAACATGCATCTTGTAGTCTTTGCTTTGCATCTTTAATAAATTACTACCCCATTATAACCAACAGCTCTTTATACTTTATCAGTACATGCTGTAGACACACAAAAGAACACTAGAAATTATGTGGTATAAAACCCTTAGCTCATATGCATGGTTAGAGAGCAGAGAGCAGTTCAACAATATAGGTCCTCCTAAATAGGGCTGGGCGATATGGCCAAAAATGTTATCATGATAAAAACAATCATATCAGTCTATATTGATAATTATCACGACACGTGTCATTATTTCTTTCAAGTTCTCCTGAGTGAAAGTTGAAGAAACCAGAAGGTTAATTGTGATTTTAAACTATTCTTTATGGTCAGAACATGACAAACACTTGGCAAACAGTGGATCATTTCACAAATTTGAGGTAGAACATTCAAAACAATTATAATGATAAAATATTTTTTCAACATAAAAATATGCATGAGTGAAATTAAGTAAAATCCCTTTTCAGTCCTTTTTCCTCAACAAAATAAATATCTGCATTCTGATGTATAACAGCCCCGCGGAGACGATCAGCATGAAGGCGAACATGATTTAGTTAACGTGTCCATTTACAAGTTAAATGAATAAATAAATATATCCAGCAGATCTGGATTTCCCTCCAAAACATTAAGGACTGGTTCAGGGGCGTTGCTAGACTTCAGGTTTTAGGGGGCTACAGCCCTGAATGTTTCATGAATGAATGTTTTCTCCGGTAAGAGCGGGGTGCTGACGGTGTTTTCTCTCACACAATCGCACAGATTACGTTATTTTTGTCGAGATATTAAAATGCGACGCAGCTGGACTGGTTTATAAATGTGTCCATAAACGCCATGACTGAGACGTGCACACTTTAGTTAAATTAACCTGCTATATTGTAGCTGATGTTACTACCGAATTATCGTCATTATCTTTATATCGTTATCGAGATAACAATAATTATCGCGGTAATTTCTTATCGATTTATCGCCCAGCCCTACTCCTAAATGTGAGTATTTTTGCAACCCATGCCCTATTACATGGTTAATGTGAATCTCAAACCCCATCCACCTATTTTCAGCTCCAACATTGAATAGTTTTAAATAATTAAACTGTTAATTTATTGTATTAAATCCATAATTCTGAATTGTAAAAATATGTCCACAAGACAGGTGGGTCTTGGGATGTGATCCTGACTGTTAGTTTGCTACATGATTTTTCACCAATTTATTAACTTGAACAGAATGGATTATGTCCAATTTAAGGATGAAGCAGTATTCAGAAGTGGCTTCAACATCTTGGCCTATTTACAAGTAATTCAAACTTCCATTGAATTTGAGATGCCACTGTGCATATGATTCACAACATAAGATCTGTTTTGGAAGGCTTTAAGGATGCTTTAAGAGGTCTGCAGCTTCAAAGATGTGTTAGCTAGCTGGGGATTCGAAGGTATTTTGAAACCTTTGAAAGTTAGTTAGGTATCCGTGCGGTGGCAGATCTATTACTAAGCATCCAACAGCAAATTATTCTTGCTCTCAAAACCAGTGCATAAGCAGCTCTTGCGTTTAATATACAACACACCCACAAATAGCCTTCACTCCTTATTTTTCTTTTTATCTCCTGCTGATCAGATTTAGAATTATACCCACTGTCTAGAGTTGAAAATGCAGTAAACATTTTGTGATCTGCCCACTATCCAAGCTTGCAAACTCATCTGCTGGGTGGATTACTTTGAAGTATATAAGTATTGGAAAAAGTTTCCATAAATGAGATTCCGTTTTCTAGTAAGACTTATTGTGATTTGTTTTGAGTACAATATGAGTAGCAAATCCTTTGTACCATAACTATGATAATTATTTAATTTAGTATGCTGCTTTTTTATCTGGTCATTATTAGGGTAAATGTTATTTAATGTGTAAGTTATTGAAAGTTACTTTTGTAATTTTAGTAGCTGCAGAATATGAATCGATATCATCTGTGGTAAATGGTGATTAATAATAAGAAATGTGAATTGCCTGCAACGGCAGTTATTGTACCTGGCTATAAAACTCAAGTCTTGGCAACACATTTGTAATGCACTTGTAAAGCACATGTACAAATGGCCTTATTGTGGTTAATCAATTCTAAAAACACAATTTTGTATACATCAACACAATCCTATGGGAAGAAAACAAATAATCCTGACACATTTTCCTTATTATTTTAAAAGAATGAAAAATTTTTCAGGCAAATAAAAATGATTTTCTTAAAGTGAAAACTTGGGACAACAAACTTTTCATAAGTGTATTCTCTGGAGTGCAGCCGAAGAGATGTCTATAGACCTTATTGCATTTATGTATACCATACCGCATAGAAATATGCTTTCCTTTTTTTGACAATCCTCTTGAACTCCATTTTAATAAGGGCTTGTCTGAATTCTATGCTTGCTAACTTTTCATACAGCCTTTCCTGGTCATGTTGTTCTAATAAGGAGCGTTATGTATTACTCAGTCTTTGAGTGGAGCAGTTTGCATGTTTTAATGAGGTGTCTGTTGAAATAAAGGTGATTTTAATAGGTTTTAATGTAGTCAGGTGCTATTGTACTGTTGCCCCATACCAGATATTGTAACGGAGAGCCTTTTAATGAGTGTCAGTTGTATGTGACTTGAATGCACATGAAAAAGAGAATGGGATGCAACTCTTTTCCTGCTGCTGCTTATCCCTGCGTACCTCACAGTGCAGTGTATTTCAAAAGACTACCGTGCATATGAATACTTCAGGAGTGCAGGGGAAACAACTTAAGTCTTACCTGTTTTCCACCAGCACTTAGTATTAGGTCAATAACTTTCTGGTGAACAGACCTTGACTGTCTAGAAAGAGTGCAATGGAAAAATAAGGGGCCTGTGGTCATCAGGAAAGCCAGACTTTTCTCCCACCAACTGTTTTGTTAATGCTTGATTCATACTGGGCTCTCCTCTGATCTCTATAAGAAAGGTACAGTCTGTAGAATGCACATCTAAAGGTCCAAAGCTACAGGACAGAATCTGCTTTTTCAAAATGTTCTTGCAGGAACAAAACCTTATTACATGAAGGTAATATTTTTATAAACCATATAATGAGAGCCTGCAAGTTTTACTTTGTTTTGGGGACAGATACCTGTTTTTAGAGGTCTCTCAAGACCTAGGCTACAATGGCAACTTATGACCTGCAAGAATAAGCTGAGGACATGCTGGTCAGCTTTATTTCCCCAATGAGGTATATTTATAAAGCTTTGCAGTGTGGTCAGATCATCTCATCTCAAAACCTTACAAAGCAATGAACATTTTCTGTGTTTGCCCGGTTTCATACCATCAGCTAACCATAACCTATTGGAAATCATATCAAATAAGATACACATATCTTCTAAAACTCCACTCCTGTCTATTTGTTGCGAGGTAGAAACGGAACAATTAAAGTTGAGGTTAGCACAGAAATGTAATCTTCAAATTTCAGTGTGTGGTGGAAAATAAATTCTTGTTATCTGTACAATGTTGGTACTGTGCAAAAGTTGCTGGATTTACGGAGTACACAGCATGGATGGAGACTGAAAACCTTTACAAATCTTTTTTTTTTTTTTTTGTCAATTATTTCAATGTGTCTAAAGTATCAACTCGGATATTGAACGTGAAGAATGAAAACCACCATTTTCCAATAAATAAATAAATGCCATTCTTAGAATATCTTGCCAAAGGAACTGCATAAGCAGTGTATGCATATGGAGAGGTTTGCCACTTTTTAGATTTACTTACCTTTTCAGTTTCGGTATTGTTTTCTCTGTCCACCCATGCAGTTTCTTTGTAATTATGTTTGCTCAAAATGAAGCTTTACAGATGGCAAAGTTGTGGGATGTGGGGAGTATTGAAGTAGAAATCGGAGCAAACTGAGTAAAGATCCACTGGGGGTAAACTACCACTGAGTACCGTATGCAATACTAAAACTCTGAGTCACTGTGTGAAGTTAATTAATTTTTGAAATGCCATCATAAGTGGGGGCTTTCACAGTGCGTTAAACCTGTTTCTGTTAGTAACAACTGTGGATGCATTTTTCTTAAGGTGAAGTGTGAAATTGATATTGAAAGGCAGAGGAAAAAAATGTTACTGCTACAGATGTTTAGTTTTATTGGTAATACATCATATTTCATTGCACTAACCAATCATATTTTTATATACCCTGGGTTCCATAGTGAATATCAGTTAAAGAAGTCATTCTTTATTTCATATATAGTTCAGCCGAAGCGTGAGCCAAGAGAATGTTGTACTCCTGATTTTCTTTTTGTTGAAAGATGTGCTTTCCTTTTCATTCAATGAACCTAATAAGCAGATGTTCTGCAAGTACTAAACTCGGGAGAACAGGGCTTAACGTTGCTAATCTCTGGCTGGCCTCGCCATATGTCTGTTCTGGGGTTTGTACACATTGAGGTGAAGATGCATCTGTTCAGTTTTTTCCCCCCTCTGCTTGTGGGTTTGCAGAGGTTAATGTTGCTCTCCCTCCGGATGTTCAGATACAAACAAAAACAAAACGGTAACTTAGAAAATGTTTCTGGCTTTCAAGAAAGTGCTCCAAGACAGTAGTACCTAACACAAAAAGAGAGATTCCAATGAAAGAACTGAAAAATTGGATCAGATGGCATTTTTATTCTTTGCGAGTCTATAGATCTGTGTGCACGGCTACCTTAATTTCTGAGAAAGTTATGATTATGGCTTGGTTTCTGGACTTTTAGGCAGCTGTATTGTCTTGACGAGGCAAAAGAACAATATTGCTGCATATACTCAAAAAAGTCATAGAATTTTTTTACTTAAATATTTTTTTTTTTTTTTTTTTTTTGTTTAAATCTCCAACTAACAAACAATTGACATTTGGTATCCTTAGAAACCCAGCATGGCAAAAGTATTACTATTTGTATATTTCAGACATTTACTTTTTCCTTTCATTGTATCCAATATTAATATTCAAAGATGCAGATTTAGTGGATTCCATTTACTGAAAAATTACACAACTAGGCTAAATTTTCCTTATTTTGCTCTGTCTGTTTAGTTTAGTTTTTTTCTTAATGTTATTTTTCCACTAAGAACCACTGCAAACCCATATACCCTGGCATTTTTTGGTTTCTTGTATATTTTTAGCAGCAATTGTTTTTGTCAACCCTTTCAAAATGTAAAATTGACTGCGCTATTGTTTCTAATTACTATTGATGGATTCACACATGGTTGATCTAGCTTTCCTTGCCTACAAAACAAATGTAGCTTTCATGTAAAGAAACTGTAGACATCCATGCTGAATTTGAGTTCTCCCTAATTAGGTACTAATATGTTTTATGCTTTCACCCTTGTGCAGTATTAAGTCTGTTATGACTGCTTTTACAATGCAGTCTCTATCTTAAAAGAAAATCATTGTTATTAACTTATTGTAACAAATAAATCGCACGATGCCACTGAAGATTAATTATTTATATACATAGAGATCATTTTCCCCCCTAAAACATGTCATACTTCATTGTAAAGATCGCTGCCTAATAATGTTTACATAATTTGCAAATAAATTGTTTTAAACCAAGTACTTTTCTTACATGAAATAGACTTTAAAAAAATGTCATTACAGAATACATGAGAACACAAAATTGCCTGCATTTACATGTTTATCTGTGTATACAATGTCAATGTAAAGGCTTTGGAGTGATGTCTTCACTATCATGGTGAATTAGGATCTAAAAGGCTTAGGAGGAATTTCTACAGTTGCTAACTTAAATTTCTTTTGAAAGTGCTGAAAGATATACAGCAGTGTATACAGAAACACAGGGCTCAGCTGAATAAACAGTGAGTCTAGGATCCTCATTTTCTTTTCTTCCTCAAACAATGACCCCGAAAACTCTCCATGCCTGCTAAAGCTTGTGAACTAAATTGGGGTACTTGCTGTGTCTGACTGATAATGATACAATTTTATTTTAATCCAGACTGTCAGAATCCTAGGCAATGACATTTTTTCCTCTTTTGCTTGCAAAGTAATTAACAAAGGGTCTTTTTTTAGATTTAAGTTTGAAGGCTATTTCCGATTTAGCCTCACCATGATTGATCACTCCTACCACATGTTTACACTGAGCTGGTCTGATTTTGTTTTGACTTCATTAATGAAGTAAGACTGATGGTGGATTCACTCAGCTGAGTCTTCAATAACTTTCTGGTATTTTAGAATGACCTGCTGAAGCATCAGAATTAATCACACATAAAATGTTAACAAAGTCAAAGCAAAGCAGGACACCTGAAATTTTAATGAGGTCACATCACAAATATAGATTTCAGTACAGACTCTAATGTACACCATCTGGGTGTACTCTGTAACAGTTGTGAAGTACTGTGCAGTGAGTACCAAGTCAGACCACTGTGGAGGAAGTTGACTTAACTGATTTTAGAAGCCACACACACGCTTTTGTTAAACTTAATTAGTGGCATTTTAAGACTCCATAAAAAAAGAAAAGAAAAAATAATCCTTTATTAATTGTTCAGGAGTGCTGAAAGTCTTTTGACAGCTGGAAATCTTCTCCCCTCTTGTCCAGTGCCTTTCCAAAACCGATATTTTGTAGATTAGAACTTCATAACTGTCGAAATCTATAAATGGAAAATATATGATGGCATCTTTCCGTAATTAAGGGTTTATAATTCTTCCCTGCTTTGGTAATTGGTAAATTGATCTGAATGAAGGCAAATTTACATTTAGATGCTTTACAGACATATTTTTTTAAGGATTTATTAGTAAATGGAAATTTTAATATTAGAAGCACAGAGGTGAAGATCAGTCGTTACTGGGAAAAATTGACAAGCCAATGTTTTTTTATGCTTTGGCTTGTGGATATTATGCTAATAAAAGGCATACAAATTGATTAACATCTTGGGTTTTGTAGTTTGTGCTTACATAAGTACATTCCCTTGCAATGGACCAAATTGGTCCATTAGCTTTTGTCAATAGTTTTTTTTTTCTCCCCTTCTTTAGAAAACATAATGCCTCAACTTTTTCTCTGCAGAATATTCTTTTATATAGGCTTAATTGTTAATAAAAAAAATTACATTTCTGAGTACTGCTGTTCTTGTATCACTATGTATGGGGAAGGAAAACTCAGTGTAGACTGTCAGCCACGTGGAACGTGATCTAATGCATAACATTCAGGAAACCTCTGATAGGTAAACATTTATAATTTTTTATACCATTTACAACCGTAATAAGTGACACCAAAACTCAATCAAATGGTTTACATAATTAACACATTTTCAAATCTACACCACAGGTAACAAGTTTCACTAAAAGTTAGGCTAGTTTACCAACTTGTTCTAGACTTTTTCCTATTATGAATCCTTATTTAGTACTTGGGGTGTTCAAAGCCTTACCATTAATATATTCAGTGTGTGAATGCAGAGCTCGGCAGATATGGTTTGGATACAAAACTTTAAAATTACTTCTGGCAGGTGGTAACTTCTTATTTAGAAATGTAATTAAACTAAACTAATATGAAAACGCAAGCCAGTTGATAACTAGACTGTTTGCCTAACCAGATTTTGTGTTTTAAATTATATGGGTTCTGTGAAGCTTTTGAATCAAAAAAAAGTTATATGAAATTATCGCATAACTGCAGAAGTCATTCCTACTGTGCAATTCATAATGATTAGGCTAATTCAGAGCTCCCAGACAGTGTTTACTCTCTCTTTTGAGAACATGCAGTATGAGATACAGGAAAGTATGTTTAATGTTAGACAAAAATATATTTTCTCCTCCAAAGTTTGTAATTGGTTATGCAAGAAATATGGAGTCTTAGTGTATTTTCTTGCCACGAAACGCTGCATAATTTAATAATTATGACATTGAACCATACAGATGAATCGGCAATACCAATGTGGTTTATCTGTGTAAGAAGTATGTGTTTGCTGTTCAATCTTTTTTTTTTTTTTTCCTCCCCCAGTTTGTCATTTAAGCTGGGGGGTGCTGATCTGTCCGTTTTGCGACTGTACTGAATAACTGATATTGATATTTTTTATTTTAGAAGCGCAGATGGAAAGTGCAGGTTTGAAAAGAGAAGTTCCAAACCGTTCAGGCTAATTAATCAAAACACTTCTGTTTAATGTGTTTGGCAATAAGGCAAATACTGTAAATCTATGGTTTATTTTTCACACCCAAATGATATGGTTGTCAAAGTGACCTTTCACACTGCTAGAAAAAAAAAAAAAAAGAATTGGTGATTTTCTTACTAGCACTTAGATTTTAGTGGCGTACCAATTAAACAAATGGATGAACCTTTTTTCAGCTGCATAGTTGATAGTTATTTCAGATAAATCGCAAGAACTTTTGAAATAATGTATGTTGGTGTTTTTGCATAGTAAACTATAATGAACTTGCTCCTTTAAATTATTTTACATGCTGTGTAAAAATGCAGACAAACTTGTTAGTACTGTTACTGCTTTATGCCTTGCATGCAGCTGAAGTGGGTGACTACGACTGAGGATGAACAAAAAGGATGTGCCGTTATAATATTAAACGGAAACCTTGATTTTTGTGTTGTGTGATTCAGGCTGTGTGTCATCTCATCAGAGTAAAAAGCATTTTCTCTGATAAAAAATATCTGGTTTTCATGTAGGCTAATATCCTGTTCCTCCTTTCATCTATAGTACTAGGAAGAGAGAGACTAAATAACGTATTTTGTATTTTTCCAAATGATTTGCGTTAACCAATAAGAATCTGATAATTGCTTTTTTCTTTCCCTATTTGTAGCACGTAAACATTAGAACATTGACGGATGATGTGGTAAGACTTTTTTTTGTTTTGTTGAATTCCTTATACTAATATCTTAACCGAATGCTCAATGCTCACTGCCTTCTTCTGATAAGATGGCACCAGTTCTCAGTTTATGGTCAACTGGTGGTACCACAATGTTTGCTTACTGTTAACAATGTAAATGGAGTTTCAAACCTGAAGTTTGTGAGGAGGACACCCCCAATCTCACACCTGACTCGCCTTCCCAAGCATAAGCATCTGGCAACACATGCACTTTCCCATAATTTGTCACTTTGAATCCCTACTCCACCCCTTTACAGCAGCTCCTTGACTCATTCATCGAATGTGGGGGTTCTGATGGTCTTGTCCTCTTGGCCAGGTCATAGTGCCTTTACTCAAGCAAGTCTAAGCCAAAAGGAACTATTTACCTGCTATAATTGTTTATTGCATGAAACTAATAATAACATAGCATGGTAATGGCTTTTTTACTTCATGCAATGCCTTCATATTTGATGGAGAAAATGTCTACAGTGCAGTGTCTTCACTGTTGCCTTTTACTACAGATCTGCAGTTTTTGTTTTCTGTCTGACCATGTAGTGTTCCTTTATTATATCCTGGAATTCACTTAAACAATGAGAATTAAACATCTGATAATGGTTTTTGGTGTGGAAAAAGCACACCCGAGATGCTCTACTGCCCGTTTCAGGATCTTTTACAATTTCTTTGTTGCATATTAAAAATATATATTTCAAGCAATTGAAGGTCTAATTGCATGCTCTTCAGTACTGTTACATTTCATGCTTAAAGTTTGTCACATCCTTGGCAATTCGGAAAACAAATGGAGTGAGCTTTTTTCAAAAACTAATTCTCATTTGTCTGTACTGGTAGGGCATTGCCATTTTGGAGCCCTTCTAGATTACCTAAATGATTCAGATGCTTTTAAATTTTCTTCTGGTTATTTTTCTCCTTTTCCTGTTAGTTTAATATTATCTTGAGAGAGAGATTTCAAACTCTTGACATTTCTAATATTATACTTAATATCTATATCTCTATATAGTTTGTGGTGCCATGTCGGTTTAGGCATGTAAGGACCGCCCCTTGAAGGTGGTCCCCGTCCCCAGATTCTGGGGGAGGTGAATTAACCAGACGTTTTGTGTCCCCTGTCAGTGGATCCCTGCCTCAGTAAAGCAGGAAGAAGGGGTGGTTAGATGTGTGGGTATGCAGGAGGAGTGCCTGAAGTGTGCACAGAAGAGTGGATTTATGAACTTGGAAATGGATTGTGATTTGAACTTGTCGCTCTGTGTCTTGTGTTCGTGTTGGGTTGTGAACTTTAGTAGTATATGTTTAGAGAGGGACCCATGTCATTATATAGGTAGGTTAGTGAAAAAATTAACTTTATTTTCACCATACCTTGTCCTTTGTGTATGCCTGTTTTCCTAGACACCAACACCATAGCCATCCCTTCATGGTGTCCCAAGATATTAACTTGAATGTGATGTGTGAATAAATCACATTCTGTTTAGTGATCAAATATGTTCTCTTGGGACAATTTTGTCGATCTAGCATTTCTTTTTAAGTCCATTTTCTATTTCTCTACATTTGCTATATTCACTACTATCATGAACTGTTTATTAACTATATTGCTTTTTTATTTACCTTGTTTTTTGGGTTTAATTTGACCCCAATAAAAATCCAGAGTGATAACATTTTACTTTAATCTGTTTTTCCATGGAGAACAATTTTAGTAAATGTAAAATCGAATGCATGAATTTTAAATCCTGTCAGCATATGGGCCTTGGCTTGAATTACTCTTATTTATTGGTTTTATGATTTTGTCCTTCCAGTAGTCCGAGAGACGGCCTTTTAAACCCTAAGTACTTTGAAAAGTTCAAGACAGAATTTTCTGGCAAAATATGATTGCTTGGGTAATGAAATGTTTATTAAGGTAAATGACTTACTGGGTCTAGAGATCATACAAAAGATGAGTGATTTAATTAAATTTACATTTAGCATTCTTGCTGATGGAAAAAATGAGGTCCAATCTTCACAAAGAATCAAAAGGCAGTGTTAATGGTATATAGTACCTCAGTATTCTCTAATTATTTATTTCTTATTAAACCCCCATCTTATTTTCCTTTGCGAGACATGTGGATCTACTCATGTTTTTACCATAATGTCTGCTCTGAGCTGTGCAGTTCTGCTGGGATATGTTCAGAATATACAAGATATTTGAAAACTCATTCCCAGATATGACTATTTTTATGTGCTTTCCAGAGATGAATTGCTACTGCTCTGTATTTTTGTGTGACTTCTCAATCCTATCACATTGTAAAGTGAAGGGGATAACTGCTGGCAAAATTCAAATCCAAAGGAAAATTAATGAAAGAAATGTCTGTACTTAAGTAATGGTTGTACTAGGGCTTTATCATTAGTTTCCCAAATTATTTACTGTTCTAAAACATGACATGCAGATTTAAAATGTGGGGAAAAACAAGCAAGCAACTATTTAGCCACTCCAAATGGATCATTCAACTGTCACTATTGACATCAGATGCAATGGTGAGATACCACAGTTACCTTGAGCTCTTTTGACCAAGTGATTTGAACCTTGCCACATATAATGTACAAGTATGTTGTCATGGACAGCACTGTTTTAATAATTACACTCAAAAAGAGTTCACAGCCTTTACATACAATTTTATTTTCCTTTTTAAAAATGATACATGGTATATTTCTAGTCCTAATCTAATTCTAGTCAGAATAGAAATCAAGAATTTCTCATAACTAAAAAGTGATTACAATCAATATCTATCTATACATCTATCATCTTCAAGATTTGATACAATACTACAATCATCAGTAGGTTATTAACGTGATTTTATGTGCAACTGACTTGGCGCAAGACTTCCTGGGCGAAGTGTAATGAATGTAAGATCGTATCAAGTGTGCAAAGCCTTTTCAATTGCACAAAACCACCTCCTTGTAGTAGCATAAATTTCATAAAGTTGTACAGTCTGTTGGTCAAGGTACGAAACTAATAACCTTTACTAATCTAATCTATTTTTTTTGGATCATACCATTTCAAGGCCATAGAGACTGAACCTGATTTTTCATTATTTAACTGTAATTACCTCTATTGCAAACTCCTCTGTGCGAAAGGTATAAAGTCTATATCATTTAAGTGTGCAGTTTCCTTCCAAATTTATTATAGAAAATGTCTGCATATTGTTTTATAGAGATTTGTTATAATAGAGGGTCAAAAAGTATTTTGGTTTAAGCAATATAATCATGTAAAATAAAGCACTTTAGAATGCTCCTTTGGAAGGTACTGAATCTTTTAAAGTATGTGGAAAATGTATTTGCTCTTTTATTGCTCCAAAAAATTTAATTATTATATGAGTTGTGTGCGTCTGTGTGTATGTTTGTAAGAAATAAATTGTTTCCTAGTCTTAGAAGATCGTTTTGTAGATGGGATAAGGCTTGCTGAGAGAAGCTGGAATATTCTACTGTTCAATATGTAACAGTCACACCAGTGGAATGCTAATTAACAAAATGATTTGGTAGACCTAAAAAGACAGATGAAAGACTTGATTACATGATTACCAGAGATGTGAAGGAGGACAAATGTGCCACAGCTGCTGCCATTAGCAGAACTTCAAAGAGAGGCAGAGCAGATGTATGTGCCATTGCTGTTTGCAGGCTGCATAAGGGTTTGATGGTATGAAATGGAAGATAAAAAGATCTTTTCAGAAATGGCTATATTTAAACTTAAATGTTTATGTAAGACTTTTTTTTGCAAATTAATATTACCTTTTTAGAAAAAAACTCAAATGACAGTGGAGGTGTTCTTATACAAATTAACACATCTAAAATAACATCTGTTATTTCAGATCCACATGTGCTCAAGTGTGTTAATGAACTTGCATACAGTACTTTAACACTTTGTTCCTTGTAATTTGTCAGTTCTAATTCTCATTTCATGATTTTGTACATTAACCTAGCTTCAAAGAGCTATTCAGTAAGATTTCATGCAGGGCCATTGAAGAACCACAACAATACATTTCTGATTTGGCAATTTGGGACAGGTTTTTCTGATTGAATACTGGAAACCTATAGTTTGAGATATTAATTGTTCATGAAATAAAGAAATACTGCACTACATGTGATCTTTTCTGCCTGATTTCAGCTGCTGTACATGAGTGAGTTTTTGTAAACTACTCTGATGGACATACTCTCTACCATACTGTGAAGTTAGTCATTCTATGACTGACAGATTCATCAGTGTGCCTATGGTAGTTTTCAGTGAGGTATTTGCTCTGGTCCTGCATGAATGTAATGAAGTTCTACACTATTTTAAAACCACAGTCTGGAAGTTTAAAAATAAATAAAATTTTAAAAAATACTAAGTTGTAATAGTAAGTTTTAACAGATGACATGTCACAGGTTAACAACCAGTCCAGTCAAACCCTAAGAGAGATCAGTATAAATGAGGAGGAGGTACTAAAGGGACTAGCAGAATTAAAAACAAACCAATCACCTGGGCCAGATGGTATATTTCCAACAGTACTTAAAGAAATGAGGGAAATTATTTACAGGCCGCTAACTCAAATATTCCAAATGACACTTAGAACAGGGGATGTGCCAACTGACTGGAAGACAGCAAATGTCATACCAATCCACAAGAAAGAGACAAAACTGAGCCAGGAAATTACAGACCAATCAGTCTCACCTGCATCACCTGTAAAATGTTGGAAAAAATGATTAGACAGAAAATAGAGGAGCATCTTAATGAAACCATATTCTTGGAGATAGTCAACATGGGTTTAGCAGCTGTAGATCACATGAAAGCATATGATATGATATACTTAGATTTCCAAAAAGCTTTTGATAATGTTCCACACCAAAGACTGATGTTCAAATTGGAAGCTGTAGGCATTCAGGGTAATGTAAGTAGATGGATTATGAACTGGTTGATGTACAGGAAACAGAGGGTGTCGATTAGAGGAGTTGCTTCAACTGGAGTGAGGTTGTTAGTGGAGTTCCACAGGGATCAGTACTAGGGCTCTTGCTTTTTCTAATCTATATTAATGACCAGAGGAGCTTTTCCAGATCAGCATGGACACACGCACCCGGGGACACAAATGGAAATTGGGCTTCAAGGCATTCAAGACGGAAAAGAGGAGACACTTCTTCACACACAGTAGTCACAATCTGGTACAAACTCCCCAGCGATGTGGTTGAAACCAACAATTTGGGAACATTTAAAAATAAACTGGATAGGATCCTTGGATCACTTAGTTATTAATGGACACCAAACGAACACGATGGGTCGAATGTAGTGTTTCCAGCCCGGGGACCCAGGTCACCGGACGATTTCTCAACCCTGCAAGCCCAGGTTTGGCATAGGTAAAAAAACGGGGTTGATGGGAGTGGGGGGGTGGGGGGGAAGAAAAAAAACAAAAAACAAACAAAAAAACTCTCTTGTATACTTTCGTGTATTTTTTCATTCTGCAAAATCTACAATATAATTGAGCACTGTTGCACAATACAGGGAGTTCAAGAAAAATGTCCGATTCAAGCTTGGTTTGGTTCTACTTCCTACAAGAACTTAAGTACATGGCCAATCAGCCAAATGCAAAAAGTATGCAAACAACGTACTGCAATCAGCTGGGGACTCTACAAGGTCCCTTCAGTTTATACAGATGATCAATACATAATAACTATGTGGATTATTAAATACTACTAATAATAATGCAGTATGACTGAGTTTGTGTTTAATTTCAGCTCCACTTAAAATACACAAAAAGGCGTTTATTATTTTACTTATTTAGTATTACATTGTTGATATGGCCAGGGGTTGTAGTTCATAGAATTAATTAATTAATAGAATAAGGGGGGAAAACTAAGATTTGAGGAGTTCAGACGTACGTTTTGTGTCCAACAGTGCGTGCGCCTGCAAGGTGCCGTGGCAGAGATGCCAAGTGCTACGATTTTGCTGTAGCAGCTACTATTTGGGAGGGTCAAATATGGTGCTACAATGAAGGGTTTGATACTACGAAAGAAAATAATAATGTTATATATAAAAATATGTATAGCATATTAATATACAGTGAGGGAAAAAGTATTTGATCCCTTGCTGATTTTGTACGTTTGCCCACTGACAAAGAAATGATCAGTCTATAATTTTAATGGTAGGTGTATTTTAACAGTGAGAGACAGAATAACAACAACAAAATCCAGAAAAATGCATTTCAAAAAAGTTATAAATTGATTTGCAAGTTAATGAGGGAAATAAGTATTTGATCCCCTATCAATCAGCAAGATTTCTGGCTCCCAGGTGTCTTTTATACAGGTAACGAGCTGAGATTAGGAGCTCTCTCTTAAAGGGAGTGCTCCTAATCTCAGCTCGTTACCTGTATAAAAGACACCTGTCCACAGAAGCAATCAATAAATCAGATTCCAAACTCTGCACCATGGCCAAGACCAAAGAGCTGTCCAAGGATCTCAGGGACAAGATTGTAGACCTACACAAGGCTGGAATGGGCTACAAGACCATCGCCAAGCAGCTTGGTGAGAAGGTGACAACAGTTGGTGCGATTATTCGCAAATGGAAGAAACACAAAATAACTGTCAGTCTCCCTCGGTCTGAGGCTCCATGCAAGATCTCACCTCGTGGAGTTTCAATGATCATGAGAACGGTGAGGAATCAGCCCAGAACTACACGGGAGGATCTTGTTAATGATCTCAAGGCAGCTGGGACCATAGTCACCAAGATATCAATTGGTAACACACTACGCCGTGAAGGACTGAAATCCTGCAGCGCCTGCAAGGTCCCCCTGCTCAAGAAAGCACATGTACAGGCCCGTCTGAAGTTTGCCAATGAACATCTGAATGATTCAGAGGAGAATGTTGTAGTCAGATGAGACCAAACTCGAGCTCTTTGGCATTAACTCAACTTGCTGTGTTTGGTGGAGGAGGAATGACCCCAAGAACACCATCCCCACCGTCAAACATGGAGGTGGAAACATTATGCTTTGGGGGTGTTTTTCTGCTAAGGGGACAGGACAACTGCACCGCATCAAAGGGACGATGGACGGGGCCATGTACCATCAAATCTTGGGTGAGAACCTCCTTCCCTCAGCCAGGGCATTGAAAATGGGTCGTGGATGGGTATTCCAGCATGACAATGACCCAAAACACACAGCCAAAGCAACAAAGGAGTGGCTCAAGAAGAAGCACATGAAGGTCCTGGAGTGGCCTACCCAGTCTCCAGACCTTAATCCCATAGAAAATCTGTGGAGGGAGCTGAAGGTTCGAGTTGCCAAACGTCAGCCTCAAAACCTTAATGACTTGGAGAGGATCTGCAAAGAGGAGTGGGACAAAATCCCTCCTGAGATGTGTGCAAACCTGGTGGCCAACTACAAGAAACGTCTGACCTCTGTGATTGCCAACAAGGGTTTTGCCACCAAGTACTAAGTCGAAGGGGTCAAATACTTATTTCCCTCATTAACATGCAAATCAATGTATAACTTTTTTGAAATGCGTTTTTCTGGATGTTTTTGTTGTTATTCTGTCTCTCACTGTTAAAATACACCTATCATTAAAATTATAGACTGATCATTTCTTTGTCAGTGGGCAAACGTACAAAATCAGCAGGGGATCAAATACTTTTTCCCTCACTGTATATTAATATGCTATACGTATTTTTATATATAACATTATTATTTTCTTTCGTAGTATCAAACCCTTCATCGTAGCACCATACTTGACCCTCCCAAATAGTAGCTGCTACGGCAAAATCGTAGCACTTGGCATCTCTGCCACGGCACCTTGCAGGCGCACACACCTGTCTTTTTATATATACATATTATTCTTAATATATTTCACCGGCATTATACCTAATGTACCAGTACCGGTGAGCCGTGTTTCTTAGCAGTGGGTGTAGGGGGTCTTAGAGGAGCTGCTTTGCAAATGTTGCCTCATCGTTCAGGTTTCATCACCAGCCAGATATACAAAAATGTCCTGCTCTCCACCGTCTAAAAGAAGTCGACTATCCTGCCAGACATATAGACGGCAATACACTACAGAATGGCCTTTTATTAGAACAAGTCACATCTCTGAATCGCATGTCTACTGTGAATATTGCCAGACTGACTCCTCAGTGAAACACGGTGGATGTCACGATTCCATCGTTCATGTAGGTACAAAAAAACATCAACAATTTGCAAAATCTATTGGAAAAAATAAATCTATGCTTGAATTTGTAGTGAGTACAGGCAAAGATAATGCAGTGATAAAGGCAGAGACACTTTTTGCAAACTTTATTGTTCAGCACAATCTTCCAATTGCTGTTTCGGATCATATCGGTCCTCTTTGCAAAGCTGCATGTCCGGACTCGATCATCGCCGACAAGCAGGCATCAGGCCTCACAAAAGCACTGCCATAATCCAAACTCTTTCAGATGACACGACAGAGTCCTTATCCTTATTGCTGGGTTATTTTTCATTGAGCAGGACAGCAGCAGTGACACAACCAGTCAACTGTATCCAGCTGTAGTGAGATATTATGACGGGTCTCTTGGAAAAATCATCATGCAATTACTACCGTTACCAGTAATAGTATGGTCTTTGGCTGTGATCTGCTTAAAAAATGTAAACAAGCTACCAATAAAAAATAAGTGGAATTTAATACCAGAACTACATTAATACAATAAATACCAACATACAGATCAGGAGGTCCTTCCCCTTTTTTTTATATATATATATGACTTAAGTTGGAAATGTTAATAGTTGGTAATGATGCAAATTGTACCAATGTTTGTGTATACCAATGCAATAGATTAATGTCTGTTGTATGGAAGAGTATTTGAAATGCATTTGGTATACGCATTTCAAATACTTTTCCATACAACAGACATTTAATTAAATTGAAATCCAAAGTACTTGTCGTTCAGAATACAAATATCAAGTGAAATGCAAATAATTCAAAATAAATACAAATTGTTCAATCTTTCTTGATGTTAATTTGTTAGTTATTTATTATAAAGTTTGGAGGTTGAATATTTCAGTCCAGAATTGATTCTTCCTTAGGTGAGCACCTAGCAGCACCTGATTTATGAAAAAAACAAACAAAAAAAAAAACACCTTGCTGAGCTCACCAGGTCATCTTTTTACTGGTCAGGTGCTACTATTTTCCACTTTCAGAACTTGGCATCTCTGCTGTGGCATGCAAGCTGTGTTGAAAGCGTTGTATAATGACGTTTACGAGAGAGAGGGAGAGACGCAATCGGAAAAGTGAGCTAAATGTTTTTTTATTGATTTAATTGTTTCCATATTGATTAATCTTTCCATTTATATGCCTATGAAATAATCTGGCTTTAAGCCTGGGTGCCTCGGGGATCCCGGGTTTATGAATTTTAAACTCCAAAAACCCGGGCCTGGAATTTTCTTTATTTAGTTTATGTTAATGTAAAAGTCATTTATATTATGTGCTCCATATGGAATGAAGCTTTAAGCCAAAATGTTTTATTATAGTTGTACAGGGACAGTGGCACTATAAGTAATTTTCAAATTTTATGTTAAACTGTGAAGGCTAGAAGACCTCATAGAGGTAGAAAATTCATTTACAAATGCTTTTATACACACACGTGTGTGTATATATACTGTATGTAAAACTTTTTTATGTTGGTATTAGTTTTTGTTTTTAGGTGCTCTCCATGTTTATTTATTTTTGCCATTTCAAACTGAACTCAAGCCCAGATTTTTCATTTCACAATTTAACTGCGGATTATACATTCTGTACTGTCTCTGGTATCGCACAGGAACAGGAGTTTGATCATAGTGACAGATGCTTACATCTGAAGCCTGGAAGTGTCTTTGCAGCAATCATATATGGGCAATAATTCACCTGCAAAAGCAGGGCAAAAGCAGTTTCCTTTACAAAAGCAAGTCACATTTCTCAAACTTGGTCCTGCTTGCAGTTGTCTTCCTCCATAGCTTTCCTAGAATGCCTAGGCATTAATTCAGGCTAACTTCAAGGATATTGAGGTCAACCAGAGGGCCGTGATCTTAAATAAATGTCCATGCTTTGTGTCAGTGTATGGAGCAAATTATACTGCTGCAAGCAGTCTTTTCATATGTGAAATGGTCTGAAGCATAGCAACATCGTATTACAGCAACTGTACTATTAAGCTTTCTGAATTCAAACCTAAACAACATATTACATTGTCAGTTTGTAATTTTTATGGTAATTTTGCCTTAAAAAATATATTTTTTATCCCCTACATTTATCAGTAAAACCTGCAGTTACACCATCCACACAGCTTATTCATAGCAGCCTCTCACCATCTTTTTTGCTAAAAAGATACCCCACTGATGGAGAAAAAACTAATAGATTGTTGGACTATTGGAAAGGCTGTGTAATGTTCTCTTGTTAACATTGTGATCTTCAAATGTAGATAAAATTCTGAAGTTGCTACAGTTGTATTTCATTAATTTTACATTAGTGTCACCACAGATTATCTAACAGATTACTCTTCTTGAGATAATGCTCAATAGGATGCTCATTTAACTTATCCTTGAAGATAAGTTAGTAATTTACAGACCCAATACGAGCTAAAGCCTGAAAATTAACCACCTACCTTATCACCTTCAAATGACATTTCAATAGAATCCCCCCACAGCTACAGAATGATAAGAGCAAATCGTTTTTGATAAGTATAATCCAATTAGAAATTAATTATCACTTTAATTTATGATTTCCCCCCTCTACTTAAATATTTGTACTGGTATTATGCCCATAGTAATGATGACGTGTTCCTTTCTGAAATGGTGCAATTCATGCAATTCAATTTTGTTAATATTCTGTGTACCATAGATGCATTATATGTACCATATAATACTCTTTTTATTATAAGGATACATTCCATTCCATAACATCTTCATCTGGGTGGCCTGCCACATTAATGGGGTCAAAAGCAAAGTTTTATTGATGTAAAAATTGTGTAAATTGGAAGTTGTAAAATGTATTATACTTTGAATTGCTTCTGTATAATGTAAATTTGAATTTGTAATGTTTGCCTTGCACTTAACTGTATTCTTGTACTTTTTTTTGCACTTATGTTGCAAGTCGCCCTGGATGAGGGCGTCTGCCAAGAAATAAAAAATAATAAAAATTAATAATTATATGGAGGGATTTAAAATTATTTTATTGCCAAATGTTTGGAATTAAATTCTTCTCTATCAGCTGCTAAAGGTTGTCACATTGTCCCCAATGGGGTGGCAGCATCACAGTGTTGGGAAGTAAATCCTTGTGAACAGGTGTCCTACAATGGCTGATACCATCACAGGAAGGGACATAACCCTGGCAAGCGTTTTGCATTGTAGCTTGCTATTGTGTACATGCTGACAATGGGCCAGCTTACAGCAATGTTTTTTTCACAGGAACTGGTGATGCACATTGGCAGGATAAACTGGCAGAGAAAACTGTCCTAGTATTTTACCTGGAAAGTCACAATTCAAAGAGATCTGAGCCTTTCCAATGGAAATGCCAGTTGCATGTGAAAATTTCAATTAGCTTGTTCAATTCCCTTACCTTCCCTAAAGCCGTATAATGTGTACAATATATCACTTTCCAAAGATAGCAGTTGATAAATACATTTTTGTGTGCAGTACTTTCCATATCAGATTGATGTTGTAGATTACGCAAACTGTCTGGTCTTTGCTAAAACTGTGCACAATGAGGATTACAGCAATCCATGCATCTAAATGCATTTGGTAAAAGATCACATGGGATGCATTGTTTCCGTTTAGAATTTTTAATTTGATGCATTGTGAATTCAGGAAGTATAGCTACTGCCCAGGTCTTGATGATATATTTGGAAAATCTGTTTCACAACTGTGAAAAATGTCCTTATTATTTGAAGAAGTAAATTGCCTTTTTTGAAGCTGCTGGTTTAATGTGCAGTGCTATATACCATGACATTTCTCCTAGTTTAATCTGAGCCATAGAAATGCTACTTGCATGTGTCAATCCAAACAGCATAAGAATTGAAGTGGCTTTACCCACAGCTAACTGAAATATCTCCCTTCCTTCTTTCCTTCATTTGCATAGCGTTGGAGATGGCATTCCATGGAAAATGAGTCTGTGTAAATGCAAGAAGATACTATGTCCATGCAAATTTATTTCACAAGACAAATATGTAGAGAGAAAGCAAACATCCACGTAAATCAACCCAGAGGGGAATACGGTGGATATATACGTACTCTTGGTTTGAACATGACCGTGATTTCAGGGTCAGGGAGATTTGCCAGATAAGATTTGTTTTAGTCTCTTAGGCTTGCTCCAGAAATCTCTCACCTTGGCCTTCATTGCTTTATCACTTTAGGATTGACAGGTGATTTGCAGTAGACATAGCTTCACCCTTTTACATTTTTATGAGGTTAGCCACTGATTCTTCATGTGTTCCTATATTGAGCGATTTGTAAAACAAAGCATCTTATTGTGCTGAAGTTGAACACAATTAAAACTTCCAAAACTAACCAAAAAAGTAATTGCTTACTGCCAAGCGTACATCAGTTCATACAGGAAGTTTGTACAGTTTAATTATCTTTCTCGCTTCTAGTATATTTTTTGGTTACTGATATCATATTTTGGTATTCTCTATGAAAAGCACCACCTTGTTTAATCATTGCACGTTATAAACTAATAGGATTAGAAAAGGTGTCCTGATTTTAAAAAACAAATTTGCCATCAAATCGATACTCAAATCCATATTCTGTGTGTTTTAACACATGTGCCTCGGCATACTGTTTCCCATTAATAGTCATTTTCTAATATCTGTTTTTTCTTGTTCAGCTTGACAGATTTGCAAGTATTCGGATACCTGGCAGTAAAAAGGAGCGGCCGAATCTCTCCCACATGAAGCAGACCTCCAGTGATTGGTCGGCAGTCTCCGCTGAGTTCCAGGACTACTCTTCCAAACACATGTCTGAGAAGGAAATTCTGGCTCTGTTTGAAAAGATGATGGTAATTGGCTTTCTTTCTTATGTATCACTGACTTCATACAGTTGTAAAATCTTCAGGTAACAGAAAACCCAGCCTTGGCTGGGGCATTAAAATAAATAGATCTCGCATACATTTTCAGTTCACAGATGGTTATTTATTTTTTAACACATGCTGGTGACTTCTCTGAAAGAACATGCATTTCTTTCCTTGCTAATTTCACCTTATATATGTACTAGTAATTGAGCTTGGAAGGATTTGTATTAAAACATACATTTTAAAGATAATATAATATTTATTTGAGTAATATACACTTGCCAGCATTTTTATATTTGTGTGTATGTTACAAATGTGTAAACGCATACCTATATAAAGTTACATAATGATTTAGAGATGCAAAAATTGTTTAGTACTATATTGGTCATGCAATCATAGTTTTTCTTGTTTACTTAACTTTCTTTCCATGTATTTTTTCTGTCTTGTATGTCAGAATTATAAGTAGTATTTCTCAATCATAGAGACATCATGCTTGTTAATTAACATTTAATATTTCCATATTAACTGTTGCTTGGGTAAGATGAGATTTAACGTGGACTTGAATTGGATGAAAAATTGAAAGACTGCAAGATAGTTTATTTATTTTTATTCTCTAATGGGTAAGGACATGACAGCTCCTGATGGCAAGTTTATTATGTGTGCATGAATAAATACAGGTTGTGGGTGTTTGTTAGACATGTCCTGTTGTTTGTATTCAATTTGAGATGCTTAATGTGTCATTTGGTTCAGCTTGTGGACTCCTACTGTGGTATCTGTTGCAGTGTGCACATCTCCAGTCATAATGTTTTTAAAAAGCTACCAGAAAAATTACGCAATTAATACGGCAATAAAATGAAGATGCGCGCACACAGCACGAAGTTTGATTTGACATTCAGCTGCTGCTCAGGATTGATTTTGTTGCAAATGCGGAAGAGCATAATAATAATGAGCATAGTGTATAAAGTGTTTTCATCTGAATGTAATTGTAAATAAGTTTCAGATATTCTGGTACCATCCTTTAGAGACAACTGTAATGATTTAGAATTACTAACGAGCTTGCAGTGTGTCAAACTGTTCTGAAGGGTAACTTCGTGCCACCCTGAAAGTTTACTGATTCAACCTGTGTAAAATATGCTACTCGTCATATCTAGCTATGATTTCGGGAAAAAAAAAATACAAATCATAAGAACAACCAAAATAATTTTAAGGATAAATACAGAAACATAGGAACACTTTATAGGTCTCAAAAGTAACATGTCAAAATTCATAGTTATTTGCCTTGACCTTTGAACAGCTGGGGATCAATCTTTGAAAATAGTTATTCTCAAGAGCAGTGGTCTTGGTTGATTTGACATGAGCCAAAGGCTGAGATGCCTAAAGAGTTACCAATGTAATATCCAAAGGCTAATGTTTTTATTCAATTTGTTGCAAAATGTGTTTTACATAAAAGAAAAACAAACAAGCATACGAGAACCGCTTACAGGGTGGATGCTTCATGCGATGACTGAATGCTTTGATGATTTTCTATTTTATATTCTACTCTTAAAACAATTGTAGAATGTTTTCTAGTCTTTCATTATTTAATTTTGTTTACATTTGCTTGATTTCTTATGTGCATAAAAAATATAACCAAATTATCTTAAAATATTTTACCCGTAAACAGATTCTCAAGCTATACAAGATTAAATTAAATACCAAATGATTGATTTGTGAACCTCATAAGTTAATGACAGATCTCTTGTTTGGGTGCCACAAAGGACTGCTACATAATTGCCCATAGCTGTGTTCTCCACCAAGTCAAATTATTCTATTTATGCTGAAAGAGACGATGCTATATTCTTCACAGCTTTATTTCTTTTAGGATTGAGTGCTTGTGTTGTATAAAGTACTGGCGATTGAAATGCTGACAGCAGGATCTTAAATCTTGTAGTCTGAAGTACATGCTCTATTGATGATTTATTTAATAGTTAAAACACTTGACAGTTTCAATACATATTTATTTTTATTAAAATATTCATTTCCACAATGGGATGTTTTTTTTTTTTCTTTCTTTTTAATACTCCTCCACAGAGAACACACAAAACAAATTTTCTACTTTGATTTGTTTATTCTTAAAGCAGGTTTTTAGGGTAGCTGGAAATACCATATGTCTGCATATTTGTTTGGATCAGGCAAATATCTGAAGCGTTTTCCAACAAAATGTCACATAAGATTATCTCTCCTCTGAAGTCAGGTGGTGTCATAAAAAAGGACACATCAAACATTTTTTTACACATCAAGCAGTCATTAATATACTGCTGACAAATTTGCAATGACATGGTTAGTTTGTAGCAAATGAATGTCTTTTAACTGTGCATAATTGCAGATTAAGCCATAGCAAAAATAGATGTGCTTTCATATTGTTAGTTCCAGGTAATTTATTTTAGGAGAGTGACACAGCTTCTGATATAAAATGAAGAAAAAAAACATTTTAAGATTTTGGTTTTGGTTGCTAGCTATTGGAGATAACCTGGGAGAAACTCATTTAATATCTACTAAAGCTACTGGAAATCCCTGTTCTTAAGGATTTAATGCGTAAATATTTATCTAATGACTTCATAACTATCTCAAGTCAAAGGCATAGGAAAAGGATTATAATTGAAGGGAGAAATGCAGAGTTTGCTTTTCTATTTTCAGTCTTTTCCAAAGACATGTAGGGAAATACATATTACATCCATATTGCATGTATGTCTGTCTAGATTCACATATGTGTGCAAACATACATAGTAAAGCTGCCATTTCACAACAGATGTGGCAAAAACAATATCAAATGTATATTTCAGTTACAGGGGAAGAATGAGAATAAACTTCTGTTTTGTAGGGAAACTTTCTCAAACACAAATGTAATGGAAGTTATTCACTGTGGGCATTTAATGGCAGAAATATCACAAATACCAGACCATAATTTTTCAAAGTGGGTTAAAGTTAGGTGACTCAGGGAAACCAATATATTGATCTATAAAGAAATGCCTATACATCATGTATTTTCAGAAGGAAGGTTATTCTGTAAGGAAAATGGCAAGCAAAGCTGGAGTGCATATTGGAGACATCAGAGGGGAAGAATGGTAGTTATTCAAACAAAGGTTACAGGGAAGACTTTGATTTTGCACAGTTTAGCTTTCTTTTAGCTTCCCCCCTAAACCTATGCTTATGATTCAGTATCATAGTCACTGGTCAGTGAACTGCAAGAACTATTAAAGAAGTGCAAGGAACAAGCCTCAAACACTTAGAATGGGCACAGCACACAGATTGGTTGGAAGAGCAAATTCAATTTGGTAAATTTTGTTACTGAAAAGGTTTCAACTTTTCAGCTCCTAGTAGCAATTCTTTGCTTGCTTTCTGAAATCACTACTCGCATTCCTGTATTTGTAGTTGTATTGGCTATATTATATTCTGTAGAATATTGTAATTTTCGTTTACTTTGTCTGGATGGACCCATTATGCTGTAATACTAAAAAGGCATGTTAAATATGCTTGTTAAGTATATGGCCATTGGGTTTTCCTGGGGATAAACAAACATTTTATTTAATAATTTGAACTCTTTCAATCTTTAATATTAAATGCCGACTATGGATATTAAGCTCAAATAAACCAGGGACAATGGAACTCCTTTTAAAAAGCCTTTTAAAATATTCAGTTTGTTTTTTCTCATTTATATTCAGATGATTCCTTTCCTTTTTCCCCTTCCCCACTGTGACACTCTAATACAGGTTTGATGTCTCTTAATCTGTAACAAATGCAGTTTTGTAATGTGTGTTCATTCATTAAAATACTAACTGCTGAAGTATGATTTTAGCACATCCTGAACACATCCTGTGTTTTGTCCCTTATTAAGTGCTTTCCCAGGTAGATCAAGTAAAATCACTTGACACCTTTGATTCCTTACATTTCTTAATTTATACATGTTTTGTATGCAGTTTTTAGTGTCTTTAGAGACATTACAACACCCAACTGAGACACTGCAGTAACGATAGCATCTGTGGTGGTATTTCAGAGTTGGATTTCAAACCTAGCCTATATTTTGGGTCACAGTGTCATTACTCCAGTCATCTGGAGTGCCTAGCAAACACAGGTAGGAATTAAATGTAACATAAATGCTTAGAATTTAATAGTTTATTTCCTTTTATAGGTACAAAAGAACAGCATGTAATATGATTTAAGAAACGTTTAACAAACAAACAAAAAACGTTAGAACTGATATGAAGTGACATCCAGCACAACTCCTGTCTGGAGCCATTTATAAAAACTTGCCTCTCGGAGTCAGTTGATTTGACACATGTCATAAAATGTCTTTAAACCTATATGGTATAATAAAGTGATTTCTGAAGCAATTTAAAATTCCAGCACAAATCACTGAAAAACACGAACCACCACTTGCAGATTTATAACAAATTTAAAATGTTTTGTAGAACTGCCTGCTACATGTACATGTATTGATTATTGTATTTAAAGTCTCAAATTGAATTAATCAATTTCAAAGTTATTAATTTTTCTGACCTTCAATAAATATATACTATACAGTTCACCTCTTGTGATTTCACATGATCAGTCACGTGAGTGTCTCCTTCGAGCCACAACAACATTTGATGATGCCTGTATTTACCACAGATAAATAAATGACGTAATAAATAAATTTAGGCTTTAGCCTACATATTGTGCTGTACTCTGCTGTGATCTTCTTGGATAAGAGATCCTAGAGTTCCTGCAGGTTCTAGGGCTGCACTGGGTGTACAGTTGTCCTGTTAGTTGTTAGTGTCCCAAATGAAAATATTTCTGTACACATGAGAAGAAATGATCCTTGTTGACACTGATGGGCATTGTCATGAATATGAATAGTTGATGATGATTTCACTAGCGTTAGGTCTCGCTAATGTAGGAATTAATCTTTAACAGTGAGGGTGCTGTCCTCTATAGAGCTCCTTCTCTCCTTGTAGGTGGCTTCTGGCCTTCAGTATGACAGATTCTCCTGTTGCAGCATAATGTGACAAAGGCTCCATGTGTTGACTGTACACCTTGATCCACCTGTTGGTTTTATCAAAGCAGAATGTGAATTCAGGACTAGTCCAGTCATTCATCTTCCTGCTAACATGATCCCTGAGACCATCTGGAATAATGCCTGGATGTGTTGTGGTGTCAGAGACTCTTGGATTATGTTTGACCTCATACCTGTCTTTTAAAGTGGTTTGTGAACCAGAAAGCCTGGTTCCCTTTACACTTTTGCAATTTTTTCTCAAATTGTCAGTCTTCATGAATGCATATTGTGATCTTGCCAGGGGTTTGATACTCTTCTGTGCCACACAACACTGTGATCTGGACCACATCCAGAGTTTTGACTAAGTATTCTCTCGTGTAGTTATATCGGTGTGTGGGCCTGCAGTGAAACTGCTATGTGTGGCTGCTCAATTTATATCTGAACCATGCACATGTTTATCAAAATGGGTGAGATTTTTTTTTTTTTTTTTTTTTTTTTTTTTTTTTTTTTTTTTTAAGTCACAGACAGAAATTTCATTCAACTAGTACTCATTTTAATATGACCTTACACGTTTAACCTTCCTAAAACTAGTGTACTGTTAAAATAAGCAGTTTCACATATTTGCTGTAAGTGTTTTTTTTAATGCTATTGACATTGAGATGGAAGAATACAGCATTCTGCATGTCCTTCTAAATTTACAGCATTGCATATGAATTCTAATGTATAGAACATTATGAACTAAGGGCAATTAATTCTCCAAAAAGATTAAAAATTCAAATTAGGTTTAGGGTCATTGGTTTTTTTAAATCATTACTTACAAGGACATGACACGTATTGAACACTAATCAACACTACTTTGCATCACTCTTTCACATGTTATTTATTGACACTTGAGCCGAGTCAGCTGCTTTAACTACTGTTCAATCAGTTTTGTTGAGATGCTTTATTTTATGCAGTGTTATTAGGGCTTCCTTTATTTTTGTTCCTTTTCTGTGCTAATCAAATAAAGTGGTGAGATCGTGCAGTTTCTTGGCAAGATTCAACACTGAAATGCTGTCTCTCTCTTTTAAATACAGAGCTGTAAATTAAGTGATAAAGTTGTCTTTTGTCAAAGTTTAATGTGTTTAATTCAACAACATCCTTATTTAGATGACTTACAGGATTTACTAAACTGTCAGAACATACAAACTTAGGAACATATAATTGAAAGTAGTACAGTATATACATTCAGCTTTTCAAAGTTGATAACTATTCTCTAACACTTAACTGTAATGAAAGATAATGTCTTCAACAGTAAGGGTATTTTTTTAGCACAGAATGCCTTTTGTGATGGCTCATTGAAAGATTTAAATATTGTTGATTCAGTTATTTTAGGTAATCCTATATGCCTATATACCTTAAAATGCTTTTAATACAGTACATTTAATAAATATTAGAATGGACTACCATCTTAAAATGTGTAAACAATAAAATAACTTATTTTTCCATCAGTATAGCCATTCAAGTACTTCTTAGTTAGTTTGCATGCATGTTAATGGGAACCTAAAACTACAATAACACATTCCTGAATGTGAATTGCATGCCCATTACAGGATTAAATGTGTTTCTCTGAATCATTGTTTCTCTCTGAAATGCTTAAATCAAACGTGTAAGTAATGATATCTCCTTAAGAGGCTTTTAATTTGTAGAAAAGGAATAAACTTATTTTCCACACCATTTGGGAAGCAACAGTTTGTGTTAGGAGGCAGATTCAATTTATATTTGTATTCCGTGTTACCAGATGTCTGGTTTAATAAATCGGGTGAAGGCAGGATAAATTAAATTTTAGTTTTTTTTTTTGTTTAGTTTGAATGGTTAATGTGCTGTTATTTAATACTGCTCTAGTACGAGTGATGTGAACAATTCAGGTAAATTATTTTGGAACTGAAAACAGTTATTCCACTTGGTAAAGCAGAAGTTGCTTTAATACATCTGTTTACTGTGCATTACTGAAAATGTCCTTTCTCTAACAATTATCTCCAAACTAGCAATTAGTTATGGCACTGAAAATATTCAGTTCTAAATTTCTGCATTATTTGTATATTTTAACATTGATCATTTAAATGCTCTGTTCCATCTGGGCTTCATAGTTTATTTTATATGTATGTATTAATAAATAAATGCAAAAATACGGCATCCCTCATATGCCCAGTAAGAAGTCTCAGTAAGCAAAATATCAGAGAACAACTTGATAGCATTTCTTATAAAACCAATGAGAGTGACTTGGAACTCCATTTTAATACAAACATGTATGTTTTTTTTAAATCCCTGTTGGCAATGATTAAACTGCTTAACTGTGCTAGAGAATATTTCATGACTCATAATCATGATCAGCTGGTACATGTAAACAGTGTTGGCACCTGGAAACAATCAGCACATCTCTGATAAGAACAGAATTTTTTGCAGTACACCCCACTTAAGTGCTTATTGCGAGAGCGATTGTGTTGAAGGCAGTTGTACGAATCATGTTTTATTTGTGGAGGTGGGTGGTGGCATGGGATAAAAGGAACACATTTATAAATGCAAATTAATAAATCACATTCACGTTTGTCAGAATTATAATGTAGCTTTGCTGTAAAAGTTAGAGCACTTAGATCTACAAATCACATTTTTATTTAATCTGTAAAATTGCTGTTTTGTTGCTGTTTTAATTAACATCACTGCTTAAAAGCAAGTTAGGCAGTGTTTTATCTATGGCTATTTTTTCATCCCGCTCATCCCACTAGCCACATGACTGTATGAAGTTTCAGTGAAATGGTTATACTGTCTTTGGACTGTTTTTTCAGTCTTAGAAGCAGGTCAGACAACCATGCAAACTGAAATTGGCTTCATTACAACCATTTGTGTAGGCTTTGGGAGCAACCTGTAGGGGTGGCTTTACATTTAATCTGTTGTGCCAGGCACAAATGTCACTTTTTCTCTTATTGTTTCAGATTTTGAAGATTAGATTAAATGTAGAAAATACAATAATGATTCAGTTCAAAATTGCATTTTTAAAGATCTTGGTATTAGTATTTGATCTTATTAATGGAATATCAACCTTTTTCAGAAATATGCATATCTAATGAGTAAAGACTCTGTAATTATTGAGGCCACTACTAGCGATCAAAGGTAAATCTGAAAAGACAGATGGGTTACCAGATCTACAATTTAGTTAACCTGGCAATGTTATTCAGAAATCTATTTTGGCAAGAATTGTATAGCAGTTACTACAAATTTAAATAGTTATATTTATTCTAAATCATAAATCCTTCATCCTAGCAATTAGTACAGGTACACATGCAAAACAAGACTGGTTTGTAAATCAAAACAAGCAAGTAAACAACTAAAACAGGCCTATTAACTGTTGAGCTGTTTGACGGCAGAAGTTGTTGTGTAATGTAGTTGGTTGGAGGGAGCTTTGTAGGACCCTGAAACCTCTGTAGTGCTTTCACTTCATCTTGAAGTCATCGAACACCTGGCCTTGGAGACACTCATAGTAGCAGAAAATACAATAATTTTAGAGCATAATTACAGCTCAATGTATAACCCAGCATGGTACTGCGAATGACTAAGCTTATGTAGGACTCATAATTAGCAGTTCACATGCATTTGAAGTCAAGTGTAATTACTTTGGACCACTGGTCTTTGATCAAGCTATACTTCTCCTTTGTTGTTTGCTGAAAGCAATTAGATTTGATTTACTAAATCTGCTTCTAATATCAGCCTAATGATGCAGATGTAATTGTCATTTAGCAAAAAATCCTGATATGCAGTGAATCTCACAGGCTTATCAAATGGTACATTTTATGAAGGCAAAACTGACACTTATTCTTCAACTGTTAACTGTTCAATTATTTGAGGTACATGATATAATTAGTTATGTCAGATATAATTGACCCATGTCTGATATTAAGTACTGATACAATTTCTGTATTTAATTTTCTGTAAATAAATCTGTTGATGTAAAGTAAATTACTTCATATCATTTATGATAATCCACAAAATATACACACAACCCTATGTATTATAATCCACATATCCCTTTTAATATGTAAAAATATCCTATATATTTTCAGCTGTGGTGTGTATTGTCTGTTATATTCAGTTCAGTATTCAGCTTTAATGCCTTTTAAAATGTATCCGCTAATAAATAATCTATTGGATTTGGCAATATTGTATCAAAGGATGTTTAATGTTTTGCTGACAGTAGTTCCAAACCCGGAAATCTCAGGTTTTGCTAGTTGCCGCCGTGTGTCTTTTAAATGCATTCTATTGCAAAACGTATAACTATAATGTAATGCATAGGCCTAATCAGAATATAACATTTGAAACCGGATATCCTTAAATAATGAGAGTAATATGCAGAGATGGGGAGATTATGATGGAACTGTATCTTCTGTAAATTTTACAAATGTATTAATCACATGCATAACTTACATTTCAATTTTTAAATGGTCCTGACAACAAGGTGATTGATCTATTGTGTGGATATGATCTATTTATATAACCAATATCAGGCATTGTATTACTGTGTGCCGAGTTAAATGGGTTGATTACTCTAATGTGGGAGTAGATCATATATTGTTAGAAATAAATAAAAACACAATATTGACTTTCAAATATTGTTTCACAAAGTAATAAAGATACCTACGAGAATCAAACATTATCCTCGTGTTCTTTTTTTAACACCATTTCTCCATAAAGACTGCTTACCTCCAAAGAGTTATGCAGTTCTCAGTTGCATGGCAGTGGAGAGCATAAATAATAAACTGTTAACCACACTTCATAACACAGCCTAATGTTACTTGAAACATATTAATCTTATTCTGTCTGAAAGGCCTTTCTTAGTGGGACACAGATTTTAACGATTTTCATATAAACCAATTTCCTAGCTTGGAGAACTAATAGGTTAATTTATCTTGTTTTAGTGTATCTGTGGAGTTCGTAATACACACTGCACATCTCTGGGTAGTTGAATTCACGAAGAGAAAGAGTAATCTATGCTGGCCAATAACATTTATTCATTTATAGTACATTTCTTTGAAACATTTTAAGAGGTGATTAAAGTTAATATAGCAGTTATCCCTTGATACAGTAGAGCCATATTGCCTTTGCAAGTCCCAAATTTCATTTATCCTGTGGGCTTCTCCAATAAGGGACTGTCAAATGGGAATATAGTAATGTCATATGTATACATCCCAGTATTTGTTCAAATTTGTTATTCACTACTTAGTTTGTACATCTACTGCAATCTAATTTAAGAGGGTAACATTAAGAGTGGTTTTGTGAATTTGAGAATACCAGAGATAAATATATATATTTTTTGTGTGGTTTAAAAAAAATATATTAAAAGCTGACTCATATTTTTTATTAAATTGGACTGAAGGGCACATTTTTTCACCTTCCTTTTTTTAATAGAGCTGCTGATTTTATGCATGGGCTTAAGTGACAAAAAAAAAAACCCTGACCGTTACTGCATGTGCTTGATAGTTCAGACTATTTTACTTATGTACTGATAGTTCTTGAGTTAAAAGTTGCCTGGTTTCATGTCTGACAGTGACACAGAGGTGAACATGTATTTGATCATTATATACTTTTTGTCTGCCTTTAAAAAATTTTTAAAGGGCAACTTGAATAGCAACATCTGAGGAATACATTCGCTTCTGCAATTACAACAGTTTGTGTCCATGGAATGTACTTTCAAGTTTAAATTTACAGTCAAATTTTTGCTTCGTAAAGTAGACTTTATACTAATTTAATGCCTCAACAGTTGATTTGACTTTGTGTATAATTGAATTGCAGTGTTGGGAAGAGTAATTGGCCCATCACAAATCGCAGCAGAAAGTCAGACTATTCATTCATTTTCTGTTTTAATAACACCCAAAAATGATGCCTGGCAGGAAACTGTTTTATGCCAATGTGCCTGCCTGGTTTGTGATATATTTTTTTCCTTTCTTTATTGTATTTCTTGAAAACAATGTACAATCTGTTATACACATGGTTAGAAAATTAGTTCCGACCTGTCTATGTATAGCTAGGCCTTGGTCAGTCTCTTCATTTAAACTGGAGAAGAGGTCGAAGGCCAGCTTAACCCCCCGACGAGGTATTCTTGAGTCTGGGGCAACGAATCCATCAGACCACAATCCTCATTGCGTGATGTTTTTATTCCATCCAGGTTTATCATGTATCACTTCAGCAACCTTATCACCAGGTTGCATTTTCAGGGTTCCTATGTAAGCTTCAACAATGATACAGGGACTTGAGTGCTGTGGAAATGAAGATGATCTACAATTAGTACAGAACCCTTTACATAAAGGGGTTGTGGTAGTCTGGAACGAGCCACCCAACCAAATTGTTAAAGCTGGTGCCCTGCGGTCCTTCAGGAAATGACTGTACAAGAGATTAAGGTTTATAAGTCTCCCTTAATCACCAGAACCTGAAGACTGGTAACACATGTTAATTAATGATTAATGAAGCATGTACAGAATTTACCACAACAACTGCTCAATTGAAGAGATTTTTTTGTGTCTTGTTATAAATCCATTTATGGGTGAGAGTAAAAGAAGCCTATTGGATTGAGGCTTTCCAGCATTAGTGCCGAATGCCTCTTCTAACTGATTGCCGAATTCTCTTCAGCAGATTAAAATAACCCAGGAACTCACCTTAAACTTCATTTATGTGAACCATGGTCCAGACCCCCACTAACTGTGTTCATAAAGAAGCATAATGTAGTTCTAAGTTCACCTCATCATAAATAATCATTCAGACATCTGGCCCTAGTTTCATTGTTGAGCTTGAATTGGTGGACAGGGTTTGCTTTGTCTGCCACATTTGGAATTTTAAACAGAGTTCATCTAGTTTATTCTTCACTTTGTATGACAATGATCTAAATGTTTAAAATAAGTTTCTAAATGCTAGGATAAAAGACTGGTTTATATGTCTGCAGCCCATCAATATTCTTAGCATTTGGCAGAAGGAAGGCAGGAGTGACTAGGACCAGAGTATTAAAAAAATACTTGAAATAAGCCTTTAAAACTATGAAAAATAGGTAATCCTGAAAGGAAGCTGTTAATTTGAAAACTAAAACATGCCTTCACTTTCACATCGCTGCAGTCAAACTATATGACAGTATTTTAAACTAGTTCTCAGCCAGAGAGTGTCACTGGGTAGGAATAATGAACTCTGGAAATCTAACCCTGTGAATCTGTGTGCAGCACGGATTATCACAAGGAAAACTTGAGTTTTCAAGGATCATTCTTGAAGAAATCCATGCAACTATTCTAAACCATGTCAGAAAGGAATATAAATGCATTGCTAACGAGACTATGGCTGTCACTTTTCCGGAGTTCTTTTTATGATCTGCTTTAGTAGTTCTTTAAAGATTCATGCAGAGGTGTTTTTTTCAGTCCTGCACCTGCATGCAACAGTTTTATTTTCAGTTAATATGTATATATTTAAATATACACTACCGGTCAAAAGTTTTAGAACACCCCCATTTTTCTAGTTTTAATTGAAATTTAAGCAGTTTAAGTCCAGTGAATAACCTGAAATGGTACAAAGGTAAGCGGTAAACTGCCAGAGGTTAAAAGACAGCTCATTCAGACAGGCACAGATAACTCAGTTTTGATTGGATTTCTTTGCAAATAGGCTTGTCTTTTTCATATTATTTGTTGTTCTATCAAACACCAGAGAAGTTCAGATCCAATTATGTAAAATTGTTGTGCATTACACTGTAAACAGAGTTTTCCATCTTGACATTTTGAGCTCTCTACGGGTGTGTGTTGCGTCTACCAAAACGTGGATGGTCTTGTTTTGATCAGTAGACTGTCTGGTTCCAGAATATGTCATAATTGTCTATTTTCTGAGATTTTGTATTCCTACTCAGACCAAGAATCCCCCCCCCCCCCCCCCATTTCAAAAACCAAATTTTTCACATCATTAGAGGGGTATGTCAGCTTAAGGGGTTACATTTTGTTAAAACAATTCCAGGATTTTTTTATCTCCAATTGTTTGTTATATGCCTTAATTTCAGAGTACACTGAGACATTAAACTGCGTACATTTAAATAAAAACTGGAAAAATTGAGGTGTTCTAAAACTTTTGACTGGTAGTATACATCACCATCAGCCCATATTGATCTACTGCTGAGTGAAGGCCTCCGTTACACCTGCAAACATTATGATTTTAATCTTCCTATTTTTTTATGGTTTCTTTAAGGTATTTTGGTCATCTCTTGGGATGCATTTTATTAGCTTATTTTGTTCACCTTGGACATATGTATCCACACTCAAAGGGCAGGAGGATGAGGTGTCTAGTCCTGATTTACCTCCTGTTCTGTACCACTCCATGCATGGTGTCACAATATGTATATAATCCCTGTATATTGTTTAATAATTTCAATAGCAATTATTTTAGCTTCAATACTAAGACCATGTTGAAAAGGGACTATTCTTATAATGTCCTCTCTTCCTTCAGGATGTGATTAATGATTCACATGTTATACAATGTATATCTGTTTTAAATAAAATGTATAAGCCGATATTTCAAACACAAATCTATGGTGATTTAATATTATAGTATAGTAAGCATTGGACTTCTGATGTTGGTTAAAACTATGCTGTACCTTGAAAAATACATTTTCTTGTTTTCAGGAGGATATGAACTTAAATGAGGACAAGAAAGCACCCCTGAGGGAAAAGGACCTGAACACGAAGAAAGAGATGGTGATTCAATACATAAGCACAGCTTCCAAAACCGTAAGTGATGAAAATTGTATATATTTCGGTACAATACATGTTATTGAAGGTGCATAGTGGGCCAATGCCATTTTCGCACCATAGGATTTCTGCAGAATCCCAGCTGTATTCTGAACAATCTGTTAGGGTTAGAAAGCATGTTGTGGAATACCAGATAAAAGAGGATTTCATTAATCAAATGTAGATCAAACAAAAATGTAATTTTTCCGGCTCTCGAAGAGATAATTGGCATGTTTTGTTTCCTACTCGGGTCTTCATGTAATGATCTTATTTGTAAATTATCCCTACATTTCTGGTTCTTGGAGCCTGGAGACTTGACTTCTCTTTTGTAGGAGTTCATTGTAAGAAAGGCAATCAGTAACACAGCAGAAATTGCTGCACATTTAAGTGTTTTTTGTTTTTTGGTCAAATAGAGATGAGCAACTTTGACCCAACAGAGCATTTTTTAAATCAATCAGTCTATCCAGTAGCATGCATTGTAATTGTAACAAAGAACCACACATTTATCCCTTTGAAGAAACGCATTTGCCACACTTGATTTTATAAAGCCATGTTTAAGTCCAAGTTAAACTCATTTTCATTTGACAGGACTGTCCATGAAGTTAAATGTCATTAATGACATTTTATCAAGTATCGGGCTCCTTTCAGCTGTCTGGAATTTCACTTGGATAACTTGCATAAAGAGTATCTCATAATGTGGATGTTAAAATGCTGTTCCTGTTCTTGGTAAAGTAAAATAGCGAACAGCAAAAAATAAAAAACAGTAAAAATAATAAAACCCATAGTAGACTGCAGAACATGAACTACACTATTTCAGTAGTTAGTAAAAGGCCTGAGTTTAAACCTCTTCTTGCAGTGTTTTGTACCATGTTAAGACCCTATATAAAAAGAATCAACAAGACTGGTAGAAAAATAATCATCCTGTACTGATCCTTGATTTATGGTGTAGAGTGTCGGCTAAAAACAGTGTTTAACTTGGTAATGTCTTCTCCTGAGCTAAATTATGGTTGTTTGTGTTCTGCCTTAGAAACAATTGTAAAACAATTGTGATGTGCCTAGACTGATAAGTTGAATCTTTGTAAAAGCCGAGTACTACGTTAAGGCAACATGTTTAACTGATTCTGGTGTTGTGGGAGGCAAAATGTGATATTAAAAATGTGATATTATTCACCTATGATTTGTACACATGATGATGATGATGATAATTTTTTGGTTATCATTATTATTACAAAAATAGAGAAGATAAATATTTAATTCTAAAGTATATTATGAATATACTAAGTTTAAATATTTGAATACCAAAATATTCAATAGTTGCAGCCCTAATATAATGTTACCTTTATTAGTTGACCTCTTGATGTGCATTGTTTATTTTAAATCAATTTGAATTGGGAGAAATACTGGAAGATTGGGTTTTAACAGTATGTTATCTAGGAAAGGTATATCTTGTTTACTAAACTCTTCTGGGAAGGTTGTGAATTTTATATAAACTCCTTCCTCCAAATCATATTAAAGCCTGGGTTAAATAATACACATCGATGTACCTACCGATCTTATTTTCTAAGTCTAATGCTTGCCAAAATCATCTTGCTTCTACTCTATGGAAACCTGGTTTAAAACTGCTAGATTTGTAGTTTGGGATTTGTGGGTGGATCAATATTTTGGTTAAATCTGAGTTTAAACTCTCACCTGTAGTACTTAAGATGTCTCATGTACAATATTGTACATAAAGTAAAAATAAGAAATCACCTGCAATAACCTTAACCTAAATATCTACTTTACAATATATAATATTAATAGAAATCAAAATCCTCTCTCCTGTTCCTGAAGCTGAAACATTGAAACATTCTGTTTCATAAAAAAAGAAAGTAGATTTCAATATAAGAAAGCCAAAATGTTTTTGTATACATGTACAATGCTGACAGAATTATAATTTCATAAAGTTTTCTTCCATTCAACATGTTTGTGAAAATATATCTAGCTAGCCTGGTTACAAAGGCAATGATTTTGTTTTCCCATGGCATTACACTGCCAGAAATAGCTTAGTAACTGTGAATCTTTAATGTTTTGTCAGGCCTGAATATTAAACATCTCCTATGTTCCCAATATGACATGGAATGCAGCATGTTACTCTTAAATCCTTCACAGATTTTGGATGAGAAAAGTGTATGTAAAATATGTAGTGGCCGTAAATAAAAGCTTGCACTTAATCATTTTCTGAGTGGCGATTTATGTCAGATTTCCACACTTGGGTATTGCTGCATATGGATATAAAATCCAATCATAATATTTAATTTAATCTTTCTGGATTTTGATTATATCTGAATGACCAATATTATATTACCAATTTTTGTATTTTTCCCTGTGATCAATTGATGCAGGGGGCCCAGCTGTATTTCTGTGAAATCCAGAGCTCTTTCTCATTTTTTTTTTTATAGTCCGCTTGAGGCTTGTAGTCCTTGTATGTCAGTTAGCTATTTTGTTTCAAAGCTTTAGCATCCATAAAACTCGTGTTTCAGTTAAACAATGATTTAAACCAAAAACCTTGTGACATTTTGTACATAGATTTCTGAAATGAAAATGTTTGTTTTGAAAGCAGTTATTTTTAAGTATCTTATAAATGATTATGAATGTTCACTTTAACTTTCATGGTGATACTTAATAAAGCTTTATCAGTTTGTTTATATATGCAATATATAGAACGTTAGGTTATTATCATAACCCCGGTTCCCTGAAAAAGAAAGATAACCATTACCTAACGGGAATAGCCTTCTGACCTGCCAATCATTGAAAGTATTTATCAAAGCTGCCCAACAGGGGCCCTGCTGGCAGGAGGAAGACCCGTCCCCGGCGTCTGTGAAAAGTCTCCTCCTGACTGCAGCTCCCTGCCATTTCTTCATCAGGAGGGTTGTCTAGTTGAGCGACCCCTGAAGAGTGAAATCCGTCTTTCTTTTTCAGCGAACAGGGGTTATGATGATAACGTATCGTTCCCTTTCAAATTGAAAGACAGCTATTACCTATTGGGAAGACTATACCAGAGCTGTCGTGAGTCATGACACCTGACTAAGCCTAAACCCACAATGACAAGGATAGCAGAGCGTCACAGCGCCTGAGGGTTAGCAGTTTGAAGTACCTGGGAGCCCAAGCTTGGGTGCAGCTGGTCCGCCACTTTGAGGTGGTAGACCCTTGTGAAGGTGTGGCACCGTGAAAAAGAGCCCACGACGTGACCCCTCGTTGAGTGCGCTGAGATGTATTCAGGCATGGGAACATTAGCAGTCTCGTAGGTGAGCCGGATCGCGTCCACCACCCAGTGCGCCAGTCGTTGTTTCGAAACCGCCCTCCCTCTGGTGGTTGAACCGTAGCAGACAAACAGCTGGTCGGATCTGCGTCTCTGCGTCTCTGCGTAGATCGCCGCATATAGCACCTCAAGGCCCAGACAGGGCAAAGTGTGTGTAGTCTGTGGCCCTCATCTGGTGTATGTGGAGGGGGATGGAAAGACTCCAGGACAATAGGTTGGTTTATATGGAACGCTGACACGACCTTGGGCAGGAAGGCCAGGTTTGTTCTGAGAGTTACTGTCATTGCTTCCCGAGAAGATCAGACAGGCTTTATCCACAGACAAGGTGTGAATTTCACTAATTCTCCTTACTGACGTTATCACTGCAAGGAAGGCTACCTTGAGCGAGAGGAAGCGGAGCTCCATGGTGGAGATGGACTCAAAGGGAGAACTGCTCAGTCCTTTCAGCACTAATTCCAAGTCCCAGACTGGAATCGTGTCCTTTATTGGTGGTCTCAAGCATCTCGCACCTTTCAGAAACTGGATCACCAGGAAATGGGCTCCTGGGGAGACATTGTCAGTCTTGTCATGGCATGCTGAGATGGCAGCCAGTTAAACTTTCAGCGTGGATGCAGATTTCCCATCTCCAAACAGCTGTTGCAGGAAGCCAGGGATTGTTGATATGGGGCACGACACCAGATCCACACTTCTCTATACACCTGTTCTGGAAAGCTGACTACTTGTAAGTATATTGGGCCCCGGTGGAGGGGGCCCTGGCCGACTGCAGCGTTTCCACAACATTAACAGACAGCCCCAGAGACATCAGGTGGTGCCTTTCAGGGGCCAAACCCACAACTGCAGCTGTGCTGGGTTGGGGTGCCTTAACAGTCCCTCTGTTTGGCTCAGCAAGTCCCGTCGAAGCGGATCATCTGTGCCAGCGTCACAAACCACAATTGTCTCGGTCATTGCGGGGCGATCAGGAGAACTTTAACTCCTTCAGTGGAAGAAGTGGCAGTGGGGGGGAAGGCATACAGCAGTTCCTGTGGTCATGGGTGAGCAAAGGCATTCACACCCAGGGGGCTGCCTCCTTTCTCCAGGGAGAACCACAGAGGACAGTGGGTTGTTGCCTGTGGTCGAAGAGGTCGACCTGAGCTCGTCCAGATCTTCCAGATCTGCTCTACCACCTGAGCATTCTCCACTCTGAGCTGTCCGGACCTCCCCTGGAGAAAATGTCTGCCGCTGTATTGGACACGCCCGGAAGGTGTATTGCCTGTATGGAGCGGAGATTGTCTTGCGCTCACAGGAAAAGTCTGCATGCCACACGATGTACTCTGGTGTAGGCCTCCCTGGTGGTTGATGTAGGTGACCACTGACGTGTTGTCCATCTGAACCAGGACGTATCTATCTGCCAGACCATGGTGAAAGTGGTGCAGCGCCAGTCACACTGCATGCAGCTCTTGTACATTGATGTGTGCGGCTGACAAGAGGCCGCTGCACACTCCTTTGACTCCTATCCCATTCCAGACAGCGCCCCATCCTGTTCTGGAGGCGTCTGTGATGATGACTTCCCGTCTGTGCAGGCATCCAAGAGGGGAGCCGAGGCACAGATTGTTCCGATTTCTCCACCAGGACAGTGCCTGCCAGTATGTTCAGGTCACTGTCAGTGGGTGGTGTTTGTGTCTCGCTGGTTGTAGCTTGTGGGCGTTTACCCAGCGTTGTAATGGGCACATGTGCAAAAGGCAAAGGGCAGCCGCCTTGAATATTTTTCCATCAGCCCCAACAGTTTTTGGAATTTGACCAGCTGGAGAGTCGATGCCCTTCTGAATGACGCCAGGCATTTCTCCTACAACTTGATTCTGTCTCTAGACAGGTAGGCAAGCATTTTCTGAGAGTCTGACTTCATTCCCAAGAAGCCCACCATCTGTGCGTGTTCGAGGGAGCTTTTCTCTGTGAACTGCGAGACCCAGTGAAGTCACGTGATGTATGACCTCTGCTGTATGTTCCTCCGCCTGGAGTCTGCGCACACCAACCAGTCATCCAGGTAGTTCAGGATCCGTATCCCCTTTGTCCTGAGGGGGGCCAAGGCTGTGTCCATGCACTTTGAGAATTTTGCTGGCGCCCCGCACAGGCGGAATGGCAGCACACTGAAGTACCCGGAGAAGAAGCCCGCTCGAGTGTCTTCGTCGGCCGCTAGTCATATCGCTCGTTTCTCCCGCATCACGGCAATCTCCTGAGAGAGAGCTTCAGTCCTTTTGGGACATCCAACAGTAGTGGTCAGTGGGGGTGGGGGGGGGGGCAGAGTGGAATTGGAGGGTGTCCCCTTCAGGGACGATCCTGTGGCTTCCCAGGGGGCTGTTGGGTGTCTCCCTTGCCCTTAGGCTTCCAGCTGCAGAGCCTGTTCTTCCCTCTCACCTGTGGCTGGCTTCAATGGTGCTGCTCAGGCTGCGAGCCACTGGTCTGTTGTGGCCTTGGTTGAGGCTTTCCCTGCCTCGGCCATGGCCTGTTGGGTTGTTGGGAGCCCCAGAGGCGCTGCTGTTGCTGCCGTCTAACCTATTGGAGATCAGCGTATTTGGACGATATCGCCTTCGCCGACCGTTCGATGGAGAGGTCCACCGTCTACCGAACATCTGACCCGGGGTGATGGGAGCATCGAGGAGGATAGACTTCTCCTTGTCCTGGAGCTTAACCTGTGTCAACCACATATGGCATCTGGCTGGTACCATGGCTGCGAGGGACCTCCCCATGGCCTTCGCACCTTCTCGTATCAAGTCCGTCATGTAGGCATTCACCAGCTCCATCTCCTCCACATCTGCCATAGACTGTTGCTCCCTCAGGTGTCCTGTCAGGTGACCCATGTACAGGATCAGAATGGCCTGTGCGTTATTAGCCTGGACCGCTGAAGTCTCCCCAGAATAAGCCTTCAGCATGGCATCCGTGGTCCTGCATTACTTATTAGGGCAAAGCGGGTTTTTGCCTAATAGCGCATTTGCCTGTACCAGCCTCGACACCGAGTCCCCTATCGGTGGGAAAGATTCCAGTTCCTTCTCTTCTGCCCCCGCCGTTGCATACGTGGCATCCGCCTGCCTAGAAGTCGCAGGAGGAGATACTGGCTTGCTTGATGTGGATTGCACAATGTCCATGTAATTGTCAAGGAGGGGAAGGGTCTCTGCAGATTTAGCGGTTTTCTCCCTCACAAACTTTCGGAACTGCTTCCTGGCTGCACCACGGGACATCCACTGCCATAGCCTCATGTCTCATCAAGGTCTCCAAGAACTCCATGCTCGGACCTTGAAAGTGCTTAATTCCCGCCTCGGTATCCTCTGTGAAAGATGGAGGATCTGAGATATATCCGAGTGCAACACCACATGGGACAGCACTTCTTCCGGTGGTGGTGGCTGTGGTAGCGGCTGCTGAGGGGGGAGGTGGGTGTCCTCTTCTGGCAGAATTCACACCACCACGGTATTTAGCAATTGCTGCTGGGAGTCCAGGCTATGCCTCATTTCCCCGAACTGCCTGAGCAGTATTGCAATCCCTTCTGCTTCCTGTCTCCTGCAGCATGGAGGAGTCAGTGGAGTGGAGCGTCTGGATGACCTGTAGTGGGATTGTCTCACTCTCGGGGACCTCGGGGACCCTATCCTGAGCCAAGATATTGGAAATAATATTGGAGGATTAGCAAAAATTAAACTGAACTCCGAAGAGCAGGTGAACATACTTTTTAAGACTTTAAGGCGATCACAAGTGAAAACGCAATAATGCATGATCACTGGCAGGTGAAAGAAGAAATGGCAGGGAGCTGCAGTCAGGAGGAGACTTTTCACAGACGCCGGAGGTGGGTCTTCCTCCTGCCAGCAGGGCCCCTGTTGGGCAGCTTTGGTGCATACATTCAATGATTGGTAGGTCAGAAGGCTCTTCCCATTAATAGCTGTCTTTCGATTTGAAAGGGAACTAAGGGGTTTAAAATGTATCTTATGTACCTATAGAAAATAATACATCTCAGGGAGAAGTTCTACCACTAGATGATTTTGATCAATGATGATCAATTTTGGTTGATAGAGCCAACCAATGACCTGCCTTCATGTTGAGACATTTGACAGTGTCAGTGTAAAAGAAGAGAACTGGGTGATTTGGATGCTGCCATATTATCACAGTACCCCAATCATGCATTCCAACATCTCTCACAGTGGAACAAGACACTCTTCCAACCTGTTATTGTTGATACTAGACTGAACTTCTGTGTGAGTGCCATATAAAAGCAAGTGTATTTTTTAAACATTTTGACCTATACATGTCCCACTGCTGAATTTGATTTATTGAACATGTTCGTTTTCTCTTCATAGCTGTTATATCAGAATTCCTAAAGGCCTAGAGGTCATTGTGAAACCATATAGATTTTTTTTTCTTTGCTTATTTATATATTCATTTTATGTATGTATTCATTTTCAGTCTGCCATCTTCATTTGAAACAAAATCGATGAGTTATATAGTTGAAAGCATTATCTGGCTTCTCTCAGATAGGAACATGTATTAGACATGTTAACATGTGTTAACCAAAAACTGAAGTGAGCTAAAACAATATTGATTTTCTTTACTTAAAAGATTTAAACACTAAAAAAATGTTTGTGGGCAAGAGGTGAGGTGAAGAAGGGATAATGTTTTTAAGAGATTTGAAATCTTACACACTTGGGGTCCTGAGCTGATTTTGATGTTTTGCCTGTTATGAGTACAAGGTTTCCTTTAGACACAGAATGTATTAGATGGTAAGAGAAGCCGATGTCCCTTACCTGCCACCACTGACGATGATGTAACATTCTGGCAACTGCCTGTGCTGGGCCAATTTCCTGATTTCAGGACAAATGACAGCCTTTAGTAAGATGGACATGTATTAGGTTGAGTTGTGGGAATATAATTTTTCACTACGACTGTTTTGGTTAATGGCTTATATTTACTTCCTTCCTGATACTCGTTTCACTCCTTAAAATATGCTTCTATGGACTACTTCAATTTAATCCTCAATAAACGTGTAAATGTAATACACTTGTGAATTGAGCTTCTCTGGTGTGACTCATAGTCCTGTAGCATATGGTTCACACATCAAATGTAAACATACAGTCATTGAAATCGATGTATGTTGAGTTCTTCAGGTCTTTTTGCACTGGGCCTGTCGTGTTAAGGCATCAAAGTCTGGCCTATTTTTTTAATACAACACTTTATATGGATGCTTTTGCACTGGCAACGTTGCTTAAAGTTGCATCGTCATGCCAACACACATCAGCAGCCAAAACAAATGAAATTCTATCTGCAGAAGTGTAAATGTATACTGAATGTTATGACAGAACAAATACAAACTACACTAATGCGTTCAAACTGAAGTGAAATTGTTGTCAACACGAGCTCCTCTATTCATAAACATTCCTTTTTAGTCATGATTATCCTAACGCTACTTGTTCTCTCACTGTGTAACATTTTTACGCAGTGTATTTTTTAGACTCCGCCACTCATCGCCTTCATCAGTAGCGTCCCCAAGTAAGGCTTGCTTCTCTCCCTTGTTTATGAATACTATTGATCCTTACCTTCCCTTTTATTTTAATAACAGGACTATTCCAGTAGGAATCTGAAAGTATTCAATGGGTAGAACTGCCATAAAGCACTGAAAAAGCTGACCTTTTTGCACTTTCTTACCTCTGGAAACCTGTACCTTAATCTAACTTACTGGTCAAAATAAGTTTTAGAGATTTAACCCCTGTACCCCTTTGCAAACGTGTCCCTTTTCTGAAAGCTCTACTCAAAATAGTTGAACTCTACACTTTTGCTTGGGGGAGGCCCAGGGCTAAATTACAGGGAATGAGCAGGTGAGATTTGAAGTCACCTGCTAGGACTGGAAGAAATAGTCTCAGTGGTGTCTGTCAACACCACATCCTAATATGTTGTTGATCTCATATTAAAATAAGCCAAACTGTGGCATTGTGGGGTTGTAGAACATATAATGGGAATCTTATATTTCAATGGTCCTATATTATATTTAGGTTGGGACAGTTTTAGAACATTCTAATTAATATGATTGAGAATTATCCCCATTTCACCAGCAGCTTATTGAATTAATGTACACAAGTAATATTGTTGTTTTTTTCAAACCACTATTTTTGGTCCCCTTATATTCCCTCTTTCCAAAGGTTTGTGAAGAACTTAATTTATTCTTTCCAGTGTAACTTTTTGTTATGTATCAGGTGATAAAAGTATCAGATTTCACAAATGAATTCAAATTAAGTAGATCATGTTTATTGACTGTGGTAAGTAATGTTTCATGCAAAGACCATCGGCACAGAAACCCATCTCAGACCTCATAATACAGTGGTGACTATAAATGTATACTTCTGTGAAAGTAAGAAGTGAATATGTAACAGTGTCCAATCCTCTTTCTTCAATATATAATACAATTTATATATATATATATATTATTTTTTTTTCTCAGTGTGTATCACCTTATCTTATTTAGTGTCCATTCATCTTTGTAGTATGCATTCTGAAATATATTTTACAGGCATGGACCCAGTCATTTAGTGACTTTACTGATAAGAAACAGATTCCATTACCTGCTGTGGATTGAAAAATATTAAAATGTTCAGGAAATTGTCTTTTATCACCACACTTGAGTCTTTTCTCAGTTCTTATCATTAGTGTAGGCGTAGGTGCAAAGATTGCATGGCACTTGGTAATAGTTTTTTTTAATCTCCACTGCATTTATGCTATTAACACTTGTCTCTTATTCTTGTGATTGCTGATTGAAGAACTTCCTGGTTCTTTTAACATTTGCCCCAATCATAAAATAAGAAAATGGGTTCAGTTCTTCGAACTAAATTTCATTGCTTCAATATTCCCAGTTTTTATAGGATATATCATGCTTTGTCTAGCATGAGTGATTGAAAAAAGGGAATTACTATATGGGTACTTGAAATGGATTCTTATACAGTACGTGGCTGAAATGCACTATTGAAGAAGAAGAAGAAGAAAAAAACAAACCCATTGAATTTACTGTAGGCAGAAATAAGGTAGTTTTTTATGTTATATTAAATGCGGAATACTATTTTTGATTTATGAAACAGGATTATATAAGTAGGCTTCGTTCATGCTTTAGGAAATGATAGACATTGTGACTTAAAGGTCATTGCTAATACATCATTTGTCTGGCATACATTATGCATTAACATTAGTAAACATTTAGTGCTCTTTATCTTTGTTTAACGTTTTCCAGATTCATTGCGATTCACGGCTTTGGAATAATAATAAATATAGCTGGCCTTTAATAATGGGTTACCTTACTTGATGAGAACATGTCTACCAAGCTCACATTAATTGTATGTATGGCAGGATGTGGAGCCTCTAGTATGTGCGCCATAAAACCCTCGTCACAGGCACTCTTCGCTTGGACCTGACACCACTGTTGCTTTGCTAGTCACAGAGAAGGTCTCTTGTGACAGCTTGGGAAATCGGTGTCGTCAGATTCCTATTTCAGGACAATTCACCTTTCAATTTAAATTGAAACCTTTGCTCATGGATCACTCTGCAGAATTTATTTTGTATATGATGTATTGTTGTGTTATTATTTTACTAACAAATGATCAAACCCTGTGTATGCTTGGCATCTATAGTCAGTGTCTCATCTTTATACTCACATTTGCCTGACTAATACAATTATTCTCTGTTCCTTTCTTTGGAGCACTATGCTTATAAATGACACAAGAATGTCAATTTAAATTCTGAAATTAATAAAAAATGTAAACCATTTTGCATGTTGTCCACGGAAACCTCTTTTGACAGAATGATAATGTGATGAATATCATATGTACTGTTATGAATATTAATAACATGACACTTTTTAATCCCTATTGCATTTATCCTATTAAAACTTATTCCTATTCTACAGATTACTAATTACAGAACTTGTTTTTCAATGTCATCAGATCTTCTTTTAAGTTTCCACTTTTTGGCGGTCTTAAGTTGTCTCCTTGTGCCTTTCAGGGCAAACATTTTTGTTGGAAGTGTTCCCAGTAATTGAAACAATATTCTGGAATTACTTTCCCCACTTGATTTTAAGACAAACTTGTTCACCTTTGAAAGACATGAGATAGCTACTGTATTATTCATATTTGTGTAATAGGTGTTATGCATTAGCTAAACGCATATTTTAAAAATATTACTTTATTGTGGGTTCTGCAATTGGCAGAAGGAAGAATCCTCTTTCAACTTTAAAGCAAGAAGGCAAGTGATTTGACAAAGGTAGCTCAGATTTACTGTATCTTTAAAGATTGCAAGTTTTGTAATGGAACACAGAGACCTCAGATTCTGCCTATAAACCGTAAACTTTGCCAACTAAGTCAAATCATTTTTGTCATCTTCCTCTTCCTCTGCTGCTGCTTCTGCTTTACATAAAACAGAAGAATAATTTAATTTCACTTGACTCAGTTTTATTAATACTTAATCAATTTTCTCAGTTGCTGGCAGTGGTCACACTCTGGGGTTCAGAGGTTTCAGGACAAAATAAGAACAAACAAACAAAAGTATTGGACATAAAATTGTATTGGGTAGAAATTCGATTAACTTCACCCAATCCCCCTTGTTGAATTAATTATGGTCATTCAATTATAATCCTCCTATTGGAGTTTTGCACTTTAGAGAAATAAGAATCACCTTCAAGCTAATTTAACCTACAGGTTTGTGTTTATGTGAGGTGTATACATTTTTTTTTTTTTTTTAATAACTGTAATTACAGCATGTTTTTTATTAAAAATGTTGGCATGCAGAAAAGTATATTGGTAGCATCTTCCTGCAAATCATGTTTGAAAGGTTTCATCATTTTTTATCCCCAGTGGCTGTAGGTTATGTTATTAAGAAAAGCAATTCTGTAGTAGCCTTGACTTCTTATGGTGTTCAGTTTTGAAAGGCCTCGAATGACAGATGATGATTGATTATACAAGACCTTTTCCCATCTGCAGCATCGGAATGGATTGCGTCTTCCTCATGTTATGCTATTAGCAACTGTTGAAGGTAGAGCTTGGCATCATCCCAGTTATTAATGTGCCAACTGGAGAGCTTCTTGTTCCAATTAAAAGAAACACCTATCTTTTTTTAATTGTATTATGAATCACAAGACTTTACACTCCACACAAGTTAAAAGCATGATCGTTCCAATTATTTCCGTATCACTGAAGTCTTGTAACCTTGTTTTGCAATATGGGGGAGATGTGTGTATGTGTGTGTGTGTGTGTGTATGTGTGTATATATATATATATATATATATACACACACATACATATATATATACACACACATACATATATATATATATATATACACACACATACATATATACACATACACATACATTATATATATATTTTTTTCCATTAAGAGTCAGCTTGGCAGAAATGTATTTAGGTTTTAATGAAAAATGTAATTCTGAAGAATATGAAACTTTATTTTCATCAATATTATATGAATTAAAGACTGCAGATTGAAAACGTAAAAGAATGAATAAAGTGTAAGTTTTTTTCCTTTTCACTGAAACCCTATCTAGCCTATGGCAAATGCTATGTCAGTTAGGCCTAATTCTCTTTTTAATTAATTACAAACTACAATTTGAATTAATTCAAATTTCGAATAAGTTGCAATAACACATATGGGAAATAATTCTGTAACAAACTATAAAAGTGAAATATAAAGACGGCCACTTTTAAAATATTTCGATCAACTAAAAAGTTGTGTGCTGGGGCAGCAGCACACAAACAAATACTAAAATAATACAAAAGAAATCTGCAGAAGCCTACCCAATATGGTTTTGAATCGTGCAGGCAAGTTTCTTTCTGAATTTCTGTTTCTTAACTCTGCATGGTTTTACAATGTAACATACATTATTATTTGAGGAATAGAAAAGTAACTTATTTCTTGCTTTTCTACCACTCGCATTTATCTATACTCTGGGATTTTTTTAGTTCTTAGATTCCTTTCTGTGTACAGAATTTACTAGCTTTAAAAAATTATATATAGGTTTCACGTTTTAGATTTCCTGCTGCAGCCAAGGGTGTTTAGTAATCACGCACAAATCTTGTATTCCTCAGTTGCTCCTAAAAACTTCCATTACATCGCTAGACTCGGTCTGTGATGTTTATCCTTGTGCCACCGTCTGGTGTACAGCTTCCTGTCTATGCACACCTGCAATGGCATTGCATTGTACTTTTTTGTGACACTGTACGTTTCAGGTCTGTTTTCTTTTTCTTCAGAACTTTATATAAATGCTTATCCACGGTTCTCTAAATATCACCAAATGTCTGAGTAATCAATAGAGATATAAATTATTCAGTGCTCACCTAATTATATACACATATATTATTTGAAAGTAAAACTGAAATTTTCATATTTCTATAGCATTATTGCCTTGTGTATAACCCATATGTATAACCTTGTGAAAAAATATAACTTGGAAACGAAAATGGCAGGGACTCAGTTTTACAATGCCTTTGACACTGTAGCTTCAGGCTTATTTTATACTTCTACTATGTTATATTATGTAGTTTGTTTGCTTATTTATGAACCACGCTAGTTAATGCATGCTGATGAGGGTAGCCTAATTGGACAACACATCTGTTTTGATACATTTTTATAATGTTCATTTTATTTAATATTTTAAATTATATATAAATACACACAGTACTGTGCAAAAGTTTTAGGCAGGTGTTTTAAAATGCTGTGAAGTAAGAATGCTTTCAAAAACAGACATGTTAATACATCATATTTATCATATTTATAACTAAATGCAAAGTGAGTGAACAAAAGAAAAATCTACATCAAATCAATATTTGGTGGGACCACCCTTTGCCTTCAAAACAGCATCACTTCTTCTAGGTACACTTGCACACAGTTTTTGAAGGAACTCGGCAGGTAGGTTGGCCAAACATCTTGGAGAACTAACCACAGCTCTTCTGTGGATTTAGGCAGCCTCAGTTGCTTCTCTCTCTTCATGTAATCCCAGACAGACTGGATGTTGAGATCAGGGCTCTGTGGAGGCCATACCAACACTTCCAGGACTCCTTGTTCTTCTTTACGCTGAAGATAGTTCTTAATGACTTTCACTGTATGTTTGGGGTCATTGTCATGCTGCAGAATTAATTTGGGGCCAATCAGATGCCTCCCTGATGGTATTGCATGATAGATAAGTACTGCCTGTACTTCTCAGCATTGAGGAGACCATTCATTCTGACCAAATCCCCAACTCCATTTCCAGAAATGCAGCCCCAAACTTGCAAGGAACCTCCACCATGCTTCACTGTTGCCTGCAGACACTCATTCGTGTACCGCTCTCCAGCCCTTCGGCAAACAAACTGCCTTCTGCTACATCCAAATTTTGAATCATCAGTCCAGAGCACCTGCTGCCATTTTTCTGCACCCCAGTTCCTGTGTTTTCATGCATAGCTGAGTTGCTTGGCCTTGTTGCCACGTCGGAGGTATGGCTTTTTGACCGCAAGTCTTCCATGAAGGCCACTTCTGACCAGACTTCTCCGGAAAGTAGATGGGTGTGCCAGGGTCCCACTGTTTTCTGCCAATTCTGAGCTGATGGCACTGCTGGACATCTTCCGATTGTGAAGGGAAGTAAGCATGATGTGTCTTTCATCTGCTGCAGTAAGTTTCCTTGGCCGACCACTGTGTCTACGGTCCTCAGCGTTGCCCGTTTCTTTGTGCTTCTTCAAAAGAGCTTGGATGGCACATCTGGAAACCCCTGTCTGTCTTGAAATTTCTGCCTGGGAGAGGCCTTGCTGATGCAGTATAACTACCTTATGTCTTGTTGCTGTACTCAGTCTTGCCATGGTGTTTGACTTTTGACAGTAAACTTCAGCAACCTCACCTTGTTAGCTGAGTTTGGCTTTTCCTCACCCAGTTTTATTCCTCCTACACAGCTGTTTCTGTTTCAGTTAATGATTGTGTTTCAACCTACATATTGAATTGATGATCATTAGCACCTGTTTGGTATTATTGTTCAGTCATACACCTGACTATATGTCTACAAAATCCCTGACTTTGTGCAAGTGTACCTAGAAGAATTGATGCTGATTTGAAGGCAAAGGGTGGTCACACCAAATATGGATTTGATGTAGATGTTTCTTCTGTTCACTCACTTTGCATTTAGTTAATTGATAAATAGAATTTATTAGCATGTCTATTTGTGAAAAGAGTTGAAAAGGAAAGTTTTGAGTGAGGAAAAGAAGAAGGGTTAAATTCTGGCTTTACTGGCAGAGGGATACAGTGAGCATTGGGTTGCTTCCATCCTTAAAATGTCAAAGACGGCGGTTCACAAGAACAAGGTCAAGCAACAGACATTGGGGACAAAAAAGCTACAGACCAGCAGAGGGCTTAAACAACACTCCACAGACCGGGATGACCGCCAACTCATTCAAATGTCACTCAACAACCGTAGGATTACATCAAGTGACCTACAAAAAGAATGGCAAGTGGCAGCTGGGGTGAAGTGCACGTCGAGGAGGGTTTGAAACGGGCTCCTAGGGGCAGGGCTGAAGTCGTGCAAAGCTTGAAGAAAGCCCTTCATCACTGAGAAGCAAGAAAGAGCCAGGCTGAGGTTTGCAATAGACCATAAGGATTGGACTGTAGAGGACTGGAGTCATCTTCTCCGAGTCCAATTTTCAGCTTTGCCCAATACCAGGTCGTCTAATGGTTAGACGGAGACCTGGAGAGACCTACAAGCCACAGTGTCTCGCACCCACTATGAAATTTGGTGGAGGATCTGTGATGATCTGGGGGTACTTCAGCAAGGCTGGAATCGGCAGATTGGTCCTTGTGAAGGACGCATGAATCAAGCCATATACAAGGTTGTCCTGGAAGAAAACTTGCTTCCTTCTGCTTTGACAATGTTCCCCATCTCTGAGGATTGTTTTTTCCAGCAGGACAATGCTCCGTGCCACACAGCCAGGTCAACCAAGGTGTGGATGGAGGACCACCAGATCAAGACCCTGTCATGGCCAGCCCAATCCCAAGACCTGAACCCCATTGAACACCTGGAATTTGATAAAGAGGAAGATGGATGGTCACAAGCCATCAAACAAAGCTGAACTGCTTGAATTGTTGCGCCAGAAGGTGTACTACTTATTCTCTCAATTACTTATTCCTGGTCTATCCCTTTAGACTTAATATTTTGTATTAAACAAGTTAAATCTACATAGCATTTAATGTCTTTCATATTAATTCCATGACTGAGTGAATGCTCTCCCCTGTTTATCAGATTTACTTATTTTTTCTTTTATACAGAAGCTTCAGGGTATATGTGTCCTGTTCTCACCTTTCCCTTATTTTTTGAGACCCGTTTTATTCAGTATGTTCCCTTAATTGTTATGAAATCCCACATTAATTGCTTTTATATTAACCAGGGATTTGGGGTAGCAACATTTTTTAACTGCACCATCTCCACTGCACACTCCGGCTCAAATTAAATAATGAACTGTATAAGTATTTGAAAGAAAGGGATATCACAGATTTGTGAACAATGTATTTTTTTATGTGGAACTTTTGACTTTTCTCCATCTGGACTCAACGTATCAAATGCTTGAATGTCATGAATAATCAAATCTGAAATAAGGTAACTTTTGGTAATCTTTTCAAATTCCTAAAGGATTGTGTTGTATCAGAAAATGGACAATCTGAGGATAATATTTACAAAAATGCACATGGGTCAAATTCCACAAAACCAGAAATTTTGCTTCCCATCTCATTTGAGTCTTTCAGCATGAAACTCCAGCCAAAAACCTTCTGCTTCGCTGCTCTGTGCTCCGGCTCCATGCTCCGCAGCCCTGATATTAACAGGTGCCTGCGTTATGCTATTAACTCAAATGGTCCCTCCATCCAGTCATGGGTGATGCTCTTACTTTTTTGCTTCTCTGTTAAAAGATGGAGCCAACCTGCATTGCCATGGCAGGAATATAATATTTTTCATAATCTCTGTAAACAATAAAGGGAGTCATCATATCTTCTGTAGTATACAGTTTCCTTCTTGGCCATGGCAGTAACCATGCAGAAGCTTTCATTTGGTCCATAGAGTACTGATTTGTCATTTTAATCTATCACATTAGAGATTGATTCATACAGGAAATTGATTGGATTATATTTTGTTTTACTACATACTTTAGCTTTTATTCAGTAGTATTTTAGTGGTCTTAAAAATGCAATGAATAAATGCTGTAGTGCAAAATACTCTTATTATTTAAACCTGAATATATTTTCTATGATGTTTCCCGGGTCCACAGACCGCGCATGATATATGCAGAAATGTGTCATGTCTAACATGGCTTTAGAATAGGATGCAGGATGTGGGTGGTAAAATGACTCGGGCAGCTCTCCTCCAAGTGACAAATGACCCATGGCATGTGATAAAAACTTAGGAAAACAATCACAGCTGTGAAATTCGCAATGATATGTTGTACACAGGGGGCGACAACATTATTATTAAAGTCACAGAATGGTCTGTTGAGCTTTGAAGACCACCTGCACCTAGGAATTTCATGCCTATGGCTACCCCTCACAGGAGTCTGTTTATTGCCATGCTAAATCTAGATGGCTCTTTTACACTCCCATTAGACATCCTTATTGATGGTCTGCATTATCTTATTTTGGCAGTATAATTTTGTTACATTCCAAGAGCATCATATTTGATAAATCTTTCAGGGATTTTAATTAAATGCAGTAAACGACCTGTGTTTAATAAAAAAAAAATCATACACTTAAAGTAGACTAGCAGACTATTGCAATTTAAGTTGTTGGATAGCAGGTGTGACCTTAAACTTAATTGTCTCCCATCCAATTGTGTAGTCCTAATTTTCACTGCATTGATTCATTAGAAATCGGGGGGAAAAAAATCCAAGGGCACTACTACCATTAAGCAGCTGGCAAATTCATCAGTCAAATTAGGAATGTCTTATAGGGAGAAGAAAAATGTAGGTGTATTTTGTAGCCTAAAGGTAGCATTAAATGTATTCTTGGCACTAACTGCTAGAGTTTCTTTTTCAGGCTTTTGTTTGCATAGTAAATAGATACATATGTGAGGTAAAATATTTTGGCAATCTGAAAATTATATTGCAATTGAAGTGCATTCACTTTGTGTATAAGTGAAATGTGCTGATTATTTCAGTTCCCTGAAACCAATAACACTGCTTTGTTTTTCTTTCTTAAAATAACACAAACCCCAACATGGGTAATACAAGTATTCAATGTGAACAACATTCCCTTTTCTGTCTGAAATATTGATCTAATTTATTCTTAATTTTCAGAGGCCAAAATTAGAATCTGAGTGTATGTGCAGTTTCACTCCCACACAGAATGTGCTGTTACGTTAACAGCACAGCAAGATGCCATCGCAAACTGTGATGGATGAACTAAATCGGAAGAAAACATGGGAGGGGGTATCTCGTGTGTGTGTGTGTGTGTGTGTGTGTGTGTGTGTCGGGGGGGGGGGGGTTCAAGTGTGTGAATCAATCTGAAGATCAGGCTAGTGTAGCATATAATGGGAAATGCTACTTTGTGAACTGAGTGGTAGGCAGAATAAGTAGCTTTGTAACTTATTCATGTTATTTATTTTCTAGAACAAGAAACAACTAGTCTAAATCTGCCCTGGGGGGAATTACAATCTCAAATTATATTTCTCAATTACTAATATAATCATGCTGAAGTAATTACAGTTGTTTACAGATATACTGAAGAGTGACAAATACTTTCATTGTTTTAATATATTTAGTCTTATTTATTTTGAATAATCCATTAGTCAGCAAATTTTATTTGTAAAATCTTCCATTCACAGTGTATGCAGGAACTTGCATTCATATGCAGGTGGTGTTCTTTTTAGCTAATAGTTTTGTTCTCTCTAGCTTAGGTCACTTCATAGGTCACATTTAGAATATGTAACCGTAATACCCACTTTGAATAATCAGTTAAGGTAGGTTTTTTTTTATTTTTTTTTAGTATTGGCGAAAAAAGTTTGTTCTATTGATTTGGATGCAGCAGGGCAAAATACCCATCTGTTTAATATATAATTAACTTAAAAGATGGACTTGATCATGCTTAAGCACTATTTATCAGTTAATAGTATTCAAATATGATTTATTCACAAAACATAAGTTTGTTACCAGAAAACCTTTACCAATAAACTCAAGGTGTAAGTTGAGACTGTTTGTCTATATATTCAAACTTGTATCTTATTTACATAGTTGATATATTGACACTTTCATTCCACTTGTGGGATCTTTAGATCTTTTGAGTTTTAGGTGCGTTTAGGTGTATCAAATCGGAGGAGTGGATTTTTTCAAGGATTAATGGAACTCTCATCCAGTCTGACAGACCTAGTTAATACTGCTTCCAATTAAACCAATTTGTCGTTTTCAACATTTTCCTGCCTATATTGTGGGAACAGTATATGAATAAATACCTATTTCAGTTAATTGGAGATACATTTTTTTTTATAATTGTACACATTTCATATGTTCATTTTGGACAATACAAAATTCCTAGCAGGTGCCTAATGTAAAAGATATATAAATATGTTCAACAATTCAGTGAGACCTTCCTTAGGGAAATTAAACTTTTAATCAAAATTGCCAATTGTAATCTAACTCCCTTACTTTTGTTGCCAAACATAGAGTAGCCAATTCAGAATTCACCTCACAGCTTTTAGACCATACATTTGTAAGTTGGCTAGGAGTACCTTTTAACTTTGCCATCTAGAAAAATGTCCGCTCAGCTCAGTGAAGCCTGGTGTATACTGAGATTGGGGCTAATGTCTGCCCAGCCCTGTGATGCAACAGTGCATTTGCAAAGTTCTCAGTTACCTTGTGTGTGTGTATATACACCGATCAGCCATAACATTATGACCACTGATAATCTCGTTATCATGGCACCTGTCAGTGGGTGGGATATATTAGGCAGCAAGTGAACATTTTGTCCTCAAAGTTGATGTGTTAGAAGCAGGAAAAATGGGCAAGCGTAAGGATCTGAGCGACTTTGACAAGGGCCAAATTGTGATGGCTAGACGACTGGGTCAGAGCATCTCCAAAACTGCAGCTCTTGTGGGATGTTCACGGTCTGCAGTGGTCAGTACCTATCAAAAGTGGTCCAAGGAAGGAAAAGCGGTGAACTGGCAACAGGGTCATGGGTGGCCAAGGCTCATTGATGCACGTGGGGAGCGAAGGCTTGCCCGTGTGGTCTGATCCAACAGACGAGCTACTGTAGCTTAAATTGCTGAAAAGGTGAATGCTGGTTCTGATAGAAATGTGTCAGAACACACAGTGCATCGCAGTTTGTTGCGTATGGGGCTGTGTAGCCCATGCTGACCCCTGTCCACTGCCGAAAGCTCCTACAATGGGCACGTGAGCATCAGAACTGGACCACGGAGCAATGGAAGAAGGTGTCCTGGTCTGATGATTCACGAGGTCAAGGTGTTGACTTTGCCTCCAAATTCCCCAGATCTCAATCCAGTCGAGCATCTGTGGGATGTGTGACAAACAAGTCTGATCCATGGAGGCCCCACCTCGCAACTTACAGGACGTAAAGGATCTGCTGCTAATGTCTTGGTGCCAGATACCACAGCACACCTTCAGAGGTCTAGTGGAGTCCATGCCTTGACGGGTCAGGGCTGTTTTGGCGGCAAAAGGGGGACCTACACAATATTAGGCAGGTGGTCATAATGTTATGGCTGATCGGTGTATATAACAGTTATGTTTCATATTAAAGTGCCATATGTGGGAACATGTTAGGGTGTCTGACCCAAAGTCTCCCCCCCCATACATTAAGTGGAAGGGGAAGAGCAACACCAAGACGAGATGGTAATCATCTTGTAAGACAAACAAATGCAACTCTGCAGATAATGCAAGAGGCTTCCATCCATTACTTCAGTAACCATGTACAGCCAGATCTTTTTTCAACACCAGATGGCTAAACGTCTTCACTGTGTAACAGTAGCATGACAGTGTTTTTGTTATCATAATGCATTCTATTTTGCTATTTATACTAATTGGAGGCCAACCTAAAGTTGCCAGCCACATGAGTAAATAAGAAAGAGAAAATGTCCTTATTGGGAGAACTGCATGTACAGCAACTAGTGACAAAACAGAATGGTGATCATTGAACATTGCTTGACGATAAGTTAAATTGTTCTCGGACTGATGTTGAAATACTTTGATTTCATATTATTTAGGAGAAAAAAGAGTAATCAACATTTCCTGGTCACAATTTTCAGAAAGGTAATCTGTATTGAAAAAAATAATTAATGTAAACTGATATCTTAGTTTGAGGCACATTTATTTTTTTGACAAACTTGCTAACTAACTCTTGGCTGCTAGGACATTATTCTAGTAAGTATGCAACAGGAATGTTAAGATTACTACTTTTGTTTTATTACAGTCAGGTTTCTAAACAATAAACTTTCTCTAAAATTAGTTTGTTTGACTATTAGTGTTGGAAAAAGCATCATTCATCCATCTCCTTGGGAGAGGAATCATTCTTCTTCACAGTAATTCCCTAAAACCAGTTGGAGTTTATAGGGTCACAGTTGGATTGCACAAAGTAATCACAACTGCATTTACTTGCGTAAGGCTTGTAACCTTGAATACCAGAAGGTGTCTCAAAAACTAATTTGCTTTGAAAAAAGGTTAGCCATGACAGCTGGAAGTCTGAAATGACCAGTAAAGGGTATACAACAGTTCAGTGTATTGGCCCTTCAGGTGGCTACCTTGTTTTGATTGTATGCGTCTTATGATTGTAAGACATCTATGTCTAAGCCTTTTTTCCCTCCTCTGAGCCTCTATATAACTCTGTAGAAGTATGTGTATCCAATGCTGATATATATATTTTTTTACCTAATGATTGTGTACATGTTATAGTCCTTTGCCACTGACTACATTTCTCTTTTTATTCTCAATCACTAGCTCTGATTTTTCATGTCTTAACACGAATGAGGTGTCTACTGTACAAATTTACTGTACTTCACTCCTAAATACTAGAAATATTTGTATTATGATTGCATTCCAATGACTAAGTAGTAAATTGTTACCTGAAAGCTTTTCTCCCCCCTTTTTGATAGAAACCCAGTGATTCATAAGGGCGATTGATACTTTGTTACCTAGGTGGAAATGCTTAGCACCACACAGCGAAAGAGTAAGATTTATCATGCCTTGTGATCAGAGATGTATTTTCAGGACCAAACACCCAAAACAGTGTCTTGTTGCTTTGGTTTTTAAGCTAATAATAATAATAATGTCATGATATTATGAATAATAATAATAATAATATAATTATTAATACTACTAGTACTAATAATAATAATATCCCATTGAGGCTAAATTTATTAGAACATAAGGCAACTGTCCAGAAGAATATATTTTACTTTATTTGTCATTATTAACTGAGGGGAAGAACAATGATATATATATATATATATATATATATATATACCTTGCTTATTCATGTTTTTGTTGATTTAAAAGGCAAAACAAAATTACATACTGTTTTTTGATCCCAGTAAATGTCACTGTTTTTCTGCAAAAGCAATCCTATCCATTGCATTCCTGTTTTAATAATATGTGAACAGATTGTATTGTGAAATTGACTGGTCTATAAGGTAAATAGGATCATTTACACATTCTCCTCAAGAGTTTTCTTATGAGTTTTAAGACTTTTGTTTTTAACAGTTCTGTGATTTTCCTTCCCTAAACCACTGTCAGTTGCTTTAAAATATTTACCACTTGGCAAGCTTCCTCCTGGCAAATGTAATAGAATGGAACATCAATTATTTGTGTAAACTGCAGATTAGATTATATTTCTTTTTTTTTCTTTTTTTATCTTTGCTCCAAGCAATGCACCCCTGTCATAATGAGTGTCTTGAAATAGTATAGGAATGGACAAGCAGTCTAGACAAATTATTGAAATTGACACCACATTATCTGAACTGATTCTATTTAAAAATACTAACTTTTGTAAGTTGACGCATTGATTTTATTGGTGTTTTTATTTATAATGTATGTATAATTAGCAGTGCATTATTGAAGGCATTCATTTTTAGCTATAGACATCTGGAAATATTCTTCAGTTGCTATGAAACTTGATTACTTTATAAAATTCTGAAATGTTGCTAATTAGGAACAACTGGCAACAACAGGGAGTGTGATAATGTACATGTACTTTTTCTTAATGGAAGATGATGTCTTATGGTGCCGTTCTGCTGTGCCTCCTTCACATGAGAAATTATAACGCTATAAGTAGTACGTTAAATGACAGCCCAATTACAGATTCTCCTTCTCAAAATCTCGGAGAGATTCTTCCTTTCTTTGTTAAACTCAAATGGATACCGATAGGCATTAAAGAGGATTTATTAAGGACCCTAAAACTAAGTTGAAATCTAGATATAATCTGTAGATATGACTATGTCACACTTAAGTGCCTTTTTCTTTTTCTTCCCCCCCAAAGTCTTGACATTTATGTTCCTACCTTACTTTTCAGCTTCTTTTGAAGTCTGATCTTAAGCTTCTGCTGCCTAAAGTTCACAGTGAAGCAATTTGCTCCTTCTGTAAAGGGGTTTAGGAAACCTGGGCTGAATGATCAGGTATATCCAGTCTATTAAAAAAAAAAGAAAAATATATACATGTACATCGTAATATGATTTAACCTCTGAGAGGGATTAGGAACCAATGTAACGGAGTATGAAGAATACACAGTTTAGGTTTCTTAATTTTCAAGACCTTGAAAAGATATATGGAAAAGATGTTTCTTAATTATAATAACTTTTTAAATGTTTATATATATATTTTCCAATTACCTATTTTAATTCCTGTGCTGTTTAAAGTTCAGGGATTAGCTAGTCTTATATATATAGTTTAAGGCTAACTTTGAAGGAATGAGGTAGAGGGGGATTGGGGGGGAGAAGGAGTGACTGGAGGTGAAACTGAATGTATACAATAAATGCAGCAATTATCTGGTATGGGATGTAAATTAGTTAAAATTGCAGAATACAGAAATAATTTAAAAAGGTCAAGAATATTAAAAAGTTAAGAGGAATATAGAAATTGAGATTTTCAACCAAATGTGAAATATAATCCTAAATGTTTTGGAATGATTAAACCAAAATGTAAAAAAAGTTTAAAGACATCAGAAAGATGCCATTGGTAAAATGAATTGTAAAATAAATTGTAATCATTGTCAGACAATTAACTAACATTTCACCATAAACACACAGTTCTAGATTATTTCATCATGAGTGTAGTTGAAAGTAAAGTATTAAAAAATAGAAAATTATATATATTGTGAACAAGTTCACTGTACAGTGGGCTCAGAAACTAAGGAGACCATTATTAGAAATCCAAACAAAATGATTTATTGATCAACAAACCGTTGTAGGAAGCAGAGAGGGGGGTCTCTTCCTGAAGTGAGTACGAACAAAGAAAACACAAACAAAAACCTTTTCAGGCATTCAAACCGATAGAGGTTGTTGTAGGTGCTTTGTTCCTCAGCTTGATAATAAAAAATCTGGATTACTTTCCAGTAGAACAACCAAACACAAAACAAACAAATGAAATAACAGGCCTTGGCCTCATCAGCTAACCAAGGTTTACTTCTGCTTCTGGGTTCTCCTCCCTGACAGAACTTCCGGAGGGCTTTTATCCTCCGCACCTGACGAGGTGTAAAACTCCCCCCAGGTGAAAACACTCACTACTGCAATCATTCTGCTGCAGCTCCACTACAATCAGCTGAAGCTGCCACGCCCCAAACACAGGCCCTCTGCCTTTGATAGGAAATGTCTCCCAATATATATTTCTGGTACTGGTAAGGAGAGGAGATAAATCTGTAAAGCACTGACCATTATGGAGGCAAACTGAAGACTGGAAAATCTGTTGCCCATATATAAAACTGATTTCCCAAGTAACTTAAGGCCAGTTAATCCAATTCTCATTGCATAATCAATATAATGTGGTTGTACGACGTCTACAGTGTCAATATTAAAGGAGATGGACTGCATTGATTTACAGTATAATTGTGTTTAGTGCACCTGCATTTAGTTGAGGATGTGACAGTTAAGGTAAATAACAGGACACCTTATTGGATACTTTACTTCTTTATTACTTATTACTTTTTAATTCTTTAATGATATTTTGCACAAAAGAATGATGCTTAACTTAGAATCAGTTAAAACATAATTGTGTCAGGTGTAAAGTACTACTAACTGATTGCTCGAAAGGAGAGTTCCGCTACAAAACAAATGGGATTAAATTGGAGAACAAGGATTTATAAAAAGAATGTGACAATACTGTGGACTCCACATTACAATTAGCTCCACAGGTTGAAAAAGCAAATCAAAGGGGAAGCATGATGTGTCACAACTGTGGATTTTAAATCCACAGAAGTAATCCTTAGATTACAAAATGCCCTCGTCAAACCCCATTTTGAATTCTCAAGCCAGTTCTGTCCACCTTGCTGCAAAAAGTACATTATTGCACTTGAGAAGGTACTGAGAAGGCCAGCTAGGCTAATCCCACAGCTAAGCAGCAAGAGTAATAAGGATTGGGTACAGTAATTACATCTCTCTAGTCTAGAGCAAAGATGGGTAAAGAGGGATTGGATGCATAGGTTATTTCACAATTTGAGTGTGAGTAAGGGACAAGCCTCCATCCTGTTTTATGTTCTATTTTATCATAAGGTCATCCAAATGCATTACTTGGCACAAATACAGTATGCAGTTCAGATACTGATGCAGAGTATTAAGTATGCCAGTCATTTTCAATGTCATTAAGGCAAGTAGTAATTTAATACTCTGGAGGTACCTAATTCTCTGCATTAAAACCACTTGGATATCTCCATGAGCTGAACTGCAGAAATACCAGATGATGATGAACATATGTAGTAAACCGTATATGCGTAATATAAGATGCATTTTTGAAAATTGCATAAAATCGGTTTGATCTAAATGCATGCTGTATGTCACAGCTATTCTTATGATGTAAAGGAGTTTAAGAAATGTGCACAGTTAAAAACTAATCTCATCACATGAGTATGTTTGCAAGTGCATTCCTCACATAATGAACTGATTAACACACTGCTGAAGAGAAGCAAGATTAACCTAGGCACGTTATTGACGAGGAATGTTTCACATGTGAACTACTGATATCCAATTTTAGTACTGAGATCTCTTTTGGGAGGACATTATGAATTTACATTAATGATGATAAACATGAATTGCAATCTGCTTTTGCTGACATTTAAAACAAATGACTGTCAATACAGTGGCTATGTTAATTTCACATGCAGCATACTTTGAATAGTGTTTTCTTGATTTTTCTCCTTGTGCTGGTTGATCCACGTAAAGATCCCAGTTGATTTAGGATGGAAATAGAAATAAAAAGAAGTGTACAGACAGCCAAATGTTTATACACCCCATATCATATCTCTGGTCAGTGAGCTGGAATCATTACAGTTTTCTCTAGGCTGAATCAGTGTTACAAAAACAATATTATACATTTCAAAATTACCAAAGAGTGTGTGAATAGTTTTGACTCCAAATGTGTGAAGCGCAGGGGTTCTTAACCTAGGGAGCATGGGGAAGGTTTAATATTAATATGAAAGATAGCTCCTCAATGTTTAATCTCAAATCCAAAGTGTTCCAAAGGTTTCCGATTATCAGGAGAACATATGGAAGCATCCAAAACATTTTCAGAATTTGATCTACTGTTTTACAACTGTGATGATCACTCTTGAAAGGCAACTGATGTTTCAAAGTTGCCGGTAACCCGATAGCTGCACTGCATGTAATTTGCTTCCTGGTGAGCCAGAAGAAAGGTTTTGTTAAACCACTATCCTGAGTGTTTTTTTTTTTTACTTTTTTTTACTGCAGCCTGATATAAGATATATAGTATAAACAAGGTGGGGGTCGATGGATAATGCTTGAGGATCTGGGGGGGAAGTCTGTAGGTGCAAGAAGGTTAACTCCTGGTGTAGAGGCTCACAGAAAATTTACATTGGCAAGGCCGTAACAACCTACTGGTATTATTGCAACTAGCCAATTCAGTTAAATCACTCTGTGCCAAAATTTAAGCCTCATGGAAACTAGGCAACTGATGCATTGTTTGCAATCTTAATTAACTTTAATCAATATTTATACTATGTTCAAGGCAAACCTCTAATACACGGTTTTACAGATGCAAACTTAAGTTATGCTGTACAGGTCACGGAGCAATCTTCTGCTAACACTGTAGTTTTCTATGATGAAAACAAAACTATGCAGCAAAAACAAATTTCATTTACAAATCTACAATTTCAATGACAAATGTCAGTCTTCATCTTATTGCACTGGAAAGCAAATATGAGGAAACTGAGGTATTTAATTTGTGATGGTTTAATAAGATATTGTACCAATTTCTTTACCTTACTGTCAACATTTATGTTATCATTTCTGTTTCTGTAAGTGTAGCTTAAGTTGTTTCTAAATGGTACTCAAACAAATTGTTTACAAGTCAATTTCAACACCAGTGATTGGAGATACTGTTCTGTTCATTATTTTGGAATATTTTCAAATATTCTATTCAGAATTGAATTGTATAATAATGCAGGGATATGTAGTCCTATATGCATTGTATTGAGGCATTTGAAGTGGTCAAAGGTTCAATCAAACTCAGAAGCACAACATAAAACAACTTCTTCACTAGCCCAGGTATTACTGCTGCTTTGATCTACTGCAGACATCGCACTTCCTTATTTCCTTCATACAGTGCAGTTCTACTGGTCTTCAGTTCTTTTTACTTTAACAGTTCAACAACAACTGCACAGTGTGTAATCTCAAATATTGCTTTTTGAGGTTCTTGAGGACACTCCCCTCAAATAAATACTGTAAATGTGTCCATGTAAATGTATAAGTCAAAGAAGCTAAAGCCATACCCACTTGTTTAAAATGAATGTCCTCAGGAAGCTTGTATTATCGAAAGTGATATAAAACAATGAGGGGAGTCTGTATGCAGTGTTTTTAACTGTTTTAGAGTGATGGTGCGTGTGCACATTTGGCCCCAAGACTCAGGAGAGTCAGGTTTGTGACCAAAATAAGCGGCCCCAGGGAAGGACAGGGTCAATCCTAAATACTCAAGGAATTGACATCAAAATGATGAAAACCGTAAAAACATGCCCTTTTCCACATGGAAACCCACATTCCACATGTACATGTTACTGAGATGATCTTGTATATTCTTAAATGACCACATTATAAAAGTTCAAGATCACTGGCCAGTTTATTGTGGGTTTTATGGTAAAGTATGTTGCTGGTCGACATTTAATGGTTAACAATGGTGCATTTCAGTTTAATGGCAATGCAGAAAGCTGCTTTTTTTCCTATTATCATTATGCTGTATATATTGTTGTGGGTCTGTTGTGCACTGTTCAGTACTGTACATAGTGTTGTAAACCTAACTTTATAAAACATTTATATTCATGGCTTACTAGCTCCACTCGTGATGTGAAAAGCTACTCGGGTAAGATCAGTAAAACAAAGTATTAAACTACTAGACACAAGGCACAAGCCACAGCTGCACACTGTTTAATTTAAGTTGTTGTCACATGGCAGCCATGGATTCGGTGCTGTTAGCATCTGAGAAATATTCTTGTGCATGTAAACCACCCTTTCTGTCATTTTCATGCAAAAACAGCACAATAATTGTATGTAGAGCAAAATTACATATGAATTCAGTCCTTATTCCTTAATTTGTATGATAATCTAGATGATAAAACATTCTATTATCACAAAACTATTTTATTCTAATGCTATACTGTTTCTAGAACTTTCTAATATCAAAAACTACCAAAATATATACATACACCACAGATAAATGTTTTATTTTAAACTCATAGAAAAACAAAATTAATACTTTTTGAAGATTACTTTTTAATCCACATTACTTTTTAAAAAGGAAAATAGCTGACTTTTTTTGCTACCTGTTCCATAAAATGGATCTGTAGCAGATAATTTGAGAATCTGACAAGGCAAGATTGTTTCATATATTGAAATTATTTTATTTTTATTTTTTGTATTTTCTTCAGTAGTAAACTGCAGTAATATTACACGTTACCATGTTGATCTCAATATCCTTGGCAAAATGGACAGCTGTGAATATAAATAAAAATATTAGTATCTACTGTAAATGAACATTTATAAAAGTGTGAAACACAAGCGCACACACTGCCACTGTGGAGGTAAATATAACCCCTTTTAAATCGGAAAGATGGAAAGCCCACTACATGATGCAATACAGATTTGTACCATTGATTTAGAACCAGAGGACTGTTCTCTAGTCTGGTGTTTAGTAACTGCAGTGAGATCTAAGTAACTTAGATCTCACTGCAGTTTATTAATTGTAGATTTAGGCAAATCATCAAGCAGAGTCACAGTAGGCAATTTGAGAGGAGATAAAATCATTAAGTGAAGTAGCTATAGTGTTCTAATATAGCACAAGCCTTAATTTGGCAATATTACTTACATTAAAATAAATTGCCCTGCAGCTGGCTTCTATATGGTTTGTCATTTTTTTTCCTGTCGATACATGAAGACTCAAATTTCTTATATTCGCCTGGATTCAAAGCAATTTACTGAAATACAGTTCTTGCATACCAAATATTAGTCCCTCTGTTTCTTCAGATTTCATTCACATAAAATTCAATTGTGTACAAGTTATGATTTTATTCAATAAACAATTAGAAAATGTAGATAATTATAGAATAAGTAATAGATGCATATGTTTTTATACATTTGGCACAGCTTATTTCTTTAAGCGGTATTTCAGTTATTCAACTCCAGTAAGTAAATGTATCCCCTAATTAAGCAATCATTAACATTAATCCTATTGCATACCTTACTGTAATAAGCTCTTTGTTATATTTAGATTTATCTTTATCTAAATGTTTTCAAATGATAGACACTATTTACATTTCTTATTCTGATTTCAATGACCGGTCAAAGAACCTTAACTTTAGAGATTTGTGTTGCCAGTTTTTATTTTCTCTACTAAATTGTATAATACAGTAATACAATAATAATATATAGCTCCAATGTGTGTTAGTTATTCTTAGCTTTGATAATATAAAATATTTGCCTCAAATATGTGCGATAGCTGACCACCTTACCTTACCTTATCCAGACTGTTCCATCCAGTGAAGCCAACAAGGGGTGAGACCTTGAGACAGAGAAAGTTTGTTTTGATTAGTTTTGTTCATATAAATAATCATATTCATATAAATGCAGTGATTGATTCAGGTGGGTGTATTGTATGACCATTATTCTGTCTTCCAGTTGAAACTCTTCAGAGACATACAGATTTTCTTCCCAAAGGACAGTTACTGTTACAACCCCCCCCCCCCCCCACAATACAAATACAAAATGTTTTACCTTTTCACATGTAGACCTGATTTACATTGACAAGTGACATTTTAAATGTACTACACACATTAAATCAGTTTAATGTTTTTTTCATTTTGCACAGCTCTTAAATACCAATTGTAAACAAGCTGAGAAAACGGTTTCTACTAATTGAATTGCAAATTACACATTTTAATTTAATTTATTTAGAATAATTTAGTTCACTTTAATCAAAGAAAGTAAGAAAATGTAACTGACTTTTGATCATTAATGTATGCACAACTTTTCACTTTAATGTTTCTTGAAGGAAACAGATTTTGAATGTAAAGTCAAAACAACATCAATTAAGATCTCTGCGATTTTCAGGAAGTAAGTGGCAAATACAATACTCTTTGCTTTCTGCCTACTGATTATTGATCATTTGTTTTTATTTTAATATAGGATACATTTTATTTGTCTTTGGTTGACCTTTGTATTGTATGGTACAGAATTACAAGAGGCTTCACTGTGAAGTAACCATCTCATTTTTAAAGGCAATTTCAAAATCCTATGTTGAGTCAACACTTGGATATATGCTTTTGGCAAAGTAACTGTTTGCAAACCAATTATATTAATGAAAACAAGTATACTTTTTAATTTTGCATTTCACCACTTCTAAGATTACTATTTCACCTCTAATTACACAGTAGGTGTTTTAATGAAATGTTCACTAATAAACAGTACAGGCATCACAATAGAGCTTTTGAGTGACAATAGAAGCACCCAGGCACATTTAAGGAAATTTTTTCTTTCGAAAAGCTTCGACAGCTCAACCATTGCATAACAGTTCTTGATAAACTGTACCACATATGAAAAGATAGATATTAATTATTATTTTTTTGTAATACTTTTATGTACATTACTCTGGACAGTGAATCTATGGGATCATTCCTATTCATTATTTAACAGTATCCCACCAGTTATGTGTGACATTGGTTGATTTTGAAGCCTTAATTTTTTTTGATATTTGTCATAAACTTAAATGCATTTTACCAATTGCTAATTTTCTACAACAATCTCAGTTTAATTTCTAAATTATTCTAGATTGTGCTTATCTGCTATACTTCATATTAAAACTTTGTAGTTAATTGAAGGTTCTGAGTTATATAATTGTCTGGTTTTTATTTTGTATTTTACATTTATAAAAGCTTGTTTAATTCTGCAATCATTATCATCAATATTTATATACATGTTGTATTCTATAATTCTAGTTCTCTATAGACTACTCTTTTCAGTTGTTTGAATTTTATAAAGCAGTGGTATGTCTGAGATTTAAAAATGCATCTCATAAATTGTTTTCATCAATTTCTCTAATGTACAAATAATAATGGATTGCAAACATTTGCATCCTACCTTATTCCAACCGGAGCTAAGATTGACAAGTTTTTTTCAATTGTAGCTGTTAATGAGACACTTTATGTATTTATATAAATTGCTATTGAATATTAATATAATTTAAGACATAAGCTGTACCAGAACCAGCTGAGGGGGAGATTTTAGAAATTAAAAAGATGATCAAAAAAGTCAATTGCATACCATACCCACTAAATAGATTTTGAGATAAGTGACCTTTGATATTTTGCCACTTATGGATAATTGGTTAGAATGTGAATACCCTTGGAGTGACAAATTAGGCTATTAAGAGACTACTGTAATGTATGTTGGCACTCCGATATTTGGTTTTAATCTCAACTTTGTGACATTTCTCTCCATCGATTGGTGATTATTTTTATAGTGTCACATTTTGAACTGATGTGTAGATGGGTAGCACTTTACTGTGAGAATTACTAGGCTGCAACCTGGATCCTAAACAAAGTGAAAAGAGGAAAACCATAGTAAGCCTTACTTTGAATATTTTATTTTTCTTCTGAAAGAAAGGGTACACAAATATTTACAATGGAATGTGAATAAGATGCCATAGACCCCGTTCACACTTATTAGGCCGGCCCTGGGCGCCTCAAATGTAGCCCCTTTTCTCAGACACGCTGTTCACTCTGGCGGGTTTAGGAGCCTCAGCGCGTCACACATGCGGGCGAAAAGCGGCCTAAACGAAATGCATGCCGGGAATAAACACATCTGCTCAAACACACCAGTGACGCGGGACATTAGCTCTGCTAACAGGTGTATGCGCTGTATTTATAATCACAACTTATTAATATTGATTGGCTATTGTTCGGTTCTATATTTTATTTGAAAGTAATCTTACCCTTTGCAGCCGAAGCTTTCTAAAATAATTAAAAATGTGCTGGTTCAATGGGGAATCTAATTCATACATTTCCCTTTTCAAATGTCTATCTGCGGTTCTGCACGTCTGAAAGTGCTGTTACAATCCACCCGAAAGCGAAGCACCTTTATTAGCACATCTGCATTAAATCACAAGAAATCGTGTGCATTAGTGTGCAGTGGTCTGCATTGAAGCAGCCTGGGACGCGTCTGTAGTTTCATCAGACAGCAGCGCTGCGCTCCTGCGGTTTCGGTTTAAACTTCATCTTCATCCTCATTGTGACCGCGCTTTCATGTGTGCATCGGCCCAGTCGTGTCCTCTAACGCCGGCATTTGTGATTGTCCTGCTCGGCTCAATATCATCGCATTTCGGATTGCATAGTAAATAACCGGTCTCGTATTAAAATGCACTGATTTGAATGGAAACCTGCTGCGGTTAAATGTATAGCGTTTTAATGCAAAATTCGGATAATTCATAAAGTCATGGCCCCGTTCACAATTTCACAAGGCAATTTCCACGTGTAAAATGCATACTGTTAAATTTCAGACTTCAATCATACTTAGTACAAGAGCAAACAATAGCAAGTTTACCAGCTACACACTTTGATTTTAAACGACCGAGTAGTTTGAACTGTTTACATTATAACTCATTACTTAGCCTAGACATTTATAATATATATAAAGATGTGAGCTAGCGAAATGTATCGGTACATTTAAGGCTATAGATCGATATGACATTCGAACAATGCAGAGACAGTACTGTGTCCTGTCCCCACAGTTACATTTAGGCCGCATTAGGCCGGGTCGAAAAGCAGGACTAGTTTTGACCCGGCCCAGAGCCGGCCTAAATCTATGACCCAGTTCACATATGAGTTAAATCTCAAGTGTGAACGGGTCATAGACTAGCAGCAATGCACATATTGGCATAATGTGACATAGATGCAATAGATTACAACTCATTTAAAATGCAACGGTTTAAATTAAAAGCAGATGTTTTATTTTGGCACGCATACATACCCGTGCACGTATGTTTGCGAGGGTGAAAACGAGAGTTGGTAGGATCAGACTTCCAGCAGTGCACTTTGAAGTCAGTCAAACTTTACATGTAGTCCTTTAAATGTAATTCTCTGCAGGAGGCTGTTGTAATGAGAATCTGAGCACTCTAGATTTCAGTCTCCTTGTCTATGTTTTTAATTCTTAAGGGATCTTGAGAGTAGTCACTCCAGGTATAGATGCAGTATGGAATCTGAGATATCCCTCAGCGATTTAACCAGCAAACACCACTCATTCACTATTAGACACTGACAGGCAGAAGCTTTGGGTGCATCCACATCTGTTCTGGCCACATCTCCCAGCAGGGGTTTGCCTAGCTGTATGACTTTCTACGGGTCTTACTAATAAAGGTACAGGATCAAGAGGAACCTTGGGACTGACCTTCGCTTCCTGCTTCACAACAGTAAAGCGAGTCCACATTAAAGCTCATTATGAAATGTAGGCTGTGTTTCAAATAAATACAGAATATAAATATAAAGTATTATAGATGTTAGATCAAATAGGACAAAAAAACTATTTATACTGCAGTATGTTAGTGTTGTGGTCAGCTTGAAACTACAGTGTCTCAGATAAATGTTTTGCAGATGAGAAATGCTTCTTGTTCTGTGCTATTGTTGCGTTTGGCTCCTGGCAGTTGAATGTGTTTCTAGATTTATCACGCCACAGACCATATTTAAATGTAATTGATCATTGTGGGATGAGCAAGAAATAGAATACATAAATAAATGGTTAATAAATGGAAATTATAAATATATTTATTTACAGTATAGGTTTAATTTTGAAGCTGTGTTAGCCTTTTCAACAATAGACTATGGTTAAATCATTGTCTGTTTTTTTCCCAAAAAGTAAAATGTTTGTTTCCTAATTATCTTCAGTAATTAAAAAATGAAGAGATTGAGGCATAACCCTCAAACATTTGTTTTGTAAGTCCAACATGTACTTCCTTGAGGAGTAATGGTACAGCACTGTTTCTGCACAGCACTGCACAATCTTCATAGATGTTGGGTGTATAGAGTTAAAACACTAAATGTTTATGTAGTACAGACAGAATAAATGAGCATAGACTTCAGTACCAGATAGAGAATGAATTTTGAGAAATGTATAATTCTTTCAATCTCTACAAAAAGGTGAGAATCCAGTGTACCAACTTTTGGATATGTTACTTATCCTGTTGGTTTGGGTTGAGGTTATAATTTTGTCTGTGTTGACATTTTCATCCACAAATAACTTAAAATCTGTGCAGACAAAGATATTTCAATTACCTTTCCATTCAAAGCATTCTGAAATGTTCCTTATGATATTCCGCTGCGTTTCCGAAATAGGTTTCTCGGAAAATAAATCCTTCATTTCAGATTTAAGCTCTGTGTTGTTTTTTCCCCTTTCCCCTTCTGTTATGTGGGATTGCAAACCCCTGCTTTGGTTATAATAACCCATGTATGAGGAAATGGTATAGAAGATGAACATCTTGGATCTCAATGACCAGCCACAACCTTTCACTTGAGAAACCCAAAACGTGCTGTTAAGACTTAAGCTGACCTATATCTGGCCTGTATTGGACAGCGATTCATGACAGATTGTTATTGTTATTTTCCTTAAGTCTTTTCAGCCATGTTTCGTGCTGTTCAGCAGCCTCCAGTCAAATTGATCAGCTCCAACTAGAGACTGCTATCATTCTGTTAAGGCCTCTACATGATACTACACAATTGTTAACTTTTTTTTTTTTTAGGGGTGGGAATTCTAAACGTTTAAACTTCAGAGGTAGTGAAACAGTTTCTATATAATCCAGCTTATTAACTGTATATTAATGTAATTGTCATTTACATAATGGCACTGCTTTTAAATAATGTGAACGTAGTAATGGAAAATAAAAATAATCTGTTAACGTGAATGGAAGGTAGAGTATTCTATTTTTAATTGGCTGTACTGTCATGCTTAGGCAATTTAGTCTTTCCATTCGATCATTGAAAGATGGGAAGCAGAAGAGAACTCAATCACTTGTCACAAATTAATTTCAAATGGACAGTGCTGACTGAACTGTGCACAAGATTTTAATTGAACAGGGAACTTACTACAGAACACTGCACTTCAGTACGTACATCGGTCCTCGATGCACAGCACAAGTATTTGGCAGAAATGCAGCAGCTTACACTAATGTGCAGGATTTACTTGCTGCCACAGGAGAGCGTGCTAGTGTAGCAAAATGCCTGAGACTGGACACTGAAGCAGGCGTACCATCAACCTCCTCCGCTCTTCTTTACCTCCTTGTGGTCAGAACTGCAATGAAAGATACAAAACTAAAGACAAACTTAGACATCAAAGGAAACCCAAATTTCCTTGTCTTTCAAAACTGGCAAGACGGTTAATTTGCATTCCAGGTTTTTTGCTCCTTAATAGTGCATTTTCTGCAGCTAATATTGTCATCTACAAACTCTGAAACCAGCTCCTGTTTGAAAATGTTGATATGTTGCTCTAATTGAAAGATGCAACTAAGCCTAACTAATATTTTAAGTCATATTACGTTTTTTAACACAACTTTTTATTTACTTAGTGCGAGTTATAGCCATTCAAGGTTTTTAGGAGCATTTTTTTCTGTAATCAGTAGTTCAGTACATGACTGTTTAATACGCTATGAGGTTTTCTTATTTCTGTTAACTTGATGTGGAAAACAATGTGCTTATTTTCTTTTACAAACCAACACGTGTATTATGTTTTGTCTAATGACAGAACTGAGAATTTAACATGTTTTGTCTCAATAGGTGCATTTACACTGCCATTTCTGGTCCGGATCCAATGCATCGGAACATTTGATAACGATCAGTGATGTTTACACTGCCATTTGATCAGGATCAACTTTCAGATGCCACAAGGGTCCTCTCATACGCACTAGCACACAAGTCCAAACTTCATTATATGTATTTGTTAAATTAGTCCTTTTTAAGACGGCTATATCAACAACTGTCGGTTTATCTCATTGCAAATTATTCTAACAAGTAAAACCAATGCACTTGCATACTTTTTCACAACCGAAGCATTGAAAATAAACATACAAATATTTTTTGCTAACATAAAATCTTATTTTTAGAAGCCGAAGCCTTTAAATTAAAATACAATTATATATTTTTGCTAACATAAAATAACAAGCCATTTAGCCCTGTCTCTAAAACACATGCCTCCACAGTGCATGCCGGAACTTGAGCTGGTCGAGGGTTAACACTGCCCGGGTTGAATGCTACCGATGCATTTGATTTGGATCTGTACCATCTCCCTGAGAGGTGCATTTGATCTGATCGCCGAGCGTATACACTGCCATTTCTGATCCTGGTCAAATGCTACTGATGCATTTGTTCTGGATCAAACATGGCACTGTAAATGCACCTATTAAGGATTAAAAATCAACAAACTGCGATGCACTGTGTGTTCTGACACCTTTCTATCTGAACCAGCATTCACTTTTTCAGCAATTTGAGCTTTAGTAGCTCGTCTTTTGGATCGGACCACACGGGCCAGCCTTCACTCCCCACGTGCATCAATGAGCCTTGGCCGCCCATGACCTTGTTGCCGGTTCACCGCTTTTCCTTCCTTGGACCACTTTTGATAGGTACTGACCACTGTTGACCAGGAACACCCTACAAGAGCTGCAGTTTTGGAGATGCTCTGACCCAGTCGTCTAGCCATCACAATTTCGCCCTTGTCAAAGTCGCTCAGATCCTTACGCTTGCCCATTTTTCCTGCTTCTAACACATCAACTTTGAGGACAAAATGTTCACTTGCTGCCTAATATATCCCACCCACTGACAGGTGCCATGATAACGAGATTATCCGTGTTATTCACTTCACCTCTCAGCGGTCATAATGTTATTGCTGATCGGTGTATATCATTATTTAGAGTTTAAACGCTGACACTGTTTTGAGTTTAAACGTTCACAAAATCCCCCCAAAATGCACATCCCTACTTTTAATTTATATTTAATTTGTTATGCCGTTTATAGCTGCAGGATCACATGGGTATGCCTGACATGCATTTTCAGCTACTATATAGGTGCTTTGTAACTGGCTGCAACTGACCCTGCATAAGTAAAATGGCTTGTCTCCAGTAAATACATCCAAGTATTTTCTACAAAACAAAGTGCTGATTTCTCACACAATTGACTGTCACACGTTGAACCTTGTGGCAAACAGGATAAAAATCACATTTTTATCAACTTTCAAGCTCAGTAATTAGGAAACTTATTTTTTCCCCACAGCTTTATTGTTCAAATGCTCTGCACCTCATATACTTCCATTGTTTCCGATTAAACAATTTAAATGGGTTGGGGGGAGCAGAGCAAGAGAGCACGCGTGGGTGATATTCAACACTTCTTGTTATATTTAATTTTACACTTTTTTTCATTTCTGTAGCACTCTATTTTTCTTGCGTTCGTGCATTTGTTTGGACAGGCGGCAAAGATTTTTGGCTTGAATATAGCTTAACATTTTTAAAACTAGACTCCCTAAAATTTGTATGGGATTTTTAGTAACTTATAATTCTGTGAAGATACACAATAAATTATGTATAGAACAGGTTTGATTTTCTGAAATGTACGTATGCTCTTGAAATTCTAACCCTGACAGCCAGGTGGCTCCAAGTATTAACATAAATGTTAGTATACTGCGGCTGAATTTGAGTTACTGTTTTCTGACTCGCATGTTGTATATCAAAAAAAGGCCTTTTGGTAATAATTGGCTTAGAGACGAAACAGTAAATTTGATAATGGTACTACAGTATGGCACGCATTAAGCAGCGGGTCAATCAAGGTTCCCAGGGAAATGTTCTTTTGTGATGATGCACCTTGGCAACATGTTTCCATGGAAACATGATTGCCTGCTTGTATGCAAGATTTGCTTTACAGATGACAAATTACTTCCAAACAAGACTCTTGAATATGATCTTCGTTTGATGCTGTTTCAACAGTATTATCTTCAGGTTGCCTAATTGTGATTATAACTATAGTCTGTGGTAGGGAAGTGACTTTTCTCAGGATTTCAACAGCTCCTATAAAAGATGATGTTGACTCTTTTCTAGTGATTCTGAAAATTCAACTTTTATATTTGATTCTGTAATGTTGCTGATGTCAGTTATAGATTAAAATGTCACTTTTCTGTGTTTGAGAAGAAAATGATGATAAATACTGCTTAAGCATTATGAAGCAAGTCAAGAGAAACATGAAGTATAAAGTAGGAGAATGTGTGTATTCCCAAATGAGGAATGTTTAATTTGTCTTATCAACACAACTAAATTGCTTATTAAAAACAATAAAATAACCTATGGCAAGTTTACTCTGTTTTACATGGAATCATAGTTAAAAGTTTAATATTCAGAACAATGCTGCTACATAATTTATTTAATAAGCATTTACAGGCCTTTAATCTAATGTATTTTTAGAAACTAGGGCTTTTTGCATTCAAATTAAAATAAATGTTTTTTTTTTTTCCTTCAACCTCTCTGCACTAAATTTAAACCATAAATGGCAATATTTTCTCCTCCAATATGTCAGTGTTTAATAGAACATTGATCACAGAACAGCTCTCTGATTTGACATGATAAAATCCATTCAAAGTATGAAAAGTAATGATAAGCAGATTCTGAAGATAGTGATTTATTACACGTTGTTGAAACGTTAAAACAACCTCCTGTGTCTCTGCCATCAAACCATCTCTTAATTATATTTCCACTAAAAGGGATGTTTAAGAAATGGCAGTTCTTTCTGAAAGGCATTATGTATTAAAATTACAAATTGTCCTGACTGTTTCTTGACATTGTTTAAAATTAAGATGAAAGTGCATTTATGTATTTTGTTTTTCAGATGGTAGGGGCTTTCAAAATATTGTATAACATTTGATGGCTTGAAAAATGATCAAAATACTTCTGTATCTTCATTCAGATCAACATAGTACAAATAAATACTTTAAACATCCATATAGACCTATGCATTTTTAAGAGTCCATCAATAACAATTGCTGATGCTGGTCAGAGATGGCTTAGTCCTTATATTTCTAATAGGCCTAGGGAGATGAGGACAGCAGGTTATTAGGAATGGGCAGAATAGTTTGATGTTATGTACTATAAAAGACAGGAATGTGCCAAGGAAACATAGAAGGGAAGGAGACCATTCAAAAACTTCATTTGAAGAAGGGAGGAAGAAAATAAATATATGTATATCAGTTATGGAAAGGTTGTGTTTGAAGGGATATTATTCCATCCAATAGGAGATGGTTTACAGGGTAGATAAAGAAATGTCAGATCTAAGTATCAGCATGGAAGTAATCAGAAAGGCCATTTATTATGTTATTATTGGGCTCATATTTATTTTTTATTAGAGATCTTCTGTCTATGGAATGCAAAAAGAAAACTCAATGTTTTGTACACTGCCCTAATTTACATTACTGCGGTAGACTTTTAATTTGGCGAGAATATCTGGATATAACATAACAAGGATGTGATGCATCAAGAGGAGTGAAGCCAAGTGATAAACCTTGGGAAGCAGCTCAGGGGGACTCCAGGCATTCAACATTTATTATTGCTTGTCACCTTATTTGTTTATAGTGTGTGGATATATTCCTTTTTTAAGCAAGAATAAAAATACTGTTGTGTCTCAGTTGAACATTATTTTACTGACATGAGATCCCCATGCTCATGGCTTGGTGTGCATTTGTTCACTTACTATAGAAACTGTGTTCAAGACGATGATGAATGCTTTTGCTTCTGAATTCCCAAAAAGGAAATCATTTTATTGAGCCATACGCTGATGAGTATGTGGTGACATAGTTTAGTATCATGGGTTTGGGGAAAGGGTTCCAAGTAGGAACCATCCCTCACCATTTTCCATTTGGCCAAAGACATCAATGAAATTAACAATTGATCCAAAACAATGTATGTACATTTATAACCAAGTGAATTTGTCAGCTTATCTGCCTTTCTTGTTTCCTGAAACTCAGCTAGTTGATTATGCTTCAGATGAAAACCTGTAAGTAATACAGACTAGCAAAAGAAAGGAAAAACAGTTTTTCATTCAGTTTAAAGCAGCTCTTGACAGTTATGAGCCTGTTGCAAAAAACATTGTACCTATGGTAACTGCTAATAGACTATGCCTTATAAAAGAACTTCTGAAAAATTGTACTTGTTTTGTGATTTGGAACAGCTTTTTGCTATTAATATATATATATATATAAAAAAAAAATATATATATATATTTCACCTTATCTTCTTACCTTCAAATTTGGGATTTACTTTCTAATCAAACTGTGAATGTCAAATACTATATACACTACTAAAGGAAATACTGTAAATAACCCACACTAATTGAGGGCTTTAGAAGACATGCCAAAATGAGAGATGAGTCAAGGACACTTACCTCTTTCTAGATCTTAAGGGGTCTGAATCAGCTATTGTGATATTTACAAAATGGTGAATAAAATGTCTGTTACATGATCAACCGCCTGCTCACATCGACAAGTGTTACATGTTAAAGGGTGCTCTTTTTTAAAACCTCTAAAAACAGAATTATTTCAGGAAACATTTGTAAGCCTACCATTTAGTTTTTCTGATGCTGAAAGATTTTTCTCAAAGGCTAGGGCAGTTATTTCAGTAACCCGGTGATCAGATAAATGTCATGAATTATCATATACAGCCTAGACACATCCAAGGGACAGCATAGAATAGTCACAACTCAGTCAAGTTCCAACTACTCAGGAAAGAAAATTCTGACAGATCACATACCAGACCTGGCACATACATCTCCACATGAATCTTAGTACACGTGTCTGAAAAAGGTCCCTCATAACTACCTAGCTAGCTATTGTTACTGTTAGTTTATTTTACTCATCCCTCTCAAAGAATTGCCATACCATGGTAAATTAATGATCGTCAATATTCCTAGTAGAATCTACAATACCATAGACATGGAGTAGTACTGCAGCTATTCCATGATGTGTGGTGAAGGCAGACATTTCATTCTTATTGGAGTCTTTACACGGTAGGTAACAGCCATATAGGGATAGCTACATGAGAGCATATTCTTGCACTAGGATTGGAGGAATGCTAATGAAATTTGAGGATTAATCTATATTGGACTCTTGATTATCCACGCTAATGATGGATAATTCAAAATCAGGCATAATCCCAAAATATCATTTTCCCAGGGATCCTTATGCCAAAAAACACTAATATAGTTATACATTTACATGAACCAGTATGAAAAATCCTAAAATGGATTTCTGCTTCAAGAGCTAGCTAGCTTCCTTTCTGTGAATTGACATGCTTAATTGATGCAATCGACCAATCATCCTGTTACTCCAGATTAAGTAAGAAGACACTCGGAATCGGTGAAACGCCGCCAACTGTTATAAAGATAAAATTACTGTAAGGGTGATCCCGTGAATTTTGTATGAACAGCTGCACATACTTGTTTAGTTTAAGCATGTGACTTGTAAAAACATTCCCAAGAAAAACAATGTATTCAGTGTTTTTAGATGATAAATTTAAGGGAAACTCTGTGACATATTGATCAATGTTAAAATCTCAGTTGCACGATTAATCCACAAATCTGAAAAACGCACGTGGATACTAGTCTACTGTACATTTCAAATGGTTTAATAGTCCTATTTCTATTGCCATCTGAATTGTTTTTTTTTATATAAGGAATTTCAAATGCACCCTTTTAATACAAAATGCACATCTTAATAAAACACCTTAGTTTGATTGTTAATCCTGGAAGATATAGTGGATATAGACTTCAAGCACACTCAGTTGCCTAATTTTGGGTACCAAATCAATTACCCAAAAATATATTACAAGTATGTACTAATTCAAAGCATAGTGAACTTTGAATTTCCCTGAAAATGTATTCTGTGTCCTTTTTTTAATATATACATTTCAGTTTCTCTAAACACTTCTTTCCTTCATGGTACACCTCTGTTATTGGATAATATACTGTAGGCCTAATTTAAGATTTTTGGCAGAGACAGTGAGTCAATGTTTTGTAGAAGGCAACAGAGTTTCCATTGTTTCTTTTGAACATATTTAAGGTATCTTAATTATATATTCTCGCTGTGTAGAATGAATCATGTTTTGTTTAAAAAAACAACAAAAAAACAAAAAAAAACATTGTCATTTTCAATTCATTCTGGTGATAATGCTCATGTCTATTGTGGCTTGAAGAGAACAAAAATAATTATAAATTACTCAACCCATCACAATTATCTCAGACTTATTTGTGTACTTTCAGGGTAAATACAAACACAAAAGTGTTCTAGTTTACTTTTGTTTGTTCTTCCTCACAAATTAACTGAACTGTATTGGTCGATTCTTAAAAATCAATATTACGATGTACGCAGACTCCTTCTGATGTTTTACTTGTGTTTATTTAATCTTCGTGTTTTTCCATTTGCTCTGCCTGTTTGACCAGGGTTTTTTTCTGATGGATGTGCTTCCTATTTCTCTGTGGAAGTAAATACAAATCTTTTATTATATATTTTTAACTCCACATCAAAAGCTTTTCTCACATTCTCTTTGGCATAGACTTACACATGCAAAACATTCATCTGTAAGTAAATGTTTTCATGGTACCTATAGTGTTCCTCCTGTTTTTAAAAGTGGTCAGACCTATTTGACCAACGCCTCATCTCATTTGCTTGCTTTTAATATTCAGTGTCGCAGTAGAAGTGCACAGAAGCAGTTTCCATTTCCCTTTACTTGAATTAAGAAACAAAGGGTTTACTTTTTTTGTAATCAGCCATATATTTATTTGCCTTTCATATCCAATTTGAGATGTCAATCCATGTGCCCAAATGACAAATACAATTCTGCTGGTACCTGGAAAGCCTCAGGAAGTAGTGGTGTGTGACAAACCAAAAATCTCCTTGTGTACTTTATTCTTTATTCAGTCCTTGTGGGTGAGTGTTTGTGCTGCATCTAGGGAATTCTGGCCACAAGCAGCGACTGGCACAGCTCACTTTTGAGGTGGCAATCTCCCTAGTCTTGTAGGGCTTATCCTGCACTCAGAATGGAGAAGGTTTTACTATATGAGCCACTCACTAGCTAAACTTTCTCACATTTGTATTGTCTCACAGGGTAATGTTTGAAGGGAGGACATGAACACATTTATCTTATCGATAGGAGTTTGGGCTCCCATTTTGTTAGAAACGGTGAGAAACATTTTCCAGTTTACATAAGGCGAGCTGAAAGCCTTCCACTTTAAGCATGTGAGTATATCCGTGCAGTCAGCTAAAGCACTAAGCCCAAATCATCACTGCATACTGAACAGGCTTCTGGAACTCCAATTAAAGCATGACACTCAAAAAAGAAGCCATGGAAAAGATTTAGCATGTAATTACTGTCTACTTAAAGGCAGTATAATATAAATACAAAAGCAAATAAACACATAACCCATTGATCTCATACTTGAAAGGCCCCTTTTGTTTTAAGAGCAAAAATTAAGTATTGAATTGATACTTTCCTAAAGATGAAGCTTTCTGTCTATGATCGAAGCAGCTCTATCTCTCAGGTAACAGTAGTCATTCCTACTCTATTCACAGGTGTACAGCAATATATTAATAAAGAACAAATTAAAATTAAGTGTTAATTGGATACTAGCTATTCTGTCTAATATTCTATGGAAATTACATTTGCATTTTATTGCCATGGATGAAAAAAATGTGGCTTTTATGCTTCGTGTAAGTAAACTGTTTTTAAATTCCTGAGATTCCTTTTTTCTTTTCTAGTTTCAGTTTATAAGTAATTATTGTTGGTGTTGCACTTCTGACAGTCTGATAGAGGACTGACTGAAACTGATATTTTCAGTGGTTTAAACTCTGAAACCAAGGACTGGAGAAAGTGTACAGCACTATCATAATATGAATACATAATATTGTTTTAAGGAAACTTAATAACTGATCAACTACAAAGAGCTGACCTGGATCCCCATTATTTAATTGAAAATTCACCATGTTCTGTATGTGGATAATTTCACAGCCTGCCTGGGACAATGTAAGCAATATTTACCAGCCATTATTTCACTGCGTATGACTGCAGCTGCCTATACTGCCCACAGGGGGACTTTTTGCTGCGCCTTCCCTGTTTTGGCTGATTGTACTACAGCTTCACTTCGTCACAGAAGGGCATCCTTCACACATACTCCCATCACTTAACTAATGCCTGTGGATTACTCATTATTCAGTTCACACTACTGTTCTGGAAACAGTCTGTGAGATCCAATTATTAAGCTGATTATGCATAATTTGTAGATTTGTAGATGCATATCCTAGTTTGTAGATATGCAGGATGTAGGCCTATGTGTACAGTGCCTTGCGCAAAGTATTCATCCCCCTTGCCATTTTTCCTATTTTGTTGCATTACAACCTGGAATTAATGTTTTTTTGGGTTTTTTGTATCATTTGATTTACACAGCATGCCTACCAAGAAATTAGACAAAAAAACAGAAAACTTGAGTGTGCATAACTATTCCTATTTAACTATATAACTATATAACTATATAACTATTTCCCAGTCCCTATCAATGAAAAACATCCCCACAGCATGATGCTGCCACCATCATGTCTCACTGTGGATGGTGTTCTCGGGATGATGAGAGGTGTTGGGTTTGTGCCAGACATAGCGTTTTCCTTAATGGCCAAAAAGCTAAATTTGAGTCTCATCTGACCAGAGTACCTTGTTCCATATGTTTAGGGAGTCTCCCACATGCCTTTTGGCGAACAGCAAACGTGTTTGCTTATTTTTTCTTTAAGCAATGGCTTTTTTTCTGGCCACTCTTCCGTAAAGCCCAGCTCTGTGGAGTGTACAGCTTAAAGTGGTCCTATGGACAGATACTCCAATCTCCACTGTGGAGCTTTGCAGCTTCTTCAGGGTTATCTTTGGTATCTTTGTTGCCTCTCTGATTAATGCCCTCCTTGCCTGGTCCGTGAGTTTTGGTGGGTTTGTTGTGGTGCCGTATTCTTTCCATTTTTGTTTTTAATAATGGATTTAATGGTGCTCCATGGGATGTTCAAAGTTTCAGATATTTTGTTAAACCCAACCCTGATCTGTACTCTGTACAGATCCACAACTTTGTCCCTGACCTGTTTGGAGAGCTCCTTGGTCTTCATGGTGCTGCTTGCTCAGTGGTGGTACAGGCTCTGGGGCCTTTCAGAACAGGTGCATATATACTGAGATCATGTGACAGATCATGTGACACTTAGATAGCACACAGGTGGACTTTATTTCACTGATTATGTGACTTCTGAAGGTAATTGGTTGCACCAGATCTTATTTAGGCGCTTCATAGCAAAGGAGGTGAATACATACGCACGCACCACTTTTCTGTTTTTAATTTTTTAAAACAAGTTATTTTTTTCATTTCACTTCACCAATTTGGACTATTTTGTGTATGTCCATTACATGAAATCCAAATACAAATCCATTTAAATGCAACAAAATAACAAACTAGGAAAAATGCCAAGGGGGGTGCATACTTTCAGAAGGCACTGTACATCCTATTATTTTGACTAAAGCTGCTCTATGCTGGATAAGGCACAGCACCTATACTCTTCATTAGAGGAATGGCATTCGGTAGTTTTCAGTGTATTCTGTACTTACAGAAGAACTGTTTTGGCATCAGTTGTTTTTCAGAAATATTTATAAAACCTCAATTATGTTTAAAGCACTAAACTGACATAACTGATTACCTGCACCATTGTAAAGTTTTTTTTTTTTTAAACAAACCTGCTTTGCCTAAATATGATTTGTATTCCTATTTTTTTATAGTATTTTCTAGGTTTGCAATATTACTCTAAGTTTAGATCAAGGTTTGTTAATTTGTTTACCCGTTTTTGCTACTGTGGAGTAATGTTCAAATTGTCTTTTTTATACAAAGGTCCTAAATATATCATCCTTAGGAATCAAGGGAACTTCAGGGACAGTGATTTCTCCCTGCTTAGCACTCCTATTCCAGTGGAGAATTTTTAGAAGGCAGGAAATCTGTATTTGGCTTGAGTTTTTCATTAAATTTGATCCCCCAAGAAATCTCTCATAACACCATCTTGCACTTGTTCTTCCACCCTTGATATTTTTAGATTGCCCTAAGGTTTTACAGCACCAGTGTGGAAGGAGCCTAGGGATGTTTTTTCATTGTTACACATAGCATCAGTAATGGAGTGCGAGATTCGGGTTTCTATCCACCATGACTGTACACCCGTTTCTTTGTGAACACTCTACATTTTCAACAGTACTTTTTGAATCACACCAACATTGTATAACATTCCTTATCCTCTCTGTTACATTTGCAGATAAACATTCTCAAAATAATATCCACTTTATACTAATCATGCATAATCAATTTACTCATTAGAGCACCCAGACTGAGTTTCTGTAACAGGGTTGTGAATAGAATAATGAGTGTGTAAGAACGCTTCCTTTGTAAACAGGCTCTCAAGCTTTACAACAACAAACTGAATGCTATAAATGTATATTCATTAGATTGGGATTGAACTTCACACCATCTATATATTGCTGACTTTCATCTAATAGTTCCTTTCTCATTTTATTTGTACCTGATGTGTTCTTAAAGGCTCTTCGCTGCTGCTGAAATGCGTAACTGCCTCCGGAAAGGTACATTAGTTTGGAAAGGGAAGAAAACTTTGGAGTAGGAAGACGAGTAACATTCAATACTTCCTCATAATGGGATCCTTATTAATCAAGTCACGAGCTCAAGTCAGAACGTTGAATGTGGGGAAAAAATGCCTTAGGGTAACTAGGTTGATGAATGCTAAAAAAAAATCTATGGAAATGTATTTTAGCCTTTTAAGATGCATTTCCCCCCCAGAAAAACTAGCATTTTTTTTTTTAAGTATATTGTGTGTATTCTTATGACAGATTCAGGACATTCACCTTATAGTGGATTTTTTTATTTTTTTATTTTATGTTTTACTATTTTTTTCATTTTTAATTACTCACAGTTGGAAAGAAAATTGTTACCTTAACACAATAGCACACTTAATGGAAGCTCTTTCCTCTACCCCTTCTCTTCCTACTCCCTATGGTTGTTTTAACAGTACAGAATACATATTTGAAGATATACTATTTAAGGACTGTGTAAAGCATGTCTGCTTATTTAAAAATATAAATAGTATATTGATTTTAAATCAATTTCTCAGTAATCATCATCTACCTATGTATTGAATGTAGTGAACCAAATTAATTTACCCTTTGTAAGACAGTGAACTTAGTTAATGTCTATCACCTAAAAAATCTACTTATGAACTTCAAAGGGTTCAGGGCTATGACTTGCAGAAAATATATAAAGTTCTCCTCAACATGAAATAACTGAGTTTTGCCAAATAATTTCACTTCAGTAAGCACACAGAATTATATTTATACTGATATATCTCCTGCAGATGTTAACTTACAAAATCTAACTAGATGTGTGTTTATGGAATTGCATTAGGCACAGTAGTGTGCTGCATGCACGTCAAAACCATTAGCCTTTTTTAATTATGTACAAACTCTGCCAGCTACTTAGAATACAGTATTAATGTATTATGCAACATCCATTTATAGATTTCATTTTTTAAAACACTTTTGTAGTTTCCATGCAGAATAATTTGCATTACTTCTAGTTGCTCAAACTTTCCTTTGTTTTGAAAGGGAAGATTTTTACTTTTTGCAGAGGAAACCCAGCAAGCCCTGCATATTGTTTAGATCTTTTTCAGTGCAATGTCATCAGGGTTGCACAGAGGGAACTTATTTTTGAATATTCCAGTGTAGTTTGCCTGTGCTCTGTAAGTTTTCAGATTAATATAATAACCCTGTTTTGTAATATGTATCGAACTGAATGTTAACATCCTGCAGGAGAAAAGTAATTAATGTGGGTGTGTATGCTCCTGAAACAGCAGTGGTAATTATTCTTTATCCTGTTGAAACTGACTGTGAGGGAGATCCATTTATACCAGCTGGAGTACTAATCAGGCAGGGTTTTCATTTTCATCTTTCCCTTCTTTCTTGCCAGGGCAGCCTGAAGAGCAGCCACCAGGTCTCGCCACAGGAATTCCTTCATGAACTAAAGTCAGGTGCAACAGACGAACGGCTCTTCAGTTGCCTAGACTCCCTGCGCGTGTCTTTGACCAGCAATCCTGTCAGGTAATTATTGTACCCCAACAGTGCAAAATGAAGCCTTGCCGAGAAATGCATCAACAGAAGCCATGGTGGTGTACGTTTTGCCGTATTGATGATTTTTTAATAAATGTCTCTCTCCCCCCTTGTGTCAGGCTAACGTAAACCACATGCTGGGTGTCATTAATATTTATTAAGAATACACAAGTGCTTCAGGTTATGTTACTGAGTTTTTAATTGTTTGATGCCTATCTTCACAATTAGCCCGCTGTTCTTTGAATTTGTAACACAAACATGACATGGGAACCGGGGAGTAGTGATAAATATTTTTTAAATAATTAAAACTTTTGGTACAGTGACTACCTTAATTTAACATTTCATGTTTTTAAATGCAGTTCATACAGCGAATCAAGCTTCGGGCTGAAGAGGAAAAAAAAAAAAAAGAATTTTAAACTGCACAACTATTAATAGACAGTCCTTTTTCCCTGTGTCCTTGTGCCGTCCTTTGCTTTCGTCACGTTTATTATTTTAATATATTCCTGTACTGCTGGCTTTAGTGTTGTCCCTATTTCAAACCAGGGAAATTAGTACATCTACAGACAATAAATGACACTTATAATACATTTTGACTTAAGATCGGTTTTAAAAGTACTTGCCATCAAAGTGACAACTTCCTTTAATTAATATTACATCTGGTAGAGTGAAATATTTTTGTACTAGCGACCAATTTTTTGTTCTTCTATTTATATATATATATATATATATATATATATATATATATATATATATATATATATATATATATATATATATATATATATATATATATATATATAAGCAACAAGAACTCTTATAACCAGTAAATATTTATTTTCTCCTCCTATTAATCCCCCCCCCCGAATTGTTTCATGTGAAAATATTAACTTTTTCGTTCTGTAACACTGCAATTGAAGTCACAAAGGGAAAGGGTCAATTCAATACTGTCTAAGCTACACTGGCACAGGATACCAATATGGTTGGGAAAATATGTGCAGAGGTTGCCCTCCAGAATAACATCCAGTCTTCTCCAAGCAAACAACCTTTGGAGCACATGAGAGAGGTAGCATTGATATTAATTAACTTGGTATAAACAAAATTTTCAATTGTTCTGTACCTTTATCCTGACTTAGAAGTGCAAACAGCTTCACTAAGATGAAGTGTTTTTTCTGTTCATGGCAACCACAGTTTCTGTGCCATTTCTGAGAAAACAGCACAGGCATTTGTCTTTGGTAATATGCATGCATTTAAATGCGAATCGTTGCCTTTCCCTTCATTTGCATTGATGTGACACATAAAGTGGGTGTTCACAGGGAAAAGTAGCCCTTGCCATAGAAACACAAGGGTAACCATGGTCATTCTTTCACTGGCCTGAGTTGAAAACACAGACAACACACAGAAACTAATCCATTAAATGTTACTTATTATTTCTCTTTTATTGAACTTTACATTTTGTAAGACCTAATTTAGATTAGATTATTTTTTTTCCCCCTTACAGCTTTCATAGCTTAACAGAGAGCTAAACCCACCTGTCAAAGTTCAAGTTATCAGTCCATTCCAGGCATACTATGATCTTGCTGCGATCTATTTATTGTAAAATTAAATTCCTTGCTTCCATTGTGCATTGATTACAAACAGACTGAAAATGAGAATGAAAGATTAGTACAAAACGTGAATAAGCACATATTTCTTCCAGGGAGGTAGAGATTCGACTATATACCTTGGGTATACAAGATACAATTATTACTGTTATAGTATTAAATACATATTTAGGATATGCAGTTAAGAAAACACAAAAGCCCCAAAAAAACAAAAACAACCAAAAAAGTTATTGAATTACACTGAATTCTTAATTTTCATAATTTATGAAATGTCATGATTTGCATTAGCTGCTGAATGTGATATTGATGTATGAGCTCATTAAGTCTGAATTTTCAAGGAGTAACAGCCCTTAAGTTTAGGTTCAGTTATCCTTGTGGAGTTGCCTACAGCAAGTTTATAAAGCACCAAAACTGGGCTTATAGCAAGGTTAAAACCTAGTTAATTCTATGTCATGAGCCATTATTAAAACACTTTGTCAAGACCTAAAATAATATATGAATATTACCAGAAATAAGAAATTGAAAATACAATCTAATTGGTTTCACCCTGAATTAGAAATATTTACAAAATATAATTAAAAAGAAAAAAACAAGAAAAAAAGTGTATTGATACAGGAAGAAATGATTATAATAGACTAATAGACTTCGGACAGCACATCCACCTGTTACATTGACATCAATCCCCTAAGAGCACACAACCCTCTCACGTCAGGAGACTGGTCTTTTGACTTGTTCGGACTGTGCACAGTGGACGTTTTAGGAAGTTCTTGTGACCTACGTGTTAAATCCGAAGTATTTAATACACAGAATTCTACTCGGGTAATATATTGGTAAAACACATTACAATTATCAGAAAATGGAAATTGAAACCATGTTTGCAGGATTGTTTTTATACAGCGCTGCTACATGACATGCACAAGGCTCTGATTAGTTTCTGGTATCTTATATGGTTTGTTTAGGGAAAACTAAAAGTTCAAGGACCATTAAGTAATTTAATTTTCCTCATTATCTGTGTAAGTATCTATAACGGGTTACCTCGTAAGTCACAATTGATTCCTGCATGCAGTACATTTTGATGTTCTGTATCATCACTTAGTAAGGGGAAAACTATGGTTCCCTGTGCTGTAGATCAATTCTTTCCCCTCTTCATGAACGTGACCCTAGTGGACTGTTAAGTGTATATCAGGTCTTTCACTTCTGTTTCTCAATTTAACTTTTGATGAGAAACACACAGCAGGTATTACATTTTTTTCTTATCAGTGTCACATCAAGCATTTAACTTGTTCTTGGTAAGGTGAAGATCGCTCCATCAGTTAATTTCTTTTTGAAGAAGCCATTATTAGGTGTAGTGAGACTGGAGACAATTCTTTCAGTCTCTTGGGGAAGGTTTTTTTTTTCCCTCCTCTCCCCCCACCCCCCTTAGGTCTAAAGAAGAAAAATAATTGTGAACATTGTGCCTGTCCTACAGCTATTGTAGCTATTTGACAGGCAGAATAATTAACTCTTCTAGCAGGAATAAATGGAGGAGATGTTAAAGTAAACCTCTTTGTAATGTTAAAGTCCTGGGCTGCACTTTATTTTTGCCACTTACCACACATTTCAGCTGTTTAGCTGTCAAGACATTTACACCTCCATTTTGTTCTAGTTCCTCAAGCTTTGAATTACATCTGCAAACAAGGTTATCAATTACTGGGGGAAAGAACTGCTCGTGATTTTACTGGAAATGGAATTCGGCAGCCAAAATGAAGTGTAGTGCAAGTGCTGAGGATGTCTGCTTGTGAATAAGCTGGATATTGACTACACTACAAATGTAATCTTTATTGGAAAAATATATCAAATTGTCCTGACAAGTATCTTTCTCTTTTCTGTGCATCAAAAATATATATATTTTAGATCTTTGATGTATGCATTTAGATTTAGTTATGCCTAAATGTTTATGTATTGTATTGTTTTGTATTGTATTAGCATTATTGCAAGTCTGAAAAGTCTGCTGACAGGCTGTGGTTAGGTCAGAAGGTCCCAAGAAGAGGTGGGCAGAGGAAGTTCCCTGTGGTCACAGACTTCAAGAAATATTAATTTATAACAGTCAGGGACCAGAATAAAACATCTGTTATTGTCAGTGTGTCACAATTGGTGGCAGAGCCAAGGTTAGAATCATGCAGTTGTCGAAAGCAGAGGCTGTTCATAAATACATGTGGCAGTGAAATTGTTTAAGCTGGTTTAAGGTATTATTTTTACTTTCTTGTAGGCATTTGATCTTGTATAGTACTTTATGCTTAAGAATTTTAAATGATGAGCCAGCTAAAAACTTCTCAAATTACACATACACCGTTTTAATGAAATCAAAAATGTGTAAGATCTTAATTGGATGGCTCAGATGAATTTTGTTCTGGCCTGAATACTTTCATATATTTTTTCTCCTCATGTTTCTGTTCCAGTGTGTATATGAGCGATGCAGACTGGGTAACATCAGTGATGATGGAGGTTAGATGTTCCCTCTTGTAGGGGAGAGATAATAGCGGAAATTAATGAGGATTCTTGGGCTGACTATGACTTGGCTGGCTGCTTATCAGAAAGAAACATTGGCAGACGAGGATCGCAAGGGAGTTGGTTTGCAATTGCAGCCCCTCCTCTCTAACTTGGGGTGCAATGTAGTGTAGATAACATCTAGACCTTTTTATTTTCAGCTGCTTTTATAAAAGTCACATTGGTACTTACATTTAAAGACAGGTTTGAAGCTGAGTTTTGCAGTCTTATTAAGTGCAAATGTGCCTTAAAAGAAGGTTGTGTAAAACTGATGATTATTAATGAGAGGGGCCTGGGAGGAAGTGCCCTACAGTTTTTGCTACCTTTACACTCTTATTTTTCATGTGTTTTGTTCCTGGTTTAACTAACATTGCAGTTTAGAGACTGTGTGCACTGATAATAAAGAAAACCCCTTTTTCCCGCATGTCTTCTGAGAAACTGTTTGAACAGCATGCTGCAGCTGTGCCTCACCTTTCATGTACAATAATTGCTTTGTACGAAAATGGCTACATTTGCTTATCTGAGTCTAATTTATTCCTATGCCTTATGCTCTCACTCATCTGATCCACCGATGAATGATGTTTCCATTACTTGACTTGCTGTTGTGAATGTCATTGATCCTTTCAGGAGTTCATGTCTAGAATCATGCTCAGAATTTCAAATGGAATGTAGAGAAGACATTCTGATTGTAAGATTGAATTCATATCAGCCCTTAACTGCCATTTTAAACACACCTAGGCACCACTGTGCTTAATAAAATAACAGGGCATAAGAATAATACTCATCAAAATATTCATCATCATTATGCAATTGTATAATCTTGTTTTTCTTTGTGGGCACATTTTGTATTCATTAATCTTGTTTGTCTTATTTAACTTAATTAGTTCCAGTAGTTTGGAAGATCTTTACCCAAAATCCCCTTTTAGGTATTAAAGCCTTTGTTTATTATTGGATTTATTGCATGGTTAATCTCACAGATGTAACTTGCAGGAGAAACATGTGCATCTATATTCAAAAAGGTCTTTTCAGTCTTTCTGGCTCATGCCAATAATTACACTGTATTCTTTTGGATCTTCCAGACCAGTGATGTAATTTATGCCATATATAAGTTACAAAAACACATCAGGAATGCTCTACTGGTAACTTTGTTTGCTATCCACAATTTCCCAAATCCATTTTTAAAATCCCAAAAGAGCAGCACTAAGGTGGAAGGTCTCGTAGAGTTATGAAGATGATGTGAAAATACGTCATGAATGATTTTCTTTTCCTCTCTTCACTTTTTTTTTTCGGTCAAAATGTGCCGCGAATGTATTCTGTCCCAGAAAGAGATTTGCTGTAATGTAAAGCAGATAATTTCCCACGGGCCTAATAAAAATTGGTACTATGCCTCAAATAAATCCTAGGGGTATTACTTGTAAGTGAAAGTCTACAGATGAGACATTCACAACTGAAAAATAATTTAAAAAATAAAACACCCTTAGTGCTACTTCTGGGACTGTAAAAATGGTCCTTGACACCAGATCAAAAAGGAAGGGCAGGAAGGCACAAATATCTGTCGTTGAGCATGACGCAGTGTAATGGTGTGAAAGCCTACAGTAAACAAGACTGACGTTAAGTAAGTTAGGGTTAAGTAGGTAGCCTTCGGTTACTGGACCTCATCTGAGGCATAAGTGATGTTTCTGCCATTATATTTATTTTTAAAAAGTGGGTTTCTATTAATTAAGTTAAGATGCTTAAGGTACTGCATGTTTTGCAAATTTCCTTTTTTAATTTTTTTGATAAACCGTCAAAGCTAATTAAAATGGAAACCTTTATAAACCCTAATAAATTCCCAGTGTAACAGGAATTCATGCTACAAACCCTCCTCTGTGAAAAACCCATAGAAAGGCATTAAAAGAATTGCTGTCTCCAAGATCCCCACATACTCTTTAATGGTCTATATGCTGGGGAACCTTACACTTTTTTTTCTTTTTCTCTCACTTTCGTTTCTACCCTGCTATTCAAATACTGGCACTTAAATATTTACAACATTTCTGTCTTGGCAGTGTTTCCAAAACATTAGGTAAATCTTTAAAGCGCCGACTAAAATGTAGCCAAAAATACAGTTCATCATCTACTCGCAAATAATCCAAATGAAATCATGGATTTCATATCTGAAGTTCTGAATATTATCACTGGGAACCATTCAGAATCATAAAGCACATACTTAACAACTGGTACTCAGCATAAGGTTGCGTCTCTGGTTTGAAAATTTTCTCGAGACATTTACACTATTACCTACTAAATCTGAAAATAACATTAATATGACTACAATAATAATAACAAAAAATAAAAATAAATCAAGGCTACTGTACTTGGATTTACCACTTAAGTGCTTTTTAATAGAACCAATTCACAAAGAACTTCTATGCTATATCACCGAAGGGAATAGGCTTGTTTACTTGAGTTTCTGTTTAGTAGAGCAACAGTTGGCCCTATGCCTTGAAGGGAATTTGAAGATGCAGTATGTCTCCATTGGTTACTAACAAAAGATACAAAAAAAAAAAAAATGCTAGCAAATCTGTGTTTTACATTGGTTTAATTCTTGATATTTTTTTTTTCATATACATTTTACATGTGCACAGCTTGGCTTATATTCAATCTCTTGTGCTTATGTGTAAGAAAATGCATGCACATCTCACTGTTACTCATCAGTCTCACTCATCACAAGTGTTTGTACAAAGTAATACACTGTGTTCTGTAATAAAGAAATAGAATATTGTAACCTATTTTTCATCATATGTCTTCAGTCCCCTTACAAATATCTATCATAGATATGTGAGGTAAACATGTGAAAGGGATGATTATGGTTTCAGGTTTGTTTTCCAAAAGTGGATGTCGTTCATTTAACACCTTGGAAAACCCGAATATAGTCACGTAGATGTTCTTTTTAAAGTGCATGGAGAAATGCACTTCTGTACCATTAAAGAATGAGTAGTTTTGAGTCAGAGGACTTTAAGAAGCTGTGCAGGTTCAGCCTAAGCTAGAAACGCACATGATGTTGAGAATTCAGTGTAAAATTGAACCTTGCTCTGTGTGGCGTTGAATGTCACTCAGTCTTTATTGCCCAAGGCAGAGCAGCCCTGTCAGCCCTTTACCCTTCACAGAGACAGTGAGGTCTGTTGTCAACGAAGGGGGAAAATGGTAGGATGTTTTCCCCCCGCCCCCACAGGGAAATGGGAAATGAAAACTGGCTTGTGATTTGGAGTTGTCCACCTTTTTGTCTGACTTCTTAGGTTGGCTTGAGAATGCTTAAATGCGATGTCTTTGTTGGTACTGCCTGTAGCTGAACCACACTTTGTATCTAGTTCCTGCCCTTCAGCTCTAAAGTGGTGTATTTGAAGAAGAAAAGTTTACTCTTGCCTCTTCTTTTATGAACTTTGTAAGTTCTGATGGATATTTACACTTGGAGGTGGGTGAGGGGGAGTTTGTTGTAGGGGATACTAGACTCTTCCCTTTTTGCTTTAGCCAAGGCACCTGACAACCACTGATCTGTTTAGACTGAGGCGGTTTGCTTACAAGCCTTTGCCATTATGTAATCCCAGTGTGGAATTGCCAGTTTCTTTTCTGCAGCTCAAATTGTTTTGGTTTGTTTGTTTGCAATCATGAACCAAGTGTTTGTGCTGTGCATTGTTCTAATCAGAAGTTCCTGGTCTATGTATTTTGTCTGTATAAAATCTTTTTAAATATGTTTGTTCTGCCAGATAGAGATCTGTATAGATTGGTCTCAGCCTCTACAGACACAGCCTCTTTGGTTGGTCCAGTGATTTTTCTTAGTCTGAGTGCAGTTAGATAAATGTCTAGATACACGATGGTCTTGCGTGTCCTGCTATGAAGTTCTGCTGCATTGGGCAGTCTTTACAATCACTGTGAATCTCAAGCCTTTTTGTCATATGCTATGTTTTCCCTCTGCAGTGAATGAAGAAAAATGGGTTGAAGTAGAGAGCAATTTGTGCACAACTGAATCATAGAATGGGAAAGTGAATCTTTTTCTAGTGCTCCTTCACATGTGAAATCCATTTCCTGGAGGGAATTCTCTCGCAGCAAAAAAATAAAAATATCATAAAAAAATAAAAATGTTTTTGCCTTGTTACTTAAGGCAATACAGGTATGTAGTATTCAAGGCAAACGTTTGTCCTGTGCAACCCACACTCAAATTAAATTTAATAATTCAGCATATACTCTCACATTTTGTTTTCTTCCATATCTTTTGTTTTATTTTTAGCATGGAAGATTAATACTTTGTTATAAAAGTAATTTTTTATATGAAAGTTTGAGGCCTCAGGAGTTTAGATTGAAATGTTAAAAAATGTAAACATTCTTAATAGAATGCATGATGATTATTAAAGATAAATTGGCAATAGCGGTTTTTCTTTGGAAATACAGCAGTTACACCTTTTGCATGCAGTTTGATATCCAAATTGAAAATGATGAAACAGACTTTCAGATTTTTCTTGAGAATGGAATAATATCTCTTTGTACTTGGAACCCATCAGAGGATACAAAGTTGTTCTGCATACAGCTCCTTCGATGTATGTACAGTGCATCTGGAAAGTATTCACAGCGCTTCACTTTTTCCACATTTTGTTATGTTACAGCCTTATTCCAAAATTGATTAAATTCATTATTTTCATCAAAATTCTACAAATACCCCATAATAACAACGTGAAAGAAGTTTGTTTGAAAAAATAAAAAACAAAAAAAGCACATGTACATAAGTATTCACAGCATTTGCTCAATACTTTGTTGAAGCAGCTTTGGCACCAATTACAGCCTCATGTCTTTTTGAGTATGATGCTACAAGCTTGGCACACCTATTTTTGGGCAGTTTCTCCCATTCTTCTTTGCAGGACCTCTCAAGCTCCATCAGGTTGGATGGGGAGCGTCGATACACAGCCATTTTCAGATCTCTCCAGAGATATTCAATCGGGTTCAAGTCTGGGCTCTGGCTGGGCCACTCAAGGACATTCACAGAGTTGTCCTGTAGCCACTCCTTTGTTATCTTGGCTGTGTGCTTAGGGTCGTTGTCCTGTTGGAAGATGAACCTTCATCCCAGTCTGAGGTCCAGAGCGCTCTAGAGCAGGTTTTCATCAAGGATGTCTCTGTACATTGCTGAATTCATCTTTCCCTCGATCCTGACTAGTCTCCCAGTTCCTGCAGCTGAAAAACATCCCCACAGCATGATGCTGCCACCACCATGCTTCACTGTAGTGATGGTATTGGCCAGGTGATGAGCGGTGCCAGGTTTCCTCCAGACATGACGCTTGCCATTCAGGCCAAAGAGTTCAATCTTTGTTTCATCAGACCAGAGAATTTTGTTTCTCATGGTCTGCGAGTCCTTCAGGTGCCTTTTGGCAAACTCCAGGAGGGCTGTCATGTGCCTTTTACTGAGGAGTGGCTTCCGTCTGGCCAAACTACCATACAGGCCTGATTGGTGGAGTGCTGCAGAGATGGTTGTTCTTCTGGAAGGTTCTCCTCTCTCCACAGAGACACGCTGGAGCTCTGTCAGAGTGACCATCCGGTTCTTGGTCATCTCCCTGACTAAGGCCCTTCTCCCCCGATCGCTCAGTTTTGCTGGGCGGCCAGCTCTAGGAAGAGTCCTGGTGGTTCCAAACTTCTTCCATTTACAGATGATGGAGGCCGCTGTGCTCATTGGGACCTTCAATGCTGCAGAAATGTTTCTGTACCCTTCCCCAGATCTGTGCCTCGATACAATCCTGTCTCAGAGGTCTACAGACAATTCCTTGGACTTCATGGCTTGGTTTGTGCTCTGACGTGCACTGTTAACTGTGGGACCTTATATAGACTGGTGTGTGCCTTTCCAAATCATGTCCAATCAACTGAATTTACCACAGGTGGACTCCAATCAAGTTGTAGAAACATCTCAAGAATGTGAAATATTTGGCTGTAGCAGAAGGCAGTTTGTTCACCGAAGGGCTGGAGAGCGGTACATGAATGAGTGTCTGCAGGCAACAGTGAAGCATGGTGGACGTTCCTTGCAAGTTTGGGGCTGCATTTCTGCAAATGGAGTTGGGGATTTGGTCGTCAGAATGAATGGTCTCCTCAATGCTGAGAAGTACAGGCAGATACTTATCCATCATGCAATACCATCAGGGAGGCATCTGATTGGCCCCAAATGTATTCTGCAGCATGACAACCACCCCAAACATACAGTGAAAGTCATTGAGAACTATCTTCAGCGTAAAGAAGAACAAGGAGTCCTGGAACTGATGGTATGGCCACCACAGAGCCCTGATCTCAACATCATCAAGTCTGTCTGGGATTACATGAAGAGAGAGAAGCAACTGAGGCTGCCTAAATCCACAAAAGAACTGTGGTTAGTTCTCCAAGATGTTTGGGCCAACCTACCTGCCGAGTTCCTTCAAAAACTGTGTGCAAGTGTACCTAGAAGAATTGATGCTGTTTTGAAGGCAAAGGGTGTTCACACCAAATATTGATTTGATGGAGATTTTTCTTTTGTTCACTCATTTAGTTAATTGATAAATATAGTCAATTAACATGTCTATTTTTGAAAGCATTCTTACTTTACAGCATTTTTTCAAACCTGCCTAAAACTTTTGCACAGTACTGTGTGTGTGTGTGTGTGTATATGTGTATATATATATATATATATATATATATATATATATATATATATACACACACAATTTCACTGTGACATTTTATATATATATATTATATATAATGTTACAGTGAAATTGTTAGAACTTAGAAGTGACACCTTTGGTCTGTTATAATTCCCAGTCCACTTTTCAGTCTATAGTTCAATTCAAATCTGTGGAAAGAACTAACTACACTTTGAGATGAAAATGAGTTGTCTTTCTGAATCATGGTCACACTGTCTTGAGTTCTGAATTCCTGCGAGATGTGCATGTAATGTTCTGGCCTTGGGGAGAGGAAACAGGGCATCCCTTTACCCTTCATGCTAGATTGTACAGAGCCATACCTAAATTAAACCGGTTTTGAAGGACTTTTGATATTTACTTTTTATACTAAATACTCACCATGTTAATACTGCACAGTAACAGTGCCTGTGCTTTCTAATGTACTATTCTACCCTCTCAGAAGCGTGTCTGCTGGTTGCTGCACCTTTTCCCCCCTCTCAAAAAAATGATTTCAGCAGTAGTTTTATTTGTACAAACTGAAAAATGAAGAATGACAATAGGTGCTTCTTTGAGAGCAATACGAAAGCTAGCAAACAAGCTGTCTCTACTTGCAGTGTGAGGCACCATAAGAGATCTAAAGCTGCATCTGCAGCACACAGGATTTGTTGTCAGTACTCATCAAAGAAAGCTTGTTTGATAGGTTTGCAGGCAGGGCCTTGATACTTGCTGATTTATCCTCCTTTACCTAAAGTAGTCAACATAGAATTCATACATCAGTATTAAGAAGATTATGTTGCAACTAATGGTAGAAACTCACAGCAGAATTTTAACAAACAAATTATATAAATATAAAAAAGAGAGAGAGACATGTTTTGTTGTTTATAGTGTATTTTTGTGAGAGACCATGGATGTTGACTGACATTGTTTCTCATATGCGAGAAGACACTTCATTTCACCTTTGTGCATGTATGTATTACCAACAGAAGATCAATGTTAATACATGTGATTAAGTGCACATGGGAACAATGAACTGTAGGTTAAACAGTGTTAACATTTTCCAGAGTAATCTGATTAAAGAATGCTTTCTTCCATTTGTTAGAAAGACACAACACTGATCCAACACAGTAAGATCAGCTGTTTACAAAATCATGTAAATTAAAATAAAACCTTATGCCCCATTTTCGAAGCTGTGAAATAGTACACCCTATTCCATTAGCAACATTTGCAAATGTGTTCAATAGTTCATTCTTTTAAAGTCACTTTTGAATTTTAACTACTTGTTTCTTTACGTTAAAAACTAAAATAAAAATCTGTACCATTTGCTTTCTATATCAGCAGCATCCATGTCTTGAATATCGTTAATCTCCTTACACCAAATGATTGAGATTCTGGTATTCAAGACACACATCTCACTATCACTATCAGTCACTTTGATAAATATGACACTCATTATATTCTTAATGTATGTATCAATTTAAAAATGGATAGAAGTGTCTAGCTTTTGACTTGGAAAGACTTGTATTTATTTTCACTGAATGTAAATGTCTTTTTTTCTCGCTCTTCCTGAACTCTTTCATATTACGTCACATGCAGGGAGCAACCCCTCCCTCTTAAGCTGTCTCACTGTCTCCTTATGTACACCGTCCAAGTGATCTCTCTCTCAAGTAATATGAAAAGGAAACGCAGATCTATTGGACTCCCCAAGTAGATCGAGAGCAATGGAGGCATTTCATTGAAGCAGGATTGTCTTGGATTGCTCCCGACTGTGATATAACATGACATGGGTTAGCCAGTGTGAGAGCTGCAAGTCTTCCAGTGGCACGTCAGTGGAGTGCAGTCTCCAGAGATCTTTTTTTTTTTTTTTTTTGTGTATCACCATCACCATTAGCTTATATAGATAGATAGATATCGATATTAAGTAATGTTTTTCAGTTACTGTTTAAAGGTTATTTATTTTCAGCCATTTTGTCATATGGAAAAAAATGTGTATGGCTAACTATAGCTCAGATTTTAAGCGATACACTTGGCTAGAAGCACCTTTTTAAGACATTTCCTGCACCATTTCTATTGTTACCATGACTACACTTATACCATGGCATTGATTGTTAAAATATTAATAAGCTACAGTAAATGCTGACACAATGTTGTCCCTGAGGTTCACCTCTAATAGGAACTCTTTTTAAAAGCTGTGCTTATTTTGTATATAATAGAGAACAGATGCATCCTAATTTCATAGCTGTCTGGGTTGTGGATTGTGCCACTCTCAGCCTCTCATCCTCTGAATGTGTTTGCCTTTGTCTTTCATAATAAGCTCAGGGAAACAAGCTGTGCAATAACATTGGGGAAAATGCCAGGTTACTGACCTGAAGAACTTCTAGTTCCCCCTGACCGCACCGCATGCATGACCGGGCAGCCTTTGCAACCAGTGAGGCTTTGGGGTAGGATGTCTTTTATATTCCTAATCCCTTGGGCATCTGCATGTTTACCCTAAAGATGGATTATATTTTAAAACTCTTGCAAGGAATACTTTTGATAGTGGTTTTGCAGAACACGATTACAGTTCTGCAGGATACTATGAAAAGCTCATAGCCCTGGCTTAAAATCAATTTTCTTGCAAGCTGTACACCCAGCTTTATCAGCCAAATTAGCAATTTAGTGGTTATTTGAAGGTTGTATAAGTGTGCCATAATAATAGTAATATACCAGTGTCTGTCATTATATATTCAGTGAGATAAATGATATTCTTTAATTTTGTAAGAGAACATTTAACAACAAGTAGCAGTGTTTTCTTCCCCCCCATTTGAAAGGAAAAGATGAAAATATTGGTAAGAAAAACATGTGCAGTCAGCAATACCTCGGGTTTAGGATTCCCACTTGAAAGAGCGTGTTTTGTAGTTTACCTTGGAGCACTGTCTCAGAGATAAAAAGACAACAAACTTCAGACAAAACAAAGAAAGACTTAACTGAAACTCAGGTGGTGTACCAGAGTGAGTTCTTTCGCATTTCTAAAGATTCATGGCTGTTTTAAGTGTTTTTCTTCCTGGAAATTATTGATGACCTACGCAAAGCAGACATGTGAAAATCTTTGTTTTCTTAGATGAGTGTCCTAATAGTCCTGTCTACAGAGTTCGTCATAAAGATATCGAATAGTGCAAACAATATTAATAACAATCTAGACACACAACTTTTAAGAAGTTTGAAGAAGAAACATGTCAACACATGAATGGATGTCTGTCTGTGGCAAGTTGTTGGAACTTTTAGAAGACGAACAGTCTTTTAGGTACACCATATTAACACACAATTCAATGTACAGTGAGGGGAAAAAAGTATTTGATCCCCTGCTGATTTTGTACGTTTGCCCACTGACAAAGAAATGATCAGTCTATAATTTTAATGGTAGGTGTATTTTAACAGTGAGAGACAGAATAACAACAAAAAAATCCAGCAAAACGCATTTCAAAAAAGTTATAAATTTATTTGCATGTTAATGAGGGAAATAAGTATTTGATCCCCTATCAATCAGCAAGATTTCTGGCTCCCAGGTGTCTTTTATACAGGTAACGAGCTGTGATTAGGAGCACTCTCTTAAAGGGAGGGCTCCTAATCTCAGCTCGTTACCTGTATAAAAGACGCCTGTCCACAGAAGCAATCAATCAATCAGATTCCAAACTCTCCACCATGGCCAAGACCAAAGAGCTGTCCAAGGATGTCAGGGACAAGATTGTAGACCTACACAAGGCTGGAATGAGCTACAAGACCATCGCCAAGCAGTTTGGTGAGAAAGTGACAACAGTTGGTGCGATTATTCCCAAATGGAAGAAACACAAAATAACTGTCAGTCTCCCTCGGTCTGGGGCTCCATGCAAGATCTCACCTCGTGGAGTTTCAATGATCATGAGAACGGTGAGGAATCAGCCCAGAACTACACGGGAGGATCTTGTTAATGATCTCAAGGCAGCTGGGACCATATTCACCAAGAAAACACTTGGTAACACACTACGCCGTGACGGACTGAAATCCTGCAGCGCCCGCAAGGTCCCCCTGCTCAAGAAAGCACATGTACAGGCCCGTCTGAAGTTTGCCAATGAACATCTGAATGATTCAGAGGAGAACTGGGTGAAAGTGTTGTGGTCAGATGAGACCAAAATCGAGCTCTTTGGCATCAACTCAACTCGCCGTGTTTGGGGGAGGAGGAATGACCCCAAGAACACCATCCCCACCGTCAAACATGGAGGTGGAAACATTATGCTTTGGGGGTGTTTTTCTGCTAAGGGGACAGGACAACTGCACCGCATCAAAGGGACGATGGACAGGGCCATGTACCGTCAAATCTTGGGTGAGAACGTCCTTCCCTCAGCCAGGGCATTGAAAATGGGTTGTGGATGGGTATTCCAGCATGACAATGACCCAAAACACACAACCAAGGCAACAAAGGAGTGGCTCAAGAAGAAGCACATTAAGGTCCTGGAGTGGCCTAGCCAGTCTCCAGACCTTAATCCCATAGAAAATCTGTGGAGGGAGCTGAAGGTTCGAGTTGCCAAACGTCCGCCTCGAAACCTTAATGACTTGGAGAGGATCTGCAAAGAGGAGTGGGACAAAATCCCTCCTGAGACGTGTGCAAACCTGGTGGCCAACTACAAGAAACGTCTGACCTCTGTGATTGCCAACAAGGGTTTTGCCACCAAGTACTAAGTCGAAGGGGTCAAATACTTATTTCCCTCATTTAACATGCAAATCAATTTATAACTTTTTTGAAATGCTTTTTTCTGGATTTTGTTGTTGTTATTCTGTCTCTCACTGTTAAAATACACCTACCATTAAAATTATAGAATGATCATTTCTTTGTCAGTGGGCAAACGTACAAAATCAGCAGGGGATCAAATACTTTTTTCCCTCACTGTATGTCTTCTCTGTTGATGCTGAGCTCAAATGATGAAGTCCAATTCCTTGATACCTGTTACTGGAATAGCTATTCCCTATGACAGATAGAATCTCCGTGTCTATTAGAATTAAACTTATTTTCAAAGTAAAAAGGCAGAACCCAGTCCATCCGTTTCTCCTTCAAAGTCTAGAACAAAAACTGGTTTTGTATTTATAAGAGAAGCTTTCGTATTAAATGTTCTGTGACATGCAATATCTTGTGTGTCGCTGCCTGCATAACATTCTGCTAAACTACATAATAAATCAAGAGCTTCAAGGGACAGTGATGACTGTCAGCTGTGGAAAACAAATAGTACGACTGCTTCGCAGGGGTGAGAAATCTTCCCAGGAATAGGTTATATCCTGTAGTATTAAATCTGGATCCATCACAGCGTGCGGGTCTTGCTCCTCTAATCTTAAAGGGTCACTGGCTTTCATTTTTAGGCTCACCGGATCACTCCTTTTATTAAGTTTTTCTATATTGGGGGTTGGGGGGGGTCAGGTTTTCAATGTAATCCTCTCTCTAGATTCACAATTATTTTATTATATTAACTGCCTGTAGATCTCACTGGACCTTTTCTCAGTGTTACTCCAGCTAATCACTTTCTCCTCTCACCACTAACTGGAAGTAAAAAGTAGCTGCATATGAAAGGCGAATACACTGTAATTGTATTAAATGGAAGTGATAAATGGATCTGACAAACAAGTGGAAATTGGTTTTTGATATTATATTAAAACTGACCTTCAGGTTTAAGGCTTCAGATTTGTTATTTTGTCAGATATACAATAGTGTACCTTCTCTCTTGCAATGAAAATGACTACAACTGGTTTAATAACAGCATGGCTTAACTGGCCTCTGCACTGTGGAGCTATATATGGTGGTTGAAAAACAACAAAATGTTACTTTCTGCAATGAGTATCTGTGCATAATCTAGTTCTTCTATATCTAAAGAAATGCTCACTTGTTAATATGTATGTCTTTAAAATACATTAACAAATACTTAAGTTCCATACTTTATAACAAAAAAAAAAAAAGTAAAGTAGATTATACCACACTTGCCTGCCTAGAACCTATTTTTCTGGATTTTGAAAACAGTACTTAAGGAGCACTGCTTGTATGTTTCGTTTTCTTTTGGATTGTCTAATTATTTCAACATTAAGTAGTTTTGTTTCACATAGGAGATGTTATGGCCACTTTCTTTTCATAGATTCATAGATTTGTGATCTAAATTTTAATCTACCATCTGTTTATAATTACATTATATAATTGCTCTTTGCCAGCTAACATTCATGTATTTCAGTGAATTCATTTCAACAAAAGTTTTGCATTGGCATAATATTTTCTTTGGTTTGGTAGATTGGGTTTATCAATATTATCCACTTGTGTACTTATTTGTCCTGTGTAGTTACTACCCTAAGTTATGAGTAGATGCATAACAACAGTGAGTAATGATGTGGTTACCCTAATGGGCAAGAAACAGAAGTGGCCTTTGGCAAAATTTACCCTGGCATAAATGGTTTCATCTTTAATAAACTTGAGCGTCATGACAGTTCATTTAGAAGATCAAGTGCAGCAATCAGTGTCTGATTGGTAATTAGCTAGACAGACATTTAGCAAATCATGTAGGGAAATGAAGGACATTTAATGGAATGTGGCTTCTAAGTAGAGCCGGATACAATGTTGGAGTCTGGAATCGAAGTTAGGCCAGTTGGGGTGCAGTGGTGAAAAAAGTTGATTGACTTGGGAAGGTGAATTTAATGTGGAATGTCAGATTCCAGCATTCATGAACATTCTTCACGGTTCAAGACTCCGTGCTGAAGTTATAGGCCTGTGGGGCTAAATGGCTAATTAATTTTTAGTGTGTGTGTGCGTGTGTGTGTGGACATTTGGGATTAGGGACATGTGCTGTATTGTACAGCAGACACAACCACCAAAAACAAGGCTGTCCTTGAGGCACTTCTTCTGCCTGACAAAAAAACATTACAAGATGACAGCATCCCTAATCTATCCTGCAGTGAGCTCGAAATGGAGAAAAAGAAGATCCGTCTGGACTTACTGTGAACAGCAGATCATGCATTTGAAAATGCCCATTTCGTATTGACTGTCATGTAATAATTCGTTTTGACTGACAGATTATTATGTTTTATCAAAGAAAAGAACAAGTAAATTCGTACCATATTCCATAATACAAAATAAAATGCATGTATCAGTAGAAATGGCAGCTAAAGTTCATGAGGAAATGTGGTTGTTAATCAAAATAGTTAAAGATCTTAACCAGCAACATGTTTGGTATTAGATTATAAACACATCCAGGTTTGCTTATTGTGATTCCTCACTGTGTTTTGAGCTTTTCTGAAATGTTCACAATATTATCATTGACAGCCAGAGACTTGTCTTGGTTCAAATTAAGCTTTATTGACAAGCTGCACAGACATAAGACAGCAGCAGTATGAGATATTGATTGAATTAACTGAAATATATGGCATGTGTTTCTGGTCATTAGCAAGCACTGCATTTTCAACTTCTCCATTTTGTTTGAATTTAATTCAAGCCATTCAGATTAAGTACACCTAGAGCAAAATGCACGTAGTAATGTTATATTTGTGATCATCTTCAGGTAACAATCTGTTCATCTAATATTATACCCATATATGCTTTATCTATATGTATCTGTCTATCTATATATATTTTTACCCTGTGAGGATTCCTCAAACAAAGGGAGGTAGGTTTATTAGACAGACATCTCATTAACTATTAAGACTCTGCATTTCCATTTATTTTCTTCCATTAATTCCAATTACCTCTCTTTGTTTTACAATTGTCAATTAATCATTTTAACTTGAAAACAAACAATTACTCCACATCAACTCTATGGTCTGCATGATGTTTCCCTCCCCCCAAAAGCCTCTTCTATTTAATGAATAATCTCCAAAAGCTATAATGAAAAATACAAGTTCCTGCAGTGGTCTACATTAATATTAATTATGATAATATTGAAAAATACTACTACTAATAATACGGTCAATACAAATATGTTAAACCCAACAATATGAGTATGCATTAGGTAATATATAATCAATAAACACACAAACCACCGCATGGTCCTGGTGTCTATTAAAGAAATGACAGTTTCAGCTGTAACACTTTTCCAGTCAAATGTCATAAACTCTCTTGTCACACTACATCTATTATTACAGCTTTTATTTGCCTTAGGATGTTTTGGAGCCTTTTCTTTATCTCCCTTTTAATTGTTATAGAACAATTATATTAATATAAATATGTATGTGGATATGTGTAATATATGTATATCATCACCCTCAAACTTTTTTGATCCACTGTTGAATGAAGGTTAGACCAGCATCTGCCCATCTTTTATGTGGTCTTCTAGGTATTTTTTCATCACTTGTGATACATTCCATAGCTTTTGTCCATCTTTGATCTGTTCTTCTTGCAATGTGTCTGGCCCATTGCCATTTGAACATTTTCAGACCTCACATACTTTTTCCTTCTCGGATCAATTTGTTCTTCTGTCTCCTCTTGTTATACCAAACACACTTTTCCATGCATCTTTGTGTTGTTTCCACTAATTTAAATATTTACAATTAGTGAATTCTGAAGTATCTGAGTACATAAAATACATACATTTATATTCTATCACAGATGGCAGTACACAGCAGGTCTTTAAATCCTTTGATTGAACACAAATGCCTTGCTTTCTAATAACCAAATTGACCAACATTGCAAGCATAATGGCTTTTGTTTCTTTTTCTTTTCTATTTTTAAATCTGCATCTAAGCTTTTGCTGTTCCTATCTGGAAACTATTTTTGTTGTTAATGATTATGGTATTTCTTTAAGCTGCTTCCAATAATAATTTTCTTGGGAAATCTAATGTCTTGAAGTGTTTCACAGACAGGAGAGGGATTGTAGTCTCTGCAAGTCACCTTTCAATCCATATGTCGCATCCAGGCATTGTTTAGATTTTTTTTTTCTGACACAGATGTCAAGATATAGAGTATCTATCTGGTCATTTGGGTTGATGCCCATGATGACTCACTTATGCATTGAGAATTAATATTGCACATTCTGTCTGTTCTTTTTCCTCAACTTTTTTTTAACCTTTTTTTTTTAATCCCACTGCAAAATATTGTTGAAATTATTTTATATTTTTTTAATTTCTGAAAGTGACATATAGTACATAAACGCTGACTATAAAGTATTTTATATGCACAAACTTTGAGTGTTCTCATTTTATTTGCCCCCCTTTTTAATCTGCCTTTATTATGTGAGGTAGAAGTGTGTGTGGTTGTAAACAAACATACATAATGAAGTTATGTCAAATGAAGTAGTCATTTGGATTTCTTTTTTGGGGTTCCCTTGAAATGAGAAATTTAAGATGGAAACCAAATGGTATATTAATTTTATTATCCTGTAATGTATGACCACCCTTTCTTAATGGGGGATTTTTTTAAATCAAATGCATAACCTAACATGATAGGTTCCCTGGGTGTCCTAGAATGTTGTATTTTTGAGAAAATAGTTACACAACATGACCTTTCATAAATGTATATTTGTAGCTTGAATTATAGGCATTTGTGTGTTTTCTATTGATAATGGTTATAATAGAGTTTAGCTGTCCTGATACACTCTTGCTAGCTTCTTCTGCAAATGTTATCATCAAGTGAAACAGAAAATGTAGTTACTTTCTGTAGCTTGATGCAGAGAAACAAAACCTGCTCTGATTGTTAAGTCTGCCATGAAATACAGCCAGAGCACATCTTGTAGAAGAGGTCTACTGGGGATGAGAAAAGCAATCAATGGTATTCAAATTGTTAATAGGCTGGTGAGGTTTCACAATGTAAGTCTACAGCTTTGGCCTATTGCATTTATGCTTATCAATTAAAACAAATACTATTAACAAACACAAGTAAATTACTTATAATATGAGGAGGATACTTTTCCATTGAGTGGCTTTACACTTTGAGTCGAGGGGTGTATTGGGAAATGTGAAATTTATAGGAGTGTTTTTTGTTCTTTTGTTTTTATGGGGACTGGGCTCTGTTTATTTATTTAAAGTGGTTTTATGTTCTACACTGATATATGGAGGTTAAAACTGAGCTACTGGTTTTGTGCTGTTAAAGGATTTTCAATTAGACTCTGCTGCTCTTTAAGTGATAGTCATTTACCAGGAATGAGTTGCTCAGAACTGAAGTTAATCTTAGGCTTGGAGTATCATTGTTGTGCTCAGTGCATCAATAAACAGCCTGAAGGCAGATGAACCTGATGTGATGCTGCATTGTATTTTTATTTTTTTCATTTCTAAATGGTAAAATTGTATTAATCTCAAATCTTCAGCATGAGAATCTGAGAAAATTCAGCAACCTTCTACATATCACTAGATTTATCAACTCAAAGTCCAAATGTATTTTCCATCTCATCACACAGGCCTCTTTAACACAAAAATGTACATAAAGTGCAACTAATAATAAATGAATAAATACATATAAAGCAATACATATTAGAAGTTAAGGAAAGGGATTTCAGTCTCAGGAGTTCAGAAGCCGAATAGAAGCCTGAGCAAAGCTTGATGTGGCCTTTTTGGTTTTCAAGGTCAAGGACCTGAGCCTGCATCTGGTGGGCAAAAGGTTGTAGTGGGAATGGAGAAGGTGTTTAATGTCACAGACTATTTGTGAGCCTTATTTATGAAGTCTGTCCATGTTTTTAGTTTTTTAGTTTTGTTTTCTCTGGAAGTGTTAGTGGTACTGTGTGGGGTAGTGGGTTGCCAGCGGTTCCATGTGATTTCAAATGTCACAACCCTGTGGATAATGTAATACAGATAGTTCATTTTTAGATTTGATTTAGACAGTTTTTTTTTTTTTTTTAAATACGCTTCCCAGAATTCAACTACTCTCACAATCAAATACTAATGTCCCTTCAAATATTCAAATACTTTTGCCCATCCATAATAAGTTAACGATGGATTTTTATCTGTGCATTAAAATTGAATTTATTTTTTAGATTTCATGCTGCTTAATACATTTAAATGTTTGTGTTCAATAAACCAAAACAAAAATTGCCCTTGCAGATTGCTTAAACTTTTAAATTGTTCTGGTTTTAAATTACAAGAAATGCAATTATTCTCATTAAATTGATTTGAAAGATGTAATGATTATTTAGATCTATCAATGTGTTTGTCTGTGTGTTGCATTGATTTTATATTAAAATAGCTATTTTTTTATATTTGGCTTGTCTGCTCTTATCATTTCCTTAAGTTTCAGTTGAGGGAAGCTCATGTTTAAGATGCGTAGATGCTAATAAAGCTATCCATGAGCTCAACAAGCTGTTTGTTGTCTCTGAGGATTTCCTCACTGTAGTCTGATGGGACAGTGAAGCTGTCTGAAGTGGAAACACTGTTATCTTCATAATACATGAAAAGAGGACAATAGACATTAATTAATACCTCAGCGGCAGTATTTTATTTTAAATCACTATAATCAAGACATTTTCATTTTATTCTTGGACAAAACTAATTCAAATAAAAAAATATCAGTAAAAACAATTTATTACAAACAATCCACATGCATGTAAACCGATAACACATTCCATAAGGGTGTTCTGTGCACGGACAACTGTTGAAACAGATTTCTTAAGCTGCACTTCTTAAAGCACATTTGTTGAATATTTTGTTTGCAACTGCAGGTATTATAAAGTTAATTTCTGTTTGGCAATGATAAATCTTCATAGCCATTTAGGTTAACTGTAAGGTCAACAATTAACTGAGGTAATAAAATTATCCTTTTTTAGTTTCAAGTAAGAATTATACTGTGTGTGTGTGTGTGTGTGTGTATATATATATATATATATATATATATATACACACACACACACACACACACATAGTACTGTGTATACAGTGGGGGAAAAAAGTATTTGATCCCCTGCTGATTTTGTATGTTTGCCCTCTGACAAAGAAATGATCAGTCTATAATTTTAATGGTAGGTGTATTTTAACAGTGAGAGACAGAATAACAACAAAAAAATACAGAAAAACGCATTTCAAAAAAGTTATAAATTGATTTGTATGTTAATGAGTGAAATAAGTATTTGACCCCTTCGACTTAGTACTTGGTGGCAAAACCCTTGTTGGCAATCACAGAGGTCAGACGTTTCTTGTAGTTGGCCACCAGGTTTGCACACGTCTCAGGAGAGATTTTGTCCCACTCCTCTTTGCAGATCCTCTCCAAGTCATTAAGGTTTCAAGGCTGACGTTTGGCAACTCGAACCTTCAGCTCCCTCCACAGATTTTCTATGGGATTAAGGTCTGGAGACTGGCTAGGCCACTCCAGGACCTTCATGTGCTTCTTCTTGAGCCACTCCTTTGTTGCCTTGGCTGTGTGTCTTGGGTCATTGTCATGCTGGAATACCCATCCACGACCCATTTTCAATGCCCTGGCTGTGGGAAGGAGGTTCTCACCCAAGATTTGATGGTACATGGCCCCGTCCATCGTCCCTTTGATGCGGTGCAGTTGTCCTGTCCCCTTAGCAGAAAAACACCCCCAAAGCATAATGTTTCCACCTCCATGTTTGACGGTGGGGATGGTGTTCTTGGGGTCATTCCTCCTCCTCCAAACACGGCGAGTTGAGTTGATGCCAAAGAGCTCGATTTTGGTCTCATCTGACCACAACACTTTCACCCAGTTCTCCTCTGAATCATTCGGATGTTCATTGGCAAACTTCAGACGGGCCTGTACATGTGCTTTCTTGAGCAGGGGGACCTTGCGGGCGCTGCAGGATTTCAGTCCTTCACGGCGTAGTGTGTTACCAATTGTTTTCTTGGTGACTATGGTCCCAGCTGCCTTGAGATCATTAACAAGATCCTCCCGTGTAGTTCTGGGCTGATTCCTCACCGTTCTCATGATCATTGAAACTCCACGAGGTGAGATCTTGCATGGAGCCCCAGACCGAGGGAGCCTGACAGTTATTTTGTGTTTCTTCCATTTGCGAATAATTGCACTAACTGTTGTCACCTTCTCACCAAGCTGCTTGGCGATGGTCTTGTAGCCCATTCCAGCCTTGTGTAGGTCTACAATCTTGTCCCTGACATTCTTGGACAGCTCTTTGGTCTTGGCCATGGTGGAGAGTTTGGAATCTGATTGATTGATTGCTTCTGTGGACAGGTGTCTTTTATACAGGTAACGAGCTGAGATTAGGAGCCCTCCCTTTAAGAGAGAGCTCCTAATCTCAGCAAAATCTACATCAAATCAATATTTGGTGTGACCACCCTTTGCCGTCAAAACAGCATCAATTCTTCATAATGATTAAGATTGTCCTTGCTTTCAATTGGACATTTTACGTGTCTTTTTATTTTGTAGTCCTTTATATCAGTTCATTAAATAAATAACAGAATTAACTGAATATAATGTAACTGTTTTTTTGTTTTGTTTTTTTAACTTAAGTGTAATACAGGTATATAAATTATGGTGTCGGGAAAATATACATTACTCAATTTCCATTGTTAGCTGTGTGGTAATGCTATGCTATGTGATTCTTGCCTATACAAAATGTTCCAGCAATGCAACTCTAACATCTTCTCTGGAACAACAAGAAATCTAAAGTGTCTGTTCAATATTTTACACATAAAATGCAACAATATGATATCTTCTGTCATCTGACTCCTAAAGAATTGTAAAAAAAAAAAAAAGAAAAAAGAAAAACCTGACGTAGATGCCTCAGATTTTAGATATCCTATAGTAGATTTGTTGATTAATTTCCAACAATTGTGTGTGTGGGGGAAGTATATTTAGGCTAAATCCCTTCATGCTGCTCATTAAGGAAGTACCTAGTACTTTTCATATGCAATCCCCGAGTACTTGATTGCATGGCACCAAAAGCCTGCCAGAACTTGAAATTATGTATTTGTTTCACATATTCAGCTCACTGCAGTGCTGGCTAGAACATCCCTTGTTTTTCCGTGCTAGGTTTCCTTTAATAAGCCTAGAGAAATTTAACAGATTTTCTGCTTGCTTTATGTTTTGGATGAATGTCTATATGAAGCTAAGTGAGACCACATAACTAATTTCACATTGACCTACAGCAGGTTTTAAAGCAGGTGGCATTAAATAAACAAAACCAAACAAAACAAGAGCTTCCAAAACCTAGTTAACCAACTTCCTACACAACAGAACATTGCCAAAAAATTTAACATCTGATGTAATCTGGAAACTAAACTAACAGCACTTATGGCACAACTCCCATTGGCCAAGGCATAGCTCCAAGTTTGTTTTGTAAACTCTCAGGATTCCCATAGCTATTACCGTGACGTGCAGAGGAAAAGCACATAAGCCATATTAAGCAAACACAATGTATTAATGGTATACTCAGGAATTGTGGTGTAAGGCCTGCCATTATCGGTTTGCTACAGCTGAGCTTTATTTAACTGTTTGTCTGCAGTATCCTCTTTTGCCATCTGATGTCTCTGCAGTCCTGTTAATTTCTTTCATTTCTGATTTAGTGATGAATATCCTAAGGAGGAATAACTTCATCCCGTAAATGGCTGGTAACTGCAGAGATATTTTTTAGAGCTTGTTCTTATACTCAGAAGGAAGCTCTTGTGGCAGTCTGATGCATTTTATTATTTATGTATTGAACTTGTATAAGTGTATGTGTCTATTAATAGACACATGCTAGACCTTGTACATATGTATCCTTTTTTGTGGATTAAAGTATTCATGAATATGACGTATTTTAGAGCCCTTTTAAGGACACTTTTATAAAAAGTTACAAAATGATATTCTTGGATACTTCTTTGCTAATGCTCTGGCAGTGATACTGTATTTGTGGTGACTATTTAAAACATGGAGTTATTTTTGGCTTTTTTTTGTTTTCTTCTATAATGTGGAGTATTATCACAATAGATTATTCCTGGTTTTAGTTATTTAATAGCCACATTACACATGTAGAAAATACATACACTTTGACAAACAGAAAAGCTCTCCTTTATTGTGAAATGTTTTGAGAAGAAAGGTAATTGTAAAGACTTTTGCAAACCACCATGAACATAACATTGATACAGCTCTTTTATAACCTTTTTGGTTTATTATGTATATGTAAGGAATACATTTTTCCTTTTTTGTACTGTTGTTTTTGAGAGATGAGACCTGTTGTATAAATTCAAGTGATGGTTTTAAGAAAAGCCTTCAGTGGATGCATCATTGCAACTGTGAGTTCAAGAAGTAGTACTAGGCTACCTTTGCAATCTTCGGTAATGAAGAATGATGAAAGACAAGCACAATGATAATGTTTTTCTTTGGTGGAGCAGAAATACGATCTTATGCATTTTTATTTTTGGAACGCTTGGTTGTTAGACTCCAGCAGACACGTCTCTTGATGAGAGGGATATTCTCAGTCTGTGTTTTGTCATGCCAAAAGTTCCACCAAACGTCCAAATACATCCACAATTCTCCACCTGATGCCCAAATACCCTTTTCCTCCATTTTGTTTTTCCTTTATTTCACTTGTATTAGATAGCATGATTTGATAAATTGAGTCTGGTATCAAAACACAATTATTACCACTGCAGATGACAGTCTCCTTTGCCATGACTACAGCTAAGTGTAACTGTTTGTATTCACTATGTTCCTGAGTTTTTTTAACCTCCCCCAGCTAAATCTAGTTTAGTAGAATATTTAGTTTAGTAGAAGACCTTTAAAATCTTGAAATTAATCATCCGTGATTACTGACACCATGTTTTACGTCCAGCGGTAACGTTCCTGGGTGAATCCTGGGTGTTTGAGTTGCAATCTCAGGCACATTTACCATTCCAAACTTGATGACATTTAGATTAGCCTTTGCCTTGACTTGTTGGATGTGTTCCCAGATGATACTTGAATGTTCTAATCATCCTACAAATCCAGGTACTTTTAGGATTGAGGTATTGATGTGTGTCCGTTCCTAAACTGATGAGTCATTAATTACTTGGTAAGGTCAGAGAAGGGAATTTTAAAGAGCTGCAATTTCCATACCTTGTAGATGTTTTATATAAAACACCCTGCTTTCTGTAGGGTGCTACATATGAATTAAAAACATTGAACTTTCTCACATAGCCTAACTATTGTCTGCTTTTTAAATGTAAAGCTAAACACTACATCATTTAACAAGAGCAAATTTGAGGTTACTATATAAATGGACTATATTATTTCAGCTGAACTATCTATAAATGAAATCTTCAAAGTGGTGTTTTAGCAGCATAGCCTTCAAGAATCTCTGGAGGGAGAGAACGTCAAGCTACCTTAGACATCAAGTTAGCCAGATAAGGTGCCTCATTTTTCTGTGTGATTTATAGGTGTTTTTGCTTGCAGGCAACTGAATGATGAATTTGTTTTCAATATTTTTAATGTTCAGTTGTGAGCGTATGTTCTCATGCTTTTTTCCTCTTGCAAGTTCACAAAGTGAGACACATATACCAAGCAACTAATGTTCTACTATAATGTCTTCAAATTTCAATAGGAACCATAATTTGGCTTACTAAATGTCATACTGTGATATCTGTTCCTCTACATAATTAGGTATTAGTAAATTAGATCAATATTTTACTGAAATTACAATGCATTTTTAAGGAGTTAACAATTGATAATGAGAACATTCAAATATATAAATTAACTATATTTGTATTCTATACCTTATAAGTGAACTAGAATTTGAGTGATTTGGTGTTTTGCAGAAAATACAACATGAGTGAAATATATAAATTCTAGTTCACCTATGGTATAGAATACACACATACTGTGTGTGTGTGTAATATATATATATATATTATACGTGTATGTATGTATTTATGTATATAAAGTGTAGCCTATTTATTCTGTGTTCAGAAGTAATGTAAGAGGTTCTGTTCTTAAATTAAATATTGGACTGAAATCTTAACATCTGACCATCCATTTTTAATGAAAAGAAACTGATGTGTAGGTCACTCATTATGAATATGTATCTGAAGAAACAACTCCAGTCAATCAATATGATTGCTTTCTAAATCAACCAGCTAATGTGGAGGCTGGAATATTATGCATTTTAATTGTGTATAGACTATATACAGAGGGGATTAAAAATCTCTCAGATATATAGATATATAGATAGATATATAGATAGATATATAGATAGATATATAGATAGATATAGATAGATATATATCTATAGACCTCTCTCTCTCTCTCTCTATATATATATATATATATATATATATAGATATAGATAGATAGATAGATATATATAGATATAGATAGATAGATAGATATATATAGATATAGATAGATATATAGATAGATATACACTCACCTAAAGGATTATTAGGAACACCTGTTCAATTTCTCATTAATCCAATTATCTAACAACCCATCACATGGCAGTTGCTTCAATGCATTTAGGGCAACTCCAAACTGAATGTCTGAATGGGGAAGAAAGGTGATTTAAGCAATTTTGAGCGTGGCATGGTTGTTGGTGCCAGACGGGCCGGTCTGAGTATTTCACAATCTGCTCAGTTACTGGGGTTTTCACGCACAACCATTTCTAGGGTTTACAAAGAATGGTGTGAAAAGGGATGCGGCAGTCCTGTGGGCGAAAATGCCTTGTTGATGCTAGAGGTCAGAGGAGAATGGGCCGACTGATTCAAGCTGATAGAAGAGCAACTTTGACTGAAATAACCACTCGTTACAACTGAGGTATGCAGCAAAGCATTTGTGAAGCCACAACACGTACAACCTTGAGGCGGATGGGTTACAACAGCAGAAGACCCCACCGGGTACCACTCATCTCCACTACAAATAGGAAAAAGAGGCTACAATTTGCACAAGCTCACCAAAATTGGACAGTTGAAGACTGGAAAAATGTTGCCTGGTCTGATGAGTCTCGATTTCTGTTGAGACATTCAGATGGTAGAGTCAGAATTTGGCGTAAACAGAATGAGAACATGGATCCATCATGCCTTGTTACCACTGTGCAGGCTGCTGGTGGTGGTGTAATGGTGTGGGGGATGTTTTCCTGGCACACTTTAGGCCCCTTAGTGCCAATTGGGCATCGTTTAAATGCCACGGCCTACCTGAGCATTGTTTCTGACCATGTCCATATCCCTTTATGACCACCATGTACCCATCCTCTGATGGCTACTTCCAGCAGGATAATGCACCATGTCACAAAGGTCAAATCATTTCAAATTGGTTTCTTGAACATGACAATGAGTTCACTGTACTAAACTGGTCCCCACAGTCACCAGATCTCAACCCAATAGAGCATCTTTGGGATGTGGTGGAACGGGAGCTTCGTGCCCTGGATGTGCATCCCACAAATCTCCATCAACTGCAAGATGCTATCCTATCAATATGGGCCAACATTTCTAAAGAATGCTTTCAGCACCTTGTTGAATCAATGCCACGTAGAATTAAGGCAGTTCTGAAGGCGAAAGGGGGTCAAACAAAGTATTAGTATGGTGTTCCTAATAATCCTTTAGGTGAGTGTACATAACAATAAAAAATCCTAAGAAGTACTAATACCAGCTCTGAGATCATTTCAAATACAGGAGTCCATTAGAAAATAATATGATACAATAAAAAGGCAGATTTGAGTCGCTGTATAAAATGCAATGTTAATACTGATTGCTGCACCAAAATCATGACTTTACTACACACTGACGGCAACCTCTTGACCAAAAAAACAAAAATCACCTCTCTTGTAGCCTTCATTATGAACAGTAATGTTTGTACTTGAATGTCAGAAAGACGAGTCCTCTGTTGTATTTCCTATAAAGAATGTTACATTTTCATTTAAATCAATACCTTACATTGGTTCTGCCTTTCTTAGTTGTATTCCAATATCATTGTCGAAATAATCAACTACTTGAACGACTGCCTTGATGTTAAAAAAAAACAACTGCAAAAGGCAATTTTCAAATGCAATGTTGGCATTGTATACATTGCTCTGTAGCAGTTACTTCACACATCTGAGATGAAAACATTTGTCTTAAACCAGCTCTGTAAATTGTTACTGGAAAAGAAGATTCACTAAAGCACTCAAGCCTTTGTCACTCAAGCGGTGAAGATTTAATATTATAGCTATTGATTAACCTGACTACTTAAGCACAAACTGCATAAATCTATACCCATGTATTAAAACATAAAAATTCATCACATAACCTCCTGCTACTCTTGCAAATTCCATTTTATTTTTTAACACAGAAACTAATTTTCTTAAATTCAATATGGAACTACAAAAAATAGGAAGGCTTTGCAAATGATTTTGGTGATGGCTGCCATTGCAGAAAAAGGTACCAATGCAAGAGAGATAAATTACATTTAGTTTCAGCTGTTTTGGAAAAGATCAACAAAGCCAGAAGTGATATTGAGTAGGCAGGTTCTAAGTCTTGACAGAAGTTCATTTAAATGCATAGCTCAGTGCAGAGAAGCAATATTTTTCATCATCAGTAGGTGAGGCAAAGTGCAACAAGAAAATAATCAGCTGATCTATAAATGATTATTTCATGGGAAACCAAATCAGCCTCTATTAGAAGTTTTGTTCCTGTCAGCACTAAAAAACCACCAGGTATTCGCTATGAGAAATATAAAGCATGGGAATGGCCACTACAAAACACAATACTGGCAAAAATGACATTCACAGTAACTGTGTTACGTTACACAATTACACTTCCAAGCACAATCAGAAAAATGTAATTAGGACTTCTCACATGTCACGCATTTAAACAGTTGGGAGTGAAGGGTGAAATTAAATGCTGTTCAAATAGACTTCAAGCCACAGAATTGAAATCGAATCACATTTTACGATTGCAGTTTTATTTGCATTTGTTTCTAGACTTTGTAGCCTACATGTTATTAGCATAATAATAG